>NC_137738.1:102242005-103554505 GCF_963264785.1 Psittacula echo
CAGGTTGAGCTGGAGAATTGGGGATTTCACTGCTGATATTTGTGAATATGGAGGCCTGGTCTATGCCTGAAAAATCTGGGTATCTAGGGCTACATTTATGCTGGTAAGCTAGCAGTACCATGGCCTGGGCACAGATACTGGAAATGGATCTTTTGTACTGTTAAACTGCAGCATGGTCCATGGCATGGTTCACTGCCTTAGCCCAGCTAACACTCTCCTAGGCAGTCCAGAAGATAGTTTGGAGTTAGAGGAGAGGGACTGGGTATCACCACTCTGTTTTGGAGGGTAAGAGTGTTTAAATAGCATGGCTGTGGGTTGTTTCAGCACAGCTGGCCTCAGGACCAGGGTAAATTTTCATTTACCAGTGGACATGTAGCCAAACAGTTCTGACTAGACATGGGCACTGTTAAAATGCAAGTAGGGATTGCAGTGTTAGGGCCTTCTGTGGCAGAGCTACAGAAGAAGCTATGGAGCTAAATAGAAGATGCTAGGTATCAAGGGCTATGTGGAAGAAGCTCTTATATTTCAAGCTACATCTGTATTGGTAGTGGGGCCGATGAATGGGCTAGAGTGGGGTCTCACAGCTGCCTGGAGGCAGTATGGCATGATTTTTCAATCAGAATCATGGGCAAAGCTATCCTCTGCTAGGGAAAATAACTACCTGATAAAGGTAGCATCAGGATTGTGCTCACCTATTACAAACACATCATCTACTCTGTACTGAATACAGTGAGAAAGCGCCTACTGCCTGGCCCTGTGGCTGGCTGACCTCATGTCCATGCATCTAAACCCTCTACCATGTACTCCTGCTCCTATATATACTTCCTATCCAAAACATCTGGCAGGAAGTAGGACTTCTGCATATTAATGATTGGATCTAGCTCTGTTATGTCTCACACTGTATTACCTGTTTGGGGTAATCACATAATCTTGCTAAGGAATAGGGTAGCACAAGGGGGATAATGGTGTATCTGGATTTGAGCCCTATTTGTTTTCCTAGTGCAGATGATGGAGAATGCAGCCTGCTCAGATCTGCCTGGAAAGAGGGATGTCATCAATACCGAAACATGACTTATGATGGTTAACAAAGCTGGTGATGTTAGTGTGAGAGTATAGGACAGATAAAACTCCTAGACACATTTTAAATGTGCTGAATCTACAGATCTGGCACCTGAAGGGTGAGTCTGGTACCACCAGTTAAGGTGGAGGGCAGAGTCTATACTCATTCCTACATAAGGAAGGCTGACTACCTCTGGTAATGACATATGCAGAAGACTTGCTGTGCCTGTCACAGGACCAGTAATGGGCAATTTCCCACCCTCAGGCAGAGGCAGTGTGCTCCTGTGCTGGGGGGCAAGGCAATTTGTTATTGTGGTGTGCAAACAAGAGCAAACAAAAAGAATAGGTGCCCTCTATGAAATCCTGTGCAGTGCTTAAGAATTGATGAGTTTCTTTAACTGGACATTTGACAAAAAGACAATAAATCGGGATTGCTGTGTGCCAGATGTTTCCACTGGAACCTCTGACACTCGGATCAAAAATACCCTAAGGAAGTTTTGGTGGTTCAGTATGAAAATGCTCACATGGGGCCCTATTTTGTCATTTGCAGCATATGAAATAAAATGCTGCCTTTGATTTGAGAAAAAAACCCTCTAGGCTTAGTTTTCTGTGGCTTTCCTGTGTCTCTCATGGCTTTTGCTGTTCTGCTGGTTCTACCATTCAATACTTTTTTGGTGCCTTTCCCTGCCTTCTGATCAGTGACCAAAAGGGGTTTATATTCCCTTATCTATATCTTTCTCATTGCTTTTAGTAACAGCTTAATATTGAAGGAATCTCTTGTCATTCTACCTTTCCCTTCTGCTTGGCCCTGGCTAGACAGTGAAAGCAAGCTATCAGTTTAGCACCTAAAAGCTTGAGAGCTTGTCTGTACAAATCATTTTCACCTTAGCTGAGAAAACAGGCACAAGCCATCTGATAGAAAACTGTACTTGGCAAAACATTTACTTTTAGAGCTTTCCATATTCTAAATTCCTGATGTGAGAAACATTCCTACTTTCATGAAATAAACACACTTCACAGAATATTTCTACTTAGATGGTAGACGGTAACATAGTTATTCAATCTCATAGTAATCCTCATTGTCCTTCTTAGAAATACATCATCTTCCAAGGGCAGACCGTAACACAATCATGTCTGTCTGCAGATGGGGGCAAGAGATGGTGACTTGAGACAATTCTCTTGCACATAACAAAGGCTAAACAAGCCTATCCAAACTCTCCCTATCTCTTCCCCTTAAAATGAAGCAAACTGCATTGGGTTTGCATGGCAAGGCTTTGGTAGTGGGAGGGCTCTATGGGTGGTTTCTGTGAGAAGCTGCTGGAAGCTTCCCCCATGTCTGAGTCTTTTATTTTTTGATCCTTTGAATTAATCTGCTGTTGTTAGTCTTTTTACTTCTCTATGACATTTTTTTGCATCTGTTAAAATGAAGATCCTGATAGCTGTCTTAGAGTCCTTTCAGATTTTTATAGAATAAATGCTAGGTGAGAAGGAAATAGTTTTATTATGAGTAGCCCTTTCCCTTTGAAAACAAGCCATGTTTTATTTACTGCCTTCTTTATGCAGTTGTATGGGGGTTTCTGATTCTTCACTGTTCTTTTTGCTAATTTCCTTTCATCAATTTACAGTTTATTAGAGGTGTTTCAGAATCAGATATACCTTCCCATGTAAACACAAAGATTTTTAAATACTCATGGAAAGCTCGTATGTTTGTGCTCTCACAGTCTGGGTCTGGTAAATGTTTTTAGGCAATTTCTGATGTGAATGGAAAAATATTCACAAATAGGTACCCTTTTTCCCTTTTAGAGTGTCAGTCGGCTACTGCTCTCCAGCTCATGATCAAGCGCTGTCATGGGAAAAGAAGCTGCAGCATATATGCCAGCACCTATGAATTTGGAGATCCTTGTTACTCAGGCATCCGAAAGCATCTTAATGTCATCTACACCTGTGGTGAGCCATGAAATTCTCTTACTTTAACTCTCACTGGGGTATGTGTTTTATGGACAGTGGTGTGTGAAGAACAACAGGACTTGTAATCATACATAAAAAATTGAACTTCCAGTTTGCTCATGGTGATTCTTTGGTCAACAAGGGAAAGCTCTGTGGATCACGTGAGTGGTTTAAATCTGTCTTTTTTTCTACTCATTGGCTTGATAGAAAAAGCAGAAAACAGAAATGATATTTTGTTAACCCATTTAAAACTGCCTCTGCAAGGCAGGAAAACGTGGTCGCAAAATCAATCCATGCAGTGAATGCTTATATTCTGAATGTTAGCATCCTGCTGTTTCATTGAACTGCAGTGAAGTTGTGGTTATCAGTAGGATCCTTATTATTTTGTTCTGTATTTCGTTTTGAATGGTAGAATATGACAATCACCAATCCATACTTATCCACGGCATTAGTAGAAAATCACTCCCAAAATCTTCAGGTGAACATTGCAACATTTTCCTAACAAAATACTATTATTTGGAAAAAATAAACAGTTGGAACTCTCAGTCAGGAGCTTAAGTCACGGTGTTGACCAGACTCCTACCTGACTAGTCATCTTATTTTGCAACAGAATAAAAATTGTTCCTGTGTGAGCTCTGTGGTATGAAAACAACATCAGGTCTGTTTTCTTCCAGTGATGACATTTTGGTCATTTGCAGCTGATATATTTGAAAACATTTGCTTCAGGGTTTTGCTTATATAGTGGTTGCTAGGATCAGCTCAGTCTCTCTGTCCCTTTCTACATCACTCTGGAAAAGGAAATTCTGGTGCTATTTTGAATCTGCTGAGCAGATGGGGGAGCATGTAGTAGAGGAGGTGCTGGCTGTGTCCTCAGACAGCAACAGGTCTGTGAGTCAATCTCTGTGTGTAACTGCTGAATCTGGTAGACAGTATTTGAGACGGAGTTACTGTGGCATTTTGTATAGTTGCTATAGCATGGCTATATATACATGGCTATATATACAACACCTTGAAGAACAGAGGATTGGCGCAAGAGCATCAGGCTCTGAGCTTCTGTCTGGCTGTTGTTTCATTTGGCAGGAGTGGCAGGAAGGCTGACATTTGTTTGGTTATTTTTTCTTAGTTTCTTTGGTTTTTGGTTGCAATGCTGTAGCAAGAAGTAGCAAGGCTACCCATGCAAAGCCCTGTGAATTTTCTAGCCAGGAAGGTGATATCTTTATATAAAAAAATACTAAAAAATCTCATAAAGAGAGTGGAGAGAAGCTGATCCTCATAGGAATTTGACAGAAATGAAGGCAACGCAGCAAAACAGTAGCTCCATAACTCAGAAATCCAGGGACAAAACAAACAGAGCCCCGGGATGTATTTCCAAGAGAATATCTCCTTCAAAGGCCTCCGCAGCTTTATTCTGGCATTGTGGTCCTGGTCTCAAAGTCCACTACAAAAGGCAGTAATGATCTCTTAATCTAACCTTAACTTTTCTAGTCATAGCTTAACTGCATCAGGAAATGAATCATGGTTGAAAGCACAAAATGGAATTATTTGCTTTTTAGTGGGTGAAATCTGCCTCATCTCTTGAAGGTAGCCATGGCTCCTTTTCAAAACCATGATCTCAGACATGTCTCTGAGCTGGATTTTGTGATCATTAGACATCTATTTCTCCCCTTATAGAGCAAAATCCTTCAAAATGTGAAAACCAAATAAGCAAGAAATCAAATTCCAGCCCCATGTGTTTGTGCTGGACAGAAGTAAATCCTATCATTCTTTAAAAACAAATGGTAAACCTAAGCAATTTGATATTCTTATGGTTTAGAGAACAATTGCAGTGTAGAAAGCCTCCTGTTGGATGTCTCTGTTTCAGGTTTCCATAAACCTGCATGCATTATTGCTCCTGGTATGGTGTTCTCCTACTTTCACAAAACACATAGGAGTGAAAGGGAGCAGGCTTTGACTGACAAACATGACCAGACTTTCCTGTGACCTGTATCTAGATACATATCCCTGTTCCCCACTTCTTCTGGTTGGAAACACTTGATTACTGGAGCACAGGATGAAGCTTTGCTGCTATTCATTGGACAGCAGTGAAAGACAAAGGGTGAGCTTTGCATAAGCTTGGGAAATGTGGTGTACAGAATAGGCTTCTCTGAGTATCACTTCAAGCGTTTCTTGTTGCTGCTTGAAATAGGTGACTTTATCACTCTCTAAGATCAAGCAGTGCAGTTAGTCTGCTCTTCTCTGTCACTCCCTGGCTGTCAGGCTGTGGCGGAAGTGTCCTGCCATGGTTCACCAGTTTGAACCATTGTTACTGGTCTGACCTGTGGGAAAAACTGCCAGTGTTACCAACCCACTGTGCTGCTTCAGAAGAGGTGGTGAAAGCAAGCGTATTAATGGATGTGGAAGCATAGGTAGGAGGGTTTTCATGCAGACTTTTTCCCATGTGAGAAACTTTAGTAATTACGGGGTCTGTTGGGAATCTTCTCTTGGTGCTAAAGCATGGGGAGGGCTGGAAAGAGAAAAAATATGCCATCTTCTGTTAGCAATTAATGAAAGACTCTGTTGAAGGAGTAATTTATGAGGTGACAAAAGGTAATACTAATTGAAAACTCATGTGTTGTTAGCAGAAATCATGGCCCTTTTGCTGACATGGCCTTTGTGACAGGCATTAATGCTGGTGTTGGCTGTGTAGACCAGTGACTAGTGAAGAGCTAGTGAGGCAACTTATCTCCCAGTCCTGGCAGGAGAACATTTGCAAGTGTTTCTCAGGTCAGCACATGCAGTCTGTTCTTCTCTGGCTTGACAGCAGGAGCTAAGCTGTATTCCGGATCTCCAAGAGGTAAATGGATGAAGCAATAGCTTGCTTTAAGCCATGTCCAAATTTTTTGGAGGTTCATTCCTCCAGCTGCCATGTTTTATTGGACATAAGAATTGCTGCCAGACATACACAATTTTGTTGGTGAATCTGGTTTTAACTAAAGGTGTCATCTAACCTTTTGCCCAGCTGTATTTTTGTAATAATTTGTTGTAATTATTCCAGCCAGTGAGAGTGTTTCAAGTCAGCAGTTCTCCCTATCATGTTATATCCCCCTGCATCTTACTTTAAATGCCTGTTGGCATCATTTAGCTGAGAGGGAAATGCTACAAGTTAGCATGTATGTACAAGATGATTGAATCAAGCAAGTAACCAGCAGCCCGATGTGATAGCGATCTCTTGTGTGCATTATGGTCCCATTAGCCCAGCCAAAGAAACAGATGAAAAATCCTCCAATGTGAAAACATTCCAAACCTGAATCTTGGCAGGAGCTGAAATACTAAATTTTGGCCCAGAGCCAGGTGTAGCTAATGGGATGGTGCGGAAGGAGGGGTTTTCCAGTATGTGGGTCCCATTACTGCATTAATAGATACTTTTTTTTTTTAAGGAAAAGGCAAATTAATTCTGGGAAAGCACATAACACGTTGTGAGTTTGCTTTCTGACTGTGGCAGCTGGAACTAGAGGGGGATTAGAAAAAAAAAAATAGCTCTGCCTTTTCTTTCGAATACCCTGAAACTCTTAGAGGGTAACAGCAAATAGAAGAGTGTTAAGACAACTGAGAACAATAGTGCAATAAAGACTTAATAGAAGACTTTCTGTCTCTCTTTGGTATAAAGCATTGTATTTGTAGTATCTGTGAGTACATTGCTAGTGGTTTTGTACTTGCTGGCAAAGGTTACTGTGGTACCAACCTTTTCCTTTTACTTAATTGTCCACTTATTACCTTCAAAGGCTCTCCTTAATTCTCTAGATCTCTTTCCTCTCTAGTACACTAGTCCTAACTCAGCAATGTATTAAAGCCTGTTGAATTTTTTCACGTGCACAAATGCCACTTGGATTCAAGGAAGTGTTTTAAGTGTGTGCTTTATTTTAAGACCCATGCATAAATACCATGAAAGTTAAATATTTTCTGAAATGCTTCCTTAAGTGGGGATGAGTGGCTTGTCTGTGTGTAAAGAGAAACATTATTCTTAGCACCAAAAGTTGAGGGAGCAATTCAGAGTGCTTACTTTTTCTGATGCTAGACCTGCCTCCCCTGTGCAGTCAGTGGAGGCTGTCAACGTAAACCCTCTGCTAAGTACTTACTATTCTTTAAATACAGCATCACTTGAAAATGGCCTGATGAGAGAAAGAAAGAAAGAAAGAAAGAAAGAAAGAAAGAAAGAAAGAAAGAAAGAAAGAAAGAAAGAAAGAAAGAAAGAAGGAAAGAAAGAAAGAAAGAAAGAAAATGGGGATTGTGAATTTCTTTGTGTCTAGGTGTGTTTCAGAGCCATTGGCTAGGTCCCGTTAACTGGCAGCTTTTTAATGCCTTTGTTAGACATACGTTAGACAAAATGGAGGAAATGTGGCCTTGGATGTATTTTTGATGGGAATATCCATCGTGCTTTTAGATGTGTGTGTGCCTCTTGGTTGATTCATGCTCAGTAGAAAGGGGTCATTGGGCTGAGAGCTAATGAACTGCCATGGTAACT
Organism: Psittacula echo; assembly: GCF_963264785.1. Classification (NCBI taxonomy): domain Eukaryota; kingdom Metazoa; phylum Chordata; class Aves; order Psittaciformes; family Psittacidae; genus Psittacula; species Psittacula echo. Next base: position 102,249,513 of record NC_137738.1, read on the forward strand.
CATAAATTTCTTGGAAAAATCCTGCAGTTCTGCCACATTAATAACTCTGCCATCCTGCTTTATGAGGCAATAAGCTGGGTCCCAGAGGCCAAGCGCTTCACATCCTGATGAGAGAACTGAGCAGGTAAAGGATAAAGTATGAGTGCAGGGACAGCAGCTACTGTTGTTTTGTAGTGTCTGGTGCTGCTGTTGGAAGACCAAACTGGGTCAGTGAGAGATGGCAGAGATGCTCTGGGGCAATGTGGATGTGCTGACCTTTGAGTACTTGAGAAAGCAGTCTAGCTTTTTTGCCAAAATGTTGTGTTTAAATACATATTCTATCAAGTTGGACTAGAGGCAGGTTCTGTGCTAGACAGGAGAGCTCTGAGGTGGTTACCCTCATAATGGTGATGAGGAGGGAGGATAAAGAGCTGCACAAATTCTCTCCCATCATTTCAAAGGGACTGTGCTCTAGTCCATTAGCTCCTGTGCAGTAAATCTATCAATGCCTCAGGCTAGAAGAATGTAATGGTCCCTTTTGCTCTTAAAATTTATGATTTCATGAATATAGAAAATGTATTTTTATCACGGAAAAAAAAAATGCTTTTTGTTGCTATAAAAAGCAATGTCCAGGATTTGCAAAAATATAGAAAAGGAGAAATCCCATATCTCCAAGGAAAAACAAAGCCTTTTGAAGCAGGGCAATGCAGGCAGTGTCTTGCTAGAGAAAGACAGAAACAGAACATATAATGCAGACTTCCTTTCTTCAAAAGTTGAAGTAAAATTGATGTTTATAAACAAATAAACATTTTAGGCAGCCTGGCTCTAGGGATACTGAATATATAATGTTTGATAATATCTATTTAACTGGGATTCTTGTGTTGTACTGTAAAGTAGAACTCAGAGATATGCAGATTTTAAAATCACAGCCATGTAGTTTGACCTACCAAATAAACGAAGAGTAAGGATATAATAGAAGTCCATTATGTGACCACATTTAATGTCAAGACACTGGGTTCAGAGATGGTTTAGGACATGTGTTCAAATCCTCTGTCTTATTTCCCAAGGTAACAGAAGTTTGTCCAGTAATTTTTGTATCAAGCCAATACTTTTCTTCAGGCTATAGTGTATGTTTTAAAAAGCTATCCAGTCCTCACATAATGACTGCAAATAATGGAACATTCATGAAGTGAGATTCATCTGACCAAGTTTAGACAAAAGCCATAGAGATTTATAGTGTAGACATTCCCATATGAGAAAAAAATCCTTTTACAGGTAATGGAGAGAAACAGCTGCTTTAGAGGCACAAATCATCTCATCCTAAAGTAGGTGCCTGAAAGAGATGAACTGCATGATAATACCATTGTTTTCTCCATACAGCTATTAGTTTCCACTCCTACTATTTGACTGGATCTCCACTTATCATAGGTTTACCTAGATAAGAGCTGAACATGATGCTTATTTAAGTTCTTAGGGGGGATTTATTCCTTTGAACCTTGAGAAATTACCTGTAGGCAAACAGAAGTGGTAGTGCTGAAAAAGTTCTTAAATAGCAGCTTGGTGTCTTGCACCTCAGCTCGAGGCTATATCAGTCTCCAGACCTGGGTTTGGAGAAGGATTTTCTTGTTAATTGGATTCGCATGGGATTGAGGTCCACTTTCTACATTTCAGCCTTATAAATTCCCTTGATGTTTCTAGGAGCTAGTATGAGGTTGATAGCTTTGCTATCTTCTTCGACTGGCTTTCTGGTTTCTATTCTTTTGGCCTCTTGTTCTCAAAGTCAGATTTGTTGTAGACTGTCAGGGACTGGCTGGTGGTATGGGAGAGGGGGCAGAGTAGATTTTCATCGGTGATGTAACAGCTGTTGCCTGTTCCTGCAAGCAAATGAGCTTGTTGAATTGTCTTTTACACATTTCCATCCAGAAGGAAAAGAAAGGGGCTTGTTTCTCCTTTCAGAAGAAAGGAGATCTCACTTTCAAAAATACTCATGCATCACTGAAGTTGTTTATAAAAGCACGTGGCAGTGTAACTGAAGACTGCACCATGATGGGTGAGCACAAAGCTCAAGGCTGACATTTTCCGACTTCTGAGACTGTGACTTTGTCATCTTTGATGATGTTGTCTTAACAATTTTTGTGGAGGAAGTTTCCTGGATCTTAGAAAGAAGCAAAGAAGAAAACCCTTCAGTCAGCAAGGCTCAGATAATTTGGATTCATGGAACAGATCTGTTGGAGATCATGGATTACCTGAGGGCAAAGGCAAGATGCCATCTCTTTTGCTGAGCAGTGCTGAAGTGAGCGGGGCACACACTTTACGAATGGACTTGGGAGTATCTGCTAGTAACAGAGGCTATAGTAACTCTGTCATCCTACATCGAGGAGTAATATGCTATACAGGCAAAGAACTGTTCAGGTATAACATTAGTTATTGTACAAGAATGTGAAACGTGACTGACATGGCACAAACAGCCCTATTAGGCCTAAGATGAAGCTTGGTAAATTATGTAATTGGAAGCTGTCATTGTGCTGCTCCTGTTTGTCTTTGCTTACTGTACAACTGTACCTTGATCTGAATCACACATCCAGAAGAGTCCAGACATGTCTGGCCTGACTGGCCCAGGCACAGCAACTCTTCAATACCAGGGCAGAATGAGCCTGTGTCTGACATTGATTAGGGTAAATAAATATTGTGAGGAAGCAGAGCTCTGCATCTCAGGTGGAGGAGGAGCAGGTAATGCTGTCACCTCAAGGGAAAGGCCTGAAAGCCCTTTGATTCTTTCGGAGAAGAAATAGAGACCTGGAGATAAAAATCATTGCCTTGGGGATGGAGAGAAAGGAAGATGGGGCTGGAGGAAGCAGAGAGGCAGTTCAAAAGACAACTTTTATGATGATCCTAAGCAGAATGTGCTGTAAGACAAGCGCTGCCTTATAATTAGACAAGTTTTGCAAGCCTGCTGCTGTGGTCCTCCATTGCTGCCATTACTGGGTTACATATAGAGCTTCTGCTATGGAAAAGAGTCCCATAAAGAGTTAGCAAAAGTACTTTACAACGCCTGACCCCCACTGTTCACAAGGTGTGTGCACCTGAGACCTTTATTCCTTTTATTTGTGGTTTTTTTTTTTTTGGTTTGTTTCACTTTAGTTGAGAGGGACCATGGTCTAAAAATCACAGGGAAGAGCATCAGGGGCTAGCTGCATGGTTCCTGCAGAGTGTAAGGGGCTGCTGCAGGTCATTTTGCTCAGTATCCATGCTACTTCAGGCTACAGGATGCTGGAGTATTGGTTGGCTGCAGTGAAGGGAGGTTAGACTGTTGTCTGTTGTGTGGAGTGGGTGATGGCAAAGATGGGAAGGAGGCAGGTGGGACTTTTTTTCATTCTGGTATTATCCATATATTTCAGAAAGCTAGAATTTTAAGAAGCATTTTAGAATGAACTTGGAGTTCCTATGGTGATAACTGAATGCTAAACTGCAACATAACCCAGATTTTAAGATTTCTGGACATATCTTTGAGGTTTCTAAACAGATTTGCTCATTGAATGATTTCCTCTAACATAAATTTGCGCATGTCCTTGGGGCTGAACATCAATCTTCCAGCTAGAGAACTGGGGTGGGTCTGGCAGGGGTCTGTCTGGCTGTCTGGAGACCTCTGTGCTTGAATAGGGAGGGTACAGGCTTGAAAGCATTTGTGATCCATCCATGATTTCTCCTCAGAAAAGCAGAGCTACCTGAGAATGATTGTGCAAGATGAATGCAATATATCTAAAAGAAATCTTTTGGAAAATCTGGAGAGAGATAAGTGAAGCAGAATTAAAATGAAATAGATTATCTATGTGGTGATTTTTTTTTCTGCATTCACAACCCTCCTGTACAGACTTTCTATTCTTTGACATATTGATTCCCTTAGCAGTGTTCTTTTAAAAATTCTGGCATGAATAAGTGGTAGATATTTATCATTTTATTACTTTTTTTACCTGGAAACCTCATGGAATAGCCTCATTAAGTAGGGTTACTGATGATTCTCCATGCCTGTCAAGACCTGCACAGGTTTCAAATATAGTAATTAACAGTAATGTTTCCAGGTATGAGTCTTTACTGAAAAGGCGGTAGGCAGCCAGTCTGCCAGCCCCTTTCATTCGGGACACTGCAGGCTATAGCCAGAGGAATGTCTGAGCAATGAATGGCTGACCCTTCATTCAGCGATCACCCTAACTCCTCCTAATTGAGGTTAATGCCAAAAGCATTGACACCTTGATGCTAACTCATTAGTGCCTGAAGGCTACTGGAGATTGCTGACAGCTCAGTGAAAAACTCATTAGATTAAATTTACAGGGGGCATTTGGCACCATGACCAATTAAGATCTGTTTGCATGGAACACATACATATTTGCCTTCACTTTTTGAAAACGTATCAAGATAATGCCATTTCCTTGCACCGTTTATAGAAGGATTCACAGCTGGTGTCTTTCTGCGAGCACGTGCACATTTCTCTGCTGTGCACGTACCACTGCCCTGCTGTTTTCTAGCTGCCCTCTCTTCTCTTTCTCCACTTTAATGTGAAGCAAACAGGAAATTCTATGAGATTTGGAAAATCCTTGTTCCTGACCATGAAAAGAGAACTGGAAGAGCAGACGGAGAGGAGAAATAAATAGCAATTTTGTGAAAGCCACCAAAGTTGCAAATGTGTGTGACCTCTGTGATAGGGTCCTGTGGTACAATCGGAGTTTGTGAGATGCTGCTGAAATAGAATAACAGTAACAACCACTCAGGGGTGTCTGTATCCCATTGATGAAAGGTACATGGTCATCAAATGTGTATTTAATTGCTGGGAAGTGCACTAATGGTTTACATGATGTTGCCATGCCTACAGGTCTCCATAAGGACTGTCCTGTTGTGCAATGCACTCACTTACTACAAAACAGTCCCTACCATGAGTAGTTTAGCGGTTACAAAAGCAGGGCCGGGCAGATTTTGGGAGGAAGTATTAATCTCACTTTATGCATGGAGACAACATTCACACAAAAGTTTGTGTCAGGGGTTTGTGCTGAACCTAAAATTTATCAACATAATGCCTTGCCTGTACATGCTTCCTCCCTATCTGGTAGCTTATTGTTGTATATTCTGTGGTGACTTTGTTAGATGAGTAGATCCATGCTTTGTTCTCCACGTGGACTTCTCACCATGCAGTATTTCCTGCCTAATCCTTTCTTATATGAGATGAAAAGAAAGCAGCAGGATGTGGCAAGATAATTTCTCTTTTTTCCCTGTTTTGAACCTGAGCTATGGCTCTCTATGGTCAGACCAACTAGGGAGGGAGTTCCATAGCAGGCAGCTGTTCACAACTCTGCCCTGCAAGGACTAGGCAGGGAGGAGGATATTATTGAGTTATATGACTATGCAATGTATAACATCAAATGGTGGCCAACCTGGGTCCCTTTAGCCATGTGTAGCTATAGAGCATTATTCTTGTTCCAGTTCAAGTTCTCGGCTGGGAGAGGCAAAGTGATGGCTGACATTTCTGTGCCTTCCCACCACCTTGGAACATGCCCAGGTCCATTTTATCATTGAGTGGTACAAAAGAATTCCAGAGAACCACTCTTTTGACCCTCTTTGGGCATTTTCTTGCATTCTACCTTGACTTTGGAGGCCTAAGGCACAGGTATTTTATCTTCTGGTTGTATGGAGGTCTTGGAATCGGCTTTTACAGTCTTTGCATCTGGCCATCGCTGTACTAGTGATTAGAGGCATTTAGAAGCATTTTGATTAGTAGAGATGTCCCTCAAGTTCCTTAGGTAATGTCTGCTCAACACAGATGACCTCTTGGGGGTGGATCTTACCTTAAAGTGGTGAGGAGATTGACATGGAAGTTATACCCTAGCACTCTTGTTCTTCAAGAAACTTTCATAAACATTCACCTGGCATTTACTTTTCCTACCTCCATTTCATGACCTCCTTTTATTCAAAGTGTACGCACCCAAATGGTTAATGCCCCTTCAGACAGACACTTCAAATACTGTTGACAGTGGCTACTTTTCATGTCCTGTTTTAGTTATTGTTTAGCTAAGCCATTCATGTTCAGCTCCTTTAATCTTGCCTCATAAATCAACCTGTCCAGTCACCCAGTTGTCTTTTTGTTGCTCTTTTCCCCAATTACGTATATCTTTTAGCAATCACTGAGCAGGCTTATGATTATTTTTCCCCTGGGGGCCAGCAGAGACTTACAGTTTCTTTGCCGTATATTAGCAATGGCAGTTGTTTCAGCATCATGCAGTACCAGCACCACTACCTGGGGAGAACAGCTGACTCTCTCTGCAACTTCAGTCCCAAGTATCCTGCTGCTCAGTATTTCACTTATTTTTCCTCATTTAGGTGAACTGAGCCAAAGAAACTAGCAATTTCTGAATGCCAGAGGAGGGAAGCATTTCTGCATGTGGAAAACAGAATCATGGGGGACATCATCAGCATCCCTTGCTGGCTGGTTGTGTTCCCAACCTTTCTGATACAAAGGCTTGGGGCCTTAAGGATGACTGATACTATATCATATAAACAATGAAGCAAATCATACTAAATCCCTTTAGAAGATATTTAACTGAATTCCAAACCCATGAGGCCACCCTGGACCATCTCTTATCTTTGAAAGCCATCTTACAGCTGCCTGCAGAGACTCTGGAGGCTGGTTAATCCAAAGCAGATGGACCATTGGTGTCGGTGCCTTCAGGGGAAGAAGGGAAGGAGGGAAGGCAGAGACTTGGAGGTCTCTTTTTTGAATGGATGTCACTCCATTTTGGTCCAAGACAATGCCTCAGGCAAAGGAAGATACCTGGCAATGCAGCTCCATCTGCAGTTCAACAGACCTGTCCCCTAGCTGGTCAAAAAGTGCCTTAGCCTAGATGCTTATAGCTCACAGTGATTCAAAGAGTGGGATTGAGTGCGCCCTCAGCAAGTTTGCTGATGACACCAAGCTGTGTGCTTCAGTTGATACGCCAGAGGGAAGGGATGCCATCCAGAGGGACCTCGACACGCTTGTGAGGTGGGCTGATGCCAACCTGATGAAGTTTAACCATGCCAAGTGCAAAGTCCTACACCTGGGTCGGAGCAATCCCAGGCACAGCTACAGGTTGGGCAGAGAAGAGATTCAGAGCAGCCCTGCAGAGAAGGACTTGGGGGTGTTGGTCGATGAAAAAATGAACATGAGCCGGCTTCAGTGTGCGCTCGCATCCCAGAAAGCCAACCGTATCCTGGGCTGCATCAAGAGGAGCGTGACCAGCAGGTCAAAGGGGGTGATCCTGCCCCTCTACTCTGCTCTCGGGAGACCTCACTTGGAGTATTGTGTGCAGTTCTGGTGTCCTCAACATAAAAAGGACATGGAACTGTTGGAACAAGTCCAGAGGAGGGCCACGAGGATGATCAGGGGACTGGAGCACCTCCCGTATGGAGACAGGCTGAGAAAGTTGGGGCTGTTCAGCCTGGAGAAGAGAAGGCTGCGTGGAGACCTCATAGCAGCCTTCCAGTATCTGAAGAGGGCCTACAAGGATGCTGGGGATGGACTCTTCATCAGGGACTGTAGTGACAGGACAAGGGGCAACGGGTTCAAACTTAAACAGGGGAAGTTTAGATTGGATCTAAGGAAGAAATTCTTTACTGAGAGGGTGGTGAGGCACTGGAATGGGTTGCCCAGGGAGGTTGTGAATGCTCCATCCTTGGTGGTGTTTAAGGCCAGGTTGAACAGAGCCTTGGGTGACATGGTTTAGTGTGGGGTGTCCCTTCCCATGGCAGGGGGATTGGAGCTAGATGATCTTAAGGTCCTTTCCAACCCTAACTGTTCTATGATTCTATGATTCTATATCAAGGACCAGTCTGTAGATGGGACTTGCACTATCTAGTTCAATCTTGCACTATCTAGATCATGTTTATTTGCTTCAAGCTTTGAAGAAATTCTTGTAATATTTTCTTTAGAAGAAAAACACCACTGGGAATAGATAAAAAAATGACTTTTTTCCAAGGGTGCCTGAAAATTAAAAAGAAAATAGATCAGTTTGTAAAAGGGCAAAACCCTACCACATTTCTTCTCCCTCTTTCTTACCAACAAGTGTTGTGTTACAGTAGGAACTGTAGTGATAGGACAAAGGGTAATGAGTTTAAACTTAAGCAGAGGAAGTTCAGGTTGGATATAAGGAAGAAGTTCTTTACTGTGAGGGTGGTGAGGCCCTGGAACAAGTTGCCCAAAGAAATGGTAAATGCTCCATCCCTGGCAGTGTTCAAGGCCAGGTTGGACAGAGCTTTGGGTGACATGGTCTAGTGTGAGGTGTTCCTGCCCATGGCAGGGGGATTGGAACTAGATAATCTTAAGGTCTTTTCCAACCCTAACCATTCTATGATTCCGTGATTCTAAGTGTTACCTCTATATTTGGACAAGCATGGTAGTCGGCATGGCCCAGTGGATAGGCAATGGCCTAAGACCAAAAGGCTTTCTTCTTACCCCTGATTTGTCACCATGTTTTTGATACTGGGCAGTCACTTGGCTTCCTCCTGCCTTGTGTGGCTAGGCTGCATGTTCTAAGGCTGTTTGCTCAGCATCTGGCATGAGAGAGCACCAGCCTCACCATCTCCCTTGGGGTTTCAGTTTATGCATTTAGTGCAAACATGACCACACAGATATGACGAATTTCTGCTTTCAGAGCCTACAGCTGCTGTCAAACTTTATTGACATGGAGCTTTGGAAAGATCTATGTGTTAAGCTCCTGCCTGACACATCCATAGTTGTCAAGATAATGCACTCAGTCAAGAATTCAATGACTGTCTCCCATTTCTCTTTCATTTATTTGTTCCCTCTGGAGTATTTTTATTATTCTTATTACTATGAAGAATAACTAATGTTACATTCTCTTCTCTCCTATGGTTTTTCATTGAAAAAATCAAACCATCCAGATCTACCCCATGATTACATACTAACACACATTTTTTAATGATCTGTATATTGATCAAAGGGTCTGACTTCTGCTATGTGAAAGCTGTACCTGATTCCCACAAGTACGAAATGCAAATTTTCTCCTCTGTGCTGTCAGAGATTACCAAAAACTTCTGCAGATGCCTTGGGTTCTGGTGAAGAATGGATTATAGAATGTCAGCGGTGTGTTTTGAGAAGACCAAGCTATGTAGTAAATTGGTGTAATGTAAATTTTCTGTCAGATATTTCTTAGCCTATTACAGTATTAACAAACAAATGGATTTTCTTTTCTTCCTCACCTCATTATTCTTTGTCCCCTAAACTGTGCTCGGTTAAATATGGGGGTGCTCTGATGGTACAGAAAACTAAACGAGGGAGGCACAGATACTGGTTTGTATTTTTTGTTTTGTTTTTTTCCTGTTCCTGTTCAGCTTTGTCAGGGTAGTGATTTTCTCTTAAGCAATGCTTAAGCATATGTGTATGTTTGCATTTAATTTCCAGATGGGGAGGTATAACTTCTAATAACAGTGCAAGTTGCACTGTTATAGATCTGGATGACTGACTGACTTACCTTCCTTTTGCAGCTGGCCAAGAAACTGCACCCCATTCCCTGGGATGCTGACACAGCCATGGCTGAGCCAGGCTTTTTGATTTTCAAGCTAGACTGGTGCAAAAAAATTGTTTACCTGCCCCAGACTGCAAAAAGGTTCACCAGCTCTTTATATATGCAAGGCTTTTGAATTCAGCTACGTACAAACTACTTTACTTTTTGGCATGATAGCTCTTGGTAAATGGGTTTCCTGAAGTCTTGAGCAGATTTTATGTAAGGAATGTATTTAATCATTAACACTGAGATTTTGGTTAGGGAAAAAATATTTTCCTAAGTGATGAAGGGACTTGTAATGATTCCTCTGTTTCTCTGTAAGCACTCCTCTGCAGACTTCTTGGAGGGAATGTTGTGTCTCTAACTGCATCTCAGGTGTTTTGGTCTGGCTTGGTGAGTTGTGTTTTCCTGAGGGACCTTACGGAGCGAGTTGTAGATCTCAGTGTAGCTGGGTCTAACCTACAGATGCTTTTGGAGTTCAAGACTAAAGGTTTGAACAAGCAACGAATGCAATCTGGAGTGTAAATAGAGGGATGGAGTACTGAGTGTGTAGACATATTGATCTGAACAGGAATGCAGTTGCAGATAGGTATGTTATTAAACATGCCCTAATGCTGACCAGATGTAGCCGTCTACAGTCTAATCAGCTGCATATGGACTAGATACGCTGGCCTCCCTTTGTAGTCAGTATATAAAAAGAAATTGTCTTTCCTAGGTTGCAGTTAATTTCATTTTAAAGTAGATATCTCAGGTACCTTGTGAGTGCTTATTTCTCCGTTTTGTTTTTAAAGGAACCCATGGTGACCAGACCAAGTGTGAGTATCTGCATTGTTGACATCTAAAGTTAGGTCAGATAATTCCTACCTTGGATATGTTTTCTACAAAATTGCATATTTTCAATTACTATTTGTCATTACCTTCCTGAGTCTACAAACATTGTGATGTCTAATTGAAGTTCTCTAGCACCTCATTGATTATAAGTTGACTAACTAACTTCAAATATTTTTTAAACTTACTAGTCTTTGAAAGTTTTATGTCTTATGATTAGAAAAGACAAAAATTAGGTATATAGTTCAATAATACCTGCTTTTGGCAAATAATATCTCTTCTAAAGAGTTCAGTGGCTTTGAACCCAGTTTTGCAGGATGGGGTTCAGGTTTTGATTCTGATACTGAATGTAGCAGGCTAAAGGTATCAAAGATATTGCTGTAGCCAAGGAAATGGTTTTGTACTGACTAGATATCTAAAGGTCATAGCCCATATATATGCATATAGTATGATTTTAGACAATTTGTTTTATTTATAAGTCCTGCCTAGTATTTGCACACTCTCTTTGATGTTTCAGAGTAGGGCCTTTCAAATGCCCTGGACAATCATGTTTAACTGGATCCTGGGTATTTGACCAGCTGAATTATTCTCAGATGGCAAAGACCAGAGCAGTGCTGACAACAATGGAGACTCACATACCCAATACCCATTGCAGACACCTATATTTCAGACACCTAAATGCGAGTGTCTGAATCCAGTGCTGATTCCTCCACATTACACTGTGCAAAAATGAAACCCTGGGAAAGGTTTATCTTTTCCCAAGGGATGCAGTGGTCTTAATATAGTTTCATTGCTCTGGCAGCTGTCCCTCTGGAGGACAGCAAGAATGCAAGAGAGAAAAGGCTGGTGTTGCTATTTATTTCTTGTTTTTAGCCATCTTTGAAAACAACAGATCCCAAAAATGGATTGGCAATGTTATCCTTCTTATGGCACAAAAGAGCAAAGAGCCTCTTCTCTGTTTTGAGACATTAAAAGAAACCATTTCCTTCCAGAGGGCATTTCCTTTTCCCAGTTAGTGATAAAAGAAAAAAATTCCCTTTCTTTTTATTTCAGTGGAAACTTACCCAGCTCAGAAGCAATGATTTGGGGTTAGGGCTAGAGTCTATAACACTGAAAAAACTATAATTTCCAACAAGAGATGTGTTGAACCAAGCCAAGAATAACAGCTTGTCCCACAGTCATAACTCCTTGGTGATATTTGTACTCTGTAGTAATGCAGAATGCTCTCGCAGGTGTGGTTTCACACACCAGCTCTGTGGGGTGTTTGTCCATATGGAAGCAGCTGGGGCAACACCAGCAGAGCTGTAAGCACCCCCATAATGCTCCTGCTTTCTGACTGCCTGGAACTCCTGTGTGCACCCTGTGTTGCCAGGGTGCAGCTGACCACATCATAACCTCACATGCCTGGAGGTGTGTCACCTCAACAGCCTGATTCAAGCATGGGGGGTCTTGCCTGATTTGGAGGATGTGCTCCAGCCAAGGAGCTGCTTGCTTGGACAACCTGTGTCCCCTGGACCCTGTCAATGGAGGGAACATCCCCAGCAACACAGGGAAACTTTCTTCTCTCTGGTGAAGCAAAGCATTTAGCACTTGCAGATTTCAGCTAGATCCCATAGCCTGGGAGGCGTTACAGGGTCTACCCAGCCTTTATCTTGGCAAAAGCCAACACAGCCTAGTAAGAATCCTTTCCAGCTGGCCGTGAGCCCCTTGGCACCATCTGCCAGCAGACCTGTTGCAGTGTGCCATGGCTTGGCCACTCCACCCTCCCTGCCTCATGGTGGTGTCTTGATTGGTGGTGTTGGTGTTTGTTCAGTGCCCACTGGTGGGAAATCCCCATGCCACAGGGAATCACCCCAACTTGCAGCATCTTCTGCTACCTTTATGTCTCCCAGGCAGCAGAGACAGCAGAGAACAAGTCTGAATACATCAAGGAGGCAGCTATGACCTGCGAGGCATCCCTTACGTACCACAGCAGACACAGCTCTGTGCCACTTTGGACGTTTAACTGTGTGTTTAGGAGAGAGTCCCTGTAGGCTACACTTATGCAGTAGAAATGTTCTCTGGCCCTAAGGGCAAATGGCAAGGCATGGCTCACATTTGAATACAGATACAGACACAGGTACAGGTTGGGCAAAGAAGAGATTCAGAGCAGCCTTGCGGGGAAGGACTAGGGGGTTTTGGTCAATGAGAAAATGAACATGAGCCAGCTTCAGTGTGCGCTCGCAGCCCAGAAAGCCAACCGTATCCTGGGCTGCATCAAAAGGAGCGTGACCAGCAGGTCAAAGGGGGTGATCCTGCCCCTTTACTCTCGTGAGACCTCACTTGGAGTATTGTGTGCAGTTCTGGTGTCCTCAACATAAAAAGGACATGGAACTGTTGGAACAAGTCCAGAGGAGGGCCACGAGGATGATCAGGGGACTGGAGCACCTCCCGTATGGAGATAGGCTGAGAAAGTTGGGGCTGTTCAGCCTGGAGAAGAGAAGGCTGCGTGGAGACCTCATAGCAGCCTTCCAGTATCTGAAGAGGGCCTACAAGGATGCTGGGGATGGACTCTTCATCAGGGACTGTAGTGACAGGACAAGGGGTAACGGTTTCGAACTTAAACAGGGGAAGTTTAGATTGGATCTAAGGCAGAAATTCTTTACTGTGAGGGTGGTGAGGCACTGGAATGGGTTGCCCAGGGAAGTTGTGAGTGCTCCATCCTTGGCGGTGTTCAAGGCCAGGTTGGACAGAGCCTTGGGTGACATGGTTTAGTGTGGGGTGTCCCTGCCCATGGCAGGGGGGTTGGAATTAGATGATCTTAAGGTCCTTTCCAACCCTAACTATTCTATGATTCTATGAGTAGAGAAACTCTCTATACCCAAACTATCTGCAGTGAAAAGTCCCTCAGTTGTGCTGTTTCCTGGGCCTTGCCAGGTTGTTGTTTGGTTGTTGTTTTGGGTGTTGTGTGCACAGGCCAAAATGTCTCTGGAAATTTTGTTAGTTAGAACATGTGTATTATTGCAAGTCAGTGCTTGAGCCCTTTAGTTTATTAATATAGATATGCCTTGGATTTGACCTCCAGATCGAGAGGTTTACAAATCATTATTCTTCCAGTCCCTCTTTGTTTATCCTTCAGTCTTTCTGGGATAACAGGCTACTGCATTCAGGAACCTGGCATACTTAGAAACATCCCTGCTCCAAATCAGAACAGCTTTCCCACCAGAAAGGGCTATGGGGCTGCAAAACAACTTCTTATCATGGAAGTGTTGAGACAGTCTGGCCCTTTTGTGATGGAAAGTGGATTTTGCATCAGTCAGGAAAAGACCAGTGAACCCTGATCTTGGAGTGTTTTCTGTGGTGATGGTGGGAGAGCAAGACAGGGACAGAAGAGAGGGCTGTGCTCTGCCGCTGCAGGGGAAGCAGCCCTATTTTTGCGCTCTTAGGCTGTTCTCAAATATTTTTGTCCAGTTCTTTCTCTTGTTTTTGTTGCCATAAGGTTGGCAAAGCAAAACCAGATAATGCCAGTTGTTCCTTCTGCACGTGTGACATGGCCACTCAGCTGCCCAACAAGTCTCCTCTTCCTCTTTTCCTGTGCTTCCCTTCTCAGAGAGCAGCAGTTGTACCACTGTCTGGTACGTTCAGGGCAGGAGGATGTCTCCTCTCTGATACTCATGACTTTCCCTGTGATTTCTCAGCCTCTTGAAAAAGAAGTGGTTGGACAGTATCTACCATTACTTAGACTGGTGGTGGAAACTAAGCTGGGCTAATTTGATAACTGAGAATACATATTCCTCAGATCAGTGTTTCTTTTAGACATGTATGTTCAAATAGCATTTGATTTATTTCTTTAATAAAAAACCCCTCAAACTCTTTATTAAATGTTCTTGGTTCAGTCTGAACTCTGATTTGCTTTGAAGGTACTCAGGATCATATCCTGTAGCCAGGAGAAGCTGGAGCATTTCTAGTCATTAAGCAAGAATGAGTCTGAAAGGGGCTTCACGGCTCAGAAACGCAGAGGTGCTGGAGTAACCTTTCTGGTTAAAATTTGGTTCCCTTCTTAGACAACATCTACTGTTGTCTAAGGGACAGGGAGAAAATCCAAACTCCCCAAATATGCTGGGCAAAGTAGGTCAGTAAGAAATGATGTCTTGTCTGAGCGGGTCCTAGGACATGCTGCAAAATCAACGGGTTTTGAGTCAGGTCTCAGATGATTCTGTTCTGCAATAAACATAGAGGAACAACATTAATTGTAGCCCATGGTGTTAATTTTGGTCACTATAATGTTATTACCACTGATTCCCAGGCCACAAGCACACCCTGTTTCCTTTGCTTGTCCAGCAGCTCTCATGAACCAAACATGCTGTTGAAAGGGAGTTGCAGATATTGTGGTTTCCCTGAGCCCTTCAAACATGTTATAAAACCAAGGGAGCCAAAGTAGTCATCATGATTAGTAAGCAGGCTTGGAGCCTGAGTCTGAACCCACTGTTAGCATAAACAACCTGCATTTATGTGCATCCTCCCTGCCCTTGGTGAGCAACATTTCAGTGTGAGATTAGGGGTTGAAGGCTCTGAGATAGTAATTTCAGCTGTGTGCCTCTTAGTGCTATAAAGCCCATAGAATATCAGAAAATTTATTGCTGTGACTGAGTTGCAAACTCCCTGAAGTGAACAAGGGTTGCAGACCTCATGATAAACAGCACATGCTAATATTTAGCAAATGATAATGCAGACCGCAGAAAAGTACGGAGAGAGGAAAATGTATTCCCAAGGGCTGATAACAAATGTAAAGAACCAAGAAATAGTTTAGAGTGGGAGTGGATTTCCCCAGCTTCTCTCCTCCATGGATAAGTCACTACCTTACTGATGCGCTGCACAGGGCCCAGCATTGATCCCCCCAGCACCAAAGTTACTCCTGGCAATAGTTCAGAATATACAAATTTGCAAAGCCCCACAGGCAGAGCAGACCTGATGTTTTCCAGCCCTAGCTGGAAGATGATAGAGTCTATATTTGAAGCAGATGAAATGGCTTGTTACTAAAGCTCAACTGGTTGTTTACAGGGCTTCTCTGATGCCCCTGTGCCATCTGCTCCATGCACAGGACAGGTATTTTACAAGACTATTTCCCTGTCACCTCTTCCCAGCTAACCCCCTTCCACAGAGCTAAAAAATCCTCCATCTTCTTGCATTCGAGCAGTGAGGGCATATTCCCACTAGAAATGTCCCTGTGCCTGGGATATGCCCTCCTGGAAGAGTCACATTCCCTGAAGTTTACACACAAATGTGCCATTGGAGGGGATGAAGGACATACAACACGATGTCAGGTTGGGTGAGCCCTACTTGAATCAGCATCACTTGGTGTGTACAGACAGCACTGTTCTGGTGAGTGCTGTGCCAAATTATGTCATTCTCTGAGGCAAGAGGGTTTGTATGGCTGATTGCAGTAAGCCAGGGGCTGAGGTGACCCATAAGCTCTTTTTATGGCCTTAAACAGGGGCAGCTGGAAGCTGGATGATGGTGTCCAGCTGTGTTTGCCGCTTGCAGTCTGGGATGGGGAAGAGACCGGGTGTGGTGAATTCCTGGTGAATGAGTAGAAGGGGATGAGAGGGAGGAATGAGAGGGGCAAATCATAGCCTTGACACAAGGTGAGTCCTAAGTGAATGGGACTGCTTCCCTTTGATGCCTGCAGGAAATCTGTACCTACTTGAGTGTATTCTGACCTGTGTTAGAGATTGGTCTTTGCACCTAAAATATTATATGCAGAGGATCCATTTATTCATTCCCTACCCTTGCCCAGTGCAATACAAGCTTGCAATTTGTGTAGGTCATCAGAGAGTGATGCATGCCTTTGAAGAGCTGTCTGTGCTACAATGATGGAAAATGCCCACCTTGTGCACCACTAGTGTACTTAATCCATAGCTGAAATGAGTAGAGCTCAGAGGCAGAGGGCAGCAGCTGCCTAATGACCTAAAGTGTTACTTTGGGGTAGGAGGTAAAAAAAGATGTGGGTAAACAACTGACCATGAAGAGTGAGGCTTTGCTTGGAATTTGACTCAATAATGTTTCCTTAAGTTGTGAGAAATAGAGCCTGTTGGTGATCAGAGATACAGTCATGACACTTCTGAAAGACAAGGATTAGAACTGCAGACTGTGTCCAGTGCTATGTGTCTGTGCTTGGCCTCATAAGGTGAGAATTAAAGCTTCCTGTGTGATTATGTTGGAACTGCAGTAAAACATACATAAAACCAAATTGTGGGTCATGCGTTTCAGATGCTGGAAAGGGAGAAATGATAGATAGCCTGTGGCAAAACCCGATGTATGTATGTGTGACTGCAAAAGATCAGAAGGTGGCATAAGCATCTGATTTAGAATGCTTGTACTGCAGAGGCATATTCATAGCATATGTTGAGAGCTTATAGGGAACAGACCATGCAGCATGTGATACCACACGCAGAGAGAGCTAGCACACTGGAAACTTCATTCTCCTGAGAAAAAGATCACAAAGCAACATTTATTTTTAAGAGGCACTCTCATGTTTTATATTCGTGCTTTCTGTCATGATATTTGATAGCATTGCATTTCATCACTTGGAGACACACTGCTTGGGAAGGCAGACTTGGAGAGTACCTGAGCTCTGTTCAAACCCATTTCCCTGCGGTTTCATACCATACTCGTCCCATTATTTGACCATTGTGCATCCCGAGAGCAAATTCTGTGTAGTTAGGTTTAGCTAATGAAATATATCTTGGGAGAAATGCACTGGAAGAGGATGTCAGATTAATAGACCCAAGGAGCAGGTCAATGATATGCTCACAGGTAGTGAGTTCAGTCCTTCCTCCTGAGTTTAAAAATAAATTAACATAAAAACTGTATGCTTCCAAACCCCTGTGAACTCAAATCAGAGCAGCAATGCCATAAATAAACTTGTTCTTTCTCCTCGTTCCTTCCACATAACACAAGGGAGCTGGCTGTCCTGCCTTTGCCCTCTCTCTGCTCTACATGACAGCCCTTTTTATGAGCACACTGAAGTGCTAAGCGTTCAACCTCTTGCTGTGGATAATCAGGAGCCTCAGGTATCCTCTTGCTGGAGTGGAGGTGACTAGTGGAGGCACATCCCTACCAGCCAAGAATCTCTCATTTCTGGTGACACATGGACCCTTCTGTCAACATCTCCTTCATGCTGGATGAAATATAATTTGGGGGAGGCCAGGGGGAGCAACCTTTTTCCTTCAGATCCCTTTTCCAGTGACTAGGGGCTGCTTCCAGGATATTGAACAGGCAGCCAAGGACTCTTACTACTCTCTCTGCTGACATGGTCACTCAGCATCCTACTCCAGCACAGCTAGGGTGAACAGGGTGTCTGCTGGCCTCTTTCCAGTCGCCAACAGCTGCATGTTCCACTCCTGAGAAGCAGCTCTGGTCTTAGGGAGATGGCGTGACGCAATGAAATTTAGGGAAAGACCTGAGGCAAAGCTGCAGAACTGGAAGGAAGGGATTGTTGCTGGGAGAGGGACAGTGGAAAGACAATAGGAAGGGAAATGATAATAGCAAAGAGAGAAATGATTGGCAATTAGGGGAAGATGGGGCTGATGGAGAGGGAATGGAAGAGAAAACCCTGAGAGGAGTGGTTTGATAACTCTGTAGATAGTACAGCACACTTGAGACAGGGGTTCATTTTTTTTTTAATATATATATATATTTAATTCCAGCTCTGATCTGTGAGTTGCTGCAGAAGAATTGTTTTATTGTTGCGTGCCTGACTTTCCTCATTTATGAAACAGGGATAATGGCCATTAGCAACCCTACAGCAGGTGAGGGCCTCTTAAGATCCTAGCCTGGAAGTGTTGACACTTGAGCACTATTGATAGACATGTGGAGACAGGCTGTCTCTGTGAATACTTCTGCAAAAATCTGCTGGAGTGCCTTTAAATTTGGCAGCCCTAGAGCACATGCACCAAACCTCAAGCACCTTCACAAGGTCTGATGCTGGTACTTATGTCTGTAACTGTCCTGTCTCCTTGTGACAGCTTTTGCAATATCTGGTGACGCAGATGCTGTCACAAGGGTAGGGAGCAGCAAAGCTCTGAGCACATCCTTAAGGACCAACCAGTCATAAGATTTATCTTCAAGTCCAAAAGAGCAAGTGATGGAGGTCTCTGCCTGCACCAGTGCTGGATACCTAGGCAGACCTGGATGACCATAGACAAGTTATTTATTCCCTCTCTTCTTCAGCTCTGTATTAAAAATAAATTAAATGAGGACACTTCCCAGGAGAGTGATGAAGGTAAGTAAGGTAAAGAGTAGGATATGATGAGGTGTATTGAGAGTCCTTGGAAGTGCACAGATATAAGTTAATCAGAAAAGTGTATGTTTGTCATCTGCCATTCATCATGCCATTCACCTTGCTGCTCTCCAACCTCAGTCAGTGATCATTAACATCACTCAGAGACTTGAAGTGATTTTAACAAATTGCCAGAGAAGTGCTGTTTCTCATTTCAATAGGTCTTAGTCAAGACAAAGAGGCAAATAAATCAGTGTCACAATGCTGATAGCAAAAGTCACAGATGCTGATATCAAGAGACTTATCTAGTCCATTTTGATCTTTTTTATCTTGCTTTCCTCATCTCATCAACCACTGCTGGACTCAACAACTGGGTTTCTTTGAGATCCTCTCAGGATTCACAGCCTGAAGTCCCTAAAGATTGGTCATTTTTAAAGATCTTCATACCTTCAGGTGTGTTCAGTTCTATTCTCAGTACCCAAGTAAGTGATGAGGTTTTTAGACCGAAGTATTTCAGATACAGTTATGACCAGTAGGCTGCTACTCGTCTGCCATTATCTCTGTGCTTGTGCTTCGCCTGCATCTGTGTACAGTAGGTACATTCACTGTGTGAGATAGTAGGGAGCCAGAGACGTTCTATAGCTTGGTGTTCAGTTACTTGAATGTTTCACATCTTCTGAACCAAGGCAGTATCTGGCCTTTATTTTCTCCCCACTTTTCTGTCCCAGAACTATCCTGGCCAGTTATTACATTTATGCCAGTCTGAGTCACAGGGCAGCTGGAACAAACTGTTCTTTTCATCACTTTTTGGAGAAGTCCATCTACTTTCACAGCAAGGGTAGGGCCCCTTTTAGAGAACACTTAAGTTTCTTCAATTGACGTAATTTTCCTGCTCACATGTTTGGCTTTTTTTTTTGTGTGTGTGTGTGTCTCTAAACTTCAGGAACTCTGTTGGAACAGCTATTTCATTTCTGCTGATGGAAATTCACATTTAATGTTTAGCGGAATGACACAAAGAAGCAAAGAGCTTTTTCTTCGTGACCCCAATCCCCCCTTTAATCACAAAAAGTTCAGACCTCAAACTGACCCAGAATCCTGTTCTTATTACTGGGGTGACCCCCATTATATGTGATCGAAAAAAGAGTTCTGATCTCTGCAAAGAGTAGCTCTAGGCCATAACTTTTTCATGTGCCAATACACCTTACTGCTGTTCCTGGGGGTTAGCTGACTTTCACCAAGTTGGGAAACATCCATAAGCAGAGCTATGAGTGGAAGTGACATATTTACCTCGCGTTGTCTCCTTTCATCCCGTTTTAGACCTCAAACTGTCTAACAGCATTAGGAAGCCCCACAGAATGAGAACTTGAAGTCAGTACTGCTGGATTTACTGAATCTCTGTGCTATCTCCTGACACTAACATTAACTGAAGACATTGGGAATGGGGCAGAATATGACCTCTATGAGACGAGTTTCAGGGATATGAGAAACATCTTAGAAATAAACTTGGGAAACCACATCTGCCTGCTATGTTTTTCTTCAATTAGTCAAGAAGCTATTGCATGTACAGTTATCTCTGAAAAACAGAAGAAACAAACAAGAACCAGAGGACAGAGGAAGATATCTTGTATTGATCTTTATGAATAAACGGCAGTCATTAAAATAGCTAGTCACTATGCAATAACTTTGGCTTCCATCTGTGGTACAACAGTCTAAATAAGGAAACAAGAATTTGCTGTGCCATGCATTCACATGGAGCCATGTGTATGTTAGCTAACCCTCAAGATAATTGCCAAAACAGAGTGTATATGATGGAAAAAGAAGGGTGAATTTTGTCCTAACAGAATAATGGAGAAAATACCAAACAAATTAAATCTGCAAGCACTTAAAGCAAACCTCAACCCTGGTGAAGAAGAGTTATTGAGTTTTCTGTGTGATTCAGAGCACACTTTAGTTATTAATTCAATACCTTTAGTGGCATGTAGGAAATATGCAGACTCTCTACATGAGTTATCTTTGCCATTGTAAAGGAATATGAATGGCACATGCACAGATTTATAAGAAGCAAATCCAGACGTAACTTAATCACTTAGTTTGATCCGAAGTGCAGACCAAGTAGATGAAAAGAATGTGGTCATTTAATCTCTGTAAATATGATGTCTATTCATATACTGAGGCAATTAATGTATTGTTCCATGAAGACTGAGCTGAAAAATTAATTTAGACTGACTGGAGATGAAGATTACAAAACAGACTGAAAACAGACTGGAGGGACCAGAAACACATAGTGATGAATAAATGCCAACACTTGGTGGGGGATACCTCAGGGGAGCAGTACGAAACAATGTTAAACTGTTTTTGCTTAAAATTCTTATTAATGGTTTGGAGGGAGGGTTGGCTTTGATGTAAGCTCAGTGCTGGAATGGTGCTCATCTTGGAAGAGATCATGCTTTCCAAAACGCTAACACTGACAAATTTTGGATAAATCAAAATTACAAAAAATGGTGCCAAAATGTTCAGTCTGGGGGCCTACCTAAAATCCTAGTGAATGCACCTGACTGTAGATGCTTCACTTTGAAATCTAGGTCCATGAGGTCCACCATTTAGAACAAACGTAAATTCTCTTGGTTTCCACTATGATTCAGCCTCTCCCACTTATTTATCTAATGTTTGTCCAACTTTGTCCACACTGGAGTCTCCATACAAGAGCCTTCTGGCTGACCCCTTAAACACATTGTTTCATAGTACTGGTATTTGAACATGTATTGTGATTCTAGCAAGTGTCTTGATCCAATACAGTATTTTAGACAGACAGCAGGTAAAGCAATAGGGAGTTGTAGGGTCTTTGTTTCCTTACTAAGTCTACTGTTCCCCAGCATGTTTCCAGAGGCCTGGGATTTACTCAGTGAGAGCTGCGCTTCAAGACTGTCCTTTAGGTACTATCTTCATTGCTTTGAGTATGGAGGTTCAGTTCCCATAGTCATCTGTCACCTCTTGACTTTTATTGTGGGTGTTCAGTAGTCCTGCTAAGGGGAGAAGGGCATGGTGCTGGCTTGGAAAAACATGTAGCTTCCCTTTCTACACACATACGGGCAATAGGAGCTGGACAGATAACCTCATTCCATATTTGGAAAGAGGGGCAGGGTGGGAGAGAGTTACAGGAAATGCAGAGCAACTTTTCTATCACTTTGCAATGCATTCGTTGGCCCTGTCCATCAGTAGTTGTAAGGCCCAGGAGAACTTACTCATCCACTAGGCATTGCTGTGCTGCCCTAGGAGTGCTACATCAGTGTGCGCATCTCCTGCAAGTCTTTGGAAGAAATACGATGGGATTGTTTGTGCTGGATTCAGTTTGCAGGCCACCAGTTCAACAAGGCTGGTTTATATTCTGTTTTGTGAACTCCCTGGGGCAGGAAATGTTTTAATGGGTTTTGTTTACACAATGGGGTTGCTTCTTTGTGGTTTTAAGGAAACATGCACAATGCTTAGACATTGAATAGCAGGGTTGAGATTAGGAGACAAATTAAAGCATGAGTGACAAAAGGGACAAGCCACATCCAAAAATCAGGTGAGGATGGAGCTAGAGAGAGTCTTAAACACAGGAGCACTTTTGTTTCAGCCCCTGCAAGAATCTCAGTTCTCTTTGGAGTCTTGTTTAAGTAGAGATACCATAAAATACAGCACTCTGAGGGTCACAAGTACCAAATTTGTTTCTTCTCTTGTGCTTGGCTGAAGGAAACATTCATCACATATTTCTGTGTTCAACTGAATAGTGGTTTGGGACTTGAGTAGTAGGAATGACTAAGAACTAAGAATTAATTTCTTGATTCATTACCTGATCATTTTCAGGTGAGCAGTCGACAGAGAGTTTGTGGGTCAAGGTTACAGGGAGAGCAGCGATGGGGGACATTATTGTGGGGATCTGTTACAGACCACCTGATCAAGAGGAATCTGTGGATGAAGTGCTCTATAGGCAGATAGGAACAGCCCACGCTCACAGGCCCTTGTCCTCATGGGAGACTTCAACCACCCTGACATCTGCTGGTGTGAAGGTACAGCCTGGCACAAGCAATCCAGGAGGTTCCTCAGTTGTGTGGAAGACAACTTTCTTCTGCAAGTAATAGAGGAGCCGACAAGGAGAGGTGCCATGCTTGACCTCGTGCTCACCAACAGGGAAGGGCTGGTTGGAAATGTGATGCTCCAGGGCAGCCTTGGTTGCAGTGACCACGAGATGGTCGAATTCGAGATCCTCAGGACAGTGAGAAGAGCATGCAGCAAGCTCACTGCCCTGGACTTCAAGAGAGCAGACTTTGGCCTCTTCAGGAGCCTGCTTAGTAAGGTTCCATGGGATACAGCCCTAGAGCGCAGGGGGGCCCAAGACTGTTGGTTGTTATTCAAGGATCACCTGCTCCAAGCTCAGGAGTGTTGCATGCCAACTAGAAGGAAGTGCAGCCAGAGGGCCAGGAGACCTCCTTGGATGGATAAGGAGCTGCTGAGGAAAATTCAAAGGAAAAAAGAGGCTTATAGAAGGTGGAAGCAGGGACAGGCGGCCTGGGAAGAATACAGGGATGCTGTCCGGGAAGCTAGGGACCAGGTGAGGAAGGCTAAGGCCTTGGCTAAGGATGTTAAGGATAATAGGAAGGGATTCTATAGGTACGTAGTGAGTAAAAGGCAGACTAGGGACAACGTAGGCCTTCTTTGGAAGCTATCAGGAGAACTGGCTACCCTAGATTTGGAGAAGGCTGAGGTTCTTAATGACTTCTTTGCCTCGGTCTTCACTGGCAAAGGCTCTGACTGCACCACCCAAGTCTTGGAAGGCAGATGCAGGGACTGTGAGAATGAAGACCTCAGGCCCACTGTAGGAGAGGATCTGGTTCGAGACCATCTTAGGAACCTGAATATGCCCAAGTCCATGGGACCTGACAAAATCCATCCGCAGGTCCTGAAGGAGCTGGCGAATGAAGTTGCTAAGCCACTGGCCATTGTATTTGAAAAATAGTGGCAGTCAGGTGAAGTTCCCGATGACTGGAAAAAGGGAAATATAACCCCCATTTTTAAGAAGGGAAAAATGGATGACCTGGGGAATTGCAGACCAGTCAGTCTCACCTCTGTGCCTGGCAAAATCTTGGAGACGATTCTCCTGGAAGACATGCTAAGGCACATGAAAAACAAGGAGGTGGTTGGTGACAGCCAGCATGGCTTCACTAAGGGGAAATCCTGCCTGACCAATTTGGTGGCCTTCTATGATGGAGCTACGAAACTGATGGACAGGGGCAGAGCAGTTGACGTCATCTACCTAGACTTATGCAAAGCCTTTGACACTGTCTCACAGGACATCCTTGTCTCTAAATTGGAGAGACATCAATTTGATGGGTGGACCACTCGGTGGATAAAGAACTGGCTGGATGGCCGCACGCAAAGAGTTGTGGTCAATGGCTCAATGTCCGGCTGGAGACCGGTAACGAGTGGTGTCCCTCAGGGATCGGTGTTGGGACCAGTCTTGTTCAACATCTTTGTCGGTGACATGGACAGTGGGATTGAGTGCGCCCTCAGCAAGTTTGCCGATGACACCAAGCTGTGTGGTTCGGTTGATACGCCGGAGGGAAGGGATGCCATCCAGAGGGACCTTGACATGCTTGTGAGGTGGGCTGATGCCAACCTGATGAAGTTTAACCATGCCAAGTGCAAGGTCCTACACCTGGGTCGGAGCAATCCCAGGCACAGCTACAGGTTGGGCAGAGAAGAGATTCAGAGCAGCCCTGCAGAGAAGGACTTGGGGGTGTTGGTCGATGAGAAAATGAACATGAGCCGGCTTCAGTGTGCGCTCGCAGCCCAGAAAGCCAACCATATCCTGGGCTGCATCAAAAGGAGCGTGACCAGCAGGTCAAAGGAGGTGATCCTGCCCCTCTACTCTGCTCTTGTGAGTCCTCACTTAGAGTATTGTGTGCAGTTCTGGTGTCCTCAACATAAAAAGGACATGGAACTGTTGGAACAAGTCCAGAGGAGGGCCATGAGGATGATCAGAGGACTGGAGCACCTCCCATATGGAGACAGGCTGAGAAAGTTGGGGCTGTTCAGCCTGGAGAAGAGAAGGCTGCGTGGAGACCTCATAGCAGCCTTCCAGTATCTGAAGGGGGCCTACAGGGATGCTGGGGATGGACTCTTCATCAGGGACTGTAGTGAGAGGACAAGGGGTAACGGGTTCAAACTTAAACAGGGGAAGTTTAGATTGGATATAAGGAAGAAATTCTTTACTGTGAGGGTGGTGAGGCACTGGAATGGGTTGCCCAGGGAGGTTGTGAATGCTCCATCCTTGGCGGTGTTCAAGGCCAGGTTGGATGAAGCCTTGGGAGACATGGTTTAGTGTGGGGTGTCCCTGCCCATGGCAGGGGGGTTGGAACTAAATGATCTCAAGGTCCTTTCCAACCCTAACTATTCTATGATTCTATGATTCTATGATTGTATGATTTTTTGCAAGTATTCGAAAAGGTGTTATTACCTATTACTTCTGAAAGATCATTATTTCAATTATACTTTGATGAGAACATGAAACAAGGGAATTGATTATTCAGTGTGGTCCAGTAGTAACGTGTTAAAGTAAAAAGCAGAATTCCATGAAGCTGTTCCCCAAAATGACATTTATTAGGTTGTAAAATAGCCTTCCACAGAAGCAGTTGCAGCCCTGTCACTTAACTGTCAGGTTACTGAGATCAAGAGGCTGTAAGACCTCCTTCAATTAATTGCCATTTGGACTGGAGTGAAACTTTATAAAGGTTGGTTTGAAGACTCCCAGTGACTCATAAGTATCCCGCAACCCTTGGAAAATTGTCAGAGAACTGGATTTATTTATGTTTTGAATGCTTAGATTTAACTTCTAGCTATTGGCTATTGCTAGATCATTTACTCTTAAGGCTGAAGAAACCTTGTTAGCTAATTCTTATTATTGCTTTAAATACTTATAGTCTGTGGTTAAGAAACCTCTCAGCCTTTTCTTTGTAAAATTAAAGAGGTAAATCTTCTCATGTCTTTCTCCAGAATTAGGTTTCCTGATTCTTCATTCATTCTTGTGGCTTTTCCCTCCAATTCTTTCTCATTTCTCAGAATCTGCTGTCTCTGAAATAGGCTCTGAATATCAGCACTGAAGATCTCCACTGTTTAATCTTACATTCAGGACTTTCCATATATCTGTACTGAAATTCATACTGTTGGCTTACGTGTGATTTACTGGGTTGCCCTCCAGATTTTTTTGCTTTATCGTCCTCTTTATTCCATATCACTTCTCCAAATTTCTCAAACTTACTAAGTAATAATTTAACTTTGTCTTCTGTGTCAGCAATAAAAATATTAAATAGCAACTGCTAAGCCAGGATCTATATGGGACCAGAAATTTACTTGCAGAGCAAACATTTGCCATTTACTATTTAATTTGGGAAGCTATCAGTTAGGTGGTCTCCAACTGATCTATACTGTACTATGTTGATTTTAAACCAGTCGAGTTTATTACTCAATAATTCAAGTCTGGAGCTTTTCAGAAGTCCATTACATCAACTCTATTACTTTTATCAACCTCATTTGTAGGCCCATCAAAATGTGAGACTGGATTAATTTCATAAGGTTCCTTTCCTATTACACATTGTTGATGGCATTAATTATTTACTTGTTGTGTCCCAAGGCAGCTGTGTTTTTGCCTGGGACTGATGTGCAGCAGACAAACCTATGTTGATAGGTCTATTTACACCTTTTTAATTTATGCGGTGTATGGAGAGCACCAAATTTTTAATCACCTTCTAAACTCTTCCAGAATTTATAGCAAAGCATTGTGTTGCAGTGAGGTGTGGGCATACACATAAGCAGCTACTTGATTTCACTACGGGCTTTTAATTTTTAATATTATTCTAAATGTGTCTGTTGGTTTTTATTATGTTATTGTACTCCCTTCTCAGTAGTAATTTGCATACAGAATCTCTTGGGTATGTGCTTCTTCAGAAAACAGACAGGAGGAATCACAGAATCATAGAATAGTTAGGGTTGGAAAGGACCTTAAGATCATCAAGTTCCAACCCCCCTGCCATGGGCAGGGACACCTCACACTAAACCATGCCACCCAAGGCCTCATCCAACCTGGCCTTGAACACCGCCAAGGATGGAGCACTCACAACCTCCCTGGGCAACCCATTCCAGTGCCTCACCACCCTCACAGTAAAGAATTTCTTCCTTATATCCAATTTAAACTTCTGCTGTTTAAGTTTGAACCCATTACCCCTTGTCCTATCACTACAGTCCCTAATGAAGAGTCCATCCCCAGCATCCCTATAGGCCCCCTTCAGATACTGGAAGGCTGCTATGAGGTCTTCAGCAGCCTTCTCTTCTCCAGGCTGAACAGCCCCAACTTTCTCAGCCTATCTTTGGGAAGATCACCTGACCAGGCCTGAACTGAACTATTTTATTTTCTGTTCTATTCCTGCCCCTGTCAGATGAGCATTTGAACATCTCCCAGTAGTGCATTAAGCAAGATTATCAAGCATCTTTCAGCTATTGTTTTCACAACCTCCCCTCTGGGGAGGAGTGTTGAAATGCAATGAATTATTTTGATAGAATTTTAAGGCAGTTTGATTTTTGTGAAATGTGTATCCTCTTACATATTTCAGAATCATAGAATCATAGGATCATTTAGGTTGGAAAAATCCATTAAGATCATCAAGTTCAACCATTAACCCAGCACTGTCAAGCCCACCACTAAATCGTCTCTAAGTGCCACATCTACTTCTCTTTCAAATACCTCCAGGGCTGGTGACTCTACCACTTCCCTGGCAACCTATTCAGTGCTTGACAACGCTTTCAGTGAAGAGTACACCTCTCCAAGCCATGACAGTTTTTTCCAGGAGAATGCTGTGGGAAATGGTGTCAAAAGCTTTACTAAAGTCTAGGTAGACAACATCCACAGTCTTTCCCTCAGCCACTAAATGGGTCCCCTTGTCATAGAAGGAGATCAGATTAGTCAAACAGGACTTGCCTTTCATAAACCCATGCATGGGTCAGATCACTTGGTTGTCCTGTATGGTGCCACTCAATAAGATCTGCTCCATAACCTTCTCTGGGAGTGAGGTCAGGCTGACAGGCCTGCAGTTCCCTGAATCTTCCTTCTGGCCATTTTTGCAGATGGGCATCCCATTTCCTAACCTTCAGTCAACTGGGGCCTCCCTGGTTAGCCAGGACTGCTGATAAATGATGGGAAGTGGCTCCTTGAGCAGTTCCACCAGCTCCCTCAGTACCTTTGGTGGGATCCCATCTGGTCCCATAGCCCTGTGTGTGTCTACGTGGTGTAGCAGGTTGCTGACAATTTTTCTTTGGATTATGGGGCTTTCATTCTGCTTTTCATCCTGTTTTCTAGCTCACGGGGCTGGGTACCCTGAGAACAACTGGTCTTATTATTAAAGGCTGAGGTAAAGAAGGCAGTAAGTACCTCAGCCTTTTTCTCATCCTTTGTCACTATATTTCCCCCCACATTCAGTAAAGGATGGAGATTCTCCTTAGCTCTTCTTTTGTTGTGCATATATTTATAGAAACATTGTCTATTGTCCCTTATGACAGTAGCTACACTTTTATTTCATATAGATGCTGAAGAATTGTACCATGTACTTTTAGTGAAAGGGGATGAGAACTGAAACAGTCTGTACTTCCTAAAGAAATTTGTTCTATTTTGATGAGACCTTTTTTTCTCTTTCCATTGAGCCAGAGGATCATAGTTGCTTACTATTGTCTTCTGGACATTTAGTATGCCTTGGAGATGTCCTGGTTCCAGACAACGAAGATGAGCATCATGGCACAGAAATTATTTCAGAGTTCTTCAGGAAGCTGGACTAGACAGTGGAGGAGAAATTTGACAGGCAGTGATGTTCTCAGCTGGCTGAGTTTCTTGTATCACCTTTCTGAGAGTAAAAATGCAACTCTAAGGTACTGAATACATTTAACCCTTAATAAGACATGATAAGAAGCATCTTACTAAAACCCTTAAGAACAGCAGTTTCTTATTTGTGAAGCCCTTTTTGGTGCCATGGTCAGTTTTCCTGTGCATTTCCAGGACAATGAGCATTTCCAGTTCTGGCTTGGGATGCAGCCCAGTTTGGGAATCCCTGCTCCTGCCCTGTGGGCTCCTGACAGTGCAAATGATCTCCTTGCTGAGCCACTTGAATCACGAAGTCTGAGGACTCTCATTTCTTTCTCCTCTGTAATCTCTGTTAGAAATGAGAAAGCATCAGCAGTGCTATGCAAGCGGGGTGAAGGCTTTCATTGCTCCTCAGGATGCTATATTTCATGTTTTCTTCTCTAGCATATGGGACATGCTCACAGATGAGTAGTGCTGAGTGGACTTGGTTTTGGGAACATATCTTTGGCCTCAAGAACATGGAGGTTTCCGCAGAAGGTCTCCCAGTGATCTGTGTGCCTTAATTTAAATAACTGTTCATTGAAAATTCATGTCACTTTTACCAACTTAGTGCAGCAAAGATGATGTCAGTGGCGCAAACTGGCTGCAAAGCCATCCTGCTATTCATAAATGGTGTCTTCAACCACACTGGTGTTCTACTGTGTTTTAAAAATTGCCTGTGTTTGGCTGTGCTGTGGAAAAATAATGCCTACTGGAGTGTTTCTGCCTCTGACCATCTTCTCTTTATGACCTGACATGAACTCATTTATGTAATGCTTCCTAGCAGCAGTGCTGCTGCTGGAGGCGTGGCTGTTCCTGTGAGCAGCCTTCACCTCCGGTTTTAAAGGTCTTTCTAGCTATTCAATTCAATGAATGCCATGGCAAGAGGGAGGGGGTTTCTTCATAACCATCATAACACTGGCACTGGAAGCCAGCAGTGCTTTATCTACACCTACTGTGCCACGTGAGCTTTCTGAGAAGGGCTGTGTTTGTTCTTTTGTCTTGTAGTGTGTTGCCAAAGACTTCTCCTTTTGTTGTGTTGCAATCCCTCCTGCAGGTAAGGAATACTGGTTGAGTGTTGCAGTGAGGTGACTCCTGGTTGGTATGTGTAATTGTGCCAAATGCAGGCCATCCATATGGTTTGCAGAGATTTTGATGTCTCAGTTCAGGGGTGGATTTCAAACAGTCGACTTCGTAGGAACATTGCTATGGCCAAGGCTCTGAAGCTGACACTTCACGGGTTTGGTATCAGCAGCTTTTAAGGGGTCAGTTCCAATGTAACATAATAAACAATAATCTTTAGTTACAGGCCAGGAATTTTCTTTATCTTCTATAATATTTGTGGAAGTCATGAATTCTTACTGTAGCAGAAATCTAATGTATGCAAGGATAGACACTTCCAGATGTCCTTTCAGGCCTGAATCCAGAGATAGAAATCTATACCATACTTCATTCAAGAGCAACGGAAAGAGGGCCTGGATACTCTTTTATTTCCTTGAGCTGCCTCCATATTTCAAGAGCTTTTTAACATGAAGGTGTAATTTAATGTTATTCCTATGCTGATTGCAAGCACTCAGTTCTTTGCATTTTAATAATTAAGTGCTCTTGCAGTGGAATTGGTGTGTCTCAGCTGAAGACTATCTTTAGATAGTCTGCTAGTGATCAGTTATCTGTAGCCAGACATCTGGCAAGAATCATATGGCAAGAATCAAATCTATAGGTCTTACATATACTCCTGAGATAAGTTAGACTGCTCCAGTGCAGTGTGTTCCCTGGGACAGTAATTCTGAGTCATTTCCATGCCACAGATTCATGTATTCATTCCCAGCAGACCTCAGATTGCAACACTGGACAGCAGGTATTCTGCTTTCTTATTCTCAGATGCTAGAGCTCATTTATAGAATCACAGAATTATAGAATAGTTAGGGTTGGAAAGGACCTTAAGATCATCTAGTTCCAACCCCCCTGCCATGGGCAGGGACAACTCATATTTATAGGGCTTGCTTTCTTTTTAATTCCCCCACTCTCTTTTTTTCTTGTCTTTCGTTCTTAGTATTCCATCTTCTCCACTCTTTCAGTTTCTATATGGGCAAAATCACACTCACATCTCAGAATTTATGTGAACGTGTACTTGTCTCCTGTTCTTGCTCATGATGGCTTAGAAAGCCTGGAGGAAAAATTCTGTAATTTAATGTCCATTCATGTGTGTTTTCAGTGCTTCCCTTTAAACATAGCTAAATACAGAAACCTTGGGAAGAACAGAGATAAGAGAAATGCCGAACCCAATATTCCATGGAGTACAAAGCTGTCATTACAGGGGTAAATTGTCCTTATTTTCTACAGGAATATCTCATCACCTCAAAGACTCTCCCTTTGACTGCCCAGCTGATCTATCTCCCTCTTAGCTGATGCAATCTAGAATTAGAAATGTTTGAGTAGATGGTGCCAGAGATACCTCAGCTATGGTCCCAGCAGGGGAAGCTCTGAGGACTATAGTGAAATTCACGTATAATCCCCAATTTATATCACTGGAGTATACTGTACCATATGGAGATGTTTGGTCTGGCTCCACATGAAGTAAGACAATACCCACAGTACATCCAAGCTAATGTGCTCTGCTGCAACGTCACTTGCATAGCTTCACTGCATCTGGATCATGCTGATGCATTTACCTACCTAGCATGAGGTAGCATTGCCAGCTTGGTAGGGCATCAGCTTGGAGTTTTCTGTGTTCTGGCAAACCTGATTAAAGCCTACATGGAAAGCACCTAAATTTGTATTTCAGTTGAAAGCACCCTCAAAGGCACCCAATGCACTTCTGTCCTTTCTCTCCTAGGTGTCTGGTGCGCCTCTGGCTTTCATTGTTTAAGGCAAATTTTTGCCTTATTGGCAAACTGCCTCATTTTAATAACATTCCATTTTGAATTTGTAGCACATAAGCATGAATTTGGCTTGCTTCAGGTGACCAGGGTGTATTCTGCGGCATAAAAAACACTACTAGAAGGCAGAAAATGGAACTGATTTGTCATTAATAGTATCTCAAATGCATTTATTAACTTCTGAAGTGCTCTGGGAAATGCTTTTCTTGAAAACCACAAACTGTGATATTTGTAGATTGATAGGTGGGTGGTTTTGCTGAATATAGAAACCAAGAACTCTGTATATGGACTAATTGGAGGTGTAGAGACCTTGCTGACACCTCTGTGACACAGGATCACTCAGGCAGGATAATGTACTCAGTCTCAAAGCAGAATCTGACGAACCTTGGAAGGTCAAAAATATCAGTTTTTTTCCTGGATTTTTCATTTCTGCCACTGGAACCCACTTCTTCCAAAAGAAGTTGAAAGAAGAAAGATACTTTTAAGTTCCTCTTTGTAAATTAAATCATAATTGATGGAAAAATAAAGCAACTGATGTAATGCAAAACTCCTGGAGTAGTAACTGGAGAAGGTGCTATAGAGGCTTCCCAGGAGTTATACATTGAGAAACATTCTTAATCTCCAAGATAATGTAGAAAAGGAATGACATTTATTATCTACAAGTCCTCACAAGCTGAGGATGCAGTATATAAAACTGTATTTGGCTCCCCCTCCTTTTTCTCCTTTATTGTAATCCTTTACCATGGATCATTTTACATCCAAACTCACCTTCATCTGTTATCATACTTCAGTGATTTATTGACATCACAAACTTCTGATTAATAAAAACATCCATCAGAAGAACTGAGAATGTGTGATGATTTGCTCTCAGGCTCTCATTAGATGTAGCTGTCCTTCTGGGAGCTTTATCTTTGTCTTTCTATTTCCAGACTAAAGCCTATGATGTTTAAAAATAATTTCCTACAATTAACCTTTTGGTTCTCTGGGCTTTTAAAAAGTTTGGTCAAGATGGAATATGATCACTATATGGTTAACCAAGTAAACCGAAAACAACCCAAAGTGGCCATGTAGACTCCTAACGAATGAGCAAGTCAGAATAACAGTTGGCTTGATTCAGCTTCTTTCATTCAAGATGGACAATACAAAGCTCTACAGATAATAGTATGATCATATAAAATATTTTTGGGATAGGTAGGAATTACACTCATGATGTATTTTCTAAAAGAATTTCCTTTTTTTTGTCCACATTGCTTTGGTTTTAAATTACATGAGTTTTGGTGAAATACACCTCTGGTATTTTCAGATTGCTACACCAAGTAAAGTGGGAAAGGTTTTGTTTTAGAGTTTCCATAGTAAGTTCTCCTTTTAATTAGACACTCCTAGGTTAAAAATACCTTTCAAAAGTGACTTCCCATGTCTCTTCTGCATTAGTGACAGATTAGAGAAGAAAATGTGGAGTATGCCTGAAAGTGCTAAGTTGAGGTTAGAGGTCTAGCCAAAGTCAAGTGTTAGGGAGTTTCAGCTGTAGAAAGCTGATGCTTTGAATTATAATCAAGTGATTAATGTTTCTAACATAAGTGGGTTTGGGAGTTACAAGGACTTGCAGCAACAGCTTGGATAAGTATGGTAAAACCTGCTTTTAGAGGTATTTTATTTATAGCACATTCATTAGGTTGGACAGAATGGACAACATGTGCTTATGTGGTTGATGATAAATCCATCTGAGGACTAAACTAGTCTGCTGAGTTATGAGAAAGCCATTTGTAGGTCAGTTGGAGAGGGATGGACCTGAGAGAAACAATTCGTATTTGTATGGGGGGAGCAGGGAGAGGAGAGAAGCTGGAACCAGCTTTTTTCCTGCTGTAAAATACGTAGGATGGAAATGTTACAGATCTTCATTCATTTTTAAAGGTCATTTGCCTGTGAAGTCTGTGTTGCTGGCTTCATAAATACGAAAAATAATATGGGAAGGAGTAGGCATGTCTGGAAAGGTATAGGAATATTTTTTGTAAAATAGCAGGTAATCAAATGTTTATGTATGAAAACTGCAGTGATCTCTATGAAACTGCAAAAGTCAGGAAAAGTCTAATCTCTGTGGCATTATAATTTTGCTTGGGGATTCAGGCATTCTAGCATGAAATAAAAGGTACTGAGCAAAAAATTGTGTAAGACTGTTCCTTCTGTTTGAATTCAGCAGACTCTAATCCTGCTGCTGTAAGTGGTTCAAGACAGTCTTTCAAATAGAAGTTTTTTCCCCTGAATTATAAACCAAGGTGAAAGTATAGCTAATAAAAACTATGTTTTGGCACACAGTTAATGTTGTGCTTTTAGTTACAGATATACCAATAGGATAAAAAAGATTGGTTTCCCTCTTCTAAGCCTATCCAGGGTACTGGGGGTCATTTATCCACAGGTTCCACTGGTTTCCGCTGTGGACCATGGTGCCATTGGATTTCAAGCTGAGCTCTGGACAGTTCTCGTATAAAAAAATAAAATTAAATAAATAAATAAATAAAAGAAGAAAGAAAAAGGAAAAAAGTGTATTATTTCTCTCTAGAATCAAATCAATCACTCCTCTAGATAGGAAAGCTAAACCTTGTAGACTTAAACACCTCATGGGTGAATGGCTATCAGAAAGAGGTTGCTTGTTGCACATCCTCACAAATCAACAGGCAAACCCTGTCCTTTTGAGACATGCCTTTTTCCTGCTGCTACTTTTACTTTTAGGTAAAAATGGAAATGTGATGTTCATTGTCAAGAAGCTAATTGCAAAGTGACTACTCTCAAATGTGTTGACTGCATCTTTCCAGGGTATCACTACAGGTGCTATTTATGAGTGAGCTTAGTTTATCTGAACAAACCTTCAAAAAAGCTGATCGAATATATTGAGTTAGTAATTTTAGAGGGAAATGGCACCTAGCAAAGAGATATTATATACACAAATGTACAACAAAGCCAAACGCAGGAAGCTATCTCATATTAATTAACATTTAAAACTCATTTATTACTCTCAGAATAATCAGCTAATGAAGAACACGGTGGCTCTTGACACCTTGTAATCTAGAGTGGATGCCTTGCTGAGAAGATATACTTAAGTGCCACAGAATTTATTGGGCTCCAGCAGTAACTGCATGAGACCTAATGGCCTAATCAGAGTTGCTTCTTGCATCAAAAGGCATGATGACACTATTATCATATTTATAGATATTTTGTAGATATGAAGTAATCTGTGTTGTCTTATGCCAGGCAAGCACATGTCTTGCTTTTGGCCCCTGTTAGACACTGAAAAATTAGGTGCAGAGATTGAAAGAATTAGCTAGGCTCCCTCTGTAGTCCCTGGAGCAGAAGGGCAGTTCTGAAGGTTATTCATCATTCATCTCACCTGTTTTAAACTGTGTTTGGATAAGACAAATTATCCGCCACAAGTGCCAGTCTCTCTTTATTAACCACAGGAAGACAGTACAGCTATTTAGTTCAGATCTACCTTTGAGATGGCTAAGCTGAATGGAGATACATCTCACCCCATGGATTTAAGGAGCTGTGCTTATGCTTTGAACTGTAAGGACAAAACTCTAGCAGTAGATGTGCTCCTTGCCTTGGGCAGTTCACAGATAAAATTCAGTGTCTGAAGTGCAAGAAATAAGGATGTTAAAGCTGTGTAGAAAAGTCTGAGATTCACAGGGGCAAGCATGCATTTATCCAAGGCTTCAGGATAAAGAAACTGGAGCTTTTGGGAAACTTGTCATTCTGACACTAGCTATATTTTAGTTAACGGCTTAAGTTAATTAAATAGCACAAGGGCCCTGCCACTGGAAAACATATCCACGGTGTTAAATTTTACCATGCTCTGTGGCATGCTCTCTGGCATGGCTTGAACTTTAGCACAGGTCAGAGCTTGTTGCCAACAAACAGTCTGGATAGAGCTGTCCTCTTTTGGATTTTAAGAGCATTTAGCTTCCAACATGCATGTGGCTGGACTGTGCCTGCTGGCAGCAGGGCCAAAGACCAATCCCTCACCCTGTTTAGTTCATTATAAGGTGCACCAACAGTTTCTTAGTCTCTTAATCTTCTGTTTTTATTATTTTACCTTGTCAGGATCAGAATCATGGGGAAATAGGTATAGTATGATGGGTTTGATACAGGGCTGTTCTTACTTTGAAATAGCATTGTGCTATCTAATTCCCTTCTGCTGTTCTGTCTAATCTATAAAGAGCTTGTAAATCCGATTTTGGCCTGGATACCCTAATCTGCATTCTGGGCTGCCCCGTCCACTGACTTCAATGGACCACACTGGAGTATGTTAAGGTTTGGAGCTGATAATAGTTTTTTGAGCTGGTTGAACAAACAGATCTGCAAGACCTCTTCTTGACAGTATACTAGCTCTGATCTGAAAAGAGACACAGCCTTAGACATCTGTTTTAAGGGCATAACTATTCTGAGTCTATTTGAACTCAATACAAGGCTCTGTTTATATTTCTTTGATTAATTGAAAATAACCTCTTGTTAAGGGAGTGACAACCCATACCTTAAGATTGTGCTGAAGTCATTCACAAGAGTGAAAAAAAATACAGCAAAGGTTAGACAGGTCAAAGCCCTTGTTTGGATCAAAGCATATGTTGAACACTGTATAAATGCCAAATCTTAAAGTGTTTTGTATTTAAGATTGAAGTTTGGAGTAAAAAGATACTATAACAATAAATCCCTAATTCAGCTTGTTAACAAGCTACCACATTCACAAAGGCACAGCAAAGAGAGTGATGCTTCTGATGGAGCAACTGGATACCAGTCTAAGTGTGTTAAAAATTTACAGCACAGCTGAGATTGTTACTGCAATACGACATCCAGTTCTGATAGGCACATTTCAGAAAGGACTTTGATGCAATGGAAATGGATCTTGAAAGAGTGACAGGCACGATTTGTGGTTTGTCCATAAAGTCTGCCTTACTGTGAGAGACTAAAAAAGCTCAGCTGATTTTATTTATTGAGGACAAGGTTATGAGATAACTTGTCTGCGGTTTTGTAAGGTTGAGCGTATGTGGTGATGGAACAGCAGGCTCCAGTTTCCACTTGGAGCTGCATGGTGTGGGTGTTTCAACCAAAATGCTGGAGAAATGCCAGCTATGCCTAGGCTTGAAATATTCCTTCTGTGCTGAGGGTAAATTGAGGTTGGGCAGGGTGCTTCCCTTCTCTGTCCATGCCTGATCTGTAGCTTCTCAGAGTGGATTAATGAGTGATGGCCAGGGTTGAGAGTGGTGTGGCCAGACAAATGCAAATTAAAAAGGCAGCCTTTCTTCTTGACAGGGTGACAGCCACTGAAATAACTTATATGGGGTAGACTGTCCTTCACTGAAAGTCTCTGATTCAGAGTGAGATGTCTCCTTGAAAGATGTGCCATAATTCATAACAGTTCTGGTGTTGGTTTGGGTTTGTTGTTTGAAGCCACTCTGTGGCTTCAGCTATGCAGGCTATTAGACCAGGTGATTGAAATGATCAAACAAGAGAACTCAACTGGCCTTGAGATGTCCCTATTAAATAGTAATATTTTAAAAGTCTTAATAATAAAGTTTTTAATAATAATATTACATTCCTATTAAACTGACTTGGTAATGGTGAGGTCTCAGTGAGGACATCTTTAGCCTGTGAAAGCTCAATTTTAAGAAGAAATATCTCCCACCACTTTCACCTTTGTGGCCAGAATGACTATATTTATATTTTCTTTCCAGGAAAGAGCTGGATCTGAGCTTAGAGCTGGGTTCCAACACTCCCTAGAGCTTGCTCTATCTGGTAGGACATCTTTGAGCAGGATGAGGGGTGTTTTGCTTACTTCCAAATGAAGTTTCCGTTTGACCTGCTCCTCAGTCTATAATGACCTGTTGTGTAGACATCTTATCCAACTAGATGATCTTTAAGGTCTCTTCCAATGCAGACTGTTCTATGATTCTAAGAGTTGCCTTGCTGGAAGACATCCATCCAGCTTTGTTCAATTAAGGGAGTATCTTGCCTTTATCAAGGCAAAGGCTTGACCACACACCCAATGGCATTTTTTACTTCTATGGGTCATACCATCATCATGCCAATGGTGCTAGGGTGCTGCTTGCCTTCTCCCTGAGGCGTGTGGAGCCCTGTGCTTCTCACCAGGCTGGGCACAGGACCCCAGCAGCACTGGCCCATCTCCTTGCCGGCCCCACACACCAGGAGCTGTGCTCAGCGCTGCTTTCCAGAGCGACTGCTGGAACCCCAGGCAGAATTAGTCAGGGTTTAAAGGGACGTTGCTTCCTCTCTGCTGCCCTCAGGCACAAGCTGGAGCATTCAAGGAGTTTAGAAAAGCCAGGAAGCTGCTGAAAACAACATTATACTCTGTGTCTAACATCATCACACCACTCCTGCTCAAATAAATAAACTCTGACGGGAATCCCCCCTCTCCTCTCCCTACATTCCTTGCTTTAATAAAACTTGTCACAGAGTTGTTTTTTTTTTTTTTGTTTTTCTTTTTTTCTTTCCAGTCAGCAGATTTTTAGGCTGGTTAATGAGGGGGAAAAATTTCTCATCTCTCCCCCCAGTTGCCTCCCCTTTCTTTCATGTCGGGGGCCAAGTTTGGATTGGAGCCTGGTGAAGTTTCTGTGTCATTTCCTGTTGCTGCCCTCCTCGAC
Source organism: Psittacula echo (assembly GCF_963264785.1). NCBI lineage: Eukaryota > Metazoa > Chordata > Aves > Psittaciformes > Psittacidae > Psittacula > Psittacula echo. The sequence goes on from NC_137738.1 coordinate 102,287,579, forward strand.
ACTCGCTCCCGCGCTCTGCTGCGCTCTCCTCTCCTCCTGCAGGCGCACAGGGCGTCCGCCCTCCCGGCTGGCGGCTTTTGGGGAGGATGTGAGAGGGCAGGGGCATACCTCACGCTCTCGCCTGTCACACCGCATTCCTACTCTTGCAGTCCCCACGGGCTCAGCTCCCAGACTGCTGCTGACAACGCCGGAGAAACCGAACGGTAAAACAACTTTCTTCTCTCCAAGCAGCTTGGCTGTACTTCCCAGGCTGCTGTGAACCCACAGTGGTGAAAGCGAAAACGTCCTTCTCTCTTGCAAACTTCGCCACCGATGGCTGCGGTCCCGTCTACGCAGGTGGTGGGGAGCGAGGCGGCTGCGGGGTGCTGGTGCTGTGGGTTTGGGTGATGGATGCTTGAGGGGCTGCGGTGCGGTCCAGCGGTGTGAAGGGACCGTGGCTGGGCAGTGCCGGTTGTGCGGAAGCCCGATGCGGGTCTCACTCCGTAGGAGAGGTCAGCATCTGCGAGGACTGGCACAGATGCTGTATTGCAGACGCTGTTGGCTTGTTGTGACTGATGGTAAAAAAGAGCTGTTTAAGGGAGGGAGAAACCTCTGTACAGAAGCCAGGAAGGCAGTGAACAGAGGTAAGGGAGAGAACAAGAAGGGTGCTCAGCATTTTCACTTATGTGTTTGTCTTTCAGCTTCAGTCTAGTGTTTACAGGTTTCTCCTAGGACTTGCTTGCAGTGGCTTTAACGGGTTTGCGTGTGTGTGTAAGGTCCCGGTGATTGCTTTTCTGACCAGAAAGGACTGATACTTGCAAGAAGCTGTATTACACTTGCTTGGAGGAATGGGCATAAGTCAGCTGGCATCTGTGAAAACCTGCCTGTGATGCCTTTCCTCTGCCATTTCCTTATTTGCTCGCTAAACGGACATATACTTATTTATTTGGTAGGAAAATGACACAAATGCTTGTGCTTTAAAGTGGAGTGACTGTGACTTCATGTACTATTTCTGTCATTCCTGACTCGTTCAGTCTTGACTGTTTCTTGGATAAACAAGGCGTAACAAAGTGACGGATAAATCCTGAAGCATGTGCTGGAGCTGGTTCCCGGAGCCTTCAGAGTTAAAAGGCTTTCTTGAATTCACTGTCACACAGCAGTAAATTTCAGCATGTCAGTAAGTGAGGGAAAAAAAGCGCTTGCAGAGCATTATACACCGTCAGATAGAGTCAGTGCTGCACAGCCCCTCGGTCTTCACAGGCAGGATTAGTTCCCAACACCTCGAGCTACACAGCAGCATTTAGAAAGGTCAATTATATGTAGAGCATCTAACAGCTAATTATAAGGGGGCAGGGAGAAAGCCTTGGAGTTGTCCCTGGGAAAAATGACCCTAAGGCTTTGTGTACAGTGTGTTTACTTCCAAGTCATTGCTTGATCCATGTTGCTCCATCAGCTCCCCTTACTTTTATGTTAGTTTTGCAGTACAGTCCCATCTGTCCCCCTCCCCAGTGGGAATGCAGTGGAAAAAGGTGCAAGATGGGGAATGCAGAAAGGGGACTTTGGGCACACCCTGAGCACATCAAACCTTTGCCCTGGCCTCCAGCCAAGTCGCATCACCTCCCATGGCTGGGGAAAGTTCAGGCTCCCTGTCCAGCCTTGGCATCCTTTGTCTTGCTGCCATGAGCACTGGAGGACCCAGGAGGCCTTGCTGACAGCTTTGCCTGGAGTCAGTTTCTAGGTAAAAGCTCAAGGTTTGTTTCACAGTTCCTATTTGAAAGCCACATTTTTTAAAAACCAAGTTGAATAGGAAATACTTCTTCTGGGTTTTCCCATCTCACAGACTCTGAGTACTGTGCCACTCCTTACTGATTTATTAGGAAGTTTTCTTCACCTTCAGCATTCCCCACAGCTGGCTTGTACCTGTACAAGTGAGCTGGCCTTCACGGTCTGTACTACACACTGATAGTACACATGGGCTGGTCTGAGACAACTTCTGCGTGCTGGTGGGAGTTAGGATGGGCCAGGGCACTCTAGAAAGGCAGTTTGGATGTGGCCACCTTGTTTCAGAGTGTAAGAGAGTTTAATAATATGTAGGCGTCAGGACGTGCCAGTTGGCTTCAGGGCTGAAGAATGGGCTCTGGCACGGTTTAGTTTACTAGCAGAGACACAGCCAAGAGCTAATGAGCTCATGTAACAGAGGGAGGAGAGAAGCTGTAGCAGGAGTCCCTCCCAGCACCTCTAAGGAGCTGAAGAAACAGTATTTACCTGGAACTGTGCTCTGTATTTCTTGATATGAAAGGAAATGAGGTCAGACTGACCTTTTTGCAGGGGTCCAACAGGCAACTCAGCTCTGAGGTGATTTGAGTCATTGCCCATTCAAGGTGATGGTGTGGGCTAACTGCTTCACTTGCCACTTTCGGGTGCTTGAATGGTGCATAGGACCTGACTTCCTTTAGAAACCCATCTATATATATATGTATTGAGAGATGAGCCTGTGTCTCAAACACACCTTTTGGGAGTCTTTTTCTAAATTATCCTAAAACTTTACCTATAGGCGCTGTAGTGGGAGATGAATATAATTTAATCCTTAATTATTTCTGATCTAAATGTGAATCCACTTTATTTTAAGCTGACCTCACTCCATTGATTTCAGTGGAGTTATTCCTGATTTACAGCAGTTGAGGGCAGATAAGAACCATGTGCTATTTTCTGTGACTTCAAAAGGAGAAAGCAAGGCAAGAGAAACCCACTCAGGGTGAGATCATGATGGGAAATGAAGGGTCTTGAGTACCATCAAGAACTTTCTGGCTTTTTTGGCTTTCTTGCTTGCCCAAAATCTCAGCTTTTTGTTCTGTTAATGGAATCCTGTTCTGTGCAAAAGCAAATGCTAGGTCCCTGCTCTTACGTAGAACTGCTGTAAAAGCAAAGACTAGGGTCCATCTTCCATGTCTCTCCTTGTGTGTGTGTTCTCCACACCACACTTTCAGTGCTCATATGGCCTTGACAGATGAGTCAGGGGATGGAGATTCCAGTTCGGCTGCTTACCTTGGGAAAGTGCTCTGGAGCCCAACAGACTTTACTGTCTGGAAATATTTCCTGTTGCACAACATAAATTGTCTGTTTCAGTTTAATCCTGTTGTCTTGAATTACCTCACCAGAGTACTACCTTGAGTAAAGCCCTCTCTTTGTGGCCACTTCACTGCAGTGGGGGAACCAGTATTGTGAGAGGCTTCAGGTTGTGAAAACTTTCTACCAGAAGGTGGAGTGAGCATGTGATTTACCTTCCCCCCTTCTCAGTTTTGCACAGGGGCAGGGCAAACAAGTCTTGCTTTGTAACAGTGGATCTGTGCTACTTCTAGTCTCTGAGCCAGACCCTTTGCCGCTCCACAAGCCCACGGTGGCCACTGAGACCTCCAGGAGAGATCTCTCGTCACTGGTGGCTTGCCATGGCTCCGGTGGTCCTTTTCTCTAAGCTGCTTTTTCCTGTGTCAGTGCTTGAGCTTGGTGTGGTGCTCCCTGTCCTGCCTGAGGTTGCTCCAAGGATGCTCCCTAGTATCATGTTGCCTGATAGCTGCGCTAGTTTCTGGTGGGGTTCACCCAGGGAATAGCAGCAGTGTTTGGGGTAGCCTTGGTCTGCTAATTCTTGAAGGTGCTTTCTGGATCTGTCCTAGCTGTCCCCAGGCTGAGTCAGACACACTGTGTTCATGTGCTTTGCTCTTGTGTAGCTCCAGCTCCAGTTCTTGTAGTATTTCAGTGCTGATGCACAAATTAAGGTAACATTTAGTGAGTCTTCAGCTCCCCTGCACAAATCTCTTGTTTTAATTCTAATGCAGTGCCACTACCTGAGGACAGTCCTTGTCTCCTTGCTGTTGGGAGCTGTTGATCCCTGCTCTGTTTATGGAACACTGCCATAGCAGTGAGAATATGTAGAGGGTCAGGATCAACCAGATGACATCCCCACTGCTGAACAAACATAGCCAAAAAGGTGCATGTCCCTTTTCCTCTCCAAACGTATCCTGTTTTCTTTGACTATTTTAAAAGCATATTTGGTGCTGGAGACTGAAGCTTCCTATCAATTTGAGCCTTGCCACCATGAGACTCACAGCTGTTTAAAAGGGATTAATGCTGAGGCTGGAAGGACAGTTCTTGTTCTTCTGTCCACTGGCTTGGGGCTGCCTGATGTGTTGTTGCTTGTGGCAGTCACTTGCTTCCCAGCAAATCGGTTAATGGCACAGAACAGCTCAAAGCCAGAGGCTTTTCCTCCTTTCTCCTGACTACTTCTGGAGTTGAACTGGTGAGAAGGAGGTGAGAGGCCTCTGCATCCCATCAGGAATTCCCTCAGTCATCCTCTCCCTCCCTGGAAGTGTTATTTTTGGTTAATTCATGCAAGTCTGGGCCTCCTTTGTCTATCCTGTGGGAGGAAGCTCAAGACTGGAATTTTGTAATAAAAGCCAGATTTTTCTCTGGAGGCAGAGTGGAAGAGGCCACTCCTGTTGCTTCTCCAGTTCTTGTTAGTTCTTAATCAGCCTAATCTGTTAACTGTGAAAGGTTTTCTTTCCCTGCTGAGAATAAGCTTGCTTCTGAGGAAGGTCAGCCTTGGGCTGATCACCCTGAGATACCTGATTTCCGCAGAGCCACTAGTGAGAATCCCACCTCAAGCTGCTTGGACGTCATCTTCCTGATGCAAGTTCCCAGCAGTTTGCTGGGGGTGAGTCTTTCTGAATGCACCTTAGACCACGTGCACTGTTGCAGAACCACAGCATTGCTAAAACCAAGGATTTGCCAGAGTTAGTTTGCTCTTACCGTGAGGAGCATAGAGAGTCACCTTCCACACCAGCAGCAGCTGGTTTTCACTGGAGCAAACACGTCTTTGTACCTGCAATTTGGAGTGTTCTCAGAGGCTTTCTGTGGTTAGGGAAAAAATACAGATCTGGCCCTCTGATTTAATCTGTGACCACGATATTTCAGTGTTCTCCTCCACTGACCATTGACAATGGAAAGACCATCGCTCCCTGCTGTCACGTTTTGGACTGTCTTTAAAAGGGGGGTTGTTTCTATAGGGGGTGGTGTGGTGGGAAGCTGAGAATATCTGAAGTTGCCATAACTTAAATATGTGGGTGCTACCTTTACTTAAACACATACAGAAAGCTTGCTAATTAAATCTGAGTTTGCTTCTTGGTCACCAGTCAGTGTACTAAGGATAGGGGTAACAACACCTGAAGCTGATGTTTCATCCTCACTGGTACCTGACAGCACTACCTGTAGGATACTCTTCAGAGTTTCCCAGCTGGGCTTAATTTCATTAGCTTAATAATATCTTAATAACTAACTTAATACATCTGGTGCTGCTTTTATTTTACTGGTCACTGTGATTCCCCTCTGAAAGAGCTTAAATTATGCTTGGATTATTTTTTTTCTTTGTCTTTATTAATGCATACATGGTCTGTGTAGTCTTCAGAGATTTATTTTTCTTGAATGAAGTCAGCCTTCTTTTCCTGGCTAGTGTATAGTGAATGACTGTCACATTCATATATATGCTTTCAAGTTCAGACCTTTCCCTCAAACATATTACTTTACACTACATTTGGCTGTGTTTAGCTGCAATGCTGATTTACTACCTCAGTGACCATGAAAGACTCAAATTCCTCTGACTCCTGTTTTGTTGTTTCTCTCTATTTACTATCAACAATGCTTCAGTTTTTAGAATAGTTGGCAGATTGTAAGCTTCAATTTCTTACTTCTTTTCTTCCACTTGATACAATGGTTACAATCAGGTTAATATATTTAGCAGATTTGGAGCTGATTACAGATCAAGTACAAAAGGCTCTCCTGAGAGCAATGGTGCCATGAATGTCACAGCAGCATGTAGTGCCAGGTGCCAGATGTGCAAAGGAATGAAGGGATAAAGTTCTGTCCAAAGTGCAGGGAAGATCCCTCTTTTCTATTCCACCAGCAGAGGCTGAAAGTATGGCGTGATAACTGCTGGTGAGAGTCCTCCGTGCTTCCTTGTTTTTCTTGAAGAAGTCTGTAAGTGTTCTCTGCTGTAATTCAGAAGTGAGAAGGGTGCTTTTCAGCAAGCTGAGGCTTCGACTGCACCAAGCCTGCAAAGAGGGTTCCTGTCTCCTCCTGAATTTTGTGTCCAAAAACTTGTCACCTCTCTTCTCTGTCCCAAACCTGCAACTGCTGGCCTGTATGGAAGCTCTGGGTATGAGGTTTGGTCGGCCATAATATAATAATAGCTTTCAGTATTGAGTCTTTAAAAAGCAAACGAATGCAAAATTGGGAATTCTCTCTGGTTTTGGTTTTTCTGTTTTTTTTTTTTTTTTTTTTTAGAATTTTGTAGAATCCCAAGCTAGGCAAACCTGCCAGGCGTGCTAACTCTTCCTGACAAACTGCTGTACAACAGGGGTTGCACGTAGTGACAGCAACAGTGGCAGCAGAAACCCTTCCCAGAGAGGGAAGAATACACCGTGGGCACCATAGTCAGGTCAGCCTCCATCTTCTGCTTGTGCCTTCCTGCAGGGTCTGCATCCCCTCTTTTTCAGGTGAGTGCTGTGTCAGGTGGTGAACATCTGATGCACTGCTAGTGAGAACCTCCAGCTGATATTTAGGAAAGACTTCTCTGCCATGTCAACTAGCTTCTGTGAGGACCAAGCCAATAGGTAGGTGCCTGTTCAGATATAAGTGGGCTTGGTATTTCCAGCTGACTGGCACTCAGCATCTTCTCACTCAGAACACCTAATTGCCCTGCACAGACACCCTGTCTCCCTGGGCTTGTACCTGTACACTTAGAGGTTCTGAGTCACTCCTCAGAAATTCAGTGCTCTCCTTTTGACCGTGTTGAATGCCTGAACACTTAAGATAGGTGCTCCAGGTCACGCTGCCGGGCGGGATGTCTGCAGGTTCATTATTGTGACACCAAGGTAAGGCTTTTATTAAATGTGGCCTGAAGTCAACTTTCCATAGCTCAGCTTTTGCAGGTTAAAAGGACAGGCTACAATCCAGAGAAGGTTTTTTTTCCTTAATCAGTATTTGCCAAGCAGTATGCTAGGCGCTGCCTGTTGTTGTTACTAAGAGAAATTACGCATGTTAGGAAAGGGCTATCACACGATGCAATCTGACTTTATTTTCCAACAAAACTAAACACTTGCTGATTCTGTCCAGACCTTGCCTTTTTGGTAATTTTCTATAGTTGTCTCTGAAGCAGGAGCTTGCTTGCAAAAGAAAAAAACCCATCCAGGACTCTAGTTTGCTCTCTGCACAGCTTTAACTGTGCAGCTGGCTGCCAAGCATCACACAGCAGAGTAGAAAGCAAGGCAAAGAAGTGCTTGTGAATCACCATGGAACAACATCAGATGAGCCAAGCAGGCCCATGTGATTTTAGGCAGGGCTCAAGAATTTTGTTCCTTTAGCTTCAACCCAGGGGGCAAATTTGTTAATTTCCCTGGCATTGCAACAATGATAAAGCCTTTGCACCCATTTGCCCTGAATGGATAGGGTTCAAGCTCTGAAACACTTACTGTTCCTATTATGTGTGATATTAGCATAGTTAAAGGAAAGGTGGAGATTTGGTGGGACCAATTCTTATGTACATTTAGCTGCCTTTATCCCCTTGTGAGTATATAAAATATCCTTAAAGCAGATATAAGTGGTGTTATCAAAGTAGAAGTAGATCCCAGAATCAAATAGGTTCCCTACTGTGAAGTATGTTTTGCAAACATATATGGGGAGGTGGATACCAAACTATGAGTCATCACCTGTCCCTCTGAGACAGATGCTGAGGATGAAGTGCTGACATTTGACAGCCACAATGGATGTTGGAGGGAAGTTTTAGGACGGTTGAGGCACCTGTGTTTGTGGTCACCGAATGCTCCAGTGGTTCATCTTTCCCGTGCGGGTTCCTGAGCCTTATCTGAGTGGGAGCCAGTTGGCTTGGACTAAAACCATGTGAGATAGCTGTGTAATAGCATAGACGGTCAAGTTCCAGCACCCACACTTGAGCCACTGTTCATTAGAAATTCACTACTATAGAATTCACTATTACAGAACCAGCATAAGATCTTTCTTCACCTTTGATTCTTTCCTGTCATGGCAAAGGTCACATAGTTTGGATCAGCTCAGAGATAAAGTGAAAGCATACAGCAAACAGCAAAAGACAACCCGAATCGGGGAAATCAAAAATAAAGGCATTTTCTGGGAAATACAGGAATGCAGGCAAGAATATGAGGAAAACCACCTGCTCAAGAGAAGGAACCTTGAAAGGTGGACATAAAATCTCCTAACTTCTTTATCCATGTCTCCTGGACAGCCTACAGTTATTTCACAAAAACACATCTTGAAGCAGGCGTGCTAAGTTATAACCCTATTGCAGTGGCTGTTTGGGACCTAATGTACCTCATAGAACCCCTATGTATCTGAGGAAAAGTCTTAAGTGCATCTGGAAGAGCTAAGAAACCTGTGTCCTCCACCAGTCCAACATTCATGACAGTAGGAGGGTTATCTTATCTAACTGCAAAACAGGAGTGCTACCTGGAAGCCATCTGTCAGAGCTTTCATTCCTTTCTGCTTGCAATGTGCTGGAAAAATGAAAAGCTCCGTGTGACCGCTTTGTGTTATTAATGAGTAAAGGTTGGAAAAAATCCCCATGACTTTCTGTTGTACATGTTTCTTGAGAAAAGACATGCTATCCGTGGTGAGACCTCACAGCATGCTGATTCTCAAAGCATATATGCAAACATTTGAAACTGGAAGGTTTGTTGACCCTGGAAGAAAAAGCAGATTCCAAACAAGCACTCAGAAAAAAAATTTCCCGTTTCCTCAATATATGCCTTTGCTTTATTGATGAGTGGATGCAGTTTGCCTGTGTTGTGGTTTAGTCTTGTTTATCTTCTGAATTTGTATACATTTTATTTCTGGACAATCATAGTTTCAAGAGCTGGCCATAAGGTAGGCAGCTGAAGAGCCACATTGCCTCTTCCATCCCTTCTCGTGCTGAATTTTCGAACTTGGGGTCTTGCTTTTGACCAGAAATTTTGTGATGGGGACTGTAGGGACTAGGTTACAGGTAAAATGTGAACCTCCATCAGGGCTTGAACTTGGATCTGCAGAAAACAACCTGCTATTTCAATCTGCAAAATCACTTTGGCCCATAAGGACCTATAGATTAAAAACTCATAGTAAAAGAAAACTTAACATAAAATCTCCATGGCTTTTAAGGGAATTAATTCTACCTTGTTCCCATTGAACCATGTGACTTAGAGAAGTAAACCTCCTCTGAAATCCTCAGGAGGCACATGGACTGCTTGAGGGTATCTGTGAGTTTTTCCCCTTGTCCATGGCTGGGCAATTGATTCAGGTATTGCACTGCTGTGGTACAATATACAGTAACAAATCTTTCCTGTAAGGTTCAAAGGACAAAGAAGTCAGTGCTAAGGCAGGCTGCAGTTTTTGTGGGAGAACATCTGTGATCCCTCGTTCCTCCTTCTAAGTATCTAATCTGTTATGTCACTGTGCAGAGTCTGGTACTGTAGGATGATACCAAATTGTTCTGTTTGACTTCACCTTTATTTTCCCTTTCAGTCTGAACATAGGGTCATTACTACTGCTGTTTACCAGGAGGCACTGTAAAAAAATTCTAGTATGCATTTATATTTATTTATATTTAAATAACATCCGATACATGCTGGAGGATAGACAGCATGGAGTAGCTATAGTGCTGTTTCCAAACAGTTTAAATGGTGTCCTTGGCAAGAAAATAGAGAAGAAGGAAAGATCTGTTACATGTGCCTGCATATTGCCTCTAGAATAGGATCAAAGTTAGGAAAAGAAACTGTGTTTTTGTTTCTCCACAGTTGTTAGAGTTCACAAACTTCCCAAGACCCACATTTCAAGGCTTTCATCAACCAGATTTTGTACATTTACGTTTGTTCAAAATAGTTTCCAGGCAGTGGGTGATTAGTGGTTAGAAATGGCTTGCAGTTTGGTGATAATTCGATTAAGTGAAATCCTTAGGAAAATGAGCATTCCAGATCTTTCATGTTTCTCTCCTTCACCTGTGGATCGTGACTGCTTCCCCACCCAATCTCACAGGAGGCATCTCCTCTATCTCTTGCATTTCAGAAAGGAAGAGATGAATGCTAGTCAGGAAAGACAGGAGGATGCCTCTAGCCAAAATGAGCAGCAGGAAAAGACATTAACCCTGAAAAAGTGCCACTTTTATATTTTTCCAGGAGAGCTCAAAATGCAGCAATTATATCGGCCTCCCCAAGAACTCCTTGTACTCTGGTTCTTTTGAATTAATTTAGCATTACGGACTGTGCTGCGCTACTGCGCACTATGGAGTTATAGTGTCTCCAGAGGTGGAGGAAGCCCAAGATTTATGGTAATTTGAGAAGACTCTCATGTCCTCAACATGTTAAGGAGAGCACCCCCTAAGTAGCTCATCTTGAGCAGCACTCCTCCATCTCTAAGTCTGAAGCAGTCTGCAAACAAATGAAGATGATCCATACCTGTACATTTCCATGCTGGCCAGTGAGCCAGCAAAGAAAATGAGGAAAATAAAAATAAGAGGTAAATATTCAAAGTTTGGCCGTTTTTTAAATTATGTATAAATGAGAATAATTTTCTAATATTGTGCAAGCTGGGCCATGGGTTTTATCTTTTTTTTTTTTTTTTTAATAAAAAGGTGAAGCTGTATAGAAGTATAGCTTGACCTGTCAGTCCTTCCTTAGAGAAGGAACATCTCTTGCCCTGCTCCCTCATTCGTAAGTCGGGAGAGTGGAAGGGAGAGTTAGTAATTAAATACTCAAGTAGGTACTTTTACAAAAATATTTCCTTCAGGAAATTTTGGTTAAAAGTACTGTTTTAAAAGGGATGATGTCTTGCTGCCTTCCTGTAAAAACTGTGGATATATGCCTGTGATAGTCACTGAATCACGTATTTCCAGTTGATCGGAATGGATTTACAAATGTTCGGATTTACTGCACACATGGCTTTACAAACAGCTGCTTGAAGTGGTTTTGCAGATCTCCTTGTGATAATGGCATATAATTCGTGTCTCCAAATCACAGGCTTAATACCAACACAGCACTATCTGGGGTGGCAGAGGAAGAGAAACAGTCTCTCCTTCCTTGTGTCCTGGAGACTTTTCCAGTACTTGGCAATCCAGCATGGCCCTGCGTGGAGAGCAGCCGTCACTAGGCACCGTCTCATGTCCTCCTGGCCCCCATCTCACAAAGTAGGCCAACCCAGCTGTTTTCATAAGTACCTAAATAAAAGATGAATAAAGGACCAGTGAGACCATTCAGTCCCTCTTCCTGGATAATGGCAGCCATAGATTTCCCTTGAATTAACTCCCATTGCAATCACAGCAGGCAATTGACCTTTATTTTTCAAGTGGTACCATTCTCAGCAGTGGTAATTCCACCATTGCAAGCAGCTGACATGGGTACAGCTCTTACTGTCTTTCTTCTTGGCCCTGTATTCCTTTGAAGCTGCATATGTGACATTAGTGGTCCATGTATCCTTGCTTGAGACACCCTGAGCTGTAGTAGATTCTCTTAGGAAGCGCATCCAACTTAATTTACAGGACCTGTGTATGAAGAACATGTGAGATCCCTTAGGAAGATTTTCAGTCTAAACCTATTTAAAACTTTATATGGAAAAAGAAAGGTCTGAAAGTTCCCACTCAGCATCATAGTATGCATGAGACTCAGTTAATTCACCTTGATGGAGGCTTTTAAGAGAACTTGCAAGTGCATGCTGCATTAGGGATAGGACATGCGTGAATGCACAAGAGCAGGACCAGATAAACAGAAAACATTGCACCAATCTAGCTAGGATGTCATGGGATCTGTGTAGCTGGCAGCATTGCTGAGCAAATCGGTTTGCACTGTGGCTGTTTTTTTCTCACAGATGGGATAAAAATAAGATAGATTAAGTATATCCAAGAAAAAATAGTTTTGCAAAGGCTTGAGCAAGCTGCCAATGTCAGCAAAGGGAGCCAATAATGTAAGCAAACTTCAGAGAAGGAAAGCTGCAGAGCGCCCTGCCGGTGAGAGCAAAGGGGACCAGCTCTGCACACTGGCTGGATGTGGGGTGAGGGGTTGGATGGGTGATTAGGTTGATTTGTGTCTTCTGTGTTTACCAAGGCAGATCCCAGTGGAGAGGAAGGTTTTTCTTTTAGCTGATAAATATTTCTGCCTCCAATTTAAAATGTTTTTTCTTCCTTCTGTGGCCCTGTGAGTTAACCTCTGCCATGCCAGGTCATGAAGGCTGATAGCTGGATGCTGAGGAAACTTGGTATTCCTGTCACAGCTGTTAATGTCCGTTCTGTTTCTTCAGTGTTAGATATACATTTGGCTTTGATCTTGCACCCAGCTTTCCAGCAGATCCTTAGGAATGACCAGTTCAGGCAAGATGAGGAACTGCTCCCTTAGACTGAATCTCATATCAACAGTGAGTAGCAATGTTTCACCTGTCTGGGCTGTAGGATGCTCCTCTGTGAGCATGAAACTGCAGTTAGGATGTATGATGGAACAAAAGCAGATGGTGTATCAGGGCTTTGGGGGGCTCAGATGAACAATAGGTACTGCTTCTCGGTGGCTCTGTAGTAACTGGCTGTGAGCTTGGTCTCGGGCAGTGGGAGATCATCTGCCTTCATTTAGTCAGCTGTGAGAGCAGCTTCCTGGTGATTTCTGCTCTTCCTTTCCTTTCTTTTTGGGAGTCACTGCTACTGGGTCCAGACTAATGGTCTACTGGGGCTCCATACATTATGTCTTCAGGGGTGCTGATGCATAGAAAAGCCCCTTACGCAGCAATAAGAGGGGGACACCAAGTCTGAAACTCTGATTTGGCAGTACTTACTCTGCTTTGGGGAGGTGTAAATGGCAAGGGGCATGGCCAGAGGGAGCAAAGGCTAGAGGATATCATTCCCCACTAAGTAACAGTTATTTGCTGGTCTCTGGAGTAGTTACTTCAGACTGGTTTTTAAATGCACTTAATTCAGACAGAAGTAATCTTGGTGAAAGGGGGGTTGGGCTCGTGTAGGGAACATTCCGGGGATAAACATCTGCCTCTTTTTGGTTGACAACCATATTTGTTACATTAAACAAATACCACTATCTGACCCAGAGAGCTTGTGGAAGGAGGCCAGAAAATAAACTGCTTTGCTACTGACAAGATAATGGATCGGGGAAAAAAAAAAAAAAAACAGTCAAAAAGCTACTTCTCCTTTCTTTTTTACGTTGCCTTGAAAGTTAAGTGTAGTTTTTCAGCTCAGCCTCACTTTGTAAAGTTGGTGGATTTTACACTTGGCAAAAGAGAACAATTTTCCTACATTGCTTGAGAACCTCATTAGAAGTGTGTCTGAGTGGCAAAGTTCACTCACCTCCATGCGTTAGGGCCAGGGGGTTGATGTGCTTTGTATGAGAGATAATAACCAGATGCAAAAATTGTGTCAAGACTCTCAGACAGCCAAGAAGGAGTTGGATCTAGGCATTCACCTGGCCCTCTACAGCTAGTGTCTGTCTGTCTGCATCTGTGGAAGCAATGCCATTAATGCCAATGCACCGATCCCTCTGTCTGGCCAGGCCACATTGGTCTCCCATATGGGTATGATGCAATTTCCTTTGTTTCTTTATTGGGAGGTTAAAGGAGCTGCCTCCTCTCCCTTTTCATTGTAGATAATTTATTGTTTCTGGATTTAATAACTTTTTGTATTTGAAGGTTTCCTGCAGATGGATTAGGAGCAAATGTGAACATTGCAATGACAGCACTTTAAAGACAATTATCTACATTATAGGCTACCTGTTTCCTGATCCCCCTATTGTATAGATAAAAATTCATGTACATAGCCTAGATGTCATTTCAAAGGCAGTTTTGGTTAACAGGTATTGTTTCGTACAGTAAATTTAAGAGAGAAATGATCTGTTGGTAAGTTCAGTGGTGACATTAAGAAGTGCTTCAGAAAGTTCTGAATTCTCCTCTTGGTGTTTGGCTGATTTTTGTAATGCTTTTGCTCTCAGGACAGTGGGAAACCACTCCTCATCATCAAATTTTGCATCTGGAAGTCCCTCCTATGCAGAAGCTTTCTTTGGCTCTCTTGTAAGCAGCAAATGGCATGTGCCATAATGAGTCAGTAGTGTTATGTAGGGATTTACTTTAATAAGACATTGAGCTGGAGATTTGGCTGAAGTTGTTAACTCCAGTCCACCTGCTCTAGGGGCCAGACAGATGTAATTCCATAAAGTCTCACAGGGCTGTACAATCCTAGCACATGCCATCTCATCCCCTGAGAGCTGACCCTGCAGCTGTGAGTTTAGCTGTGCTGAGCAGACAGGTTGGCTTTGCTGAAGCCGTTTTATCACTGCAGCCCTGTGCCCCACAGATAAGCTCTGCTGTGGGACCACAAGGGGCTGCTTGTTCTTCAGCCCAAGTGGTGACGTTGCGCCCTTTTGGGCTCTCCAAGGCCTTGTGGGACACCTTGTGGGACTTGCCACATGACATGACATGGCTGTTCTTTCAGGGCACAGCTAACTAGAGCTACTTATTTAGTTTTATTGTTAAGCACGGGAGTAGCATGAAGAAATATAGATGTCTGTCAGCTTTGCAGCAAGTTGCAGAGACTACTTTGTGGCAAGTTTGGGTTGCTTCCATATTTCGAGTTGTCCCATTTTCTCAGATGTAGAAGACTCCCTTGAGTCTGAAACTCTGTCCTTAAGGTTTCCAAGGACTTGTTTCTTTCTGCAACAGTTCTGATGTTGTGGGGTTTGTTTATTTTTCTAAGCAAAAGCCTGTATGGGAATGTTCTTTCCAATTGCACCTAGTTGGTGGTCTCAGCTCTGTTGGTGATACATGTCCAGGTCCCTGGGCTGACACAGACTGGCCATGTGGGTGACCGTCTCAGATGGGGTTTTGTGAAATTGGACTCAGAGCAGTGCCCTGCTTCACCACCGGGTTGTGAAGAGCAGTGTTTTGGAGACTGGGAGCTGTTTGGGTGCTGCAGTAGATGGCAGCTGCATTAAGTACATCCTCACAACTTGCATTAAATGGGATTTTGTGCCAGTTTCAGCAGAGACTCTAAAGAGAAAATTCTTGCACATCTATGAGAAGTCTCTCTTGCCTGGAGCCAAGACACAGAGAAGAAGCAGCTGACACAGCCACCATTGCTCTGCTTATCTTGAGTGTTACTGTTGAGGGCTGAGCTTCGGCCGAGAGTGACTTCTGTCTCCATGCAAATGCTCTGCCATGAGTCTGTCTGGGCATGCATTCTGCTTGGAGGAGCCAGGTAACAGCTCTGGACATGGCCGAGGATGACACCTGCCTGAGGAGGTCTTCTCCTCCCATATGATGCTGGGAAGCATGTGGTTGGACTGGCTAAGCTGTGATGCTGGAGGAAAGGAGACTTTCTCCGCAGCTTCTGGGAAGAAGCATGCAGGTCTAGTCATGTTGCAGGTGGCTTTAAACTAAGATTTGTCCTGACTGGTGCATTGCAAAAGGTCTAGGAGGATGCTCCTCTAAGGGTTAGGTGGTTGCCAACATGTATTGGAACTGGATTAGGGCTTGAACCCTGCTTGTGTCCTCAGCCTAAAGTGCTTTGTACGATTGCGGTACTCCTGTTTTGCAACTGAGCTGAAGATGGCCAGTCAGAATGTATGAGAAGCGTGTTTGCATGCCTGTTAAAACTATGTAAAGCAATCTGGTTAATTTGCTTAATAAAGATGTTGCGGAGGGATTTTATAATCCATAGTAGGGGACAGTCTTTCTGCATCCATCCATTTCTAGTGCTCTGTGGTTCAGTACATTCCAACTCCATGTTCTGTCTGCTATAACTGAGTAATTCTCCCTATGAGAACACCCAAACCTGTCTGTTTTACTGTCCAACTGATGAACAGTAACAACTGATGAGCAATGAATGGCTGCTAATGCTGCAGAAACAGCCTTTAGCAGAGACAGCTCAGTAGCTGATAATTATCTCCTTCAGGGAGAAGCTTTGCAGGGGGAGTTCCCACCTCACTGGATCCTTGCTTTACTTGGAATTATTTTGGTTGTGTATCTTGATTCAGCATGCCTCCAGTCCTTTTAGTTAGTATGAAGAGTCACAGCTGGAGTCTCTGTATGTGGAGGCCCATACGGGCTTGCAAAGCTCTTTCTTTGAACACATTGACACTTCCCCCTGTGGTAGGGCAGTGAGCGATACATTGGGCTTAGCAGTGATGATAAGCCCCATGGTGGGTTCAGGAGGCACTTGAGCCATGTTGTGCAGAGGATTTTTGGGCTTTACTCTGGTAGAAAGATGGATCCATCTCTAGTGGTTGTGCTTAGCCTTGCCATGAACACAGTCTATATCCTTTATAATAATACCTTTTTTCTTCCTTGTCAAATAAAGGGTTGCTCTACTTACCTGGATTTACAACTCCATCAGCCAAACTCTATGAATAAATTTCCTAGTAAAGACATAGCTAGTCCCTGCCAAAAAGCTTTTTTTTTTTTTTTTTTTTTATTCAGGTAGTTTAACTCTATTGCTTGGAAGGAGAAACTAAGCAGCAAATAGAGTTCCTGGCCCCAGTATGAGGTACTCTGTTTGCATAGCCATTACAGGTTTGTGTTTTTTCACGTCTCATTGACAAAGTGTTAACCCACAAATGCTTATGTACAAAATGAGCCAATGTCATTTACCTCCTCCATCTGCTGGAGAAGGTCCAGTCCTACTCACCCACCTTTTTCAAAAGCTTAATAGAGAGACCTGCAGAGCTGGTGGCATGGTGATAGATACAGTAGGGAACAGAAAGTTTGCATTGTCTTTTTCAGGCTGCAGAGCTTTTCATTGTCTTAACAGAGGAAACTGGAAACACAAACTGAATAAATGGGTCTGATGATACTGGGCTGTGAGCAGATTCTGAACCTGCAATCTCTCCAGCACACCAGCACTTAGACTTCAGTCTCCTGAGTTATTCAACAGCCCTCTTAAATAGGCCAATTATTTGTCTATGCAAGAGCGACTCAGAGAGATTTTCCTGTCTGTTGACTATGAAGTATATACTTAGTTTTCTTCAAGAAAGCCCATTTTTATTTGCAATTTGAGTGAAATCAATATTCCAAAATGGCATTTCAATAAAATCAAGATTGTAAAGTAAACAGGCTAATGAGAAGACAAGTATTGTAAACAGATTTTCAAATGACAGAAAGTTGATATAGTTGATATATGTTTTCAAATATATAACTTGATTTCACAGTGATAAATATGGGAGACTGATAGCAGATGGACAAGAACTACAGAAGGAGGAGAACAATGTGAAACTGCCTGTGTTTTTCTCCTTAGCTAGTGGCAGCCTACAAGTGTGTCTGGGACTCCCTTGGATTGAAGAGGGAGGACAGGTATTGTTTTTATGTATGCTCTTGGCTGGAAAAAGCTATCTTTACACTATACTTAGAGCCTCTAGTGTTGCAGCAAGCCAACTCCTGGATTTTTTGCCTCAACAGTGAGATGCATAGGGGTTAAAGGTGGACGAGGGCATTAGGGAAGGGCTTCTGGGGGGTCATCGCGTGAGTCAGGATTGCATTGATGCCCAGGCTGATGGTGCTGAAATCACTATTGCTCCTATGTGCAAATCCCCCAGCTTTGCCTACCTTTTCACATGCTATTCAAATGACTCCCTCTTGCTTTTCCCAGGAACGTGCGGTGTGTTTCTGCTCTGCTAAGCAGTGGCTGTGTTCCAAGCAGCAGCGGCTGCACTTTTATGCTCTTGTATTGGAACAGGACTCACATAGTTTGAATCATCACTTGCAGTCACCCACAACAGAAACGCTTGTGATTAAAAACTTGTGAGATCATCCTTGTATCTTGCAAACCGAGGTTTGGCATCTTTCTGAGGAGAAAAGCAGCTGGAAGACTGAAATTTTATGCCTCCAGTTGTGAAAGTTGACACAAAGGAGGCAAGTGTAGAAGTGCCACATTACCCCAAAACAACTTTGATGTGGTGGGTAAAGCAAACAATGCTGTATATTTTTTTGTATTTTCTTAATAGTAGTATCACTCCCTAAAATGTCATCCTGATTTCCCAAAAGACTGTAAGAGTCCAAGCTGTTTGACCAGAGAGGGGTAAATGGACCTAACTCACCTATGAAGCAAGCTTTCTAAATTAATTACTATTATTTTGATTAGAAAGGAAGTTTGGGAACACTTCAACATGAAATGAAAGAAGGTTGCAAGAAAGTAATTGCAGTAATAATCTGTTTGAGAGGAGAATTGAGGTACGATTTCAAATTGGTTAAAAAAAAACCCCACGAATGCTGAGAACACTGTTAGTGAGTACAACCAGCATCTCCTACCTTTGCAGAGCTGGTGAGCAAGGATGTGACATTTAGTGGATGAAGAGGGCAAAGCTTTGGGTTTGGAGTTCTCCACCCTGATTCATTTTTCAGGCTTGTCACCACATGCACATGCATTTTTGAGAGTGGGAAGTTTCCCATCTGTCGATGAGTGATTTGGAGGTCGGTGCATCTGTGTGATGTCCATGGTGTCCAGCAATGAACTGAGATTTGCTGAGCTGCCGTTTGCCACCTCGCTGATTTTAGCTGGGTGCTCTGGATTTTCAAACAATGGTAAATTTTTCAATTTGGGATGCTGCTGTTTACATCACCTTAAAAGTGGGCTTGGGCATTTTCTTTGATGGGACAAGCAGATGTGGTGCTGCTACACTTTGCTGCCAGGAGTCTAAGGTAAGACTGAGACCTCCCAAACTTTCCTGTTTTTTGCCTTAATCCAGGGAATTAGGCTAGCATCTTTCTTATTCCTGCTGGTTAGAGAGACTTGGAGCTTTCATTAGATGTCAGATTTTGATCGTAGCTAATAAAAAGCAAAGAAAATTCCTGCATGCAGGGTCTGGCAGGGGGATTGAATATTTGTGCAATATGAAAGGTCCTCTCAGGTGCAGCTTGTGCTGTATGGTTTTTGTAGCGTTCAGCAAAGCCATGTCAGTGCTGGGGTTTCCTATTGCTCATTGCATTTCTTTACTGTTACTTTTATTTTTTGTCTTGCTTTGTAGAATTTGATCTCTGCTTTAAATTACATCTCCGGTAACGTGTGTGCTCTGATTATTGCAGTATGCCTCTCTGAATAGGGATCACTCCCTTCCTCAGCCTCAATTCACTTCACCTTGGCTTATAACTTTACTTTCTGGGGAAGGGCGGGGTTTGTTTTCCTTTGGGATTGCTGGAGATGCTGGTCTTTGATTTCTATGTCCGTGGCCTGAAATCATTCTCAGATCCAGCCTGTCATATTGAAATGATTACTTCTTTCATTGTTTGAATCTCCCCGTTATTTCTTGCCAATTGTGTGTGCGAGAACATTCATTCCTGCATTTACCAGGGCTTTCTGCATCTGGCTGGACTGGCAGGTTCACATCTGTCTTTCATAAGGAGGCTTTTGCAGACAAGAACTCCTTGGAAAGGGATTAAGCCTTTTTGTTGTTGTTGTTGGTCCTGTGTTTGCTGCCGCTGAGATGATGATACATGCTGTGCACGACACACACTGCAACAAATGCACGTCCCTTTGAGGGGATGGATGTAATTGTCTTTTTGCCCTTAGTCACCTATATTACAATTTACATTAGTGAAAAGCCAACAAGTGCTCGCAGTGCAACAACCCATGCAGTGCAGAGCAGCTCTGAGATTGTGGCAGAACGTTGTTTGGTAGTTCTGAGGCAGTGTCCAAACGGATAAAGCAGGACTTCGAGTGGCTGCATATGTATTTTCCCATCTTCTTAGGCTTGCTTATATACTGATTCCCTATGGATCGGAGAATTCTGTACATTTGCTAATGGTGGATAACATGAGAAAAGTTCATGCACTGAACTAGCTTTTCTTATGTTTCTGAGGGTCTGCTAGGCTTTTTTAGATAGATAGGTAAAGTGTTAGATAAATAGATTTTTTTAATATCTACATTCCCCTGCATGACATGATTAAAGTGCCTAAGCTCTGACCTCCAAGTAGTTACCATCAGTATTTAGGTGATGTCTGCAGGTAAAATTGTGTCTGAACGCCTTGATTAGGCTTGTTGAAAGCTCTATGAAGCAGAGAAGCCTTCTCCCCCAGCGTAGAGGTCCTTCAGGCCTGGGATCACATAGGCAGTTGTGGGGCAGAGAAGGAAGTGGCTTGATTTAGTTTACTCTGACACTGATTTGCTTTGGTGACCTTGGGCAAGTCAATTAACTTTGTGGTTTAGCTTTGTCAGTTGTGAAAGGCAAATATGCTATGCTAGTTTTACAGCATAGATGATGTTTTTGAGAGTTAATTAGTTGGTGTTTGAGGCACAAGAGTTTTATGTAGGGGTTATTCATTAAGTCCTTGGTCCCTTTGCTCACAAGGGTGTTAATTGCTCTCTGCTTATGGGATGGCTCTGATGAGATGAGAGTAAAGACATATGTAAGTAAGTGTGTGATTAACAAAGCAAGCCTGGGGTAGAACAGATTTCCCCAGGCAAGAAATTGAGTTGTTATTGGCCGATTGGCTTTCCTTTTGGCACGTGTTCTTGAAAAGGCCCCAGTTCACGGAGCACCCCAGGATGACCTCACACTCATCTTGGAGCTTTCAGGACTGCTCACTCACTTTCAGAGGTGCTCAGCCACATAAGAGCGGGAAGGATCTAAAATCCCCTTCCCCTCCTATCTGTGTGGCCAGGTGAGGAAGTCAGGAACGTAATTTCATGGACCATAAATACTAATAATTCCAGGTACTTATGATTGGAGCATGCACATTAATGTGGTGTGAGCATTCTCCCCTGGCTGAAGTCAGCGTAATCACACTTAGGACCTGTTTGTCTTGGCAGAATTGCCCTTATGAATGAGGTAACTGAGGAAAAGACATTCCTTCACTCATGGCAAATAGCTAAAAATATCTGAACTTCCACAGGCCTGGGGAGGAGAGCAGGAGCTGGGGTAAAACTCAGATCAGGGACCTCTTGAAATGCAATTTTGAGCTCCTTTACAGAGCTGAGCAGGGGCTGCAGGTCTCTTTCACCCTGCTCACACCACCTTTGTTGGACCGGACTTTACCATGGAGCATGTCTTGGGGCTCAAAATGCTTTGTTCATCATTCAGAGCATGCAAGTTACAGCAAATGACCTCTGTTCTTGCTGAAAACCCTGTTTTACTTCTCAGCGGCTTATATAGTGAGTTTACAAGAGTGATGCAAGAGCCTCTGCTCTGCAAATAGCTGTGAGAGCATTTTGGACAATGACTGCTGCTTTGGGACAAGAATACACAACACTTTTGTTAAACTATGATGGGTTGAAGATTAATATGCTTTTCTTCTGCCCTTTAGAATGAAAATTTAGTAGCCTTTCTCTTTGATGATGGGAAGAGATGCTTAGAAAGACTTATGGCTGTTAAACTATCTGGACATGCAGGGATGGTCTAGTTTAAACTGTCCAAAGGCTAATAGTTGCCTTTTGCGCACGTGTGCCTGTATTTAAGGGAATGATTTCAAAATGAAACAAAAAAGCGCATCATTTCACAACTTGAAAGAAGCTAATGAGGTGATGCAGTTATGCCTGCCTCCCTCCCTAAAGATCTGGCTCCAAGCCTTCACAGACAAAGAAAAGGACTTGCTCAGGTAGTGCTTGTTATGCAATGAGAGTGCCTGCTTTTCTCATGCAGCTGGAACAACACCCTTATGTGTTTTTATGTGTGCATGCATGTACTTACTTAGAGTCACTTCATAAATCACATTTGAAAAGTGCTTTTTTTTTGGTGTGTGTTTTGGAATTTGGCAATAAACAAGTCAACTAAGGGAAAAATCAAACCTGGGTTTGGTTCAGTCACCAGCTCCGGCCGGAGGGACGCTCCCAAGATCAACATCTTTGTAAGTGCACAGTAGCTGGAATGGGTATGTCAGCTACTTTTTTGGCAAGGCTGAATTTGCTTGATTATTAAGAATGATTCTTTTTTATTTATGTCACCCATCTGAGGCTGCTGTATCTCTGCAGATGTGCCCTAAAGCAGGGAAGCAAAGCAGAGGCAGCGCAGCCAGACTGCTTATGTTTTATTGGAAAGCACTGCTTTCATTGTGAGAACAGCTTTTTACGGCCAGCCAGCTCCATCTGTCCTTGTTTTCCTTGCAGGAATGCAAGGAGCTGGGGAGAACGAGAAGTGGGGAAATGCAACTTTGATTGAAACTCTAGGCGACCATGAAAGAGAGCAGAAAGGAAAGCAAGAAAACCATAAAAACACTGTAATGGGGGGCAAAAAAAGAATGGCACAGTCCTGAGAGTGTGACACAGCAGCAGGAGCTGTAGCTTCTCTTTCCTCAGGATGCTTTTTTGACTGTTGCTGTGGAGTTCTCCAGCTTGTAGTCTTCACTAGAGAGGCTGGATTGAGATTTGCTTCTTTTTGAAGTCCAAGGGAATGTGGCTGTGTTTTTCTTTTTTTTTTTCCCTCTTGTAGTGCCTGCGATGGGAATGGCTGTACCTGCCTATGAGAGTGACTTACGGGTCCCGCTCACTGGCACTCAAAAGCTTCACATTAGCCCACAGAGTGCTGGGGAGATGCTGTATGGAGAACTCAGGCCAGCAGGGATGTAAAGCTTGATCTGCATGAGCACTTAGGTGCCTGTGTGCATCAGCAAAGAATCCAGACACCAGTTCTCCCAGTTCCAGCTTGGAGACTGCGAAAGCCAAATGCCATGCTGCCAGCAATTTTTCTGCCTCTGTGAGCAGGGCCTACTTGAGGCACCCAGTAGATGTTTGCCTTGTGTGGCTGATGACTGAAGCAAGGAAATATTTGCAGCCTTCTTTACCTAGATGGCTGAGCTGGCAGGCTTTTCTTATGTTTCTCCTGAGAGAAAGGCAGCAATATGGACCATCATGGCTTCTGTAAGGGAAACAGCCCTTCCTCATCTGGGTTGCGAAACTCAAATTTGCCCATGTGGTTGTAAAACTTCACACCAAGGCTCTGCCCCATGGCTTCTGGGCTCAGGGCTGTGCTGCTGAGCTTCCCAGGAGGAGAAGGCAACTCACTCAGCAAGGCTCTCTATTCCCTTCAGGATGTGGAAATGATTAAGTCCTCCTGAGTCTGAGCTGGGGTTTGGAAGTGCATCTCTCGTTTCCTGAGCTCCACTGACAAGGCTGCAGAAGGTGGCCATTGTGTGCACTTTTGTGATGGAGAGTGGCTGTGACTGCTGGGCTTTGTGCCAAAGAAGGTGCTGTCAGTGTGGCAAGAGCCCGCTGGAGGAGATATGTCCTTCAGGGATACTTAGCTGAGCTGGTGATGTTCTGGGCATACGCAGCAGATGCCAACCCTAGATGTCAAAGTAAGTCTAGGTGTGAAGAAATTTAGTGAGGTGCCTGGGCAGGAAACCAGTATTTTTTTGGTGACTCATTCTGTTAGTGTTAAGCACTTATCTTCTCCCTGAAGTGAAATTTGTGTGCCTGATCGCTGTGTAATGAATCCTGCCTTAAGTGGTAATGCCCAGGGTGAGAAATAAAATGAGTGCAAAGAAAAAGTAGGCAGAGACCAAGTTGCTGCTCCAAGGTTTTTATTCTCCTGTGCAGCTGGGACCAACCTTATGGCTTTTTCTTTGCTATGGCTAACATGGTAACACCAGCAAAATACTTCATACTAGTTGTCACAGCTGTGTCACTCTCTTCTGCTGTACTATCTGTCCCTATCTGTTATAGTGACTGCATCTTTTCTTTTTCTCTTTGCTTTGCCAGAATGATGCATTTATTTGGGTTAGGTGTCAAGCAGCATCCATGGCTGGAACAACAGCACACTGACTGCCAGAATCAGGTCACTGCTGGTCACTCACTGAATTCTTGGCTATTTCAGGCTTTGGCACTCTGCAACACATAGGTGATGATGCAAATGTTACGTTGTGGAAGCTCATATCCAAATCATGCTCTGCTTTATAAAATGCATTGGATGGGCTTTGGGCAGTGGTGAAACAAGGCAGGATACATATAGTAAACACTCTATGAGCTTCTCTGAAACAAGAAGCAAGAAGAAAGAAAAGGAAATATGGGATGAGGAGCACCAAAGAGAGTGAAATGTGGAGAGGGGTGGTGGGGTCATTTAAGCCTGTTATGAAGAAATGGCAGTTCATTGTTCCAAGGCAGAAGTGCAAAAGGTAAATAGAAATAACTTCTTCCTTCAAGGCTGAAGCATGTCAGCCTGCTAACTGGTGGCTTTTGTACTGCTTGAAAATAGTAATCAAACAACTGTCTCAAAAGTAAGAGATGCTCATGGGAAGTTTTCTTTTTCAAATCAGATAGATAATTTATGGAAGATAGGGGATGGAAATTGTAATAAACCAGAGTGACTTTGGGTACTTTGCCTTCCTCATATTCGGGTGGTGGGAGGCGTCCTCCTGCTGAGGTGTGTTTTGGGACATGAGAAGGCGTTTCCTATAATCCCCTGCACATGCACACCTCCAGAATCCCCAGTAATACTTGGAGAGTGCTGGTCCTTCTTGTTTGGTTTGTTTTCTCTCATGCTATAGGTTTGAAACATCATCTCTTTGCTGTCAGTTGTTGACTGCATGGGGAAGTGTGAAGGAAATCCATTTGGACTAAATATCTAGTACACAGTTTGTCATGTCTGTAAGGACTGGAAAACCTAAATTGCTTCTTCCAGTACTTTGCTTGCTGGATCTTTGGCATCTGTAGCAAACTTGTATTGGTGAGCTAAAGGTTCACCTTTTATTTAGAGCCTATGGCCAGTTTTGAGTTTTCTATCTGCTTCCCTAACTTATATGCTTTTCTGTCACCATTATAAGGTTAGAAAGTGTTAAAAAGAACTCCTGATCAACTGGCAACATGATGCCTCACTGGCTTACTATAGACTTTACCACTGCCACCTTGGAGAACAGTGATGATCAAAGCTTAGTTATCATATCCAGGTAAGGGGATTTGATGAATAAGCAAAAAGCTGGGACTGAATTAGTCTGGATTAAGTCTAGAAGGCTCTGGTAATTTAGGACAAGTGACTGGAAAACCCAGAATGATTTTAATATTACTGTTTCTATGGCTAGCAGGCAGTTTAAAATGTCTATGGCTAGCAGGTAATTTAAAGTTGCTAACACAGGCTGGCTTTGTCAAGATGATCTTGTACGTATGGAGAGGTAACTGCTTCACTCTTGAGTCATGAAACTGTAAGCTCCTTTCAAGAGCTCATTAGTCACCAAGCGGGGTGGACACTGACCACTCCTGACAGATATTCAGCCTGGAGAGACTCTTCTGGCAATGAACTTTCATGCTTTCCATTAGAAGTGTTTTCCTAGTGACTAACCAAAATTTTCCTGATGCAGTTTCTTTTAGCCTATTACTTCTCATGTGTCCAAATGAGCACAGAAAACAGATCATTTTTTTTTCTGCTGTGTAGCAACCTTTTTATTTTTGAAGCCTGTTTTCACATCTCCTAGGTTCCATCTCAGCCTTCTGTTTATGGTGACAGTATCTGTATTGCCTAAATTAGTGCTGGTTCTTTTTCTTTCCTCTGGACTCTCTCCTGGAAGACCATGTTTCACTTGCAATCAAGAGCCCCAAACCAGGCACAGTACTCTAGCTGAGATCTTACTACTGTTGAGCGAAAGGAAAGGGTTTAGATCTTCTGGTCTGAGGTGCATCAGCCATTTGACATCACTGGTTGATGCTCAACCCTTGTGAGCTGCAGGACTGCTATGTGGATAGGTGATTTTCATTCTGTATTTGCCTAATAGATTTTTCCTTGCTGCCTTTGGTATCTTCGACTTGTCTGTATCTCCAGCCTCTCAAGATCATCTTGTATTCTTTCCCTCTCCTTTTACTGCAGTCCTTCCTAGCTTGGTATCATCTGCAAATGTAATAAACATTATCTATGTTCCAGCATCTTGGTCGTCATCCAGGTACTCTGTGTCCAGGAAAATGAAAATATTTTCATTAGAACTGGATCTAGGGAAGAATTCTGCAAAACTCCACTTGATGTATCCTTTCACTGTGAAAAACGAATCATTGAGAACTATGCTGTAAACACTTTTCCAGTTTCTAGGTGAGCTAGTTTAGTTCCTGCCCTAATAGCACACCACGTTTCTGTAGTTTGCTTATGAGAAGGTCCCAAGTGACGCTGTTCTTCCTAAGACATTGCTAATGTGGAGCCTGTGACTAGGGAGGATTCAGATTAACAGCAAATTAATTCTCTGGTGAAGGCAAACTATAAATGAAATACTGGAGCACACAGTGGTCACACTGAAGGCTACTGCCCATTTTTCTTCACTCATTTTCTGAGAAGCAGCACAGTTCTGTTTCCCAAGACCACACGGCATTTGACTGTAATGCTGCAAGGCAAACAGTGCATCTTTCATTATATTTCACTTTGATTTTCGTGCTAGAGGCACATGAAGTCTTTGCTTTCCAAAACACCTTTCCCAAGACAGGGGAATACTGTGTAGAATGAATGTTGGTGTTCTCACACCTTTCTGAATAGCTGCACAGTAGGAAGACAGCCTTGCCTGGAAAATAGATTTTATTTGCAGAATTGGTAAGTCCTGGTTTGTGATGACATTTTGTAGGTTAAAACATGGGTCAGATTACTTATCAACAATAACGAGTGTGATCCAGCCAGGAAGAATGTATGATACTGCATATATATAGATGTTAAGTAAGAATATGCTGTTAGGATAGTTTTACAGTGAAACTGCATTAGCTTGGAGGAAGGCAAAAATTAATTCTCTCTACAGTGTCTGCATCACAGATTCTGACTTTAGCTCACCTCTGATCATACTCTACTTATATTAAATATACAGACATATGGCTCTTTGCGTCTCTGACTACTCTCACTGGCTCCATCCATACTAGGACAGTGCACAGGTCCAAGGTGTGGGCTCAAGCACTGCTCTGCATCATCAAAACTGTTTAATTGTTCCTCTGCTCTTTGCCATGGCTTTGTTCCCTGCAAACCAGCCCTCATCCAGGCATGGTTTGGGATCTAGCATGAGCCAGTGGCTCTTCCCAGTAAGCAGTATGAATGAAGCCAGGCTGTGTGGGAGAGTGTGAGGGAGAAAGTTTAGCCATATGGACACAAGCTGTGCTGTGCATATTGCCCTGAGGGTCAGAGAATGAGCCTTGACCTGTCTTATTTATAAGCATAGACAGAGAGACTGCAGCACCCTTAAGAACCTTAAGAAAAGGTACAAAATACTTAGATATAGATTTTCAATTATTTGAAAGGTCTCCTTCCCCTTGTGCATCCAGCAGGGTTGTTTTTAAGTCCAGATGTTAATACTTGCACATAGGTGAGTTTTATTACCATTCACATGTGTCTGACTTTCTTTGGACAAAGGTTCTTTTGTGCTTGAGGCTTAGCATTTCATGAGCTATGGGTTTGTCTTCAAAATAGGTTTGTTTTTTTTTTTTTCATGAGTATTATTAATACCTAATTTATAGTCTGGAGGAGGAGAAATGAAAGTTTATTATTTAGATTTTTGACTCGTTACACTTATTCCATGAGCAGATGAGTAACTCTGTACTAGGATTTTTGCACATATGATTCATGATATGACTTGAGCTGAAGTATAAGCTCTTGAACACCAAAGCGGGGCAAACCAGGCTGCTTGCTCCTGACAATTGTTTGATAAATTGGTTAACTTAATTCACAGAAATGGCAGAAAAATAAAGAGGCAAAAAGTGACTGTTTGGGTGATTTGTAAGATTTAGATTAACTATAAGGAAGAAGTTCTTTACTGTGAGGGTGGTGAGGCAGTGGAACAGAGAAGCTGTGGCTGCCCCATCCCTGGCAGTGTTGAAGGCCAGATTGAAGGGGGCTTTGAGCAACCTGGTCTAGTGGAAGATGTCCCTGCCCATGGCAGGGGTTGGAACTGGATAAGCTTTAACGTCCCTTCCATTCCAAACCATTCTGTGATTTGGATTTCTGTTAACATGTCTTGAGACTGGTTTTCAGTTTATTTTATATGTCACATATTTGCAGTTCTCTTTTGCAGATTTAAGGCTTGTTCTTCAGTTTCCCTATTAGGTCAGGAATAAAATTTGGTAAAGTATGCGAAGCCAAAAGGTGAAATAAAGAATATCCCCCACCCTGAGCTTTAAAGGATTCCTCAGTGGAAAACTTTTCATCATAACAGTGATTTCTGTTTAGAGTTCAGGTATGTTAATGGTAACCTTATCCAGTGGCCTGCTGTTCCCAGCTCTCAGCATTGTCTGTCAGTTCTTGCCTTGAGGGGCCTTTTCAGGTCTTCAAACTAGTGGCGCTATTGCTTTTCTTCTGACATGTACATAACAGTCCTGAAATGGCTCCATGTACCAGGGCCTGCTATGTCACACCAGCACCTTTAAAGAGGGATGTAAACTCCCATGGTTATTACATAATTAAATAAAGTAGAAGTGTGCTGGGATGTTTGGTTTTTTTTTTCCTCACAGGGTACTTCTGTTCACACACAGGTCTCTCTCAAGTCCCCACTTTGATCATTGCCTATAGACAAACCTTCTGAAATGCTCTTAGTAGCTCCAACAGGGATTGTTCCACCCTCAAGATTTACCAGTTACATGATATTTATGATTTTTTTTGCACTTCTGATTGATTGGCAATTATGGGGCCTGTGTGTTACAGGTTTCCAGTAATTATTTTTCTCTGTTGATGGTGTTACCAGCCAAGCACTGAGCCTTTGGCAGTTTTCTGAATTGCTCATCATCATCATATTGAATTTAGATTTCATGATAATTAGGATGCCTCAGTTGGACAGTGACAGTGAGCAGTGAGAGTGATCTATCCTTCCATTACGTAAGTTACTTTCAAGCCATCTGTATGCTGTGAAAGCAGACTGGGAAACTCCTCAAATTATTAAAGGTGAAGAGGATAAGAACGAGTTTTCTCTAACATGCTACTTCTGTGTGGTTTGCAAGCCACATCTTGAGTCTCAGCGGGACATAAGGTGTGTGTGATAACATAACACTGTAAACATGAATTTAACAGACTGTGTTTCATAGATGCATGCTGCTGAAAGTTGCTCCCCACTTGCTTTTATGGCAAGACTCGAACCCTTGTTTGCTCGCTGTATCATTTTAGGTTCTCAGTGCTTTTCTGATGCTGTGGGAGAAAAGGAACCTCAGTCCAAAATGGGGCACTAGTCACGACCAGATGGGCTGCCTCATGTGCTAGGAAGCCGAGGGTGATAAATCACAGACAGGCATGTGTTGGGGTGTGACACCCAATGCACATGTGATTGCCATTAACGATTTGCTTTGCAAGTGCAAAGAAGAGTGAATGAAAATAACAAGGCAGTAAACAAAGAGGGGCTTGGCGTCTGTGGGGCTATGCGCTGGTTTTCAAAGGTGGTGGGATAAGACATAACAAACTTACATGTTTGTCTCCATGGAATAAATGCAAGGGCAGAAAGGTTGTAACTAGGCATCAGGAGCCAGGACTAAGAGAAAAGAGCATTAAAATGAAATAAGCACATGCAAAATGCCTTTATTTAGTTTAAAGTTTCTTATTAGCTAGTTTTAGAGAGAGGATTATGTGTGAAAGACTCCATTGCCTGCTTAATATACTCTCTATGGTGAGGTAGGCCTGCCTGCCTTTTTTCTCATTTACTTTGTTATTTTTGTTTCTGGAATGCGTGATCTGCAGCACTGAGAACAGCAACATACCCAGAGCCAAACTAAGTAAAATAAACCATGATTCTTGCAAGGGACTCCAGGCAGAACTTCATCATAGACAGGTAATGAAATGGGATCATGGGACATAGAGTAATTCAGGTTGGGAAGGAGCTCTGAAGGGCTGTAGTACTAGCTCCTGCTCAAAGCTGGATGAGCTATGAGGACAGACCAGGTTGCTCAGGGCTTAACAGTAGGTAGCATATAGGATAGTAGAAAATGGGACAATTGCTGAGATGGTGTATATATAGCTTTTGCGCTTCCTGTCACTTTCAAAGTGTAAAGGAAAGGAAACTGATTTTTTACTATGAATTATCCATCACACAGGGACAGTTTTGGCTCAGTCTTAAAGGGAATGCAGTGAAAATGTACATGGAGAGATGTCATCAGTCACTGAGAGCAGATACAGGCCATGCTTGGGGGCTGCCTGGTTAATCTGTGTGCTGGTGCAAGACTGGTCTGCAATATGCTTACAAGCATTTGCAAGATACGTATTGGAATTAGACACAGGTGTTTCTTTCTGTATGCATGCTGAGAATCTCAGGCTTTAGCTTTGGCCCAATCTAGTTTTAAATTAGGCATTTCTGTTTGAACCACAAAGAGTTTTGAGTTAAGTCCCCTCACCAGGCATTCATCCTCAGCTAATACTGTACACATAGACAGCACATTAGTACAAAGTGCCTTAAATTACGTGTCTTGGCAATGCAGGACCTGGGATGGGAAGAGAGAGGATTATAAGCTGTGGAAGGGGTATGTGTCTGTGTACTGCGAGAAAGCTGACTCCTGGAAGACTGGCCCAAAAGAAGACAGAGAATTTAATAAGTGATATCTAATTTGGGGGATTCCTTGGACACATCAGGGTGGGACAGCAAGAGGAATACTGGTTAGGGAAAACAGGAGAAGGAAGAATGTTTGGCTGCGTGGGGAAGAGCTGGGAGCGGACCAGACAATATTGGCAGAAAAGAAAGGAGTCTAGTGCTGAGATCACAGGAAATACTACCTTCATTTGCAAATAAATAGTAATAGTAATGCAGGAGCTGATAGTATCTGGGGTATAAGCCATGTTTGGAAAAATACGAGGTTAAGTGTTCTTAGAAACAAAGTTGAAGATGCATACTTTAGCATAATGGGAAACTCATTATGCATGCATTCAAATATCTTCTCCAGTGCAGCCGTTTTATAAAGGTCATAGGTTTATTCATAGAGTTTAAAAGCCAGAAGGGACCATGGAGTTATCCAACATGATCTAATATATGTTTATTACATCTTATCCAGTTGCTTTTGTACTAAGCTCAGTACAATAAACAAATCCCATCTTGGGGTTCAGGTCTGATTTGGAGAGCCCATAAGAAGGACAAGTCACCTGTGGCAGTGATAGTAAAGATCAGTGATTCTGACTGTTCACGTCTTGGACTGTGTCTCTAATCTGGCGTGTATTCAGCTAGTGTTTCTTGTTAAGTCATCTTTCACAGTCTCCATGTTGATTTACCAAACATCAAGCTTTTTCCATTTTCCACATAAAACACTTTTTCAGGTCTTAAATCACACCACAGCCTCATCTCTGCTTCTTCTTTCATCTTTTTTTTTCAAGTTAAAACAAATGGACTGCCTGAATTATACGTGATGTTCCAGTTTCAGTCTCACCAGTGCCACGTAGGAGAGGTAATAACTTGACCTGTCCCTAAAATGCTCCTACCTTTTATGTCTTCAAGTAGATGGTCACAGTATTGGACTGTGTATTCTTTATCCACTGTGACCTCTGTGTGTTTTTTCCAGTGCTGCTGTTCCCAACCTACTGCAGCTCCTCCATCCTTTAGGTACACTTTGACTTGACTCCTGCCCTGCTGCTGTGCCGAGTGGTGGTGTGCTGCCATAGTTATGTGGGCATGAACAGACTGAGGTCATCAATCCAAGCATGCTCTGTGGCTAACTGCCTCCAAAAGATTTTCCAGTTGGAGGGTATGTTTTATATCTGAACACTTAAAGATTTATTTTCTTCCACTGAGGCTCTTTTAGGAACAGATTTTTTTCATCAAAGGGTTTGTCTAACTCCATCCTCACATGCAACTTCCTACCCCAACACAAAATCAGACTCTGCAGTGTTTACATTGATTTAGAGATGTTCTGTTCCCTGGTGGTTTTTTTTTTTGTTTTTAATTTCATTAGCATTAACTTTGTGTTTATTACAATATACTCATGGTCCACTAGTTTTCTAATACTGTAGTCCTGCAGACTGGCATAAGCTCTCTGATATCCTGTGGATATGCTGGAACTATTGCCTCTGCCGTATGAGTTATTTTAAATATGAGACTATCACAGTGCATGCAGAAGCATGCAAAGTGTTGCTAAAGCATAAAATTACAAGAAGCAGGGAATTTATATGTGTGCTAATGTCAAAAGGAATGAATTAAAATGGTGAGTGATTGCTCAGTGAAGCATATGGATGATATAGAATGCACATACAAACTCAGAAGGCATTTTTAGATAATCCTAAATTTGACCATTCAGGCAATTAATAATGGTTCTGTCTGAAGGAAATTTGCCTGTACAGTAAATTTGATGTGCAGAATCCTTAAAACTTGCATTCACTGTTATGGTTTTCCCTGGAAGGTAGAGTGCATGTAAGTGTTTCTAAGCAAGTAATGATCATTTTGTCTTAAGCTCCTGCAGAAAAAATATGATCTTTGGAGAGCTTTAAAGATATCATTAATCATCACTGCTTCCCCTACAAGGAGGAATGGTTTTGAGATTAGGGCTTTGGAGGGGGACTTGGAAGATCTGGTTTGTGTTTCCCAGCTCTGTCACAAACATTCATACATCTTCAGGTTGTATTTCAAAATAGTTTATCTCACAGCTCAGTAGAAGCAGAAATAACCACATTTTCAAATGCAATAATTTTATTAGGTACTAAGCCCTCTGTAAACTCCTCTGCAGCTATGAGAGTTCTTGAAAAGATTAAACGTGTTTATCTATGCCAAGTTCCGACCTTTAAAATAGAAATGATCTCTTTCTTTGACCATTTTACTTTCATTTTCTCCTTCACTTCTGTATCAATTATAAGCATTTTTGGAGCAGGGATGCTCCTAAACTACATTTATGTGGTCCCAGGGAGAACCTCAGCCTTGGTTTTGTCTTTGGGTACAATTGTAATATGAATCCTAATTTGAGGCCATATAGCCTACAACGAAAAGTCTGGGAAGAGAGTAGGTTAGTAGTTTTCAGATACATAAAACTCTGCCTGTGTAGGGAGGACTGCTTATCCCTAAATGCCGTGCTGGAGAGGATGAAGAACATAAATTGTAAAAAAGGAAATTTGAGCTTATATTAAAAAAAATATTTTAGTGATAAAAAGAGGGAAGTTATGGAAGAGTTGGAATGGTAATTGTAGGATCTGCATCGTCGGGGGTATTCAAAAGCAAGCTAGATTGGATCCTATGGGACTAGAAGGGTAGACTAGATGACCCTGCAAAGTCATTTTCAGCCCTATTACTCTGTGACACACAAGTTTATTTTGCAGTTGTCTCAGTTTGGTCTAGTGAGCTGCCTAAAACCATGTCATGTGTTGCTCATAGTCCCCTCTGACTATTTGCTAGTAGATCTTTCCTTGGGCTCCTCTTCAGCAGAGCCAAAGCTAACGCTGCTCTTTTACTTTGGGCTACTTTTTCCTGAAGCACAAAACTCTACCGTGAAATATGAGTTTTCCAACTGTGAAGGCGGTCATTTGTTTTCACACAGAACTTGAGGCAGGACAGGAGAAGGTGTTTGGTTTTTGGTGACGCTACCCACATGTGATTTTTGGCTGTGTACGCAGAGCGTGGAGTGGAAAGCTTTACTTTCCAGCTGGCTTCACTCTACAGCATGGGACTCCCAGCCAAATTTCTCAGGACAATTTAAATCAGCTCAGTCTCTGGCTTGCTCTCTCTTGTGCAAATGGGAAGGTATGAGCATGTGCACTGGGGGTCCTAGTCCTTACCAAAACTTCTTGAGTTAGGTGTTCATGAATGGTGATGAAAGAGCACAGGGGCTGCACCTGTGCTGTGAAATAAAACATGACAAAGTCTCTCTGGTCTTGAGGGTGAGTGCCACAGCAGACTTACATCTAGCTAGATGTTATTCCTTTGAAACAGGGCAGTCACACATATCCAAACTGCCTGAGGGCAATGATCCAGGCTATGGCCAGCCATGACTGAGGAGAGCAATAGTTGACGTGAGCCAAGTTTCTGTGGAGGACTATGCGAACATTTAAAGAGTACAAATTATCATTTGCTATTGCTTGGACCAATGCCCTGGGCCTCCTTAGTTTGCGAGCTAAAACATAGCTCATGGGCCTACACAGCAGTGCCAACAGACCAGGGAGCTCTGTGCTGGGAGGTCCATGCGGCTGAGCTCTGTAGGATGCTCTGGAGTTTCATCCTGGGAGAATGGCATGTCAGGTGAAGCCCATACTGATGCAGCAAGTAGCAACTACCACTAGAAATCTGATGTTCAAACCTCCTCCTAAACTCATGACAAAAGCTCTCTGCAGTGCTCCTGTGGCTTTGACTAGATGCCCAGCCACTGGGTTTGGATCACCCAGACAGACTGGATGCCAGCTCTAACCCTATCTCCCCTTGTGTTGTGTTTACTCTGTGCTGACAGTGCTTGTGGTGTGAGCCCAGTGCACCCCTAAGGCCTGGTGGCTGGGCTGAACAAGCCCGTGTACTTAATGTACTATGCTGCTTGGGAAACACTTGCTTGGGTTCATTTCTGAGCAGAAACAGATGGTAATTGTCAGCTATGGACCGAGTCTGTTTGAAGGCTTTAAAAGGAAATGTTTTCTCCCTGGCAAAGGATTGCTTTCATTCAATCAGATTTGATGGTAATGCCTGCATGGCACTGGAATATTTGAATCTAATATGCAAATCAAATTTATTTTGTGTTTTGTGGTTACTGGGTTAAATCCTCAACTGTACTCTTCAGTTCTGCTGCAGACAGACACATAGCACAGGTCTCTAAACAGCTCATTGCCTTTGGAATTTGACTTACAAGTGGGGACTGATGAGGGTTGTGGAGCTGACAACCCTGTAGTCCGGGGTGGATGTGCTCTGGTTATCTGCAGAAATGATGCTGGCTCGGCCATGTAAGCTTCCTGCACATGATTCTTGCCTGTCATGACCTTGTTTTTGAAGGCCCACCTCTGGATATGAGAGTCATGCCATCCCAGGCAGAGGTATCATTCATTATGCCTTTGACATGTGAACTGTGACAACCAGCAAGTCTTCCCATTAGGGTTTTTTGTAATTATGACTTTTCCTATTGGCTGGTCGAGCAAGGGTAGCACATTCATTTCAAATAATTAATCACTCAGACATTATCTTTTGCCTTTTCTGCATAACTTTTGACTGACATCTGTGCAGTGCTTGAATCCCGGTCTGTTAATGCCTGTTATATGGCCAGCTAACTGATTGTGTCCACCCAGGGAAAAGAGCAATTCCTGTGGCCAAACTTTCCTCTCAGGAGGCCAGGACTTGGTGTGGCTCACACTGGCCTGAAAGTCAGAAACCTCAGCTAACTCTTTTTATATTCCACAATGGTTATTTCAACATAATGAATACAGAAGAGCACAACTGTTTTGAATTTTCTCTATATTTATACAAAGAAAATGATTCTTAATCAGATAATTGAGTGCTTTGTTTGATTAAGCCCTACATTTATAGGCATCATTTTTTCAGCTCTTTGCTGCAATTAGCTTTAAAGCTGGAGCACAGAACAAAAGAGGCAGAAGAAGGTTTGGGGTTCAGGACTACTTGCACAGCCAGCTTTTAATCCCTCTCCTGACAGTCCATTTTCATTATAGCTTATGTCCATCTGCGTGTATGTGCCAGTGCAAGCAGAAGCTAGTATAAGACCTCTTATTGAGCTCTGTATCAAGGTGTCTCAGGCCAAGACTTTGGTTAATAATTATTTCTAGGAGTTTATGTTTTCCAGAGTTGGAGCCAGACCTGGGAGCACAGCTGGGGTAAGCTTGTCACCCAGGGGAAGGAAATACCTGTATGTAGGTTGGGTGGAAGGTTTCTGTCTCAAGAGAGCTGGAGTGCTTGTAAGTCTCTGGCTGTTGTGGAAGTGGGGAGATGCAGTTTTTTACCATCTGTAGGTGATTGTCATGCCAGAGCTGTGTCTCTGGCTCCACATGCTCAACACTGATGAGGACTTATTTCTCTAGGACTTTTTCTTCTGTTGTTTTTGTCTAATAGTGCAATCAGGGTCTTCCTTGCTGGAAAAACCCTGATAAATACCAATAGGAGAAAAGAAAATTAAGGAGGAGGAGCTGGGAGTATTGGTCTGAAGGAGCTCCATCAGAAGATGGAATTTTGGTTTTAATCAGTTAAATTGAGAAGAAAAAGAAGTTTTCATATCAGACTTTACCATCACATTTTTGCAGAAATGATTAATTGTGTAGAAGTTTGGCTCTAAAGCTTTGCCTAGATGGGAATGGATGGGGGATGAGAGTTTCCACATAGGAAGTTATCTTTTATCTCTGCAGTTGGTTCAAGCACAGCTATGGCTGCAAAAAAGCACTGATGAGAAACAGTCTTTGGATAGCTCATTAAATCAAATGATTGATGCAAACATTTGATCACTGTAACAGTAGAATAAGTTCCACTGTAGTTTTCAGAATGGTTGTAATGGCATTTAAGAAAGAAATCTTAGGACCAAAGAACATGTGGGGGTGTTAGCTGTGCATCTATAATCTATTTTAACTCTCTGTCATTTGGATCATTTAATTGAAATATGGAAAGATTAAAAGTCAAGGACTTCCCTTTGACATAAAAAGAAACAACATTTATGGCTTGAATTTGGCCCAGGAGACTATTTTATCCCACCATCTCTTCCTTAAACCTTGTTGGTCTTTTTGATGGATGAGGTGCCCAGTATAATATCCTTTTTCAGTCACATGGGTCTGCTGGACTCTCACAATTGTTTTGGTCTTTGTGTTTAAAGAGAAAGGAGAAGCATTAGGGAAAGATATGGTAATACGGATCCTTCCTGTTTCTGGGCAGTAGCAGCTCTGTGCTGTGCTAATAAAGTAGTTTGATAAGAGTGTTCCGTTTAGGCTGGCTGAGTTCAGTCTCTTCATTCTCAGTGGAGTCTGAGCACTGCTCTCTGCATGGCTGCAAAAAGTCAAAGGGATGTGTACTGCTTCGTGAGGGCAGATTGTGCAGTACAGATGGTCCCTCAGAGGCAGGTACCTCTGCATAAATCCGTATTTTTGTTACAGGCATGGCTGGAACACGTGTGCAAGGACAGTTCAGGAGAGGCCAGGTGAATTTTTTCAGCTGTTTTCTTTCCCTGTGGGGCATTTCAGCATTCAGTGTTTCTAAAGGGCTGTCCATTCGTATAGCACATAACTGATGATATCCCTGAGCTGCAGATGTGTCACGGCTTTGTGTCTGCGTACTGTCCCACTGGGCTATCCCAGCTTCCTTTGCTGTGGACAGGCGGCAGACCCAGCTTTTTTGCTGGCCTGCTACATCTCCAGGTCATCAGCCCCCATGTCTGTTGTGCTGCTACAGAACTGTGATTTCATGTCACAGATGCTTTGCGCCCTGAGAAGCAGCGATGACTTCCCAAGCTAGGACAGCTTCTTAGTCTTCTGCGTTTGATCCCTGAACTTAACTGAGTTTGTCTGTACCGATGAGCAAAATAGTGCCAAAGCCCAGGAGCTGCTGACATGAGAACTCAGTGGACAGTCCTGCTAAGTTGCAGAAACAATATTTGGTGTTGCATGGTCCTGATAACGGCCTAAAAGTTAGCATGAGCCACACACTATTCCCAGCAGGCATTTTGGATGGAGCCACCCTGTTTTGAATGCTAAGAGATTTTAATGGCATGAATGTTGTCAGACTATACTAGGTGAACGGTGTGTTTAATTTCTTTGCATGACAGCAACCACAGTTTACTTCTTCCAGGACATGTAAGAGTGGATGCTAATGCTCCTTGTGTCTTTGTGATAGTTTCAAAGATCAGATGATCTTTATTTTATCTATCACAAAATCTTCACAGGTCTAAACAGAATACTGGAAAGACCACACACATTTCCCTTCCCAGGTTTCCTCATCACTTCAGGCATGCTCTTCATGAAGGCCAGGGTCTGCTGATGAGGCTAGAGTCATCCCTCCTATGTATGGCTTTCTTTCCAGAACACAGCCTCCCTCTTCCTCTACGTCCAGGCGCTTGCTGCCTGCAGATAGCTGTGGATATTGTGTATTTAGTCTCCGACCTCTCAGAAGAAGGTAAACAAAACAAAATATCCTCATATGACATCAGGCCCTCGCTGAGCAATAAGAACCCTTTCTGCCTCTGGAGATGATCAGCAGAAGTACAGAATCTGAGGATAGAGAACTGTCTTTGCACACAGCAAGCAGCACCAACCACTTCATTGCCTGCTTAGCTCGAATTGAAGCAAACAGGCTGGGTTACCACCTCCAAGGTCAGGAGAGCCAGTCTGACCATCTCATCTCTGTCCTTCCAGTCT
Organism: Psittacula echo; assembly: GCF_963264785.1. NCBI lineage: Eukaryota > Metazoa > Chordata > Aves > Psittaciformes > Psittacidae > Psittacula > Psittacula echo. The sequence continues at coordinate 102,325,714 of NC_137738.1, forward strand.
TGTGACAGTAGATGTAGGGGTGGCACAAGCTGTGCGAGGACTGGTGCAAGACCCTGCTTTGCAAACTGCTGTGGTTCCCCTTGAAAGAGTCTGGAAAGTTGTTTATGGATGATGTATCAGAATTACTGCTCATACATTTCATTAGATGCCTGAGTTTGAATAAGGTTGCAGCCATTTCACTCCTTTTATGAGCCAGCTATATGGAGATTAGACTGATGATAGGTTTTGGTTTCCAGCTCTGTGAAACTTGGCTGCAAATCTTAGATGCCTCCAAAGCTTGTACTGCTCTTGGGAAATTGGGCAGGCAGTTCTTTGCACCAAGTGCTGTACAAGCAAAAAGATGACATTTTTTCTATGTACTGCATAATTAATTAGTGTGCCTCTTTCACAATGTGCCTTACTTTGAACTCTATTTTTCTTAGACTTTCCATTAACTGGGACACAATTGGAAGTGAATTATTTGTTCAAGGGTGAAGAAAATAGCTTTCATGTGAGGTTTTTTTTAATACTGATTTCTCAGATAGGTTCTCCATTTTTCATAGAGAAAACACTGAAGCAACTTGAAGATGGAAAGCTCTGACTAAGCAGAATAGTGGGCCAGTTCTCACCTTCCTTGCAATAATAATTGTAATGGGATGGTAGAGGTGTAAACAAGGTGGTGATGTAACAGATTTCTACACTGGACTTGCTAAAGTTCCTGCTGAACTGGGAGAAAGTTAGGAAGAAGGTTTACCTGAGAGTAGATTAATCTCCTGCTTATTCCACTGAAACAGCTAATGCTTTGATCTTTGTTCAGGTACTTGTTTGTACTCCCACTGTGCCTAGGAGTCATGGGCATGAATCACAGCCCTTTCCTGCCAGGCTGAGGTCAGTTTTAATGCTTTAATATCTGATATATCTCCTATCAGCAGTCTGCATCTGGCAGTCAACAAGTTAACAGCTATTTTTCTCCTGTAACTGTTATGATCCCATGCAGTTATTAGAGCTAAGGTAATTAAGGTAGATTACTGCAGATTTTAAACAACGTGGATGGTTATTGGAACTGCAATTAATAACATCTTGTCACTACAACCCCGGCAAGCTGTGAGGTAGATTTTATTCTGTGCAGTTGCATTGGTAAGGAGTCATTTTCCTTTTGAGGACCAGCCACTCTTATTTGTGAGCCAAGCAAATTCTGCGGTATTTGTCTCCAGAGATGAGCAGTCAATCCATTGTTATGAACAAGGGTCTTCCTAGCATGGGACAGAAAGACTTTGAAAGACTGTTTTTATGAGTTTCTTTGCTGTTTACAGGGTCTTGTAAAGCATCCCTGTCTATACCGTCTTCTGGAAATCTGTCTGTTAAAGGTTTACTTGTTCAAAAGATGTTCGCAGTGTCTTTGTGTTGGATTATTCCTTTCATCTGATGATAAGATATCAGGGTTGGTGGGCTTAAGATATCCAGTAGCAGGAACAAATACTGCAATACAGAACATTATATTCCACTTGAATGAAGTGGCAACTTAAATTGAGTGCATGCCAGATACAGGATCTGCACGGGGTTCAAGTTACTGACAGCAAAGGTATGTGTTAGGTCTTATTTTTTTTTTTTCCTAAGAGTCCCAGAAAGGAAGCCTAAAAATAGCAGTCCTACAACATGAAGTAAGCTCCTTGGCTATGAGTTAGCAACCTGCATTTCGTAGGGAATATGAAATAATAACACTTTTACACACATGGCAGGTTAAGGTGTCTCCATTTACACTTTTGACCTGATTGATTTGGTCATTTTGAAAGGTGATGTACAAGAGGTGGCAGCTGATGGGCTTTTCTACCCGAACAGGCAGGAACTGGACCATGCTTGGCAAAGGCCAGTAGAAAGGGAGCATTGCTGACCTTCCCAGAATGACCGCCTGAAGGCTTGGCTGGGGTGGCAACCTGGTCAATCAAGTATTACGGTTAGCTAGGATGTGCCAGAGACCTGCTAGTCTGCTAGAGAGGTGTCAAGGGAGGCCCAAGTAGTCCTGGAATGATTTCTGCACTAATTTGGTGGGTAGGATTTGCTTTGGGATGGTTTAGTTCAGATAACTTTGGAATAAATTGAATTAGTCTTTTGCCAGGCAATGTCCTACACCAGTATATAGCTATAACTTGAATACTTGCTGCTCAGGTTTGCAAACCCTTACTTGCACTAATGCAGGTATTTAACTGAAGTGGTTAAACTAAGAGATTAGTCAGCCTATCTCTAGAATCAATTGAGAGATAAATTAGCCACCTCCCCCTAAAGTGCCTTCAATTAAGTGGCATAAATCCAGGTATTATTTGAGATAGGGATATTCATATAAATAAATCTTAATTACATGTGTGAAGAGTGGAAAAGGCAGACTAGCATGCATGAAACATTGTACTTGCTAAACGTTTCATGAAGCATAATAGAAACAAATACTTAGCTTTAAAAACCTCGTGTTCTCTTAAAAAAATAATCAGAAATAATCAGTCCTGGAAAAATGCCACAAGCATGCAGCACTGTGTGTTCCCACATTTTTTCCCGTGCTCCCAGACTGTGCTGGTGGCAGTAGCTGCAGGGCAAGTTGCATAAGAGTATAGGGTAGGTGCTCAGTAGCATCTTTGCTGGGCTAAAACAAAACCCTGGCATTGTTTTCCACAGTGTATATCTGCTTTTATGTGACGTCAGGAAAGTGACTATAATTTGCTGTTCCACAAAACTGGCAGTTACTTGCAGTAGCAAGTGTAGTAACACTTGAGCTCTCAGTCCCTACTGCTCCCTCAGGATACGCATGGAAGGAAGATGATGCACGTTACGTGTTTTTCTACCAGAAAAAAAAAAAGTTAATACATAAACCATGCAAAGAACTTTTCACAGCCCACAAGCCAGATAATTTAAGGCTGATGCTGTGCATTAGAGAGGTTCTGCCAGTTAAATGTACTGCTTTAAAAAACTGAGGGAAGTTTAATACTCATAATTCAAAAACATCTATAGAGTTTTCCCCCAGACTTTCCACTGTGCTCAGGAAGTCTCAGCCCCAGAGGGGGATGTCTCACAGGTTATGACCACATGAAAATAAGGATTTATATTGAAAACAGTTTTGCCACTTTGTTCATAGTTCCTTGGATTTCAAGTTTGTTAGTGTAGCCTGGCTTCTCGTGTAAGCCAGGTCCTGAACAACAGGAGCCAGTGATCCCAGCGTCAAGTTCTGTATCTCAAACTAAGCTGTATTTTTGTTCAGTAAATATTCATCTGCATTCATCCATATACAACTGATGAGCATTTAGCACTATAGCTACTTTATATGGTTTGTTCACTCCCAGTCTTTATTCCAATGCTGTTGATAACCTTCCCCTGTGCAGAGTTTCTGGTTTGGGCATCTCATGGAATCCAGAGAATTGCCACACTAAATCAACCATGTGACCAGACAAAGTCACTGTCTTTAACGACAGAGGTTACAGGCTGCTTTTTGATGGCATTCCTCAGCTTGTATAATCACGGCATCGCTGTAATTTTGGAAAAGAATTCTAGCCCGTTGTCTAGTTCTCTGCTGTTTGATTACCAAAAGGAAGAGCTGATGACCTGATAAAGAGCTAGCACCCGCTGTTGGATAAGTAGCACTTAGGTAAAATCAAAATATTTCTTTTACAGAGTGTAGTTTTACTGCTGTAATTACAAAGGTTTTTAATTAGACAAGGAGAGCAGATGGGAAGTATTTCCTGGCTGTGCCTGCCAGCAGACACTGAGATCGAACCATGGTGGAATATCCAGGGATATGCTGGTTTGGATTTTTCTTTGAATTAGTTGTTTTCTGGATCACTTTTCTGGTGCCTTAGAGGTCACCAGTGGTCTGTGGACTACAGGATGGGTGACGTTGCTTCAGAGATGAGCACAGGAAATCCCCTAAATGTCTGTCTTGGTCAGTAGTCTCAGAGGAGAAGTCATATTCCTAAGTCTTGAAATATAATGGCTGGATCGTACCAGGCTAGTTGTTGGCTCAGATGCTGAAGCGTGGGCTTCTTACTCTTTATTCAGGGAAGTGCAGTGTAGTTGTAGTTGATCTTACCTTCCCTGGTACCTTCCTTTCCTGCCTAGGCTCACACTTCTCTGCCATCCCTGTCCTGGATGTTGGCATGGCTTCCCATCAGCTCCAGAGCGTGCCAGGGACTCTGGCCCTTTACTCCACCCCTTTCTCCTTACTTTATCTTGGATATCTTTGCCCTGGGTATCATTTAAGTGCCTCACAGTGACACATAGTATTCACCCAGCTGCTGCCTTTGGGTATGTAATAGTGAAGACCTCCAAGGGCCTCTCTCACTGACGGTGCTTGTATACCTTTCACTGTAATTTAAAGGAGTATCTTTTGCCCCAAGTTTCACAGAAGCAGTTGCTGTGACTAAGCTGATTTGTAGTTAACTTGCAGAGCTGCAATCACTTGGGTATGTGTTGGCATCCTGATCACAGAGACTCTTCCCTTGCTGGCGAGCAGTTCTTTGCATGAGCAATGCTCTGGCTCCGAATCAGCCATGCTTGAACACACAATGCTTACTGCTCTGTCAGCATCCTCCTGGGAGCCACATACCATGTCACATATTTTCCTGAAAAATAGATAAGCTTCGCAAGAGACTTTCTGCCAAGCTCTATAGCCTAAATCGGTCAAGAGCAACACTTCTGTAGTATAAAAGTAATTTAAAATAGTGGAATGTTGCAGTGTTAAATCTTTGATTAAAATGACAATATGATGAGAAAAAAAAAGGCATTGTGTCAAAATCTGAAATTTAGGGTTTCTTTGCTTTGATCTGAAGTAGAATGGAGATTCTTAGAGCATTGCATAAAATCAAAGTCTGTACTAAAAGTGTTCTCTGAAGACACCAACATAATGCGTAAGAAAGCCAGACATCGATAGGCTGGTTTGCAAAATAACAATGGAAGTATGTGATCGATGCAGTCCAAATGAGGGAATAGGAAAGATGGGAAGAACGGGTCTGACTTACTTATTAATCTTATTCTCTTTTTTGTGCCGTCCTCTGTAGTGTGTCTTCCTCTCAACTGATAAAGGGCCCAGGCCCCCGATTCAGACATCCTTGTGTGCTGCAAAAAAGGAAACCCAAAACTGACTCATGGACTCCTCTGCTGGACTCCTTCCTAGTCTGGGAGACTGGAAGTTTCTCCCAGCTGCATCCTCATAATTATTAGCACCCTTGTAATTATAAGAGTGTTTTCTTCCCTGCCTGCTGCCACTTCTGAGATTGAGGCTACATAACTGAAAGGTCAGATTCTTTCCTTGCTCAGCATGCAAGTAAAGGAAAAGTTGCTTAAGTCAGCAGAGTGGAACTCACTCCACATGTGAGTGCTAAATCAGATTTCTGTTCCTGCAGTGACCTTGCTGATGGTAGTTACCCATGCTTCTTCAGTAGCACCTGGAGGTGACATTAATGGTTTGATTTGAATTGAGGTCCATCTCAAAAATACACCACTGCTGCTCAGGTGTGCAAAGTTACTGTCACAGTCTCAGGGCCCGGTGGAGATAAAATGCAATCCAACTGCCAGAGAGGTCCTACAGCTATGGCTGGCAGAAGATCCCATGGGGGGTGTAGCTGAGCATGCTGGAATTTGGACAAGCCTCAGCTTGAGTCTCATCCTCCTAAACATGCATTATTTAATGAAAATTCAGAATTCTCTTGACCTTGGGAGCAGGCAGAAATCTACCAGATGAAAGTAACTCTTCATATCTGCAGGTATCTCTTACAAGGCTTTCTTCCTTTTGATCCATTTTTCTTTCCAAATAGGACATGTAGGGAGCAGACTGGTGCATGTGATGCTTTCCACTGTGCCCTTTGGAGACCTAAAGCCACATCAAGCAGGAGATTTATGAGTTGCTGGCAATAGATGCTTCATGTTCTGTTCTATTACATTTAAGATGATGAAAGAAGAACAACCGACTTTCATGGCTATGAAAGCAGAAGGAAAACTGCCTGTGGATAGAACAAGCACATGCATCATTGGATAGAAATTAAGGTGTTTGTAGCTTCAAATCCTGATCTGAAAAGTTCAAGATAGAAGAAAAATATCTGAGTAAAAGATGTGAAGCAGTTCATAAGATTTTAACTCAGATGCACTCAGGAGAATAAATCCAAAGGCAACATGATGATTCATTAACTATCCCTTATTAGGCTCCTAAATTCAAGTAGACAGACTCTCCCCTGGAGGCTTTCAAAGGCACGCACCTTTCACTATGGACGATACAGGCAGCTAAAGAGCATAGCTTATTTAAGGAGGACTCCTTCATTAGGTACCTACAGAGCATGCATGTATTGAGTTCCCAGATTAGCTGAACTGGATCTTTTAATAAAGTTACTGCATTTCTGGACAGGCAGAAATAGAAGAAACCAGGGCAAGGTGTTCTGCAGCCCTCTTGCAAGGCGGGGAAGGCTGGGAGGGAGCAGTGCTTGTGTCCCACTGCCCCGGTGAGCCTCATTTGGAGATGCACCATTTCTTATATTTCCTTCATCTCCTAAAGCTTCTCACATCACAGGGCCATATACCTGCAGGAGATTTGACCAGGAGGAATGGTGAGACTGAGATAATTTGTGTTGCATGGGCTTTGTTTCTGGACTGGAATTGCTTCTGCTTCTTAAGTCACTTCTCTAATTGCAGCTGCATGAGAAAAGGATGAACATCTCCTTTTCTATGGATGGCAAACAAGATAAAAGCTTGTCTGTGTTATGTTTATATTCTCATTGCACAACCTTTGCGTAGTTGGCTGCTGTCAGAAGATGCAGTAAAAGGCAAAACATCTAGGCTGCCTCAGGAGTAGTCTTGGCAGAGTGTATGAGTTGTGTCAGGCATCCCAGCTTGTGCTGCTTCCCACCAGCCCAAAAATTGCTAGCAGCAAAGATGTATTTCTGCTTTGGACAGCATCTGAAGGAGGGGTAGGGAAGGAAGGCCCTGGTGTAGGCTGTGGGCTTGGGGAGGTACTTTGGTTATGACAGGGCTATTTTCCCAGACAGTCTCGCTTGATTTCTGCATGATGCTTGGAAGTAGACTTACTGTAACTGGCATGAGTCACTTCCTTGTTACCGGTGGTTTGGAACCACTGTGCACAGAAAACATGCCTGCAGCGGGCTGAGTAACTCCCTCATTCTGTTTCAGGATGTAGGATCTGATGGTCTTCTGTTAAGTGATTATACCTATATCTGACCAAAAAGCTTCCTTGTCACATGAAGGGTGAATGCCTGGTGGCAGGGCAGGAATTGAAGGCAGGCTTTGGATGTTTGACATGACACATGTGATCACAAGAAGAGGTAAAACCTCTCGCTGTGTGATGCAAATGGGGTTTAATTCACTTGAAAGGGGCACATCCAGCACAGAGCTGGATGAGGCACAAGCAGCTGGAAGAGGTTTCAGCTTGCTCCTTGGCCATGTGTGAGACCCTTGGGAAGAAGCCAAGGGTGTAGGCTGTGCTTCAGTTTACTTTTGTTAATCAAATTAGCATCTTCCACCCCCGTGTTTCTAGCTATACAGTGGTGCTACTGTTGTCACCAGGTGCAGAGTCTTCTTACATGTGGAGTTTTTCCTTCTTGCTCTGTGATTGTATTATGATATTTTGTCATCAGACACAGCCAAAATCTGTCATTTTAATATGTATTGTTGACTGACTTCTTGGTAAATTTAGGTTTTACAGCACATACCAATTTAGCAATCTGAGAGCCACATACCTTACATATGTGTTAAGGAATTGCTTTCTTGTAATAGTTCAGAAACATGAATGATCCCATTTCTGGTTGGATGCTGTGCATTTTCAAATCTCAAACACAAATCCTTCAGAGCTGCTACCTCTAAAGCCTGCAGCAGTTTATATTGGGTGTTTACTCACAGGAGGGCTTTTTTATTATTATTTTAAAAATACGTTGAGCTTCAACAGTTCCTGGCCTCAACCTGCCCAGATAAAAGGCTTGGTTGTAATTTTCATTGGTGAGGGAGTCATGTTTTGCTCAAATAGTACTCTGCTTCAAGCTCTCACAGGAGGATTTGCTAAAGGTCCTGCAGATCTGCTTTAATCATATGGAGCTTTCAGAATAAACTTTATGGGCTGGAAATGCACAAGCGAATATATAGCAGAGGACTGGAGAATTACAATCCCCCTGTCTGTATGTTTTTAAGACTGAGCTTTCATTGATCTCCCCTCCAGTTGACTGATCTGTATATACAGTGAAGATGGAGGTCAGAGGATAATTGCTTCCTAGAATTGGAAGTCTTTAAGCATGTTTAGGACTGAGCAAGCATCAGGAAACACCAAATGATCAAATTAGCAGAGAAAGGACAGTTTGAATGCAAGGCTGAAATATAGAGATCCTGAGTTTGTTTCCTTTCTTTGGCATAGACTCCCTCTGTGAGATTAGACAAATCATTCGATATTTAAAAACTTTCAAAACTCTGCCTCTGAGCCAAATCCCTGTCTGTAAAATTTAGGGGCTATAGCAGTCAAATGTTTTGATTAGGGCAGTGATATATATGCTTAAATTGAAACACTCAGCAGCATATTGGAAAAGAATTTCTCAGAAAGACAATATTCCTCTGCAAAACAATCCTTTATGGCAATTGGCTGAGCCCCCAGGACTGGAGTGTTTAAAACTAGGTAGATCAAAACAGTAGAAAACACAGCAAGTTGTCTTGAAGAAAAGGTGAGGTATCGGCTAGTCTTTTCCAGCTCTTGGCACTGTAATTCAGAATTTTGCTGCTTGTAGGCACAGTAACCTTTTCTTTTCATCAGCCCTCAGGTTTCTGGCCACACAAGAGAGTGCTTGTGTGAAAAACCCAGTAGAAGGAGTCTCCTCCAAGTACAAATAAGGACACTGTCAGCAGCACCAGCATGTGCCTTTTCATGCCCTCCTGCCAGTTGCTTGTAGCTGAATCTGATGGGTCTGCTCTGCCAGTGAGAGCACACTTCAGCTTTGGTTTTCCATTGACCCTGCTCCTGCAGGAGGAGAAGCTGGTAGGCAGTGGTGGTGAGGTTTTGTTGTGAGACTGATGCCATTAATTCATTGCAGATGGGTATTGTGGTTTTTGGGAACTGATATAAATTGTTGCTAACATGATGTGGATTCAGACAGATGAGCAATGGGTGCTGGTAACTGGGACTGCTTGTAAAACAGGCGTGGAGGGATTATATCAAGACTTGAAAGCCTGTAATGGCAGAGGAATGAACATGCTGATCCAAAAGCTCCCTTTTAAGTTTATAACCTAGAACCACCTTCTGCAGGTGTCTTTGCAGAGTGACACAGCAACGGTCACTTTTCTCTCCAGATCAAGTCCTGGCTCACATGGTGATGTTGTCCGAGTTGAACCCAAGGGTGGATGGCAGACCATGGCTTGCTGTTAAGAAAGTTACGCCTCTGCATGTGCTGCTCAGCTGCCCAGCCCAATTTACTGGAGAATTTTATCATCTGGATAAATACCCACATCTCAGTGCCGACTTCTTCCTCCTGAGAGACCAAAGGTCCCCAGAGATTACTGGAACAGCTCATCTCATCTCTTCCAGATGATCCCAGCTCATTCCTCATGTGCATTTTAAGGTGCAGGGCTCCTGACTAGCAGGCGTGTTAACACTTTGATTGAAGGCCCTTTTTCTTCCCCTCATGCCCACATATATCACTTGTTCTACTGACTGAGTTGCTTTAACTTCCCAGCCTGATTGAATGGAGCAGGCCAAGTGCCAACACTTCCCTGTCAGGATTTTTGTGCTTAATGCTGAGATAAGATTAAAATCCCAGGTACTGTATTTTCTGGTGGTTTTAATCATAAATAACTTTTCTTGACACCTTACTTCAGTTCATGGCATGCTTTGTGTCAGATGCACTCCCCTCTGGAGAATTTAAGGAGGGTGTTTCAAAGGAACCAGATGTTTAATCTTCCTTGCGGAGCTGGCTGCCACACAGAAGCTAACTGGAAATTGTAAGATGTCTTGCACTTGAGAAAGCCTTTCCATTTCACATTCTTTCTAAATCAAGCCATCTAAGCCGTGTATTGGTTTAGCGTCATATAAACTAGAAAAAGAACAGACTTGCAGCATGCTGTTACTCTATTTACTCTTTGCCAAGATAGGCTTTTCCTGGCAAAATGTGCTCAAGATGTTTATGCAGTCCACAGAGAAAAATGGTCTCTTGAAATGGAAAAGTCCTACGTTCATGTTCTGTGGACATCCTGTGTTGCACTAAGATGCTTCCAGAGTTTTAAAGGGATTTAGTTGCTGAATTGAAGACAGTCACCTCAGGATTTTTGAAAGTACCAAAGTGTGTGCTAATCATCGTCATTAAGCACATGCTCTCTTGGTAGCCACCAGTGTTTTTAGGCACCAAATGCCTGCTTGGTAGTCATCTTACTTCCTCAGCCATCCCAAGGGGGATAGCATCACAACCCTACCCCATTAAGGTGCTGTGGCAAAAAATAGACTAAATGAATGTGGTGGTGGTGTCACCTTTTCGAAGGAAGGTGTAGGTCTGTCCAGCCTGTGTTTTGCCTCAGAGATACACATGCATATTGGGAGGTGAAAGGAGATGTTTATGAAGAAGAGTCAGTCTGAAACATGAAAGACTAATCAAGATTTGCTAAAAAGATTGTCTCTGTGTTCCTTTTGCTTCCTTTTCTTTACTGGATGCATATCAGCATGTTACCGAGATGCAGTCTGGGTGAAAAGTGTGTAAGAGAAGACTGACTTGTGTGTTTTAAATGCCTTTCACGTCATCAGCTTGAGATACAGCAAAAAGGATTGTTACTTTTGGAGGGTGCTGAGCCCTATGCCTTCTGGGTATCGGGTCCCTTTGGATGCCTCAGATTAGGCACCTAGCACTGCAATCCTCTGTGACTGAGTGGTTAGCAGGGTAATCGCCGTTCTACCCACTTCCTCCCCAGACTTTCTGATATTTCTCTGGCACAGGTATCTCCCTTGCTTCTGTCTAGTTCCTAACAGGGGATGTGTTTCTTTTGCTGCCTCCCTATCAGAGGACAGTTGCCAATTCAGGTTTCACTAGAAACTGCTGTGCCAGCTCTTTGATATTCAGAAGCTGTGGGGCTTTATGTCTGTTTCCTGACCTAGCATGACTCTACTAATAATGCAAGAACTTCAGTGCTGATCTCTTGGTAGTCTAATATAGGAGGTCAGTCAGTAAATATAGTTATAATTTTCTTTGCCTCAGCAAAGACAGTAAGTCGAACACAATGTAAACAAGGTGGTTGGATCACTTCACCCACCAGTAATATTTGTAGTTATGCAGGCAAATATAATGAGCGTGATTAAATCTCATGCTCCAGCTTGGCAGCTGATGAGGTGCAGGGGGGCAGGCAGGAATTTCCTTTCTGTTCCAGGGCTGCACTCTTTCCAAGTCTTTCCTTCATGCCTGTGCCAAGGATCTCAAAGTGCTTTGCATTTTTAATTATACTTCTTCATTCCCCTATGAAGAGTGGAGATGAGAGATACCACGATTGGCAAGAGAGCAGTGGGGAAACTGAGGCACTAGGAGGTGGCAGCCTGCTTGGGATCAGAGAGGCTGTTGCCATTAGACTTGGAGCAAGGAGACCTGAGCATCCCAGAAATATTTTCTTGGGGTTTCTGTGGATCTAGGAAACTTGTGCGTAGTTCTCAACAGTCTGTGTCTTTAATAGTCTTGGTTGTCTGCGGGGAGAAAATGGTGCTTTTATGTATATATTACTATACAGTAACTGACAGGGAAATATATCTTTCTCCTCTGGAAATCGTCATTTCTTTATTTTTGTCTTTCATCATTCTGTTCCTCTAATTTCTGAGCAGAATGGCCTGTATATGTCTTTCTTCTCTTTGTATGGAAGAGCACTTTGCTCTGAAATAGCCTCAGGTGTTGGCTGTGGCTAAGGCAGAGAACTGGTTTAGCTCTGTAAATGACATGCTGCTTTGTCCCTACAGGGCAAATTAGTGGATTTACTGTGTGTATTTACCTTCAGTGGGTGTACAGTGTGGTGGCTACAGTGACTTTGATTTCTTTACCTGGATGTACGGCTGAAGAGCTGGCCTTGCAACATCAAGGAGGAGAAAATACTCTTCTTCTTAAGGCATGCTTTAGTCCAAAGAAGAGCCTATAGACAGTCAAACTGTCACATATTAACCTATCTCACCTGTGTATTGCTAATGCTGTGGCTGACAAAACATGGAGAGCAGTAGGGATTGACTGAGTCTTCACCCTTCTCAGGATAGACTTTTACCAGCTTACTTGAAGCCTAAAGCACAATGGGGAACAGTGTATTTTGGATCTGACAGGGTGGGAAGGGTTTCTTACTTCTGTGGTGGATGATTTAAACTTCATGATTTCATATGAACAGCATCCTCCGGAGGCCAGTTTTGTGAATCTGCAGTGGACAGAAACTTCTGATGTGTTGTCTTAAGCCAGCAACTTGATGGCCAGAGAGAGGCAGTGATGCAGGCATACCAGATAGTCCTCACTGTTATGTGGGGCATCCTGCGCAACCTGTTATCATGGTAGGAACAGAGGCTGTCTAGCTAAGAACTCTGAAGCTTAGGGCTGAGGCCAAAGCCTGGCTTTTCAGTTTCTAGGATTCTTGTCTGAATAAGATGTCCAAATCTGATCCTTAGTCTAGTCTCAAAGCTTAATTGTAAATAAAGAGTATCTTAATCACTTTATAGTTTCCAGCATTCTCTCACTGAATGTCTCTGTGCTGGCATTTGGAGAGCATTCATAGTAGTAGTAAATGAGTGTCTGTTTGGTCTGCACGTGGTATAATTAAGCATCAGCTGAGCCCATAGCATAATGTGGTAATTCTCATTCTGACCAGCTGAAATAGTTCACTCTAACAACCATGCTCTTCTCACTCTGTTTCAGTTCCCAAGAAGCTTCTGCATGAAACCGAGCCAAGACCAACCAATTACCAAGGATTTCAGAAGCCACATTTTCCACTGCGGCCAAGAGTGTTTGATCCCAATGTTATAAGGGATGGTGTGTTCTTTTCTGATGTCTCTCCTTCCAACATAGGGCGAGCCCTCCCAGGTAGCTATGACTATTGCAATGTTGGCCCAAACTTAACTGTGTTGTGGTAACTCTTCTCTTCTGTCTCCTCTTATCTGGGTTTCCATATTGTTCTCAAACCCCATCCATATCACAGGCAGAAAGAGAAGCTTCAAGGCGTGACCAGTGACGGACTAAAGTGAACTGTTGTGAAGCTCATGCTGGATTTCTTGAAATAGCAGTCATGGCCATGCATGTCAAAGTTCATCACAGAAATACTTTGCAGACCTGTCTAATATAGTGGCAAAGAAAAAACCGAAAAAGGCAGACACAGTAGATCTGCCTCGTAGGGGATAGAGAAGTTTTCACCTTTGAAATATGATGCTATTTTAATAAAATGCAAAGTCAAAAGATGTATGAAGTCAAATCTTAGCTATCTATAGGGATGGGTGAGTAGGAGGAAGAGGTGGTGAATGAAGAAAGGAAAAGTACAGGTGAGCACATATTCAGTTAATGAGTAGTTTTGCATTGTGTTTCCCAACACACCATGAATAGTATACAACATTATTTCTGAAATTCCCAGCCTGTGCTCCCAGAGATTCAGCTTTAGAGTGGGTCTGGGCAGAGCTACCTCTCCTTCCTGTCTGCACTCCTGGCTAAATTAATCCACAGCTTGGATAGTCAATCCACAGAGAATTAAGAGTTGGCAATAACAGATTTGTCAGTTTGGAGGCCTTACTGAAAACTTGTCAAAGAAAGAATTTTGAGTTAGCCCCAAATGAGTTTTGTGATCCTGGGGATTCTTTTAAGCAAGAAAAAAAATACCCTGAACTCATTATCACTCATCTAAACACTTCACTTCTACAAATGACACTTTTTGTTTAGTTTTCACATGGTTCATTCATTAATTTTTAAAATATGCACCACTTTTCAAACAAAGTTGTCATTTTGAAACTAAAAGCTGAAAGAATGTTTCAAAAGTAGCAAAAGGAAATATTTAGACATTTCTGTAATCTCCCTCCCCATTTGCTTTCTTTTATTAAAACTACTTGCTAAAGTCAGCTTGGTATCACGAATAACCTCTCCTATGCTTATACTGTGGTGTTGGGCAGATTTACTGCTGGTTGAAATAGTTTTGATCAGCTTAGTGTATAGTCACTGGGAAACAGTTTGAGTGACTAGGTGATCACTGGCTAAAAAAGGGTGGTGAAGAGAAAACCAGTAGTAGGTGAGCTGATCGGGCATAGACAAGGTCTTCAAAGGTAGCAAGGAGGAAAGGGGATGTCTTAATATGATCCTGGAATGAATGGCAGGCCAGGGAACTGCATAGCTTAGCAACATATGGCCTTTGTGAAATTATGTTTGTTTTTTCCATCCTGCATAACTCCAGTCGTTTTCTGTCTTCCCTGTCTGTGCTTGTACAATCCTGCAGATGACAAAACCAGTTATGTGGTTTTGTGGTGCTCTTTGCTGGAATATAGTGTATGCAGACAACTATTCATTTAAAAACACGTTTGATTACATCTGTTCTTTGGATAAGTCAGAAGTAAAAAAAAGGAAAGGAAGGTTCTTTTGCATCTCTCATGAGAGGAGTTGTGCCTTATTCTAATTCCTAAATACACCATTATTGCATGGCATGGTTTACAAGGGATGCCCCATACCCAGCAGAAGTGGTGTCTGTGCCTCTCTTGGCTGATCTAGCGCATGCACATGGAAGCCCGCACTGCAAATTTAGTTCAAACCTTAGTCCTAGTGAGTTCCCAAGAACGTATTGACAGTGAGGGGCAGGTGGGTTGCCAGCAGTGCAGAAGTGGGCATATGAGAGAGAATGGCACAGGGGCCCCATGTTCATACCCTAGCAGCTCTGGACTTCAATGCAGAACTGTAGAAAACTCTCAAAGGCCTAGCAGGAGCCTGGAGCCACCTAACCCAGCAGTCCTCTGTATGATGAGATATATGATTATGAAATACATATGAGATTATATCCTGGTGGTGCCCTTCATTTTCATTAATTGTAAAGGGATTTTAGATTAACCAGTTCAGAGCCAGATCTTAGTATGTGGACAACTCAGGCAGTATTCGGTTGCCCCCATATAAATGTGGCATTTGAGATGACCTGGGGTGTTCACCTGGTTTCTAGATGCTGCCCTAGAAAAGTGAGAGTTTCCCCTACATCCCTTCTTGTACCTGCCATCTCTGCATGGATGTCCTCCTAACCCTGGTGTATCTTAGATGTCTGTGTATGAGCAAATACATCAAGATTTAAGTATCTGATATAGGGAGAGCTGAATGACTCTCTAGGATCTGTCAGCTAATAGCAGGATTCAGTTTAGGTACATAGTGCTACTTGAGATGCTGTGAAGTATCCAGGTTTTAGGTTCATATTTTAGAAATTAAAAATTTACCCCATTTCTATGGATTTCTTTGGAGGAAGAGTCGTAGAGAAAAATCCAACCATTTGTACAGACATAGATTTACCAGATAGGGAGAATAAAGGAAAGATAAGAGAGCATGTTGGTGCCTACATCTGAATTGAAAGATTATCCAAAACTTTGCTGTTGGTTTCCTGCTGAATGTGACCTTGATCCTCTGTGCCCCAGTGCCTCCATTCATATAACTGATCTCTGTTCTCCTAAGGCAAGAGGTTCTTGGGATATTTTTCCCTTTTGGATCTGCCACCCAGACCCATATTTAAAATCTTTGCTTCAGGGGCAGTCATTAACACCTCGGTAGCTTGTAACGTGTCTTTCCCAAGGCAATGCAGCTACTCAGTGGCAAAGATACAAACGTGCCCATAATTCCTTGAGGCTGATCCCTTACAGTGACACCTGGACATCCATCCCCACTGCTTCTCCTCCAAGGCAGATTAGAAGTTGGCATCACTGTGTGCATGTTCATGCACTCAGTCCCTTTCCATCCAGTATTACCTGTTTGACACTCCTCGATTTCTGTTGCTGCTTTCCTGGAGTGAGCCGCTTCCTAGCATGCACAATAGGAAGTTGAACGTGATGTCTTATGCTGCTGGGTTTACAGGAAAAGGAGATGGGTGAGGGAGCTAGTGAACGCAGACCATCTTGTGTTGTGGCTGCTGTCAGAGTGCCTTTGTTTGCATGGCACTGATGGCATCATCAGAAATGGATCTAACAGTTCCCTGAATTTAATCCCTGCAGATAAGTGGAAGCCAGGTGCCAGTCTGTGATTGTACAGTGTGATGCTTGCTTTTGGCCAGAACCAGACACCCAGGGAAGGGAGCCTCTAAAACTGTAATAGCTACAGTTAAACAATCACATGGGTGATGGAGCTGGATCCTGTGCACTGACTTTTTCATGTGTTTAAAACAATTAGTGTTTTGTGACTAGTGGGGGTGTCTGCCTGCAGATCAAGGTGCAGGGAGCACTCAACAGTGAGTTGATAAGATCTGAAAGGGTCTCTTTGAGCCTCCTGGAATTAGCTGCCTCCTTAGCTCCAGTCTTCAACAAATAAAATCAAATCATTAACCCATGTTCATTCACCTCTCAAAAGAGGAAATGGTGTCTGGCTGAAACACAATACGAGCAGGCTTCTGAAGGAAGTCATAAACTCAGGTCTGCCCTTCCCTGCAAAGGCTGGAGAGAAAGCACGTCTGTTTGCCAGGTGTGGATGGATCACTACAGTGCGACACTTGCAGAGGGTAGCAGGCTCTGCCTGTGTTTTCTAGTCCTGATTACAAGCCTAGCTGAACCCACTGGTGATAAAGGCTCCTTTGATTTACATAAGAGAAGAGAAACCTGATTATATATTTGCTGTAGCATAGGTGGGTGTGTCTAAGTGGTGACATGAAAGAGCAGGAGACGGGGAAGAGAAGATGCTGCCTGGATGCAGACTGGGTATGTGCTCAGCTGAAGCTACCTGAGAACGTTTAGTCACCCCCAAAAAGGGGCAAATTTGGGAGGCTTGCTGTTGAATGGCTCCAGATTTCTGAATGCAGATGCTGACCTGGTGGGAATAGGGCAGGATATGGCTGATACCTTGTTCCTCATTCCCTTTCTGTTTCAAAGCAGAGAAGAAGAAAGGGAGATCGGCCACCTTCTACCCTCTAGACAACAGCCCCTTCCTGCTTCCTGTGGATGAGACACAACTGCCAGCACTCAACAGCAGTATGGAGCCTGTGGGTGTCAGCACAGAGATGGCACTGCTCAGCAACATCCTAGCAGCGTATGCCTTTATCACAGGTAGGTCTTGTGGCTTCCATCTCTCTGGGCTATCTCAAGCTCTTTGTAGACCCTCAATTGAGCCTACATTTCACAGTTACCTAGGGCTATATCTGCCTCTTTGAACTGTTTATATTTTTCATTTGTCTCTCAGCAAATTCCGCTTGAAAGACCTGACCAGGGCAGCTCTAGCAGACAGTATATAACAGGGTTTATTGTGCTCTGCTTTCCACTGGATTTGCTCTCATCTGGAGTTAAATGCAATGTAATACTACATGTGGTATGATTCTTAATGCTTCGTTTTCCTGGAGATCAAAGCCTGGCTCATTAGGGAGGCAAGCTTGTTGTCCTGTAATTTGGAAAATAAGCAGCACTCAGAGTACCCTGCTTAAGAGAATTTGGCTTATCTTCAGTGGCAGTGTGAAGATGAAGTAACTTGAGAGTCTACTTAATTGTATATGTAAATCTAGTTTAGAGTAAGATTTCTTTGGCTCACAGTTTATCTTTCACCCACATGTATCTTTCAAGTAACAGAGGAGCAGTCTTCTTAAAAGATTTACTTAAAAAGCTGAAATAAAGATTCATGCCCTGCTGAGTGCTTGGGGTCAATATCATTGATACCAAAAAGTACAGTAGAAGCAGGCGATATAGTGCAGATATGTCGCATCCCACAACTGCGTGAGGTACCTTGACAACAGTAGGGATTTCCTCTGGAGTTGGAGGACCTAACCCAAAAAAAGGAGGCGCACTGCCTGATTATCATCAGGTGCACTAACTCAGCATATTCTAGGCCAATCTCTGCTGCTTTCCCCAGAAGGAGGGTCCTGGTTTCTGTGTAACTAGCCTCCCAAGGTAGAATATACAGTTTGTGGTAATTTTTTCTTATGGGTATTCTCCATTTGTTTAATGAAAGGTTTGTATCCTTCTTACCTTGCAGTACTTATTGCCATTAATATTACTTGCTAGCAATATTAGTATGTTGCTCTATTACTACATGCAGTTAATAATTCTGTGTACCACTGTAATGCACTTATGCTATTCTGGAGTATTGAGGTCTGTATAGCTAAAACTCAAATATTTATGAGCTAGTTTTTCATGTCTGTGTGCCATTCGGTCTTGGTAATTCATTAAATACTAATGCATTCTTGGTGCTATGCTCTTGTTCTTGCTGAGATACCACCATATTTGGATTTACAGGGAAATATTTGGATTTGAAATTACTAACTTGGATTTTGCATTTTGGAATCACTGTGAATCACTGAGTAGATTAGTAAGAGTATTTCTACACATTTAGTGGAGGGTCTTTCTGAAAGGACCATGAATGGTGAATCCAGAGTTCTGCCTTTCTACATGTCCAATGATGGCATTAGAATCCATCTTTTTGTGACACCTTTAAAAAGCAGGCAGTTAAGGTGGAATTAATAGTGCTCTTCACAAGAGTTAGCTGAGTAGGATTTTTTGTTTTTCTTGCATGGGCTTCTCTAAGAAAAGATTAGAAAAAGCAAACTTTAAAGGAATCTTCTGTTTATCACACTTTTCCCTTCCTCTTACCTACAGTTGTCATTTTTTGACATGAAAATACCTGCATTCACAATCTTACTATAAAATAAAATGCTGTTAATCTTATTTTCCCCATCTGAACAGTAATGGGCAGCAGAAGGTTGTAGGATTTATGGTCAGGGACAGTGGGAGTTTGCTTCCATTGGCCACGGCAGAACTCTTAGACCCTGCATTCATGTTGTAAGGCACAAGGTTTTGATTCATCCCCTTCACAAGGTGTCAGTCTTGGCAGGAACATCAAGATTTTACTGTAGCACAAATAATAAAGAAGAATGGCTTTAACTGTCTTGGTGCTGTGGGGTTTGCTTGCCCTCTCATGATGTGGTCTCATTGTGATATGTTCACATCCTCTGGACGTCAAATATGTAAAACTCAGACCTCACAACTTTGATTTCCAGTAAAGAGTTCAGGAGCTTGTTGCTCGTGTTTTCCAGTATACTTAACCATGGCTCTTGAATAGGGTTTAGTCTCAATCTATATGTTCAGTTTGTTATTTATTGCAAAAATAATTGATGGCTGCACCATGGATTGAGACGGCAGATGCTCTAAACCATCTTCATGTGCTGCATGTAATTTAGACCTCTGCTTTTAGTGGAAAGGAGGGATTTGGCATGATTTATTTTGTTATATGTGAATATGGAGAGGTTTTAGATTATGAGTTCAAAGACAAGCTGTGTCACAGGACACAAATATCATTTGCATAAAACTAGAGCACAGCAAATCCATCCCTCTTTATATGGCAGCTTTTGAGCAGCAGAGCTATTGCAAATTTTTGTGCTCACTTGAGTTTGGGTCATGAAGGTGGCTTAAGCCACAGCAGCTGTTGATCTCCATTATAGTGGCTCAGGAGAGGCCAGGAACTGCGTGGCCAGGGAAGGCTGGTTCTGGTTCACATATCTTCCCACTGCTCCTGACTACAGCCTTAGTGCCAAAGAGAAACACTAGTGCAAGAAGTTCAAGGGCTTCCCTCTGCTGATGAGTTGGCTCAAAATAGGACTTTACAAGAGAAAACTGTAAACAGGCAGGGGCAACACGTAAAGATGTTTTTTTCTGTTGGGGCAGGGGGTGGTGCATAAGCTCAGACTCCAGGAAAAAGAAGCTAAGGGGATTTGCTGTTTCATGGGTCAAGTGTGTGCTTGAAAGGATGATCCACTCTCCTACTTTTCCTGCCTCCTGGTAGTGGACTGTCTATTAGCCTGGGGAGAGTGGGATCCCCTCTGTTCTCAGTAGTGTTCACGTTTTCTGCACAGAATGGCAGGTTTGGGTGGGCAGATGGAAATGAAGAATAGGCAGGCTTGGTCACTTGGACGTGTACAGAGAGCAGAAGTGCAAATGTTAGTGAAAGATTGCTAATGTCCACCATATAATGGGAACATTCCTATCGACAACTAAGGACTGAAAAATCACAGCACAGCAGGGAGCAAAGCCTCTTTGCAGGAGTCTGGGTTTTCACTGTCAAATCTGTTTGCAGATATCATCATGGTTAAGAGTCAAAGCCAGTTAGGTGTTAAGTCTTATCCCAGCTTCCAGAACCTTGAAAATAATGTTTCTTCAGAAATAGGGAGAGTGAAAAATGTCAAGGAGGAGTGAATTTATCTGTTGATCAAACAAATAAGTATCATGTTTAGTTCAGTCTTTTGCAAGATACTTATTCTTTTGCAAAACTCAGAGATGCTCCTAATTTGAAAGCTGATTTTCTTTATAGAATTAGGTTTTTCATTAGATACAGGCTCTGCCTACAAACCTCAGACCTGTTATTTGTTATGGAGCTGTTCCAAAACCTGTCTGAGTGTTTGGAACGACTTCACCAGTTTCAGTGACAGCTGGAACTGTCTTAGCAGTCACAGTCTACCAGCAAAACCAGAACCGTCCCTCATGGTTATATAAATATTAAACATTCAAACTGTATCAGAGCACTTCCAGTGCCTCCTTTTGGACAAGGGACTTACTGAAGTTTTGTTGTTGTATTCAGGCTGAAGTAGCTGGAATGAAACCTCGACAAAATCCATGTTTTATTCTTCTTCCACAGCAAAGCTTTGTTCCAAGTTATTAGCAAGGGGCTTCCAAAAAAGCAACCCGGGGGAGATCATTCCAACTTTTAGACTGCTTGGCCTGAGCCTTATTAATAAAGGGCTCCTGGAGAGCTTCCTCTGTTCTACCAGGGGATTTCGGCAGCCTGTGGGGCTAACTGTAAATCCCCTGGAAGATATTGCTCCTGCTGTTTGTCTGGCCATCCTTAATGCTGAAACTTTTACAGGGGCCCTCTGAAATTTTCCTCCCCACTGAGGTTTCTGAATGCATGAAGCTATCACAGGAAGCCAGCAGCATTAATGCTTAGATTGTTTTTTATTTATTGAAACAATTTATTATAATAGCAATAACAACCTTGGCCTGGGGCATTTCCTGGGGAATTAATGGCAGTCTGGGTTGATGCTCCCAGCAGATTGTTAGCCCTCAGGAAACAGGCTCTGTAATTGCTGCTGGTTTGGTTGGAAAAACAAAATAAAATGTGTTTCTAATTTTTGGCCAGTTTAAGCGCCTAGACAATGGTGGCTTTTGTATAGAGAGTTATAAAGGGCATATATCTTTTGTCTGCGTGGATTAAATTCAGGCTTGAATAAGTGACATTTTCATCAGTGCTCTCAATCCAGAAAGAGAAATACCAGGAAGGGGAAAGGTAACCCCAGCAAAAGAGATTGACAGCAACTGAGTCCTGCTAGAAATTTAGGAGAAAAACTCAACAGCTCTGAGCTGTCATCCACAGCAGTGGAAGAAAAAGTTGCACTGGCCAAAATCCATGTCTTCATGGGTGTACACACACACATGAATGCATATTAAAATCATGTTAACTCCTGATACTGATGTCCATACTTTAGTAGCTTTAGTGTTGGTATGATGAATTTGAGCCACCTTCAAGTTTTTGCTGAAGAAGATGCCTCTTTCTGGTCTTTGCAAGTAGATCATGCAATGGGGCAGGGTCTCAAAATCACTCATCAACTGTCAAACTCCCAAATCTAGGCTATTGCTGACTTGGCTTCTTCAACTGAGAAAAAGCAGAGCCGATGGTTTTTAGCTTAAGTTGCTCTTTCTGCTGCAAATAAAAGAGATGTTGCTGTGCAAGTGGATTGTGTGTATGATAAATGCCAAGACTGCAGTTGAACGTAGGGTTACAGCTCAGTGAGGAAGTCCAGACAGTGTCTCAGATGTTGACAGAGTAGCTGTAGGAGCTCATAAATGCCACTGGAGCCCAAAGATTCAATTACAGCCATTGCACCGCACGAAGGGCTATACATACAAGCACAAGCAGGGGATGAAAAATGGTTGCTTAAGTACCAATTGAGATGCGTCTTGCTCATGAACTGGATACAGTAGCATAGAAAAAAGAGTGTGCTGGAGAAAGGAAAGGCAGGACATGGACAAAAACAGGGGAAAGGAAACCACATGTGTCTGTGTCTCAATTCCAATCTATTTTTTTTAATATGAATTGCTTTAAAAGTGAGCAGTGGAAATAATGCAACCAAATCAAACCCATGTGTATGCAGGAATGTGGTGCTCAGGACACTGCCTGGCATCCTGTCAGCCAGGCAGAGCAGAGGCAGACTGGACGGAGTGTCTTTCAGTACAAACAGATCAGTCCTGCTCATTTGTTCTTCTCACTCTCCCATACTTTGGGTGTCCTCAGAGCCCTCCTTAAACCTATTTGCAAAGGGAGTTTCGCAGTTGCTGCCTGAGTTATATTGCACATGGAGGTAAAAACACTATTGGGTAGCGATCCTGTGTTTCCCCAGGTTTTCAAGTCTCTGAAATTAAGGCCATTTCTCTACTGGTCGCAGATGGGCAGCATCTTTGCTACTGCACAGACAGGACTGCAGTTCTAATCTGAGTTCTGCCCCTTGAGTTCAGAGTTGCCATTAACTTCATTGAAGACAGTTTTTCACTCATCCAGGCTGCTACAAGAGCCATTGGCACATCCTTCGTGCCTGCTCTGGTATCTTGTCTTTTACCTTTGTATTTTTGCTGTTTCACTTTTGTCAAAATACCTTAGCTTAAAGCCTCTGGCTTTAGCCTCCCTTGACTTTTCAACTACAGCTGCATTCCCCTCCTCTTTCTTCTTTTTTTTTTTTTGGACTTGTTGAATGCATCTGCTGCAGTTTTCTACTCTTTTTTTGTAATCTCTCTTCAGCCAAGTTTTTCTCCATGCCATCCGCACCAACCAGTCTAGCAACAGTCTCATGTTTTATTACCCAATTTTTGGACTAACATCTTCCTTCACCTTGGCTTGTAAATCACCTTTGAGATTCATTGGGAGGGAAGTGAAGAGCACAGATCTCTGTAACTGTTCCACAAGCATCTCCCAGCATTGAACTAGGCATTGCCTTGAGCAGTGCACAAGTCAGTGTTTGGGCCCTGACCACAGAATCAAAGAATAATCTGGGCTGGAAGAGGCCTCCACAGGTCACCTGGTCCAACCCCTTACTCAGAACATGGCTAACTTCAAATTCAGAGCCACTTTTGAAATTAGAGCGGGGTCTTGTCCTGTTGAGCTTTTCATATCTCCAGATGGTTTCCAGTTCATCTTCTGCAACCTTTGCTGTGAGGAAATCAGATGGAGAAGGCAGTTTCTAAAAGCACAGTAGGGGAAGAAAAGGTAAAGCATAGACTTTTAGTTAGAGATCTTTTGAGGCCAAATGTTAGGCTCTCAGCTGGTGGGAACTGTTACAGATCCACCACTGAGTTCAACAGAATAAGACTCATCCGAGGAGCTGACTCCATCCTTGAACCCAGGACTCCCAGCAGACACAGTGGAGCAAAGCCGGCCTTGACACTTTTTCTTGGTTCACCTTCAGCCATTCAGCATACCTACAAGCTAAGATGATTCAGCCCAGGGTAATTGCAGTGATGAAGTGATGATGTTTATCATAATTACACTTCTAAGTAATCCCATAAACAATAACAACAAGAAGAAGAAGACAGTAAAGAAACAAGATGGCTTACTATAAAAGGCATTGTGGATCCTTTGGAGTCTTGTTTTATCAGCTCTGAAAGGTGGCTATGCAGGATTCACCGTTGGTGCACTGATTCCAGCTATGCTTGTGTAGCACAGATACACATTTTGGTGGTCTGGGCAGAAAGCCAGCACACTTGCCTTAGATAAGCAAATGAAACCTATGAATAAATAATATGCATTTTTTCACGTTGCAAGGCTTCCCATTTCAACTGGGCCATGGCACAGAAGCATATAAAATTTTGTAGTCATCTTTATTCCTGGTATATGATAATGGATGTGACAGCAAGATGCACTTAGGTGCTGCTGGGTGTGCAGTACCCTGGTGTCAACCCCACTTGCTCAGCCACTGGAATTAGCATTTAATTCTGTGGGCTGCTTCTTCCTTTTCCAGACAACTCCAAGACATGACTGCAGTGAACCCACATTCTGCATGTGAGCAAATGTCTTGGCAGCACATCCACCGATTAAATTCCCCTTCCTGATTTGCCTGGGGGAAAGAGGCAAAGGAGGGCACGGAAGTAAAAGTAGCCATTAGAAACTCTGCCCCTCCAAAGACCATGGCTGGTATGTGCACAGGGGACCTGTGTATATTTTGTTCTTTTAAGCGATGTTCTTGACAATCATTTTCTTTCTCCTTTCAGAAAACCCTGAGCGGGCTGCTCTGTATTTTGTCTCTGGAGTGTGCATTGGACTTGTCTTGACCCTGCTGGCCCTGGTGCTAAGGGTGTCCTGCCGAACTGACTGCAAACGCTCCTCCACGAAGAAGCTTCCTCGGGAGCGGGAGAGTGACAGCGACAGCAGCGACAGCGATGACGATTCGGACACCACTTCAGACCTGTCTGCCCGCAGGCACCGCAGGTTCGAGAGGACTTTGAACATGAACGTCTTCACTTCAGCAGAGGAGCTGGAGCGAGCCCAGAGGCTGGAGGAGCGGGAGCGCATCATCCGGGAGATCTGGATGAACGGCCAGCCGGACATCCCAGGCACCAGGAGCCTCAACCGTTACTACTAAGCGATGAGGAGTCCAACCGTCCTGCTCGGCACCCTGGGGCTCCTCCACACAAGATAAAGGAGAGGGAGGGGAGGAATATTACATGGGTGTCTCCTCTTTTCCTTTTGGACATGCTACTTGAGCGGTGTGGATGGACAGCAATAAAGCCTTCCCCATCTCCTTTTCCCCGACATATTGCGATCACCCCTCTTCACGGACACTTTTTGGTTTCAACGGAGGTGGTTGCCAACTTCATATGTTAATAGCAGGCAAGAAGGTGACAATTACAGTCCTCCCATGTGGGACATGGAGTTTAGCATGCTGCGGTACGAGTACTCCTTTCTTGGGTGGGGAGAGAAGTCATCCAGGATTTGGTGTTCATTTAGGATTTTTTTTGTTTCCCTTTCCTGAGGACTGTGGAGAATTGTGAACAAAACGACAAATCTGGAAAGGTGATTTGGGAAGGGAACAGGAGGTCCATCCTGACCGATTGTCTTGTGACTTCAGAAGCCATGAGATTAACCTAATTAAAACCCAACAGCAAATATGGCTTGTTAAGAACTGGGGAACGGGGGGAGGGGGATTCTTCCATCATGAAATCATCTCGGTGCTTGGATGTTTGCCATAGTGTATTCAGTTATTTATGGCTGTCTTTTCATCTTCCTTTTCAAGGGGAACATTTAGGTTTTTTACTGACACCTCAGGGATAAAATCCTAGTATTTTTTTGAATCTGTTCTCCCTGCTGGCCCCTGTCAAACACAACCCAACCCACCTCCAATAGTGAAATTATGGTAATACAGGAGATGTGTCAGTGACTGGTGAGAAGTTAACAACCTCAAAGAGGTTGAAAAGGGTTTTCTTTTTGTTTTAAATATATATATATATATTTGAAGATGCTGCACAGGAATGTGCCTTATTCTTTTTTCTTGTTGTTAAACTACAGTTTTCCTATGGATAGCAATGCACAATGTTTTATATATTTTATTAAAAAAAAAATAATAATAAAAAAGTTCTATGTTTACCAGAGGAAAATGGAGACAGAAGATGCCACATTTGACAACAGAATGGGTAATAAATGCTAAATAAACTCTGGTTTGCTTCAATACATTTGAATTAGCATTTTCACTTTTGGCATAGGTGTTGCTTAAGGGAGATGCTTTGGAAGAGCAGCACACCTCTGCAAAGCAATCAGGGCCAATGTCTTCTGCATGCAGGAAACTGAAGGCACCTTTGTCTTTGTCTGCAGCCCATCAGTCTGCTTCTGCCGTATTCATAGGCAGGAGCAACTGAGCAATGTGTTGGTTCTCAAAGGGGCCATTCCAAAGCCTACCTGCACCAAGGAAAAGAGTCCCAGTGATTTTATGCTTTGAGTCTTTCCCCAAATCATACCTGAGCCAGAAGCAAATGTTAAATGAACCAAAAAAACACATGGAAAAAAGGTAAAATATATTTTAGTGCTCCTTCAATTTTCCCATGGAGTATTCAATGGGATATCACCACCTACTCACTTCCAGCAGCAGTTCACATCAGTCATAAAACTTGGTGTTTTCCAAGTCTGTATGATGCTGCTGTAGCCTGCAGGGATTTGGGATGTGCTCCTCTGTTACTTAGGCAAACTTAGATCTTAAGAGGTCACTAAATGAATGCTAGCAAAGCAAATAATGACCAAGAGCTCTGAATGCCCAGAGCTTCTCTTAGCTTCAAGGAGAGGTGAAGATGGGTGGACCTGCCCACGAGATGACTGAAGGTGTTAGAGTGGGGTTGCAAGGGCTCACGTGCTGTGCCAAACAGCTGCATGGTGGGACAGATCTCTGACACCAAAGGCCTTCTTGTCACTCTTTGGTGTCACTGTGGGGCTCTTTCTCTGCCTGAAGAAAGCTACATTTGAAGTGTTCACAACTACTTCTTCCAGCTCTGGCAGGGTGAGAGCAAAGTTAAGTAACTGCAACTGGTGTTACTGGTAATGTCAGAGATAAAGTGAGAGGTTGGTAAGAGGTGGCTTCACCTGGGAAAGAAATACTAGTACTGCAGAGCCAGTCCTGGTCCTGGTCCCACGAAGGCACAAATGGAAATTCTCAGTATTGACCTGCGATGTAATTTTGCAGCTGATATTTAAAAACAGCAGGAGGCAGATCCCAAATGCTGGATGCATCGGCAGGTGCTGTGCTTTAGCTGAAATGTCAAATGCGCTTTCTGGGTGTCAAGGAGCAAAATGACAGGATGAGGTCAGCAGGGTCAGTTTTGTTGGCCATGTGTTTTTCCTATAACAAGATACAGCCCCTCAACCTTAGTGATTAAGGGACAGCAAGTTTTCAGATTTAGAGTGCTGTGTCTTGGGACATAGCTTGCAAAACTGATTTTAAACATGCTACAAACAGATTTATGTATGTGATTTTCCCAAATGAACTCTTTTGCCCAGAGGAAAGAGTAACTGTGGCAAGTCTGAGAATACCTGATATACAACTAAAGGATTAAAATACCTGCTTGAAGAGTAAATCACAGCTGAACCTGAGTTACAAATGGATAAACAATCCTCCCTTAGCATTGCTAATGCTGCTGTAAATCTTCCAGCTGAAACTTGTGATATAAAGGAGCAGGTTGTGAGCACTGCTTTTCAGAGTCAAGCAGGCAAGCCCAGCTCAGCCTTGCCCTAGGTAACAAGATGCAACAAAAGTAGACTCACTGTCTTCACAGCACATGCAATACATTTATGTTCCTTCTAGCGCCTTTTGTCTCAGGGCGATGTGTTTCTAAAAAGGCTTTGACTAAAGAAAAAATACAGTCCTTTGAGCTACTGTAAGTAAAAGACTTTCAGTCATTCTGCAACTATGTCTGGATTTGTCGCAGAAGTGCTCAATAGTTTATCTGGGAAAAGCAACTGAGATTCGTGGGGCAGGAGTTGTTAACTCTATAACAAAAAAAAAAAAAAAAAGAGCAAACCCACTCACCTGGAGTATTATAGAAGAGCTGGATTCACTGTGGGAAGGATCCAGAGCTGTAATTTTCACCCCACAAAAGAGAATCTTAAGCATACAGAGAGATTTACCTGGTTTTACTCTTCAGTGTTGTACTCACTGTGTCATATGAAGCAGTTAAACACCCATGGAGCCAGGGAGCAGAGAGTAAATGCTTTTCTACGAGCCTAATGTGGTTCCTTCTTGTGAGAGGTTACACGTAGATCTGCTCTCTTACTTCCATGCTTGCTTAATTTTTCATATTGAAGTGAAATACTGTTTCCAGAAAAACAATGTTCAGATTCCGCAAAACAGATAAAGGGTTGAAATCAACTTTCCTGTTTCATGAATGAATTTCCTCATCAGTAACCTTTTGGATAAAAAGATGCTGAGGTTATTTCTGATGTGAATCTATTCTTTATGCCTTGGTTTCCTTTTATAATTTTATAACAGAGGATAACAGAGCAATCCTGGACTCTGAGCTGCTTGACCAGTTGGTAATAAGGGGAAGCACATGATACTGTATTTAAGGAGATAGCATTGCAGTTGCCATGTACCATCTGCTGGGCTGCATGCTTGTGGCAGGTGAGCCTTGGGAAGTGAAGTGCCTGTGCTACATACCTGGACACTTTCATGCCCCTACAAATTACAAGATACTTGGGTTAGTATCCACAGTTGTTAAATTACAGTTTGATGACTTATACCATCTTTGGTACGAAGATTTGTAAATGAATGTGATGGGTTGGAAAATTAAGGGCCATAATCCTGGGACTTTTGAAGAGTCAGCCACACATTTGTTACCCTCCTGTCTGGTGGGACAGATGGGGCTGATTACAGAAGTCACTGTTGTGTATGGGGACACTGCAGAGAACTAGATAGTTCCTGTTAGATACCTGCTATGGTCTCCTACTTGATCCCACTGCCCTTGACTTTTCCGGGCTGTTTTCATCTCCTGCTATCATCCGGTCCATTGGCACTGACCTCTTCTGCGGACCTGTGTTCAATGTACCCTGAAAATCTCAGTAATATGGTGTTTGCTGCTTTTCCCATGTCCACCCTGGTGTTCATACCCTTGATAAATTCCAGCCAGCTAATGAGGCATGCCTTTCCCTTCCAGAAACCACAGTGCCACTACTTAACCCCTTGCCTGCCATCTTTCCCAGCACCCCAGGGGCTACACAAATAAAGCGAGCTTGCGTAGCTGATGTACTGCCAGGATGTAAAGCATATGCTCATGATGCTGTGGGGAATCTGAATTTCCTTTTGTGCTGCATGGACTCTCTCGAGTTTCTGGAGGCTTCATAAACAATTAATCATCTTAGACTGGCCCAGAAATCCTTCTGTTCGCAATCATTACTGAGGTCTCCATCATAATGAAGTTTTAATAATCCGATCTGTTTCTAGTGTCCTTAGATAACCCCAAAATTATTCTCAGTATTGCTTGCCTTTCCTTGTCTGCTCGTTAGGATTGGTGCAGATTGCCCCTTCATGTAATTTCCTCCATTTTCTCTTTGTCTATTAGTCTATTTCTGTGGTTGTTTCAAGGGCTGTCAGTGAAGCATAATTCACCAAAAATGCAGTAATAATTTTGGTTCATTACATAGTAGCTCACTATTATGTTGCAGTATGTGTGCATCTGCTACATCCCTGGTCTGAAGGTGTTTGCTTACTGAGTGGATGTGGTGGTTTAGTAATACTTAAGCAAATCAGTTTGGGTGTTTTCAACTAACCAACCACTATTCCAGCCACAGTGATGCAATTGTCACCATGTGGAGTACTGCATCCGGGAGCCCTGGGGCACTGGTGAAATGTCACTGGAAGTTATGTTTTGGCTGAAGCATGACCACCTGAAAGCTGTTCAGAGGTGTATGTGCTCTGGGATACTCTGAAGATCTCTTAAAATACTTAAGATACTCTTAAGATAAGATTCTCTTTTGTGGGGTGAAAAATATGGATTTGAATCCTTCCCGTACTGAATTCCTGGATGCTCTGGGAAGTGCATTCAGGTGGACACTTGCTCTTATCATGCAAGCCTAGCAGTTTCCATCTGGGCCTCTCCAGAAAGATAGGTGGGCTTGGCTTTTTCCTCAAGGATGGAAGAGTGGCCCATGGTTTCCCTCGGGAGGTGTCTGCTTGCTGAGGGGAGGTATAAGGTGCATTCCTTGGTCGAATGGCTGGAAATATGGCCAGAATAACTCATAGAATCATAGAATAGTTAGGGTTGGAAAGGACCTTAAGATCATCTAGTTCCAACCCCCCTGCCATAGGCAGGGACACCCCACACTAAACCATGCCACCCAAGGCCTCATCCAACATGGCCTTGAACACCGCCAAGGATGGAGCATTCACAACCTCCCTGGGCAACCCATTCCAGTGCCTCACCACCCTCACAGTAAAGAATTTCTTCCTTATATCCAATCTAAACTTCCCCTGTTTAAGTTTGAACCCGTTACCCCTTGTCCTGTCACTACAGTCCCTGATGAAGAGTCCCTCCCCAGCATCCTTGTAGCCTCCCTTCAGATACTGATAACTTCAGAGGGAGGTTTGATGGGTGTCAACACTGATTCTCTTTTACCTCTGTCTGATAACCAGTGGGAAGCTCAGGAAGGTCCCCAGAAGGACAGGTGTTGGACCAGTATGATCCACACCAAACCTTTGATCAGAGCCCTTGGCAGGTTGGGAATGTGGGACAGAGATTCCTGCTGCCAGGCTTCTGATTACCAAACAACATTTCATAGTGCTGAAGCTTCAACAAGACTCAAGGGAATGGAGACATCCTTCACTGGCGAAAGGCTGTTGACATAGTACTGGGGCATTGTGGTCAAGACCATGAGCGTGGCCAGGCATCCGTGATCTCCATTGCTTTCACTACAACCTGCCAAAAATGGCAAGATTTTCTGTCCTGCTCTTCTGGTACCAGTTCCTGAGGGACCTGAGGGACAGTCTGACTATTCAGTGCTAGAGAAGTCACTGATTTGGGGTGTGGGAGTAGACTGATGGTAAGTTACCCATCTACATGCATGTGTCAGTGATGGCTTTGAAGTACACTTGTGCGCTTGCACACTTGCAAGCACATGGTCGTTTCCCAAACCACTCAGTATGGTCAGAATCCTCCAGAAAACACCTTAAAATGTGGCTGGTTTTTTAATTCAAGAAAATCAGCACACGATTTGATGTTTTGTTTCACCTGCTTTCTCTTTTTCACTTCCATCACAATGACAAAATGAATCTATAAAACTAAAGCCTCAGCACCCCCTCTCAAGACATGAGCAAGCCAAAGCATGTTTTATTGTTTTCAGTCTGCAGTAACTCAGTGTAAACAAAATGTTTTGCAAAAATATTCAGTTAGGGATTATATTTTAAATTAAGTTTAAAAGTGAGTTCTTCTTATCAGCTATCGTTCTAGAGGAATTTCTAATGCATGGAGGGGGGTCTGACACTGTGCTGATGCCAAATCCATAGTTATTCCAAAGAGTTTTTCTTTAAGATGTCCCATTCCCCGCTACGTTACTCATTTGCTGAGTAACAACTTTGAGTCCTCTTTCCATTTCACCCTTAGCTTGCCCAGCTATGGCTAGGACTGTAAATGGTGGCAAACTGCATTCCTGTGGCTGATCTCTCCTCCTCTTTCTCCTAGCTGGTTTGGGACCTGAGCTATCTGCAGGTGAAAGAGAAAAGTCAAAATCTGGGTTTGGATTTGTTTCCTGTTGAAGGACACTGTTCTGTGCAAAGCTGGGTGACTGTGAAGGAAAGCAAGTCCTCACGCTGAGGCTGAGCTTGAGCAGAGCAAATGCAGTCTTGAGGAGGACCTATTTTTCCCAAGGCTTTGTGTCCTTTGCCAAATGCAAATGTTGCCACTTTGGCACCTCCTGATAACTTAGGTAATTTCTCCTACATAATAAGCTTCTGTTTTTGGAGCAAACACTTTCTGAGGACAAATAGTGACAGCAGATGGGAACAAAGTCAAATTTCTTTCTTTGAGCTATGAGAAAACCTCTCCCTTTCCATTATGACTTCATGAAGAAACATAAGCTACAATGATATGATGGAAAGTGGCATTTAAAAACCCTGAAATAGGACATCTAGGTGAAAAGGTATCCTTCTTTACAGTTTCTGGCAGAGAACTGACTTGGCTTGTTTATTTTCTGGTTGTGTTAGGGGTCTGATGTTAGTCTGCACCGTGAGTGAAATATAAACTCCCCACAGTGCTTTTCTGAGGATACAGTGCCATGCTGGAAAAACATTCTTTGGCTTTTAAAAGGCAAGCAATTTGTACATTCCATTTCTTGCAAAGGTCTTTAAAATCCCCTTTTATGTGGAATGGTCCTCGCCTCATTCTTGGTGTAAAAGGGGCTTTCATTTAAATGAATGTATTGTTTAGAAGGGACAGAAGTAATTCTCCTCCCTTCAGCTCCTGTGTTTTTGGAGTATCTAGACCACCCAGGAACAGCAGAGCTCAGAGACATCCCATGCTTTTTCTAAACTGTTAATTGTATGAGTTGCTTTCCTTTTTGGAAATAGCACTGTGCGGCTCCAAAGTAACAGACCGGGCTGTATCAGCAAGTGTTGTTGTTTCAGCCCGTAGCTGTCCTTTGTGCCTGAGTTCTCAGTGTGATGGCAGTACCAATAAAACTGTGTATTTCTGGCATCTTTTGAAAGGACAATATAAGAGAAAAAGTTCACAAGTGATCAAGCAAACCAATGTGAGTCAGAACTGGTCTTTGCATCCACAATAAACACTGGATTTTTCTTCTGGAACTGGATGTGATCTAGCAATGACAGGTTTGCTTCTGAGGCCTGACCGAAAAACCCAGAAAAAGGGATTGTTAATGTTACTGCCTCAAGACTACAGATCTCACCACACAGCACTTCCAGAGGATGCTTTTCTTGGGAGGAAGGACTAAATAATGTCTGACAAGACCTTGAAAGCTGTCACCAGATTCTTGGTGTACTTTTGAGACTCCCCTGATTTTTCCTCTACTATAGTGGCATATCAGCAGGCTTCCCTATCTAGGCCTGTGGCAGGGTTTACAGCCCAGTGATGCTGGATCCCTTAGCAGATTGCCTTGTGGACCAGGGGAGGACAAACATCACCAGCACAAGAAGAGAGCACACTGGTGAAGCTGAGCCTCTTTCCAGATCACTTGCTGAGGGCTGGGGTCCATCAGGGAACAGGCTACTGCTCCTTGTAGATGTGGTCCCCCTTTGGGGTTCCTGATGAAAAGGAGAGGGGAAGGTGTCAGGAGCAAGAGATTTGGGAAACAGAGAGTTCCTTGACTCTAAGTACCCCACTTCCCAAGTCCCCCTCCCCAACATCAAGGCTGTCCAAAATTGGTCCCAGCTGTAGTCCTTCTGCAGGCTGGTTTGCCTGGACGACATAATTCATGACACAGTTCCCAGCAGGCTACATGGTCCTTTTCAGTGAAAGGTCAAGCCTTAAAAGCTTTATTTGCAGAACACGGCCCCCTTACAGCAGTGAAAACTTTTTCTGTTGCAGAATAGGTCCTCTGTATCTTCCACAAATAAATATCTCATTTCTTCTTGTAAACAACTTGGTGGGCCTGGGCCTGTGTCCCCAAATCAGCTCACTGGTGGGATGTGATTTAGCACAGTCATATTTATGCATGCTATAAAATACACACAGGTTTTTAGGATGGAAAAGTGCCATTTGAATGTGAACTAATTGTATTTACTTCCGTATTGCAAACTGCCATTCAAAAGCAAAAGCAGCAGTGACAGAGCTCAATGTTTATGTCTCAGACACCCACACAGAATTCTTCCAGTGAAAGGATGAAGGAGTAAATAATTTCTGAATGCTTCATTTTGATTTGGGCCATTTCAAGTTCACAGCAAGTTACTAAGGTGCCAGAAAAAAATCACTTTCTGACTGTTAATCTGGAATGTTTCAATTAAAAATTGCGTAACAGGGATGAGTTTGGAAACCCTGTTCCAGCTCAACCTTTTCAACAAATCTGTCTTTTTTTTTTATAAACAAATAAATGTTTTGCTGAAAACTTCTTGGCCAGTTCTACTAACTAAAGTCAGGTCGCAGATAAAGCAGACTTTAAACAGCAGCAATAATTTGGGATTGGAAGAAATTAGCATGTTATGGTTTCTATGTGATGGGAATTTTTTAATCAGTGTATGGTGTTTCTGAATGACTTCCTTCTGGATCAGATGGAAATTCAGAGAAGGCCTTGATGTACGTGGTGCAGAAGTGGTATTAGGTGGTCTGATCAGCTCCTGCCAACATATAATGTATGACATACATGTGACTTTCCCACAAGCAGTACACTGCCTTCAGCTAAATGCAGGGGTGTGCTGTGGCCCACATACTCATAGTAGAGTAACCCAGCAATTGCACAGAGCTATTCAATACCCTCTTCTAGCTGTTGGTCCTTCCCATGGGGTGAGACTTTTGTTCCTGGCCCAATTAAGGGAAACTTGTTAGGCCAAATTAAGGGAAACTTGTTAGGCCAAATTAAGGGAAACTTGTTATAGAAGTAGTCACTGGAGATTTTCCTTCAGTGGTTGAGGAATGGTCTTGGGTTCACTTTCTTGGCATCATGTTGGGCCCTGGGTCCCATCAGTCTGGAAAGCGCTTGCCAGTGTTTGCAGCCAACGTTCACATAGCTCAGAGAGGAAAAATGAGATTTTGTATTCAAAATATATCTTGGGACTGAGAGGGCAGCAGGAAGGAGAGGGAGAAGTTGTGTGTGTGAGTGTGTGGTACTTTGCCACCACACAGAAGTTAGGGCCTCTCCAATCATTCTTCTTCTGTGAAGATTCCTGGTGTGGCAGAGCTAGGTTGTTAGTGAGGATGTGTCCACTCTCTTTGAACATCTGGAAAAACTGCCAGGTTGCTGGGATAAGGGCCTCAGAAACAAAAGGCGGAATGAAGGTCGATAGGCACCTTCAAGTCCCTCAGTGAACAATATCATTAATAACATGGTTACATGCTCTGGTTTCATGACTGCAGTGAGTAATAGTGAGATATTTTCTTTTGCTTCATTTCCTGGAGCTGTGTGCCAACTACCTATAAGACTCTATCATGGCTTGCAAAGACTCCCTCTCCCTCTTTGGCAGGATCATGGGAGTGTTGGGCTGCTTTGCAAAGAGTACATTCTCAACATGCCTGTGAGGACAAAAGTGCGTTCTATTGATGAGTGAGCCCATCCTGGAGCTGGAAGTAAAACACAAGGCACAAGCAAGGTAAAAAAGAGATTGGCCATCTTTGGATATCTGCCTAGTTCAGCAGATAAGAAAACATAAAAACATATGCAAAGGGAATTCATGTGTGCAGGGGGATAGCGAACATCAGTCAGCTTTAGTGTGTAGGTGTGGGGTAGGTCAGTAGGACTTGAATTTCCTACTTATGAATTCTGAATATTCCTTGAGAGGTGCTTACATCTCTCTTGAATATATGACTATGGCCAAAATAAGAAATTTAAGATTAGACACTGAATTGCTCTGCATCTAAATGCCCCGAGATCTGCTGTACTAAGTGCATGACTGATACAATGAAGACACTGTGCTCATTCAAAATAATACAGGAGTTGGGGCACTTGCCTGGAAGGTAAATATGGGTTGCTTTAGCCCTGCGCTTAGTCTAGTCAATGACTGATAGCAGCAAAGGACCAAATTCGATCCCTTTGGTGTCACAACACTCCTTTAGATGTCCAAGCTACAAGAGCAAGAGGGTAGTGAGATACTTAAAGTCAATGGAGTGGAGCAACCATGAGGCTTAAGATAGGTCCATTTATCTAGACATTGCCTTTATAGGTTTCATCAAAGAGATGTTTTTCCTGATTTTGCTTGGGTAGAAATGTATTATCTACTGGTCAGATAGATAGGAAGAAATCTGGAGAGATTTCAAGAAGACTTTAACCAAATTCCCCTTGTGATGAGTGTGAGCTATTTCCTGAATGCATTGATGATGTAAAAGAATGGCATTTTTGATTTCTAAGCAGAGATCTGAAAGAGTTGCTGACCCTATAGGAAAAACAGAAGCACAGACATAGTCTAGTGTAAAATAAAACTACTTATAGCAAAGCAGCTTAAAAAGCTGATGGAGCTTCCATTTGTATATATGAAATATTGATGAACTCAAAGTCTGGGGAAGAGACCTGCATTGATTAGCTCAGTTCAGGACACTAAATACTGCTTAAGAGTAACTTGTCTTAGAGAACAAGAAAAGAACCAAGTATCTCTTCTGAGAAACATTTGCAGCATGATTTATAGCTGCAAACATATGAAGGCAAGATTGCCTTAGTTGTAAAATTTTTCACCTTTTAACCTCAATTCCACGCCATGTAGTTCTAGCATCATATTTTGTCTTTGGTTTAATTTGTAACATGGCCTAGGCAATAACAATTTCCTTGCTGATCTTCTGTCAGTGTATTCATTCTATTTCAAAGGGCACATTGTCTTTCGTTGCCTTATAACTGCAGAGACAAAATAACATAATGGTGGTGAGTGCATTGAGCAATCCTGCGGCAAAGATGCTTTCTAAACATGACACAGCGCACAGTGCAAGTATACACCATGCCTTGACACTAATGAGTGTCCACGATTTTGCAGCCCACAAATTATTTTGTGACTTATGTTATAAAGTTATGTTTTACTGACTCAAGTTAGAAAGAAATTCTAATTTCTTAATGAGAATTAACAAAGCTTCTGCTGCCTTTTGTCTTCAAAGTCCTCACCTTGATCGCCTCTAGAGAAGTGACTCCTTCTGTCTTTTTGCATATGAATCTTTCTAGCACTGAAGAGTTCAACATCTCAAATGCAGGCCAGCCTTTGTTAGTGTAAACAGCCTGGTGGTTGTTCTTCCTTTTCTGTGAGAGATAGGGTGATTTATTAATACTGAAATTGTAGGGGTCTGAAGAGAACAACCCACCTCTTGCTGTAACTGCTTGAGCCTTTCACTCACAGATCTAAGAAACATTTTCAAGTCACTCCTGATTTCTGGCCAAGAGAGTACTTGGAGAAAGAAAAACTTCAGCTGGAAAACTGGAAGCACCTTAGGATTAATATATGCGTATAAATATATATATACACACACGCATGTACACAGAACCACACACAAATGAACACACTCAGACCTATATCCTGATGATTAGGCACTCCTTTGGAAAATGGGCACTGTGTATTCAACAGCAATTTTACTTTATGGGGATCCACCTCAAAGCTTGTAAGCTTGTTTTGCATTTCTATATAAATTGTGCTGAAGTATTTTGTATCCAGCACTGGAAAGTTGCAAAATTTAGTACAAAAGAGTGTAGCACACTTGAGAGCCACAGTTATTTTGGGAGGGCAATTCTAGTGGAGCAGGACTGTTGTGCTTCAGCATCCTTTGGGACAGCAGCAAACAACTCTCTTCTCTCAGAGAAAGACTGTTGAGGTTTGTAAAAAGCAGGTTTTGGCCACATAAAGTTGCAGCTTTTGAGAATGTGACCATGTATTTATAGGAAAAAAAAGTATAACCAAATCAGGATTTGACTGCTGGTCTCTGTGAGACATCTGCCCTCATGTTTCACATTGCAGTATTCCCAATGACTCTTTTGTCACTGTTCATTCAATTGTATTGTCATTTGCTCATGAATTTCAGGCTTAACCCTCCCAATATGCATGCTGATGTATGCAAATGTTTCTTTATTCAGGTAAAGCAGATGTGTATGTAGTAGGCCTTTCTTGTGAATAAGGAACAGCTCAGAGAACAGATGGCAAACGGTCTGATTTTCACTTCATGCTGCTTTTTTGCATCACATTATTTTCAGTGGTTGATATTTCATCTGTTTTGAGACTAAGAGGTGAACAAGGTCCTTGCAATTGATTCATTAGTTGCAAAACAAATGAACTGTAGAGAAGCTTCTACACTGGTCTATTACAAGGTGCAATAGCACTGGCTTCAGAAGAGTTAATGCTGACTTAGTTTGTTTAAGAGTGAAGGCAGCCAATAAATGCATCAATGAAAACAGTGAAAACTCCATTGCAATTGCTGAATCTGTGGGAGTGTAAAGTATAATGTTCTGGTCTTGTGGAAGAGAAACCAGCCTCTATATCTGAAGCAGATCTAGTTTTCTCAGTTACCTCACATACAGAATAACAATATGGGTCTATAAGACTCATGGCTTTGCGAACAGAAGGATGGAAGCAGGGCCATGACTAGGACTCACCAATGTGTACAAATTGGAGGATGGTGGTCTCTATCTGTTGCAACACTTGTATAGCTGGAGACATGTTTGCAGAGTGCTTGACAGGTAAATACATGCTTCCCATACCTTTTGTTGGGGTTTATGCTGTATTGAGTTAATTTCTTCTGTGCTGTCCTTCAGCTAAAAAGTCATTCAGAGACATCAATTTGATGTTTTTGTGATACAGTTCTGCATTATGGGATGGAGCTGGCTAATTCAGAGCATGGGGTGAGAGAGTATGTGTCTGCCTGTAAAAGTCTTAGACCTGCTCGTAATAACCATGTATTTTGGTATCTATGTCCTTCACTATCTCAAAGATGCCAGCTTCAGATTCAGATCGAGCTTCCCTTTGGTCATCTGTAGTTCCAGGGAGTGGAATTGAGATTCTCTTTTCCTTCTTTGTTAAGGTCCTGTCAGGCTTTTCCATTATCCCCTTTGATTAACAGCTTCCTACCTTCTCCTTCTCTTTTCTTATTCATCTACATTGGCCTTTTCCCTCTTCTAACACAAACCAGAAAACAGTAGCAGCAAGGCATGAGCTGTGGGCAGTTGGGTGGTAGTCCCTGCCAGTTGGAAGCTACTCAAACAGGGAACTGCAATGTGGTGCAGGGGTGTCTTCCCATGCTACACTAGGGAAGACTGCTGCAAAGGTGGATGCTACTGTGGAAATACTGGATATCAAGAGAGAAGTGTTTGCCATCAAGACAAAGAAACAATAATGTGCCAGTAAACAGTTTTGTGTGAAGACAAACCAATATCTCCAATAGAAAATGAGATGCATATCTGAAGGTAACCTTTTTCTGTGCTTTGGTGTCTGAAATGGAGCACCTGGGTGTTAGGGAACATTTTAAAAGAGAAAATCATGTAGTTCAGGAATACAAAAGCAATAGATAATCTACCTTCCATTGACACTGATATTACATATCGATGATATGTAACTGTAGACCAAGGAGGAAGACAAATTAAATAAGAAACAATCCCTTCTTACGGTTATTTCTCACTAGTAAATTCTTCTGCAGAAAACTTACAAACGGGAGGAACATACAGTATAGTGGAATATTACAGGGTTGGTATCGAGTCCTTGAAATAACAGTTGTGCTATATACTGTCTTTCCTGGTGTCCCACCAGAGCTGCAAGGCAAGGACAGATAATTTCCAAGAACCAGCAGTTGTGATTTGGTGACTGATTTGTTTAGGAACTGATTGCTTAGAAGTAGATAAGTAGGCAAGCTCTGGCCGAAATACATCCTTCGAGTCTTACTCATTGAGCAGCAAGCTGATCTCCAGATGTCATCAGTACATTCCTGCACCTCTGTACCACATCTGGGCTCTGTCTGCCCATGACTGCTGTCATCTCAGTATCACTGGCTTCTCACAATGAAGCTTGAAAATCGGCAGGCTGCATTCAAGTAATGGGCTGCTGAAAAATTAATCTGCTCTGACAAATTAACAAAAAGAAGCTTTCGATCCTTCCCAGATCTGTGCTGGAAACACCATTTGAACTAAGCAATGTCAGCTTTCCGGTGTTAATCATAACCAGAAAAACAAGGCATGGCCGTCATTAAGTAGGCTGGTTTCCTGAGAGCTTTCTCATAAACTCTGTTCCGGCTTTTCCAAAGGCAAAAAGCCATGTACACAACTCAGTGCACATTTCCCTGTGTGCAGCAAGCAATTCATAATGCTGATCTTCAGTTTGGGGGTAAAAAACCCCCATCTTTTTGAGGCAGAAGCATAAAAACAGAACTAAGGAATCATGAGCACTAGTAAAGAGATTAGAGCTTTAGTTAAGGCTGAAAGAAGTGAAGGGCTCTGAATAATAACCTTGAAATTGAACTGGTGCAGGGAAAATAATTTACCACAGAGTTACTCTCACTCTATAACTATGCAGTCAGAGATCATCAGGATTAAGTTTTGTCTTGGAGCAATGTGTTGGAAAGTTTTCATTGCTTTTGCCACTCCCCTCTTGTTGAAGAGGTAGAATGCCAACAATGTGTTTTTAGGCACTGCTATGGCTAACTCTTCTGTATGTTAATATAACCAAGGTGGGACCCGTTTGCACCAAGTTAGGCCAAGAATAAGACGTTTAAGGATGAGTTAGTCTTTGCTGGCTCCACTAACATGCCGAAGCCAGAACCTCTAGAAGGTGAAAACTTCCAGAAGGTATTCATCTTCTAATTCATCTTCTATGTAGGAACATTTTTCCAGTTCTCACTTAGCTTTCTTGCGTGTCTATCCACACAGAAAGGACATCCTAGATACTGTAGGGTGCTATAAGGGAAATATCTCTAGGTCTTCTCCCTATAAGATCTTCTGCCTATATATCCATGCTCATTCTCTTATAGCTTTGATAATCAGACACCCCTCCAATCTTACATTCCAGGTTCATATCCTAAACTAGTATTTTTTATTATTCTCTTCTTATGTATCTTCCCTGATGTTTGCTGGAAGGACTACTCAGCAACCCAGCCCCAGTCCAGGAGGTTCCTCCAGTGTATGGATGATAACTTCCTCATGCAAATGGTGGATGAGCCAACCAGGAGAGGAGCGCTGCTGGATCCCATCCTCACTAACAAGGAGGGTCTGGTCGAAGCAGTAAAGGTTGAGGGCTGCCTTGGTTGCAGCGACCACGAGATGGTGGAATTCAGGATCTTGTGTGGTAGGACCAGTAGAACAGCAAGTAGAATTGCAACCCTGGACTTTAGCAGGGCAAACTTTGGCCTTTTCAAGCAATTGCTAGGGGAAATCCCATGGGCAAGGCTGCTTGAAGGTAAAGGGGCCCAGGATAGTTGGTTGGCATTCAAGGATTGCTTATTCCAAGCTCAAGATCAGAGCATCCCGACACGTAGGAAGTCAAGGAAGAGGACCAAGAGACCTGCGTGGCTAAATAAGGAACTGCTGGGTATGCTCAAGTGGAAGAGGAGAGTTTACAGGTCATGGAAGGAGGGGCTGGCCACTCGGGAGGAATATAAGGCTGCTGCTAGAGGATGTAGGAAGGCAGCTAGGATGGCTAAAGCCTCCTTACAATTAAATCTGGCGAGAGGGGTCAAGGACAGCAGAAAGAGCTTTTTCAAATACATGGCTGATAAAACTAACACCAGAGGCAATGTAGGCCCACTGGTGAACGGGATGGGTGCCCTGGTGACAGAAGATACAGAGATGGCAGAGTTATTGAATGCCTTCTTTGTCTCTGTCTACTCTGCCAGAGGCAGTCCTGAAGAGCCCTGTACCCCTGTGCCTTCAGATGAAGTCAGGTCAATGGAGCAGGCTGCCATAGTTGATGAGGAATGGGTTAGAGACCAGTTGAGCAATCTGGACATCCATAAATCCGTGGGTCCAGATGGGATGCACCCGCGGGTGCTGAGGGAACTGGCGGAAGTCATTGCTAGACCACTCTCCATCATCTTTACCAAGTCTTGGGAAATGGGAGAGGTGCCTGAGGACTGGAGGAAAGCAAATGTCACTCCAGTCTTCAAAAAGGGCAAGAAGGAGGACCCGGGTAACTATAGACCGGTCAGCCTCACCTCTATCCCTGGGAAAGTGATGGAACACCTTATCCTTGGTGCCATCTTAAGGCATATCAAGGATAAGAAGGTTATGAGGGGCAGTCAACATGGCTTTACCAAGGGGAAGTCATGCTTGACCAACCTCATAGCCTTTTATGAGGAAATAACATTGTGGATGGATGATGGCAGAGC
Source organism: Psittacula echo (assembly GCF_963264785.1). Classification (NCBI taxonomy): domain Eukaryota; kingdom Metazoa; phylum Chordata; class Aves; order Psittaciformes; family Psittacidae; genus Psittacula; species Psittacula echo. The sequence goes on from NC_137738.1 coordinate 102,367,283, forward strand.
GGTGGATGTGGTCTACCTTAACTTCAGCAAAGCATTTGACACAGTCTCCCACAGCATCCTCATAGCTAAACTGAGGAAGTGTGGACTGGATGATCAGGTAGTGAGGTGGACTGCAAACTGGCTGAAGGAGAGAAGCCGGAGAGTTGTAGTCTATGGGGCGGAGTCCAGTTGGAGGCCTGTATCTAGTGGAGTGCCTCAAGGGTCAGTACTGGGACCAGTATTATTTAATATATTCATCAACGATTTAGATGAGGGAATTGAGTGTACTGTCAGCAAGTTTGCTGATGACACTAAGCTGGGAGGAGTGGCTGACACGCCAGAAGGCTGTGCTGCCATCCAGCGTGACCTGGACAGGCTGGAGAGTTGGGCAGGGAATAACTTGATGAAATATAACAAGGGAAAGTGTAGAGTCCTGCATCTGGGCAGGAACAACCCCAGGTTCCAGTATAGGTTGGGGAACGACCTGTTAGGGAGCAGTGTAGGGGAGAGGGACCTGGGGGTCCTAGTGGACGGCAGGATGACCATGAGCCAACACTGTGCCTGTGTGGCCAGGAAGGCCAATGGCATCCTGGGGTGTATTAGAAGGGGGGTGGTCAGTAGGTCGAGAGAGGTCCTCCTTCCCCTCTACTCTGCCCTGGTGAGACCACATCTGGAATATTGTGTCCAGTTCTGGGCCCCTCAGTTCAAGAAGGACAGGGACCTGCTGGAGAGAGTCCAGCGCAGGGCAACTAAGATGATTAAGGGAGTGGAGCATCTCCCTTATGAGGAAAGACTGAGGGAGCTGGGTCTCTATAGTTTGGAGGAGACTGAGGGGTGACCTTATTAGTGTATATAAATATATAAAGGGGGAGTGTCATGAGGATGGAGCCAGGCTCTTCTCAGTGGCAAACAATGATAGGACAAGGGGTAATGGGTACAAACTGGAACACAAGAGGTTCCACTTAAACTTGAGAAGAAACTTCTTCTCAGTGAGGGTGACGGAACACTGGAACAGGCTGCCCAGGGAGGTTGTGGAGTCTCCTTCTCTGGAGACATTCAAAACCCGCCTGGACACATTCCTGTGTAACCTTATCTAGGTGTTCCTGCTCCGGCAGGAGGATTGGACTAGATGATCTTTTGAGGTCTCTTCCAATCTCTAACATACTGTGATACTGTGATCTGTGTTCATAAACTGAGCATTCAGTATAGCAGAAACAGTGGGACAGCATAGCTGATGCAAGGACATGGATAGTACCAACTATCAAGGGGCACTCATGCCTTATACCATCCTTCTTATCTGGTACTTTGTGACCTCTGGTCTTTGGGGTCTTGAGCAGTGTTTTTCTTATGTGCTTCATGATAGCACCAAGAATAAGTAGGGGAATGTCTCTTTTGGATTGTCTCTTTTGGATTTATGGACTTCAGAGACTTCAAGGTCTGTTTTGCCTGTGATCCAGGTGCTGGAAGGTGATGTAAAGTCTCAGTGGCTTTGCTTAGGGCTGGTGAGAGAAATTTGGGACTCTGGAGAATGTTGGATTGAGATGGTTCAGAGAGAGCCCTAGAAGATCCTGAGGACTGTAGCAGAGCTAAATGTTCAGGGTAGAAACCTAGTTCTCTCTGCAGCTCTAGACCCCCTTTATGTCACATTTTGTAGCATGTCACCCCACAGGACAGGGAATCCAATGCCTTTGATAAATGTTGCATTTACATTAATATTTTAGCAAATGAACGAGATAAAAGCTTCATAGTTGTTGCACTGAATCACCAGGCTTGTGCAGCAGCACGGATTTTCTGCATAAGTGACATGATTCATTTTGACCATATGAAACTACATTTCTAATTAGGTTGGGTTTTCTCCATAGTTCATCTTCCCTGAGCTTTTGGAATATGTGGCTTTTGCCATTTAATGCTAAGTGTAGCTTAATCCTGCCCAAGAGGCTCAAACTATACTCTCTTCATAAGAATTTGTTTTGGTTCATCTTTTATGTGTCTTATTTTAAAAAGTGATTTTTATTTTTATTTTTTTAATTTAAAGAAAATTAAGAAAATCTGAAAAAAAGAAAATAAATAAGGCAGTAAAGCCAAAAAAGAATTAAAGCAAAAGTATCTGGATGAGAAAGCACAGCTTGTGTGTCTGTGCTGAGAAGCAGTTTAAGGTTAGACATCTGCCTTGTAATAGGTTGCGTCTGGACACAAAATGCCAGTTTTCACCAGTAAGCCTCAAGGAATGCAAAGAGCCAAAGCATAAATTTTTTAAGGTTTTATATAAGTCATGCTTTCTATTTCCAGGTGCTTTTGGTCCTGAAAACAGATCTTCCCCCTCCTTTGGGAGAGAAACAAAACAAGACAAAACAAAACCCCAGAACATTCCTGTGGAGATTAAAAAAATCATAGTCTTTTATTAAAAAAAAAGTTATGGTGAAACCTGACAGTTCCTGATGAGCTCTGGCACTAGAATTTCATCACTCATTTTGTCTGACGGACAGAAAATATTTCACCTTTGGAGGATTTCTTGACTCTCAGTGGTTGTTTCTTCTGAGTTACCTGTGAGCAAGTAGCCTTGTTCCTCATCCTAAAACAACAGGCATGCATTGTAACCTGTGGCATAAGATGAGCTTTTTGCAGGCAGATCCTTTCTTTGTGGTGAACAAGGAGGTGAATCACCTTGCCCTGGCTTTCGACAGTGCTGACTGCCCCTTGCAACACCACTGTCCCCTCCTCAGCATTTCTGTTGCCTTGAGGAATTCCTGAACTGGCCTGCTGTATCCATAGTTTACTGTTAACAGCTCCGTGTATACTAGCAAATAAAATGGGTGAGGAGCTGCCTTTGGCTCTGAGGCCAATTTGTGCAATTTGTGATTACGTTAATCCCTCTAATCTGCAAGCCAGGATGGCTCCATCTAAATTGTCTCCTGGGCCCTGTGCAAACCTGTGTCATGCCTTTGCACTGCAGGTTGGCTTAGGTCTCACCAGCGCCAAAGGGGATGTGAATAATGTAACTGTGGATGGATGCGTGACACTTTTTGGGCCCATGTCCTAATTTCCTTTAGTTTACTGCTGTAGGCATAGACAATGAGTCCTGACAGGTCCAGAGGCAATGATGCTCTGGGCTATTATATATAATTCCAGAACTAATTCTTATTACTGGGTTGTCTCTAAGCAGAGAGGTGGACTGAGGGCCCCCCTCCTCTGAATGACTTGCATGTCAATCTAAGGCAGCAGCTGCATGGTTGACTCTTCATTGCTGGGCTTCTTCAGTGACCTTGCAAATTGACTGTGACTCAGATCATCTTTTTTACCACTGTGTAATGGGGGAAGGAAATTGTAACCAGATGGGAATGGATGGGGAGAAATTTTCATGTCTTGATCTCTCCAGCCCCTTACAGTGAAAGAAAGGAACGAGGTGATATGGTGAGGAGCCAATTGCAGAATGAGCAGACATGGAGGAGAAGAGCAGGAGAACCCCCACATTAGGTTAGATTAATCCCCAAAGGGTAAAGCTCCTACAGCTCGGGGCACTGGGAATACATTTAGCTGTGAAAGTGTTTAAATGAGTTAATCGTGGCTAAGCTGCTTGTTTAGGATTCCAAATCTTTTCACTAAAAAGCAGATCAAGTTAATCCAAATCAACTTCTCAAATCCATTTTTATTCAGATTATCAAACTTTAGGGCACATTAACCATTCTCTAGTACATATGTGAGGGCTACATGGCAGCCCTCCTCTTGTTAAATCTTTTAAGCGTCTGGATTGAGGGATAAAGCAATGTTTGGATTAAGTAGACATTCATCTCTCCCTCCTTCCATATTCCCTCTTATTTGGGGTTAATTTTGAGCCCAGTTATGAGGAGGGCCTGGATCCGGATCTTTTGGAGATGTTTTGGGCAGAAGGGAGACAAATCCCCTCCACTTAAAGGAGCTGTGAATCATGTAGATTCATAACCTACTTCATTTTCACAGTCAGAACAAATCCTGCAAGGCACATAATCCTGTTGATCTGAGAATGGGCAGCCAAACCCAGACTATTTTAGATCTGATTCTAGATGACCACCTGGAACAGATAACATTTGCAAGAGCTCAACATTGTGACAAAATGTCTTGCATAACTGGAACAGCTGCCTGATTTACGGGGTTTTGAGGTAAATTTCGTATTGGGTAGAAGTACTGGTCTGGCTTCTCTTGACAGTCAAGTCCTGTAAACTAGGGAGAAGGACTAAAAATTAGTTAATATGCTTTAACCAACTTATTAAAAGCTAATGTTCAGACATGTTAAAAAATGCAATGTGCTTGTCCAAAACTCCTCTTTCTAGGACCTGTGTGAATAAGTCATACATGTCAAAAAAAGATGGATAAGAATTTCTGAGTTTGTTTCAAACCGAATTAAGTGGTAGCCAATGCATTAACAAATATGGTTGTCGGTGCTGGTTGGGAACTGAATTATTCCTAGTCACCAAAGTGAATCACAAACATGCATGTCCTGAAATAAACATCTCCAAAATGTCTGCATTAGCATTACCGTTACAGATTTAACCTGAAGAGATTTTCCAGCCATAAGGGACCACTACATCATTCGCTTGACTATCTGCATAGCACAGAGTTTAGAATTACGCTGGATGATTCCTGTCTTGAGCCTTCAGGCCCTGCCTGAGCCAAGGCAAGGGCAGGAGAAAAAGAAAAGAAGATTTGCAATGGCTTGGATGAGAATAGAGAGAGGAAAACTTTAACAGTGGAGAGAGATGAAAGGCGAGGCTCCAGATCAGCATCTGAAGGTCAGTCGCCATACTGTTGTTTTAGGTCTAAGGTGCAGCAATTGACCTTCAAAACAGTGAGGAAAACATTTCTGCCTGTGGCCATCAGTCACAATGCTCAGGCAACTGCCTCTTCACATCTTTGACTTACTGCTATGGAGCCAATTCCTTTCCCTTGAGCTATCAAATTGGAGCACTAAATCTGAAATTTTTCTGGGACCAATTGACAACCACATGCTGCGAGAGGGAAATCCTCTTAATTTCCCTTTCACTAAAATTACATAATCCAGATAGCTAGAGGTTAAAATTTAGGGATAGGGTCTACACCAGAAAGTTCAGAGTAGGGTCTGAGTTTCTTCAAAAAATAGGAGCGTTTGGAGGCAGGCTGAGCCAGACGTGTGAGATGGGAACGTATCTAGAAAAATATTCTGGATGCCTGCTTTGGGAAGATGTTCCCTGGCACTGCAAACTGCCAGTCTAGACAAATCCCACCGGCTTCCCAGGATGTCCCTGCAAACATATCTCAGAAATGCCCTGTCAGCTTTTCGTTTTCCTTGGGAATTCCTCCCCTGCTCACACACAGCTGGGAGTGGATGGGAACTTTTGTGTTGAAGATACCAGTCTGAGACCCCACGGTCAAACCATTAAGTTAAATCATCAAGCACCAGACCTCTCCTCATCATTACACATCTTAATTATGCTTAATGTTTAGTTGAAAACCAAATGAAAATGAAAAATTGAGATTAATAAAAAAGGAGGCAGAAAATAGACATTTTTTCAGAGGCAGAAATTAGGGAGATCTGATAGGGTTCTTCTGACTGTGTTTTGAAAAATAACTGGAGCCAGTTACCTTATCCTCACAATGTGTAGGTGGTCCAAATGAGATCCAGTTGCTATTGGTTCCACACTGGTGTCCTGATTAGTTTTTTCCCTGCCTGGGCAAAGAAAGGATCTGACAGCTTTGTGGTGTCTGGCACAATACTCCTGGGTCCTCAGTTTATCCTGCTTCTGCATGGTCTCAATAGGACCCTGTAGTAGGAGACAATTTCTACTCAGTGACACCAGCAACCTAGATAGCCAAGGCAGGCAGGAGAACTGCGGGACTGTTATTCTGGTCCTATATATAGAGAGGGGACACCCACAAGATAAATACAAGGGATCCAAATGACAGAGGACTCATAAAGCTGGAGACCCCCATTCCCACTTGCAAACCAACACCCGATTCCTCACTGCCATGTGTGGAAATTCAATGCCTTGTTATAGAAAATAATGTGCTGAAACACACTCTCACCTGAGCCAGCCTATAGAGTCCTGGCCCCGTGCCCTGGTTACAGGGCCACTGTCACTGTCTGTTCAGTTAAAACCCACTTCTCTGTGTACATTTGCTGCCACAGATGCTCAGACACAGGCATACTCACACACAGGTGCATATCAGCTTAAATCTTTGGCCCCTACTTGGCTCCAGACTCTTATAATATTAAAGTTCCTCAAAGTCCTTGCTTACAAGCAGGTCCTTTTTTCCTGGTGAGAAACTTCTGTTCAGTGTTTCATCCTCTGGAGCTGATGACCTGCTGCACTGATTCTGTTTCATTTCAAAAGCCAGCTAAGAAAAATCTCCCTGGTGTCCTGTTTATGCCTACAGCAATTTATTAAGTTATGCTTCAAACATCTCACATCACAGTTGGGCTGCAAGGCATTACACAAAATAGGAGCTTTTTGCTCATTGAGTGCACAAGATATTTTCCTTGCTTTCAGGATTCTTTGTGATGTTTGGTGCGTCTCTTATTTGGTTTATACTGATGGGCAAATATCCTGGTTCTTTATTTTGATGTATATTGTTTCCTGGACCAACCCCATGTTTTAACTCTGTAATAAGAGGATGGGTGGAAGCAGAGAAACTGATAAAATCTCCATTTGCTGCTCTTGCGTTTCTGAAATGTTTTCTTTGGCTTAAGTATTTATTTTTTATGTTGTGGTTAGGAATCCAGGTTTAATGTCACACCACCTGATGCTGAAGAAGCCCTGTCTGAAGGCTGGTTTGGTTAGCGACAGGAGGATGCCTGAGTGGAGGTTTCAATGAAGTTCATGGGTATGTCCAGTGTGCTGGGACTGTACATTTATATGGACACACTGAAATGGCAGGGAACTTATAAATAAGTGTAAAAATTACCTGTCTTCAGGTTTGTGTTGAGATTAGGAGGATCCTTCTCTAAGATCAGGGCAGCTTGCACTGAGATGGCTGCAGAGGATTTGTCCCTGTGTTGAACCTCCTTTGCACAGACATCTTGGCCACTCATCCAACAGAGCCTGAACATCTCTGGCATCACAAAATCCTGGCTTTTAGGTAAAGCAGCAGCAAATTCAGCTTGCTTTGAACACAGGGCTGTGATGGGACAGAGGCAGTTTGGCTGTGCAGGAGGACAGGGCAGACAGCATGGATGGCAGACTTCTCTGCTGGCTTCATCAGTTGGCCTCAGTCACACTGCTTTGGCATGGGTTCCTCCAAGCCAACTGCAGGGTGGAAGACAAAGTACATCATAGTTTCTTCAGGTCTCCTTCAAATGTAGATGCACCACCATGCTTGCAAACATCTACCTTAGATGCAGGCAACACGCATCCTCCAGCTCTTGCCTTGCCCACCCAAACTCAGAGGGACATCTCCAAATGTCCTTGTCATGTGGAAGGAAGAAGGACAATGCATGCAAGCTGTTTCCAGACCTGATGGCCTTTCCATAGTCTGCCTTTCCAGAGCTGGTGAGGTTCACAGAGCTTTTCTGGAGGAAGTGGGGGGGAGGGGGAAGCAAGCAAGGCTACCATATGGGGATGTGTAATACTAAACATGTGCACTCATTATTTACTGGAGAGCAGAAATGTCGCGCTCCTTGGGAGCTGGGACTGGAGGGGCCCCATGTCTGAACTGGAAGCAGAGCCAGCGACCATAATGGAGTCCAGAAGATGAACTTCCGTGAATCAAAGGCACGCATGTTTATTTACAGTACAGTCAGCAGTGGGGAAGCCGCCCCTACAAGCTCATAAACATATTTACAGGGATTTCACAGCAAGGTTTGTAAGAAACAATAAAGCAATCACTCAGCAGCTCTGCTTAGGAGATCTTTATAGCATGGAGTCTTACCCAGAATCGCAAAACGCTGGCTGAGTCATTCTTTAAAGGGCCTCCGACTCAGCCTGCTTCACTGAGGTTTATTGCTTTTCTCTCTAGAAGTTTTCCTAATTCCCTCTGCTCCTATAAGGAGCTGATCTGTTCTTTAACCCAACCAGGACCAGGCTAACTCAGCTGCCCTTCCTTCTCCAAGGGTGACAAGTAGCCACCCTCTACATGGACCATCTTTGATGCCCCACATTTTCGTAGAGGTGTGGGCACCATGTTCAGTCTGGGTGCCAGTGCTCCTGTAACCAGCTGCATTCCAAACACCAGCACCTACTGAAAGAGCCTGGGAAAACCCCAGATGTCTTCCCAAAGCCTATAAGGTCAAGGCCCTTGGTGTTTGCATCGGTGCTTTACCAAATATGTTAAACCCACAGCCCATTACCCTCACTTCTGGGCCCAGCAAGAGAGCCAGGTCTAACTATTCTAGCCAGGTTTTCCAGTTCAGGGAATGCTTTCTCTCTCCATTAATTATTTTTCTGTCTCTAGGAACAGCTCTTGAGGGGGAGGCCATGTCAGATGCGGAGCTGCATCTGCTGTGGTGGGAGGCCCTGGTGAGAGATCAGAGGGGGGTGACACAGTCCCACCAGCATGACTCTCAGTCTGTGCCAGGTACATGGTACTCCTTCCTCCCACTAGCATAGGGTGGTGCTGAGGCACCATCCAGACAGGCTCAGTATTTCTTATGGCTAAGTCCTGTGGCTCCATGTTTAGCTTGTACGCAGTTTGAGGCCTCTTTCAAACTCCCACCCATCCCAGACCCTGTACTAGAAACCTCATCACCTACAGTAGGTCTTCCATAGCCTGAAGAGATCCTCAGGCCTGAGGAGAAAGGTGATTGAATGAGAAGAGATGGCAGCCCTGCCTCTTCACAGCTGTGGCTCTGCTTGAAAGTTTTCACAGATTCACAGATTTGTAAATTTGCATAATAAGGAATAAATAAGGAAAATTTTACATAATAAGGAATAAAATAAGGAAATTGCAGAGCTGCCCCCATTGCAGGAGCTGTGGTTGTCACCTCATATCCTCGTGGTGCTCTTCAAAAAGGGGATCTAGTCATGTCCTTTGAAACACTGGGAAAAACCCAAGGACTGGCATCAACCTTACAGATAGGGCCAGGAGGAGTGAATTAAAACAACACAGTAGTAGGAAGGAATGGGAGAAGAAGAACCAATGCAGAGAACTGCCTTTCTCCTTCATCCATCCCTGAGCTGTTGGCTGTCAAAACATGCACTGGGCTGTACTCTTGGCTCAGCCAGTACCCTCTGCTCCAGCATGGAGGCTGGTGCATGGTGCTTCTCTCTTTGGCAGGGCACGTGAGTTGAAAGGGAGCGTAGTATTTTTAGCAAAGAGCACAAATGTGTATGGGAAGGGTCATGACATGAGCTGGCCTGTGAAACAGCAGCTGTTTCTCATGACTTCGTGAAGGAGGGCTGCTGGTCTGGAGGAGGAATGCTGCCATGCTCTGGCATGGATGAAACCCCTGGGGAAGGGCTGGTCTCTCTGCTGGTTTTGAGGACAAGTGTCCAGGATAAAAAACAAACTGAAGGGTTTGAAACCCAGGAAAAGGCAAGCTGGGCTCATTGCACTTGGGATATGGTCCTTTACTGAAATGATTCGACTAGTCCCTCATTTTATTTCTTTTACTTTCTAAAGTGTCCAGCTAGTAGCATGATCTTCTTAGACCTTTAAAAATGGTATATGTGTGAAGGGAAAGAAAGTATTTTGCCCAAACTTTTTATTCTGATTGCAAGTTGGGGAATCTTTGGGGGGGTTATTGGATGAGTACTGGTTTTCCATACTGGGTGTTGCTTCTCATTTGTTTTTGGAGAAGAACATAGTGGTGGCATGCATGTAAGGCTGGGAGCAAGACAGAAAATGAGAGGTTAAGAGCAGTGTGGAGGCTTCAGATAGTCTCTTAGAAAAGACCAGTGCTGGCTTTCAAAGTCATGGCCCTGCTGGGGATTGGGTTCAAGCTGTGGGTAGTCTTCTCCTGCATTCATGTTCTCTGTAGTCAGCATATGCCATGCTTGAGTATAAACATGAGCCATCCCATAAGCAGTGAGGTCAAGCTAGGGACTGAGGATAGGCTGGAGTCTTTCATGTAGGGGCAGCTCAACATGTCAAAGGCCAATACCAATGTATCTGCCATCTTGTTATCCTTGGTGACGTTGTGCTTCTAGTTACCTTGATATCACTTAGAACCTTCAGGTTGCTAACAACCCACAGCCTCTGCAGTTTTAAAGCAACTTGGTAGCAGGCTGTGGATGGACGGCGTATGGAGTCTTCTGACTCTTCAGCTGTGCAGCTGTAGATGTTCAGGGCTCTGCAGGCCTGACACTATGTGCAAAACTAATAAGCATTGTCCAAAATGAACAGTAACACTTAGAGTCTTATAAGATGCATCTTATAGAAGGCCACTGGACCACTTGCTGGGATGGCCAGAGTAGCAGCAAGCTTTGGTTTCCAAACACAACTGGTGGCTTTTGTGCTTCATGTGATTTAGTGATGTGTAAAATCCTGAGAGCTTTTTCATGCTGTGTTTTGTGGCTATTATCCTAGTTTCTAGCTAATGGTTCTTAGCTGACAACTAACACGCAGTTAGGGAATTTTGGGGAATGTTAAAAAAATGCACTATCTTGAAGGTCCTTTTCTACCTTGGCTTCAGGGTTTGAGGACATCTGTGGGTGTTGGTGTCTTTGGATGTGGTTTCCAGTTTCTAAGTATCTAAGCAATCTGAGCAAACTCACAGTACATTATTAGTAAAATACTACTGGAGCCACATAGAATCATAGAATAGCTTGGGTTGGAAGAGACCTTCAAATCTCTTGTACCTGTTCATTGCAGGGAGGTGGGACTAGATGACGTTAAAGGTCCCTTCCAACCCAAACTATTCTATGATTCTATGAATTCAGATGCCCTTAAAAAGGCTAAATGTGCAAGGAGTTCTAAGATGGGTATTGATTGCAAGTAACTGTCTTATATGTCATATGAATGCATGCCCTTCAGGAAGGCAGTTTCCTATTAAATACTCCTGAAGCTGTCTGATGGATTATCAGTACCAAGAAATGGAACAATCATGTTTGCAAAAATGTTCTGAAATCCAGCTAGTTTTTTTAAAAATGTTACCTTTATTTTTAATTACTACTGATGTATTTGATTTGGGGGTTTTGCTTCCATTTTCCTACTAGTGTTTCCCATGTTTTCTTGCATGATTTGTCACTGGTTGGGTGCCAGCAAAGTGAGGAGTAAAGAAAACAAGATGCAGTACAAAATGCTTCTGTGTAACCGATGTGAAGTGTATCAGAGAGTATTAGCTTCAGAGCTGTTCAAAGGAAAACAACTTGGGTAATTTTTATTCCATTATGAATTTTAAAGCACCAATTTTCAGCCTAGAAGAGATTGGAAAAAAAAAAAAAAAAGGAAAATGTGAGAGATTTTGCTAGAGAAAAATTTCTCATCAGCTGCTTCATGCTCTGATGAGGATTCAATTCAGTTCTGAAAGAGGAAGCATGGAAGCATCGAAGCATCTTCTACTGAACATCTGTCCAGTGAAAGGTTTCTTTGGAGGCTGCCCGTGTCTCCTTTAGCATTTGAGAGCTGCTAAGAAGACAGGTCTGTAGATACCTTTGAACTGGAGGTTCACATCTTGCAATCATTTTATACAAGTCCCTTGTTTCACTCTGAGAACACTTGCAAATATTTTAGGAGCAAGAAGACATTTGGCCAAGCAGCAAAAACACATGGCTGCATGGAGGCCGTGACGCCTCAGGTAGCAGCTCATTCGCTCCAGGCTTGTATGAACTGTGATTTAAATGAAAAAAAGTAACAACTTGCTACCCGAGGTCTGCTGAGGCACTGATACGTCCTCTCTTCTCCCTTGGAATGAGAGTGCGAGCCAGACAAAGATGAGAAAATACAGTCCCTCCCTGTGTGGCTCTTCTGCAGAGGAAAAGAATAATTGTTGCCTAAATTCATTTTAATCTGCACTCTGTCCCTCAGTCCCAGGCTTTGCCCTCTGTCAACCAACTGTAAACCCCTGAAGAGCAAGGAAATAAGTTATTTTTGGCTTTTGAATTGCATAATTTTCGAGGTGAGGTGTTTAGCAGATGATGGCGCAATAAGGGAAAGCTGTGGATCTGGCTGTGTAACTCATTGCGTTGTGCAGCTGAACGTGCCGAGGTCTGGAGAGGAGTGGTATTAATGGGCTGTAGCACATAGGAAGTGAGCAGGGTGAGTGATAAGGTCTGGAGCTGGGGTTTGACAATTCCCTCTGGTGCCTGAAAGATCCAGCGTTTCTGCTGTTAAAGGGTCTACTGCAGGAGACAGACTGAGTGATGAATAAAACCATCTGTTTTTTGCTCTTGTCACAGCAAATTCAGTATTAAGGACCCACAGGGGTTCCAGTTGGGTCCAGAAATCCCTATTTGCTAATGTGTACCGCATGGCATGCAGTAGCCATATCTAACTGGCTTCCTGTAGCAGCCCGTTGGTGGCTTTGGGGATGTACCAAACAAGAAGGACACTAATGTACTCTGAGTATGTGATGGGCTAGGACCAGTGTGCTGTACAAGCCTTGGAGAAGTTATGTGATCCTGCCCAAATTCAGTGAATTCTTTGGTTAACGTAATTCATGGCTGGAGCTCCTCTTGCTTGTTTCCATCACAAGAGGGAGCTCATAGTATATTGCTTGCTTTTGGCCAAGGAAACAAGGTACGAGCTGAGAAATGCATTTCCGTGTTTCACTACCAGGACTAGAAAAATGGGTAAGGGCCACTCTCTGTTTCCTCGTCTGCCACTTCAGGCTAATCCCAAATGACAGTGTTTTGCCTCCTTTGTTTAAAAAAAAAAAAAAAAAAAAAAGAAAAGGAAAAGGAAATTAGCTGAAGATATCTGTTTTTTTGGTTGCAGAAGACAGCACATGTTAGCGTAGTTTGAGCATACACCAGCATGGTTCCTTCCACTTGCTGCTGACCTCGGCTGGTCCCCACTGGTGGCACCACCAGTGCCTATGCAACACCTGAGAGCTTTTTCATATTTTGTGTTTTCGTGCCTGCTTCATCAGCACTTACTGCCTATGTTGCTGTCTGCCATGCTTCTCCAGCAGTTCCCTGGCAGGCACATCCCAATAGCAAATCCTCCAGCACTGCCACACATGGAAATACACTGTGCCCTGTGTAATAGACGGCTTCTGACCAGCTTGCAGAAAAGCAGCCACTCGAGAGAAAAGCCTGCTCTCAGATGCATAAATGTGGATTATCCACAGTCCAGGGGGAATAAAAAACTGTTGCTCTGTGCTGTGCGTGACAATGACAGCCCCCAGAATGCCACCCTGAACACCCAGAAATCCAAGCATGGAAACCACTGCTGCAGTGAAACGATGCCAAGCAGGTTAGAAAAAATATTAGAAAATATCAAAATCCAATGCTTAAAGGCAGGCACTGAAACCCATATGCAGGCATCTAAATAAATGTGATTTCACAGTCTAAGGTATTGAGCATCCAAAGTGGCCATGAAAGATGAGGATATAAAACTGATGTGCAGATTCAAACAGACCCATATACCTACTTGATTGTACTCTTATCTGCTAAATAACAGCTTCTATTGCAAAAGAATTATTGTCCCTCTACTTAATGCATGTTAATCACCACTGAAATTTACTCAGTTCTCCATGGTCTTATTAAGAGCTAACAGCAATTTTCAGCAAGTTGCCAGATTGTGAAGGCTGCAACTTTGACAGAACATGTGAGAAACCATTTCTTAGCTTATATGGAATAGCATCCATAATTTTAATTGTTAAATACTGTTAAATTTTATCTTCTGCATTAGTTTATATAGTCCAGTAGTTTAACAATAAACCAACACCCCTGTTTGGTAATCCAGGATGGGCTCTGAAATGTGGGTAAGATTAAAAATGTGTGAATAACTAAATGTGAGCATCTTCCAGACCATCCTGGGCTTTTTACTAACTTATTTATTTAAGAAAGCCATTGATTCATGGTTTGTTTTAGATTCAGCAAGAATTACTAACCACACTTCTAAAGCAAGGCATTAAAACAAGTATCTTTAGGGACAGCTAATGACTCTGTGAGCTCTTATTTTAATGGAAAACAGGATTTTCCTGCTCCACCTTTTTTCTGCCCAGCTGCTTTGAATTAAAGCCAACTCTTCCAGGGCCCATTTTTCTCTCACTTGTACCAGTGTAAATCAAAAGGTAACTGTGTTAATGTCACTAGTGTAAAATTGGAGGAAATGAGAGAAGAATTAGCCTGGGTAAAATCTAATTTGCTTTTTGCTCTGTATCTTTCCAAGTTGCAGTCTACATTAAATATACCCACCAATGTATACAAATGGGAAACCAACATAGCATACCATCTGTCTGGGAGGAGAAAATTTGTTTCTTTCCTGACCATCCAGTCTTATTATAAAGGAAGCAAAAATGGACAAGGCACTTCACCAGTTTCATGATAAGAAAACACAAGAAAGTCACCTACTTATTGCAATTCAAGGTTTAAACCAGGCTTCAGAGTTCAGCTGCAACCCTGGACATGCAGGGTTAATGTCTGTTTATACAAGCACCACAAGCTGTCATTTCAGTTCTCTTCCATCCATATTTGCCATTGCCCACACATACAATAGAGCTCTTTTCAGAGATGACATAATGTAGTGTTTTGCAAAAAAATGGGCTGAAAGTGTTCTTTTCATCCTGCCAATGGGAAATTTGTCTTATGTGCTTCAGCAAATTACTGCCTCGAGGCAGAAAAAGCTCTTTGTAATACTTTGGTGCTAAAACAGGTACCTAGTCATCTATCCAGCAGGGTCTAACATAGCTGTATCCTCTGGAGAGAGGTAGATGCCTTTGAACTCTCTTTCCCGGCAGTGCTGCTGCATTGAGGTATGCTTTCAGATGCCATTTGTCTCTAAGGAGGTCTGCTACAGCTGCAATACACATTTTATGGGTTCTGCAAAAAGAAATGGTCCCTCAGAAAGTACAGTAGCTACATTCAGGTGCATATTTTGCTAGCCTGTCTATTCTTCTGACAACCACTGACAAACATGAATGCGCTGGTTATAACATGGCACGCTTAGTGCATCTTTCTCCTTATGGAAAATATGGGGGAGCTTGGATGCGATAAGTCACTTTTTCAGACAGAGTTTTGGCCAAGCTGGAGATGGTAGGATGATCAGCATAAAGAGCTTAATAACTTCTATGTGGTTAAATGCAGGGGGTGCTCAAGGTGGGATAGGTGTATCTACACAAAAGCAGTGCACCTGAACTACTCATCTAGTCACTAAAAATGCACTGAGCAAAAGGAGGTTGGTCCCAGGTACTTCCAAACCTTGAGTCATCCATGCTGTTAAAGATGTGTCTGCTTCATAAAAAGGTGAATTGCTTGTGAAGCAGTTATTCAGGTGTCTTCTTTGGGCATAGCAGCTGGGCTGGGGTGCTCTTGCCTTTGCTCTCCAGCCTGAACTGCATACTGCAAATGGTGGATACAGCCAGAGGGAGTGGGATAACATTTGCCAGAGCAAAGTTAAGAAAACATATTGAGGGGTTCATATCCCAGTGGAGAAAAAAATTGTTATTTCTGAGGGGTTTGTGTAAATAAATACCTAATTTGGAAAAAAAGAGACTAGACGAAGTGAAAATGGCATTTGGAATCTCCAAGATTAGAGTCCTTTTAGCTGTCATGATCTAAGTACATGGCTGGGACAGAGTTTGTGGCTAGAGATCTTAACTCTCTCCACAAGCATTGTTTCACTCAAAAATCACAGCACTTAACATTCCTGACAGCAAAACAGCACTGCTCCCTCATTACTGGGTCACAATGTGGGAAGGAAAATCCTTTCATCTTGCTATGGGTCAACCTGATTTTCTGATTTTCCAATGGGTTACTGAGGCAACCGATTGTGCAGGTTTAATGATTCCAACCAGCCTTGCATCTACACAGTGCTGGTTAAATGAGAATTGACTTGCCACTGAGATTAGTTACTGGATAACTTGATTTTCTCTTTGTCCAAATGTGACCTACAACAGAATGTATTCCTCAGAGATGGAGAACTGGTTTCCTTTGAAACTACACTTTCTTAACCCAGCCTAGGTTTAGGAGTGCAGGTTGTTTAAGCTTTAGTTTTCACATACTGGTTCTTATTATGTCATTCTTAAGAGCTTGAAAAGCTTGCCAGTGTTTTCTGCCATTTTCTCATAAATGTGCTTGTGTTCTCAAACACTCTCCAGTGCTTTACACAGAATACATTCTTAAAGGCTTTGTAAGGTGTTTTTCCCAGCTGCTGAATCTGTGGCTCTTCCCTGTGCTTACTGCGATTGCTTTTTCAACATGGTTTTAAAACCAAGCTGTGCCAGGCCCGTATGCAGCGCTCTACAGCAGTTTCTTAGTATCTCAGCTTTAACACTTGCCCATCAGAGGAAGGTATCTTCATTACACTGTTTAGAGCTCTCTCGAGTTTTACAAGACCATCTAATTAAATATCACAAGACTTCTATGAAACCAATTAATAGTAAGAGCCTTGTTTTCATGTGGGTAAAATAAAATATGGGTAAGTGACCCGCCCAAGGCGGAGACCAGACCAGTGCTGAGTGGTCTCTTCCTCTATGGAACAGAAAGCAGGGTTGCCAAAATGCTCTTTTGCTTTGAGCTCCAGCCAAATGACTTATGTTCAGTTCAGGAATGATCAATTTTATTGCTTTACCATGTAAATAAAAGCTGCATATTGCCACTGGGTAACAAGCAATTTCCTTCCACCTCCCCACTTATAACGGAGGAGAAGCATTACAGATGATATTGCTTCAGAATGGCAAACACCAATTCGTGCATTTCCCAGGGGGGTAAAAAACCCGAAAAATACAAGAGGAGGCTATTCCTCCCTGTTAAAACTGCAGCTGCAGACTGCCAGTGCGGTGTCACACTTACAAACCCCTTCTTGGAAAGGTACATTTATTTTTATTGCCCCACGTCACCTCTAGAAGGTGGACAGAGGAAAAATGTGGTGGCAAAGTGCACCCCTTAGTGGGGACTGTTGCAGCCGCCATCCCAGACACACCCTCGGAGCTGGGGACAGTCCTCTCATGCTCTCTGCCCACGGCCGTGCTGCCTTCTGCTCACTGTCACCCCAAAAGCTGCAAACCTCAGGCCTGATTCTCTGTCATCTTCTACCTGCAGTTGGGTGAATCCCACTCCAGCAAAGCCCCGATTTTAGGAGGTGCTGATTAATCCAAGCAAAGCCCATGGCACCATCTAGAGGGGGGAAGAAAATACAGAAGCTTCTGGATTGTGTTTTCTCCTGTGAGGAGTGCTGTTACCTGAAGGGTCAGATGGACATGGAGACAGGCTGGAGGGAAATCAGGAGGTGGTTTTTTGAGATGGAAGAGGGGGAGAGAAAATTCAGAGAGGAATAAAATAGATCTGATTACTTTCTCTGTGGCTGTCTGGTAATCAATAATGTGGTGGTTTGAGGATTAGATTTGAAACAATCTGTCTGGAGATGATGGAAATGTCTCAGGCAAAAAAGTATTCGTGAAAGTCATCCTTTAAAAATGCGTCAACTTCTTGAAAAGTCTGGTCAGTCTTTTTGGTTTTTTCTATCTCTTCACCTCCAAAAACTGACTGAAAACCCTATGATTTCCTCCAGCAATTCTTCCCACCTCCCCTTTGGTGACACCCATATCCCCTTGTGGTCCTTTCCCTGCCTTGTATGCTCTCCAAGGTATGAAACACATTTTCACCTTTCTAAGAAGCTCTGCAGAAGGGTTATAATTGAATACCATGGACAAAAGACAAAATTAGATGTTGGGAATTCTACAATATTAAAGTCAATAACATTAACAAGATCAGATGATATCTTGTGTGATCTTATGTCTAGTTTCCAAATGGGTAATAGTGATTTCAGCTTGGCTGCTTCTCAGAGTTTGTGCATCTCAGGGTAAAGGTTGTTACTGAGTTGTCCATCTGATAATATGCTGTGATGTTGGTCATCCTCACAGCCCTGCTTTGCTTGGCTATTGCACTTAAAATTGCTGTGGAGTTCTGTGCAGCCCTGTGTAGGTTCTGTCTGCAGCCCCTTCCTCATGGCAATGCCCCTGGTCTGCTGTGCCCTTCTGGGAAGGACCCGCTTAGAGAGGAGAAGCACTGATCAGGTAGGGTGGAGCCATGCGTGGGCAAGCTCAGGATGCTTCAGCTCCCATCCACAGCCAAAGTGAACCTTCAGCTGGCATGATTCACTTTGTCAAGAGCCTCTCAGCAGAACTGTATTGGTGAAGCTGCCATCTCTCATCTCCATTGATGCCCAAAGGCTGGTGCAGAGAGCAGGCTTGTGGCATGGAGAAACCACCCTCTTCATAGGAGTCTGAGGAGTCTGATAAAGCTCAGAGAGTGTGGTAGCAGTTCTAGGGTTCTTCCCTGCATCACAGGGGACCAAGTCATGTTTTGATGGTGGCACCCCCTCTTTCAGCCTCAGTGTGCTTTTTGCTGGTGGTGGCTTCCAAAAGCTATGACTGAATGAAGCAATACTACAGATATACAAAGAAACGTGAGACATCTTCCAATGCATTAGAGGGAGCAGGGAAATTGGTGAGATCTGGAGGATCCTCCTTCAGTGGACCAATGATTATCTTCAGGTACATCTGTATGGTACTGAAAAATTACACTTCTGTGGTGAGGCTGTATCACCACACGATGGCACGCTCTCTCTTCAGCAGATGCTGGTGGGTGTATGTTGCAGCACAGGCGCTAGACGTTCTCTTGCCCTGGCCCAGCAGCCTAAAGCATTTGTCTCTGAAAAGCAAGGTTGAACTTTTGAAAGACAAAGGGGTCTGCTATTCCAGTGGGAACTGCAGCCCCATTTACACAGGACTTCAGAAGATTACAGAGACTCCAGTTCTGGCTGGAAGAAAATACTGAAGACCACAGAAAAACTGCTGAGCTGACATGAAATGTTCTGCTGTATATGTACAGTCAGATCTTTGTAGCACCTGCTAGTCAATGATATGTTAAACATTAGGGGAACTGCAAATACACTCATTACAACCCTACATTTGCTTTTGTTTCATTCTTTCATAGTCCTGCTGATGCAGGCAAAATAATGTCTTTTGAATGTGTATTATACAGTGCTTTGCACAAAGGATTTTTGGCTACTTTGGTCTGATTGCATTGTATGTGTTAAAAGAAAAGACAGAGGCACTGAAGCATAAGCTGCTAAAAGATGTTGTCAAAGTTTTAATGCTGGAAATAGTGCCGATCTTTGACATTTGGCTACCGGGTGGGAAGATGATTTAGAGATAATCATACCTATCATTTTCTTTTGAGATGATGCAAAGACTTAACTCCATGTGCTCAGGACTAAACCTGAGAAAATGCAGTTTCATTAACACAAAAACTTTCCATAGGAACATGTCGATTGAATTACGTACTCAGAAATAGCATACCAAAGCCAGTGTTCTGAATTCTAGCTATTACTGGCAATGTTCTTGGAATGGAACCCTGTGATTTTTTTCTCCTCCCAAATGGTTGGTTTCTAAATAGCTTTCATTTAATCGTTAAGTTACAAATTTTAACAATACCCTCTATTTGCCTTTCTAGGTAAGCTGGAATGAAAAATAAATATGATTTTTTTAAGGGTTTGATTCAGAAGTAAAAAGGGGGGCTATAGATTTTTTTCTTTCGCAGGAGAGGAAAATCTATGGTTTTGAAGGCAGTTTTCATTCTGAAACAAACTGTAATGAAATGTGCTTAATGAAGATCGGATGTGCGTTACAGGGCCTGAGAGAGCAAATCATTCTGCTATCTTGAACTCAACAGCAGCAGAATGAAACAGCAGGTTTCAAAACACTGATTACTCACCACTTCTTACTGCAAACAAAGGCAGCCTCAGCAGATCTGGAAAGTTGGAAGGTCCTTGTTTTTCCAACTATGTAACCACAATGGTTTAACCAGAGTTGTTCTTAGTTCTTAGTTTTGGTAGGAAGTATCTGATTCTTTTCTACTTTCACTTTGCATTAGCTGTGATCTTGAACCCAAGTCCAACCAGTTATCATCACCTTCCTTCTTGCACTCTTTCAAAGCTTCATCACGTGAAAAGAAATAGTAAAAATCTGTCCATTTGCTGACTCTCCAGAGAGGATGACTTTGAAGAAATTCCCTACAGGTGAATGCACTGAAAGAAGCAATTAAAAGGCAGTTCAGCACCACTGCAGAATTTTTTCCAAATGTAATTCTTTCTGCATAAAAAGCCTATGATGAATGGATTGCAGAAATGTCATCATATTATACTATAGTGTAATAATGACAGGTTCAGTATTCATCTGTGGAGTGGTTTAGGTGATGCTGATCTTACCTTGGAAACAGTATAAAGTAGATAACATATAACAGTTTATTTCATCCCTATTTTTTATTTTGCGATTTGCAGATTTTGTGAATTTGCAGAAGTTCAAAATATACAAATACTATTCTGGTCTATGCCAAATACCTATCAGCCATAGCTATAGCTAGTAAGTCAAGTAGGGACTGTTCTTTTGCACTCAAATGACAATGCTTCTAACTCTTGGCTTTTCAAAATCAGTGGCCACATCCAGACTTTGCAACACCACGAATGGTTCCTGGTCTGTGCAAATCCACGTGCAGTACAAACATATCTTATCTCTAATATGGGTGTCGTGGTTTAAGCCCAGCCGGCAACCCAGAACCATGCAGCCGCTTGCTCACTCCCCCCCTTCGTCCCCCCGCTCCCGGAGGGATGGGGAGGAGAATCGAAAGAATGTAAATCCCACAGATTGAGATAAGAACAGTCCAGTAACTAAGGTATAACACAAATCACTACTGCTACCACCGATAATAATAATGATAAGGGAAATAACAAGGGAAGAGGATATAACCTCTCACCACCTGCCGACTGATACCCAGCCCGACCCAAGCAGTGATCTAGCCCTTCCGGGTAACTGCCCCCAGTTTATGTACTGGGCATGACGTGCTGTGGAATGGAATACCCCTTTGGCTAATTTGGGTCAGGTGTCCTGTCTCTGCTTCCTCCTGACTTCCCCTCCTCCCTGGCAAAGCATGAGACTCAGAAAGTCCTTGGTCAGAGTAAACATTACGGAGCAACAACTAAAAACATTGGTGTTATCAACGTTGTTCTCAGGCTGAAAGTCAAAAACACAGCACTGCACCAGGCACTAAGAAGGAGAAAAATGACTGCTAGTGCTGAACCCAGGACAATGAGTAAATACTAAATGCTTAGAAAGAGCAAATAAAAAGAGTGAATATGGAGTGTATTTTCTCTGTTGAATTTGCCCAGGGTCTGGTAATCTGTGGTTTAGTGATTTAAGGAATAAGATGGATGTGGTATCTGCTTCATGTTTATGAGTCCTAAACAGACCTGTAGCCACTGAAAATAGTATAATCAAATGCTGAGACCTTAGTCTTTTTTTTTTTTTTTTTTTTTTTTGGCCATGATGAAAAGATTGTTTTCTTTCTATTCACTGAAACCAATTTGACGGGTGTTGCTTTTGCTACTCTTCCTTCTATAACCTCTGGCTACATCTGTGTCTTGTATGATACAGATGTTTTCCTTGGCAGAACTGCTGTCCAGACTGTCATCATAGCTTGTCGAGATAACTATGCTATGTTTGTTCAGGAAATCCTAAACCAACTGCACCATTCTATTCAATGAGCTGCTCCAAATATTTCTTTTTCCCAGACTGTTTCTGTTACAACACTTGATTTCTCTTTGAGTTCCTCTTCTTTGTCCAGACTTTTCCTTCTGTGTAATGTAGTATGCACATGGGAAAGGGGGAAATAATATTGATGACAGTAGAGTTTTTGAAGTCTCCTTCTCTCTTAGATGTAGGTACCTATACAAAAGTTAGATTCAGCACCTGAATTCTACTTTTGGATACAGACAGCTAGCTCATTTTCTCTTTGAACAGAGAGGAAACTGCATTTTTCATAAAAACTGTGGTGGTTGTTTTCAACAAAGATGGAAGAAATCTGAGCTCCTTGGTCTGAAGTTCTTCAGTTTCAGCAATTCCTTTTTCTAGTAGGAGTGTCCAAACCAGCTAGCTATTAACAATAACTAAACACATGCAAGAACCCCTTAC
Source organism: Psittacula echo (assembly GCF_963264785.1). NCBI lineage: Eukaryota > Metazoa > Chordata > Aves > Psittaciformes > Psittacidae > Psittacula > Psittacula echo. The sequence continues at coordinate 102,389,283 of NC_137738.1, forward strand.
TTCCTTCCAGCTGAGATTGTGAAGACAAACCCCCAGAATTTATGGGATAGAGAGAGAATAAGCAAGAGAAAGTTTGGTTCTTTAACCAAGTCATAGGGCATAACTGAGGAATCCCAGGTTCTGCTCCCTGCTCCCAGGCTGCTTTATTAAAAAGTTCTGATTAAAATGCATGAACCTGCTTGAGGTTCATGAGCACAGGTAACTAAGGTGGCAACCAGCAGATGTAGCATCTTGTGCAGCAGCCTTTCACTTCTGCTTTGTAAGCTTCTGGATCTTGTGGTGACAGTGTCCAGGATCATTGGGAAAGGCGCAGGAACCCTCTGAGAAACTTAAGTGTGCCTGCAGCTGCCAGATATGGACAAGGTAAGGGGAACCACAAGGGTCTGGGACTGAGGAAGCTCTGGTGTGGTCAGCTGTCTCTGACACAGAGTGCCTGGAGGTTTTATTTCAGCTGCTCCTGAATAGGTAGGATCAAGCAGCCTTTGAGAATCTTTTTTCTCTAGGATGTACTATATTATTGTCATTCAGATCCACATATAGAAACCTTCTTCATTGCCATAGGAAGCACTGGGCTGGGAGCCAGAAATCATAGGCTGTGCAATTCCTAATCATGCAAAAAATCCTAATTGTCTTGTCCTTTCTTAAGATTAGCTCCTGACTTACAGAACCATGAACACAGTTAGACGTATACCTCTATCTGCACTGCAACTGTTTGAATTCCTTTCAATATCTTTTTATAACACAAGTGTAGTTCTTGATTTGCCCTGTTTATTTCTAGCTGACCACCGCATGCTCAAATACTCTGATCTTCAGTGAGAAGGAACATTATGAATGTCTGCAAAATGACACTGTTGACTTTAGCAGATGTGCATGTTTTGCAGTTGGTCCAGGGATGGCATTTCTTATTTTCAGGAGAACTCAGTTCATATCTCAGTTCATATAATAAATTAGTGGTGCTATTTTACATTTTACAATATTTTTCATAATTAAACATGACAATGTCATTTGATATGGACAATTAAGTTCATATTTGTGAGTAAAGTATAATTAGCAGTAGAGACACTGTGCCATTTTGGAATCTGCTTTCAGTGAGTCTAATAACATCACACAAAATGCAAATGAAAGTTTATCTTTAATTTAGTTCTATCTTTTGCAATTAACTTTTTAAGGCAGCCAGATTAGAAATAGGATGTTCAAACAAGATGACTTCATTCAGAATACATACCCCAAACCTCCCAATTTTTAGGCTGCTTCAGCAAAAGATATTGTAAAGAAATTGTACTCCTTGCAGAAGATGCATTTTATGACTATGTAGATAAACATTTATCTTTTGAAAATCCTTGGGAAATGAACTTCCTGATACAAATTCTGTGCCCCTGACTACTTCTCTGTACAACTAAATGTTTCATTGAAATTGCTGAAAGATTTGGCTCAAAGTGCACACCAAACTTGTTAATTTTTCTTTTTTCTAACAAATCAGGGATATCATCTACAGCTGCAATGATAATTCATGCAGGAATCCTTGGGGTATTTTGCAGCTATATCTAGAGTGTCAAACTAACCAGTACCAGGGGCTGGGCACTGGAACTTGATTGCCCAGTACTCTTAATATTTTCCCATGCGATTCCTGTGTATGCTGAGACGTTATATCCATAGACAACCCCTCAAAAGTAATTTGGGTGCATTTACTCAATTTTTTTTATTAAATCAGATTTTTTATTTAAAATCAGAATTTTTATTTAATTTTATTAAATCAATTATTAATATCATGGCTGTGGTCATACTGGGCCAGTTAAGGCAATGCTACTGATTAGTTCAGTAGTACAGATGTCATCTACCTCTCACAACAGTGAACTTCTTTACATAGTCAGCTGATGCCATAGGATTTGATAGATTGAAATACAAAAGTATGCCAGGAAATACAGAGCCATCGAATCAGCTCCACCACTACTTTTAGTCTCAATATTTCTAAGTTAAGCCATAGCTGGGAATGGCGTTACAAAATAATTATCTTTTGCTTTTATCTTTAGGTAACATTATTGAAATATAAAGACCAGAATCTTTCAAATTGTACCAGTCTTAAATACAGGATCAGACTGTTCGAATGCCGTCCCTCCATCCCCTGCTCCAAACAATGCTTTTAGGAGTCTGCTAATCTAATGAAGACGTTTTCAGTTTAAATGTCTACCTCTAAGCTGATTTTCTAGACTTCTTTTATAGTCAACGGAGAAAAGCAAGTGCTTTTAATCTCCTTCATTCTAACCTAGATGTCCAAAACAGCTCAGATGAGTCACAGGCCATTAAGTGCATATTCATGAGAAAAGCCAGAAAAATTAACTGAGAAAAAATTAGGCTGGAGCTGACGTCTGGATGTCATCTAGAGCACCCCTCTGCCCAAAGCAAGATCGACTGCAATGTTAGATCTGGCTGCCAAGGGGATCTCTGTGAACTGTTTTTTCGCTGGCCTAGAAAAAGAAGGGATTAGCTCAGATGTGAATGCTTATATAGCATGTGTCCTCATATAGGCAGATTAACTTTTCCCCCTCTAGCCTGTTTTTCTTTGTGTTCAGATGGCAAACTCTTCTGACAGTTGTTAGGAACATCTGGATCACAAATTCAGCAATTATAAGTAGAAGAAAAGCTATGATGCTTAATGAAGAAAAACTATATATCAGACCATCAGAAACATGCACAAAGTTGAACTAGTTCCATAATAATTTACGAGAGAAGCACATTTCTCCAGAGAAGGCACATTCAGACCTGTTCCAAGTACACTTGGCATGTTAAGTGAAATGATTTGAGAGGCTGCATCTTCTTCCCTAGATCGGAGATACAAGTACAGTGGGGCAACTCTCATTGACCTTATGGGTATGATTCAGTTTGAAATTTAAACTGAATGTAACCAGTCTGAAGTTTAGCACCTAGATTTTGCTACTTACGTAGAAGTGTATATAGATATCTTAGCTGTGCTGTAGTCAGTGGAGAGCTACTCAGTGCAGTCAGCAGAGCCTAGAGAAATTTAGGTAGCCAGCGTCTGCAGCTGTGGTATAGATGTTTAAACACAATTTAGGATGCCCTAAGGTATTCTCTCTGTCCCTGTCTGTTGTTCCAGAATGAGAAGTCTTTCCTGTAAGTATTGTCTTGTGCTACATCTGCCAACTATGCACTGGTTGGTGCCTTGCATGTCCTTCCATAACGCTGGGTGTCTTTGAAGGCCTCCTAAGGTGTCTTAATATTGAGCAGCATATGTTTCCACTAACCTGCCAGGATTTTTTAGGTAGCACCTCTTATAAGTACTGTCCTTTCTCTGAAAAAATTAAAATTGATCCCCAAAAATGTCCCGTCTGAATTATTCACAGTCCTCATACAAGCTATGGAAAAGTGCACAGAAAAACAAAAGGTTCTCTCCAGAGACCAACTCAGCTAAGCAGGGTTGTTGTAATAACACAGCTGAAGCCCTCAGGGACCATCTACTATTCCCTGGAAATTAAAAATATGAAAGGCTTAGTGAAAATGTCTGTACAATAAAATATGGCAGACCTCAGTGCCACAGACCTCCTGGTTAGTGTGAGTCCCGATACTTCACTGTTTTGTGTCTTTATTTTCCTGTAAATTAAACTGAGATGATACAATTTCTAGCGGCTTTGACATGCTTGAATGGCAGTCATGTATAAGAGCTGAGTAAAATTGTGTAATAGTTAAAATAATGACTGAAGATTTTGACTCAAATTGCTGTTTTTTTTTGAGCCCCTGAGAAAGAAATGTTGGGGAGCTGAAAGAAAATTATGCTACAAGACATTTAGGAAAAAATAATTAGAAAATCATCAAATAAGCAGGAGAGCAAAGACAGTTCTATTACTCCAAGTAAAGAATTCATACAGTGAAGGAAAAAAAAAAGCTTATCATTTAGAGCAAAATTTTGCTTGTCTGATAAAGAAAAAATGTCCTATTTTATTTATTAAAATATTGGCAAGAACGGATTGCAGAAATGACGTTCCAATGCTAATTTCTTGTGACAACAGTTATGATTGTGCATAACACTGCTTGAATTTTCACAAATTTGGATCACTGAGACCAGGTTTGAATTTTGCCTGATAAGCTTATAGTGCAGAGATGGTGCTTGAAGTATTTTCTTGACTATGGGGCTCTCAGATAGGATGAGGTATTATTTAATCAAATGCAAGTAAATAACTATCATGAATCTGAGATTCCACATAATAAAATAAAATTAAGGAAAGAGTCAAGATACAGGTGGTTTTTTTTTGTGGGGGTTTTATTTTTTTGTTTGTGTGTTTGTTTTTTTATTGGTTTTCTTTTTTTTTTTTTTTACATCAGGACCTACATCATACTCAAATATCCAAAAAAGTAACTATTCAGTTCTGAAAACCTGGTTCTTCTCCATGTAATTCAGGAATAATTCTACCAATATTAATGGAATGGGGTAATACTCCATTCTCACCAGATGAGATATGGGACCAGCTCTTTATACACAAAACATTTCTTTCCCACTTTTTTCATTCTCGTAATTTCATCTGCCAAACATAGTAAGATCCTCCACAGAAAAGATGTTGATGTATTGGCTGGATGAGAGCAGACAGTGAGGTAGATTAAAAACTGGCTGAATGGCCAGTTCCGGAGGGTGGTGATCTATGAACAAAGTCTAGTTGGAGGCCAATAACTAGCACTGTACCCCAGGGGTCAATACTGAGCCCAGTCCTGTTTAACTTCTTCATTAATTATCTGGATGATAGTGCACAGTATATTTTTAGCAAGTTTGTAGACAACACTAAACTGGGAGGAGTGGCTGATATGCCAGAGGGTCATGCTGCTATCCAGAGGGACCTCAGCAGGTTGGAGAAATGGGCTGACAGTAACCTTATGAAATTCAACAAGGAGAAGTTCAAAGTCCTGCACCTGGGAAGGAGCAATGCTATGCACTAATATATGTTGGGGGCCACCCAAATGGAAAACAGCTTAGCAGAAAAAGATCTGGTGGTCTTGGTGGATGCCAAGCTGAACATGAGGCAGCAATGTGCCCTTGTGACAAAGGTGGCTGTATTAGGCAAAGTAGCCAGCAGGTTGAGGGAGATGATCCTTTATTCATCACTGGTGAGGCCACTCCTGGAGTGCTGGGTCAGGTTCCAGGCTCCTCAGTACAAAAGAGGCATGGACATACTGGAAAGAGTATAATGAAAAGCCATAAAGATGATGAAGGGAGTGGAATATGTCTCTTATGTGGAAAGATTGAGAGATTTGGTACTGTTTGGCCTGGTGAAGAGAAGGTTCATCAGTGCACAGAAATACCTGAATTTTTCCGGCTTATTTTTCACCTCCCATCTGAATATGAGCACTCGGAGAGAACAGGTCACAACCATAGAAAATCTTTGTAAGAAAGTAATTTGTATGAAAGAGTCTACCTGAGTGTCACAGCTTTGCTGCAAATTAAGACAGCTACAAGTTGTGACACAACAGATAAGTAGCTGGGGCTGTGTCACTCAAAAGGAAAGGTTGTTGCTCAAGAATGAGAGACTGAGAAAATGTTGCTTATTTATTCATGTCAGACTTGAGTTGCATTTGTCAATGATATACAGAATTAATAGGATGCTCATACAGAAAAAAGGTAAAGAATTGTTGCTTTTAAATCAGTTTCCTGGACTAAATAATATTTAATAATGCTTAAGAACACTAAGAAATAGCAGGCACACTTTCTCAAGGGAGATGGTAGCAGGTTTTTATATTGTGACAAAGATTGTGGGTAGCAGGCTGGAGATAAACTGATTTGAAGTGTGAGCAGACATAAAGTATAGCCCATGGTGAAATACAGAATGATGGTCCACAGGCAAAAGCATACTGGAGGTAGAGATTTTATCCTTTTTTCAACAAAGTGTTTCAGCATATACATAATTTTAAACATATAAAGAATCCTACTGAAATCAGTGAATATTCCTCAGTGTTTAAAATATACATACTTAATGTATTATCTTCTGGATGAAAAAGCATTTCTAGATTATGGATAAATAAAGCTTAGCTGCACAGTGGAAGTCACTTGGTCCGGATATGGAATAAATACCTAATGAATTTATTGTGGAACAGAATATACTGAAATATCTGAGTAAGGAAAGCAAATTTAATGACTGCCATGGAATCTGAGGCTGCTTATGAAATTCTAAAATAGAGTACATTTGAAATGCAGTGATTTTCCTTTTTTTTTCTCGAGTTGAATACCAGGAAGTAAGTTTTGCTGAAAATGAGCCAGCTATTGGCATGCTCCTTCAGCAAGCTATGACAGCTTTTCAATTTTATTTTCATAAACAGCACAACATTTATAAAGAGAGCAGATAGATTTATTCACCCTTAGTACTTGCCAGAAACTCCAAAGTAAGTGTGTGCATTTGAGTAGGGAGTAAAACTATGAACATGTGGGGCTGATGTAGACCAAAGTTGGACTCAAGGGCATATCTATACCAGAAAATTATATAAATATATAAAGGGGGAGTGTCATGAGGATGGAGCCAGGCTCTTCTCAGTGGCAAACAGTGATAGGACAAGGGGTAATGGGTACAAACTGGAACACAAGAGGTTCCACTTAAACTTGAGAAGAAACTTCTTCTCAGTGAGGGTGACAGAACACTGGAACAGGCTGCCCAGGGAGGTTGTGGAGTCTCCTTCTCTGGAGACATTCAAAACCCGCCTGGACACATTCCTGTGTAACCTTATCTAGGTGTTCCTGCTCTGGCAGGGGGATTGGACTAGATGATCTTTTGAGGTCCCTTCCAATCTCTAACATACTGTGATACTGTGTGATACTGTGTGAATGATAACCCTTTGAAAGACATCTAGTTCCAAATCCCCTACAATGATCTGAGACATCTTCAACTACTTCGGGCTGCTCAGAACCACATCTAAGCCTCGCCTTGTATGTACCACCCCTCTGGGCAACCTGTTCCAGTGTTTTACCACCCTCATGGTGAAGAATTTCTTCCTCACATCCAGCCTCAATCTCCCCTCTTTTAGTATAAAACCATCACTCCTCATCCTATCACAACAGGCCTGGCTAAAAAGTCTCTCCCCATCTTTCTTGTAAGCCCCTTTTTAGCACTGAAAAGCCACAAGGTCTCTCCAGAGTCTTCTCCATGTTGAACAACTTTCCTCATAGGAGAGGTGCTGCATCCCTCTGATCATTTCTGTGGCCCTTCTCTGGATCCTCTCCAATAGGTCCATGTCTTTCCTGTACTGCGGACTCCAGAGCTGAACGCAGCACTGCAGCTGGGGTCTCACTGGAGCAGACTAGAGGGGCAGATCACCGCCCTTGACCTGCTGGCCATGCTTGTCTGGATGCAGCCCAAGATGCAATTGAGTTTGTGGGCTGCAATCGCACACTGCTGCCCTCATATCCAATCTTTCATTAACAAGTACCCCCAGGTCCTTTTCCTCAGGGGCACTCTCGTTTCATCCCCCTGAAAGCCAACTCAAATGTGGCCTTGAGCTATAGCCTTCAGTCTGTCAGGGAGAGGATTCAGGACCCCATGGATCTTGGGTTTTTATTGCTGGCTGTCTCAGAGAGGCCAGAGCCTGGTTGTGCCAGTCTATCTCCTTCTCAGACTCCCTGATGTTTCAGAATGTTTCTACTTCCTCCTCCAGCTCTGCCATCAGGCCTGGTCACATCTGGCACAGCTGCTGTCTGATACCAGAGAAAGGCTGTGGCAGTCCCTGCAGACTGAGACATGGGTGGATGCATGTTCTGGGTTGTTACACCCTTCCTGGTAGTGTAACACAGGGAGGATACCATGTCCAAGCTCCTGGGAGGTGACAGCCACCAACAGAGCTAATCTCTTGAGCTGGTGAGGGACCTGCACCCTTGCTGCGCACCCTCTCTGCCCACCCTGGTCCTTCATGATCCTGAGGCTGCTTTTATTCAGCTTGGGGGTGGCCACCATTGCTCTGGCAACACGTAGATCTCAGCAGCAATGCTCATGGGTGTTGCTGGCTTCCAGTGGGCCTCTGCTCTGCAGTGGAGCTTCCCTGCCTCAGGAAAACCACTCCATGCCCTGAGATGTGCCCCTCTGCTGCACATCAGGTCAGATCCGGAGCAGCTTCTCTCCGCGGCTGACTGCTGAGAGCAGTTACACATGCTTTAAAACGCATCAGGGCATAATCCTTCACAGTGGAGTGTGATGGTCTATACTGCTGAATTGTTCAAATGATCCCTGGTACACTTCTAGCCTGGGCCAAAAAATCACCCTCCAAAATCAGTCCTAAATACAGACTGAGAACTGGACTCATCTGGAGCCCAGTCTAAAGAGGCATCTTGGAGATGACTGTGGAAGTAAGATAATTTAGTACTGCTATGGTATTTAATAGCATTCATTAATAGTACATGGAGTAGTGTGCCCATTGTCATAATAAACAGAGAAGGGGACAGGCTCTGCTCGGTTTATTAGGGCTTCCTGTCTCCTTCCCTCTCCTGTTTGTCCTTTCAGATACCTGGCAAACCTGTGAGAATGTCTTAGATACCCATAAGTGTCTCAAATGGTGCTGGGTGGCTATGTTTAAGGAATGGAGATGAGGTCTGTGCTACTCATAAAAGTTGCTTAGACACTTGCAATGCTAGTAGACAACATCACTATAGAAAATGTCTGTCTTGATGCCCACCCTAGCTTTTTCCTTCATCAATGGGCACCTGCCTTCCTAGTGAACACAGGAGTGCTTGGACTTAGTTGCATTATTTCCACAAATTCTCAGGGAAAGCCCTAAATCACTGTATTCAGAATCTCATGCTAGCTAATTAATTTTCAGGATTTCAGGCAAGGTTGTTTCTAAAGAAGTGATTTGTTTTAGATCACCTGTAATATTCAGGGGCAGACTTCCAGTTACTGCAAGTCTAGAAAGCTTGGACTAGGAGGTGTTATGTAGTTTTTCCAGCTGCTTATCCTTTCTGGGGACTAGAAACTTTGAAGTTAAGTGGCATTGTTTCTGAGGAACCTTTCAGGTTACTGGGCTAATGTTTCCACTCCTTGATTTCAGGTACTTATTCATATCACCTGCCTCTTACCATGCTTATCTGATTCTGCTACTTGTAATACCTATTTTCAGTTACTTTGAAACAAGATGAAATTTTCTATGCTGATTCCTGCTTTAGAATTACATCCTGCAAATAGAACTAGGTCATGGAGCTTGTCAATATTTTAAGCATGTTAAGACGTGAAGGATTTAAAATATTAAATAAATGCCTTACAAACAATAACACAATGAGTTATAGTTACACTAAAATGTATTTGCTTAAAAAATTATTTCTTAACTTAGAAAATGCATGTAGCTTTCAAGAGAAACAATTCTTGTTTTTTCTAAAAGGTAACCCATTGAACTGAAAGAGTAATCCTTTACTTGAAAACTTCCACCAAACATGCTTTAAATATGGACATAAGTAGTGGGACTGTCACACTGTGATAATAAATGCAATGCAAGTTGCATTTCTTGAGGAGTGAAGTTGCATTCTTATATCAAGTGAACTTGCCAGTTAACTTGCTTGCTTTTGGTTTGTCCTTGGTGTGCTTTTCCATATGAAAGAGAAACAGAAGGAATTAGATGAAGACAAGAGTGATGTGAAGAATCTAGATGAATCAAAACCTGCTCCACTGTTGCTTCAGACTGTTAAGTCCTTTGAAGCTGCAGAAAATAGAGGAAGTGTGACTTAAAGAAGATAGGTTATCTTCCAGAAATAACAACACAGCTATCTTAAACTGCTGCAGTAGCTAGTGCAAATATCTTGCTTTCTTGAAGAATTTTTGTATGTGCATTTTTTCATTATATCATCAGTTGTTAGGTGCATAACATGACACAAGAGTAAACTGTCAGTACAGAAACTGAAGTTATGGGTATTTTGTCACATCTTATGGTGCTTCCTCAATGTGGATCATATCTACACAATGAAGATTGGAATTGAATGGCTGCTTTTTTCTGTAAATCTTCTACAGCTTAAATTTGTATTTTCTTTCTTGGATTGTGGAGGTGATGTCTTAGTTATGAACTCCCTTTTTTGCTTTGATTTCCTGTGCAGCACATTTACCTAGAACTGGAAAATAGCTTTGACTTACTTCGCAAAGTAATTGTGAGATGAATCAGGTGATGGTTCCCATCCTGCTGCAACAGATCACAGCAAGACCTTTGTCACTGATTTTAAGTAGAGCAAATTTAGACTGTCATGTTTAAACACTGTCAAGATGAAAAATGCTGCTATGAAGGTCAGCATTTATTTTTGCTTTGGAGCATTTACTGTAGGAATAGTTCATGGCCTGTGCAAGGCCAACATCCTGTCTCTAACAATGGTTTATGATGAATTCTGAAATAAGCACATTTGATGGTAATCTTCAATGCTTTATGTTCATCTTAACTCCTACAGCTGATGCAGTGAAGCATGATCTTTTGTATCCCAAATTTTTGCATCACAGTGGGTAAATCACCTCCAGGCTCACCAGCCTGTGGACTAACAGACCTGACTTGAGGTGACTGGTGGATGGACTGATGGCTCAATCAAGAAAGCCCTCTTTTCTTTTATAAACTCCATGACTATTCATTACCTCATCCAGATTTTAAAAACCATCCTTGAGTAAAACAGCTACATATCAGATGATAGCATTTTTTTCATCTTTTTCCTCCTCTGCACACATGCCAACTGTTATTACACCTAAGGTGGTATGTTTAGTCAGTTTCTAAACGTGGATGAACCCATGATCAATCCCTCCTGTTTTCATGTTATATAAAACATTACCCTTTGTAAAGGGTGAGGATCATGCCAGCTAAATTTAGCTGTCTAAAAGCAGGCAGCTGATCTGGACAAGGCATATGAGCTTTTAAGATGCTGAGACAGGTGAGCATCTCTGGGAGGTGACGCATCTCATCTTGAGCTAGACAGCCAGAACCTCTGTCCAAGCACACCTCATAAACTGCTTCATTTTCCTTATCACTTATCCACAATTTATACTTTTTATTCTCTAGAAGTTCAGTCCTAACCTGTGCATATTAATACTGCTACTGTTCAAAGCCATATGCTACAACAACTCACAACCTGATTGGATTTGTTATTGGATTAAAAGTGTCCTAATCTCCCATGGTAAGGCTAAAGCCTTGGGATTTATGGTGAACAGGCTAGCAAACTCCAGAGTGTTTTGCCTACACGTACAAGAGTAACCTATCCTAGACAATGTGTTTCTGGTGTTTTCAGACATGGAGATAGAAAGAGATTAATTGTATAGGCAGCACTGACTTTGAGGAATTAGCAGTAAATTCAAGAAGAGATGTTAGAATTGAATGTGTAGGACTCAGGGGCAATGGGATTGATTTAAGAAGCAAGAAGTAAAAGTCTTTAAATGAAAGGGTCATGAATTATTTTTATTTTTTATTTTTTTTTGTGACTAGCAAGGCATCAAGCCAAGTAAGATAGAAGCTTTTCTCTGCATTTCTTAAGATGACTTTGCAGAATTGCTAATCCTATAAATAAATAGCCCAATACATTGACCTTCCAGGCCCTTATCTGCGAATCTACAAAGCTAAATGCCTTTTCTTGTATTAAGTTAGGAAGAATGTGCAGAAATTGCAGAGAAAACACTCACTCAGACACATGCACATGCTTACATTTTTTCATGGGAAGGAGCCTTTGAAGCATCCAAAGAGGAATTTCATCTGCTTGAAAGGGGCTTTACCTTAGACAGATGACTGACATGGAGGTCAGACAACGTTTATATCATCTCATTTACTATGTCATTTCTCAATGAATTGTGGCTGTTTGATGTTCAGACAGTTTCATGCTCTCTTTACAGTGATGCACCATGCATGCTGAAACTGTGCTCATGACTAGTGCTAGAGCAATTCTGTAATGCAGAAGGTAAGGATGAAATGCATACTTCTGGACAGATTCCACTGAGGTCAGATAACCTGGCACACATATAATAGACTTATGAAAATTAGTAGATCCTGAGTATTTGTGCTCATGTTTTAACATAGTTGTTTGATTTATTTATCAAGTCAGCCTGCTGAAGAATTTTCAGTTTGAACAATAACAATATTGACACATAGATACTATTTTATATCTCAGACCTATAATACCTAATTTTCCTAAACTTCACACTTCTTTGGAGAAGATATATTATTGTCTTAAAATGCATTCAGTGTGGGAAGTTGAAAGGTTATCAGTGCTCATTCTTACTTTAACTTGTCTCTCTGTCTTAGAAATCTCATCTGTCTCTGCTGATCTGTTTCAGCAAATGCCAATCAACTGCTAAATGGAAGCAGTGAACATGGTGAAAGAACCCCCTAAAGTGAGTGGGAGATTCTAACCCAAGTCACTCAGGAGGTCCTTCATGCTGATTTCAGCCTTGCTGACAGTGGCTGAGCTCATAATCTGGCTCCTGGCGTCTATTTTTGATTGCATGTCAGAAGGTGAACATGCAGGTCACATACTGAACAGGCTTAGAAGCAATACCACAGCTGCATTTCCAAGCATTTATTATTGAGTGGAATTAATCCTTGTGAATTGACTTAAAGGTTTAAAAGATGAAAATATATATTCTGAAATAGTATAGGTTTGATTTATAATTTTTTGGTGTAAATTATATTTTTTTCCTTTGGAAAGCTGAATCAGATCTGTGATTTGGTATCGTGGTATTTGGGCTTGTTAGCTACAAAAACCCAATAAACATGTAATGACTGAATTGAAGTTTTTATGTGAAAAATCAGTAAATTGTAAAAAGTAAAAAATGCTATGAGGTCTGATGAGAATATTTTATTTTGTTTGTAGCAGAAGTTTCATTTGCAGTTGGCGTGATTTTGGATTTTATTGGTTTGGAAACATCTGAAATAAATTTCAAAAAATATAAAATAGAAATGTTTGATATTAGAAAAAAAAAGAAGAAGAAATGTTTGACTTTCTCAGATAACATCTTTTCATGCCAAGTGATTCAGAGGAACCAGTGAGGTCTCAGTCCTTTTCAGACACCAGAGAATCACAGCGGTGCTGGCCTCACGACTCACGGGATGCGCTGTGCAGTCTGGGCAGCAGTAAAACCCACACTACAGCAGCCCTGACTCAGGCTTACCCTGTTCCTGGAGCCAACTGCTCACTGCAGAACTCAGTGGAGTGAGGGAACAGGGGAAGATGTACTGGTCTCTCTCAAGGCAAAGCAGGAGTCTGTAAGCCCACACAGGTGTGGACAGTTGGATGTGAACAAAAGGGGGTCCCAACAGAGATGCAGTGTGAGTATTTTCCCAGTCTATGGCAGCAGCTGATTTTTGTGTCCTTTTAAGTACAAAGATCCTTCAAATACACAAAAGAGACGCCTTGGAATGCAATATGTCAAGGGCTGATTTAGAGCATCAGACCTGCTCTTCCGTGGCTATTGAGAGCGCTGGGACGCGTGGATGGTCACCAGCTGTGGGTCCTTCTTAAACACCTGCAGGACCACTCAGGATGGTGGCCAGGTAAATAATGATCCCCCAAAATCTGGATGTCTCCTCCTTCCAGAGCACTTATTTTGTTACTCTGCAGACACCCTCCTGGTGTTTTGAGTCAGATCCTGAAACAGGAGAAGGGGAACAGACTGCAGCTGGAGACTGCCAGGCTGGCAGATTACACTGGTACCTGCAAGAGTGAGTGAAGCCTGTAACATTTCACAGTTATTTGCAGTTCAGTGAGGAGCCTGTTAGTATAATGCTTCCACTCAGACATCCTCCTCTTAACTACTACTTACCTTATTTGACTATTACTTACCTTATTTATTGACTTAATCAGGCAAAAGCTAAAAGCATCCCACAGGAAACCTTTCAGAACCTACAATTTCTGTTATGGGAGAATTTATAGCTCAATAACAGTCCTTTAAAAATTGACTACTAGGAGAACAACACAGGCACCAGTTAATATATATTTGTAATGTCCTTCATGAGTCTGTTCCCAGCAATGACAAACAAGGGAGATCCTTTCAAATGTATGGCTTATATGCATAATATCTTGGAATTAACATCGAACCAGCAGACAGATGAAATAAATGTAAAGAAATATATGCAATGTGTCTCAAGTTAAACACCATTTCTGGCAGGAGTCTATGTTAAAAGCACCTTATAATAATCTTTCTGTGCTGTGATATCTCTTAGCAATTTTTGTTCCAAAATCCTACAGCGATACTGAAAATGAGAACTCTCTGCTAACATTAAATCAATGTGTTGCTTAATGGCTAATATTAACATCTCCATCAGGAAGTAATAGATCTGTAGTATTTCCCATAATTGCATATATAGATGTTTTCTATACTAAGTATTGTATGTGCCCCCATTAGTCTAGAAAAGTTCCCTGCTTCCAGAAATAGCACTACAGATCTTAAATGCAAATTCTGCCTAAAACCTACCAGTTCAAATCCAGTCAAATAACAGAGATAAAAGTGATTTTCATTCAGACAAGCTTTGAATTGCTATTTTAAGACAAGCTTTTGAATTGCTATTTTTGCTTGTGTAGTTTTTATTTGTTTCAGGCTGAATCCTTTGATCCAACATCTCCCTCAAATCTGCTCCAATACTTACTGCTATAAAAAAGTTGAGAGCACTTTACACACTGACACTTGAGCAGAGTTTGGCCTCTGGCTCGTTATTGTTTTTCAGTAGCCAAGACAGTGACCTCTAAGGCCATTCTGCGGGCCCTGCAAATGTGCACTTCCTGCTGTTCCTCCAGAAAACATCTGCTAATGGACAGTGGGAAAGGATTTTGCATTTATTTTGTGCTAGCAAAATTGCTGGAGAGACTTTTTTTTCCAGAAGTGGGGTGGTTTATGTGCCCTTTGGAAGCCGTCCATTGGAGTGCTGATGTCAATGCTGAATTGCAGAGAGGAGAATCACATTAGACTCTTCTTGAGGCACCGAGTGAATTGACATAAATATGAGTTATCTGTTAATATTGTTGCTGCCTGGCCTAATGACTATGACTTCTACCTCCAGTGCTGGCCAAAATACTCAATCAAGGGAGCTATGTTTTACCCCTTTGGACAATAAAAGTGGTTGCTAATAATTTTTTTGAGTCAGTGGATTAATTTTTATTGCTGTTTTTGTTTATTTGTTTTCTTTGTGCTGACATTTCTGAAGCATTTCATTGACTCTGAAAAAATTAGCTCCTTGAAATCACTGCAATTTCATTTTTTCCAGTGAAAAATTATGTCGTTACTTGGGTTCCAAAATGAACTGACAAAAGTTAAAGAGTGTCCCTGGTTAAGTTAGGATTGTTCTTCATGGCTATGTGCAATAAAGAGTACAAATTTCTTGCATATATCTAAGTAGAGTTAATTCATAATTTTATTTTAAAAGTCTATCATCATTACAAATACTTGCATTTATTTTTTTCATGCTGTAGAATGAGACACAGGTTTTCCCTTTTCTTACAAGACAGCCACAGTTTTAGGGCTTTTGTAATCTTTTAAAAGATTGCACAATTTTTTATTGCTGATGCTTAAAAAATGATCAGAAAATGAAAGTGCTTCTTTAAAGATATTTTCTTATTTTTTGCAAGCCTGACATTTATTCTATTTTTCAGTTCAGTATAGGAACTGAAATTGCTTTCAACCTGTTTTTCTATACTGAAGCTATGGCTACATGTCCTAAAATTTATGTTATTTCTTTGTTTTGGTTTATTGTGATTTTTTTGCATTACTGTCAACTGAGAGCTGTCTGCTGAGACCACAACACTGCGTTGCTGGATGCTATATGAACACTCAAAGTAAGGCAAAAAAATCCTGAAAATCTTCTAATCTAAATCACTCATGCAAACAAAACATGAGAAGAAAGCAATCTGATCCTTGCTTTATTACTCAGGTACTGAGACATATTGAAGATTAACTGCACATTGCATATTGGAGCGGTAAGAAGATTAATACCTCCCAGGCTGTGTATCTACATCTTTAGAGTGGCCAATCAGTCCCAGAGTGCTTGGGGACCCTCCTGCTGTGACTGTCCTCTGAACCACATAGCAGAAGTTTATCCAGGGCACACAACTGTAGGCTGTGGGTACAAAGAATACTTTAGTGAATTAGTGCAGAAGCACACTTCGTGACACAGCTTATTGTATCAGAGGGCTTTAATTGTTCATCCCTCATCTGCATGCAGTCACTGTTACTGGCCTGAGCCATTCAGCCTCCTTCAAGGCTTCACCAAATCAGCCCTTCTTTGCTTCCTCATCATCTGATCTCTTACCTCATGGTCATGGCTCTGGGACTTATTATTTGAGTTCCAGTTTAAACAAGGACTCAAGGTTTTTCAGCTTGAGTAGCCCAGATGTACATCAGACCTGTGGAAAGCTTACCTGGCATTCAGGTGTTTGGGAATCATAAAATCACGGAATCACTGAATAGTTTTGGTTGGAAGGGACCTTAAAGATCATCTGATTCCAAATCCCTGACATAGGCAGGGACACCTTCCACTGGACTGTGTTGCTTGGATAATGTTTTTCAAAAGAAACCACGTAATTCATTCCAGGACTGTTGTCCCCCAGCTGCCCCTGGACACTTTAGTAGGGCCACTCTTATAGGTGCAAGGTTGAGAGGACTTGCACTTAAAGCCAGATTAGTCCTGGATAAGCAGGTATGAGTTGTGGCCCATTGATTTTATATCAAGGTGATTCCTCTGCTTGCTTCTGTTGTTTTGATAGTCTGAAACATGGCAGTGGGGAAGAAAGAGAATTCTCTGTGATAAACATCTGCATCATCACATATTATGTATTTCACTTGCATTGGAGGTTATTAAAATATATTTACTACTACTTTGTCACACTCACGTTATATGTTACACATGTGCTGTAGCACATTAAGGCTATATAATGATCTCTTAAATTCTCAGAAAGCATCATTATTTTTCTGTCTGTCCTTCCTAGACCCTTTGACCATTCCAAGAAAGGATGTTCATAGGCTGACAGTTCCCTCTTTCAAAGTATATTTCCAAAGGAAATCTGGGTTACCACTGAAATCAAATGCATTCCAAACAATTGCTGGGAAGTTAAGAAAAAGACTTCTTTTCTGGATATTGATGGACCATTTCCCTACCACTTAGAAACCATAAGCATTGACATTGCCCATCTCTGAGATAAGGTCAGGTGCAGCTGTCAACCCTATAACCACTCTGACTTCTTTCAATGCAAAGAAGGGGCACTGATGGTTTGATTAGGCCAGATAAGATGCTGAAGAGTAAAGCTCCAATGACTGAGAAAGCTATTAACCCTCTGGGAGCAGAGATGGTGGCAGCAGCTATTATTTTACTTGCTGTACAGGAGACCAGGCAGTATATAGTTACCTTGGCTTGCAGGGAAGAGGTTCCTAACAGAATTTTTGATGAACTGTCTCAGGAGCGGGTAGCAATCCAGCTGTGGAATCCTGGAGCTCAGTGAGACTAATTTACTCTTGTTCTCAGTAGGTTAAAACAAACCCAGTCAGGCTAGTTCTGTGTTTTGAGAATTTCTAATTTATTTTGTAGCCTTTACTATAGGCATGCCTCAAGTTGCATGATTTGTTTTGCTTGTGATATCCACCAGGCACATGAAACCCACCTGTGCTTATCAAATCAGTGCATTTACTGCCTTTATGTGTGAGAGAGGAATCATACAAAGATGGCTTCGTTTTATCTTAGGCGGAATGTCTGAATTGCTGGTTTTCTTGCTTTCTTCATGATTATCCTGCTTTGAGAGTAAATATTTCAATAATGCCCACAGCAATTCCTGTAGGTTACCTAACATTTGAGGTTGAAAGTTTGAACTCATGTGGCATTTGTATGGAGGAGCTAAATATTTCTGCATGGACCTTACAGCTTTGGTAGTATCTGGGTTTCCTGCTTTTTAATCCCTTTGAGTTCATGAGTGTTAAGATTTGCTGAGCAGGAGGGAAAGGAGGTAATTGATCATCTTATATGCATGCTGCCTTTTGCCTTGTTATGAGTACTTATATAGTACTGGTAAGAGCAGAAATGAGATTGAAACAACTTGTGTTTTTGGAAGTGAAGAGTTTTATTCCTGACTTACAAATTAGTGACAGCTTTTGTTTCCTTGAAGCTTTAATATTCTCACATTCCTATGAGGACACAGTAACTTATTTAATTGGGTTAGGATTTAACTTGCAGGCCAGGCAGTTCTGATGACTGTGTAGACAATAAATTTGTAATGATGGCTGGAGGCACAACAGGAGTATACCTTCTGGAACTTTGAGGCTCAGAGCAGCTTTCTTGAAAAAGGCTTTCTCAGGCATTCTCAGACAGGCACACTGGTCTATAAGCTGGTTCTGGGATATCCATATGTACTGAAAAGGGTGGAAGATGAGGTGAGACTGAATGTGGTACCTCTTTTGCCCATTCTTGCCCTGGAAACCTCGTCCTAGAGGTGGAGAGGCACTTCTGCTGTTACATGTAGTAATTGGGTGTCTACCAGGCAAATTGTGCAAATGAGATCAATATTTATATCTAGAAGAGAATATAATTTCATACTGCTGTCACTAAGCCCTGCACTTGTATATTCTTAGCAGTTTGGCCCTCTGGGATTTTATCCTTAGGAATAGTATTCTACGCCTTACTAATGTTAATGGGCTTTTATTGTTTTATCTGTGGATCCTGACTCTCTGTTCCAGCTTGTTTTGAACCTCAGATTCTTGTGAAATGCACATAGGGACTGGTGCTCTTGAGATTATTGCTCCAGGATAACTTGCTTCTGACATTTGGAACAGAATAGCAAAGCATCTGATTCAGCTCTTAAAAAGAATCTAGAAGTTCACTTTAATCACAGGTATCGCTGATCCAGTGATATAATGGATGTCTCATTGACTTCCAGAGGAGCATAGCAGAAGGTTGCTCCATTAAATTAGGCACAAAAAAGCAAAAATAAATTCTTTTCCCCTGCCTGTTTCAGAACTACAGAGCAGCCAGCTGCATTTCTCCTTATCAGCAAGCTCTGCACACAAGCTTTGCCTGGGCTGGGAGTGTCAGTCCTATGGAGACCTTCAACTATTCAGCCCCTGGACAGTCTCTGTGTAGTATTTCTTGTGCTTGCCTCCAAATGCATGGCAGAAGCATAAACAAATGAAGCAATATGCTAAAAATGAGGCTTTCTGGACATTTTTCAGTGCTTGATGAGTGTGATCACACATAGGTTTGATGTGTTGGCTCCCAGAAATGGGAGGCTCTGCTGCTCTTCAGATCTGGTTTCAGCTCCTGCTTGGGGAGAGCCTCTGCCTAGGACCTTGTTGGGTTCAAAGCCAGTCTTAAAGCCAGGTGGCTTGCTGTACTGACTCAGAAGCCCCCTCCCACAACTGGAAGAAAAGATGAAAAAGGATCTGGTTTTGTCATGACGTCTGATCTCTGAAATACATACAGTTTAAGGGAGAGCAGAGTGAGGAAGAGAGGAGGCTTTGGGCATCAAGGTCTGGATTTTAAAAGTCATTTTGGTACATTTAGATGTCAGTGGGAGGTCTTGGAAGCCCCAGGGCACATTCTTTCCAAGTTTTGCAGGAGGGATTATTTTTTTGGCATAATATTAGGTATCTCTGTCTGACC
Source organism: Psittacula echo (assembly GCF_963264785.1). NCBI lineage: Eukaryota > Metazoa > Chordata > Aves > Psittaciformes > Psittacidae > Psittacula > Psittacula echo. The sequence continues at coordinate 102,408,837 of NC_137738.1, forward strand.
AAATGCCTAGACCCTGTTCGTGATGACAGCTGAGAAATTGGTGCTTTTAGAGAAAGATTTGTCTGATTGCAAAATAAATGACGTGAGAAACAGATCGTATGAATCATGCAGTAATGATGCCCACTTTGCTCTGCTGACTATGAAAAGCTTTTTCATGGCTAGATGATGTTTAGAGATGTCTAATGTAGGTTTCTAGAGTTATGTATCCCACATTGCGTAGTGAAATAACTTCAGAAATCAGGCTCTTGTTGAGCTGAGACTTTCTCTGATGCTAGTGGGGAGCTACTGAGCAACAGAATGGGCAAATAGACCAGCCTGGATGAATAAATAAAGAAATGTCATTACCAAAGGACAGTGTCTCTGCTTCTATAGCTCCTACCTATAGATACTCTCAAATATACTTTCCAGCAGGTGAGTTCCAACAAGTCCCATCTGCATCTGATGATTTCTGGGGCTCCCATCTCAGCTAGGATACTGAGAGGTGCAGCAACTGCATTTCCATAACATCCAAGACAGGGGATTATCCCCCAATCCTCCTAAGAGCACTCTGGATGGTTTCTGATAAGACAAAATAGATGTTTTTAAAGACTCTCGTGAGACCTCACTTGGAGTATTGTGTGCAGTTCTGGTGTCCTCAACATAAAAAGGACATGGAACTGTTGGAACAAGTCCAGAGGAGGGCCACGAGGATGATCAGGGGACTGGAGCACCTCCCGTATGGAGACAGGCTGAGAAAGTTGGGGCTGTTCAGCCTGGAGAAGAGAAGGCTGCGTGGAGACCTCATAGCAGCCTTCCAGTATCTGAAGGGGGCCTACAAGGATGCTGGGGATGGACTCTTCATCAGGGACTGTAGTGATAGGACAAGGGGTAACGGGTTCAAACTTAAACAGGGGAAGTTTAGATTGGATCTAAGGCAGAAATTCTTTACTGAGAGGGTGGCGAGGCACTGGAATGGGTTGCCCAGGGAAGTTGTGAGTGCTCCATCCTTGGCTGTGTTCAAGGCCAGGTTGGATGATGCCTTGGGTGATATGGTTTAGTGTGGGGTGTCCCTGCCCATGGCAGGGGGATTGGAACTAGATGATCTTAAGGTCCTTTCCAACCCTAACTATTCTATGATTCTATGATTCTATATGGCTGAACTTCAGAGAGAGGGAATTAAAATCAGACCCCCTCAGCTCCCTCTGCCATATTTTTCTATGTGAAAAATGGGAAGAGTTTCACTGTTGATGGCCTTTAACATTTTGCTCATGCAGATCATAAATTCTTAAGAATGGGTATTATCTCTTGCTACTTGTCTGTACAATAAGGGCTTAATCTCAGCAGGAGCCTGTGGGGTTTTGAGTAACTCAAATAATGTAGTATGTGATTTACTTACTTATAAGGAAGCAGTTTATCTGATTTGGTTCTAGAATTTAAAAAGACCATGTACTCTATACTCTGCCCACCACAATAATGACAATAAATATTCCCAACTGTGCCATATAAAATAGTTAGTTTTATGGGAGTGTCTGATGCTTTTCGGACTCAGTTCTCCCAGATGTTCTGACAATAATTCAACCTCAATCTTCCCCCCCTACCTTGCCAAACTTTAACAAGCCTCACTGTGTTGGAGCTGCAAATAATTTCTTAGATATGCAGCTCTAAAATATATTCAGGCAGTATACTTTTTATTAACTTTAAAACAAAAAAGCCATAAAGTCAGAGTTTCAGTATTGCTACCTTGTAGCCAAAGAACAAGTATCTTTCAAAGTGGTGGAATATGTAATGTTAATTTGAAAGGCATTGGGTGTCTGCATATCATGCTCAGGATATGCAAAAGATTCAAAAGAACAAACAAAAGAAAAAGTTAATTGGTTTAAAGGGACACATATACCAATGCAGATAGAAAAGACTATTTTAAAATGAAGTAGTAATTTCTTAAAATGGGATTAAAACTCTGTGCCTTAATACAGTGACAGAAGGAGCCCTTTGCAAGCAGCCAGGAGGCAGCCTTAGACACCAAGCAGTGAGTTAGTGGAGGCTCAGTCTCACCAGTGATGCTACATTCAGTTACCAGTAGAAGCTGGTCGTAGCTCTCCCTTGCTCCTCCCACAGTCTCAGGTTTGATCTGCAGAATGATAGCATCACCTTGTCCCCTGTGAGATGCTTCTCACTTCTTCTGTCTGGGACTCTGGAAACTGCTGCCAATGGGGAGACGATGGGGAGCAGCCTTGGTCTGGCACCAAAGCCTGGCTTAAAGCCCTGCCTGGACTGTCATCGTCTGTGAAGCCTCACAGGATTTATCGCCAGAGCTGTGCTTTTTGCTGGACGATGTCTGGTTTGGTGGGCATCTGGGAGACATCACAAACTGGGATTTACACTTCTGTGCCTGCTGGAAGGTACAAATGTGCCATAAACCAATTGCAAATGAATACTGGAAGCCTTGCCTCACCTTGAGTACATGGTTTGCTTTCATTGCTCCCCTCCTTGAGGAAAGGGCTGTATTGGGAAACAAATATTGCAGATGTACCTGCTGTAGGGTGAAGAATGTTCTATCACTCAGACAGCATGTGAGGTGCTCAGTCCTGAGGGGATGGATGCAATTCTGGGTAAAATTTCAGTGGCATGACTCTAAGCACACACAAAAATATTAAAGTAATTGAGTTTGAATGCAGACAGGGTTGAGTGTGTTTTTCAAGGTTGCAGGTTTGCATCATTGGCACTTCTTTCAGTCCCATTTCTCTTGCAGCCTCTGTGGACCTGCTTTTTCTAATAACATAGTCATACATCTCCTTTGCTAAGAGTTAGTCTGATGCCAGTGGACTTGATAGCTTACAGCTTCTCAGTTGAAGCCCTGCAAAATTTATCTTGGATATAAGCAAAATATATCAGTTTACCACAACAACAGCAAAGGCTGGATCTTACAGAGCTGAAAGGAACACTTAGGAAGTAGCTGGACTCATGAGAGATTTGGTGGATGAAATATATTTGCAAATATATATATATGTGTGTGTTGAGAATTGGGTGGATCAGCAGGAGATGATGTGCAAATAGCTACCGTGTCATCTTAGCTATAAACCTCACCCTCTCAACTTCGTAAATGCACAGTGCACAGCAGGACCTGCTTAATTTTCTCATTTGATTACCTGTCTCTGCTTAATAGAGCTATGGAATTCCACAAACAAAAGCAAATACATTAAAAAACTAATTAGCTGGAACCATTGTGCTTGAAAAAAGTAGGTTGCTTTATGCACATGGCATCAAATATCCACTTTGGCTTCCATTATGGTGATGGCTTTGTATTAGCAGTAGTAGCAGATTGGCAGACAAATAAGAAAGGATTGCAAATGCAGCTTTAATTGAGGAAATGCTTAATCTGGAAATTAGGATTCTGTCTCCTTGCAATTTTCAGTCACATATGGTAAGTTTCTAGCTCTTGAAGCACATTTTGCAGATTTTCTGCTGTGCATAATTTAATATGGTTCTCTAAGCACTTGCCTTACAGGCTTGTCCTCTCCACAATGACTGACAAATTCTGAGGCAAAGTAGGAAAGAACCCTCTGCGTCTAAAATGGGCTGAATTACCATCTGAATCAGAAAGGGCTGCTCCTCAGTACCCTCACAGGATGCAAATGGGTTGGCTCGCTCTGCTTATACCAGTTTTATCCTGCTGTTTTGAATCGCTGAAAAACTTAAATCCTGGACATATTCTCAGTTGGTGTAAATTGATATAATTCCAGTGACTTCAGTAAAACCATTCAGACTTAACACTAACTGCCCCACAGATATTTTAAGGCTAGAAAAGTTTATTAGGTTAGTCCAGTCAGACAACACAGGCCATAGACTTTCATCCTGGAATTCATCTGTTGAATCCAATAAGTTGTGGGTGAAATAGAGCATAGCACATAGCTTTTAGCAAGACGTGTAAGACTGGAAGATTAACCAATATAAAAGGTTATAAACCCAAGATCTGCTGTGGTTTCTGTGAGCTGATATTCCAGAATTGAACCTCACTTAAGGACTCTAGCTCAGAGAGAGCTCATCAACTTTCCCTTTTAACTAATTGCCTCAACTAAAAAGTAGTGTGTGTTTGCAGTTTGAAATTCCCAAGGGTTGTGATCCATCTACTGGGTTTGATTAGCCCTTCATCGGTGATATTAGACAGCCCTTCTGTATCCAATATTTTCTCCTTGCACAGGGTATTTTAGTTCCTGATAAAAATACTCTCTTTCCTTCGTTAATATGACACAGTCAGCTCCTAAAGTCACATAGAACTTCTCCCTGCTTGAGCCAGCAAGAATCAGCACATTTACAAAGAGAGGAGATGAACTTGAAGGGTTGTTTTGAAACTCTGGGCTTGACTGTGAGCAGCCCTCAACTCCCCAGTGCTGCCACTGCAGTGTTTGAAACCCTCCGGGGTAAGGAGGAGTGGGAGCTATGAAACAAAGTTTGTATTTTCCCTTGGGTTTCGTAAAGTATTTAGAAACAGGATCCTGGCTTGGCTGCTGAGCATGTAGGCAGGGCAGCCCAGATGCCAGACTGTTAAGCTGTGACGTGGCTGATGTTATTTGCTTCATGCATCCCTTTGCTGCATCACTCCTGCTAGTGCCCTGGCCAGCACCTGGTGTGGTCTGTAGCTCCAAGTTACAAATAGCTGGAAATGGTGCTACAGCAGCAAAATGTTGTAAGGACAAACAAGTCAACTGCTGTGGAACTTACCTTCTTGGTGCGCACTGTTAGGAGATTTCAGTTATTGCTGTTTTATTGTCTGAATGACTCCTTAAACTCCAAGCTTCAGCAGTCCAGGATGTTGAGAGGGGACTTGAGGCTCACACTGTATCTCTGTGGAAACCGGAAACAGGCTCCACTGAGAGCTAAAACTTCCTGTACTCGCTAAAACTATCACCATCAGCTCAAGAGGGTAAAACCAACCGTATCACTTTGTGATGGCTAATGCTTAGGTAGATTCAATGTGTCACATACTCCTTTGTGGACTTTATGTTGTGGGACATGCCTGTCATTGAGGACCCCTTGCTGCTGTAAAGCAGCTCCAGCCTGGCAGCCAGCCTGCTTGTGCTTGTGGGGAAGGGATCGATGGGGCCTCTGCCCTTGGAGCTGTTAACAGTGAGCAGGGGTGAAGAGCAGTCAATGAGACACTCATAAGGTCTTTCTTTTTGACAGGTGCTGCCTGTGCTGTGTTCATTATTCACAGTGGCCTGAGAGGTTAGCTGTCACCTGAGATTTAATGCCACCTGAGATAGTTGTGCAATGCTACATTGAGAGACTAGCATCTCCAGAGTGTAAGCAGCAATAAAGATAACCAGAACTTCAAAGATGGAGATAAGAAAGCACCTTTTACATGCCTCCTTCCATATACTGACAGCAAATCTATACTGCTTCTCTTTGCTGTGTCAGCAGAAGCTGCATCTGTGTGAGAAGATAATGCTGTGTGAGTCTGTCCCTTGCTTCTAGACACTAAGGGTGTTGAGTGCTCTAGAGATGGACATCTTCAGGTAAGAAATGCGCAGAGCAGTTTGGCTATTAGGGCTGCAAGCAGACCCTCAACTTACAGAAGCTGGCACAGTCTCCATCGTTGGAGCTGCACATTGATTTCAGTGGAAATATGCCAACCTGAATTGCTCAGGATCTGGCTATGATCCTGCCCATCATCTATCTCCCAAGTGGTGCCACTTCACATCTGCTTTGTGTATTGTCAAAAACAGGATGAGGGTGCAAGGCAGTGGACAGCCAAGCTATTTATTTGTTTATTTAAATGCTTGGGAGTTTTTTTGAATGGTCAAATTATAAAAAAAAAGTGGTATCTCACCAAACAAAACCAGCTAGCAGCTATGCCAGCAGACAGGGCTGAGTGACAGATCAGCTGCTCATTGAGGAGAGATTGACTTAATTGGCTGTTTTGCTCCAGTTTTGCCCAGAGCTGCCCATGCTTCCATCTGCTTTGTGTGCATCATCATCAGGAGCAGCTGATGCAGAACAGACCGGACACATTCACAAGTCCTAATTGCTACAGATGAAGTGTCTGCTGCTCTGAACTGCTCTCTGCACTCTCCTGGATGTAGAAGGGGCAGCTGTGGATGGAGCCTACTCACATGGCATTGCATGTTGAGGCCTAGGTAGACCCTCTGCTCTGTCTGGTTTGGGAGATGAGAGCAGCAATGCTTCCTCAGATGAGGAAAGAGCTCCCCGGTTAGCAAGTGATGAAGGTACGAATTCTACTTGATTTGCAGCAAAGAAGTGAACCAGGCCAGACATTTGCTTACGGAAGGCGTTTCTTTAGTTGGAGCTGCTCCACTTTGAGCCAGTGAGATATTTATTTGCTTAGTGACTGATAACTGTACCTTGTCAGTGGCTGAGCACTGGTCACATACAACCCAGATCAAATCCGTCCTCTAAAATCTCCCAGGTAGGAATTAAATCTGGATTGCCTACCTCCCATGTGAACATCCTGGCCTCAGGACTCTTGCTTTTTGCACGTTCTTTTTTGTTGTTGTGCGTGTAGGTTTTTTTGGGTTTTTTTTGTGGAAGTCTTAGATGAAGAAAAAAAATAGGATTTTACCTTTCATGAACCAAATTGAATTCTCATACTTCTGGTCAGTCTTTTATCATAGCCAGGTCAAACATTCCTGTACACATAAAAGATGCAAAAAATATTAAATGCTGGAACAGAACAAAGATTATTTGAAGAAATCACCTATTGCTTAACAGTGGCCTTGTGGTTAATGTTGCTGCCTAGCTGCTGAAAGGTGTGAGTGCCTGTCTTATCTGTGCCTTTTTTTTCCAGTCACTGCATATAAAATATGCATTATATGTTTATATGTTTATATTTTTAAATGTTTATCCATTTCTTGGGGCTGTTGAAAGGTACCAATCATGAAAGATTATAGGTTGCTACACACTTGGGGAGGTGGCAGATGTTCTAGATAGGTTTACAGATCCTGTTACTGGGGATACTCTCTTACCTTCAGAGTTCTTTTGGAGTAACAAGCGAGTCTGATATTTTCACTTGCACCTCCTCATCCTTTGGCCCAATGGCCTATTCTCTGATGCTCCAGTTGTGTTGGCCAAAGAGATATCTGCCTTCAGACCACAGCTGCTCATCTGCTAGATGTTGCCATGGCATGAGTGCAAGATGTTGCCATGGTATGAGTGCAATTGCTTCTACATTGTGTGTAATTGCTTTCTGCTCTATCAATGTCTAGATGAGCCAGGATCACAGAGGTCCCTCTGCTTAAAACATTTACACTGGCTGTAACAGATATGGATGCTCTCCCATGACAAGTATGGCCTGGGAACAGTAAACTTTTACTCTGGGTGCTAAAAGTGGCTGAGGTAAGACTCTGGGTTGCACCTTTAGATGTCAAATTAGACCTGGAAGCAAGTGTGCATCATGATCTTAATTATTCACACCCTCAGGTTAAGGTTAGCCTTTGGAAAAGGGTGATGTGACCACTCACAGTCACCAACCCTTTGTCCAAACACTTTGTGACCTCAATGGTTTCGTATCTACCTTTTTCTAACAGAATAGATAGACTTTTCTCCTGCCAGTGCAGTATTTATGATCTTTTTTGGCACTAGCACACATTAAATGTGGGGGAACAAAATTATTGAATTATTGTTCAGATTTGTTTACTCTTGTACCTTCTGGGTCTGACAATCTGCCAGGAAGCAGGTGCATCATTTGACAAATGTTGTGTCTGCCTCCTCTGTATCTCCTTAGCTTGTAATTTGCAATGGATTGATGTATGATATCTAAAATGGAGGAAATGCAGCTTCTTGACAATTTGATTTTTCAGTTACTAGCAAAAAGAAAAAAAAAAAAGGGAAAAAAAAGAAAAGACTCTGAACAACAGTACTGCCTTTGACACCAAAAAAATCCACCCAAGGGTGTTAAGAGATCTGGTTGACATCATAAGGCTGCTCTCCATAATGTTTGAGAGGTTGTGGAGTTCAGAGAATGTCCCAGAGATTGGAAGGAGGCTAATATCACCCCCAATTTATCCCCACATTCTCATATATATTGTTCTACTCAATAAAGTGCTAGGTCTTTTTTTGGGAAGGCTTAGGAAATGACGAGAGAGGTAGGCCAGTGAAACTGTCCATTGTGTTGCCAGACCCACAGCTGATGTCCATTAGTAACTCAGGGCCAAGCTGTGGTATGATCCTTGCTAAGTGGTGCAAATCAGCATGAACAAGTATTGCTGTTCCTTCCCCATTGTGCAGTGTCTTCTCCCATGCCACACTAGTGCCCTTCCTCTGAGGGCCACTTCAGCCCCATGCACACTGCAGGTGGGAGAGGCTTGGGGCTGGTTAGCCACGCGATGTGGAGAGCTAAGCCATTTACACTCATCTGAAATCAGCATTACAGCACAAGCAGGTGCTGAGAAGTATCTTCCTGCAGTGACTCATCTTACATCCAGTGGGCTATCTTGCGCTATTACGAAAACCATTTTCAAGGGAATTTAAATTACATGCCAAATGGGGAGCACGATCAGATAGAGTGTAGAGGTTTAAAGACAGCTCCTTTGCCTGTTACAAGCTACCTCTGTGCTGTTTCATCAGCAAAATATAGAGTTGAAGCAACCTGAAGGCCTTGGTTTCCTTGGTATAAGAAGAATTACAGAGCAAGTTAGTAGTACTGGATGTAGTAAGTTGGCAGCTGGAGCACTTCTTGTCCACAGTGAATGTGGGAGGACGAGAAGATTGGCACTGATATGAGAAAAAAACCCTTACAAACGGGTTATCAGAAAATGGGATCACATTTTTTTTGCTATTAATAAATGAAGACCCACTCTGTGGCCTGGAGGCCAACAGGAATAGTCTGGCAATAGTCTCTGTAGCTCCCTGACATCAAGGAAAACAAATTCAATGTGGAGCTAAACTCATGCTTCTCCTTTCCTGATGAATTCAGTTTGTTTCCTGCTGTTGAGCTGGAACAAATGCTTCCATTTCCCCTGCCCAGATATCAAACACAGGAAATAGCTGAAACTCTGAAAGGGCATTTTTTAATTTGCAATGCATAAAGAAATGTGGTGAGGTGTTTTTTTGTCAGTTAACCTGTTTTAAGACTCTCTTTCTGGCAAATTCCTTTTTATCTGTCAATTTCTTGTAGTTGTATGAGGTTTCTTTTTAATGCAGCTCTGTATGACAAGTTGGTTTTATTAACATCAACAACAGAATTGGAAAGGCAAATACATAACTTTTTTATTTTAGCTGTTTGCACCTGGATTAATCAGTTAATATTTACAGTGGACAGCTAACTCCTATGGGAGCTGCCTGTACAAGACTTAAAATTTGGAAACACAGCCGCAATCATTTTATTTGTTTGCCTCCAGCAACACCATTTTTTTTTCCTTGTAGCAGAGAAAAGAGGCTAAAGAGAATGCTAAATACTGTCATATCTATACACTGCGGTGAAAATATGGGGGAATCATCTCCCTGAGGATTTGCTCAGCACTTAAGCCATTGAAATTGTCTCAGATCTCTACATTTGCTCTCTGCACACATTTAAGGTTGCATGGTTTAGATTTGAAGCATTGCTCCATTGCTATGCAGACATGAAAAATGAAGCTCCACATCCTTATAACATCCACAGCTGATGTTCTTGACTTTGTGTCATTTTTGCTGAAAAGAGAATTACCAAGTGAACAGTGGTAAAACTGATGAACAGTGGGTGGAAATAGCTGGAAAATGCATCCATCTCTGTGAAGAAGGGTGGGTTAATCAGCTTAGGTAACATAGCTGACAGAGACAGCAATACCAGCACTGAACGTTCGCTAGACTGGAGAACGTGCAAAAAGAAAGGAAACTGAGCTAGAAGCTGGATCTTCACTTGCATATTCCTTTTCTCAAACTAAGGCAATATGAAACTTTTAAATCAGGGAAATACATACCTTTTCCATGTAAAGTTTCTGCAGAAAGAACAATTACTAAAAGGTGCTCTATTAAAAAAGAACAAACAAAAAAAGTAGTCAAACTTACAAGTCTGGCAGTTTTTCCATTGCAAAATAAACTGATAGTTGGAACTTAAGGCATGTCAAGGATAAGAGGGTTATGAGGGGCAGTCAACATGGCTTTACCAAGGGGAAGTCATGCTTGACCAACCTCATAGCCTTTTATGAGGAAATAACATTGTGGATGGATGATGGCAGAGCGGTGGATGTGGTCTACCTTAACTTCAGCAAAGCATTTGACACAGTCTCCCACAGCATCCTCATAGCTAAATTGAGGAAGTGTGGCCTGGATGATCAGGTAGTGAGGTGGACTGCAAACTGGCTGAAGGACAGAAGCCAGAGAGTTGTAGTCTATGGGGCGGAGTCCAGTTGGAGGCCTGTATCTAGTGGAGTGCCTCAAGGGTCAGTATTGGGACCAGTATTATTTAATATATTCATCAATGATTTAGATGAGGGAATTGAGTGTACTGTCAGCAAGTTTGCTGATGACACTAAGCTGGGAGGAGTGGCTGACACGCCAGAAGGCTGTGCTGCCATCCAGCGTGACCTGGACAGGCTGGAGAGTTGGGTAGGGAATAACTTGATGAAATATAACAAGGGAAAGTGTAGAGTCCTGCGTCTGGGCAGGAACAACCCCAGGTTCCAGTGTAGGTTGGGGAACGACCTGTTAGAGAGTAGTGTAGGGGAGAGGGACCTGGGGGTCCTAGTGGATGGCAGGATGACCATGAGCCAACACTGTGCCTGTGTGGCCAAGAAGGCCAATGGCATCCTGGGGTGTATTAGAAGGGGGGTGGTCAGTAAGTCGAGAGAGGTCCTCCTTCCCCTCTACTCGGCCCTGGTGAGACCGCATCTGGAATATTGTGTCCAGTTCTGGGCCCCTCAGTTCAAGAAGGACAGGGACCTGCTGGAGAGAGTCCAGTGCAGGGCAACTGAGATGATGAAGGGAGTGGAGCATCTCCCTTATGAGGAAAGGCTGACGGAGCTGGGTCTCTATAGTTTGGAGAAGAGGAGACTGAGGGGTGACCTTATTAGTGTATATAAATATATAAAGGGGGAGTGTCATGAGGATGGAGCCAGGCTCTTCTCAGTGGCAAACAATGATAGGACAAGGGGTAATGGGTACAAACTGGAACACAAGAGGTTCCACTTAAACTTGAGAAGAAACTTCTTCTCAGTGAGGGTGACGGAACACTGGAACAGGCTGCCCAGGGAGGTTGTGGAGTCTCCTTCTCTGGAGACATTCAAAACCCTCCTGGACACATTCCTGTGTAACCTCATCTAGGTGTTCCTGCTCCGGCAGGGGGATTGGACTAGATGATCTTTTGAGGTCCCTTCCAATCTCTAACATACTGTGTGATACTGTGATACTGTAACTGTGGGGTTCATTCAATAGAAACAATTCTAATGTCATGGTTTCAACTCTTCTTACACAGAAGAAAGAGAAATCTCTATCATACTGTACATTTCTTTATAAGGACAACCAGTTCTCAGTAATTTTACTTTAAAGAAAACAGTGCATTTTTACAGATGAGTGCAATATTTTTGTGAACAAGCACCTTACAATGGAGTCATTGAACACAACATTTTCAGGCAGCTGTTGCAGAGAGAATCTGGAAAATTCCAATGGAGTAATTTTACAAAGAATAATTCTGGACTAAGCTGTCAAGTCCCCTGTGCTGAGGTCTAAAGGGAACTGAGAAACTAAGACCAGGGTCAGTCTTGTGAATCACTAGTGATTTCCACATATATTAAATGAAATTCATAACACAGATGAAAAAAATTATGTATGACATCTGTTCCTCTATATGCTTCTGCTATTGTTAATCAGGTGTGACTGTACTAAGGTTATCAGAGTTATATTGCATGAACTATGTCTGAGAAAAGATTTAGAGTCTAGATTTTGTTTGACACTACCTCTGTAACAGCTGCAGATACTTGTCTTGAAAATCTCTGCAAAGAAATTTGGTTGTGCTACATTGCTCACTGCATCCTTCAGCATACTTGCAAAGATGAGTTGGAAATAGCGAATCAGGGCATCAATCCCACCCAAATAAAATACATAGATGAAGAGAAATCTTCCTTCAGTAAGCCTAAGAATTTCATCTTTATATTGTAAGGTGAGCTGGGAAGATGTTCTTCCAAGGTACTGTGACACAGTGTGATGATTATTAGCTCAATTCAGTGACACAATTACTACAGGCCATTTAACACAAATGTATCCCCTGTTGCTATCTATTATGCTAGTAGCTTTGGTAATGTCAGTGCGTACAGCTGAGAGCACTGCACGTCATGAAAGAAATACGATTATATATTTCTAGCACAGCTCAGGAATACATTTAGAATGCAAAACCTATGACAACATCTTACCACCTGAATGGTCAGGAAAACGCTACCTTGCAAACAGCTGCAGGCTACTGAAAATAGATGTTGGGCCAAAATACAGGTTTTTTTTCCCCTCATAATTGTCAGCCATTAGTCACATGAACAATCATCCTGTCTGCTCGGATTGAGTTCATCTCACCTGCCTAATTCATCTAAAAATTCATTGTCAAAGTCGGAGCTAATCAGCTTGGACTCTCTGTAGAGCCAGTAAAGAGAAATATATATCTCCAGAGGATGATTTGTTTCATTCTAAAATAGATGTCTGGGTTGGCACAGAGGAACTACACCTTTGCTTGCAAGTAACTAAGTGAATCTGCTCTTCTATTCCTAAATCTAAAAATAATTTTATTAGTCTGTACTCTGGTCAAGTAAGTTCATATTTTCTCTTAAAGCCTGTGTAGCATCTAGAGTGACCTTGGGGTGCCTGGGAATCCATGGAAATTCAATTCCTGCAGGAAGAACAATCAGAATTGAAGGCACTGGTCCATCCTGGTATCACTCAGAATCCCCCACTCAAATCTCTGGGACTCACAATGGGTATGTGGGGTGTTGCCCCACTAAGCTGCAGAGGGATTTGGGCACCTATTGCTAATTTAGGACAGATGTCTTTCAGTGTCAACTGTCAACCAGAGCCTTTCTGGCAGCAGGCTAAGGAGAAAAGCATCTGAACCTCCAAACTTTCTCTGGGATTGTAACAATGGTAGCTGTATTTGTTTTACAGAGTTAATTTAAATGTTTAAATGAAGACCTGGAAGTAATCTTTACTGAGGATTTTAAACTGTCTAACTTGAAAAGGAGAATGAGCTAACTGTGCATAGATGGGTACCAAATTTCTTCTCTAATAAAGAACAGCAGGACTGATTGTTGTCTCTAAATGCAAAAGGGAGATAAGGTTACAAATCTACAAGATGCTTTAATCTCTCTAAAAAGGCTTTTAAAGATGAAATGCTGTGTGGTGGTAAAATAATTACAGTAGATGCTAGAAACAAGGTCACTCAAGAGTCCCCCTCAACACTGCAATCTGCACACTGTCAGCCTAGGTGCTTACCCACCACTTTGGAGAGCAAGAGGCACACTCATGCTAATGCATGAGCCTCCAGCCTTGTGCTTGTTAGGACTGTGGTGCTCTAGAGGTGCTCTCATGTCTCCCATGCAATCTCCTCAATGCAGAAGTGTAGAATGGAAGAAAGGCTGATGACCTTGCAATGCTGGCTGGCTGCTGGAGCAAGAAACTGCTTAAATTACATTGCATGAGAGAAAATGAAATGGGGGTTTGATGGGTTAATGGTAGACTTTGCAAGTCCCATTTTTAAAGAAATTTCCCAGGAATCCCAAGTAACTGCTAAGAAAATGCTGAGGAAACTCTTGAAGAAATCCCACTTCAATTTGCTTATTTAAGTTACTAGAAAAAAAGACCTCCTTTTTATCTAATTTGTTGATGAGTTTAGGCACTTTCTGGAATGATTTCTTGCATAATTTACCATATTGATACATTATTTATAAGTCCTCATTCAACTTCAGGCTCAGGGTTGGATGTAAGTCTTACATAATGAGTAGCTGGTGTCACTTTGTGTCAAAGGAATCAAAACTCATTTTGACAACACAGGGCTTGTCTCTGCAGCAGCAATACAATCAGAGTTAATCTTTCATTGCTGAATCATTACACTATACCCCATTGCCATTACCTCATATGAATTTAATAAATTATATTGTCTTTTATTGGTTGAAGAAAACAAGTTCCTGAGGAGCATTGGTTCCTGGCTAAACTGCTCCCTAAATTAAAATCCAATATTTATGACTGGAAGCTGTACTTCCGTGACTTTCTAAGAGGACACATAGTAGGTCTGTTAAAGTTCAGTCTGGATACAGATATGAGAAGAGCACTCCACTCACAGTGGTTGGGAGTCACTCTTTAGTGACAGGCAGATAATACATGTTGATAGAGAAAGGGAATCAATTGGCTTGAGATAATAAATTGCTTTGTCTTGTTTAAAAGTCTAAATAGCAAAAAAGATGTTATGAAATATTCTGAAATATTTTATTTCTGCCTTGTTGTTTTGTTTAGAGGAGCAGGAAAAAAATGTTATTTGGGGTTTATTCCATGAGAGTTTATTACTTAATATGTCAAGCTTTGAATCAGGCTGGCCTTATTAATGTAAGAATCATCCAATCAGTGTTCCTCGTGAGGAGTGCTGGGCATCTCAACGGTATAAAATCTCTTATCTGTAACAATAAGATCCACTGTAGGAGCATTTGTTGTTAACTTCAGGCAAACTCTGTTTTACTCCTAGGTGTATTTTAGTGCCTGTTTATAAAGATATGGGTTTGAAATGGCTGTTCTACTGTTTCTTTTCAATTACTCCTCCACAAAGAAAACGTGGCTTCTTATTAAAAAGTCACTAAAGTTTTAAATCTAGTTGCCAGTACTCATGGTGTGATATTCTGCATGGACTGTATGTGAAGAATAGTAGAATCATAGAATCATAGAATATTTAGGATTGGAAAAGAACTTAAGACCATCTAGTTCCAACCCCTCTGCCAAGAATCATGTGCTAAAGCTCCTACTGATGCTAATCTCCCAAGTATTTTCTGGTTTATTACTTTTGGAAACAAAAAGAAATAAAATTATTATTTTTTTTATTTATTTATTCTCTTTAGATATTAATTTTCAGAAGCTGGGATTGGATTGAACAAGCATTCAGATCAGTGAAAACCTCCCAAACTCTACATAAAGAGACTATGATCTTAAGGTCCTTTCCAACACTAACTATTCTATGATTCTATGATTCTATGATTCTATGATCATTACCCAGTTCCAAGCAACATAACCAGATACCAAATGATAATTGCTGGCCCTTTGCTGAATCCTCATTGGAGTCTGAAGCACATCACTCCGCAGCCCTGTTCGTAATCACCCTGCCACACCAAGATCTAGTGGGAATTTGTTAAGTGGTGTACTTGCTTATGTAAATACAATGAGTTCTGCCTGCCCTCCTTTTACACTTGTGAGTTGGTTTATCTCCTGACGGCTGTGTTCAGCTCTGAGCATGCTATCTTTGCAAATGCTTTGCAAAACAAGCTGTGCAGGGCAAGCCTGGATGTTAGCAAATTCTTGCTGTTACAAATCAGTAGGTAGCAAAGCAAATAAACATGTCCGCATCAGGTGAACACTGAAGAGAAAGCAGAAGTGAAAAATGGGGGTTGGGATAGGTTCTTTATTTTGAATAGTAGCTGTCCCAGACAGTTAAGTACGTCTTTTCAAGTCCAGCCTCTCCTGCCATTCACATGACACCCAAGCTTGAGACCAACTGTGGATCTAAACTTTTTGGAGGGCAGGAGCTTGTGCACTTACTGTACCTTAAGCAAGGACGTGTGAGTGACAGCTTTGGTCACCAGCAGCTGCCCTGCTTCCGGCTGAACACACCCATGCCTGCTGTACTCTGGTCAGGGAAAGATACCTACCTGAAAGGAAATGGATCTCTGATGAATTACAAGACGATAATCTAGAGAAGGGCATCTCCTTGTAAAGGCAATTTAGCATTAGATTTGGAGATCTGCTCTCCAACATAGTATACAGATGTGGCAGATGAATGCAAGTCAGATACAGGTGCCCAAGATGCTAATGGAGGCTGCCTTGACCTTGCAGCCTGGGTTTCAGAGGCTGGCATCTCTGGTCACATTCTGCAGTCACACTACTTACAGGCTGGCAGCCTGGGTAGTGCTATCCTTACACTGGTGCTGATGTTCCAAGCAAGAATATTCCCAAATCCTACTTGTCCCTTGCTTTAGTGCACACTGGAATTCTGTTTATCAACTCAGAGTGACAAGCATTTTTCATAAGGTTTCGACTATGGCCCAATGTGCCGTAGATTTAATAAGTATGGCTGTGCCAGACTCCTATTTTGCTAGGGTTTATGAGTACCTGAATGGCAAGAAAAAGGATGAATTCAAGAACAACCGTGGAATTTAAATTTATGGACACCCATTACCTGAGTCACTGTGACTAATTCTTATCTCAAGTCACTTTTATAAATGAAGGTTCAGAAGACATGCGTGCACAGATTTTAAAGATTTTTCTTTTCTCACACACCATTTATACATAGGTTTATCTTCTCCACTGGTCATTCAGGAGAAGAGGACACAAGGAATAGCCCCATGGCTTGGATTGAAGGCTTCATTTAGACATGCTGGATGGCAAGAGACTTTTCTTTGAGTCCTTGAATTTTAGCAATAATTTAATTGCACTAAGTATGTTGGCATTTTGCTTAAGGACAATACAAAAGAGAAAAAAAGAAAAAGAAAAAAGAAGGTGCTGCTCAAGTTACTTTGGTTTGCTAGGAAAAGAAAGTAATACATTAGTGTATTGTTAGGTGTTTAATTCCACGCAACTGCTAGAAAGCAGCTAAGTTTGCTGAGTTACATGACCATTAAATAAAAGGATTTTGAGTTACACAGGAAGCTGAGCAAAAAGTTATAAGCTCAGTTTTTGGAGGATTTGCAGTCAAACCTTGTGTCTTTGCCTTAAACATCAGGTGGGTAATCTTTGGGGTTTGGTAAATATAGCCAAAAGGGCACAGGCTTATCTTGCTGCACCAGTTTCTACCAGCACAAACATCTGGATTTTGTGATGATTATGAAACTATTCTGTCACATTTGCAAACCTATTTGCATTGCATTTAAAAAAGCAGAAGCAGAAAAAAAAAGGAAATGAGACACCTCAAAGGAAGAATTGAAAAATAAAAATACACCCATTCTCTCTGTGATTTCAAACTGGAGCAGAATATCAGAGATGAAAGGATCTGCTATTCTTTTAATCTGACAGTGCAGCTGTCTCATCTGTTGTCTGCAATGTGTTGGTGTCACAGTAGCAAGTTTCACCTTTCTCCAAAAGCTACATCTTTTTGACAGCAGTGATAAACAGTAAGCAGAAAGTCAGGCTCACAGGATTTTCAAAGACATGAACTCCAAATGTGTCCAACTGACACTCATTTCTTCAAAATAGCTGTAAATCACACTGCAACTTTTCTGGCTTCCAGGGATCTCAGGGAGATCTTGAGCATATTTTCTGAATTCTCAGTGGTTTAAGCTCTGGGACCTCCTAAGCTCTTTTGGGGAGAAGCGCGTTAGAAGGTGATTCTCCCTCATCATGTGCTGTTCCCAATGTGATCCAGCAAATCAGTGGATTAGGCATAATAGAAGAAAGTCGCTGAAGATTCGCATTCTCATAACCTGGATTAACTCCACAAAGCCAGTATTTAAAGATTATAAGAAAAATTTCATTGTGTCAAAGGAAATGAAAAGAAGCTTTCCTTTTCTTTGAGATTGTGATGCAAAAAAAGAATTTGTTGGAACGTCTTTTCGCTTTATGAGTAAGGAAAAATTAGCACCTAGAGGAAACAGAAAATTTGTCCAGCCCTGAGGGTGACACATTTAATAAAAAATAGATGAATACCACAGATCTTTAGCAATAAACTGGTTAATAATGTATTGATCTCTGAATTAAGAGACATGGTAGAAGTACAATATATCTTCTTAGAAGGGACACCTCTATTTCCAGGTATTCTGCTTATTTACCACAGACACATAAATCTGCATTACTGAGGAGAAAGTTTGTACAGGGTAATAGTGGCTGCTTGTCCAAAATTTATTGGAGAGTGACTTAAACATGCAACTGGCACTAGCACATGCAAAAAAAGGAAAGATGGACCAGTATTTTTAAAGTAAACAGAGCAATATAATATTTTTCTGACTCAAATAAAGAATAACAACTAGGTACCACTTAGGGTATGGACATATCTTCACTTTTCTTGTTTATGGAAATATCAATTTCAATATGTAACTATATGCATAAAGCTCAACTATCACCAGATAGCTTAATTATCATGAGCAAAATATAACTTTTCCTGTTCAAAGCACTGCCTTAGTGAGGTAACTGGGATGTGACCCTGTTACCACTGAAATCATGGACACACACACAACAAAAAATCATTGAGGGAAAAATCAGTCTCCTAACCCTCCTCTGAGTTGCTTTGTGGCTAATGCAGTTGCTTCTGGTTCATGAACCCTATGCTCGCCTTTCTTGATCAATCAAATATCATTGTAACTCAGTGCCCATCAAAACTGAGGTAGTTGTTCTGGCTGCCTTTGGTTTTCTAGTTAATTATGATATTACAGCACAACAAACCATAGCAGGCACCTCCAAAATTAGTGCTAGTCCTATTCACAGAAAACATCACTCCAGAGGCTTGCACAGCCTCAGCAACATCTGCACAGGATGGTTTGCATTAGATCTGTTGAGTTAGTGCTAGATGTTAGATTCCAGACACGCCATAGGAAAGGAAAATAATTACAGGACTGCCAGAGCATTAGCTATTGAGGATATCAGAGGAGAGGCCTTTTTCTTCACCTTCACTTTAGTTGAATATTTTAGCAATTTAGACTTTAAGTTTGCAACAAAAGTGTGTGAAACTTGTAGAAAGGAGAATAGACTGAAGAAGGAAAAGTTTGAGGATAGCAAGAAGGTAGTTCTTGTGTTGCAAGATAAAATGCTACCTACACTTGTTGCACTTCTAATTCTTCCTTTAATAAGGCATCATCTACCTGACAGTTCTAAAATCCTCCTATGTAAACACTTAGCACATGGAGAGGAGACAGAAGAAAATAAAGTCTGTGCTTTTCTGCTGTGATGCCAGACCCATGGCAGACAGTTTCTGGAGTACAGCTCACTCCAGGAACCTTGCCCACTGCCCGCAGGCTCCATTTTGAAAAGGTGCTGGTGCCATTGTTGTCCGTTCTTAGACCAGCCTGGCCATGTTCATACCACCAAAGTCTTTATCTTCTAAATTAAGAATGGAGCTGTGCATGGAGAACGGTCATTTGCCCAAATTAACCCTCAGAGTAAGCTTGGGAGGTTTATTGAGTTACGTCTACAGTAGTAACTAAACAGGGACAAATTCTGAGCGCAAACCCAGTCTGTGGTTATCTCTACTACTTAATTGCTTTAGCACTGTCACAATGTCCAGGTGCACTTTGGAAGATATCATGGGCCAAGAACTATCCCCATGATGATACAGAGGTCACCCAGTATGGCATGGCAGAAACAGAGTCTCCTAGTGTGCAACTGGGCTGGGCTCTATTGCTGGACCTTGGGGACAGAGAAGGAAGCCTGCTGGGGGCTATTTAGTGATATAGATGTGGCATCTGTATCTGTATCTGTTCTGGAATTCTAGAGAAGTACTGAAAAAGTACTGCAAGCACAGTAAGTGCTGAATAAATGTGTTTCTGTGGTTTACAACATATTACTTATAAAAAAACCCCAGAATAAGCAACCCTGACTTTAAAAAGCTACTGGTAAAAAAATTGAAACAATTATTCTCTCTATGTTTGCGAAGTAGCTTCTGTAAAAGTGAACATTTATATTACCAGACGTGTGCATGAACTCTGTTTTCCATGTTTCTTATCACTATTGCAGAGATTTCTGTACTACAGAGAAATTTTTCTATATCCCTGCTTGTTTGCTTGATCGCAAAATGAAATTGTAATCCTGAGTTGGACATCACTGCTTATTGCCATAAATGTGACAGGGATGCTAAAAGCAATATTATCACCTGCATCATCTGATGTGTGTCCCTTGGTGCTAGGTGCAGATTCCTTTTCCCTACCTGTTTCTATGGTGTCAAATTAACGATAAGCTTTTTACAGGAAAGGGTTTACCTCTACCTGTATTTTTGTGCTGCCTTGTAAAACTTGATTGAATTTTTGTTTCCTGAACAACTAAAAACAAGGACAAATGAATCAATTAATTCTTGGCAGAATATGTAGCCCTGTTCAGGTAGTCCTGAAGTGGAAGACAAGCCTGAACCACCCTGGTGTTACTGGCCCTCAAAATGCACTTGTGGTGGCAGAAAGGCAGGATGCACCATAGTCCTCACACTCATCTTCTGCCACCAGAAGTATCTCAAAGTGGCTGGAGAAAGCTGTGCTTTACTTCTGTGTCATATATATGTTAAGTAGCATAAAGGGCTTTACTATGGCCCAGGATCTGATTGGAGAACTCCACTGTGAAAGGACAGCTTGCACTGTGACTGATCAATTGGTTTAGATATAGAGAGCTCTTCTAAAAAATGAAAAAAGACCTCCTTTAACATCATAGGAGACCACGTTGAGCCTTTGCTGTGACATTTGACAATAAGTATGCCACTTAATCTGCTGGTGTATTACTTCGCTCATCTGACACAAGAAAGCTGGCTGGACAGTTGCAGATTAAAGTTTGATTCTACAAGAGAAACAGGGCTGATTTTTTATATTACTGGACCTGAAATTCTGATTGCTTCATACTCAGGGAATAGCAACGAGTCTCATTGACTTCAAAGAGAATTCTGAGTACTGTCAACTCTGGCTCTTACGCTGGGTTTCCCATACTTCCACCTCTGTCTAACTCAGTATCATAACTGTTGTTTACACTCAAAGGTCCCAATAAATTTGTCCTGACTTGTGTTCACAGCTTGAAACATTTCTCAATTTCTCCATGTTTTCTTAGTGGACAGCTCATTTTTCCTAATGCTTTAAAAAACCTGAAAGTGTGAAACTCGTGCAGAAATGCCATCAGTGTTCAGAAGGATGTTCTATTGATTTCAGATTACAAAATACCGTCTGAGAAAGTCTAAGGATAACCTGTTCTTAGGAAAGACTGGAAAAAGGGGTATCAAAGGTCTTGCAAAGCACAGATTTGATCGGACTGGGGAAATAGGCTATCTAATCAAATACTGCAGGTCTCTCTCATTGTTGAGCATGGTAGCAGGATTCATCTGTTTATATCTTTACCATTTGTCAGCTTGATGGATGTGCCACATACAAGAAAGGCACATTCTTAGGTTTAAACATTCATTCTAACAGGAAGAGAAGAGATTTCTCTCTCAGAGGGGGGATGTATTGAATAGCTCTAGTTGCCCTCCAGACAAACCAGCCTTCTCTATGGTGCCATCTGACAAAATGTTTAGGTATGAATTATTCACTAGGTTTTAAGCATGTGGGTAAAGTTAAGTACCAAACTGATTTCCTAAAAAGATGGGAAATGCAGATGGAGGCTCTTAACTGTGAGTAATAACATTATACTGTAAAGACGGCTCTTTTTTATACTTGTATTCTGCTCACATTTGGAATCACATTTTCATTTGTCATCCTCATGGCATTTGAAATAGCACAGACTGAGGCTGGACAGAAGGGTACATTTGAACCTGAGCACTCTGATGCCTTTATCTGTAGATTTACATAATCTCGGGTGTGTACTCCTGTAGTTAATTACACGCATTCATCGTCTTTTGATGACATATTTCCATTACATGACATCTTTCCAGTGTCACCGGGTGCCTCTTGGCACAGATTGGTTTGTTCTGAAGAATAAAAGGAAGATAATAGCAGTCTTTCCCACAATAATCTCATATAACTTGAACTATTAATGTCCATAAATATAAGTGATGAAGACTGTTGTGCACTACTAAGGCCTTAAAGTTTTCTCTGATCATTCTAAAGAAAGGTTCTTAATCATTCAAGGGTAGAGCACTATTTTCTAATGAAGTCAAGATTTTTATTATAGGAAAACTTAATTTCCTGTTGGTAGGAAAACTTCTTTGAAGACCTTTTCAGACCTCTCTTGTGATTTGAGAAATCTAGGGTGGTGATGTGATCAGGGAAGAGGAGACAGAACTGCAACAGTACTTCAAAAAGTGCAATACATGGATCAGCCTTGAGTCATCCCCATCAAAAACAGAGAAAACTGAGGCAGAGTGAAATGTGGTGACTTTTCTGAAGTCATTCAAGAGCAGACACTAGTCCTTGCAAATGAAACGACTCATCTCAGCTCTCTCCTCTTAGCAATGGCAAGTAAATATCATCAGTCAGTCTGTTGAACATAGTGAGTTTTTGACAAATAATGAACGAAGGAGATTTCTTGTACTTTTTTCTTCCCTTCCCCCCCCCCCCCCCACTTAATAATTTCTGAGCAGAAAAAAAGAAAATTAATTGAGCAACTTATTGTTTGTATGAAATGTGTGCTCAGGTACAGATACTGTCCCTTCTCCCAGTAAATAAGTGCATATTACAAAGTCTGCATCACATCTTACATTACCTAGGTGCTTTTTTTGATCTTTTTATTCTTGGTAGCAAAGGTAAATACCAAGTGAGGCCTGAAGACTGAACTGTTCTTTTTTTCACTTGATAGCAAGAAGCTGGTTGTTAGGGCTTTATACAAAATACAGAGTTCTTTTGCTCAGGTATCCTCAAAGCCAGAACAGGTGACTTCTGTTATTCCTGGGACAGGGGGCAGGGGGCAGAGTGGGGGAAGTAAAAAATTTGCAAGCAAACAAGGAAAACCTGTAAATCATCTTGCTCAGGAGAAAGTTTAGGCTGATGTTCTTTAGCTCAGAAATAGAGATGGAGATAGAACATTATACAAAGGCTGCACAGACTAAATATTCTTCCAGGTAAAGTACTCATAACCCTGACTGAAAAAGCCCACAAAAGACAGGGTGGTGTAGACACCCGAAGAACTTGGAAGGCTTGAGCTGGCCATGCTAAGGAGATGCAGCAGTGTCCCTTCTCTGCTGGCTAAGGCATGCATTGGCAGGTTCAGCTGCTTGCCATTCTGCCATGCATGATCCTTTACAGACACAGCTACATGACTTATGGGTAGGGTTCTGGGATCTGCAGCTCTGCCCACTGAGACAGACTGGCTGGTCATACAACTACTATTGCTGCTTAGCCTTCGCTGTTGTGGAAATCTTGCACCACTGGCGGTATCAATGCAATTTCTGCTTTCCTGCAAGCTGGACATAATTTCAGATCCTGTCTGATCTCTATTACATGTTCTGATATTTCTAGTCAGCAGCACAAGGCAAAGAAAAAACAAAACCCCACAGCACACTTCTGCAACTAACATAGCAAGTAGATAATGCCTACTTATCACACCAAATACGGTGTCTAAGAGTTTTCTTGGCTAACAGTGAGGTTTCCTAGGTACACTTGAGCTAAGCCTTCCCAGCAATCAAGCTACATTCTGGTGAATATGGCTTCACATTTGTTCTAATGGGTGATTGATGATACCACCCCATTTGGTACAGCATAGAATTAATGGAGCATCTGGAAAATGAAAACAACTAACATTCACTATTTCTTTGTCATGGAGAAAATGAGCTAATGATAGTAGTAATCTAGTTTCCAGACATTGCACTCACACCCAGTAATCTTAAATACTCAGGCCTGGAAATAAAACATGAGCAACTTCATGCACATGGAACTGTGTTCATGGAAATCTCAGTAAGTGATTGAGACTTCAAAAATATCAAAGTTAAGACTGTTAATGACATTTTAATTTGCCTTTCTTGTGTGGTCATGTGTGGAAATGGTCTATAATTCTATGGGAAGGTTTTATTTGGTTACACAGGGATGTGACTTGGTGGGTTTACAGCCTAAGCATTACTTTCAAGGGATTTGGACTGTGAGGGTAGGTTCATTTATTGCAGAAGCTGAAAAATAAGTAGTGATGGAGGTAGATCAATATTCTGCTTCATTATTAGTTTAAATGCAACTCAGCATAGAATCATAGAATCATAGAATAGTTAGGGTTGGAAAGGACCTTGGGATCATCTAGTTCCAACCCCCCTGCAGTGGGCAGGGACACCCCACACTAAACCATGTCACCCAAGGCCTCATCCCTTTGAGGTCAAAGTAGCTGAATGTGATTTTACCTTATGCCTCCAGGATATGGCCCACAGGAAATTCATCCATTCTAAATCATCTCAAAAGGAGTTCTCAAATCTCTGACTTCACTAGCTGCTTGATAGGTACACTTGGGAATTTGCAGTTCTGTCTGGTTTTCTCCAATAGCCTAAACATCTCGCTGTCCACCTCCTGTCTCTCAACACTTCTTCCTCCTCTTTTCTTTCTCCATGTGAGCAGAAGTTTCAGGTAGCATCCAGAAGACATGGCTTGGCGAGAATCAACAAATATTTGTAAACTATCAGATAGTGATCTCCAGTATGTTGAACCTGCTGGGCCCATATCCCAAGCCCTGTTCCACCTGCCCTTCTTGCAAGCATGAGGTCTGTATCCTGCAGTGTGAGGGTGGAAGAAAGAGGTGAAAACATTCTGTGGATAACCCCTGTGATGACTGCAATCCAGTAGTTCATCTCTCCCTCCTTTCAGTGCATTCTAAGGAGCAAGATCCTTCTTTCCTTTACCTCAAAAACTACTTGCACATCCAGACCTTTCTCTCCCTTCCAAAATTATTTCTCTCAACACAGTCACAAGTGACATGCTGCCCATCCCCAGCAAGATGTTAATGGCCAGAAGGAGCTGAGGACCTCAAAGCAAGACAAACTGCTGCAAAGCATTGCCTGGCAGGATGCCTTAGGAGGCAGAATGGAGCAATGTGTCTGCTGGATGTCCTACTTGGAAGGAGGTGGAAACAGGATGTACTGGGAGGTGGGTGCGATGGACGGTGGTTCAGGGAAGCTCTGCTGCAGCACATTTCACATTCCTCTTATCATCCTTTACACTTCTCTATCTCCACCAGCACTGAACTGAAAGAGCCCCTTGGATGAACAGATAGGAATTCCTATTTGATTTTAAATTGCAGTCTCCATATGTGTTTACAAGCCAGGTTTTCTGCCAACGCCAGTACAGCCCCCTTCAGTTACCAGTCTGATAGAAGCATTGCTGGAACATGCATGGGCCCTGGCATGCCCAGGGTGTGCCAACACACCTGGCCCTGAGATTGCTTATGAAACACCATATCCTGATGTAACTCAGGTTCAACCTCTCTCTCCTGCCCTGGTTTCCATGGACTTCATCACGTGCACTAGGGGGATCCAAGAAGGGATCCAAGGCACGATATTTTTAAAGTAACTCTCTGGAGAGCTAGGGACCATTACTGAACAATGGAAAATGTCTTCTTCATGCTGTAGGCATTGCCCCTCTTGATACCTTCTGGCTGTTAAACGTCACTGCCCCTTTGACAGTAAGTACCTCACAAATGAGGTTGCATTTCAGGCTGGCCATGGTGGACTGGACACATAATTTATGTGCTAGGTTCTTACAGATCTTTGTAAAGCACATGTAACTTAAAGGTTTTGTGGTTTTAAAGATATAGTAAAAAGATGCTTTTCAAAGAAATGGTACAAATTGCATGCTTAATTGATTTTCCTGTCAAAGCCAAAGGATGAATGAGCTTTCTCAACAGAAATCTGTAAGACATAGAATATGTATGTGTTCACACACATATATTTACATTTGTACATACACAAATGGAATGGCAAAGTGATGCCCCATCCCTCTGCCTTCGCTTTTTCATCCTGGAGGAAAAAAAAAGGAAAACCAACATTTTTTCCCTGAAACTTTCCATTAAAATTATTTTTCAGACCATAAAAAGTATTCTTTCTTTCTGGACATTAATTCTTTCTTCTTCCCCATTCAGGCTGAAAAGAATGCTGAAGATTGTTGTTTTCAGTACAGGTTTCTTTGTAAGTATGATTTTCCTTTGAAGCAGGAATATCTGAGGGTTGAAAGACTGGGGACCATTGTTTAATTTTACACCCTGGATTGGCATGACTATAGATCATATCAAATATAGATGGCAATGAATTAAAGTACTTACTATTTTCTCTCCAAACTCACATGTTCCTTAAAGAAGGTGGTTTTTTTTATGTTGTGAGCCCCATTAGGAATAGACACTGTGAATGTGTAAGTGTGATACCGTTTTACCAGAATCCATTCAAAATTTTGTGAGTCTGGGTGATTAAATTATCCAATCCTGACTAACACAACTGTGGAAGAAAAAATGTTGCTTATTTGTTGGGAAGTGCCTGTGTGCTGTTCCACATTGTGAAAATGGCATTTTTGGCAATTTCCAAAGAAAAGCTCCAGCTTTGTAATTAATTTCAGATCGGTACAAACATACTTTTACTTGACAGATTTGTTACACAATATTTAACAGACCAGTCTTTTCTGGTTTTGAATATTTCTGATCAGTATTATCTTATTATTTTATTACAACGAGTCCTCAGTTTTGATAGTTTTCAAAGTCTCACTTACCCAATCAATCAGAATTAAACACTGACAAGAAAGAAAATCCATCAGAAATGAGATCAAATCCTCAAAAATAACAATAAAAAAATAAAAAACTTAGAAAATAAAATTTCAAAAGATACTTTAATAGCAGCTGAGTTCTGATAAGAAGCAGTCCTTGCAAATATTTTAAAATATTATAATTAAATCTGAGCCAAAATCAGGAATGTCTGTTCCTGAAATGGGAGAGAAGATTTCCTAGACCAAAGGCAACAGCTGAATCAATAATTTTTATGCCTTTTTTAACCCATGGCCAGTGTGGTACCCAGAATTTTTTGCCTGTAATAGCAGTAATATGTGTATCAAGGTGATGGGGGCTTTGGCAATCATCAAAGAATACTTTACAGCCATGTCTGCAAGCCAGCAGAGCCAATTAGACCAAACAGCATGTGCCAGGTGGTGATCCTGAGCTGGAAATGGTATCAACAGTATTGGACTGTCAAACAAGTCTCGGCTAAGCAGAGTGAGGCAGAGATGTAGCAAATGATTGCAGTAGTTGCATAAACTCATGGAGGAGGTGATGGTGAAACTGGAAGTGGGGTTCTGGAGTTAGTGCAAATAACTAATGTTTTAGGATAATCATTGCTTGTTGTTTCAAGAAAGAGCCCATACGTAGGCCTCCAGGGAGGTGCTCCTGGCTGGTGACCTGAGCGAAACAAGAGGCTGTCCTACATTATCAAATACGAGGTTGATCGAAAGACAGGGTCAAAAACCCCTTTTGCCATCAGCAGCTCCCCACTTACTGCCCAGATGTCTCTCTGAGCTGGATTTTCTGATGCACTTGGCTTAGAAGAAATTATATTTATCATCATGCTTCTGCTTGGGGCTTCACTCTCAGCTCTTTGCTTTCCTCTGACATGCTGTAGAAGTAGTGCACTTCTACATGTAGTGCATGAAGTAGTTCACCTCTACAGCACATATTCTACATGCACAACTGAAAAACCTAAGCTGTGAACAGAGAAAGAGATCGTACCTAAGGAAAAAAAAAAAAAAAAATTGTAGAAGAAATAATAGAAAGTAGCAGAAAATGTGGCTGGCGTTAAAAAATGGTCAGTGTTACTTGTTCTGGACCTTCTATATTCATTTTTGCACTGGGTTGTGTTCAAGATTTTCAGCCTGCATTATGAAGCACAATGTGCAGTCATGCGGATCAAGGCAAGCTAAGCGCTCCTCCTGCCTGGGGTTTTCAGACCAACCTGACATTTTGCAGACAGACGCAGCTGTGCCAGAGCGGTTAGAAAACTGAAACAGTTTTATTACAGTGTTAATTTCCATGGGTTATATTTCACTTTCTTCTGGGTGAAATGAAATTAATTGGCTTTTTTTTTTTTTTAACTGAACTTTAAGGAGTTGTTCAAGTTAATCAAAAGTCCAACTGCTTTTTTTCAAGTACTGGTGGAGCTGTTGTGCTTGCTGTGGATGGGAATTCTTTCTCAGCAATGCCCAACAAAAACAAGACCTATTTCTGTAATGTGATGTGTTATTCTATGTTTTATTTATTCAGTTTCTTTTGCTGGATGATATAACACAAGATATTGTAGATGGTAAAATGTCCACAAGCTTAAAAAATATCAAAACAATTAATTGGAAACTATTCTATTGAACTGTATGAAATAAAAGTAAGTAATCTTTGGCTTAGGAATAAGCATGTGTTGCAAGTGATTAGGTGCTGAGTGGGTGTGCCAGGGAAATATTAAAATACATGAAAACCTTTTGCACTTTCGTTGGGCAGCCTCATCTGTATGGATTACAGTGTTGGTGTTAGTTAAGAGTAATATGTGTATATTTCACCTCTAAAAAAGTGGTACAAAGAGATCGCAGTTGTATCCAGACCTTACCGTTATGGCTTGTGCTGTTCTTTATGGTACAGATGTGATAGGACTTAGGCTGAGTGAGGGTAAAGAGCTTTTCTTGTTGAAGCTGCAGGACACAAGCAGCATCCTACAAGTGTTTCTATTTCTTAATGACCTTGACTTTATTATGACCAGGACCTCTATTCAGAGTTTTCATGTAATTCTGGGGTATGGAAGAGAATAATGAATAGATTCACAAAATAACAGTCTGGAAGGGAGCTCTGCAGGTCTCCAGTTCAACCTTCTCCTCAGAGCAGGTCTAACTTCAAAGTTAGACCAGCATGCTTAAGGATTTGCTTGCTTTCAAGTTCTGAATCTCTCCAAGGGCTGAGATTTCATGATAGGACTGGTCACTTGTCCTACTGCTTAACTGTCTGGATTTTCTTTTCCTCTTATGAAAGTCAGATATTCTCCTGCAACTCATGTCTGTTGCTTCTTTCCCCTATCCTGACCACTTACGAGAAGAGTTGTGCACCCTCTCTGTAGTGGAAGAAAGCACCGAGAGCCCTTTTTAGCATTTTTTAGGCTACCCCGCCTCCCCAACCAATTCACTCCAGTCCCTTCTAGCAGTGGTTTTAGTAGGCATCTCATTAAAAGACAAAACTACACCCACACAGGGTGAACTAGCCCAAACCTGCTCGCAGGAAACACTGATTGTGATCACTGCGCTGAGGGCATAAGGTGCAGCATGGTGCAAACAAACATGCTTAACTATTGAACTGCAAATGCGACCATCGATGCTATGATCTAGCTGCCTGTGACTGGATCTGGTGGTACAATTCAGCTGTGCAAACTGAAATGGAGGAATGTATATAAGGAGCAAAGCCTTCTCTGACTGGCTTTTACAGATTGGGTGAGAGGGAAAGCACTCTCCCAGCATTGAGCCCAATGGGCTGTGTTTGTGAACAATTTCAGTCTGTCTTTGTACTGCTAAACACTGTAGGAATGGAAACACCAGTCTATAGCAGTCTTGTGGGAAACTAAACCATGTTGATTATAACATGTAGAGCTGGATAGGTTTATTTTTTTTTGTTTTTTTTTTTTTTTTTTTTTACTAAGAAGAGCTTTGCTATTGAAAAGAGTCCGTAAATTGACACCAATACCCAAATTTAGTAAGTTATGTGCAGAAGCGCACTCAGCTTGGCAAACATTTCCATGGAATGGTTTCTTTTAGGTGAGATGTAACTTTTACTAGGAATAAAGAAAGCAAAGCTCATAGCTATCATGGGAGCTTTCAGTGCTGAGGAAAACCCCCCCTGAAGTCCATGCTTGGGACCAGATAATGTTGCAGGGAGTGTGAGGTCTGTGAGTTTTTTGTGCCTGGGTCACTGAACTGGTATATCTGCAACTGCAGATCTTTCTTTTTTCTTTCTTAAATAGTGCAAAAAATCTCCCTTTTGTCTGCTGCAAAATGAATCCAGATGGTGAAGGATCAGTAGTTTATGCAAAGAAGAATTATTCTTCCCTGCTTGACCCTGATAGTATGCAGTCCCAGGCTTCCGATATGTGTCCACAAGGTACACCTGAATAATTTCCAGCAACAAACCAACAATGTTCTCTTTTTATTTGCCATTTTATTTCAGGGTTTTCTCCATTTATTTACAAAACATTTTTCTTTATAGGTGTCTTTTATTTCCTCAAAATTGGATGAAGTTCTATCATGTCAGAATGATAGAACAGGAACAAGTCTTTTAGCAAATAAATAAGAGCTTAAAAAATTATTCTTCTGTTATGGAAACTGCATTAAATTAAGACTTTATCAAAACCAAATGAAAGTTACATAGTCAGATTTGATTTTCCCAGGTTTACTTCCCTTCTAGACAGGTAGAATATTTCAGCTTTCAGTGCTAAAGATCTGGAAACTTTCCTTATCACTTCAATTCACTTGTTTATGCAAAGAGAAAACAGGGAAGTCATCCCTCTATATTTTAGGTCTAGTTGCAGCATTCAATACAATTCCAGTTCCAAGAATGACATGAAGTACTGAATTACATTGCATTTATATTTCCTTATACCTCCTTTTCTGGTTTATCTTTTCAAAAATGTAAGATTTGATCTTTGGCCATAGTTAAATGTGAACAGTGTAGACAACTGTGTTTCATTTATAGGTCTCACATTTCTGAAATCTGTTTTGCTTCTTAATGTGAAAGAAATAATGAATTTATAGAAATCTTACATAAACCATGAATGATAGTTACTTATCTTAGTTTGATGATCTGGACGTGACACTTTGATGGTCTGGGTTGTACTGGGAAGCAAAAGATCCTGATTAAATGAAGCCTTGCACTATGGATGCCCTCTGTGGATAATTTTCCAGGACAGCTCCTGTTCATATTTATCACACTGTTATTAAAAATGACCTTTTCACCAGAAAATACGTATTTTCTAGTGTTTATAAAAGTGGAGCATTGGGGTGTATCCTGCAGTATTTTGAATCAAAACTAACAGATAACTGAAGGCGTGATATCATCTTCTGCATTTGGTGTCTCATTTTTCCCAAAACGTTCAAAAGTGTTGAGGAAGCTGATGATGTTGGAAGCTGTTTAAAGAAAA
The DNA here is from genome assembly GCF_963264785.1 of Psittacula echo. NCBI lineage: Eukaryota > Metazoa > Chordata > Aves > Psittaciformes > Psittacidae > Psittacula > Psittacula echo. Next base: position 102,439,696 of record NC_137738.1, read on the forward strand.
TACTTTCACTCTTTTTCCTGAAACTGGGTCACATATCAGAATTCAGCTGCTGCTAATTAATTTTTCTGTTAGTCTGCTGTCACATCTAGCTTATCACACGATGGCCCTTAACTTTCAGTGCATACACTCTTCGCTGTCCACTGTGGATCTCAGTAACTTTGTTCCCAAGGTCAGGCATCTTTATTAGCAGCTTTCCTTTCCCATATGTACAGTAGGCTGGCTCATCTGCTCTGATGTTATCAGATAAATCTTGATTGCAATGCCTGCCTCAGAGGTGACCTGGCATAAGAAGCAAGGCATCATCCAGCCATGCAAGTGATAAATTTGCTTAGGCTGTTAAAAAAGTCCAACCCACAACCGAAAACTGAACTAGTGGGCTTTGCTGGAGATTGTGTGTTGCCCTGGGGTACTTGCTATAGAAACTGTGCTTTTTACTGTCTGTCTAGGGGTGGAAGGACATATGCGTCTTCACTGCTAAGACCTTAAATTCCCTTTTAATATAGCTGCTGTGTGCCTCACTACAGATCAAATCTGGCAGCATGATGAGGGAACCAGCATGAAGAAGAGCATTTTTAACCATTTTTAGCTTTCACATAAGAACTAATATGATCATACATGCCCTTCTGAGTTGCTGTTAGAGACATGCTACACCACCTCCTGCCCAGGCTGCAAGTCTGGGTTATGATTCTGCCTTTTTTTGAGTATGGACAGTGCAATGGTAATGCTGATTTTTATCATCTGCATCAGATCGTTGCCAGCATGACGCCTAACCATGACCCAGGGAGAGCAAAGAAAGTTCTCACTCAATTTATGGAAAGGCTGTCTGAGATTTACTTCAGTGTGTTATAACAATTTCACTGTACTTCATGGTACAAAATGAAGATGGGGATATATTTTGCTGTAAATCTTAGAGGAGCTCAGAAAACAGCACAACCTTTGATTTGTTAGTCACTGCCATGCTGGTAAAGTGCTTTTTTGTAATAGTAATTGCAGTAGAGTAATTGTAGAGCACCTGTAGTGGAGAAATTACCTTTTATTTGTTTGAATAACAAAGACTCTGGGCTATGTATTAAATCGCCTATTGAGGGCTTTTTCAGCTTATATTTCTAAGCTCCTATGACTCTACTGGGATGACAAAAGCTAAGGACAAAGATTTCTCTCCTCAGAGCTTGCAGTAATTGCAAAGCAATTGCTGAATATGATCTTGCAGATGAATTTTACAGCTGTGGGACAATGGGTTGCTCAATTCAACAACTTTTTTCTTTCATTTGGTGCTATTCCTTACTCTTGATAAACTGTTTTCTTGGTGGTACCTGTTATAATCTTTCATAAACAACAATTGGAGGAGCATTAAGTACATAATAGAAAAGGTCTGATCTTGCTCCCACAGCGCTGTGAGTAAACTTTATGGTTGGCTTATATGGGAGCAGAATTTGGCTCCAGGGACAAGCCGCCTCTGAGCAGAGACCACCAAAGATTTGTTTCATCGCTCAGACTTGCACTGCAGAGTGTTTTTCAGCTTCACGCAGGGCAGAATGTGTGTGCTGATCCTCCCCACGGGATGTCAGCCACCCATGCTGCAGGGTATTGAGCAGAGGAATCACCAAAGTACCAGTGTAGACCTAATAATATTGAAATGGAATTTTTCTTGTTATGGGCATGTCCATTTCTTCCTGTCTTCCTCAGAGAGGTCATCAGTTATATGCGGTTCTGTGAGGTGCAGCCCTACACTGTGGAGTCAGGGCTCCAGCCTCTCCTGTTAAGTACCAAGTTGGTTCCTTTAATTTATTAGCCCATATCTGTGCCACATGGACCGTGATCAGGCTTAAGTTTTCTCTGTTTTCATTCTTGCTGCAGGACATTGTCAGAAACATTCTTGACATATTTCCTGTGAACCTGAATGTACCCCTATCCCAGAGTCAATACCTGGGAAGTACTGTCCAGAATTAACTATGTATGAATTTCCGAAGATCAATTCCATTTCAAAATACCTTTGCCACAGAGAATGTGGAGATATTTCTACCTGGCTGGCACTCCCTCCCTTGTGTTGCCATGAAACAGTCCTCCCCTTCCAACTACAAAGCTAACATAGGTCTTGTTAATTGCCTTATGTTGGGTTCCTCACTTGATTCCTAAAGAGCAGGACTGAAAATTGGCCTAAACTTTTCAGGAATTAAGGCTGTCATGTGGAATCTAAATTTTAGACTGATTTTGAAACAGCTCTGCTGAAAATAAGTATCTCTATTTCTTGAGTAGCCAGCATCTTGTAGGAGTTGCCTTTTTAAGCTTTCTAGAGGGAAATCCTGTCTGACGTCCTTTGACACTGGCTGTTTAGGGATGTGCAATGTCTTGCTGGAGATCCTTCAGAAAGATTGGCTTGCAAGGCACCAGAAAGCAATTAATCTTGTATGCATGTATTGCAGGATAGGACAAATGACCTTCTACATCTTTATTTTCATTAAGAGCAGCAGGATCTAAATCTTCAATCTAGACAGGTAGCCTTTAGATACTCAAATGAGGTCAGAGGAATCCACACTTCCTGAACCCCAGGCTCATCTACTGAGGGAAACTTGAGGCAAACTTTTACTGACAGACAAGTTCACAAGCATCCTGTAGTAAGAAGTAGGTTTAATACTTTCCTTTTCTATCCTCATTTTGCAAGGCTTATACAAAATGATGTCTGTCCCTTCTATCTCAACTGCTCCTGTGCAAGAAGGAACAACTTCAGTTACTTGATGTTCTTTCACAGTCTGAGTCTGTATCAGATTCCCAATTCAGTGCAAAGAGGTTGGTCAATCACTGGCCAGTTCAGTGAACTCAACTAGAATTGCAGAAGTCTCCTGCAGGCATTTTTGTCATTTTGTCCCAGCTCATATGAAAAATTATTGCCATTAAATAAAAAGCTGAGTAAGAAGAGGATGACCGCATGTCACAGATCCTTCCATGTGTAAGACACTTGTTATGGTTTCCTTTGTGCATGTTTTCAGTAACTTCAGGGGTGCTCAGGCAAAGTACTGGCAGTGGCAGGAGCACATCTGTCATCTCAATAAGGCTTCGGAAAGTAAAGTACTCTGGATCAGGAGACCATGGACTAATAAAATAATCTGTTGTGAAATGCTATTAAGGAAAAATGTGAATTAAATCACTTTTGCTTTCACTGTTCTCTCTCTCTCTCTGACACACACAAAGTCATTTGCATACAGTATATAAGGTCTACATATATATTGTGAGGCTTCTTGCAGTGCAATTTGGAAGCTGTCTTTCCTCTTTATGTTAACAATGAAACCAACAATGTATAGCATAGATTTATTAGCACTTTATCTTCTTTTCCAGTCAAAACTGCTTGTTTTATGCTGAAAAAATCTTGTCCCTCCTTAACAATCAGCAAAATTTGTTCCATACAAAAATATTTTGGAACAGGCTGTAATATGTTGTTCTATGTGCACTAGAAATGAAAGTACTGATCCAATTCTTTTGCAGGTCCTGTGTGGCTGTGATGCTTCAGGCTGCTCTAACAGTAAACTTGCTTCCCTATATCTTCCTTTTGACTTTCACTCCCTGCAAATCTTCAGGGGACCATTACTGCTGAAATAAAAAGTGAGTCGGAACTTCATTGACGTTTACCTTTAAAAATAGCATGTGTGATGAAGTAACACAACTGCATTGTTTTTCAGCCTAATATTTTGTCACAGTCATCAGCTTCTGTACCTGAAGGAAGAGAAGGCAGGTGCATTAACCAGATGGACAGATGGAACAAAATGTCACTAAATTGTGCAGGCATGGAAATAGACCTAAGACAAATGGCGTTTTGGATGGAAGGTGACCCAGTCAGTCAGTTGTAGGCAAATCATTAAAATCAAAAGAAACTTCTGGAAAACAAGTTTTCAGATGCAGGGAATATTGCTGAATGTTTGTTACTGTTGTAACAGGAGAGGCAGGTCTAAAACTGGAAGCTTAATACACAAGAAACGTATTGGAGGACCACCTCAGAGGAATATTATGCTATTTATTTATTCCCTTCAACCACCTTGGCTTAACTAGATCACTTGTAGTCATTTCAGACCTTTGGGGGTGTCCTGGTTTCAACTGTAACAGTAATTTTTAACTCCTTCCTAGCAGCTGCTGCAGTGCTGTGTTTTTGACTTAAATCTGAGAGCAGTGCTGATAGCACACTGATGTTTTAGTTGTTTCTCAGTAATGCTTACCCTAATCAAGGCCTTTTCAGTCTTTTATGCTCTGCCAGTGAGGAGGGGCACAAGAAGATGAGAGGAAGCAGAGACAGGAAACCTAACCCAAGCTATCCAAAGGGATATTCCATACCACAGCATGTCATGCCCAGTATAGAAACTGGGGACAGTCACCCAGAAGGACAGATCGCTCCTCGGGTCGGGATGGGTATTGGTTGGTGGGTGGTGAGAAATTGTATTATGCATCACTAGTGTTTATTGCTTTCTTCCCCTTTCCCCTTTTAGTTTTATATTCTCTGCCCTTGTAATTTCCATTATTATTATTACTATTATTATACTTTAGATTTTGGACGGTTGTTATCTCAAAGATCTCCCATAGGGTTTATATTCTTTCGATTCTCCCACCCAGAGTGGGGAAAGGGAAGGGGTGAGCAAATGGCTGTATGGTGCTGAGTTACCAGCTAAGCTTAAACCACAACAGGGGAACACCCCTTGTTTCAGAAGAGCTCTCTCCGGGAACATCAAAAATATTTCCATTCTCCTTTAAACCCTAACCTCTTTGGAGACAATTCTTCCACTTTTCCCTTCTTGATTACGACATTGCATATCCATATGCTATTGCCCAGCTTCTTATTCTGACCCATGATCTGGATATTTTTCAGTTTGTTTTTTATTTGTTTGTTTGTTTTAGCCAATAACAGATAAACTGCCTAGCTCATGTCATATAGGAATTTATAATATGGCCTTTTTCTATTATTACTACCATGTGAAGGTGTCCTGGGTTCAGCAGTAGCAGTCATTTTTTCTCCTTCTTAGTAGTTGGTGCAGTGCTGTGGTTTTGACTTTCGGCCTGGGAACAGCGCTGATAACACTGATGTTTTTAGTTACTGCTCAGATGTTTAGCCTGACCAAGGACTTTGTGAGTCTCATGCTCTGCCAGGGAGGAGGGGAAGCCGGGAGGAAGCAGAGACAGGCCACCTGACCCAAACTAGCCAAAGAGGTATTCCATACCACAGCATGTCATGCCCAGGATGTAATCGGGAGTTACCTGGAAGGGCACTCTCTGCTTGGTCGGGCTCATTCTCGGCGGGTGGTATCGTATTCTCTTCTCTTGTTGTTTCCCTTATCATTATTATTATTGGTGGTAGCAGTAGTGATTTGTGTTATACCTTAGTTACTGGACTGTTCTTATCTCAACCCGTGGGAGTTACATTCTTTCAATTCTCCTCCCACCCCTCCAGGAGGGGGGAGGGGAGAAGTAGAAACTAGGTGGCTGACTTGCCAACTGGCTTAAACCACGACAGTTCTTTTTGGCACCCAAAGTGGGGCATGAGGGGTTGAGATGATGACAGATCTGACCAGAGTGTGTCTAATCGTATTTGTGATAAGCATTCAGTGTTTTGGATTAATAGTCACTCGTCACAATGCTGATTTATTGGCTTTCAAAGTTGTTGGTTTTGATCTCACAGTTTCAGTATGTTGTAGCTTACTTAGAGCCAGTATTTGCTGTGTCAGTGTTCATCAGGTGGGGGCTTTGGGCTAAGGTTCTTGTCTCATTGTACTTTATGGTAATGAGTTATAATACAATAGAATCATTGATCATGAAACTGGTCTGGCTTATGTTCCCAGTGTGGTCACCACCTTTATACTTTGGGAGGTATATAATAGAAGTGCTTAGCAATTACACATCTTTTTTATCCTTCTCAGGTGGTCAACCTGTGAAGGAGACATTCTCTTACCCTCCCAGCCCCCCCATAGCCCCCGGACTGTTTACAGCATTTTTTGAGAGTTTTGAAGTTTTTGAATGCCCTTTTAATACTGTTGAGACCTGTTTGCTGATTGTGATGGGGGTCACCATGTTGGCACGCATACAGAGTGTGTTTTGTCCACAACCATTACGGCTGATCTCAAGAGTTAAGCAGAGTCAGATTTGGGTCTTGTCTGGGGTTAGACAACAACATAGGAGGACAGAGAGATTTTCCCCGAGGCTGGACAGCCATGAGTGGCAGGGTGTGTGGGATAGTATGGGCAAGTATCTAGGTCAGTGGGCCCCTCCAGTGTTTTGGAATTTCACCACTGAACAAGTACAAAATCCAGAAGAATTAGTAAAACACTTAAATGAGGTGTGTTGTCATCCTGGTCATACCAGAGAGGAACAAATCATGTCAACGTGCTGGGGCTTGGCCTATGCTTATGGGACCTTGTTCAACACTATCCAGCACCTTCAAAAGGAAAAAAATGTCCCTGGATCTGAGGGCAAAGCAACGGACAGCGCAGCTACTCCAGCTCCGAGCACAGCAGCTACACCACCCCCAGCAACCAGTACAGTCGCTACTCAAACTTCGGCTGCAACGGACAGCGAAGCTACCTCAGCTCCAAGCACAGCAGCTACACCACCCCCAGAGATAAGTACAGTTGCTACCCAAACCACAGTGATAATCACTGCAGCTAAACCAGAGGACCAATTCATACCAATACCGGTTGCCCCTGTATGCAAGAGAAAAAGCAAAAAGAGGCACGAAGGGTGAGGCAAGATGAAGAAACAATGTATTCACCACCCGGGCCACCATCTGATCAGGAGTCATCATCACATGACGAAGAAGAAGAAGAAGAAGAGGTGACTTCTCGACCTCAGACCTCAACTGAGCTATGGAATATGCGAAAAGATTTTACCCGTCAACCAGGGGAGCACATCATCACCTGGTTGCTCCGATGCTGGGACAATGGGGCCAATGGTCACGAACTAGGAGGTACGGAAGCCAAGCAGCTGGGATCACTTGCTAGAGAAGGGGGAATTGACAAAGCAATTGCAAGACAGAAAAAGTCCCTCAGTCTTTGGAGGCGGCTCTTGGCATCTGTGAAAGAAAGGTTTCCATCCAAGGACGATGTTATGAGTCGTTTGGCCAAGTGGACTACTTTAGACAAAGGCATCCAGTCTCTGAGGGAATCAGCCATCGTAGAGATGATCTATCACATCAAGCCGAATAACAGGGATATACCCATAGACCCAGATGAAGTCAAATGTGCACAACCCATGTGGCGAAAACTTACACAGAATGCACCCTCATCATATGCCCATTCACTGGCAACAGTAACCTGGAATGATGTAGTACCACTAACAGTGGATGAAATGATTCATAAACTCCGAGAGTTCGAGACAATCTCACCCCTTCCATCATCTCAGCTGTGGAAAAACTGTCCCAGGATCTTAAATAATTGAGGGACAATCTATTTGATTTATCCAGCTCCAAACATTTACTGACACATGTCTCAGCTATTAACAAAAGGCGTCCTATTGTTTGAGAGAGAAGATATGGAAGGTATACGCCACGGGCCACCCTATGGTCTTACCTGTGGGATCACGCAGAAGACATGACGAAGTGGGATGGAAAACCTACTTCAGCTTTGGAGGAACGGGTGTGCAAATTGAGAATGGGAACAAGGTCAAGGCTGATCATCCCATGAGAGCTGCGGCTTCAGTCTCTGGTGAGCAGGTTCCCAGATGGAGTGGAAGAGCTGATTTTACTCCAGCTCCTGTGATAATGAAGAATAACCCCTTTCAACATGACTTAAGTGTCCAACCTTGTGATGACTGTTAGAGGGGCCCTGCCTCCAGCAAGGTGGAGGTAGGGGACAATCAGATTTGCTGGACTGTGTGGATCAGATGGCCTGGCACATCAGTCCCACAGAAGTACAAGGCTCTAATAGATACCGGTGCACAGTGTACCCTGATGCCATTAAGCTGTCAAGGGGTGGAACCCATCTATATTTCTGGAGTGACAGGAGGATCCCAAGATTGTACTGTACTGGAGGCTGAAATCAGCCTAACTGGGAGGAAATGGCAAAAGCACCCCATTGTGACTGGTCCAGAGGCTCCATGCATCCTCGGCATAGACTGCCTCAGGAGAAGGTACTTCAAAGACCCAAAAGGGTACCGATGGGCTTTTGGTATTGCTGCTTTGGAGACTGAGGAAATTGAGCAGCTGTCCACCTTGCCTGGTCTCAGAAGTTCCTTCTGTTGTGGGGTTGCTGAAGGTCGAACAACAAGTGCAAATCACGACCACAACAGTGCACCAGCGGCACTATCGCACCAATTGAGACTCCCTGATTCCCATCCATAAGCTGATCTACAGACTGAAGAGTCAGGGAGTGATCAAGCAGGACCCGCTCACCCTTTAATAGCCCCATATGGCCAGTGCGAAAGTCTAACGGAGAGTGGAGACTAACTGTAGACTATCGTGGCCTGAATGAAGTCACACAGCCTCTCCTGCCCTGAAAGACTGTTACAAGAGATGGAGCCCGACATCATGGACTCAGCAGCTCTATAGGGATTGGTCCATGCACTAAGATAAGAGTGCACTAAGATGAGAATGATGGTATATTGAAAATGTGGGATCTGAGCATGACGTGAATGGTATGGAATAAGGGGTGGATACTGTCCTGGGTTCAGCAGCAGCAGTCATTTTTTCTCCTTCTTAGTAGTTGGTGCAGTGCTGTGGTTTTGACTTTCGGCCTGGGAACAGCGCTGATAACACTGATGTTTTTAGTTACTGCTCAGATGTTTAGCCTGACCAAGGACTTTGTGAGTCTCATGCTCTGCTAGAGAGGAGGAGAAGCCGGGAGGAAGCAGAGACAGGCCACCTGACCCAAACTAGCCAAAGAGGTATTCCATACCACAGCATGTCATGCCCGGGATGTAACCGGGAGTTACCTGGAAGGGCATTCTCTGCTTGGTCGGGCTCATTCTCGGTGGGTGGTATCGTATTCTCTTCTCTTGTTGTTTCCCTTATCATTATTATTATTGGTGGTAGCAGTAGTGATTTGTGTCATACCTTAGTTACTGGACTGTTCTTATCTCAACTCGTGGGAGTTACATTCTTTCAATTCTCCTACCATCCCTCTGGGAGGCAGGGGGGAGAAGTAGAAACTACGTGACTGACTTGCCAACCGGCTTAAACCACGACAGAAGGGTTTTATAGTAAGGGCCTTTTCTGTTACTACTGCTGTATAATGATTATAGTGATAGTCTGAAAATAACAACTATGGTGAGATTCTCATCTTGGCTAGACAGCAGCATGGAACATGTCATTCTGGCACTCAAATTGCTGTTTCTGGGAGGCCATGGAAACCCTACAATTGTTTTTTTTTTCACTATAATACTGAAATCTATTTTTTATAGATACAATCCTTGAAAAATCATATAAACTATAAAATTAACCTCAATTTTTTTAATGCCAAGCACAAAAAAATTATTCTTTTGCCCATAATTAAAATGAAAAAAATATGTAAATATCGACTTGGTATGGACCCAAAAAAGAATAAAAGAAAATGTGTTGGTTTTGGTAATTTTGCAAAGTGACCAGCTGCCCAGTCTGGCATAATTAAACAGATATGCACAGAAACAAGCATGCTAAATATCCTCAGTTTTCAATTCCAACACATGGATGCAATGACTAAGGAAGAACAGAAGACTTGCACAAAACTCACTCATGACTGGACTGTAATGAACTATGAATACAAAGGAAGCTGTCCGACGAGTTGAAATTCAGACCAAAGGTGACAGAAAATACAAGCTAGCGCTCAGCATATATATGTAGATTTCATCTTCATTCAGTCTGATTTGTTTGCCATTAAAAAGCGATTTATATTCATTCAACTGCTTGTTTTACTTTTTCTTTTTTTGTTTGGAGTTTTTTTGGGGTTTTGGGGTTTTTTTTTGATACCTGCATTTCTTGATGTAAATTTATTCGCCAAAGAAAAGACTTTTTTTATATCTATGCAGATATTTGCACTGAGATGTTTCATAACTTAGCATAGGAAAGAAATACTGATTAATGTATGTTCGTTATTTGTGTGTGCCATTAAATAAAAACACATTTTTCTTCCTCTTTAGGAAGTGCAACAAACGATCATTAGTAGTAACTACTATTGATACATTTTACTTATTTTTTGCCATTTAATAACCCTTAACTGTTTCAATGCAACTTTCATGTTCAAAGACATTAGGAAAATAGGACCACATGGTTATCTTGTAGTCATTCACCTGTAAAGTAAGTGATGTTTTTGTGACAGTTTTTGCAGGCTGCCACAAAAGGTATCGTAAAACACTCAGACACCCATTCACAGGTGTTCTTTTTGAAGGCTTTCATCCCCACAGCGGTATTCAATGTCAATATTAAACTTTATGTGTGTCTACTCTAATTATGGGAGATGTGACATAGGAAGGCAGAAGCAGCTGTGGTGGCATGGAGAAAATAGTAATTGCTTTTTTCACATAGAAAGAAAGTCAGTCAATTGCACTTCTAGGGAATGATTAAAAGCTCTGTTTTGTAATTGTCTGTTTCCAGTCCGGACACAATCTTTGTGTGGATCTGCAAGCCAGCACTGATTACTACCATGACTGTTCACATGCATCTGTTACAGGCTTCCAATCACCAGTTGTACAAAAATATTGAGAATACAATCTTCCATGTATTTTAAAGGTAGGATGTCTTCTACATTGCGGTCTTTCAACCCAGGCATTTCCTGACACAGATTGTTCCTGACTTGGTTCACTTATTAGGTTCAGCTAAACATTGTCATATTGTCTGGTCTTCCTCTTCCCCCTGTGACAGGGAGTCAGGGATTAGGTGGAAGCTGAGGTTACTTCAGCAGATCATAAAGGACAAAATTTATCTTTGGGTAAAATCACCTCCTATAACAGAAACTCTCCTTCAGTCAGTTCCACTGACTGCAAAAATGGCATGGGCCCAATTTTTAAAGCAGTCAGTGTCAGTGATATTATAATTACTATCAGGTCCATTTCTTTGTCTGCTGAAAAAACTGAGCGCCTTTGGGACAAAGAAGTATCTGAATCTAGAAATAAGACTTTCATGCTTTAATGTAGACTAGTCCAGGCAAAAAGCTCATTTGTGATCATGATGTCTGAGCAAAGATTTCCAACATTAACATTATAACTAGAAAAAGAATGTGTATGTAGAGCCCCCTGGGATGAAGAGGTGAAAAATGGCACAGGGCTCCAGTAAACATTTTAGGGCCCTTGCTATTTGTATATTTCTTTTTAAATTTTCCCAGACCTTGAAGCACTGATCTAACAGACCCTAATAAATTAATTAACACTGAGACTGATATCATACTCCCCTGAGAGTGTATCCTAGTAGGTCTGGAGAGCAGAGAACAGGCAGAAGAGGTTGAAGGATATTTTTAAGACAAGAGAAAACAGCCTCAAGTTGCACCAAGGGAGGTTTAGATTTGATATTAGGAAACATTTCTTCCCAGAAAGGATTGTGAAGCATTGGAACAGGCTGAACAGGGAAGTGGTGGAATCAGCACCCCTGAAGATATTTAAAAGACCTATAGGTGTGGTGCTTAGGGACTTGATTTAGTGGTGAACTTGGCAGTGCTGGATTAACGGTTGGGCTTGGTGATCTCAAGTATCGTTTCCAACTTCAATGCTTCCCAGATTCTGTGAAGGATGCTGCATGGAGGAGTGGTGGGCAAGGCTGCACAAGGGCCCTGTCACATGTATGTCACAGTGCCATCACCTGACAAAGCAGCAGTTGCAGCGAGGGAGGTTTAAATTGGATATTAGGACTAATTTCCTCCCAGAAAGGGTTGTGAAGCCTTGGGACAGGCTGCCCAGGGAAGTGGTAGAGTCACCATCCCTGGGGGTGTTTTAAAAGACTTGTAGACTTGGTGCTTACAGACATGGTTTAATGGTGAACTTGGCAGTATTAGGTTAATAGTTGGACTTCATGATATCAAAGGTCTTTTCCTATCTGATTCTATGATTCTATGACATTAAGAGTGACAGAAGAACTTTGGTTTGTGGGGGTCTGATGATGCACGTCCTTCCCTGTGTAAGAGCTACCCATCTCCCAGTAAGGAAAGTGGTGAAAAGAGCAGTCTGTTTTGATACAAAGCAGAGAGAAAGGGAGGAATAATTGTATCTTGGTCCTGCAGCTCCTGAAGGCATTTGTAAGTTTTGGAAAACTTTGTTTCAGGGACCCAGGGTGCTCCCTCATTGCATCTATCACACCCGAGAGAGAGAGATTTATCCCTAAGAGAAACTGGCTCTAGGGAAACCAGAAGAACCTGGCTGGAATGTGCCTTTGGGAAAGGGAGAAGGAGACCTGGCTTAGCCTGTCAAGTGCCACAGCAATGGGATCTCCCTGTCTCAAGGTCAGAAAATAATTGAAACTAATCACCTTAAGAGGGTTCAGAAGGACTTAGAAGTGACCTGTACAAATAAGGTATAGGGAAGCATCCTGCTTTCTTAAGTTCATTTACAAGTGGTTAACCCTCATTCCTTCATTCCTCACACTGTTTTCTGGCCTCAATAAATCTTCCCACCTCTGTTCAACCTTGCATCCTTATCTGTGGGGAGGGGGGAAATAGCTTCTGAGCTGGAAGTTGTTAGATTTGTGTTCTCGTCTTTGATCCTTGGAGCTCGTCACTCCTCGCCAGACAGTGCTATTAGTACAGAATTTCTTCAAAGACAGCAGCAGTCATCATCTGACACAGAGAAGAAACATTAAGGGCAAGTACTGAGAAACCCAGATGCAAGAAAAAATATCCCAACTCCTCAACAACAGTGGAGGAGTTCTATACATGCTTAGAGAAGAGGGAAGATATTTGAATTACAACATGGGGGAGAAGCTGTATTTACTTCTGATTTGATTAGGAAAGCGTTTGCTCTTACATCTCTACTAGCAAAGTAGCCAGTGCCAGGAGCTGCTGTGGATCCTTGAGGCTAGCTGGCACAATCAGACTGTGCCGTGCCATTCAATTCCCTTCAATATCCAGTGCTTGATGGGAAAGGTCCCTGGTCTGAACTGATCCCCAGTAGTGCTGGGGAACCAAACATTTGGGAGGTTGCTGATTGGTCCGGGCCAAAATCAGTCAAGGGCTTTTTTAGGTTTTTAACAGCATGGATATTAAATTCCTGCATTTGTGCCCTGGTGCTGTTAAATTTACTGGTACAGAAATAGACAGTGGCAAATGAAGAAAGAAAATCAGACTGCAGGGGGGATCTAATTTTATCACATTCCAGGGTGCAGGAGCAAAACCGCAAATATCTTTATTTTCTCTCAAGCCAGAGAGAGAGGGCATTTAATATCAAGTGTTCAGCACCCGAATAAAGATCTCTTTCTTCAGTAGTAACAATACTAAAAAGAAAATGCAAAGCAAACTTCACAGTCCTCCATGGTTCACTGAATTAACTAAGCACTGCATCCCAGGTTGCTCATTTTTTGGGGCCATCTACCCATCATTTCAAGCTGGGAACACAGAACTTGAAACACTACGAAATCGTGCAGGAGTGTCTTGGTGTCCCTTGCAGCTCTCAGGCAGTGAAAAGAGGACACAAAAATTCCCATCTGGGTTGTATAAATTATATATACATTACTGGTATCAACAAGCAGGAGAAAATGGTGCTTGTGCTTTCATTGGTATTGCAGTAGTTTTTGGTTGATGTTAAATAAATATTTAGGTGCTTAGATTTCCATGATTTTTATTCACACTCTTTTCTCTCCCACCCTTACAGTAAAGAACTTCTTCCTAATATCTAACTTAAACTTCCCTGTTTAAAATTAAACCCATTACCTGTTGTCCTATCGCTATAGTCCCTGATGAAGAGTCTCTCTCCAGCATTCTTGTAGGCCCCCTTCAGATACTGGAAGGCCGCTATGAGGTCTCCACGCAGTCTTCTCTTCTCCAGGCTGAACAGCCCCAACTTTCTCAGCCTGTCTCCATACGGGAGGTGCTCCAGTCCCCTGATCATCCTCGTGGCCCTCCTCTGGACTTGTTCCAACAGTTCCATGTTCTTTTTACGCTGAGGACACCAGAACTGCACACAATACTCCAAGTGAGGTCTCACGAGAGCAGAGTAGAGGGGCAGGATCACCTCCTTTGACCCGCTGGTCATGCTGCTTTTGATGCAGCCCAGGATACGGTTGGTTTTCTGGGCTGAGAGCGCACACTGAAGCCAGCTCATGTACATTTTCTCACTGACCCCAAGTCCTTCTCTGCAGGGCTGCTCTGAATCTCTTCTCTGCCCAACCAGTAGCTGTGCCTGGGATTGCCCCGACCCAGGTGTAGAACCTTGAACTTTGCTTTGTTGAACTTCCTTGCCTTTATAATCTGGTAGCTGATGGTCTGAGACCAGTCCATGTCACCTTACATTGTGTAACAACCACCAACTATAAAACATCAAATTTGGAGTGAAAATTATGGGTATTCAGACCAACTGCATAAGATAAGAGAGTAAATTTAATGGTTCCCAGCATGGAATAGGCATCTGCAGGGTTATAGGTCTCCTTTCTACCTAAAACACTAGCGGTTAGATCGAGCTGTTGCTGATATTTCATATTTTTAGAATAGAGTCACTGGGCTTGGAGGGTGATAATATTTTAATGAAGAAAAATGCCATAGTCGGTTTGTTATCCTTCATGGTTTCCTGGCATCTCCAAAGAAAATAATCAGACATTTGTGGAGGCATTGGTGATTCCTGGAATACCATTTTTCACTTGAACACTACTATGAAGTTTCCACCCTGATAATTATATTTTGATAATCTTCTTGATCAGTAGGCAATACATGTCTAATTTAATGGTTATTCTTCACCATCTTCACTAGGATTTAAATCAGGTTACTGTTTCAGACACTGAATCAAGGGATGTGGTTACGTCTGTTATCCTGTGCATATGATGATTGATTGAAATGGACACTTTGCAAAACATACAGTTAATAGAATCTATCTGGTGGATGTTTAAAATTCCTAAATACATTAGATGAAAAGTCAGATCTTCCTGTAAATGGTTCATTAATTGGAAGGGTATCTAATGTCAATAACGATCACAGTTGGCACAGCTGAATTTGTTTTTTCCTTGCATTTTAGCAATTTACTTCTGCCAAAGACAGAATATTGAATTAACTGAACACAGACTCATATTGATGAGATTCAGCTCACCTTATTCAGATATGAGATTCCATCCTTCTGGCTTTGTATGCCTGCAATGTAGATGTCTCCATCTGATACAGTCATCTTGATCCCGTTTATGCACAATGGAAAGCATTTGACAATTTTATCTATTTTAGCTATCTTTGTTAAGTGAAAGAAAAAGACTCAAGACAGTTATCCACTGAGTTCAAAGTGAGCCTCCACTAAGTTTACAGCCTGGACAGTTCTGGATATTTACTTTGTAAATGTCAGCATGTGGGCAAATGAATCAAAACTGGTATCTGTTAGTCCAAGGTCTCTATATAAGCATCAAGAGAAGCAGGCAAAATCAGTAGAAGATCTATTCAATATCATTCAAGATGTGAGGATCTAATCTAAATAGGAGTCTACTGCTTTGAATTACTTGTGAAAGGGGATCACCTCATTCATTCTTCTGTTGACTGCAGATGATCCTTTTTATGAACACCTCCTTTGCTTCCTTCCTTCACTCATGGTAACGTATTTAAGGAGTCAACCTACACAAGAGTGGATCTGGGCCTATTTGTTGCACATAGACCTAAATACATCCAGTATTAACTGGATGCAAATTTTTGTTGGTCAGGCCACTGCAGTGTCCTCGTGTAGTTAATGGTCCGTCTTCACTTGCCAAGGGACGAAAGATGGTTGTGACTTTCTTTGTGTGGCATATCTTTTCATGGTAGGCATTTCTCCTGCTCATCTTCTCATGCCTCCATAGAAGTACATGTCTTCTATTGTCTGCTCTACTGGAGGGAGGATGAATGATAACTGCACTCCCATCAGGTGTCTTAGTGTCTTCATGGTGTTCTTGAATCTGCTTTGTTCCCTAAACATCTTATTTTCTGTAGAATTAGTAACTGCTGATGCAACATCTGCTAAAGCATGTGCTCGTGGGAAGGTGACCTTTGCAGTTCTTTTCTTAAATTCTGGTGGCAAATGCCCAAAAAGCTGTAGATGTGGATGAATGTCTATAGTCACTCATAGCTGGAGTAGGGACTGACCTCATCCTCTAAGTCTAAAAAGCTTTTCTTTATCACTTAAGAAAACAGGCCAGTATGGCAGCACTAAAAAACTAAATCTGTTAAACTCTATATGCAGAGATACTTCAGACCTGAGCCGATCCTTTCATGTGTTTGGATTGGGCGGTATGATAATTATCCCCTCTATAGCAAGCATAATTTTGGGTGACATTTCAGTCTCAGAGTACAGACTACAAAGTATTAACCACTATATAAAAACTATTATCCAAAAGTAGTTACATACTTCTGCAGAAAAAACCTCCATAATCAACAACGTAAAATAAATTGATGTCTGGCTTAGGAAGCCACTGACTGGTAAATCATAGAAAAAGGGGAAATTTTCATTGCTTTTTTGGTTTTTAGGTGAGGTAGATCTTTGAATAAAACTGGCTGCTGCAAAAGACAACATGAAAGAGGATGAAAATCAATAATCAGAAAAACATGTCCTATTTTTATTTTTTTTCTTTTCAGTGTAGTTCAATTATGTAAATTGTCAAGGCACATGCAGGTGTTCCTTCTGTTGTGCCCAAACAGGGGATGGGAACTCAGATTGCTAGCCAGATGGTTGCCCATTTCTGCAGTAAAAATAAAATGGTTGTCACCCTGTGTCTCATGTTAGTATGCTTGTAAGAGGAAAGAGCTTTTGAGCTTCTCAGAAAGGAAACCCATTATCTAAAAAAAGAACACAATAAATGTTTGTGCTCAGCCTCCATCAGGGTAATGCATATCTGTACCCCAAGGTTACTCATCAATTACCAGGCAAAATAAACAAGGCTCAAAGGATTTGTTTTCTCCATATACATTTGCAAAGTTGCTGTGCTTAAGGGGTGTGAACAGGAAGTTGGCAAGCTTCTGCTTGCAGTAGTTAAGTTTAGCACTGGATTTAATTTGATCAAAGATGTTACTGTTGAAGAAGAAGAAGACATAACGGGTGTAATACAATGGCTCGCGATATTAGGTCTGTATTTTCTCCAGAGCCACCTGGTAGTTAAATCTAGATTGTTTTGGAGGCACAGTAGTAAATGGATAAATGACCTACAAGTTTTAAACCGGAATTGTTTCAGTACTGTTTTGTTAGTAGTGAAGGAGTAAGCATGACGCTATTATGCTGTAATGCTGTTACATTGTGGTTTATGTTCCCTATGAGATCTAACAAAGGATCAGTGAAAATAAGGGTCTCAGCCACTATAATATGATGAGATATTTTACTGGTGTCATAAAAAGTAGCACTATTGTTTTTTACAAAGAGTAGATTCATGTCTTTGAACAAATTATGTTCAAAGCAATATATTGATAACAACATGATTAACTGACAATCACTGAACAGTATATTCAGGTTCAATATCAATTAATTCAACAGATAAACCTCAATAATACAGTTGGGATACTACTAGGGGTGTAAATCCCCTCTTGCACCCTCCTCCCATGGTAGGTGTCGATGCTTCAGATGTACGTATGCTTGTACTACACATGATAGGGTGAAATGCCCTGCAAGGTCACACACAGCTCCTGGGGTCCCTGGCTCTCCCTTGCTGGACAGATTCTGTCTCCCCATGGTCTTACCGGGTGGATATTCATCCCAGCCTGAGCAGGGTGGTGATGACATGAGATGCTTACTGGTAGTACCAAACCAGGTTCAGACTGCTGCTCTTCCCACTGCAAGGGCTCTCTTCCCCTATTGCACATTTCCAGGCTCCTCCTACATTTCTTTTCAAGCTGACTATATCTGTGTTGCCAGAGTATGTTTGCTTTTTGGGGATTATATACGAAGATAAGCAACTGGAAAAACAGCCATGTCTGGGAGACTGAAGGACCCCTTGTTCTGTACTGGATGTAGGAGAGGGTGCTCTCCTGGCTAGGCTGCTGTGGAGGGAACAACAGCATGTGACAAGATTAAGTGGTTCATGGTGGCAGTTGCTATGTGAAAGCGTTTCCAACTTTGCAGAGTGACAGGAGGAATGCATATATTGCATACATACATCAAGACCATCATATCAGTCTGAATTTTTTGACTGCAGACCTTCTGTTTGCTTATTTATGTGAAAAATCAGAATAGGCTGGCATATCCAGAGGCCTCTGGAAGGCTTCCAACAATTGCAAGCTAAACAAATATATTAAACTATGATGTTTCTTACAAATACTCTAAAATGACCTGTTTTCTGAATGCAGTCTTTATCTTGCCTCAGATAGCAGCAAAGTGCATCTGTGTCTCTTTCTCTGTCAGGCAAACTGCCACCTACTGCTGGCACAGAGGCTAGATATATAGATTTATAAAAGTTATCAAAAGAGTTTATAATAAATGGGGGTAATCACATCTGAACAGAGCAATTCATTCCGGTAGTAACTCCACTGAATTACACCTGGGCTAAATTTGGACCATTATTTATTGTGTAAGTGTTTGCACCACAACACAGCAACTAAGAGTGTGTCTGGGGAACCAGATGAAAAAGATCCATGTGGCATTTTTTCCCCTGACTGTTTCTTGTATTGTTCACAGATGGATGTTTCTGCTAAAAATTAACAGTGAAGCTGATGACTTTGTTTTTATTGAGCTGAACAAGTCAAACAACTTGTTTTCTCTTCTTGAAAGGTTTATTTTGGCCTATCTTGAGACTGAGAATTAAACCCTGCAGCTGTTATAGTACCTATAACCAAATCACAAAGGAGACCATCCCCAAATAACTTAACAGTATCACAAATTATTAGGTTTTTACAGAAGAAAAAAGTCTTCTAAGGATTTTTAAACTTCTGAAATTTGGGATTCAAGAAATACACAGTATTTGTTTCCTATGAAATACCTTCTGCAAAGCATGCGGGTGGGAAACGCATGAAAAACACAAGTTGGTTGGTATTTCCATATTGTCACCATTCTTGGAGATTTAAAGTAAGTGTCAAATACAGAAAGAGTTTTAAGAAGATTGTCAAGGTAAGTGGCACAGCTTCAAGAACAAGCGACTCAAAGGCAGCGGTTCCATCTTTTGTCTTGGATAATAATCCAAATGAGCAATGCCCTTCAGGGAATGCCGTGTTTTGTAATGTGAGTTCTTCTCATGTAGTGAGGTTATAAGTAACATCACAGTTTCTTAGGTCATTGCATTCCCTGGTAGTTGGGATGTTCATTACTACAAGATCTAGAAATACCATTCAGCACAAGCACAATGACTTCTGTTCTTACCAGATGAGTACAGCCCTTACCTATTACTTCAGAGCTGTTCCTGATTCAGAGGGATTGACTGCTGAATCCCAGGTACAATGAAGTATTTTCCTGAATTTTTTGCAGACTTCCATTAGAACAATTATTTGGGAAGGTGGCAGCAATTTTCAGCAATCCCAGGTTTCCCTGCTCTAGACAAGCACTCTTGTCTTGTGTGTTTTGATCACTGCTACTGACTAAACACACTGAGGCATAAAGCCCTCTTTTCACGTTATTTCTGGTTTTCTCTTCAGTCCCCACTGAACAGCATTCAGAGGGGTGATCTGCTCAGAGTTTGTTCCTTCCTGGTTATTTGGTTATTTCTTTTTTTCCCTTTTGCTGTAGAAGAACTTAGTCCTATTTAGCTTTTTTTTTTTTTTTTTTTTCCTCATAGGCTAATAATAGGAAAGAATAGTTTCATTTATCAAAGTCATCCACACATTTCTCTTTTTCTTAAAGGAGCTACTGTGCTGTCATCTTTGAACTTGAACTCAAAAAAACCACCAGAATCCAAGAAGGCAAGGCTCAAAATAGTCCTATCACAGTCTGAATGTACCGATTATCTCATTTTTGAGTGTCTTCCTTTCAGACAGGTTTTCAATGGGGTTATTTAAGTGGAGGCTTTTTTTAAACTTTTGTGTTTCTGCTCTTGTAACAGAATTCTCAGAAAAATGAGAAGAAAGCTGGGAAAGGGGCTGTTTGTGTCTATGCTGCCTTTTAGGTGCTCATGAGCAATGAGGGGAGAGGAAGAGAGCAAGAGCAAGAAAAGACAATGAGATGTGAATGTTTTTTCAAAACAGCAAGACTAAAAGGAGGACATCATTGGCTGTACCTATCCAAGCCTCGAAAGAGCTGTGCATGACATCCAGCTGATCGGAGAGGTGACCACATGGAGGATATTCAGGCAGTAAGTGTAATAATTTCTAAAGTTTTTCCAATTCAGTTGTTTCTTCGCACGTGGCACCGACGCATGTCATTACTTGTGATGGTTTTGAAGTTACAAGAGATAACAGATGACTCCAGAGGTTAAGGGGACATTTTAGGACGCTAGGGAAAGTGGTAAACACATAAATAACCTTTATCATCTCTCAGGACATGTCTGTGTGCCCTGCCTCAGGCAGCTAGAGATAGGCAGAGAACAGTAAATCATTCTGCCCTTGCTCCTCCCAGAGGAGAAACACCAAAATGTGTCTAGTGATGGGCTTGTCGGGAATATTTTCTTCACCTCGACAGCATGAGTGATTCTACCAGGAGTGTGGGAGTTAACACTTGCGAGGAAATCATTTCCAATATTCCTGAAAGCCGTCAGCATCACTCCCAAGTGCAGCCTGTCCGTTTACCTAATCTCACATCCTGCAGCACTATTGCCCCATCTATTTTAAAATGCACTCATCGATGCAGCATGTCTGTGGCTCCCCTCGCAGGCCCTGACTTGTGGTATAGCACAGAAGTACCCATCACTCCTTACGGCAGAGGTGGCAATCCTGTGTCACAAGGGATGCCACCTTTAACACTTTCTACCAGCATGTGTGAAACAGTCTGCAAAACATGTGCTACTCATGTCGGTTGCATGCTTTAATAGCTTATACCTGTGAATATATATACACCACCTAGAACTGGCACTAGTGATGACTATGGAACACTACAGGAATAGACTTGGTCTGTCTAGTTTAATATCAGTTCACGATGCTTTGGGAAGGACATTAAAATAATAGAAGAAAGGGGACATCTTCACTGCATAACTATGAATATGGTTGTGGAAGATTGCATGGCACTGCTGCTGAAGGTCAGTAATGTGCAGTGATATGACAATATGACTAGTAATAATGGTGTAGAGAATATTTAGGGCTAGTTTCACTGTTGCATATATATCAATGCTGCATCTCAAACTTAATTCCTATGTTTTTATACTGCATAATAAAAAAGATATACTAAAAGCAGATATTGTTCAGACAAAGGTGATCAAAATTGGCTAAAGAAAGAGCAGGTTTTCTTTTGGGATCAGGCTGCTATGCTACTCTCAGATTGGCTACACCAAAAACATGTTTTAGTAAAAAAAAAAAAGAAAAAGTTATGTACAGAAATTAACTGGATAAAATGATCTCCCTAATATATCCAGATGGTCAAACCTGGGACCTTATTAATCTGCTGAAGCTTTAGTGTGGTCAGTGGCAAATTGCCATTTATAATTGCATAATTCCTTTCAAAAAAACCCAACAACTTTAAACTCAAATCATTCCACCATGCTTGTATCATCCTTAGATGTAATGGTTGCTGTGCAGTTTGTAACTGAATTCCTGACTTATTCTACAATTGCCTATGATTCTTACTCTGCATCTATGCAGGCTAAGGACCAAGGTGCAAGCCTTTGCTACATTTTGCTACAGCTCTTTATTTAACTGTAATTGTTTTCACTTTAGAGAGATGGACAGCACTGTCTTTCGGAAGCTAGGCTGACAACACTTTGTTTTCTCTTTGAAACCTCTAATTCCGGCTTTTATAAGTTGCTAAGTCTTCTCTGGTGTCTGTGGAAAGGTGCTGATTTGTATTATGTGATAGCCTGGTCTTTCTTGTTCAACATTTATTTTCAGTTTCTCTGCCTAAAGGTCTCTTTTGGCCTTTTTAGTATTGTAGCACCCAGAAAGGGAGGTGCCTTTCTTAAAAACACTTGAAAACCCTCTTTCCTTGAAAAAATTACATGGAAGGCCTTGAGCTTTTCTATGTCCCTCTAAAACATGATTACTCATAGACTACTGACAAAACAGATCTGCTGCAGGCCTGTGTTCATATGAGAACAATACGATTTTGTGTGCTACAAACAATATTCTCTCCCCAGCCATCCTCTAATACTCCAGCGACATAAAAAATGATATAGCAAAGAGAAACAGTGGGAAAAAGAAAGAAAGAAATTAATGAGCAGAGGCAGGGGAAAAAAGAGGTCTTCTGAGCACAGATGTTTAATGAGATGGAGAGGCAATGCATTGATGAGACACATGCAATATGCTTGAAGGAAAAAGAGATACAGACAGGGAACATCTTTTTAGAAAACCTGCCTATTCTGTAACAGCTGGAAGAGTGAGTACTGCATTGAACTTGCCATCAGTAATATTGCTTAATTTGGTTTCTTTGTGATGCTTATGATATACAGGTGATGGAAATCTCTAGTGTTTTCATAGTGTCTTAGGCAACATGACAAATAAATTTGAACAGTAGACCTACAGTTCAATTGCAATTTCTTACAAGTAACCTTTAATTTCACATCCTCAGGATTGTTAAATAAAGAGCTGTGCTGATATGCTGATGGTGGTTCTAAGACAGACAGCAACCTGGTTGGCACAAGCTATTGTGCAAGTTTGAAGGAAACATGTCTTTCCTGGCTGTATTTTAAATATCTAGAGGAAGAATTGGTGTTATATATAGCAGAATTCATTATTGTCAGTTACCAGCAGCATGGTTCTCTAGCTATGACATCCTGCCGTTTTTTCTGTCACTGGAGGAAACCTCTATGACACAGAGTAGGACTTCGGCTTGTATTTGAGATTGAGAATTTACATGTGGTGATGAGTGAAAAACCTGCAGTGGTAAACTATGTCTCTGCCCATTACCTGCAACAGATGATAATTTTATCAAATAGGCTTGTCAGTAAAAGTTAATGACCAAAACTGTCTGTGCATATTTAACTTACTAGTCTGGTTTGTGACTTATGCTGTGATACCTTTGACTATAAACCCAGGGCATTTCTGGGGAAGCTGATTCCATGATTTCTGGGAGTATGCTAGTGTAAGGCAGGGTTTTCTTTATATATATATACACACACACATATCCTCTAATTTATTAGCAGCAGCTATTACAAGATTTTTAAGTATGTTCCAGAACTTAAATGTAACCCACAGTATGTTTTGCAGTCCTCAGAGGTAAAGATATCCCTGTAAAGCCCTATATATCTCCACCTTCCCATGCCTTATTGGAGGGCCTGGTCTGTTGTTTAGGCAGAGTGACCAAGCTACAGGGAGCCTTGTTTTCTGGCTGTCAAGCTTAAAAGGACTCCAGTGAGACTAGTATCAGCGTAAAGGATCAACCATATGAGCTATGGAGGATGACAGAGTCTTAATACTATAGTAAAGCAATGTGGATCACTGCATATGATACAGGACTGATTTTTTACATCTGTGATGCCTAAATTGACTTTGCCTGTTTATGATCCTGGAGATATGGAGAGTATAAACTTTTGGAGTTACCCAGACTTTTGGATCTTTCAGCTGTAAAACTGAAAAATTTATTGATCTATGTTCTAGTGAAAAGTGTTTTTATTTTCAGCTTCTGTAACGAAACTCAGATGAAATGCTTTGCATTGCTGAGCAACAAATATGAACCAAAGACAGTTCTGACAGTGCTAATGCTCAATAGCAATGAAATACTCTGCAGAAAAATGTGATGCACATTTTTCAGCTTCAAAACTTTATTCAAAACCACGATTTATAATGGGTGAAGAACGTAATATCAATGCTTCACTGACTTTCCGAAGAAGATGCCCCAGTATTGCAGAACTCTACTGCATCCAGCACCTTCTGCTTTGCAACAGATGGTCACAAAATGAGGTGACACAGACCTGCATGGGTCATTGGCAGGACTTCGTGGCAAAAACTTCAAAGACTAGCATAACCAGAACTGAGTATATGTTTTCTTTGAGTTTGCAAGGAAAAACAAGTTTGATGAGAGACTCTTTTCCTCTTACAGAAATCCCAAACAGCATAAAATTCCTCTTCCCTGCATCTGCAGTGTTTATTTCTTTTGGCAGTTTTTTTTTTTTTTTTTTTTTTTTTTTTTTTTTTTAACGTTCTGCAAGGGTTTTGACTTTTTTCCCCTGAAAAATCACCAGGCTACTGAAAAAAAATAATCAAAGCCATCACGTGCACTTCCTCCTCAAGGAAAGATAAATACAATGAAATTACCATCATCAAAGAAGACCTTTATTTGCCAGCAACTTGGAAAGGTCTTTGAATGATGAAAACACTATCACCTCCTTATGTCTTTTCAGAATGATTTATTTCCTTTGTCCTTTAACGTGTAACAGTGATCATGATTCAAATTGAAAAATCATCTATCATCATTCACTTTGTAACTGTGTGTTAAAGGACAAAGTCAATACATAAAGTACTAAAAAAAAGTCAGAGCTGAGTCTTCATTGGCTTTTCAGTTGGTGTCATGTTTATTTGGTACTTGTTTTAAGTTTTAACAACAACAGGAAAAAGATTATGTATTTCAGTGGGATAAGTGGAGCACTCAGAGACTTAGGAAACTAGGAAAATTAAAAATTAGGAAGCCCACCCTCCATTTCTCCTCAAGTCAGTGCATGATATTAAAGACTGATTGAATACAGCTAGGATGGGAAACCCTTATTTCAAATCTATCTCAGGAAGAAAACTCTGATTACATACCTACATTTCACACATACATTTCACATTGGTTTCACATTGGTGAGCATACCAGTTTGAAGAAGGGATGAGGCTAATTAATAGCCTCTCAGACCCTAGTTCAGAGGTTATGATCTTAAGGTCCTTTCCAACTCTAACTATTCTATGATTCTACGATTCTATTGCAGCCAAACCAGAACAAGGAGTGTTTGCATTTTGGGATAGGTACATGCTAGCAGCAGGGACTCTTTTGAAGGAAAGACTCATAGTTTGGGAGGGTACTGGGATTTTTCTTACAACATTCAGCCTCAGAGCTGACTTGGCCTGTCTGCTCCACTGCACTGAGAAGAAGTTTGGAGAAACCTGGTATTTTCCCAAGAACTTTTATCATCTTCACTTACTCAGTTCCCCTTAACTCACACAGCAATGGCAGCAATATAAATGGAAGGCTTGAACCTAGGAGTTGTACGCTTTGTGAACGCAGCTGCTTCGTTCTTGCCAGCCATCATAATTAAGGCCCAAAATGTGCCTCTGCCAGTTTGCCCATTTCCACAAGCCCAAAGTAATTTGTACAGAATGTGTAAAATGTCCCTGCAGAGGATAACTCTACTTTTTAGAAGGCCATGCATCTGATTTGCTTGCTTTTGCAATCACATGCTTAGACATCCTCTGCTCCAGTCCATCTGGCAGCTACACATGGAAGCAAAGCCCACGTCAAGCACTGCTGTTTATATCCTAATTAGCAAGGGAAACCTTTTGCTCTATCATATCTGACACAGACTTAAAAATGGGAAACATCCATTGTTTGACAATCTGGCATATAATTTAATGAATTCTCACAGCACAAGAGCATATAGAAATGGAAAGGACAGTTGGAAATTGAAATCTGTTTCGTAATTGCAGGCAAACTGTGTTATGGACAAGTAATTAAAAAGGTCAATGCCACATAACATGAGTTGTGAACTTTCTGGAGATTGCTATCAAAACCAAGGCAAAAAGACGAAAAGTTGCATCAATGAGGTTTTTTTGTGTACTCAGTTTAAGAGCAAAAGAGCACAGTTTCATGTGAAGGCTCTGGAAACCTCAGGGTCCCACAGAAAAAGGCACTGCTGAAAATGTAGGTACTGGCAATAGCAGTGGATTTATGTTTTGAAAATGCCTGTGTGATGCATGTTTTCTGATACAAAGGAAGCAGATTCTGTGAAATTTCTGTGAAATTTCTATGAAATTCTGTGAAATTTCCCTTTTCTGAGTAGACTTCACCTCAGGGCCAAACTTAATGAAAATAATACTCAGCATTGACCTGTCAGCAGGTAAGACAGCCTTACTAGTATATTTAATTGCATCCATCACCACATTTTCATAATTTAAAAATATCCTTTGGGTTTGCTCTGCATGAAATCGAGACTTCCTCATGTCGCATTTCACAAAGCTGTCTTTTCTGAATCTGTATTGAATGTATGCTTCTATCTCTCTTTGCCACCTAGATCACTACACTACAGCCTTCACTATTGAGCATGTTTTTGGCTCGAGAAAAAATGATTTATGTGTATTAAACTCCAGCCCAAGGTTTCACTCCTTGTTACTGATGGTTCATCCAAGCTTGTGGTGTGATGTAAGCACTGGTGAAGGACACTGAATGTTGCTGCTGGGAATATTTGTGGAAGGATTGGGAAGGATAAACCCACAGCAGCAACCTTTTGTGCACAATATTATATTTATATAGATTTATATATACATTTATATACTCTTGCTTGCATATAGCAGCATAAAATGCTAACAGTAGAAACAGTAAAAGAAAATTATTCTATGAAAATGATGATTTGAATTAATTCTGTGAATTCTGTTATGCAAATCTATGGTGTTTTTTTCATTTGTATTTCCTTGCTAATTGGGCTCATCCTTCAGACAACTTAGTCTTATCCTTTGTTATTCAGTGGTTACAATTAACTATCAGGTTATTCCTTTTCTTTTCATTGACCCTCATTCATCTTATTTTCAAATAACTTTAATCTTGTATTTTAGGATATCCCAACTCAGACCTTTTTGCAGACCCCAGAGTCATTTCATTGGCTATAAAATTGTCTTCAAATAGGCAGTTTATCTTTTTTTTCCACTTGATATTTATTTAAAAATACCATATAAACCTTTAAAACAAAAGGCATTAAAGGGGAAATGGTGCATAAAATTTGATTCTTCCTTTTTTATTTTTTACAAGGAGTAGTTGCATCCTGATGATTATTTTCAAAGGCATTTTCACAAAGCCCTTGGATTTTAATAAGAAAACAAATTGAGTAATCAGACATTGAGGAAATGAAAGGTGAACTTGTTAAGTATCTTTTGGTCGATACTTGGCAGGGCATTCATTAATTATAAATGCTATTATTGCTTCTAAAAGCACCTTCTAAAACTTATCTGAAATAAAGATTGTATATCTAATAATTTATTTCTTTAATATTTTTTTCCCCTGCACTCATACAGTACCCAAATTTAGTCATTATTACACCTGCCTTGTTTTGTCTAACAGAGGAATTAGTCACTCAGTAGACCTATTACATGAATGGGAAAAAATTCAGTGTTAACAATCATTATTTAAGGGGAAATGCTCCTACACGAAGCACTCCAGGTGAATGAAATCAGGAGAGGGGGGAAAAGAAGCATTTGTTGTGTAGCTATATGAGCTGGTCTTGAGTAGGAGAGGCATTGAAGTCGTCACCTTTGGGCTTTCAATTTGGAGTCATGTTTCTTCTCTTGAGATTGTCCCTCTCCCTCATCTGCAGAGAGAATGCAGGATCTGGGACATGGTTCAGCATATGAAAATATGTTCAAGCATAAGTGAGAGATTAGTGGACCTCACTGAAATGAAGCACTTGGTGCTGTTCCTGCTCTGCAAATATAGTATGAAAAGGCATAGAAATAGCACTTTCACACCCAGCTCAATTGTGTGAGAGGGTTCATGATGATAGATAGTTTAATAGGTTCTCTTACCAGAAAGGAACAAGAATAAAGTGTTTCTGCTGTGGGAAGGTGTTAGCAAACTTCCCAATCTACTCTGGGAAACGTCAGCAGCTTTTGGGGGTACTTGACTATCTGAGTTACTGGCTGTGGGCTGTGTTGGAATGGGACTGAACTGTCTCCAGTTTTCAGCTCTGGTTTGCTCTGGGTTGCTGTAGCCCTGTCTGTCATATCAAAGTTGAATGCCTTGAGTACCAGACTGCTGTTGCATCTTCTATTACTGCCAGAAAAAAAATCCATTTCTGATATGAAAAAAATCTATGGTGTTCTTCGGGGACATTTTCACCAGTAAAGTTCTTTTATAAATTAATCAATATCTTCTTACTAAAAAAGTTCACAAGAAAATTCGTAACTATTTCCATTCCTTGATAAATCTAATCTATATGGTTCTCTTGAGGAATTTCAAAGTATCTTTGGCATGAATTACTGGACACTAGTTACCACTATCAGACCTGAAATGTTGATGCAGAGTTGTGGAAGCAGAAGAAACTTAGCTCTCAAACCATGGTACTACGGAGATGAAACATCTTCAGCAGAAGACTTTGTTTACTCAAAATTGAAAGAGTATTTGCTCTTATTTAGGTCTGTCTTGACTGTACTTGCAGTTATCACAAGAAAAAGTATCTTATGATGCTATGGCATAGATGGAGAAGGAACATACCACATCAGTAGGTCACTTAGCTCTGCTCTTTCTGTAGTAATGGACTGTTGCTCTGATTTCATCTCTTTGAGAACACAAGTGGCTTTATAGGAACCTTTTTGCAAGGCATGCAGGCACTGAGGCAGGATGAAGAAGGATTTGCTGTGTGTGCTACGCAGAGTTAGAGAAGCAACCTGACAGTGTAAGAGGATGGAGGTGGAAAGTGTTGCTGCAGGGTATAGTCATCTTCTTTTCAGGAAGAGAAAATACTGAAATTTATTTTTATTATTTAGCATTCAAGATCCAACCTCTTTTTAGAACTTGCTCACAGTGGGGGATGCATTCATTTCCAAGGAAGTGCTTTCTCTGCCCATATGGCTGGGGGTTTGCAATATACATTGGGCAGGCGTGGGAGCAGACTATCAATCTTCTGTGCTTATGCCAAGGCCAAAGGCTTCTGTTCTAGCAAGCTCTGCAATGGGAAGAGCATTAGAGAGCTCCCCGCAGCAGCTGCTCACAAATGCCAGGAAGGAAAGTCCAGAAGTAAAAATATCTGTTTCAGAGCTGTAAACTAAATAGATCTTGACTGACTGGAAGATGGTAATGCTGCAGATTGCAAAGGGCAAGAAAAGTCACGCATCTTCTGTTGTCAATTGGGAATAAAATCTCATCTTAATTCAGCAGAATGGCAGAAACTTCTGTTTAACTTTGGTGATATCAGGTTGTCACTCAAAGTCTTGAGGTGGTGACTATGTCTGTAGGTTGTATTTCAGAGAAAAGCAGGGTTGTGCCACACTGTAGCACAACTGGTCTGTATTACACTGTTCGTGTCATGGTAACAAAGTGATGATGAGCAGGTCTCAAACTGCAAAATTTTCTGGAACTTGTCATCACTGCAGATGGTTAAAAAACCCTGGCAATTTGATTTCCCAGGAAATTCCCATTTCCTGTCCCCAAATAAAGTTTAAAACAGTCCTGAAAAAAATGTTTCTAGCAGAACATCCTACACTGCACTGTGAGAAAAAGGGTGTGAAAATGGAAAATTGGTGTTTCATGCCTTCTGCACTTCAGTTGTTTGTGGTTCAAACTGGCTGGGGGGTGTTTTATGTGATATACTGGGAGAACTTCTGGGCTTCTCCACTTTCATCAGCCCTGATAGCATCATGTGTATGTTTAAAGGGAGGAGATTAATTCCTTTATGAATCAAATTGGGATCTTTCATTTCCTGTGGGCCTGTTCCATGGAGACATAAAGAATTAAATTTCCTTTGCTATATTTCATAGAATTGTAGAACCATAGAATCATTTAGGTTGGAAAATACCTTGAAGATCGAGTTCAGCTATCAACCTAACATGACTAAGTCCACCACTAAACCATGTCCTTAAGTAAGTACCACATCTACATACATACAACAGAGAATGTCTTTTACATACCTCCAGGGATGGCAACTCCACTGCTGCCCTGGGCGGCCTGTTCTAATGCTTAACAACCCTTTTGGTGAAGAAATTTTTCCTTATATCCAATCTAAACCTCGCCTGGTCTAACTTGAGGCCATTTCCTCCTGTCCTATCTGTTGTACTTGGGAGAAAAGACCAATTCCCACATCTTTACAACCTGCTTTCAGGTAAATCCTAAGGAACCCTAGTTCCCTCAGCCACTCCTCATTAGACTTGTGCTCTGGACTATTCATCAGCTTTGTTGCCCTTCTTCAGACATGCATCTCAATGTCTTTCTTGTACAGAATGGCCCAGAACTGAACACAGGATTCAAGGTGCAGCCTTACTAGTGCTAAAAACAGGGGGACAATCATTTCTCTAGTTTAACTTCATCTAACTGCTCCTAATTATTTCTTTAGGAAACATATGCCAGTTCCCCTGATGGTGATGTCACCCTTTCTCTCTATATAGGATGCATTCACAAGATGAATGGAATGAAGTGAAATCATGGGGGTTTTAGATGTTTTCTGAAATTTGTTCTCCCATTAAATATTTCAGTGAAGTTCTGGGGTATAAAAAGAGTAGTTTAAGTTCAATCAAAATAGGTCGCTCTCTATTTTTATTAGTGTATTATACAATGTTTAGAAACTATAAAATGGTAAGGTTTTATTCTAAAAATGGTGAAATTGGACATTCAGATATCATAACAGCTGTCTTCTTCAACCCTTTACTCCCCTTGTATCTCCCTCTGATGTGATTTCATGGTGTGCTTGCATGTCTATTGAAAAGGATTTTCTGTTCAGACACATCTCTGGACATCTTTTTCTATCATGCTGAAGAAACATATACTACAATGCAAACATATACAGAGATTTTTTTTCAACCTGCTCAAACTCCTCCCATCTCAACTGCTCTGGCCAGCGCTAACTTTCCTAAATAAGGCCACACCTTAATCAATGCTTATTTCTTGGTAGCTGGTGACATGCAGGTGGACTGGCTACCGTTTGTGCATTCAAAAATAATCATACTTTCATGTTCTTCTTTGGCTTCTTTCCCAGTAACTTAAACTAGGGATGGACTGCACGAATTAGCCATTTGAGTTAGCATGTGGACTTGTTTGGCTTATTAGCTCCACTAACAACAGAATGGCTGAATTTCCTCAAGCCTTTAAATCTCAACAACTACAGCTCGTCCAGCCAAATTAGCAGTAACAGGAGGCAAAAGAGTGGCAATTTTAATGGAAGATGTTGCACTGCCTTTCTCCTTTAGGAATGGAGCAGAACATCATGCATTCATATGTCTGCAAATGAACAGAGGCACATATCCTTCAGGAGCAAATGATCCTTGGTGGTAACCAGTGGGCAGCTGGGCTGGAATTAGTTAATTATGCTCATACCAATAATTACGCATGGAAAATAACATAATTTAGAGCAATGGAAGTGAAAAAGAATTGGCAAAACAGTAGGCTTTTAAATTATTTTATTTTAAATAGGCATTGGATATGTCTTGATTGCTGAGCAAAAGAGTGGGTTGTATATACCTCCGTACTTTTTCCTTCTTATGCTCTGGTTACTGCTTGGTGTGAAGTGCCTTGAATTACATTACTGTAAACAACAACAACAACAAAATCATAAGAAAGAATCCCTGAGCACCCCTTCCATGCACTAAGGGTTGAACTAATGATGAACTAATATGCACAAACTTGTTATTTTCTCTAGTGTATTTAAGGAGGTAAAGAGCAGAAAATTGGGAAAAGAGCCTCACTGCTCATCTGACTTGCTTCACTGCATAGATTTGAAAATACTCTGGGCAAACAAATATGGAAAAGGTTGTTTTTTCATTCGAAGTCCCTAAATAAATAACACAAAGCTAGTATAAAACCCAAAATATTGTAAAATAAGCAGTAAGTCTGTACCCAAGCAATCAGAGAAAGGCTAGTATAATGAAAGGGAAAACTGGGCTGCGTAAGTGTCAATGGTGTGTATTTACCTAACTTGGGCTTTGGGAGTTCTAGAGCCAAGTACTTCTGCTGTGGGCTGCTTGTATGCTGCTTGTGTGATTGTGGACTATTTTCTTTGTATCTCCCATGACTTAGACTCATCCTTAATCCTTTTAAACTGCTTTATGTACCTAGCAACAAGTTTTAAGTACTCATATTTAGTGTTTGTCTAATAACCAAAGATAAAGAAGTTAAAGATATCATTGATGGGCTTGGCTGTATCTTCACTAGTTAATTAAATGGTGAGAGAATAGAATCAGGTACTTGAAGCCAACTGGCACAGAATGACCTGCATCTATGCTATTAAACTATCTTAACCTTCAAAACAGGGTTAGTGCATCCAAAGTGCTGATTAGGAATAGTTTATGGCTTATGTTAACTCCTGAACCATATCCAGAAGTTGCCTGGGGGAGCTGCATTTGGCCAGGGACCATTCTAACAATTTAGCAGTATATAGACAAATGGGTTTTAGCACCCAAGAGTGTTCAGTAGCACAGCTCAATTTTCTGTTGTGAGATTGGCATTTAGGATATTAATAACATTCTTAAATGCAGTTGCTGATTTTGCAACTGCAAAACATCCCTTTCCACTGGCAAATGAAGATTTGGAGCCTGCACTGTGGGTCTGTAGGCTATTTTTAATCAAATTCTACTCTTTACCTGCACAACCAATTGAAATAATGACAGCAGCCCAGTTTTTGACCCTTTCCGTAAGTGCTTACTCCCATCTATTTAGAAGGCCCCTCCAGTATTACAACATGACACCACATGAAGCTCAAGTGCTGTTCCCTAGTTTGTCTCAGAGAACTGTGGAGAGGTTCAGCATTCTCAATAGAGTAGTCTTAATCAATAGCTGCTTAGCTTACGACTCTTGACTTCTGTCTGTCTGCAGTGAAGAACACTCAAGTATTCATTATCAGTTGCAAATATGTGAGGGTAACTGCATGTAGAAATAGATGTGCCTGCAAATACTCAGCTGAGGAAAACTGGAGAAATATTTTAGAATCAAAATTGTAATTTTGAAAGATGAAGACATTATTACCTGTCAATGATGAAATGCAAAAAAGCTTGGAGGACTGCACTGAAAGGAAGTCGCTGGTTTTTTTAATAAAAAGTAAATTTTTTGGTAGTAATGATTTTTAACAATTTCAAAAGAAATGTGATAAATACAGTAGCATCTAAAAAAACAAACTTGAAAGAATTTGTGCCACTAAGGTAGTCAGCAGTCTCTTCCTTCACACAAGCGATGTCTTGAATTCCTCCCCATTCTTTACTTACCTTTTTGGGAAAATATTTTAAGATATCTCTTATTATATTGTGATGCAAGGGAAAAGTATAAAGTCCTGTCATTGTGTAGAGTAAGATTTTCTTTATTAACTAGAGGTATTTTGCAGATCTGATGCTAGAATGACAATGATACATTAACATCATTCACTCTTCAGACACAAAGGTCTAAGAAACTTCCATGGCAGGAGGAGAGTCTTCTCTTGATCCATACCATTGCTTTGCTTCTAGGCTTACTGGTGACTGGGAGGATGTCTATCACAGGATACATTAGCTAAAGCTGGTTTGTTCAGCCTGACAAAACGTCTAGAAGGACATAGATCACTGGAAAACCAGGTGAGAAGAAGGAAGCAGTGGGGGTGTGACCACCAAGAACTTAAGATTAAGAGCTAATAAGCAGCATAAACATAACAAATAGCTGTAAACTGGCCATTTAGCCTGGAAAGAGGAAGGTAGCTGAAAACTTCTATAGTGGTGCAATGTGCAGGACACTTTCTTAAGAGGAAGCAGAAATGAAGGCAAAAACCACAATACATCTAGTGTTAGACACCACACCAGTGTACCTCTATCATCTCTGAGGCCCGCTTCCATGAAGAGGTAACTTACCACCCTGTCAGGTATTTCTGCCACAACGAGGGGACAAATGCAACGGTCCTTGGCCTGTGCAGCTGTAGTGGTTTAAGCCCAGGCCGTAAATTAACACCACGCAGTCTACTTCCACCCCCACCTTCCTTCCCCCCGCTCCTGGAGGGACAGGGAGGAGAATCGAAAGAATGCAACTCCCATGAGTTGAGATAAGAACAGTTTAATAACTAAGGTATAACACAAATCACTACTGCTGCCACCTATAATGATAAAGGAAATAACAAGGGAAGAGAATACAACCGCTCACTGACCGCTACCTCGCCCCCACCCTGCCGTGATCCAGCCCTTCCGGGTAACTCCCAGTTACATCCCCAGGCATGATGTGCTGTGGTATGGAATACCTCTTTGGCTAGTTTGGGTCAGGTGGCCTGTCCCTGCTTCCTCCCGGCTTCTCCTCCTCCCTGGCAGAGCATGAGACTCACAAAGTCCTTGGTCAGGGTAAACATTCTGACCAGCAACTGAAAACATCGGCTTTATCAGCATTATTCCCAGGCCGAAAGTCAAAACCACAGCACTGCACCAGCTACTAAGAAGGAGAAAAACTCACTGCTGCTGCTGAACCCAGGACAGCAGCCTTTGACCTGTGCTTCCAAAGGGACTAGTGGCTGAGATGAAAGATTGGTGAGGAACTAGTCTAACAAGGTAACAGTATAGGAGAATGATTTCCAGTGTTTGGGCCTGGCATTACTTAATTTGCTAATACAAGCACAGCCTCAGCGTCTCCTTCATTATGTTCCCTTTGAGTTTTGAGAACTGAGCCTGACACAAGGACATTAAATAAACAAAACTATAACCTCTCATTTCACACACTTTTCCTGCTCACATGGCAGTAATTGAAAAGCAACAGAAAACAGCAACAGCTCTTCATGCTGCAGGAGTTACATCTGTTATTTGACTAATTAGTGACACACAATGACCTGTATGAGTGGTGGCAGGACAAGAGCTGCTTTAATTCTGGACACTGTCCATGAAAACATCCCATTCTCAAATTCGTATTTGTGACTGCAGAGCGTTGTGTGTAAAAGTCAGTGTGGGGAAGCAATGCATCAGAGTAATGACACACTTGAAGACGGGGAACAAAATTGCTCAAAATGGACATGCAGATATGTCTTGCCTAGTTTTGCTTACAGCCAGAAGAGGAAGGTTAATCTCTTATTCCTTCATGTGACCCATGAACAATCTTATTGTAGTCTTACTTAGACTGGGCAGGTGCTCAGTGATGAATGCAAAGGGCAGAGGAGGTGAGAGGGTTCCATTACTGTGACACTGTAGAACTGGATAAACTGAGGATCCCTGATCTTTTTATCCTTGTTTGTTTCAGTAGAGCTTTGCTTTTAGGTAAAATGTGTTTATCCAGCACATTTCATTCAGATAGTGATTGATCTTATTTGGTACTAAGGAAGAAAAACCATGATCACAGCAGATCTGGCAGTTGTGAGTTAATATTTTCTCTTACATGTATTGATTACAATGTCAAAGATTCAAAATCAATTCACTTAAATATCCCTCCAGAAAAAGATAATAAATCTGTCAGTGTAGTATAGTAATGCCACACTAGAGGAAAAAAAGTTCTGAACCCTGCTGGCCCCTTAATGCTTGGATGTAATATATGATTCCAATAAGAGAACACTGCCTTGGTATCAACAACAAAACTAAGTAGGATGAAAAATAAATAAGCAATGTGTCTTATTTTGGCAATATATTTATTAAAGCATACAAAGAATTCAGAAATCCTCATTGCAAAACCTGACTCCTTTCACAACTTCCCTAACTTTTCTGTTGTATTCTCTTTTCCCTGTTGCAGGTCTATAACGTTGTGTCATTCTGTTATCCTAATAATATCTTCCACATTTCCTTCCTTCCTTCCATGGGATTTAGACTAACTAGCATCTCTGAAAGTATTTAATGACAATACCTTCCTCCCTGTTGCTCCAGCAAGTACTAAACCAACACCTGCCTTTGCTGAAGTTGCAGGTGTGTTCTGGACCCTGCCTTGAACAGTACCTTAGAGTTTGCATGGATGTCCCTGCTTTCTTTTTTTTTCTTTTCTCTCCTTGCAAGCAGTAATGGAATAGGAAAATCTATCAATGTACTAAAGCCAGAGCAGGGCAATTTGCTTTTCTCTTAAGTTAGAGGAATCAGTAACATTTTGCTTTCTGGCTGCTCACACAATGAATTACTGATGTCCTGGATGACCAAAGGTCTGTTCTGTTCACATGGAATCAAGAAATGCTCCATGTACCTGTTCCAGACTTTGTCTGCATGCCTTTAATCATCAGAGATAGATGGTGCTGAGGCAAAAGACAGAAGGAGCATTGCTTACCAAGTAGCTTTCAACTGTTTCAAGCTTCGATTTTTTGTAGTTTTTATGTGATGTGTTTTTTAGCCTGGTTCTTGTTTTCAATCAGCTCATTTAATTTACCTCCAGCTGACCCATGAGTAGGAATTAATCTGTGGGCTTCTTGCAGAGTGGCTATATCGTCTACATTTTTTCTCACGAAGCATAAACCACAATCACTTGCCCTGAAGCATACAGTGTTCTGAAATTAAAATTCCCAACCTAGGAGTGAAGAAGTTTAAACTCTCATAGAGCAAGTCTATCTTGCTCTATTGCCTGGTGTACTTTTCCCAGGTGCTCCTTCCTCTTAATCTTTTTGTTCTGCAACCTCAGGGCCAGTCATGATTGTTTGTCAGCAGAATTTAGCCCAGTCAGAGAGTCAAGAGAGTGAGTTTCCTGGAGGTCACTATGAATGGCTTGTATCCTTGCAAAGGATTAAAGCCATGATACTAGTGCTTGAATAACATGGGCCACATGGAGCTGCTACAGTGGGGTCCAAAGACGTGAATGACTGTAGCTTGGAGAAGCCATTGACTTTGGCTGCTGTATTGAACATTGCATCTCCATTTACTTTGCAGTAAATGGAGATGCAATATTATACAGTAGCTGCAGGATTAGCATCAAATCTTTAGAACTATGTAAATCAGTGACCACTAAAGCTGTGCGGTCTAGGATTTTCTGTGAAAGATAAAATTCTTAATTTCAGAGAAAAGTCTGACCTGGATATCAACAAAACAAACCTTTTAAATGTGCCATTAGTATAAAAGGCTAACAGGAAAAAGTCAGTCCAAGTGAAAGAATTATGTTTTGAAAAAAAAAAAAAAATAAATCAAAACCTAAACCAAAATTTCAAAACAACATGTTTTGGATTAAAGAAAGCATTATGTTCAAGTCAAAGTAACTGCATTTATAATCATATTTAAGTGTTAAAATTAAACTTCAGAACTGCAGCTAGTTTATTTTTATTTTATCATTGAAATGTTTCACTGAGAAAATGGGGGTATGAAATACTTAACCTGTGTTTCTGTCAGAAAAGCAACATCATACAACCAAGACAAAATTGCCAGCCCTCATTTCCATACCTGGATGGAAAATGGCTTAACTAAGACTTGTTGCCTGACTCCCATCTGGATAAAGCTTCATTGTAGAAGATGGAAGGGTGTTTTTTTATTCCCAAAGGGCTTCATGGTTTTGGACATTGATGGGTGGTGAAAAGGAAACAGTCGCTGGGGTTGCGGTCTCTCTCAGTCCAGCCCCATACCCTTGCCATACGCAGAATATACAAACCATGCTGGTGGGACATGGATCCATTTGGCTGGAGTCCAGCGAGTGCTTTGGTGCTCTCTACCATGTCACATTACCGTCAGGGCACTTCTAGCAGCCCTGAATAAGTCTCGGCTAGGTGAATTGCTTATTGCTGCCTAGTTTGGATTTCAAAAATCTGTGGACAAAAACATAGACACAAATGGGTTGAAACAGGCCAAACAGACTCTTATACTGGCAGAGGGATGTTTACGGCTTGCCACCTAGAGTCCTTCTCTGGTGCCTTTGGTGCTGACATTTAGAAAGGCTTTTCTGAATTAAGAAAGACCTGTTAAAGCAAGTCCAGAGGAGACCATGGAGATGCTCAGAGGGCTAGAGCACCTTTGCTATGAAGACAGGCTGAGAGAGTTGGGCTTGTTCAGCCTGGAGAAGAGAAGGCTCCAGGGAGACTTTAGAGCAGCTTCCACTGCCTAAAGGGGATGACAAGAAACCTGGAGAGGGGTTTTTTACAAATCTGGAAGGTGTGTAGTGGCAGGGCAAGGGGAAATGAATTTAAATTGAAAGAAGAAAGATTGAGATAAGGCATTAGGAAGAAATTCTCTACTGCGAGGGTGTTGAGGTGCTGGCATAGGCTGCCCAGAGAAGCTGTGGCTGCCTCATCCCTGGCAGTGTTCAAGGCCAGGTTGGATGGGGCTTTGAGCAATCTTTTATAGTGGAAGGTGCTCCTGACCATGGTGTGGGGGTTGTAACTAGATGATCTTCAAGGTCCCTTCCAATCCAAACTATTCTGTGATTCTACAATTCTATGGCTTCCATGAAGGCGGCTGCAGGAAGTCATCCTCCACTGTTATATCTGGGCTCCTTTAACTTTTAAACATTGCAAAGGAGTTCTGATAACAATATGTTCATCCTCCAGGGAATTCCCCTACTACTTGAAGCTGGGCCAAGAAAGTGAGTCAGAACTGCAGCAGGCAAAGCTGCTCCTAACTCTGGCCTGTGTTTGGCGCTGCAAGCAGCATGCCAGACAGCGAGGAGAACCTTAATAGATGTGGCAAAGCATTACGGATGTTACACACTCCCTCACTGCAGGGAAAATGACAGGTATGGAAACAAGCTGCTTTAACAGTGGGCCAGAGAATCCTGATTTGACAGGCAAATTCTGTGTAAGTTTATTGAATTTGCTTGAAAATGGGTTGCAGGAATATGAAGTTTTTTGTGAAAATGTGTCAAGTAGATTTACCAACAAATGAGAGAAAGGGCTAAAATATTAAAAATCTTGTTCTGACCTAAATGAAATTAATTTTTTTTTTTTCAGAAGTGAAAGATCATGTGAAAATTGTCTAGGTTGAAAAAAATCAAAGGACATTAATAATTTAAAATAAAATAAACCATGTTTTAGTCTGATGCAAAAGGTATTATTCTGGGGGGGTGTTCTTGTTGATTTCTTTGATTAAAAAGAATAATTGTCTTTGGGCTAAACCAAATCTCCCTTTCTTTTTACTCTCCTCTCAATTGCTATTGTGGATTAAGCATTGAAATTAAATGAGGATGTCCCTACTCTGTAAACAAAATGAATGATGTCTCTGCACTTTTTTTTTTTTTTTTTTTCCTTGAGCTCTATAGCTCTATTAATATTATTCCTGCTATGCCCAGGAATGGACCAGGGCCTGATAACAGGAATATAATAGATGGGTGTTAACTACACCATTTTACCAATAAAGATCGGCTATTGACTCTGCATTCAAATCCTATGCAGATCTTCCTAATAGAGATACTGTCCCACTGGAGGAATCTGCATGTTGCTTGTGAGTCAAAAATATTTTTGATTGACTGATAGTTCTCTGTGATGACAGGAGGCCAGAGAGTTTTAGAAATGAGTAAAAAATTGTGACCATGTAAGTAATTTATTCTAAGCAAAGCCTAAATATCTTGGGTCAGTAATTAAAGACAGCAATTGTATTTTTATTCATCGTTATCTAAACTACCATCAGAAGGGAAATGGTAGGCTACTTGATGACAAAAGAGCTATCAAGCTAATTATACTTTGATGAATTTCTTTCAAATCTGTAGAGCATTTAATGCATTCTTAAATGAAGCCATCCGTAAGTAAAAGCCTTCCAAAACCCACACAGGCATTGGAGTCCAAGAGAAACTGATTAATTGTTAATTGGGTTCCTCCACTTACTTGGCAGATTGGAAGAGAGGAAGAAGCAAAGAAAGAGACAGAAGCTGGCATTGCTGTGCAAATTCGGTGAAACTTTGCTAGTTGCCAGATCAAACTTCCGTTGCGTGACTTCCTTCCAAGCTCTGTGAAAGAGCCAGTTTCGGCCATTAGGGAAGTGAGTTCTGATTTTCCCATAATTCCACTAACAGATGAAAATTGTTAATGAAAACTGCCCCAACTTGACTGATGCTTCAGGAAACTGCATAATAAGGTTTTTGTTATTGTAGAATCATAGAATCATAGAACAGTTAGGGTTCGTAAAGAGCTTAAGATCATCTAGTTCCAACCCCTCTGCCATGGGCAGGGACACCTCACACTAAATCATGTCATCCAAAGCTCTGTCCAACCTGGTCTTGAACACCACCAGGGATGGAGCATTCACAACCTCCCTGGGCAACCCATTCCAGTGCCTTACCACCCTCACAGTAAGGAACTTCCTCCTTATATCCAATCTCAACTTTCCCTGTTTAAGTTTGAACCCGTTACCCCTTGTCCTATCACTACAGTCCCTGATGAAGAGTCCCTTCCCAGCATCCTTGTAGGCCCCCTTCAGATACTGGAAGGCTGCTATGAGGTCTCCACGCAGCCTTCTCTTCTCCAGGCTGAACAGCCCCAACTTTCTCAGCCTGTCTCCATACGGGAGGTGCTCCAGTCCCCTGATCATCCTCGTGGCCCTCCTATGGACTTGTTCCAACAGTTCCATGTCCTTTTATGTTGAGGACACCAGAACTGCACACAATACTCCAAGTGAGGTCTCACAAGAGCAGAGTAGAGGGGCAGGATCACCTCCTTCGACCTGCTGGTCATGCTGATTTTGATGCAGCCCAGGATACGGTTGGCTTTCTGGGCTGCGAGCGCACACTGAAGCCAGCTCATGTTCATTTTCTCATTGACCAACACCCCCAAGTCTTTCTCTGCAGGGCTGCTCTGAATCTCTTCTCTGCCCAACCTGTAGTTGTGCCTGGGATTGCTCCGACCCAGGTGTAGGACCTTGCACTTGGCATGGTTAAACTTCATCAGGTTGGCATCAGCCCACCTCACAAGCGTGTCGAGGTCCCTCTGGGTGGCATCCCTTCCATCCACCGTATCAACCGAACCACACAGCTTGGTGTCATCAGCAAACTTGCTGAGGGTGCACTCAATCCCACTGTCCATGTCACTGACAAAGATGAACAAGACCGGTCCCAACACTCATCCCTGAGGGACACCACTTGTTACCGGTCTCCAGGTGGACATTGAGCCATTGACCACAACGCCCTTTGTGTGCATCCATCCAGCCAGTTCTTTATCCACCGAGTGTTCCACCTATCAAATTGATGTCTCTCCAATTTAGAGACAAGGATGTTGTGTGGGACAGTGTCGAACGCTTTGCACAAGTCAAGGTAGATGTCAACTGCTCTACCCCTGTCCATCAGTTCCGTAGTCCCATCATAGAAGGCCACCAAATTAGTGAGACAGGATTTCCCCTTAGTGAAGCCATGCTGGCTGTCACTAAGCACCTTGTTGTTTCTCATGTGCCTTAACATGCCTTCCAGGAGAATCTGCTCCAAGATTTTGCCAGGCACAGAGGTGAGACTGACTGGTCTGCAATCCCCTGGGTCATCCATTTTCCCTTTCTTGAAGATGGGGGTTATATTTCCCTTTTTCCAGTCATCGGGAACTTCACCTGACTGCCATGATTTTTCAAATATGATGGCCAGTGGCTTAGCAACTTCATTCGCCAGCTCCTTCAGGACCTGCGGATGGATTTTGTCAGGTCCCATGGACTTATGCATAATTAGGTTCCTAAGATGGTCTCGAACCAGGTCCTCTCCTACAGTGGGCCTGAGGTCTTCATTCTCACAGTCCCTGCATCTGACTTCCAAGTCTTGGGTGGTGCAGTCAGAGCCTTTGCCAGTGAAGACCGAGGCAAAGAAGTCATTAAGAACCTCAGCCTTCTCCAAATCTAGGGTAGCCCGTTCTCCTGATAGCTTCCAAAGAGGGCACACATTATCCTTAATCTGTCTTTTATTTGCAATATACCTATAGAATCCCTTCCTGTTACCCTTAACATCCCTAGCCAAGTTTAATTCTAACTGGGCCTTAGCTTTCCTAACCTGGTCCCTAGCTTCCCAGGCCACATCTCTGTATTATTCCCAGGCCGCCTGTCCCTGCTTCCACCTTCTATAAGCCTCTTTTTTCCTTTGAATTTTCCTGAGCACCTCCTTATCCATCCAAGGAGGTCTCCTGGCCCTCCTGCTGCACTTCCTTCTAGTCGGGATGCAACACTCCTGAGCTTGTAGCAGGTGATCCTTGAATAACAACCAAGAGTCTTGGGCCGCCCTGCCCTCTAGGGCTCTGTCCCATGGAACCTTACTAAGCAGGTTCCTGAAGAGGCCAAAGTCTGCTCTCTTGAAGTCCAGGGCAGTGAGCTTGCTGCATGCTCTTCTCACTGTCCTGAGGATCTTGAATTCAACCATCTTGTGATCGCTGCAACCAAGGCTGCCCTGGAGCGTCACATTTCCAGCCAGCCCTTCCCTGTTGGTGAGCATGAGTTCAAGCATGGCACCT
Organism: Psittacula echo; assembly: GCF_963264785.1. Lineage (NCBI taxonomy): Eukaryota > Metazoa > Chordata > Aves > Psittaciformes > Psittacidae > Psittacula > Psittacula echo. The sequence continues at coordinate 102,481,880 of NC_137738.1, forward strand.
CTCCTTGCCGGCTCCTCTATTACTTGCAGAAGGAAGTTGTCTTCCACACAATCGAGGAACCTCCTGGATTGCTTGTGCTGGGCCATACCGTCCCTCCAACAGAGCTAAACACTTCTAAATTCATGTTCAGCTGGACAAAAATAGTGATGCTTTTTAAAGTGTACACGTGTCATATTTATTGTAAACATGATGTTTCTAGCAAATATCCAGCTTCCTCTGTACGTACATGGATCTGGTGACATTGGCATCAGAACAGGCAATATAATCTATCTGGAAGGGGAATAGTAAGAGCTATAGGTGGGGTTACACAGGGAAAGCACGTAAAGAGGAATGTGTTGCTTCAGGATAAGAAGCTGGAGGTGGCCTATGGGAGCTAAATTTACTGCACTATTTTGGTTTCTGCATATTTTGCTTTTTCTTTCCCATTTCTCCTTTTATTTTTCTCAAAATAAGCAAACTCTAAACCTCTCCACTCATTTTGACCATCCAGGAATCAACACTTTTTATTATTGTGCAATTTTTTATATATTTTTACATTCTGTGCTTAGTTTCATGACTGCCATGGCACAGAATTCACAGAAAATGAAGCTTAGACCTCGGGAAATTTAGAAATGCCTGTTAAAATATGTATTTTCTCTCTTTAAAAGTATTATGAGTCTCAGGCTAGGTAGCTGAACATTTCCCAAAGCAAGAAGAAAATTATATGTGCCCTGTTTTTTTCCTTGAACATCTTTTTGCTGCAGCTGGAAGCTCCTTGTATCGATAGACAAATGGAGCTCTGCACCACTCACCATCTCGGTATCCCATCGTTGTCCTAGATGCATCTGGAAGCTCTCCACAGGAATGGGAGTTCTGCAGCACCCTCTGTCTCCATCTGAAACTTACCTCAAAATAAAGCTGGAGTGGAGATTCATGGTTTTTTGCTAGTGAAAGGGTGGAAGGAATGACCTATGAAGAGTGGCTAAAGACTTTGGGCTAGGAGGACAGGAGGCTGAGGGGTAACCTCATTGCTCTGTACAACTTGCTGAGGACAGGTAGTGGAGAGGAAGATGCTGACCTCACAGCGATCGAGACAGGATGTGTTTGAACTCCTCAAACCTGCACAAGGGGAGATTTAGACTGGACATTCAGAAGCATTTTTTACAGAAAGGGTAGTCTAACCCTGGAACAGGCTTCCTAGAGTGGTGATTGATACCCCAACGCTGTCAGTGTTTAAGAAGCATTTGGACAATGCCCTTAACAACATGCTTTAACTTTTGGTCAACTTTTTTTTGTTATAAAGATAGGTCTCTTCCAACTAAACTCTTCCTGTTCTAAAATAAATAATAAATAATAATAATCAAATAAATAAAATAATGCTGACCAAAGCTACAAGATCTGTGCATTTTAACCCTCTGAAGGCTGGGCTGGACTGACCATGCAGTTTTCCCCCTCTTTGGCAAGCATTGTACTTCCCTAAGGAGGTGTCTTGTGAGTGTTTCAGCTTGGCTCACTTAAGGTCATTCAAGGACTGGCAGATGGATGCCCTGCTGCTGAATTGCAATATATAGGGTCACAGTGTGGCAAATAACTATGGTGCAGGCAGGAGCACAGTGTCAGAGTCAGCAAGGTGAGTGGATAAAGAAAATGCCAAGCTGCTGAGCACCCCAGCAGTGATGGGGGTGATCTAAAAGAGATTGTGGAGAGTTGCCAATGAGTACGAAATTCACTCAAGGTCTGTAACAACAAAGTGGCTCATTACAAAACCAGATGTCAGGCAGAACAAGATGGACTGTGATTTACACTGCATTAGGGGAAGCCTTTGGCAGTGTGAGATGAGCAAGGCTCTAGTACTCAGTCCTGGATTTGTGGAAATACAGCAATTGAGAGCAATCTGTGCACTGAATCTCCTGTATTTCTGACAAAATGTGTAACTGTCTGGTGCAAATTGAAACAAACTGGTGCAGTATTGAAACACTATCATCAGGAAGGAAAAAAGGCTATTGAGTTAGTGAAGAGCATTGTCAAATATAAAGGCCCTTGCACTGTGCTAATTGGCTGAAATCACTTTGCCTTAGGAAGGTAAAAAGCTTCCTGGAATGAGCTGTTAACTGGCAATACTGTGGGAGAGGCAGGATTGCTGAGCATGACATGGCTAGCACATCGCATGTGCTGAAAAAAGATATGTTTGGGAAGAAAAGCCTGGCTGAACAAAGAGATTTGGCTGGAACTCAGGCAAAAAAAGAGAGACTATGACCTTTGCAAGAAGGGGCACGCAACTCAGGAGACCTACAAAGGTGTTGTGAAGTTATGCAGGGAGAAAGCAAGAAGGGCCAAAGCCCAATTAGAACTTAACCTGGCTACTGCCCTAAAAGAAAATCAATGTTTCTATAAATACATTCACAACAAAAGGAGGGCTAAGGAGAATCTCCATCCTTTCTTGAATGCAGGGTGGGGAAAGAACTGTAGCAGAGGCTGAGGTACTTGCTGCCTTCTTTGCCTGAGTTTGTACTAGTAAGGCCAGTTGTTCTCAGGGTACCAAACCCCCTCAGCTGTAAGGCAGGATGGGGAGCAGAACAAAGCCCCACTAATCCAAGGGGAGATTGTCAGCAACCTGCTTCACCACTTAGACACACGCAAGGCTATGGGGCCGGATGGGATCCCCACCAAAGGCACTGAGGGAGCTGGTGGCACTGCTCACAGAGTCACTTCCCATCATTTATCAGCAGTCCTGGCTAACTGGGGAGGCCTGTCAGTCTGACCTCGTTGTAGATCCCTTCCAGATGAACTATTGTATTCTATTTATGTTATAAAATGGAAATCCTACCATATTGCTTCTTCTGTTCCAAAAAAGAGAATTTAAATGAAGTTGTACTGGGTCTAAGTGTGTGTATGAGAGTCAACTGTGCTTAAATATATATAATTGTTGATTAAGGGTATGATATATGGGTAAAGCATAATTGAACATGACCTGTCAAAAATGGAAAAAGCTAGTCATCTTGGGGTTTTTTGCTTCTCCTATGGCCTCTATAAACTCAGTTATGTGTGTTCTTTGGAAGCCTGATATACAGTTTTACAATTACTATTAAAATGAACAGCTTCTAATAAAAGGGTTTATATTTAAAAGATCTGTCTGCTTTCATGTTTTCTATACCATCTAGCCTGGCAGATTTAACTCCATCTGTGTTCAGAGCTTGAGGTACTATTGAAATGAGCAAATTCATAGCATTTTCAGTGTATTTACGTTATCAGCTTAAATTGTTATATGAATGCTATTAATGACAACTTCTGATAAAATACATAGATTTCCCATTGTTATGTATATGCAATCAAAGCACTACTGAATGCTCAATGTTTGGAGAGGATTTAAGTTATCTCAGCATTTTCTAAAACATCCATAAATCAAATTCACTATAAAATGAACAAAACCCCAGCTCAGAAGTGCACAGACACAATTAATATCTGGCCATGTTTCACTGACATTATAGCTGTTCATTGGCTGGCACTGTGCTGTACATTATATTGCACCGATTACACTTTGAGAGGTTCCTGTTCATTCTACAGCATTACCAAGATCAAATCTTGTAGAATGACAATAGCTAATTATATAAACACAAGGCCTGGTACGGACACTCCAGCAAAGCTAAAGCTGCAATCTATCTATCTTTACCAGTGGTGACTTTATAGCATACACTCACATACTTAGCCCAGTTCACATTGATCTGGAGGGCTTTTTCACTGTACAGCTATGCCAGCAGGCCAACTAAGAGCAGGATTTAGTGTGTATCAGAACTTACTTAAAATTATTCTGCTTTAATTTTCAACTTCCTTTTTTGGGGAGGATAATTATTTGGAATCTTTTCCAACAATAAGAAGCATAATTCTGCAAATGATTATCTATCCATTGATAAAAATGCTTTTCATAAGATCCAGCAGTGTGCTGGTTTTGGAAGCGTAGCTTAAACAATGAATCACAGCCTTTTTAAAGACATAAGAGGAGTAAAGAGTAGATGTTCCTAACTTTAAAATACTTATTGCAGTCATAATGAATGTCAAAGTGCTATAATAGGGAGAAATGATGCCTTGAGTTTTAGGGTTTTCATGCATGCAAAAAGTCAAGGATAGTATATTATTTTGTGCAACTGCCTCTGACACTCAACTCTAGGGAACAAATGGATTAAAGTAATCCTTATGGTAACTTTGCTTCCTCCCTGAGACATAAATTCACTGCAATGTTTTTGTTTCTTACTGTTAGCAGATATTTTTTAAGAGAGGGGATATCTCCAAAGCCAAGGAACTCTTTCACTACCATTTGTGAACTGTACAAGACATGCAAGTTCTACTATGGGATACGAAAAAACTTAACACACGTGGTCTGGATGGAGCTTTAACTTCACAGAGCCTGAGGCGAGGCAAGCAACGAGGCAGGGAAAGGCATCAATTTAATTTTTGTTAATGCAGCTTTTTTTAAATTTATTTTTAACATGTGTTTTCCCAAGGTCTTCTCTTTTTTCTCAGTAAGAAACATATCCACTGCCCTTCTTGTATGAAGGGGAGCTTATCAGTAGCATTTATCCTACTTAATAGCTGCAGTCTTCCAACCTGTGGATTGTACAAGGCTCCCTTAGTCCAGGGCTCCCGTAGTCCAGTTGCAATAGCAAATGAAGCTTTCCACCATTGCCTGAGCACCTAATTCTGCCCCCCTCCAAAATGTGAGGTAACAGCTGGAAAAAGCAAGGATATTTGGGACTTGGGGGATAGGAATGTTTAGGGAACATATATCTACAGCCAGAAAAGGAAAACTGAAATGTACAAAATGGAAGGGGTTTAGGAAGCAAGTTGAATGACAAAGCGTCTTTGGAGAAAAAAAGTTTGGGAATCCTTGAAAAAAGAGGAATGTCAATTAAAGTTTGGGAGAAATTAATTGAATGAATGTGTGAGGAAGAGAGAGAGATCACGACTTGAGTACCTGAAGCACAGCCCAGATCAATTACTTGCAGCTGTCAGCATCATCAGTGCAATGTAAGAAAGATTGAATGCATGCCATAAGATGCACTGTTTAACAAAGTTCAAGCTATTAAGTAATTAGAATATAATATGTGAACATGCTGAATATGCTTATTTAAATGTAAACAGTTATTCACTGCTTATTTTTAGTATAGAAAAATTACCCAGCTTGTTTAGTTGTCCTTCCTGTTTTATATATTGCTGATCTACTGAATGCTTCTAAGCCAGCATTCAGGGCTGCTTTTTTATCAATGGCATCCAGGGACTCTTACTGAAAGGTGCAAAGTGCATAGCTGCAAAGAAAACAAATGCAAGGTGGGTAATAAATGTTCTTTGCTCCAATAGGCTGAGGGAATAGCAACATTACATTTCCATTTATAGAGAGATCACTAATATGACCATCTGTCAGTGATGTTAAGGGACACAACCTGAATGCTTAATCAACTAATATTGCTCACTCAATGGGAAAGATTAGCCACAGGAGTAAGTGGTTTCATTTGTAAATGAGGAAATAGTTTGTTCAAATGAGAAAATATAGAAGTTATGCTGGTTGTGTGCTGGCACTTAACAGAGCAAGCTCTCCTGGGCCTGCCACTGGAAAATCGGATGACTTTAGTTGATCATTTTAACTTGCTACGTGAAATTATGGCAAAGCACTTCTCACCCACAGATATCAAATCAATAACTACTGTAAATTCCCAAATGAAGACCACAGTTTTGCTTCCAGTCGCAGCTTCCAAAATGACCACAAAACATGAAGTTTAGTTTGTCTGCAGGGTCTTTCTGATGTTAATATATATTGATCCAGTAGCTGGCAATATTAGGAAGAACTCTGTTCTTGATATGGTTAGTCCTACTGATTCTGCTAATCCCAAAGCTTTCAAATCAAAGTTTACCAGAATCCCATCATTCTAGAAGGAAGGAAAAGAAAATGCTCATTTGTCTGAAAAAACCCTGTAAAAATACACCCAGTGTTTAGTAATACAAGTAAATATGGGTGCTTATTTTGGGATTCAAGAGTATCATATTTAAAAACTGTACAGTAAGGTGCCAAATTTAGTTCTAAGGCCTTTATTTAAAGGTCACTGATGTTAGTCTTTTGTGACTGCAAGCTATTCACTAAGTTTCAGGTTCTGAAAAGTATCTAAGAACCATTTTGTCAACACCTGAAGCATGTGGCCTTTAAGGTCTCTTGATCTCGCTTATGAAAGAAGTGATCTGTACTTGGCTCGAGGTTAGTATCAGAAAGGAACAGTTGAATGTGAAAATACTATTCTAACAAGAAGCATAACATAATAACTAAAAGCCAAGATTTCACCTTAATCTAAACTAGATAACCTAACAAATGAACATCTTGATGAAAAGTATAGCAGGTGATACGGAGTAAACCTCAGATAAGAGAGCGAACACCAAAGTTCCTACTCTCTTACAGACCTTCTGTATTACTTGGGGGATACCAATGTTCCTGTCTACACGTTGTCTAGATAATTAACCAGTGACAGGGAATATCCCTGAGAACTGGAATTTGATCCTCTTTACTGTTAAAATTTTAGCAAAGTGCTTGGCATGGTTTTGCCTGGACCTAATATATTCTCTCAAACATCTCCTAGACACTCCCTGAAAGTCAGCAGAAGCCAAGGACCATTCCTAGAATAAATAGTTTGGAAGGTAATTCTGGAAATCACCTGGTCTAACCCCATTCTTGAAACAGGCTCTGAGCAAGGTGCTCAGGGACTGAACATCTCCAAGGATGGGGTTTTCACAGCTTGTCTGGGCTCCAATTTGAGTATTTGCTCTCAGGGCTGAACAGTTTTTCACAGGTAATTTACATTGGACAGGGGATGATTGATGTAGTGTGGAACCAGCTCTTATATAAAGACCAACACAAAAGCTACATACAAATTCAGTGGTGCATTGAGCATAATGCTTTTTTGTATAAGAGTAATTACATCTTCAGGGAGGAGATATTTTATGCTGCAAATTGTAATTTTCTTATATCATCACCAATATTCTGCACCTATAACCTAGAATATCATTAGTATAAAAGTTTGGGACACACAAACAGAAACAGCTGATGCAGTGGGTGAGGATGCTGGGGATACAGATGGAGGACAGTGAATGTTTCAGGCATCATTAAAAGGACAGGGTTTTTTTTTATAATAGAAATTTACTGACAGACCTTACATTGTGCCATGCAGCTGAGCATACATTTCACTCCAGTGAGCAGTGAACACACAATAAATAAATACGCCATTATGAGACGCCTGCCACCTACATCAAGAAAGCATTGTAAAAGAAGCTTAGAAATGAGGTGCATATGAAACAGTTTAAAGAAATATGTTTTACCCTGCAGTCTCTTTGCGCTAAGGGACCCACCTTGTCCTTTACAGATTCTCAAATGAAGGGTGGTAAACCATTATCTTTGATCAGTTCTCATGGATCATCTACAGCCTACGCTGGAGGTCTCTATGATGCCTTGTAGAATTTCATGTTTAGTGTCTCAGTTACTTGGGCCACTGCTGTCAGCCTGAATTTTTGAGCTCTAATTGCATGAAGTGTATGGAACAAAGGATAGCTGTGGCACTTGTATTATATAAATCCTGCTGCTTAGAGAGAAAATTTTAGGTAAAAAAACAGGTGGAGAAGAGCCAAATAAAAATTATGTTTGCTGTTCTTCTGTAACATTCTGGAACAATTGTGTAGGGCAAATTCTTTGGCAGTGAAGGATGACAAGAGACCGATTATATGCTCTGCAGCACTAAGAGATCTCTTCCTTATCCATCTTGATTAAAAATATAGACTTTTTCTTCACTTCTGTGTTTGAAAATATACGTATAGGATACACTTTATAAAAACTGTTCACAAAAAGCTAGGACTTTCCCAGGAATCGGTATTTCCTCCTTGAAATTTCTTAAGGATTATGTGAAGACTATTGTTTCCTCATCCTAGACTTTGCCTGAGCTGTAAATAAGCTCTGTAGCTGTGACCCTACCAGTAGTCTGCAGGTCTTACCCTTTGGTCTTGCACAGGGAATGCCTTTTCTGCCACATACTCCCACTGTTTAGGACTCAAAGACCAAGACACCATTAACTTGCACAATCTGACCTTATTTAAATCTGTGAGAACTGGATGTGAAGTGCAGCTTCTTGCTGGTCAGCACTGGATGGACAGGATGCAATCAGATCTAACTGGAAAATAGGAATTAAGGGAGCTGTCTGAGAAGCAGAAGGAATCTTATCACAGTCTCTGCAAAAGGAATGACAAAAACATGCTCTTTTCTTTTTTAAATATCACAAGAATATCAGCAGATCATCATAATTCTATTGCATTGTGTCTGAAAGTAAAATCCAATGTTTGAGTTGTAATTGCTTTCAGTTATATCAAAACCTCAAAGCTGGGGGATTTTTATGAGAAACCAAGGCTGAAGATTTTAAAAGAAAAAAATCAGAGGGAGTATTGCACCAAGCTTCTTTGAAAATTCCACTTTCTGACCTCTAAATATCATCAGGTTGATGAAATTGTTCCATTGTAGCACTGAGGAACCCTAGGAAAAGATCAGCACCCATTTGTGCTGCACACAGAAACAAAATAGCCCCCAGGACAAACCGACCTGGGGCAGTGTTGATGATTAAGTAATGATTTGTCCTAAGTGGCATGTAAAATTATGTATTTTAGTATGATTTAATATGTAATACTATCTTGCTGATGAAAGGATAAAGGTTCTGCTGTGGGTGGTATTATGCAGTTATGTAGGAAATTGGGGTTTACATACAATCTACATCCAAAGAACATCTGTTGAAAGAGTTCAGCAATAGCATGACATGGATATTAAACTTCATAGTTACTGTTCCAATGTCATGTCTTTTACTAAGTTAGGAAAAGCAAGGGGAAAAAGAAACTGGAAATTATCATCTTCAAGGTGGGAATGACGAGAAGGTCTCTGTAGATGGTGGAGCATGGATATGTACAGAGATGGTGAGAGTGAAAAGGAAGGGAACTGTGTTTTGAAGGTGAAAACCAATTGTGGAATCCTGTCCTTGACAGTAGAAACAGTATGTGTCAGTCAGTGCTGCTCTGAAGGATACGAAAGGGTGGGTCTTGAGTGTTAGTGAGGAAACAAACCCACAAAATGCTCTGCCAGGAGCAATTGGGCACTGTGAGTTTAATCTCGTTTTAAATTGTTTCAATGTGTTTAAGAGATTTTTCTGTTTGTTTGTATTTTTAATTTTCTGATGTGTCAGCATTCAAAGCTCGCCTGTATAGCATTGCTAAGATATAGCCTGATCCCAAAGGAGATATCAGGCAGTGACTGCTCTACGGGCTGCATGTGTATCAACAAGCAGGAGAACACAGCTCAAATAGCTTCTTTAACAGCAGCAGAGTCCCTTTAGACAAGTTACAAGCTTTCACCTGAAGTAATTGCACAGTCAGCTTCTAACGTACTGCAGTCCTTATTTTAAATCACACCATATTTTTGTATTGCTTTTTAGCTGCAAACTCATACACAGGTATTTACTAACTTGTGTGTTTTGTTCTGACTGTTCAATATCTAGCAAACTGGTGATTTAAAATTGCAAAAGCCCTTTTTGGACTAGCATTTTTCAATCAAGAAAAACTGGAATAATGTAAAGTATATTTAAGAAAGACATGCTTCTTCCAGGATGGAAAGACCTTTAAGATGCTTGAATATTCTGATGCACAGAATGTGGGCTGAACATAGGATATGGAAATTAAGAAATTTTCCAAGTCTTCTGAAGAGAATCTTAAAGTTTTTAAAAGATTTTGAATCATTTCTAGTCAGTGAGACTTATTCAGCTTTGCTGTTTCTGGATGACGCTTCTTGGTGTCCTTGTATTTCCTTTTCTGTGACCCAGTCTTATCCCAAATAAACAAACCATCCATAATTGCCTTAATACCCCAGTTTGGTATGTCCATTATCAAAAGTCTGGTATTCTCAAAACTGCTACCTATTGATATTGTACATACTGTTTTCTGGTATTACCTGCAGGTTCCCCTAGACATTGTGGCCTTGCAAAACTCTACTGCCCAAAAGGTCATTTTCAATTATCTGCAAAGTCTGGTTGCTTCTCACATACCTTTCCCTTGGGTAGTAAAGGAATGGTATGTGACATAGCAACCCAGCCATCTGTCATGGTGCTGTGACTTTTGTGAGCTTTGTACACTGCTCTTGTCTCATCCAGCAATTTCATATATCACATCCGGCAGTTTCCCACATCCTACTCAGTCTCACTGAATTTAAACCATTTAAACTTTAAAATTATTCCCCTCTTTAGATGACTTAGAAAATTTCTTAATTTTTGTATCCCATGTTCAGCCCACATTCTGTGCATCAGAATATCCCACCATCTTGAATGCCTCCATTAACCTTAGCCCAGGGCTTAAGGAATGATCCAATCATTTCCTCACAGCCCTAACAAGGAGCAGTAGCTGTAGAAAAGCTGTGAGAAGACTGTGCAGTACAGGTCTGACTGTCCGTTGTAAATGGCCTTCTCCTTTCTTGCTAAATCTGTCATGCAGGGACAGAGAAAGTACCTGCTTGCTCCTGACTGTCAAGGTCTGACCTCTTTCTTCATTATCTTGAAGGTCTGAGATTACTATTAGCGTGTTTTGCTTAGTTAATAATGTGTAAATCAAAGAAATTGAGGCATATGATTTCTTTCTCTTGTGAATGTCTTAATTTCTGGAAACGTACTTGAAACTCTTGTGGGCGTATTTGATCTCCCATGCAGAGTGCATGAGTGCAGAGTGGTTTAGGTAAGTAGTAATGGAAATACCTTGCCAAAATATCCCACACAGAGTTGGTAGGGGAGACCTCAAACATCGACTCTGAGAGGGTAGGTCAGATTCCCCACTACATCGAGAACTTGGAAGAGCAAGTGCAAAAGATTATGGTTCTTATCCGTATGAGAGCACTCATCATGGGTGCAAGTGAGAAGATATCACAGCAGAGTACTGGGAAGACTTCCAGGCAGATGGAAGTGGAGGTAATGAAGAAAACTGGTCCTACATCTTCTAGTAAAAAGAATAATTCATATCCTTTAAGATGCAAACATTGGACTTTTAAGATACAGATTTTCAGCTACATGCTGATAGGAAAAGAAAATGCAACTATCAAGGCAAGAGAAGATGAGCACTAGCTCTTAAAATCTGCCAATGATTCCAAGAGCTTTTGTTTTCTACTCCTATCATGGAGAGAGTAGGGAAAAGTACAAACCATTTACAAGCATAATAAACCAGAGCATTAGTTAGACATGGTTAGTCACTAAAGTGGTTATTTGCAATTTTAAAATAGAAAAGAAAATATTTTCCTCTGCCTAGCATAGTAGAAAAAAAGTGAATGTTAGTGGGGATATTGCCAAAAGGTGTATTGCATATTAACAAATGTTATTTCTGGATCACTATGCAACTGGGCAAAACCCAATTCTTTAATATAGCATCTCAGTAGGCAAATGTTTGACTGTTTTTAATATTTTGATGGCAGTAATCTTCCTGATGCTGGGTGTCAGCTTTCCTGATGATCAAACTGATGGATAAATTATTAAGCGGTAGTGATGGACAATCTTTCAGGGATAATTAAGAGTAATAAGAATAAGTGTACAAAGTGCACATGCTGACACCTTTGTAATGGCATCTGCTGGTTTTGGGAGCTCTCTCAGCAGCTATGCTGTGCTGTATCAGCACAATTTCTAAAATAATAGCACTCTAACATCCATGGAGGGCAATAAGAAAACCTGGGTGAAATTAATTTGGATGTTCTTGTCTACTTTTCATATTGCAAGGATCTCCTTCAGGAAATTACTATTACTCCTGGGGATTTTGTCATTATCCTTGAAACAGTCCAAGTCTTTTATCCCTGAAAGACTCCAAATGGGACTGGAAATTGAGCCTGGGAAATACTATCCATGAATACCAGACCAGCAAGCTGTTGCAGCATAGGAAAGCAGATGTTGCCATCCTGCTCCACTTGCCTCTTTAAAGGGTGTGAACATCTGGGCCCACATTTCTGTCTAGAGGCTCCATTCTGCACATATATGCCTCTAGAGCGTGCTCATTGCCATCAGTGGAGCATGTCCCAGGACTATCCTAAGCAATGTGCTTTGACACAGTACCTATCATTGGTGTCATCTCTTCCCTGAGGAACAGATTTATGCAATGGGTTCTTGATTTGGGGATATTTTAGCTTTTTCCTGACTGGCAGCTCTTTTGATCTTCCTCTTGCTTTATGTTTTTTGGATATTCTTCATGTCACCAGTTCTCTGCTCATTCATATGCTTTGATTGCAGTCTCCTTGTGATCTCATCTGTTTTCCGCCTGTGGCCCATGACTGAATCTTCTGGGGATGTAATATTTGTCTGAATAGGTCCTTTAAGGTAGTTTATAAGGAGCCAGAAAGATGCTTGAAAGCAAGCAGCAGGTCAGAGAGGCTTACCCAGTGGTCTCTTTGGACCTTTGGAACCAACCTTGGTTGCTATGAAAACCTGTTACAACTTATTACACTTACAATGAGATGTTGTGATGATAGTCACTTTGTACTTGGAAGGAGTCTTGTGGTAGCTCAGGTTCCTTTATGCCCACTACAGAGTTGTGTGCTGCCCTTTCTTTCACAAATATGATTTTTATTTGTCCAAAAAGTATGGGATCCATCACCTTCAGTTACCATCCAGAGCTTCCTGGAGGTGTAGGTAACTTGTTCTCTTTCAGTTAACACAATGCAGGTGGCCATTTACCTCAATGAAGCTGACAAACAATAAGTTGCTAAAGTGCAGAAACTCAATTTCTGTCACTGATATGTCAGAAATGATAGATTTTCTGGTCACAGACCTCCAAGCACTTTGAAGTTGAGAGCTTGGCTGAGCTCGAATACTGTATCATGTTAGCTGTCCTTGTTAGTGTGGAGAGGTTTGCATCTCTATGTGCTTCTATACCAATGTATTATCTTTCTGCCTAGGGACTGGGGTATAACCTTGGGTACTACCCTATCAACATCTGATTATGGCTTAACTGCATTCATATTTTGTAAGGTACCAGCAAACCCTTTGCTGGCATTAAGAAAAATAAAGCATAATAAGAAGATATTCAGCAACTACCTCAGTCATCCCTAAATATAGAATCATAGAATAGTTAGGGTTGGAAAGCACCTTAAGATCATCTAGTTCCAACCCCTCTGCCATGGGCAGGGACACCTCACACTAAATCATGTCATCCAAGCCTCTGGCCAACCTGGCCTTAAACACCGCCAGGGATGGAGCATTCACAACTTCCCTGGGCAACCCATTCCAGTGCCTCACCACCCTCACAGTAAAGAATTTCTTCTTCATATCCAATCTAAACTTCTCCTGTTTAAGTTTTATCCCATTACCCCTTGTCCTGTCACTACAGTCCCTAATGAAGAGTCCCTTCCCAGCATCCCTATAGCCCCCCTTCAGATACTGGAAGGCTGCTATGAGGTCTCCACGCAGCCTTCTCTTCTCCAGGCTGAACAGCCCCAACTTTCTCAGCCTATCTTCATACGGGAGGTGCTCCAGTCCCCTCATCATCCTCGTGGCCCTCCTCTGGACTTGTTCCAACAGTTCCATCTCCTTTTTATGTTGAGGACACCAGAACTGCACACAATACTCCAAGTGAGGTTTCACAAGAGCAGAGTAGAGGGGCAGGATCACCTCCATCGACCTGCTGGTCACGCTGCTCTTGATGCAGCCCAGGATACGGTTGGCTTTCTGGGTTGCGAGCACACACTGAAGCTGGCTCATGTTCATTTTCTCATCGACCAACACCCCCAAGTCCTTCTCTGCAGGGCTGCTCTGAATCTCTTCTCTGCCCAACCTGTAGCCGTGCCTGGGATTGCTCCGACTCAGGTGTAGGACCTTGCACTTGGCATGGTTAAACTTCATCAGGTTGGCATCAGCCCACCTCACAAGCGTGTTGAGGTCTCTCTGGATGGCATCCCTTCCCTCCAGTGTATCAACCGAACCACACAGCTTGGTGTCATAGGCAAACTTGCTGAGGGTGCACTCAATCCCACTGTCCATGCTACCAACAAAGATGTTGAACAAGACCTGTCCCAACACCGATCCCTGAGGGACACCACTCGTTACCAGACTCCAGGGGGACATCGAGCCATTGGCCACATCTCTGCATGTAGCCATCCAGCCAGTTCTTTATCCACCGAGTGGTCCACCCATCAAATTGATGTCTCTCCAATTCAGAGACAAGGATGTCGTGTGGGACAGTGTCAAACGCTTTGATCCTGCCCCTCTACTCTGCTCTTGTGAGACCTCACTTGGAGTATTGTGTACAGTTCTGGTGTCTTCAACATATTTTTATTTTGTTTTTTTTTTTTTTTTCCTAGCAACCCAATGAAATATGTGAAGATCCTGCATTTCTGTTCTAAAGCTATATATGTTTTCATGGATCTTTAGTGTTTATGGTCCCTGCATCCAGGAGCAGAGCCTAGAAGCATCCTGGAATGATGGCAGAATCCTCCATTTCTATCAACTAAATTTTCCTGCTTGCTTTCCACAAACGGAATTACAGGAGGTATAAAGCAGAAAGGAACTGCAGCGTACTGTGGCCAAGGCCCCATCAGGACAAGTAGGAGTTTCAAAGCTGTGGGGACTGAGGGTATTTGCCTGTGACCTCTCCATTGTCAGCTGCAGCCATGTTAGGAGCACCGAGGTGGAAAGATAGGCAACATCTTTTGCAGGATTAGTGGTGCGAAGAAGTACAAAAGCAGTAAAACAGAAGGCTTTCAGTCACCTGTAGCCAGCTAGTTAGGAGCTGTAGCACATGGTCAAGTTCTGCCTTTCAGGGTAGAGCATGCTGTGCAGCCAAATAACAGGGAGTTTTGCATAATTAAGCTTATCTATTGTAGTAAATCAAATAGTGCTTGTTGATTTTTAAGCACTGAAATTTAATGCTCTATATTGTCAAACTGTTACCGTGGTTTCTAGGCATAGCTTTAGCATGGTCCAGCTAGCAGCTTCCAAAAGATATTTGGTTTTATTTTGGGAATTAGCAGGGAGCAGAGACCATTTTCAATGGGCATTTTGCATGGGGCCACCACAGTGAGTGGTGGGAGAGTGTAACACCATAGATATGAGCAGTCCACTTGGTGTCAAGGGGACTCAAAGAGCACGTGCTGGCACTGTATAACTTACTGGAATAGTTATAACCAGAATATTGAAAATCTGATGTTACTCAAATACTACTGCTGACAATGGGCTGTGCATATTATGGACTTGGGTGGCATGGTTTAGTGTGGGGTGTCCCTGCCCATGGCAGGGGGGTTGGAACTGGATGATCTTGAGGTCCTTTCCAACCCTAACTATTCTATGATTCTATGATTCTATGACTTAAGAAGTCTCATTGTGGATCTGTATTCAAACGTCCTTTCTCCACTGAAGCTGCCAAACAGTTTGTGTGGCAAGTCAGGATACAGAGTCTGATGAATCAGCTGTTCATTTCAGGTACCAGCATTTGTTTTTGAACTCTGCCCTTGGTTTTAGTTCTGAAGGACTTAGGAACAAATGCTCTTTCTGGCCCAACCTGTGTTTGCCAATTGTGTAGCCTCAGCCACGCGTATTACTTGCACAGCTAATTTTTGTATTGACACCTTGCCAAGTCAACTGTCCTTTTTTTCTTGTATATTTACAAAAGAGGGTAGTTTTGCACAGCTCTGGTTCAGTGAGCTCGTAATCAGTTACGAGGCTTATGGATTTCCATCGCACCCGTGCTTCTGGGAAGTGCCCAGATTTCTTTGTGGAGTCCTATACACCAGTCTCCAATTCTTTCTGTAGCCATGAATGAACAGCTGCTTCCAAGTCTGTGTGACTTATGAAGCATGACTACACCATTTGTGTGGGATGACAATTTTAGTGAGGCAACCACTTTGATGGTTCAGCAGGGGGATAGCAAAATTTGAATAAAGCCATAAAAGACTATCTGAGAATTAAAGCACTGTGAGAAAATATGGAAATATTTCAACCAAGGAAATAAAAAGATTTTGAGTTTTGAATTTGTCTTCTGACAGTAGTTTGCAAAAATGGATGCACATCCAATAATCAAAGAACCATTCACTGTGAAATTTGTCATAGAGGAGATGGGTGCTGTTATCCTTTGTTTATCTGCCCTATAATGACTTATATGAATCAGTTAGCAGAGATAATGTTGGGCTGGGTGGAACATATCACAGTTTTCAGATGTTAGGCTAAATCTGAGCCTACCAGAGGGACTAGAATACTGTATGTGCATCAGAAGTTGGTGAGTAGCTAATCAAAGCAAATTTTCATCTTTAAGTTTTGAAAAATTGTATGTGTTATTTTTCACTTTTGGGTAACACAAGAAAGGTAATGAAGGATTTTAGTCCTGGAGCTGTTTCACACTTAGAACTGCTGCACCACATCAAGTCTGAAGATTATTTCAGTTGGTTTCCAATTACTTCCAGTGGGCAGCATCAAATTCTACATGATGGTGCTGAGCAAAGTTTCTCTTTCTTCCAGCAGCCAGATGTGGAACAATCTCCACTTATGTCCAACAAACACTAATAAACTTAAGATCTAAAGAAATGGAATTCCTTTCTAAAATATTCAGTATCACCACTCAGGAATGATTGAAGATGGTCTCATTGAGAAAATTACAAGGTTTTTATTGATCTTGCTAAATTCGTTCCCTCAAGAATTATTTTTGCCTTCATATATCACTATGAAATTTATTTCTGGAAAGTAATGTTGTGGAAAAGTTCCTGGGGGTCCTGCTGGACAAAAAGTTGAATGTGAGACAGCAATGTGCTGTTATGGTAAAGGCAGCTAATGGTATCCTGGGCTCCCAGATTTCAACTGAGCATTTTTTTGAAGTATTTAGTAACTTTCCTTTAGATTATTTTGAAAAACAACACCTTAGGCTAGCATAGAAATAGCAGGTCCTAAGGTCCTCTTACTAATAGAAATACCTTCACCTTTTATGTGTGTACTGCAATGGCAGCATCATTTCTTTACTTCTTGGTCCATCTGGGTGAAGTTTCCTAAGTGCTTCAATGTGGGACTTATAACTGGGAGACATTTAGGAAGCTGAATATATATATACACATAATAAAAAAAGTAATTAGAGGAATTAATGGTGAAAAAAGTCTGTAAAATGGCTATTAAATATGTTTAGCAAGATCATTTAGGTCTGAAAGTCCCTAAACTGCAGCTTGCTAGAAACTACGGGACTGTAATTGATGGATTATTCTATATACTCTTTCTTGTCTCCTTTTCTGAGGCTCATGTTACAAGCTTTGAATTGAAACTAAGTTGAGGAGTTTGATTTAACATTGTTCAACCATGCCTAGGAGTCTTTGCTTGTGGTTTACACACATCTCTAATCTTGCTTACTCTATGTGTGTACGATTGCTGTCTTTCCTGGGACTTCAAAGAGGGAAGTTGAGAGAGAGTTTCTCAGTAAGGCAATTACATAGGAAATGACAGCAGAGAAAGAAATTAACTACGACTATTTTAAAGATGTGTATACTACAGGGTATGATACAATTGTGATGGACAAATAAAAATGTCAGTGACAGGGAGCAGGGGATGATATAAGCAGCAATATTTTTTCTCTTTTTAAAGATGAAATGTGTTGCATCTGAAGGTCAAATGCAGGGTACTATTATTAAGGATAAATTTGTTTTGAAAAAACACCAGATGCTTACTAAGTATAAGTGGAGGCAATGTACGAAAGATGAAAATAGCATTACTGGCAATGACAATAAAGGAACAGAAGTCGGACATAAAAATATAAATGAAAAAAGGTTTTTTTGCAATGTATAAATACAGAATCAACCTCTCTGTAAGTCAGCTGTTAGCAAAACATGCTTTGCACTGACATCCTATAGAGTTAAATTAATGAGGCTATTATTAAAAACAGTATTAGAGAAATACCTTGCAATGAGCATTTAAGCTACAATTTTTCTTTCTCCAAGTTGAATTCTCTCTGAAGTGTAAATGACCTCAAAGTTTAAGGAGCATGTTATAAACAAAAGACATTATTTTTCTGCCTGCATATTTAAGGTGTGAAGTGCCATCTCTAGCTCTGCCAGAATTGACTTTTCCACTACCTTTCAGGAAAAACATGGTCAAATAGCATTATTGAAAACAACTTCCCCATTTGAAGTGAAATACATTCTTCTCATGCTGTTAACACAGGAGATGCCCTGTCCTTTTGAAAGGCTGAAGTCAAGAAGACTTTTAGCTGAATATGCTGCTTCTTTCATAATGGTGCCTGAATTGCAGCTAGTGTTTGAATGTTTATGTCCTCTTCAGTTGCCTTGCTGATAGGCGTTAATGCACTGGCTGATAAATCTTTCACCTTGTCCAGTACCAAAAAAGGCATAAACTGGAAAGCTGGTCCTAGCTGAAAGCTAAAGTGGACTTTCAGGTGTCTTTGACTAGCACTGCATTAATACTGTGATATCCAGCAATAACACAATACATATTTAGGTTTCACTTCTGCTGTATTGATGTGATGCTTTCTTCTGCACTGGAAGCAATCAAAGTGTTATAGGGGGTCACAGAGAACCCATTCAGATAGTAAATATATTTAAGTACTTGCTAACTTCACTTCTGCTTTGAAGTCAGATGCACTGGTAACTAAAAAAATGGTATGCATCCACTTGCATATATTGTTTGATGATGATCCAGAAGCACAGGACAAACAACCCTGCTGTTTTTCTCTCTCATCCATTGATAGTCAATTGGCTGCTCTGAGCTTACATTTCTTACCTTTGTCTAGCTCCTACAAGTGTTTTTCAGTCTCTAGATACTTTTGAAGTTCTTGAATTCTCTGATAACAAGTGATAAAAAAATGCAAAGCATTATTTGCATATGGTAGCATGCTCTTGATTCCTGAGCAATGGAAAAGTCTGCATACGGGAGAGAGAAGAGCTGAGAGGAGTTACAGGAGGGGTAAAAAGCAACCTCTTCAAAATTAGGTCTGCTGGCCTATATAGAATACAGCATTTCCGCATGTCCAGTCAAACCTTTCCTGGTGCAGCTTTGAACCACTCCCACATTTGTCACTGGATCTCAAGAAGGAAAGTTCAGCATCTCCCTCTCCACTTTCCTTCTCAGTAGACTTAACAGGGCAATGAGCACTCTTTGTGTGCGGCCATCCAGCCAGTTCTTTATCCACCGAGTGCTCCACCCATCAAATTGATGTCTCTCCAATTTAGAGACAAGGATGTCATGTGGGACTGTGTCAAATGCTTTGCACAAGTCCAGGTAGATGACATCAACTGCTTTATCCCTGTCCATCAGTTCCATAGTCCCATCATAGAAGGCCACTAAATTGGTCAGGCAGGATTTCCCCTTAGTGAAGCCATGCTGGCTGTCACTAAGCACCTTGTTGTTTCTCATGTGCCTTAGCATGCCTTCCAGGAGAATTTGCTCCAAGATTTTGCCAGGCACAGAGGTGAGACTGACTGGTCTGCAATTCCCCGGGTCATCCATTTTTCCCTTCTTAAGAATGGGGGTTATATTTCCCTTTTTCCAGTCATTGGGAACTTCACCTGACTGCCATGATTTTTCAAATACAATGGCCAGTGGCTTAGCAACTTCATTCGCCAGCTCCTTCAGGACCTGCGGATGGATTTTGTCAGGTCCCATGGACTTGGGCATATTCAGGTTCCTAAGATGGTCTCGAACCAGATCCTCTCCTACAGTGGGCCTGAGGTCTTCATTCTCACAGTCCCTGCATCTGACTTCCAAGTCTTGGGTGGTGCAGTCAGAGCCTTTGCCAGTGAAGACCGAGGCAAAGAAGTCATTAAGAACCTCAGCCTTCTCCAAATCTAGGGTAGCCCGTTCTCCTGAGAGCTTCCAAAGAGGGCACACAGTATCCCCAGTCTGTCTTTTATTTGCTACATACCTATAGAATCCCTTCCTGTTATCTTTAACATCCCTAGCCAAGTTTAATTCTAACTGGGCCTTAGCTTTCCTAACCTGGTCCCTACCAGGCACATCCTGCTGTTCTTCCCTATATTCTTTCCAGGCTGCCCGTCCTTCCTTCCACCTTTTATAAGCCTCTTTCTTCCTTCAAAGTTTCCTCAGCAGCTCCTTATCCATCCAAGGAGGTCTCCTGGCCCTCCTGCTGCACTTCCTTCTAGTTGGCATGCAACACACCTGAGCTTGTAGCAGGTGGTCCTTGAATAACAACCAAGAGTCTTGGGCCGCCCTGCCCTCTAGGGCTGTATCCCATGGAACCTTACTAAGCAGGTTCCTGAAGAGGCCAAAGTCTGCTCTTTTGAAGTCCAGGGCAGTGAGCTTGCTGCACGCTCTTCTCACTGTCCTGAGGATCTTGAATTCAACCATCTTGTGATCGCTGCAACCAAGGCTGCCCTGGAGCGTCACATTTCCAGCCAGCCCTTCCCTGTTGGTGAGCACGAGGTCAAGCATGGCATCTCTCCTTGCCGGCTCCTCTATTACTTGCAGAAGGAAGTTGTCTTCCACACAATCGAGGAACCTCCTGGATTGCTTGTGCCAGGCTGTACTGTCCCTCCAACAGATGTCAGAGTGGTTGAAGTCCCCCATGAGAACAAGTGCCTGTGAGTGTGAGGCTGTTCCTATCTGCCTATAGAGCACTTCATCCACAAATTCCTCTTGATCAGGCGGTCTGTAACAGATCCCCACAGTAATGTCCCCCATTGCTGTTCTCCCTTTAACCCTGACCCACAAACTCTCTGTTGACTGCTCACCCATCCCCAGACAGAGTTCCATACTCTCCAGCCTATCCCTAACATAAATAGCGACTCCCCCTCCCCGCCTGCCAGGCCTGTCTTTTCTAAAGAGCCTGTAACCTTCCATTCCAACACTCCAGTCATAGGAGCCATCCCACCACGTTTCTGTGATGCCTATTACATCATACCCCTGTAGACCTGCATGCATTTCTAAGTCCTCTTGTTTGCTCCCCATGCTACGGGCGTTTGTATAGAGGCATTTGAGCCGAGCTCCAAATGAAGCCGGCTCATTGGCTAGAGCAGCTGGAATACCTCTGCATCGCTCAGAGCATTTATTATAGGTGCTGGCAACTGAATGGGTGTGTTGGGATGAAACGGTGCCCCCCTCCCCCAACACATCTTGTTTAAAGCATCCTTGACCAGCCTGGCAAGCCTCCTACCAAAAGTGCTCTTCCCCTTCTTTGTCAGACTAGCTCCATCAGCCTCCAGTAGACCTGGTCTATTAACTTGGGTCCCATGTTCAGGATACCCAAACACCTGACTATTCCTTCTAGTCCTTTCATGAGCTTTGTTGTCCTTCTCCGGACATATTCAAAGACCATCCTTCTTAAACTGTGGGACCCAGAACTGCACACAGTGCTTAAGGTGAGGCTATACCAACACTGAATACAGCAGGACAATCACCTTTGACCATACTGTGTTTGATGCCCCTAGGATGCAGTTTGCCTTCTTGGCTACCAGGGCATGCTGCTGACTCCTAATGAGCCTGCTGCTGACCAGCACCCTAGATCCCTTTCTGCAGGTCTGCTTTCCAGCCACTGATCTCCCAGTTTACACTTGTGCCCAGCACTTGTGCTTTCATCCTAGCTGCAGGATCTAGCATTTCAGCTTGCTAAAATTTATTCCATTAAAGATTGAACAATGCTACAATCTACTAAATCCCTCTGCAAGGCCTCCTGTCCCTCAAGATAGTCCTTCTGGAATAAGGGCAAGTCTCAAGGAGGAATAAAACCTCCAGCTTTTTCCTTGATACAAAGTATTTAATCAAATATTTTAACTGGGCGCATTTTGTTGTTGTTTTTTGGTTGTTTTTTCTTGTTTTGTTTTGTTTTCAAATAACCAGACCTGTGCTGAAAGTTGTTTGATTTTTTTGAATATATGACTGAAAAAATAGCTTAGTCTGTTGCCAGCAGTCTTTGCTTCAACCTTTTTTTATTCTCTCTCTGCCTACTTGAAATGGGCAAGACAGGATGTCTATGCAATGTGTTCTCAGCTCTTCATGTCTGCTGATGCAGATTTTCACTGTGCTTTTTACTGTAAAGAATATTACTAACATTTGACATTCTTCATCTTGTATTTCCTCCATGGGGAGGACTATGTGTGCTGTGTGGTACTTCGGTTTGGAGATTCATTTCTTGTGGTGTCTAGTCTGATATATGCTTTTGACAGCAGGTTGTGCAGGCATACCATAGCCTGGAACATGATTTAGTGATCCTGAATTCTTGCACTATCCCTGAGAAATCTCTCTTGTGCAGATCTTTACCTATCTATTAGATATCGTCACTACCCTTGAGAAGTCGAGTTGTCCGCTGTAGGCTTCAGTTCTGAGAAGGACAATAGAATCGTGGAATCATAGGTTAGGTGTCCTGGGTTCAGCAGCAGCAATGAGTTTTTCTCCTTCTTAGTAGCTGGTGCAGCGCTGTGGTTTTGACTTTTGGCCTGGGAATAATACTGATAAACCCGATGTTTTCAGTTGCTGGTCAGAATGTTTACTCTGACCAAGGACTTTGTGAGTCTCATGCTCTGCCAGGGAGGAGGAGAAGCCGGGAGGAAGCAGGGACAGGACACCTGACCCAAACTAGCCAAAGAGGTATTCCATACCACAGCACATCATGCCCAGGATGTAGAACTGAGAGTTCCCGGAAGGGCTAGAATGCTGCGGGGTGGGGGCGAGGTAGCGGTCAGTGAGAGGTTGTATTCTCTTCCCTTGTTATTTCCTTTATCATTATTACTGGTGGTAGCTGTAGTGATTTGTGTTATACCTTAGTTACTAAACTGTTCTTATCTGAACCCGTGGGAGTTGTATTCTTTCGATTCTCCTCCCTGTCCCTCCAGGAGTGGAGGGAAGAAAGGTGGCGGGGAAGTAGACTGCGTGGTTCTAATTTACGGCCTGGGCTTAAACCATGACATTAGGGTTGGAAAAGACCTTAAGATCATCCAGTTCCAACTCCCCTGCCATGGGCAGGGACACCTCAACTAAACCATGTCATCCAAGGCTCTGTCCAACCTGACCTTGAACACCGCCAGGGATGGAGTACTCACAAGTTCCCTGGGCAACCCATTCCAGTGCCTCACCACCCTCACAGTAAAGAAGTTCTTCCTTATATCCAATCTAAACTTCTCCTTTTTAAGTTTTAACCAATTACCCCTTGTCCTGTCACTTCAGTCCCTAATGAAGAGTCCCTCCCCAGCATCCCTATAGCCCCCCTTCAGATACTAGAAGATATGCTAGAAGGCTGCTATGAGGTCTCCATGCAGCCTTCTCTTCTCCAGGCTGAACAGCCCCAACTTTCTCAGCCTATCTTTATACAGGAGGTGCTCCAGTCCCCTCATCATCCTCTTGGCCCTCCTATGGACTTGTTCCAACAGTTCCATGTCCTTTTTATGTTGAGGACACCAGAACTGCACACAATACTCCAAGTGAGGTCTCACAAGAGCAGAATAGAGGGGCAGGATCACCTCCTTTGACCTGCTGGTCACACTCCTCTTGATGCAGCCCAGGATACGGTTGGCTTTCTGGGTTGCGAGCGCACACTGAAGCCAGCTCATGTTCATTTTCTCATCAACCAAGACCCCCAAGTCCTTCTCTGCAGGGCTGCTCTGAATCTCTTCTCTGCCCAACCTGTAGCCATGCCTGGGATTGCTCCGACCCAGGTGTAGGACCTTGCACCTGGTGTGTGGTTAAACTTCATCAGGTTGGCATCAGCCCACCTCACAAGCGTGTCAAGATTCCTCAAATTCTGTTGCATGTTTTACTCAGGAGAACTGAACAACTGGATGACAAGGCAAGAGCTTCAGGAAAGGCAGCTCTCCATGTCTCCAAGGTTAAGATATTTTTAGTTCCTTCCAGGAAATTCGCAAAATACAGGATACTGCCCTGGGCTTTGCAAAACTCCCTGGCTGGGCTTACGTAGGGAAGCTGAGCCTCCCTTTGCTGATCTGCAGATACAACAATGTCAATTTGCCTGCTCAGTGAGCTATCAAGGACTCCTCTGTTTGGAGGGCACTTCTGCAGAGCAAGTCATATCTTTCCTGTTGCTTAATGAAGCAATGCTAGGGTATTTAAATGGATTCACTGGGAAGGAAACTGTGTGAGAGCTGTTTGTCTTAAAATGAAATTCCTAGCTTTTATGTTAAACAAATAAACAAACAAAAAGCATGAGAACAGATTTAGATAGCTAGTCAACAAACTGGATGGATCACTTCTCCTTTGTTCTGGTTACCTGTTAATGCACTTTGAGAACCAATGCAAATCTTCTGTAGAATTCACCATAATGAGGGACTGATTCCTGAATTTGGAATGCTAGTACATTAGTCACTAACCAAAATCAAATATCTTTCTGAAAAAGATGAAGATTTCTTACTGGTTTAACTTTCTTTCATGCACCTTCATTATGTCAGATCAATTTTTCTTTCCACAGAACTGACAAAGGATAAGAGAGATACGGCTAGTGTTAACAATTTCTTCCTCAGGCAGAGATGTGAGTAACTGAAGTGTAGGATCCAGAGATGGACTGTCAGATACAATGGGTCTCAAAAATGGAGAAAAGCAGTAACAAGCACTGGTGCCTGGCTGCATCAAATCTCTGTTTCATTCTCAACCCATGGCCATTACTGCCTGAGTCTTGCTGATCACAGCAGGCTGCTGAACCCAGCTTGCTAAGACCCACTGTGTTCCACAGACCAAGAATGCATCCTTCATTCAATGACAATACAGCACAGAGTAAAGAGGAGCTGCACAGTGCTGGGAATGAACACCATGAAGAAAATATTGATTGAACAGCAGTGTCGTATGGGATCCAGGTGATCTGAGTCAACATAGTTTCTCTGACTATAGTGGTATCCTCAGTAGTTCACAGTAGATATCAAGAGTGTAGAGTCTAGGGTTAATTACGCTTTTGTTCAACAAATCCGTCTTTACAGAGAAGTGAAATGCACCATTCAGCCGTCACTATTGGGTGGTAAAAGATACATCCTGCCTGTGAGGTGTACAGTAAGTCACTGTGAGCTCCTGCATGAACATGACAGATATCTGCTACCTGCTGATACCTCTTTGTAACCCCAGCTCTCACTACCTGCTGATACCTCTTTGTAACCCCAGCTCTCACTCTGCTTCTTAGGCAAAGATCTATTTATCTCTCTGCTTACCTGTTTGCAAAGCCTTGTGAAACAAACATCTTGCTGTTCACAATGTGCTAATGGCTCAATAACTCTCAAATCACTGCCGTTCCTTAGCAAAGAGTGGCATGATCCAGCAATAAAGGAAAATAAGTTTATAGTTTGGGGGTGTTGGTTGATGAGAAAATGAGCATGAGCCGGCAGTGTGCGCTCTCAGCCCAGAAAGCCAACCGTATCCTGGGCTGCATCAAAAAAAGCGTGACCAGCAGGTCAAAGGAGGTGATCCTGCCCCTCTACTCTGCTCTTGTGAGACCTCACTTGGAGTATTGTGTGCAGTTCTGGTGTCCTCAACATAAAAAGGACATGGAACTGTTGGAAGAAGTCCAGAGGAGGACCACGAGGATGATCAGGGGACTGGAGCACCTCCTGTATAAAGATAGGCTGAGAAAGTTGGGGCTGCTCAGCCTGGAGAAGAGAAGGCTGCATGGAGACCTCATAGCAGCCTTCTAGCATATCTTCTAGTATCTGAAGGGGGGCTATAGGGATGCTGGGGAGGGACTCTTCATTAGGGACTGAAGTGATAGGACAAGGGGTAATTGGTTAAAACTTAAAAAGGAGAAGTTTAGATTGGATATAAGGAAGAACTTCTTTACTGTGAGGGTGGTGAGGCACTGGAATGGGTTGCCCAGGGAACTTGTGAGTACTCCATCCCTGGCGGTGTTCAAGGTCAGGTTGGACAGAGCCTTGGATGACATGGTTTAGTTGAGGTGTCCCTGCCCATGGCAGGGGAGTTGGAACTGGATGATCTTAAGGTTCTTTCCAACCCTAACTATTCTATGATTCTATGATTCTGTGATAGACAAAGTGTAATTAGAACTGGCAAAGCTGCTTTTTGCTATATAGGAAGATACTTGACTATGTTTTCTTGTTGGTTACTTACAGATTTCATTTGTCTGACAGAATGGATCTGAAAAGGGAAAAGGAACAGTACTGTATTCAGGAAAAAAAAAAAAGGCTTCTCATGGACACATAGAAATAAAAGGCACTGAAATTGCTGTTGAACCCTGTCTGAAGAGCTGAACTGAGGTAAGGTCATGTTACCCCTTGGATCAGCATTATTTTACTGGTGGATACTCACAAGATGAAGTCCCAGGTATACCCAAGCTCTTCCTATTGGCCAGGCATGCTGGGAGCCTGTCCTTCAAAGTGAGACACCCTCATATCCATGTGTCCTTTGGAGCTTTGTCTTGCAGGCAGGCAGTTATGTGGGTAGGTGACTGTAACGTGGGAGTGTGCTTTCAGCCATGAAGCCACAGCTGATCTGAGCAATATGTTAAGCCTAATGATTACCCACAAGGTTGGATTCAGACAGGCTGGTGGATATTGCCAATATTAAAGTTTATTTGACTCTGAAGAACAGAGTTGGAGTGCGGAAGAAAGAGGAGACTGCAATGTAGAATGCTAAGTAATGCTCAGGTCCCTTCCAAAGTGTACAGTGCTTGCCCTGGTAATTTTGAGATCCATGTTTTCCTTTGCATCACATCTATCAGCTTTTCATTTTTCCTACCTTATCCTCGGTGGCTAATTTTCTCCACTCTAGCTCAAAAGTAGCAGTAAAACTCTTTTTCCAGCTTCTTTGCTCCATTTCTGCACCTATAATTCTCAGATTTAAATTCTCTCCCTGTTGTGAAGGGTGCTGCACAGCTTAAGGCCTGACTTTGTCTTGGCTGATTTACTTTTCTAGCTTTTCATTCATCATATTTTTTGACTAATAATTTTGTAGGTTTTCTTCTTGTCTCCCTCCTCTGTCTCTTCTTTCTCTGCCTCCATCCTATAATCTTCTTCCTGGGGTGAAGTTTATTTTAGTCTGAATGCCAGATGAAATTCATTCCTTTCGCCCACCACTCCAATGATGATCCCTATGCATCTGCTATCTTATGTTCTTTTTCAATCTCTTTTTCAGGCTCTGTTGGTTTCTAAAACTGGGAACACTTTTCATCTGCAAATGGCTTCAGCTCTCTGTCTTTATTTGAATCACCAGCTTGCCTTCTATAATTTACCATAACTTCCTGATAGAGGTGTGGTTACAAAGCGCTTCCATTGACTCACCAGCTGAAATCTCTGAAATTTAAGCTCTGTAAGGAAAACACTGTGATTGTGTCCTAATTTTGCAAAGTGGCTTATATAATGCAAAGCACAAGTTGGAGAAAAATACTCATGGAAAATGAGCGAGGAGCTATGTGAGTGGAAATAACACAGTGAATATTAAAGACCAACTGGAAATCATTGACCACTTAGGTCAGCTTCAGCAGGCTAGACTGAGTAGTGGGGAACTGTAAAATTAAGTATTTGGGGGAAATGAACCTGCTGAATAATAAGCACCGTAAGATGGAGACATTAATCATGTCTAATAAAAACTGAGGCTCTTTTGATATTACAGAGTGGGTGGGTGGGTGAAACATATGGTGTATGCAATCCATCTTTTTTTGATCATTTGGTACATTGCAATCTAAAACGCAGGACACTATAGAACGATGCTGATGTTGTTAACATTGGCTGGCAGATCACATCTACCAGCAGACCAACTTGATAGTGGAAGTATGGATGGAGGTGCTGAATATTTGAGCAATAGTTTTCAGTAAAATTAAAAGAGGCACTGAAGATCGGATCTCAATCAGAAGTGATCTCAAACAAGATTCCAAACTTAAATATGGGATCAGGATTTTTCAGGTTTTTCT
The DNA here is from genome assembly GCF_963264785.1 of Psittacula echo. Lineage (NCBI taxonomy): Eukaryota > Metazoa > Chordata > Aves > Psittaciformes > Psittacidae > Psittacula > Psittacula echo. Next base: position 102,509,726 of record NC_137738.1, read on the forward strand.
ATCTTGGAATTCCACATGGATAAACATGGAGCCATGATAGAAAGTGGTGGAAATGGCAGTCAGAAAGAAAATGAAAATAGCTATTAAGTACCCTGGTAAGAGTAGAAATGAGAAAAATCTTAACTGATATGAAATTTTATTATAGAAAAAAACCCTGTGATATACATGAGTGCTCTGGAAAGAGGACTACTGAGTTTGTTTCCAAGGAATCTTTGGCAAATATTGAATTGTAACAGGTGTTTAAACAGTGACCTGTTAACCAAATTAAGTGCTCTGCAATCAAGAGGAGATTGCTACAGAGTAGGAAGTAACCTACTTACAACGTTGTTTCTGAAAGTCAGAGGTCCTTCAGCTGATTAATATTGCAGAATTAATATTGCAGAATTTAATAATGTTTGTACTGCAGTGTTTAATATGCTTATATGTCTGAGGCTGGTTTTAGGCTCCTTTAGTTTGCAAGTACCTTCTAGGGGAAAAAAAATTGGCATCAAAATGTTAAGGAATGAGTTGTTTAGAAGTCAGTAATTTAACCTTATGAAAGTCCTTTCTGATTTGATTAAACAATTCAGATTTTTTCACAAGACTAATCTGGGTGTGAATTTGGTCCCTGAAGTCTGAACTACACCCTCAGATGTTGTTAGAGTCCATGCAGAGGAATGGGTATAATCTGTGACATCTGCTGTCAGTTACTCAATGCACCTTAGGTAGATGTTTGAAATGAATCACCCACTGGAGCCTAACTCAATTCATCTTCTCCACTGACAATAGAGCCAGCCCAAGCAAATAAACTTAGATATGGAAATACTTTTCATATCTACAGGATAAATAGACTAAAACTGTGGCTCTCAGGGTTTTCAGAACTGGAATATTCTTTTCTTTCACAGCAATTTAATCCTTACTTTCTCACTATAGGTGCCACCATCACCATGCTGATAATATCTATAAACTGCGATAATAGTCAGTGCAGCCTATCTTTCTCCACAAAATTTTTTGCATCTCAAATGGTTTGTCTTTTATCAACTTGTCCTTTCCAGATCTTGTGTCTGATCCATACACCTCTGTACAGATTCTCCTCCAAACACCCAGCACTGCCAAGACCATTTCCCTTGTACAGACAGTCTGGGACATTGGCTGATGCAGAAATCACTGGGCATTTCTCTCTTTATCCTTAGCATGATCTCACAGCTTTGTCCTGGGTTCAGCAGCAGCAGTCAGTTTTTCTCCTTCTTAGTAGCTGGTGCAGCGCTGTGGTTTTGACTTTTGGCCTGGGAATAATACTGATAAAGCCGATGTTTTCAGTTGCTAGTCAGTATGTTTACCCTGACCAAGGACTTTGTGAGTCTCATGCTCTGTCAGGGAGGAGGAGAAGCTGGGAGGAAGCAGGGACAGGACACCTGACCCAAACTAGCCAAAGAGGTATTCCATACCACAGCACGTCATGCCCAGGGATGTAACTGGGAGCTACCCGGAAGGGCACGTCCTCTTCTCTGTCGGGCTCATTTCCAGCAGGTGGTATCTTATTCTCTTCCCTTGTTATTTCCCTTATCATTATTATTATCGGTGGCAGCAGTAGTGATTTGTGTTATACCTTAGTTACTGGACTGTTTTTATCTCAACCCGATGGAGTTACATTCTTTTAATTCTCCTCCCCATCCCTCAGGGGGGTGGGGGGTGGGGGGGTCGGGTGGAGTAGAAACTGTGTGGCTGACTTGCTGACTGGCTTAAACCACGACAAGCTTCCTTGTCCTAACTGTCCAGCCTGTGTTCTGCTGGAAAGAGAAACAGTGCTACGTAGGTTTTGCAGGTGTACAAGACTGCACAGACAAGGACAAAGGAGATGAGAAAAGAGTCGCTTCTACCTCTGCATGTGAAGAATGTGTCCTTGCCTGCAAGGCTGCTTGCACACACCCCGTCTCCGTTGCTTCACAGTAAATGTAATGTGTTTCATGTGGCTCTGTGAGAAATGAACTTTCCAGCATGATGTACAGAGAAGGGAGAAGGGAAAGAAAGAGAAAAAAATAGGCTTGATGGAATGATCTACTCTGCCATTCTTATAGTTCTGTCCAAGCATCTGGGGAATGCTGCACTGTGTCATCAAACAGCAATCCTTAGGCCAATCAGATCACTCTGTCTAAGGTCCTACAATTATTTGTTTATCTGTTTATTGTTCTGGTCCACTTCTGTATGTCATAGTTCTGTGAAGATAACTATTGTTGGGATCCTTGATAAAACAGAGTCCCTGTCTCAAGGATACCATGCTATGCATAGATGACTGAAGACATCTTCAGTGGGTAAAGAAAAGTTTTTATATCTGCCATCTGGACTTTTACAATCCCACTTGGGATCACACCTACTGGCCTGCCATCCTCTTCATTGCTGGCTGTTTTCTGAGCAATATGGTTCTTACTCGATTTCAGGAACAAAACTCTTAGCACAGGTCAGGGAAAAGCTAAATCAATTACATAATTTTAGATGTGAATACAGCTCAATATTTGTCCTGTTGAATGAAGTACACCAAAAGCCAGCCAAATCAATTCAGAATATGCCAAGAATGTATTTCTCAAAATCTTTTTTTTCCCGTATCTTTTCTGGCTAAAACCTTACAGTTAGTATGACTTTCACCAGTTATTTCTGGTAACTCTCAGTAAAAATTGATTTAAATTTAATAAATTCTGATCTACATTAGGAAGATGGAAAGCAGGCTGCTTGACCTCAGATCTGTGGGACGAAATGCTGCTTTTTGATGCGTCATCATTCTTTAAAGATGTAGTAATAGGATGTTTTATTTGAGGTATAAGAGTTTTCAACATATGTTCATTGCTAATTGTCACCATTCCTAAGCACATCTGAAAGTCTTAATGCTTCTTGTGATGAAATAAGCACAACTGGTAGCATCCCAGACATTTTGCAGAAGCTTGGTGCAATGTTCAAAGTTTTAAATCGAGATTTGCTTCATGCATTACTTTTTGACTATGTTAAGCCCACCTATAGCTTGAGTCCTGAAGGTGGCCTTCCTAACACAAACATTCAGATTTACACTTAGATTTAGGTCTTTATAAAGTATGTGTCTACATGTGTGCTAGGTGTCTAATCTCCCATAACAGTCAGTAGAAATGAGATGTCTGAGGAGACAAATCTGTTTTTACAGCTCCTACAGTGTCCAGTTGCTTTCAGCTACAGAAGGATCAGCAAGCTGTTAATGACCTGTGAAATCATCAGAATAGAAGATTCATCTGAAAAGGTAATGTCCAAGGGCTGCTTGATGCTGTAGTTGAACAACTGGATATTAGGGGTGAGCTTGGGTATCACTTGTGATGAGCAGATCCTTCCCAAATGTCAGCAGACTGCTAGTCACTGAGGCTTGCTCGTGATGATTTTCAGGCATTTAATATACTTTAGGATACCTGAGATATGCAAATGAGAATGGTAGATACACTGAAGGACATATATGAGACCTGTGCCACTAGGCAAAGACCACTGGAGGCCAGGTGGGACACTAGCACATCTCAAATGACTTAACATTTCATGTATGGGCAGCTGATTCAGTCTCCAGCATAGGTCCTTTACAAATCAGATTCCTGTGTTGCTCTGGTTTAGTTTTGCTGGCACTGGTGTGGAATGGTGTGGTTCTGAATCTATGCTCTTGTCTTTAAATTACAAAACCTACAGGGCCTGTTTCTTGGGATACTTTTGCTGCATGAATCTCCATGAACTTCCTCCTGAACCATGCCAGTTTGGCACACATGCTATGGGGAGGTGGAATACTATGAAACGCAGGATGGGTTCTGCTGATGGTGACTGAGAAGAGGGATGCAATTTATTGCAGTTTAGTCTTCATTGCAAACTATAGGAAACCACATTTCTTTTTCTTGGTTATAAGTTCCTTTCCTCCCACCTTTCAATTGTATGTAAATCAGGCACATCTTAGAATCATAGAATCATAGAATAGTTAGGGTTGGAAAGGACCCTGAGATCATCTAGTTACCAACCCCCCTGCCATGGGCAGGGACACCTCACACCAATGCCACCCAAGGCTCTGTCCAACCTGGCCTTGAACACCGCCAGGGATGGAGTACTCACAAGTTCCCTGGGCAACCCATTCCAGTGCCTCACCACCCTCACAGTAAAGAATTTCTTCTTCATATCCAATCTAAACTTCCCCTGTTTAAGTTTGAACCCGTTACTCCTTGTCCTGTCACTACAGTCCCTGATGAATAGTTCCTCTCCAGCATCCTTGTAGGCCCCCTTCAGATACTGGAAGGCTGCTATGAGGTCTCCACGCAGCCTTCTCTTCTCCCAGCTGAACAGCCCCAACTTTCTCAGCCTCTCTTCATACGGGAGGTGCTCCAGTCCCCTGATCATCCTCATGGCCCTCCTCTGGACTTGTTCCAACAGTTCCATGTCCTTTTTATGTTGAGGACACCAGAACTGCACACAATACTCCAAGTGAGGTCTCACGAGAGCAGAGTAGAGGGGCAGGATCACCTCCATCGACCTGCTGGTCACGCTCCTCTTGATGCAGCCCAGGATACGGTTGGCTTTCTGGGTTGCGAGCGCACACTGAAGCCAGCTCATGTTCATTTTTTCATCGACGAACACCCCCAAGTCCTTCTCTGCAGGGCTGCTCTGAATCTCTTCTCTGCCCAACCTGTAGCTGTGCCTGGGATTGCTCCAACCCAGGTGTAGGACCTTGCACTTGTCATGGTTAAACTTCATCAGGTTGGCATCAGCCCACCTCACAAGCGTGTCGAGGTCCCTCTGGATGGCATCCCTTCCCTCCAGCGTATCAACTGAACCACACAGCCTGGTGTCATCGTCAAACTTGCTGAGGGCGCACTCAATCCCACTGTCCATGTTACCAACAAAGATGTTGAACAAGACTGGTCCCAGCACCGATCCCTGAGGGACACCACTTGTTACTGGTCTCCAGCCGGACATCGAGCCATTGACCACAACTCTTTGCGTGCGGCCATCCAGCCAGTTCTTTATCCACTGAGTGGTCCACCCATCAAATTGATGTCTCTCCAATTTAGAGACAAGGATGTCGTGTGGGACAGTGTCAAACGCTTTGCACAAGTCCAGGTAGATGACGTCAACTGCTCTGCCTCTGTCCCTCAGTTTTGTAGCCCCATCATAGAAGGCTACCAAATTGGTCAGGCAGGATTTCCCCTTAGTGAAGCCATGCTGGCTGTCACCAACCACCTTCTTGTTTTTCTTCCTGGCATAAACCATTAAAAAATAAAAAACCCATGAAAAATAAAAACTGGAGTAGAAAGGGTAAGAACAGTGCTATTCTTATTGCAATGACACTGAACCTGCTGGAAAAATAAGAATGGGAAGAAATTTAAAGGAAGTTATGAAATTTAAAAAGCAACCAAAGTGAGGTCTTCATATTTGGCCTGACCCTCCACCCCCACCAAAATATACAAGAGTAACAAGTGACAGGGTTAGACTGCGGCAGTTCAAAGGTCAACAGTAAGGGAAAGAAACTGTAACCAAAACCATGTGAATATTGTCAAAGACATGTGAATGATTAATATTTTTAAGATATTACAGGTACCTAGATCATGTGGATGAATGATACACATGCATTCTTAGGGCTGTAATGTGAATATCAAGTACTATTCATGGAAATTGCACTTCCTCCAGCTGCATAATGAGGAAACCACTGTAAAAATCACCACCAGAACCTAGAACCTCACTGCTTGTATGTACCTGTTTACAAAAGAAAGATGGAAGACGTGGATTGCTTCACATTGGACCACCAAGAAGTGCTTGCATACTTCGGATTGGAAAGAGGTATAAAAATCTTCCAGGGAAAAGGTTTAGATGTGCTAGATTTGTGTACAATTGAAAGGTGGGAGGCAACTCATAACCAGGAAAAAGAAATGTGATTTCCTGTAGAGTGCAATTAAGACTGAAAATACAGTAAATTAAAAAATGGAACTGCCGTTACATGGATCATGAGAATACTTCTCAAATTGCTTTAAATGTCTATGAAGTAATTTCAAGCCTCATGCTGCAGGGTTATTAATATATGATAAACACTAGATTGGAAGCATTTCATTTTTCAGCCTTTCCAGCCCCTGGCAAAAGCTGTTGCCAGAGGTGGAATTTGGGGTTAGGGGCCCCTTATCTTGATGAAGAATAACAATTTCTGTATTTCTAGATCAGGTGGGAACCAAGGTAATTTTTACACTCTTCTTCAATGTTGTTTATATAGACTGAAAAATTCTTGCATGGTAAGAGTGTTTTGCCTGCAGATTAGGTGTGTAACGGAAATGGTAAATGCTCTGTCAAATAGGCAGTGCATGAAGACTGAATAAAGCACTATGGATAGTGAGGAGTGCTGAGAGTTGCATGGAATGAGGAAGGGATTATTTGACCAAGCAGATAACTTAATTTCTCATGCAACTTTTGCACATTCACCTCACCTTGTCTTGTTCCTTAGCAATAAAGGAAAGAATGTATTTCCTGTTTTACATGCAGCCATCAGAGTTTTAGCTGAAAAAGACTAGACATTAAATCCTTCTGAGGCAGCTGAGTTGTGTGAGATACAACTTCATAAATGTTCATTGTATCTATATTGTATCTATATTCCTTATAGGTTTAGCATTTACTTTTTTTGCACTGAGATTTTTCACTGCATGGTATTGAGTTAATCTTTGTTCCTTGGTTTGTGCAGTCTCAATCATGAAAATTAATTAATTAGTGACGGGACAAGGGGCAATGTTTCATACTGAAAGAGGAAAGGGGGTAGGTTTAAACTGGACATAAAGAAGAATTTTTAGGTTTAGTGTTTGCGTTTTTTTTTTTTTTTTTTTTTTTTTGGGGGGGGGAGTGGTTGTTGTTTTATTTTGGTGTTTTGTTTTCTTTTTTTCCAAATGAAGGTGATGAGGAACCGGAACAGTGTTCAAGACCAGGCTGGACAGGGCTTTGAGCAACCTGGTCTAGTGGAATGTGTCGCTGTGTGTGGCAGGAGGTTGGAACTAAATGATCTTTAAGGTCTTCCAACCCAAACCCTTCTGCGATTCCATGAAAACTTGATCCCTATATTAGTGTGTGGCACCAGATCTGGTTTGCAGGACAACATAGTCAGTGTGATTTCCTTTCTGCTGACCCTGGGGTGGGTGGTAGCTGTGGCAAACGCATCAATGATCATGATGTGGCAAACAAAATTGAAACTGCCACAGTGCTTGTTTATTGGTCATAAATAAAACAGGATGTCCTAAAGAATGAGGAAAGCTTATGTATATTGGAGCTGAAGGAACATCTCCTTCCACTACTCATGGGTGTCTTAAACAGCTTCACAGGACCTTATGGCAATTCAAAATATTTCACTGTTTGGTCTCTGCTTAAATAACTTTTTGGGAAGCACTTCTTATTTGCTGATCTCTGGCACTAATGAGGTGGTCTGCACGGTACATATTTTCTATGAGATTAGGAGAAAGATTTACTATGTCTTCTTAAAAATGGCTATTTCCTCACACTGTTAGGAAAGAGTATCTCAGGGCTGAAAAGAGCAGGAAGGTAGTGTAGGAATTCAAAGGACTTGATTTTTAGAAAAAAAATTTTCTTGGAACTAGATTTAAGTTCATAAGATGCTTTAAAACAGGCAAAACCAGGGAATAAACTATTATTCTTTCTCTGCTGTATGTCTTTGAGGAAAAATACCGTGTTAACAACCAACAACTCACAAACCTGAGTAGACTTAATAAGGGAAGAGAGTATATGAGGTTTCTCTTTTTGGTGGTGTTTGAGGGTTCTCTTTCTGGTGTTGTTTGGCAGGAGAGAAAAAAACCTATGTAAATATTTGTGTTCCACTGGCAGGTTTAGTCAAAAGGTCAAAGGACAAGTTTTCAGATGGCACAGTGTTACAGAAGATAAAACCAGACAGATATATTCTGTGGAACACAAACTTAAACTGATCTATTGAGAGACCCAACCTTAGCTTTTACTATATCCCAAAAATCTGGTTAGTGCAAATGTCTGTGAAGCAGTTTGCAAACATTTTGTAAAGGGCAGATGTAATGAGAAAGGATAGTCCTACAGTTACATTACATGGCTTGAAAGGTATTTCTGCAAGTGCTGCTTAATGCTATCTCTAGATCTGTCAGTATATTCTATGTGGGAAACTTTTTGGTCTTAAAAAGAATGACAGAGGGAGTAGGCAGAGGGTGGGCTATATGGCAAAACATGAAATTTGTTGCTTCATGGGAGCAGGGACCACCTGAACCACAGTTCAGAGGCTTAGGCATTACTTATCTATTGCCTTTAGAAACTAGGAGATGGCATGTTTTTAGAAAAAAACTCTCAGCCAATCAGTTCAGGTAAGTCCAACAGGTGACATTAAGGAGCCACAGAAAGTGGTGTGTGTCTACCTGTTTGATTTTGCCCTGGGAGGAACTTCTACTGTTCACATCATCCTTTGGGGCTGGCAGGCACCTCTCAGCCTTCCATTGCATCTCTACTGGCAGTAAAATGAATGATGGACAGAGGCCCTGGGTGCCTGCTGGGCAAAAACAGGTAAGGGTGGGTCACAGCTGGAGAACAGTACCCCTTAACTTCCACTATGATTGATGAGGAGCATTCACACCACCAGTTGTGTCCATCTAAAGCACTTCAAGAATTTGCTCTTTTCTCAACTGGAAGTAGCCCAAACAAATAAACAGTGATTAACAAAATAAAACAATATGGATGGGCTTAACACATTGGCAGACATAACATGGAGGGGTGCAGATCAAAACCTCAGTCCCTTAAACCAAGTAAACACATCCTAAAGGTCTTAGCAGTCAGCTTGGCTCTGGCCATCCCCTGTCCTTGGGCACTCAGTATGGTTTTGCTTCATAAATTCCTGTTTGTAAAATGAGAACGTTAACATCTATTTATGCTGTAACTTCTTTGAGGCAAGCAGTGTCTCTTCTTATAGGAATATATATTTTGCATAATGGAGTTCAACATAAGTTCCTTTAATGTAGCTCTGTTGAATAATAATGACTAATAAAACTCAGTAAACAGTATTTAGAAAAGATAAAATGAGTCCAGTGATGTATCCTTTTCTTCATGGGAAATGAAATGCAATATTAATTGGAACTGAATAGCAGCACCTATTGAAAAGTGATGAAAGAAACTTTTTACATACTGTAATATTTAATTTTAGATCTTCTTATCAACAGTTCTTACTATGGTTTGAATTTCAATAGAATGAAGGAAATTATTCTCAATGTAAATTATTCGTGCGTATTTTTCCAAAATGCATACTAATGTTCTGAATGTCTATCTTGTAAACGAATACTCACCACAGAAATATACACAAGGTTACTCATAAATATGTGCCACACAATCCTTGTATCTATCTTCTCAAGATCTGTCTTCCCACAGAGAGAAGGATAGATAATGAATTAATGAGACAATGAGCAAGTTACTGGATAACAGTAAAGCAAGACGTGAATGAGACCTCATGGTTGTGTTTATATGACTTCATAGATGCTATGGGGTTGGATTCATCTATCGCCCCTTAGCACACTCAGCACCCAGTGGCATCCCCCTGGTATAATCCCAGTTCTTTTGGGCAACTCATGTTATTGAGAGTGCTGTCTTCCTCAATGGATTAAGACAGGTCTAGTAATTAAAGTAGATGAGATGCAATTTTTAAAAGCTTGTGTTAACAGACTTATTCTATCTTAATGTAACATAGTCACAAGAGTTAAGCTTACCTTAAATAGTTCAGGTACTTCTGTGGTAGCACACTGTGAAGTTTGACTTCAACTGATTTAGCTTCCTTGGTGCCCTTGATGTTTATGTGCAGCTGTTACAGCAGCTATCCCATTGCATGTCCTTAATTAAGTGCTTTAAAACTACGGTGTGTCTGCATAAGCTGTGGCCATATGGCTTTTTTTTGTGGCATGGTCATAGCCTCCATGCTGTGGATTGGTGAGAAAACCTTCCCAGCAGCTTTGGAATGGTCCCTACTAGCATGCTCTTTAACAGCAAGCAGTGTTATGGGGGTTTTTTACATAAGGTTGGCAGCCAAGGGATCTGATCCTTTTTTGTAATTTTCTGCAATACAAACCCCCATATAATGAGGATAAGGGTTCCCTCCATTTGCATTCTTTCTCCCTTATATATGATTTTCTACCTTTATCTTTTGCAGATCTAGTAAGAAAGGCAAGTAACATAAGCAGCTCCAGCAGTTCATCTACAGGTTTGGCTATGTTATGGTTGAACACAGCCTATAAAAATGGCAGGTGTGCTGAATCATTCATAGACACCTGGTGAACTGACTGCTAAAAAAAGCCCTGAAGAGCCAAAGACTATTATAGTTCTTGCACAGGAAAAATGCTCCTGACTTGGCCTCCTGCTGCCCAGACACATCTGCTCTCTTCAAAACACTGGAAACAAGAAGAAAGTCAATATGATACAGGAGGCATCGGAGTTCACAGGATGTGGTGGCAACGTTCTAGTGAGGCAACACCTTCAACTTCCTCTTGCTGTTTAGTTTACTATATTTGTAAATACAGGGACTGTTACTCATGATGTTTTTGCATGTGTAGGAAAATAGGGCCTTTTGAACTGAACTTAGCTCATGATGAAAATTAGGATGACAACTATTTGGGATCTTTTTGGGCATCTGAATTTTGGTACTGGATCTAACATAGAAATCTTGAATAATGAATGATAGAGAAAAGGACTTTGTGAGAAGAGAGGAGAAAGGATAAGGAGCATCATCAAAAGGAATTATGAAGATTATTGAAGCAGCAAAGGAAAACTTGCAAGAATGTTAAACTGGAGAATTGTGACCCTTTTTTTTTTCCAAGAACCTGCATGGGCACAAAACAAATTTATGTCTGTGGTCTTCTAGCAGTGCTCACAATGGCAGCATATATAAATCAATGATGTATGGAAGAAACCTGCTTGGGGACTTTCCTTCTGGGATAGCTAATGTGGCAAAGGTGGAACTGAGATACTGAAATGAAGACAGGAGGTGGTTCCATTCATTCTTCTCTTCTAGCACCTGCTGAAATTCACAGGCCGTTTGTTTTAATATGACTCATGAGCAACACCACCATATCCAGCCTGCTGCCATTTGAAAACCATAGCATCAGGTGTTTTCTTTCATCTACATATGTACATGAGTTTCAGTGTTGCCTACTTTAATTAGGTCAACACTATGAAATTGCAATTCAGGGCTTCATTCAGGAGGTGGTGATCATAAAGAAATAATCAAATGAGCAAAATATATTCTATTAAAAATAGAAACTGATGAACACTAATCATCAATGAGAGTCAGTCAAATAGGAATATTTCTCATAGGGACCAACACTTCAACATTATTGCTAATGGTCTCCAAATACCTATAAAATTCTCGCAGATAAAAATTGAGGATGACAGACATTGTCAGGCAGTTGTAACCACTGTGGTGAGAAGTCATATACAGTACCCTAGATCACCTGCTTAAGTTGTGTCAATTCAGACAATGTGTTTTAATACAGTGAGATAAATTTAAATTTCTTTGGAACAATGCAGTGAAGGTGCCTGTAGAATACAGGAGACTGCATCAAAGGATCAACTGCTTAAAATTAAACTCAGAAAAATTCAAATTACAGATCAACACTATATTTTGTGAAGTGAGATTGACTGACCACTGGAATGAGTTACCAAAGCAAGTAGAAGTTTCTTCATTTCAAATGTGAACAACTTTGTAGAATACACGCTTCAGGCAATCAAAAGTCTTCAGTGATATATGCAAGGCAAATTGGATTATCCATTTTCTATGGGTCTTTCTATGGGTTTCACCTATGAACTTCTAAAGTCTTTCCTCACATGATGGTCTTTTTAGTTAGTTGAGACACTAAGTTGGGATAAATTGTTGAAATCTGGGATATGCATATCTGTTGCCTGGTTTTGGAATATTTTCTCACTCTTAAACAAAAAAAACATAGTAAAACATTAAAACAATAAAACCCACATTATTGCTATTGTTATTTTTGTTACTACTGATATAGTGACTATTACTATTTATAATTAGTATTATTATTTTACATCTATGTGAGCAGTAGATAAGCAAGTTGGATACTGAGTTGGATTTGCTTTCCACAAAGATGTTTATAACTAATTTAAGAATGACTTAAGTGTTCACTTTATTGAGATCTTTATGGCAGCCATCTATGTTTAATGAATTTTTAAATATACAAAACCCAACACAATGCAAATTGCACTCAAGCTGTCTCATTCCTCAACTAGGAGTAGGACTCATCTCGATATTTAGGTACATAAATGTAGGTGTCTGTGTCCAAGCTCGTTACATGTCACTAGAGAACTAATTTACTGCAATTGTAATTGTTAAAGCCAAGTGATCCTAGAGAGTGATTCTGCTTCTCTTGAAGTAGGTATCTACCTTTGATCAGACGAATTGCCTCTTATATGCCATTAACTCTATTGATTAGGGACATGATTCACTTACAGAGATTTCTAACAACATTCGAGAAATTTTGCCCAGTATCAAGCTGTGACTGTAGAAAATCATACGTTCTTCAAAGGTTCTGTGTCTACTCTTCTGTAGATTCTTCAGAAACCCTTGGGAACCTCAAATCATAATAGATGCTTGGATAGCTGACTAGAGACCTACTTTGCAAACACAATTACATTTAGGTAGAGACTGGAGCTGCACCCAGATGTAATAAGGGCTAGATCCACATTCAATGAAATAAAGGGGTTTATGCTTCTGTACAAAGGACATAATGATGGCAGCTTTCCCTTTGTGTTGCTCATAGATACCTTCTTTTGAATATTCTCACAGGCATGGATTTCCTTCTGCTTTGCTATGGCACTATTAAGGGTACCACTGCAAGGCAGGGAAGAAGGTATGTATTTCCTGGTGGCATTCACAGACCTGAAAATGAGAAGAGTTCATAATGGTTATTTAGCTTAACCTCCTGAATGTCACAGGCCATAAACATCTTTTCCAACCTAGTTGATTCTATGATTCTATCTTGGACCAATGGGAGGTAGGGTTCTAGATTAAATGGACTAGTCTTTCCTTTGTGGTATTTCTTAACTGGTTCAAAGCCAGTTACAATCCCTTAATTACAGCTATCTGCAGTTGGATTAGGTAGGTTTTCTGCCCTTTTTCCTGCAGAGAGGTTAATTGTTCCATTTTAGCCTAGCTTTTTCATCTTTTTCTCATGCTTGCTGTATCTGTTCTAACTATTCTAGCTGATCTAAAGCAAATCAATCTACTCTCCTGGAAGGGTCTGGTTTCTTATTTAGCTACTCTGATGGCTTTAAAAGTGTTATTCACTATTAACATGTTCCCAGCAATTCAAGTGTGCAAAAACCTGACTAGAAAACAAACATGATGGGCAGCTAAATGGCAGATATTTTTCTGCATTTAGATGTCCAAATTCAGTTTATTTATGTATTAATTCAATAGATTATTCATCATCTGAAAAAAGTCAGGTATTTAACAGGTACTTGAAAAAAAACCCTATAATGTCATGCATATTTGACAAGCTTCAAGCAAATTATTGTACTGGCAGATCATTATGAAGTTGCTACATGTTTCTTACCTGTTTAAGTACTAATCTTTTTTAAACAGGAACTGTTGCCACAGCTGGGTACAGCACCTGATACAATGATAAATTAGTTTTGGTGTGAACTTTGCATAGTCTGGTAAAGCATAAAAATATCACCTTTTTTTGTGGGTTTCAGTAATTTGAAATTTCAGAACTTTGGATCTCTGAAAAGTTCTTTTGGTTTGAGTTTTGGATGGTGATATGAAAAAAAGAATGACCCTAGATATAAATATTTATGACATGCAGAAGAAAATGAGACCTCAGAATTGGTTGGTGAACTGTGATGAATAATAACGCTCTTTCTAATACTCTGCTTACTATTCCCTTTTAGTGCTTAACTAACCTGGAAATATTTTTTTGTGCCATATCACCTCATCATTATATTTTTCTCTGTGTAGACATACATTTCTTACTGTGCTAAGTAGAATTTATCTGGGTGTCTCAGGTGTGGCATTTTATCCTCTGCAGCTTGGGGATAGTATAACCTTCAGTGCAAAATACTAAGTGTATACAGGCTGTTACAGCTCTAGGAGTCATTTCCTGATGCAGCCCTACTGGCATGTGCTGTGCACGCATGCCCACCTGTACATCCATTCAATGTGTTTAGATAGCCCACAGTTTCAGTATTTTGGCTTAGACTACCTGAAGATGAATATCACTAGATGTTCTTCTGGTAGACCATTCTTGCACCAATATCAGAAGGCACAGAGGACACCTAGCTTTGGCTGAGAATCTGCACTCATTTTCCAAATGCAGAGTTTTGGAACAGGCTACAAAAGAAATAAATATTCACTCCTTCCATTTTGTAGAAAAGCTGTCAAAAAGTGCATTCTTGAAACACCACAGACCAAAAATACTATTTATGTTTTTGTTGTTTAAGATTTAAAAACAGGAATCTGAGTGACTTTCAATAAGAGCTATTAGAACTGATTTCCACAGGATGATAACTCTGTGATAACATAAGCCATATGGTAAATTCTAAGAGTGATGGCTGGAGTGCAGCCAATCCTTCTGTTTTATGTAGCTGTACCAACCACATCAGATGGTGGTTTTTATGCCTCTATTGAGCAAACTTTTGGTTTTAGCTCTTGCTCAAGTTCAGGTCATTAAAAAAAAGCTTTGTTTATTAAAGTATTTCCACTAAGGAAGCCGGATAGATTTCTTTGCCATGATCTTGGAAATTATTCATTGTAATTCTTCAACACAATAAAGCATTGCCTGGGAAAATGATTCATGATTCAAAAAGATTGGCAAAGTTAACGGCTTTTCAGGACATGCGCTGTGAGTACAGCAACATAGCAGGGGTCATGTTGATCTCATCTCTGTCTCATATCAGTATATATTATCAGCCAGTTCAGTAGTGAAGGGAATTGCACTGCTTCTTTGTAGTATACTGTAAAAATTAATCAAGGAGAACTACTACTTGTGATAGGTAGCAAGTACTCTGAGAAATGAAAACTCATTTCCTATAGGGTAACAAATGAGTAGGATGGCTATTCCTCATTACCTATATTCCTTGTCATCTTTATTAACTTGCAGTGCAATCCCCAGAGGCCTTAGTCAAAATAAGAGGCTTGTTGTTAAAATAACAACCATATGTATTTAAGTATAAACATATCCTACCTTACAGTGCTTACAAACCAAACATAGAATCATAGAATCATAGACTAGTTAGGGTTGGAAAGGACCTTAAGATCATCTAGTTCCAACCCCCCTGCCATGGGCAGGGACACCCCACACTAAACCATGTCACCCAAGGCCTCATCCAACCTGGCCTTGAAAACATGTAAGACAGAAAAAAGAAGCTGGGGGAGGCAAAGATAGATAGGAAAAGTTAGAGCATTTTCTCATGGAATGAAATCTAACCTTTGGCCTGCTTATAAGGCAGAAGAAGTTACAACAGGTGTCTAGAAAATTTCAAATGTAATATCAATCAGATGAGTACCAAGAAAGAGGAAAAACTGTTTCAGGAAAAGAATAGTCTCCCAGAAGATCGAAGCGAGACATAAATAATAAAGAAGTTGAAGCTGGCATTTAGTAAGGGATAAAGGAGTCATTTGTCTGTTGTATTAATATGACACAGATGCCTTTGATTAGGAAGAGTGGGAGTCAGGCATCTAATCCTAAATTACTAAACTCATACAGATATCTGGAGTAAATGTGTGTTTTGATCCTTTCTTTCCCACTCTCTTTTACATCTACTGTTTTAAGAGTTGGACAAGGTAGCCAAACTAGAGTGCTGCAAGAAGGAGGAAAACCACCTCACATATAAAAAAGTGCATGTTTTCAAATGATATCTATGGTTATGGTTATGGTTATGGTACGGGAGGTGCTCCAGTCTCCTGATCATCCTCGTGGCCCTCCTCTGGACTTGTTCCAACAGTTCCATGTCCTTTTTATGTTGAGGACACCAGAACTGCACACAATACTCCAAGTGAGGTCTCACGAGAGCAGAGTAGAGGGGCAGGATCACCTCCTTCGACCTGCTGGTCACGCTGCTCTTGATGCAGCCCAGGATACAGTTGGCTTCCTGGGCTGCGAGCGCACACTGAAGCCGGCTCATGTTCATTTTCTTATTGACCAACACCCCCAAGTCCCTCTCTGCAGGGCTGCTCTGAATCTCTTCTCTGCCCAACCTGTAGCTGTGCCTGGGATTGCTCTGACCCGGGACCTTGCACTTGGCATGGTTAAACTTCATAAGCTTGGCATCAGCTCACCTCTTACGTGTGTCAAGGTCCCTCTGGATGGCATTCCTTCCCTCCAGTGTATCATACAAACCACACAGCTTGGTAAGATGTTTAGGAATGTTAGAGTCATAAATGATGGATACAGACACACTCCTAAATCTATATCTGGATTCTTCAGTGGTCTAATTTAAAAAAATGTAGAGCATTTCATAGTTTGATATTGTAGTGGGTTTACCCCAGTCAACAGCTAGGCACCCATACAAGCACTCATGAACTCACTTACTCCCTCCCAGCAGGATGGGGAAAGAATTGGAATTAAAAAGCGAATAACTTGTGGGTTGAACTAAAGACAGTCTAAAAGTGAAAGAAACAGAAGGAAAAAAAATCCAAAATTTGCAAAAGCAATCAGTCACCATCTCCCACAAGCATACAGATGCCCAGACAGTCTCAGAGTAACAGCTGCCTTGGAAAGACATAAACCTTGGGTTTATTGCTGAGCATGGTGTCATGTGGCATGGAACATCCCTGTGTCCTCACCCAGCCTCTTGGCCACCCCCAGCCTCCTTGCTGGGGGGGACAGAGTGGGAATATAGAGCTAAGACATGAGGGTGTTAACACTTTTCGCCACAGATCTAATAATGGGCTGATATGAAGTTAGTTCCATCCAACCAGATTCATTACACACCCTTACAGTTCTTCCACATGAAAGTAGATACAAAATTAATGAGCCTCATCTCCTCTGTCTCTCACTTGCCTTGTTTTATGCTAATATATGCTAAATTACTTCTATAAAGTTAGCCTGAATTTGTAGAGATGCAAATAAGAAAACACTGAATTTGAGCCACTCTGTCCAAAACTACTGTTTTTTTGGTTGTAGTGTTCTGCAGATAACCACCCTAAGAACAATCAGAGAAGCTGCTGACAGAACAGCTGCTGACAGAACATGCGGTGGCATGTTACCGTACCATGGTGCCTTTCCTAAAGAAAGTGCACTCCTCTTCAAGACCAGTTGTCCTGGTATCTTGGGAAACTGAGCTGGGTGGACTTCAGTTGCCACTTCAGGCAATTACCTGTGTCAGACTCGCTGAAATGATGCCTCTAGCCATCCCTTGAGCTGTTCTGGCCAGGGAAGGTCAGACCTGTCCACAGCATGAATAGGAGGATGAACTGGAAAACAATGAATTCGAACTGGATGAAATAGAATTGGGCCAGGCAATACCAAAGTTAGGGGCTTGCAGATTCTTGTGTGATATATGGATGTTTTCCCATGAACTGAGAGCTCCTCAGTGTATTGTTGCCATGCCTTTGGATTAGCAAGGGTAGGATCCATTATGCAAGGCAGCCTCAGCTTGCCTCTTGTATGAAAACTCAATGAGAGCATTTCTGGAAATGTAATTTCTCTCAAAATTAAGTGAAGTGCTCCAAATTAAATATATGAAATGGTGTTTTACTCAAATACCTCAGACCTCATCTGATTACCTTTTACCTACTGCAAATAATGTAAGATGCTTTGAGGCTCAAGTCTTCCTCTTACATATCCTCCAAACTTGCAGATAATTGGTGGACTGTTTTATAATTGCTCCTGAATTGGAACACCTTCTAAAATACTTTTCAGTTCCCTTATCACCTGTTCCAATACAGTTACACACTAGCAGCAGTAAGTGTAGTGATGTAATTATTTTCTAATGGGCTTTTACAGTAATGGAATTAAATTACTTTAGGCATATGCTTAATTTCATTGTCTTTTTTTTTGTCTAATTTTACATGAGAATTCTATTTGTTAAACAAAAGCTGGCAAGGTTGTTAGTACTGAATGCAGATGCCAGTTTCAAATTTTCTTGTGCTTTACTCATCTATTTCAGGTAACGGACCTTTCCTCTGCATTATTGGCCTAGAACGTAAGTCTAGAAGTATATACAAAACCACTGTATTTTCAGCTGCCATTGAAGAAATTTCATTGCTCCTTTTTGGAGCATTGTTAAGTCTGAAAATACATTACAATTACTATGACTTTGAAGAACACACTGGCAGAAAGGTGTAAATTTTAAGAAATTCAAAGAATAAAGAAAATGAATGTATAGTCTCGGTACTGGCTACTCCCAGAACACCACTGGGGATATGGGGATTTCACTCGATTTTGTGTACAGGCCATGTGAGTAAAAACAGAGAAAGAGAATAAGAACTGTAAATATCTGAAGGCTGCAAATTTAAATGAGGACGAAGCTACAAAGCCATTATTAAACAACATGAAAGAATAACTCTCTTTTTACAGTGAATCCATGCCAGGAGTTGTTTTCCTCTGCATATCTCCTGCTGTGGTGAACAGTTAGGTGCCAGTCAACATGTAGATTCACTGTGGAAATTAGCTTAAAATGCAGTTTGGGGACATTTCTGAATAATGTGGATCTCAGGTGGGGACTGGTTTTTACTTCATCAGCAGTATTTATTGTATAGCACACCAGGATATGCAATGAGATAAACCACTGGTGATGCCCATCTAAAGACAAACACATGCAGGGACCTGTGAGCATAGCTGTTACATGCTCTGAGAATTTTCAGTTTTAGCATGGTGACATTCATAGTTTTGAGGTGTTTCCAGCTAGATTCTCTGCAAAACAGATGGGACTGAATGTCATGGAGGTTTATTGGCTTCTGCTCCAGAGCATAAAAATGCTGTGGAGAAATACAAATTCTTAGAAATTATATTATCCAGTTATGATATGCTACAACTGTTGTTAATTCTGAAGTGAAAGAATAGACAGCTATGGAAACTGGTAACAACTTAACTATTTCCAATCTGCATTTAATTTTTAAATGGCCAAATAATGTTTGGAATAGTTAGCTAGTAATATTTCATAGGTATGATTTTTAAATTGATGGTTTTCTGCTCTAGAAAGCCCATGATTTCTACCCTCAATTTACCACACTCAAAATATAGCTTTAATAAGCATGTTCTGTTTATTTTATTATTACAATTTTTTTTTTTACAAATTTACAAATTATTTATTTTATTATTACAAATAAAAAACCGTAGCAGTTTTGAAAAAAGTAAAGAACCAAACCCAAAGCAACAGCCTTCCCTTCTCTATTGCATTACAGATACATTAATTCCTAGCTTTGGACAAGGACTACAAACATGGATTTCATGTCAGCTGTACAGATGTTGTCACCACAATGTTTTGAACTTGTCTGCCTGCTCATCACATTTTAATTAATGAGGGCATGAACCAAAACAGGTGTTGGTAAGAGAATAGACAGCAGCTGGCAAACAATTTTTAGATCTACAATTAACTCATTTATATCATTGTTCCAGAACAGAGAGTTCATATAATTTTACAGAGGAGGATATTACCAGACTGAGCAGTAGATGCAAATTTATTTTTCTGTTTCTGTTTTGTTTTTTTTTTTTTTTTTTTTTTAAACTGCATTTTCTCAGGCTTGGTTCTCATGGTAAAGTGTGATTGAAAAGTTTAGGCTATTTTTTTTCCAGCAGTAGGCAATTTATAATACTAAACAATCTAATCAAGGAACTCAATGGCTTTTGAATAGAGAACACTAAATTCACCTCATTATCATCTCTGTTTCCAGAGAGAAAGTGGCATAAATTGCCCTGGAACTAGATCTCAGCAAAACCCTTCTTCAAATCTGTGTCTGTGTAAATTGCCACAGAATTAAAGCTGTACAAGTTCAACAAAACCTAAAGTACATTAAGAATCTAGTCAAACTTTAAAATTTCTCATTCAGTTGTCCCAGATTCTTTAACAGTCATAACTGACTTTATATGCCCTTGCCGTTATCCATTCCACGACTGATCAGATAAAGTTTTTGGATATTTTTGGTAAAAAAATCATCTCTGTGGCATTAACTGGAGTGTCTGCCATTCCTTGGTGGTTTAAAGCTGGATGTCTAAAATTGGCAAGCAAAAATCTCATTGATGCACAAAACCGTGAAGGGTGATAATATGATGCTGTTTGCCACCTCTACAGGTTTTTGTGCCACAGCAAAATCCATGAAGTAACTGAAAAGGGAGGCAGCAGTCTGAGGAAGATCAAAATTCAAATTGTTCTGATCAAGTCACTCCTCAAGTTAGTTAACTGATTATTTTGATGAAATATTTCATGTTATAGGGATAATCAGTGGCTCAGTTTTGGAAGTGCTGTGGAAGAAATAGTGAACATCAGTCTGGTGACAAGGCAAGAACGCAAAAAGGGGTGACAGTGGAGAATACAGTCTATTTATATGCTAGATCTGCAAAATGGGATCTCTAAGGCTTGAGGAGTTGAAACAAATGCCAGGAAAAGCCTATTTAACATCTTCGTATCCTTCTTGTTTAGAATTCAGTAACAAACTTAAATATCTACTCTACATCTGAGCAGGGACTAGAGAAGTTTGTTTGTTTTTTGGTTTGGTTTGGTTGGGGTTTTTTTTAAGAAGAGCTGTAGGTCTGTGTGTTTCTCTTTAGCTATCATTATTGACTTATTATTGCTTATTGCTTTAGTAAGTTGAATAATCAGAACCTGTCTATGGGACTTAAACTGCCTTCACTATCACACTACCCTCAGTACATATCTGTGAAGTACTTATGTGGAAACTTTTGAATTGTTATGGTTGGGGACTGTGGTAGCACAGCAAGAACAGGATCAAGCCTGTCTACATGAGCACATCAAACAGGACTGCAGCAGAAGCTGACCACTGGGCAGTTATATATCACCTGGACCCCAGCAGTAGCAAAGGACAAGCCCTGTTCTGATGCTTGTCTCACTGCAGGTGAGAACTGTGTTTTGCACATCATGTGTCCTCAGTAAAAGGAGTTAACTGTATCTAGAGAGGAGCCCTTGCCTGCAGACTCCTTTTTGCAGAGCTGTATGGGTCTTCAGGATATCCTTCTGGCAGCATTTAGCTCTGCATTGGCTATAGAAGGAAAGAAGGTGTCCAATTCAAGTGATTTCAGTTTCGCCAGTGTAAACAGATGTCTGCAATTAAAGCATCAAATAAATCAGCAACCACAAGACCACTGACATGGATGCTGGGTGGGCTTCCCCACACTCATGATCCATGAAGAGGAAAACACACACCCTTGGGATCCTTCAGGAAAGTCAATCTGTTTGTCCAAACAGAGGAAATTCTTTACATTAGTATTGACGATTTCCATAAGTAAATTGTGAGGATAGGGAATTTTCTGACCCTTAATTGTTCTTTTCCCACAGGCTGTTTCTTTATTAACTTGCTGTGTTACCAGCCATGTTAGAGCTCCAGTACTATATAAACAGCAGCTAAGATCAGCCACGGAACAAACTGATGTCAGGGTGCATTCTCAGGTGCTGAGCTCCAAATGCCCATAATCTTTCTTTGATTAGCACAGCTCCTGGCATGCTTTTGGTTTGTACTAATTAGCATGGCCCCAGACAATGGTCTGGCACTGTTCAGGGACCACATTTCTCAAAAACTATTCCCAGTAGTAATTTGAATTTAGATACTTTTTTTCAGGGGGAAGAGAGCTTAGCTGTATGAGCATCAGTCAAACCATGTCCTTAATCATTTTACCTAGGAATAGCTTGGAGGAACAATGGAAAACAAAAAGGCTTGCTAGCATCACTTGAAATTGAAGGTTAAACCTGTGAGTTATTGCTTGAATACCACAGCATAAGGTAGCACAATTTTTAAGCATGAAGAATTTATAAGCTGAATGATCCAAAAGGCCCAATGAATATTAGCTGTTGTATGTAATATTATTCTGTGCACACAATATGCCTGGAATAATTAACAGAGTAATGGATTTATGTGACTATAATAAATATACATTTGCCATTATAATTTTAATATATGCACATATCTTTGAAATTATGATAGCAGCTGTAAAACTAGTGCATTTTCTTGTTAAAAATGTCTATATCATATAGTTCACAGAAGGGTCAAGGACCATATTTGTCATGGTGGTGTCATGGTATAACCCAACCAGCAACTAAGCTCCACAGAGCTGCTCGTTTACTCCCACTGTGGTGGATGGGGGAGAGAATCAGAAGAATAAAAGTGAAAAAGTTTTATGGGTTGAGATAAAAACATAATGCAAAAGCCACATAATGCAAGCAAAGCGAACCAAAGAATTCATTCACCACTTCCCATTGTCAGGCAATGTTCAGCCATCACCAGGAAAGCAGGGCTCCGTCACATGTAATGGTTACTTGGGAAGACAAACACCATATCTCTGAACGTTCCCCTCTTCCTTCTTCTTCCTCCAGTTTTATATGTTGAACATGACATCATAAACTATTGAACATCCCTTGGGTCAGTTAGAGTCAGCTGTCCCAGTTGTGTCCTCTCCCAACTTCTCTTGCATCACTGGTAGGATGAAGAGCAGAAAAGGCCTTGACTCTGTGCAAGCACTGCTCAACAACAGTAAAAACACCCGTTTGGTGTATTTTCAGACTAAAGCTAAAATGCAGCACTGTACTAGCTACAAACCAGGACATCCTGGCTTATAAACACTGTCTCCAACATAAATTCAAAACATGGCCCCATACTATGAAGTTACTTTGAAGAAAAATAACTCTACCTTGCGAAAAAACAGCCAGGGTAGTTAGGTATGTAAAGAAACTCATAGTCACCAACTGGTATTTCTAGTATGCTTCAGAAAGCTCTCCAGGCACCAGTCAGCAACTTTAGGGACCTACACAGCTTTAAAAAACTGCCCCTAAATTTGTAACAATATTATCCTCTCAATTCTTACAAATGGAAGATGCAAATACCTGAAAATAGGATGGCAGTGGTCAGTGTTTGAGTAGACGAACCCAGCCTTCATTCCCGACGGCCTCTCATCAGGTGCCAGACACCTTGCATACATAGGGTCATTGAGTTTGTCTGGGCTGAATCCCATCCTCTACATTTTCTGCAAAGAACCTGTAAGTTGAAATAAAAGTAAAATTCCAAACCCAAAAATTTGAAATTAAATATATGACTGACATTAATTAGCACAGTGTTAGAGGCCATCTCGCAGACTATACATACTCACTCTTTTTTGCTAGGATTATATTTATTGATAAAAGAAATAGGATGGAAATATATTTGCTTTGATTAGAAAAGCTCTAGAGTAAGGATTATTTTGGTGGAAAGTTCTTTAACTAGTCAGGTATTAAATGGGTTAAAAACTCACTCGATGATAGACCTCAGACAGGTTATTTATTAGCTATTACCTCTATGGCTTTTTAGATAATTTTTCAACTGCATTTAACATTTTTATCAATAGTTTAGGAAATACAAATGCTTAATGGCAAGGCTTACTGATGATCTGAAGACTCACAGAGTAGCAAATGTTGGGGTAATTTATTATTTATTAGGGTGGTTTGGATGGATTAATTTGCATGTTTTGGATGGATTGGTTTCAAGCCTGGAAAATTCAGCTTTTTCTCACAGTAAATGTACATTTACTGAGTAACTTTCCAGACCCGACTGACTGAATTGACTAGATCTCATTGACTGCAATAGAAACTTAGACATTTAACACTTCAGTGTAGGTAAACAAAAGTAATTCAACAGGGAAAGAAGACAGGCTTTGTCATGACATGTGGAGACTTGATGTAGACTCAAAGAAGATTCTGGGGTCTGTTGAGTTCAACCTGCAAAAAAATAGGTATCAGGCATAAGAAAGTGACCTTTCCCATGGATAAGACTCTGATAATTCTGTAATAAGCCATTTCTCGTTCTGGGACACCTATATTAAGATGTGGAAATAATATTAGAGAGAATTCATGGGAGGATCCAAGTGTTGGAAACCAGCCTTAGAATGTAAGTTTCACAGAGCTTAACTAATTCACTTTATTGAAAAAAAGAAATTTATGAGGTGAATTAATCTCTATATGCAGCTATTTATATATAGAGATGAGTGGCAGCAGTGAGGTTTTCAAATTTATGGACAATTGCTTAACAGGAACCATGGGCTGCAAATACAAGATAAAGAAAATTGAACCTTCAGATAATCTTGTCTTGTACCTTGTATAAGAATGGGTAAATGCAGGGGTAGCTTCCTGGGGCACGTAGTTGAAGTTATCAGCATTGGAAAAACTTTGAATAAGACTTACATCTTTTGAGAAAAATTATTCACTTCCTGAATGTGGTAATGCGCCAAGAGGTTTGTGCTGATTACATCTATTATTATATTTTATCCCCATCTTTCTCAGATGTAAACATGCCTAATACTTGAAATAGTTCAGATAACATATACAATTAATTAGCATACATCAGGGCTTTCACCAGTCACCAGAAGCAAATCTGAAGAATGACTGAAAACATGAACAATTATAAGAGATGGTGCAATGGAAGTTAATGAATTGTATTTCTGTGAAATGTATCGTTAACCATTAATCTGTGGCACAAAATAGTGGCATAAAGCAAATATTTTGAAAAAGTCACATTTTTTAAAAGTCAAGTTTGAAACTGATGCCTCAAAACTCAGCAACCGTTTTTGTTTTGAATTGATGTCTTGATGTGGTGTTATTCATTCCTTCAAAAAGCTGAAAGCAGCAGATATATTATGCTGACAAGGAAAAAGGTTGTCACTTGCTGTTGATATGTGAGTTTTAAAGCACAGACAATTTGGCACATTTATGGAAAAGCAATTTTAAATGACGAGAGTGAAAATTAGAAAAAAAGAAGCTTTCTCTGCTACCGTATATTTTCATTGTGTAAACATTAAGGTACAGAATATGCCAAGCTGTAAAACCTCATATGAAATGAGTATCTGTGAACACTGATGTGTCCCTGGTGCAAATGTCACATTCTGTAACACAGTAAGAGCAATTATTTAACATAGATTTATTCCAACAGCAAAAGCAGTCATATATTGACCTTTTTGCACACATTATATGCAGGCTGTACCAGTAGATTAGTGTCCTGGAGTTAATTTTGCTCACTCATTGCAATTTTTGGTGTGAAGTAGCGTTGATTTTTAATTACATCAAAACCCTATTCCACTGCTTTGCTCTTATTTTTCCATCATACATTTATTTTCACTTTATCCAGACTCTTGTTCCAACACACCCACTTTTCCAAATAGTTTTTCTGTCTCTCCTGGCAATACAAAGAAATGACTACTTATGTCAGTGGCAGTGGGATTGCCTTGTTTTGGGCACTGTGGTAGCACAACAAAAAGGGCAATCTTCTTTCCTTTTGTTAGCTGCTGAGTTACTACATTAATTTAGATAGTTATAACTCTCTTTTAGAAACATTTTCCTCTGGATCCCATACATCCCCTTGCAAAATAAGAGCTACACTGGACAAAGCACTATAAAATCGACCCCCGAGAGCAATGTGCAATGCCTTAGAGTCCTAATAGTTCTCTTGAATCACTGTTTTCTGTAATTAATTCCTTTTAGTACTAATAACATGAAAGGTTTCCCAGAGAGCTTTCATCAAACATCCAGGAGTACTGCAGGAAAACAGCACGGGGTGAGTAAGCTCCTGACTGCCTGCAGTCTGCTTATTGATATCTATGTCCTCTCCAGCTTGGGCTGCAGCAAACTGGTTTCTTTTGCAAGAAAATAGTCTATGGAGCTGAAAGGAGCTGAATGGATGCTTGGAACTACCTTGCAGAGGTTAGATCATTATCAGTTACTTTATGATAAGAGTTTTTGCTAGGTTGTGTTTTCTGTGCTTGCCATAACAGTTATGAATGGTAATTCCCTCATTAAGAAGCTTTGGCAGCTAGCTCTAATGAATGACTTACTGCTGTACTGGAAATCACAGTCAATGATACAAGGACAAGTAAGTGTACTAATTGGGTAGTGAGTGAGAAGGAAACGGAAGAAAAAGGTACTCAATTCATTTCTTTTGTTCTTGTCTATCACTCCCTCCTTGCTTTTCAATTATCTGGGATAAAATTGAAGATGCAGCACAAATGTGTTTATCTAACGAGACCAAAATGTAAACACCAAGATATGCTTCTGTACTGGATCTACTGTGTTAGACCTGCAAGCTAGCAGTGATGATGGTTTTCCCAAAAAGATTTTCTATTATTGACCCCCAAGAAAAGAGAACTGCGAAGGGACAGATAGGCTGCTGTATTTTTTATCTATCTTTTTTTTTTTTTCCCCTTTGGTGTTCTGTTTCAGTAAACCAGTAAAAAAACCCCATAAGTTAAAGGTAATTTCTGTGCAAGAAATTTCTTATCAAAGCTACCTCTTTATAATTTCTTGTCAAGTGTTTAAATGGGCTGCCTCTTTCTTCTCTGCAAAAATACCCACAAGCCAAATCTATTTGATTCATTTGCCTTTCTGCTCCTCATAGTTTGTCTGTCAGTTTACTCTGAGAGCTTCTTATTTACTACCAGCTCCTTTGATTCTGGTCTGTGTCATTTTAGCTTCCAAGAGCTCAAATGTCCTTCATAGCTCTGTCAGGATAATAAAACCTGCCAGGGAAGCTCTTCCACCCTGGGTGGTGGTCTACCTTTTAGCATCCAAAGCAAACAAGCTCACTGTCTTCTGCTCCCTGCCACACGGAGATGAGTACTTTAATGGCAGGTACTTCTCTTCTAGGTGTTGTATAGACAACACATGGAACTGTTTGCTCTCCCCTAAAGCAGATGATTGACATAAATCAGAGCAATTGCAAGGCTGGAAGTGCCTACTTGACTATGAGAGGAGGCAGTTTGAGGTGAAGGGTTCAGTTCAAGAAACTTTAAATAAAGCAGTCAAGAGCTTTTTAATGAAAATTAGCATGTTCCACACCACAAGGGATATCTTGACTCATCTTCTGAACTCAAAGGCATGACCTAATGTGTGTGTATTACTAAACTCTCAAAGCTCTCAAGACATGCCAGTGACAGTTTTAGCAAAGGAGCTAAGTTAGCTACTATATCCCTTCTTCTATATCCCTTCTTCCATCTGGTCACTTCTCTTTTTTTTTCCACATTCTTTACCTCCTATCCTTCTTAAAGCTGACCCTGTGTATTGGGTTTGGATGGCAAGGTTTTAGTAGCAGGGAGGCTACAGTGGTGGCTTCCATGAGAAGCTTCTGAAAGCTTCCCTCATGTCTGACAGAGCCAACGCCAGTGGCTCTAAGATGGACCTGCTGCTGGCCAAGGCTGAACCCATCAGTGATGGTGGTAGATCATCTGGGATAATGTATTTAAGAAGAGCTAAAAATTGGCGCACAGGAGAAATTGCAGCTGGAGAGAGGAGTGAGAATATGTGAGAGCACCAGCTCTGCCCACATCAGAGTCAGTGTAGAAAAAGAGGAGGTGCTCCAGGCACCAAGCAGAAATTCCCCTGCAGACCATTGTGCAGCCCATGGTGATGCAGGCTGTGGGCTGTGCTTCTGCAGCACATGGAGGTCATGTGGAGCAGATCTCCACCTGCAGCCCATGGAGGATCCCACACTGGCGCAGAGGGATACCCAAAGGAGTCTGTGACCCTGTGGGCAGCCTGCAATAGAACAGGCTCTTACCAGGACCTCTGGCCCCACAGATAGAGGAGCCCACAATGGAGCAGGTTTGCTGCAGGACTCGTGACCATGTGGGGAACTCACGCTGGAGCAGTTCATGAAGAACTGCAGACCACGGGAAGGACTCACATTGGAGAAGTTTCTGACGGATTGTGTCCTGTTTGAGGGAGCCCACGCTGCAGCAGAGGAAGAACGTGAGGAGTTCTCCCCTGAGGAGGAAGGAGCAGCAGAGACAACATGTGATGTATTGACCACAACCCCCATTCCCTGTCCCCCTGTGCTGTTTAAGGGAAGGAGGTAGAGAATTCAGGAGTGAAGTTAAACCTGGGAAGAAGGGAGGAGTGAGGGGAAGGTGTTTAAAGATTTGGTTTTATTTCTCATTAGTCTTCTTTGATTTGATTGACAATAAATTTAATTGATTTCCCTAAGCCAAGTCTGTTTTGCCCATGATGTTAATGCTGAGTGATCTCTCCCTATCCTTATCTCAACGCATGAGACTTTTGTTATATTTTCTCTCACGTATCCAGCTGAGTCGGGGAGTGGCTTTGGTGGGCACCTGGTGTCCAGAGTCACCTCACCACACCCTTACTAAATTTCAGCAGCTAAACTGAATACTCAGATGACTTTACAAATTTTTTCTAACATATATCACACAGTCAAAGTTTTTTCCACAAAAAGAAAAGCAAAAGTGAGGCTAAGTACTGTATGGGTCTAGTCCATGTCCTGTTTGACTACCCTCAGCCTTTGTGTGGGTCCATGGTCAGAGTTCAGGCTGGTATTGTGCCATCCAGGAAAAGCACAAACACTCATTTGGGAAGTTCTGAACAGATCTGAAAGCAACGTGCAGGATATGTGCTGTAATGTAGCTACAGTATTTTAATTGCAGGCATCTGCCATCAAACTAATGCACATATTCGTTGAAATGTTTACTTCATTACCACTTCAGAAGATCTTAATTAAGCTAACTGGAGATTTTAACAAAGGAGGATGAAAAGGCATCAATTATGTGTATTACCACACTGAATAGGGCTCTGAAACTCAGACCCGAACTTCCGTCAAAAGGGGCTGTTCAGGAATGCTCATCCGAGGCTGGTGATTGCAACCCATCATTTTGCACACTCCGGGGTAGGGCTGCATTCTTCTTGTGGCAATAACAGCCTTTCATTTTGATAATTGTGGGCTGTTTATGCAGTGTGAATGTCAATGGGGGGATGTTGCATGATCTGACAATATCAAGCCACAGTGAATGACAGCAGAAATGTCATTCAGATCCAGCAATCAAGCTTGTGGAGCACCAAATCCAAAGTCAGGTGTGGTACATAGGTACCAGCTTTCCTTCAAAAGCCTGTACAAGTTAAAATTATGATGACGTGGACCTATTTCTCAATAAAAATATGAAGCAGAACTGTAGAACAAGCTGAAATACTTCTGAAAGAAATATGGATACATGTAAGGTATAACACTTCCATGTAGCCTTATTCTTCCCAAATCTCAATTAAAAACTACAGTTACATCCAGGTAAATGTAACTGGAACAAGAAGTTCAGCCCAGCCAACCTAGTGTTATATATTTGGGCTTGGCAAACAAACTTTTTATTAAACGAAAAGTATTAACATCATCATGTTTTTTTTAAAAAATTCATTCTGTTAAAAGTTTCAAAATTTGGGGGCTTTTAACCCAATTTGGGTTCAAAATTGGAAATAAAGCAGTCTCCTGTTTCTTTTGTGTCAGCTCCTGTATGATTCAAATGTATTTTTAAATATTAATAGAATATTAGGTCTTATTGTGTTATATCACAATAAAATGATAACCAACTGAAGTCCATTTAATTATAGATAATATTCTGAAAGTGGAATAATGTAAAAGTTAATTAAATATTTTAATACTACATATATAGCATAAAATAATAGCGTTAATACCAATTGGCATGTTTTTTTAATGTAAAAAATGCAGGCAGAGCTACTGTGTTAGACAAAGCTGAAAATTGTATTTGTGATGGATGCTCTTGAATGTGTTACTTTACATTTTTGGATCACAATATACAGTGAAAAAAATTATGTTTAAAATAAAAAGATGCAAGTCCCAGTACATAACCCCTGTGGGCTCTTCAGTTAAAACATGTCAGTTTCAAGACTTTTAATAAAAATGGTTACGTCAAGGGCATAGCAGTCAAACCATAAACTGGCCTGCAGGTGAGTTGAACTGCATGCTTCACAATGACATTATACTACCAGTCACCTTGACAATCACACAATATTTAGAACCAGATGCAATTCAACTAACATAAACCATCTGAATATATAACCTTATTACTTATGCTGCGGCTTATATCAATTGTGACCCTAGTTCCACTCCTTATATGAAGTATTTTCCAGCTGAGCAGTTGAATTGAAACCCAGTTTGACTGATTGTATTTGCAGTGTATTTAGTTAACATATGCTTGATTCTTTTCTGTGTAAACGTAGAATTACTTAGTCTGTGCCATGTGCCGCTAATAATATTTTCTTTTCCTGTTGTACTTAGCAATGATCTTTACCATTAACACTGAAAAAGACAAAAAAACCCCCAACCCAACAGAGACAGCTGCACCAGCAAAGACCAATAAAGGTAAAACTCTTGTGTGTGTTGGGATTTTTACTGGGGGAAACAGCACTGTAAACAACATTCCTCTTCCATAAAGAGGAAGACAAAAAAGCTAGCGTCGATTTGGGGATTGTAGTCCCTATTGTTACATGTGCATGCATTTTTCTTAGCCAGTTGTATTTAAGAGGATGGGTTTTTTTTCCTATATTCTGCAGCAGATGTATTAGATAGACTTTTTAAACTGACTTAGATTGAGTCATTAACTAATGATGCTGGTCAAATACTATAGTATGGCTTAGCCCATTGCTCTCTTGAATAATATTGTGCTGTACACATTGATAGTGGTGTGGATCCACTGATCAAGTCTGTTCCCAGAAGCTGTCCAATCCTGAATTTCTCCTCTGAAGAGAGTTGACAGTACAGAATGTCTTAAAGAAACTTCAGGGGAACTAAAAGACATTAAGAAAAATAAAAATAATGAAATAAGTCTGGTTTCTTTTAGATTTAACTCAGTAAAAAAGACATGGCAATATCAAATCATCGTGCCCTGCGCTGGCATTTTCAGGATGACAGAATACTGACTGCTTCATTTCGAAACGATTAATTTGTTTTTTTCACTTGTATTACATGAAAGTCAAACTCAAACAAAACATTTTGAATACCTTGTAAGGCTGCTTTTATTTTCCTTCACTGACTTTTTCACTACTTGTCCATTCCTTGCAGTGGTTTCAAATAAAGATATTTTTCAGTCTTGCAATCAGAAATTGATCCACTGTTTTCTGTGGATGGACAGAATTGCCACATATCATGGTATTAGCTATTTATTTGTCTGGTTTTAATTTTTTGGAGACTGGGACTACCTCAGACTGAAGACCACATGACTCTGTTTATAAAGCTGAGTTCTTTTCTCTAGAAGAGAGTGTTAGTTAGTGAAGAAGTCAGATTAATGAGTCTCTCCCATTCCTGGATCTAACCACTCCTGAGGCCTCTCCTGGTCATCTGCAGTCTGAAGATTTTGTCTGTGGTGAGGTAATTCAGAATACATCAGGTGAGCAAAAGGACTATGCACTTGCAATTTTGAATTAAGTTTTCAAACAACAGACGGATGTTAAAGTTAGGTGGACTGGGTAACAAGTTAGTTCATGCATTTGTTTATGGGATTTGAGGATATTTATTTTAATGCTGATGTAAAACTTAAGATGAAAAAAATACCATAAACCTCTTTGTAAAGTTGCTGATGGTAAAAAACATTGACTTATGAGGTGCAGCATTTCCTTCATCTCTGACACTCATGCTTATTTTGAATTTTAAAAATCAGAGAACTGTCATATTAATTTAAAGAAAACCCAGATATTTCTTTTCTGTGTCTATGGTGTTCTTTCTTTTTGGCTCACAGATCATATTCTGACATTTCTAATATATGCTGCATCTGTATGATAGTTTCTCCAGACATATTGATAAAGAACTCCAAAAAACAACTTAATTGAGGAGCAAACCAGATGTCAGACTGAAAAACATTTGCCAGTTTTTGTTAAAAGAAACAATCAAACTCTTTTCAGGAGATCAAAAGACTTATCCTTCTTTTGCTATACAATAACCAAAATCTCTGAGATACATCAGGTTTTATCCTGACATATTTCTTTCCTCCTCAAACTAGAAAACAAGAATCCTTCTGGTGTCTGATATTTCTTTTCTCTCCTGCAACCCATTTGTACTAGAATCAGCTCTAGCAGTGGGACCAAGCCAGTTCTTTATTATATATCACACCATTTTCTCTCGGACCCCAACTTCAAGATAACTTTTTTTTTTTTTAATGGAGAAAGTATAGATAGTGTGTGTTTAATACGTTGTCTATGTTGAATTATTACTTATAGAGATATTGCAGTTCATTCAGGTTTTTTGAGTGACATCAATCCCTCTGAATTTTGAATGTCTAAAACTTAGCTGTGAACTCCAAACTGTCCATCCTTGTTCTCTGCAGGAAAAGAGAGAGGATAATTTAACCTCCCCATCTGAAATACTTTTGGGGAGGAATTTTGTGGTGTTTGTGCCTACCAGTTTTCTGTCCCGTGGCTGTGCAGTAAAACTAACTCAGGCTGGACACCTGCCAGCCGGATAAAGAGACAAGAAGATTCCATTTTCTTGAATGCAGAAAGTTGCCTTATGAGGATTTGCAAAACTGATGTTTTCCATAAAGAGTAGCAAAAATGAGAAAAAAAATTAATCAGAAATTTAATTTCATAATAAATTCTGTATCTTCATTTTTCAAAGCAAATTTTGACAACAATTTCTTAATACTTTGAGCAAGATCAAATATCTGAAATTTCAGAATGCTTATCTAATGAAATCTATATATTCAATACCTAGAATATTTCATAACCATCTAGGGGACTGCTTTCAGCCTCAATAATGTGCAAATGTTTATTCCTTCTGAAAGTGGGGCAGCAGTTAGCACCATGTGTATTTTTAGCTTGGATTTCAGCACGGGAACAGGTCTCTTACCTTTCAGGAGGAGTACGAGTACTTTCTAATAGTACAGGATGCCTTTCTATATGGAAATATGAGATTTCAGCTAGCTGATGTGATGTTTTTTTAACATTGCACAGAAACAGGGCACGTAGTCTAAATAGAGACAGCTCTCACAGCCTCACCAAGCTTTCAGAGTAAGACCTGGAAGTTTTACTGACCTTGTCCTGGAAGCAATGCCAGAATCATTCTACTGATTTCAAAAACTGGAGATGAAAAATTTGAGGACTACACTTGTCAGAAATTGATTCAGTGTAGAAAGAGGAAGTAGGAATAAGCTTCAACTTCCAGATTTTCTGGCAGCACCAAGCAACATTCACGTGAACCATGGCATACTTCCAAATGGTAGCATAATTTTATTCCTTCTACTTTATTCCTTATCCTAAGAGATCTTATTCAATACTTAAGAGTGATGACAAAACAGAGATAGTGCACATGAATAGTAATTATATACTACTGAGATCATTATATGCAAACTTAGTGCTAAGAGCTGTGCAGCATGTTGCAGAGGAAAGTAAACTGAAAGAACCATTGCTATCTGCAAAGCTACCCACCAGATCCTAACAGCAGGCAGGAACAGATTTGTTTTTTGTGGGAATGCTGCACACACATCTTCAAAGTCAGTTATTTCTCCCAGGCTACTTAATGTGATAGTACTTATTCATATTTTCCAGTAACTTTAGTTGATGTTTCCAATATTTTCCACAAAGCACCATGGATAGTGACGACAAAAATTAAGTGGAAGAAAAAACTTCAGAACATCAAATGATAACTTTTTAGCAGCTTTGGAAATTAAATTTTGGTTTTGTTTTCAAAACCCCTTTTGATTAGAAACTGACTTCTTTTTTCTTTTTTTTTCATCAATAATCAATAACAGTAAATGATGAAGAGGTTCAAACAGAATTATCAGAAGTGTTTTTGTAAACGTGAAAATCAAGGGGGGTTATTAAAAATACAGCTTGTTTACATATACACAACAATACAGAGTACAACTCCACTGGCTTTGCATTTCTCTAATAAGCAGACGCAGAAACATACACACATACATTGTCCCCTTTACAAAGAAATCAGTTTGAAGTAAAATATTAATTAAAAGGGGAGTTGTTTTAGGGAGGGGAGGAGATGCAGTTGAAAAAGCACCTATTAGAGCCTAGGAGAGGGAAGAGCCATGTTTCCTGGTGCTGTTAACCTAGCTTTCATGGACTTGACTGCTCTATACAGAAGCTGAGATGTGACTGATCAACCTGCATGCTACATGCTTCTTTTCCACCTGAGTGGTCATTTAAAGGTATAACTGCCCTCTGGAAGTCCTGAAAACTAGGAAAATAAACTGGCTAAGGATACAAGTGAAGACACATGGTGATCCCACTACCAGGGAGAAGATTATCAGTCTAACACTTGGCTTTCTCCCCTCTGCCTCCATAGGGACCTGCTAAGCTTGTGCTGAGCATGAGACTGAGGATTTGGCCCTCACGCATTATTTTGCACCCACTCCTTACTGTACTTGTGCCTATAGGAGAGAGTCATTACTTCCCTCCTGGTATAACCTGTCAAGCAGAATGACTACTCCCTATTACAACTGCCAGTGGCCATTGAATCCAAAGAAAAGCAATGAAGCTGGTGAATGATCTAGAGAACAAGCCTTCTGAGGAACAGCTGGGGGAACTGGGGTTATTTAGCCTACAGAGAAGGAGCCTGAGGGGAGACCTTACCATTCTCTACAACTACCTGAAAGGAGGTTGTAGTGAGGTGGGTGTCAGTCTCTTATTCCTAGTGACAAGTGATAGGACAAGAGGAAATGGCCTCAAGTTGTACCAGGGGAGGTTTAGATTGGATACTTGGAAAAATTTCTTCACTCAAAGGGTTATGAAACTTTGGAACAGGCTGCCCAGGGAGTCACCTCCTCACTCCACCCAGGTGGAGTCACCATCCCTGAAGGTGTTTAAAAGACCTGTAGATGTGGTGCTTTGGGACATGGTTTAATGGTGGACTTGGCAGCTCTGGGTTAATGGTTGGACTTGATGATCTTAAGGGTATTTTCCAACCTCAAAAATGTTATGATTCTATGATTCTGCAATTTTGACCTGTGCAAAACAGACCACCACCTGCTTTGCTTTTCAGTCAGAAGAATAACATGGCAGAGCAGTCATTTTAGAAAGCTGTAAAGGGCCATCCACCACATGCTATAAAATGCCTGGTAAGATATCCTTGATGTGCTCTGTTGCATACAAGAGTGCACTTCCTATGACCTAGTCTCCTGTTCTGCACCCATTATTGCATGGTCCAAGCCAGGAGTCCTCTATGATGGAATTCCTGTGGCTTCAAAGAAACCTTTTAGCCTGGTGTAGTTGGGAGCCAATGGTCCCATAACTGAGAGAAAGACTGAGGGAGGGAAAGACCATAAAGAAAGTGAAAAAAGAAAAAAAAGTAGCCTGGCCACTGGGCTAGTATTGCAGCTTTATCTAGCTAAAAGATACTTGTATTAATGCCAGCCTGTATTAACGCCAGCATACCTTTTTCTGGACAGAAGTGCTGCCAGAGAATCCTTGCTTGTGCCTGGCAGACCAGGTGAGGAAATTATCATTTACTTTTTTTCTCATACTTTTATACAGTACGCATTTGCTGTCCTGCTGGTGGCAGGATGCTGCTAAAAATGACTGTTTTGTCTTGCTTGGAATGGGCATTGTAATGCTCATATGTTGGTATTTTGGAAATTGTTACAGCAAGATCACCCATCTGTGAGTTTCTGACGACTCACTGGGTCCTCCTTCATCTTCAGTGTTTAAAATTAATCTCTGAGATGACTGCTTTGAGATATGAAATGGTGCAATTTCAAATTTTGCCAAGGAAAAAGCTAGGCTATTAAGGAAATCTGTGTGATGAACAAGCTATTTGGTAATAAATTTTGACTGCTTTTCAACACTTCTCAGCCTTTAAGTCCAAAATGCTTCAGGAACAACAGAATTGTGTTTACAATTGCAGATTATGCGATTAATAGCTGGTGACATTCAGGGAATAACAGTGTGTCTTTGCTTCCAAAGATAAATATTTATAGTGTAAACATTTAATGGCTTAAGCATCTTATTTAACTGCCCTTCCCTTCCATTGCCTTGTCTAAACATTGCAGAGTTCTACTGGCACTAATTTCTGAAGTAATACATTTATATCGGCGTTGTGTAACATGCTATATACTTCTAACAGAGGTAACTCCCCCCACTGGATAACAGGAAAATGTAATTCACTGGTGTGGTGGTAAAGAAAGAAGTGGGTGAACTCATTTATTTGGTGGTCCAGTGCAGGCTGTGAAAAGCAGGTACAATCTTTACTACCTCTGTAGAGGTGACGTCATCTACCTGGATTTGTGCAAAGCGTTCAACACTGTCCCACATGACATCCTTGTCTCTAAATTGGAGAGACATCAATTTGATGGGTGAACCACTCGGTGGATAAAGAACTGGCTGGATGGCTACATGCAGAGATGTGGCCAATGGCTCGATGTCCGGCTGGAGACCAGTAATGAGTGGTGTCCCTCAGGGATCGGTGTTGGGACCGGTCTTGTTCAACATCTTTGTCGGTGACATGGACAGTGGGATTGAGTGCGCCCTCAGCAAGTTTGCCGATGACACCAAGCTGTGTGGTTCGGTTGATATGCTGGAGGGAAGGGATGCCATCCAGAGGGACCTCGACATGCTTGTGAGGTGGGCTGATGCCAACCTGATGAAGTTTAACCATGCCAAGTGCAAAGTCCTACACCTGGGTCGGAGCAATCCCAGGCACGGCTACAGGTTGGGCAGAGAAGAGATTCAGAGCAGCCCTGCAGAGAAGGACTTGGGGGTCTTGGTCGATGAGAAAATGAACATGAGCTGGCTTCAGTGTGTGCTCACAGCCCAGAAAGTCAACCATATCCTGGGCTGCATCAAGAGGAGTGTGACCAGCAGGTCGATGGAGGTGATACTGCCCCTCTACTCTGCTCTCGTGAGACCTCACTTGGAGTATTGTGTGCAGTTCTGGTGTCCTCAACATGAAAAGGACATGGAACTGTTGGAATAAGTCCAGAGGAGGGCCACGAGGATGATCAGGGGACTGGAGCACCTCTCGTATGAAGACAGGCTGAGAAAGTTGGGGCTGTTCAGCCTGGAGAAGAGAAGGCTGCGTGGAGACCTCATAGCAGCCTTTCAGTATCTGAAGGGGGCCTACAGGGATGCTGGGGAGGGACTCTTCATCAGGGACTGTAGTGATAGGACAAGGGGTAACGGGTTCAAACTTAAACAGGGGAAGTTTAGATAGGATATAAGGAAGAAATTCTTTACTGTGAGGGTGGTGAGGCACTGGAATGGGTTGCCCAGGGAAGTTGTGAATGCTCCATCCTTGGCGGTGTTCAAGGCCAGGTTGGATGAGGTGACATGGTTTAGTGTGGGGTGTCCGTGCCCATGGCGGGGGGGTTGGAACTGGATGATCTCAAGGTCCTTTCCAACCCTAACTATTCTATGACTATGATTCTGTGATTCCTATATCCTGCCTCTGCCAGCTCACAAAGGATACAAGAAGCACATGCATTTTATCTCAGATCCTGGAGAGAAACCCTGGTACTCTTCAGTTTGCTAACAGAAATGCAGCCGAGGTCTTCTTATTTTTATTTCTTAGCACATTATCCATACAACACCAGAAAATAAACCTTCTTTTCTCTTCCTAATAACTATCTAATTGCTCCTACCTTGGCGAGGTATCATCTCTTTCATTGGGAATAAACAGCACCTCACATAGCTATCTTCTTATCTTTCTAGAGTTCTAGACAACATAGAAATATAGATAATTACCAGAAATAGTAATTACAGGGGGACATCTGTCCTTTTGCAATTGTTTTACGTGCTACAGAATGTTAATACCAAAATACATTCGTCAACTTTAATAGACATCTGGAACATAATCATCCAGCAACCACTTGTATAAAAGTTGCTGCATAAAATAATTATCAGTGAAATATGGTAAATAAAAAACTGTGTTTGAGAGCATTGAAACAGGGACTGGGTTGTTCGAGTTCCAAGAATTAACAAGGAGAGAAGCACACTACCAGCAGATTTTGCTGCTGCAGTGTTTGGTGTCTCTTTTTCAGACAACTTAATTAGTCTGTATATAAAACCCCTGGCATGAGCAAAAACTGCAAATGTTTGGAAATTTGAGTTTGATCTGTCTAGTCTGGTTTCTTCCTTCTGTTCCCCCCTTCTTTTTTATGCAGTCTGCAAATTTAAGAACAAGATTTACATTCAAAATGTCTTCAAGCTTGTTACTGAGCAGACCCAATGATGCTGATTCCATTTTTTCATCTCAGTACTGTTTATCATTGTGGGGTTTGCAAATAGCTAACAGGACAGAGTAATATCCAAGAGAACAAAGACTGTGTCAGAAAGATGAAGGGCACCTGAATTGCAATGACATAGCAGACCTGCTTTCAGATCAACAGCGTTGTTAATTATTGAGCAAAATTTGCCTACCTTCAGCCTGGAAGCAGAAAATGCAGCAGTGCTTAGACCTTATTTCTACATAGTAGTATTGCCAGGAATGTTGATTTAGGATTGGTCATTCTGTGATGTGTATTTAAGCACTGGTATAAAAGCGCAGATCAGAAGCTGCTGAAACCGATATGTCATGTCCCTATGTATTTCAGAGCTCTGGCTCAGGTTCCTAAAATATTGAAAAGCAAGTGAACTAATTTTCACCTCCTTACCATGCAGAAGTTGTTGTGTTATTTTCTCCAGCCTCCAAGCACTGAGTAATTTGCACATGCAGTACAGTCCCATTTGTGATCAATAATGGAAGTAGAAAATGCCATGTTATAAATAGGGTATGCATGACAATCCCTCTTCAGGTATCAGATGTCCTACTGGAGACCTGATTTGATCACCCTAGTGGCTGGATCTTACTAAAAGTTTCTGGAGTAAAGCAGTGACTCCATCAGGAAGGTGCTTCATCATTTTGAGTCTCAAACTTGTTCTTCCTTGAGCACGAAAAGACAGTAGATTGGTCAAATAGGACAAACTCACACATTGGTTTGATCACTGGTAACCTAAAATACCAACACCCTGAATTAATTGTCAGTCCCATGTCACCATGTCCTTTTATTTTGTTTACTTTATAATCAAACATTGAATCAATAATCCCTGAATGGCAGCAGCACAGACTTTGTGATTAATTCCAAGTATTATTTCCTTTCCAGATCCAGGCTCACACATTTAAAGTTGCAAGCTACTTTAGTATTTAACCTCAGTAATTAAACCCCAATTATTTTTTAATGTCTCTACTGAACTGCACACTCATCAGTGCCTAAGAATGAGCTGTTTGGGGAGATAAAATGAGCAAAAGGAGAACAGGACAAAACAGGTCCTTTTGCCAGCATAGCAAAGATAACCTCCAGGAACTGTCTGATTAATAACAAGGATGTC
Organism: Psittacula echo; assembly: GCF_963264785.1. NCBI lineage: Eukaryota > Metazoa > Chordata > Aves > Psittaciformes > Psittacidae > Psittacula > Psittacula echo. The sequence continues at coordinate 102,548,969 of NC_137738.1, forward strand.
ATACTTATTGGCCTCTTGCTGGCCAATGGCAGTTGTCATTTCAGGAAGTTTGCTATCTACCATTAAGTACTGAATGATGCAACATCTTTTCTCAGTATGAAAATTCTCAGAAGAATTTGCATTTAGTATATACAAAGCCCTCAGAGTGTGGAAGCAAAACTGATAGCAGATGCATAAAGTTCTCAGATATTTGTCCTGTGCTTATATGTAAATAAGTTGCAGATGGTTTTGAAGATCCTCTTCATTACTATGAGACAAAAGAGGGAGAGGACATTCTAGATTATCTACTAACTGCCTCATTTTAAATGCCAATCATCAAATCTGTTTAAATAATTGTATCCATCAAAACACCTCTGGACCTCGTTCAAAATTGTTGCCTTTCCCTGGTTTCCTGGGAGTTTCTAGTTACTTTGAAAAACTTCAGCAAGTTTGTGTCTTGAATATCAGAAGCCAAGGTATAGAGTACATCAAGTGGATTAAGCAACAAGTGCCTCCAGCTTTTGCAGGCAGGTCTGCTGCCTGTCCCTGCCACTGGAGAAAGGCCTGGGCACTTCCTGCAGCCCGAGGTCTGCAATGCAGCCTCTGCCTTCACAACTCGGTCTGGGTGGAGGCACTGGCCAGTGCTGGGGTAGATGGTACAGCCCTCCCAGCCAGAGCAGCAGCCTTTGCTCCCCGATGAGTGCGTGGAGGATCAGGTAGGATGCATGCAGATGTTCACAGAACAGTGCCTGATTGCTGTCTTAGGTGGACTCCAAGTCTGTTCTGGTTGCTTGTGCTTCCCCAGGGTGCCCTGTTGTGAGAGCGGGAGGTGGCCACAGTTACTCCTGGCCCTGTCTCATCAGCCCCATAAGTCACTCTTGTGAGAGCTGCCAGCTCCTGATAGGTGTCAGGAGCAGATGGGTGTCAGTGACAGAGCACTGGAACAGGTTGCCCAGGGGGGCTGTGGAGTCTCCTATGCTGGAGATATTCAAGGCCTGCCTGGACAAGTTCCTGTGTGATGTACTCTAGGTTACCCTGCTCTTGCAGGGGGGTTGGACTAGATGATCTTTTGAGGTCCCTTCCAACCCTCGGGATTCTGTGATTCTGTGTCAGGGCTCCCAGCTGAGGAATCCCTCTGTACACCATGATCCGCCACCCCGCTGTGGAACATGCCTGCACCAGAGCTGATCACCTGGGCGAGTGACAAATACAGAAAAGTTAATTTGATTGCCAATTAAATGTTACCCTGGGTGAAATAACTAAACTCTTATAGGAAATTTTCTAACGATGTTTTCCATCAAAACTCAGTGGCCATCCTGGAGTGATTTTTACAGCAAGATGAAAAGCCAGTCCCTTAAAAAAGACCTCCTGCTTTCAGCAGGTACTGTGCTTGCTCAAAGGCAGAATTTAGCAGCATAACAGTAGTTACAAAGGTTTCCAGCCCGCTCCTGTTTTTCCCAGAAGATGCTTTGACTTACTAATGCAACAGGATCCTGCTGATGAAATTATGCTCTGCCCAGGTGCTGGGTGTACAGTGTGCTTTTGCTATGAGGTCTCAAAGACATATCGGAGGTACCATATGTGAAGTCTATAAGAACTTATCTCTCAAGAAAGCAAATGAGCTCTTGCATGGCTGGTAGCAGCCATTTGGCTTTGCCCTGCATCAGTGCACTCCATATAACAGACACAATACCATGCAGAGATAATCAATGAGCCTTGCTTGTAAGATACTGAGATATCTGAGTTAGGGTTCTTTTGAAAATATGAATTGCAATTGCTAATAAAACATGTAATTTTTGGTAAAATTCTGTTCTAGATATTTGGATCATCAATGAGACAGTAGCAGCTTTTTAGCTGTGGACAGGGGAAGAATTTGCTCTTCAGAGCCCTACAAGTCTTAGCAAGAGTTTATTGTGGTTTTGTACAATATTCTTACGAAATGTTTTTGAAGTGCCAGGAATACCTCTATAATACCAGAGATAATGGGACAGGTTAGACAGACATTTGTGCAATACAAACATATCCCTGCAACAGTTTAAACTGTAATTCCTATCAGGCACATAGAGTATGTGCATGAGGGCTGCTATTTTTGCTGATATAATAGTAGCTGAATCAGAGATGGGAACTAAACAACACAAACTGTTACTTTTTGGAGCTGAGGCTGGGTTTGTCTTGTCTTTTTTGGATTAGGGCACAGAATGGATTCTGTGACCCAGACCCTTCAGAGCATTTCCTGCACAAAGCTGTTTTCTATATGCTGCACTCTACATTTTGGGTACTTCGACTTTATGGAAAACAGAATTTAGTAACTTCTGCCTGCATAAAAACACACACGATGAAGACAGCTACTCTTGAACTGAAGAGTTATTTTATTAAAAACATTATATTTGAGGCAAAGCCTTACAATTAAGTTTAAATAACTACAACAACAGGGGTATTTGTAACTTCAGTTACAGGGAATATTAGTATATCACATAGGTCCCGGATGTGAAGCTGTACAATAGGTTTCAGATAACTTTTTTTTTACTTCTCAAAAAATGCAGATTTCATCTCATATTGCATAAAGTTTTCCAATTTTCCAGTTCCTAAAGCAACAGTAATAATATAAACATAAAACATTAACTTTTTTTTCAAATAATTGCAAAAAAGTTTTTATTTGAACTTATTTTTATTTTCAGATTTCTTTGTATTTAACATGGGAGGAATATCTGAAAGTGAAATAATTGTAGAATCCACAATACTTTTGTTTCTGGATTTTATTTTTCAATTCGTCAGAAGATATCTGAAGGGTTTTGTTTCAGTTCAACCAAAACTTTTGCTTGAGCTTCTACTTTCCAGAGGTATCAGCAAACCACAAAAAATAAATGAGTCTTCTACAGTGATTTACTCCAGTGCAATTTCCGACACCTGCAGAATTGAGCTACAATTGGTCTTCTTTGTTCCATTTAAAAACCAGCATGTGACTCATTCTCAGCTCTGATTGCCAGGATGTCATTACCACTGTCATTTTCAGCCACCACTATTTAGTCACAGTAAATTGTAGGCATCTGTACGTTCTTATATGCCTTTGATGAAAACAGGCATCTTCAGACTGAATGGTGCTGAAGAACCTAACAGAAGTCATCTAGAGTATCCTGGAAATCCCTTGTCTTATGTTGCCATTGAGTGCATGCTCACAGTATCTAAAGGGAAACAATAGAAAAGGGAATAAAGACAGGCAATTTGGGATCTGACAAAAAATTATGTTGATTTTCTTCTCTTATATTGATTCCTTTGTGCATCGGTTTGCTTTCAATGGTCCCTTCACACTTTACATTTTCAAAAATCAGACCTCTTACAACAAAATCAAGGAATACATACTTTTAGCTACTGACCTATTCTTATTGTGATTTAAGAAAATTGATTATATCAGCTAACACGTGTCATAAAAACTATGTGTCACTGAAAAGAATTGGATGAGTGTACTGTAGTTGTCTTTGCTTAGATACAATCAATAGATACTTATTAATCTCTTCTCATAAATTTCATCCAGCCTGAAAGCCAGCCTATGTACCAGTCCCAGGTGGACCCTGAAATGACAGTGAGACTCAAAGAAGAATGGATTAAGCTTGCGCTTCATCAGTTCCCATCAGTCTGATTTTTGCCAGAGTGCCAGATTAATTTCACAGCACCTTCATTATTGTTTGAATTCTCATCAGATGAATATGGTGCTGGAATTTTAATGACAAACGCATAATACAATTCTGGTAAAGAAGAGTAACTGGAGGGAGTAAAGCTAAACAGTCAATGAGGTTCAAAAACTGGAGTACTGACTCTGCAATATGTGCTTGCCTGAGTAGAACTGATGTTCATCTGTACCCTTGGGAGATCAGTCAGTAAAATCTTTTATAGTTTTAGTTGCATCTTTGAGCAGGCTATAAGAAAAGAGTTGCACATATTTCTGTTAAATATGAGCAGAAATGCAAAAATAGGCTTGCAAAGGATATCAGTACTACTATTTTCTCATTATATCCTGGCCAACGTATATGATCCTACCAACATCGATGCACATACCTAATTTGAATTACAGAATTGTCATTATTGCTCTGGAGCTGCTTGTGGGTTGAATTGTGTCAGGAATGGGCTTCATGTTGTTGCCATTTTGTAATAGCCTTGAGAATATTCACATACTCCTTCAGGCTGTGTCCTGGCTGTATGACAAACAGCAGTGTTGTTGTCATTTACACAAGGTACAATGGAGCTTTTCATTCATTTCACTTGTCTGTTTTCAGAAAAGAACTTGCATGCTTCCTAAAGCACAGGCTTATGCTGGAAAGTTGTACCACTGTGTTTTCAAAGGTAGTAGGAGAGAGACAAGACAGTATGGTCTTGCAGTTGAAGGTCAAAACTGTCTCCAGGAATTCCTAAGTAAGTATTGCATATATACAGAGCACCAAAATCAACATAAAGGTCTAAATTAGACCTCTCCATCCTTAAAAAAGCAACATAGAGCAAGCTGAAGAGAAATGGCATATTTGTGGTTTTCACTGAAACCAGAAAAAATCCCTCCTTCCCCCAAACTGGAACAATGAATTCAGCCCCAAGAAAAGTATTTTTGCAATTTCAGGTGGCCATACCAGGACCTATCCTCCCTTTCCACAATCAGCAAGAGCAGCAGCTTCTTTCTTAGTATTTAAGGCTATTTAGGGGTTCTTTTAGTAGCAATGGAGAGTGGGTTGAACTGAATTGAACTGAATTGAACTGGGTTCAATCCCCCCTTCTTATGAAGATGCTCAAACATGCAGATTGACTGTGATGCACAGCTGATGACAGCAGCACCATCAGTCTCTGTGGCTGGTATTGTTTCACATTGGAGGCCTAGGTGGAACCTGGACTCCACATGGACTCCAGGTCACCCCAACAACTCAAAGGCTGTCTAGACAATGCTAGTGAGAGGCAACAGTCCTCCAGGAACTGGTTTTTGTGGCACAGTCAAACAAGAAGTCATTTGCACAGATACTTTGGGGGGAGTGGAATGGGGATTCACAGGATTTGTCTTTGGCAGGTTAAGACTGTGAGAAACAGCAACACTGACAGCGTTAACATGGGCAGGAAGAAAAGCAAGGGGACAAAGTGAGGCCTTGAGGGGAGCAGAGGCAGTCCTTCTCCAAGGACAGGTCTGCAGTCGTTCTTGGCATGGCTTTCTGCTGGTTGCTGTGCTTCAGGGAAGAGCAAAGTTAATTCTGTCCTATGTCAAATTACAATGGCAGAAAACTAGCAAAGGCTTCTGGGTCTCAATTTGTAAATTTGTGACTGAATATTAGTTTAAAGAAGGGTGTGTGTGATATATCCTACCAAGCAGATTATTGTTCCTGGCATACTGGCAAGTCCAGCTTATGTATTTGAATAGATACAGACCTCATACCCTATGCTTTGTGGGCTTTGCACTTCCCTTGAAGCCCATCTTCCAGTGGGATAAAGAGAGCTCACAGTTAGACATTCCTGAGGTCAAGTAGCTATAACAAACATGCTTGTGCTATTGGCTGAGCACTTAGAAAAAGCAGTCTATCTAACCCTTCCTCTTTGCTTTGGCTCTTTAATAAAGTCAAGCTCCTTTTACCACCTGATCATTTCAAAGAACATTTTGTAATACAGATACCATACAGCTGAATACAGCCACTTCTATCTAGGGCAGCCTGATCTTGAAGGGATTTAATGTTCAGATGGAGGGAACACGACCTTCCATTTTTTAAGCTTCCATTTCAACACTATTTAAAATTAACTGCATGCATAAGGCTTCATGTACTTTGAGAGGCTGAGGTTATGCTTGTGTAGCAGAGCCTGGGGAGACAAACTTGTTGTCCTGATATACTTAGACCATCATGCTGCTTTGCAAGGCAGAACTGTAAAGGAGTTTTATCTAGTCTCTACCCCTGTAACACTTTGATGTGTGCAATATGATGATCAATTGACTGACTTAGATGATTGATGCTACTTTGATTCCTACAGCTGGAGATGGTAAGCAACTGCTGGAATAGTGTGCACCAAATAAAAGTTCCCAACAAGTTTCTATTGCTAAACTCTTCAGTACCTGACTTTTAGAAATTATAAATAGTCAAGGAAAGTTGAAAACCAGTGAAGCATCACTCCCAATACTGGCTGATTCAGACATTCTCACTTTGACAGTATCCTCTGAATTCATAGATAAATTCCGGTTCATCTTTAAATGACACCTTTCCACTGAGGATCAGCTTTAATTTCTGGAAAACAAAACAGCAGCACTGCAGTTTTCCATGCTAAGACTATATCAAGTACAAGGATCTGATTGCCCATCTGACTCTGCCTCCTGGGCTTGGGGGGGGGGGAGGAGATAACTCCAACAATAGTTGCCACTGAATGACTCAATTATAGTAGCAGCAATTTTCCAAGCTGATTACTTATGTCAGGTGATAATCAGCAAGCTCTCATGCATGGTGCCACTTGGAAGCAGCCCACCTTGCAAGACTAGTCTATCACATAGCAGGAAAGTGGTTGCTTTAGTTCAGTATTTTTTAAGAGCATGCAATTCTTTAAATATTAGTTGAATGTGTATGTAATTATTAATATTTCATCTCAAAAGATAGCTCCAGTGAGACTAATAACAGAGTCCCCACTGAAATCAGCAGACAACAAATTTTGTCTTGATCAGTGGTTAAAGTAGATAGAAGAACTCTAAAGTAAGCTACACTTGTAAAAAAATGCTCATTTTGTTGATTAGTCACAAAATTTGGTGAATTTTCATAAACACAGGGAAAACCACACAGAAGATGTTGAGCAGATAGCTTTGGCATATTCAGAATGACTTTAAAATATTTTTTAAATGCACTTCAGATGCATGAAGTTTCCACTGTTATGAAGAAAATCTTTCAGTTCACTTCAGCTTAATATTTGTGGTGGATTTCATGTAGTTAAAATTGTTATATAAGATAGAGTGCAATATAGCGGAAAGAGCATTGGCTGAAGAAGGAAAAGCATTTGACTCTCTGCTCTGGTATTGTCTTCTGTCAGCCTACAAAAAGCTTTAATATGTGGGGTTTGATTCTGGGGGGGCACAGTACTGCCTGAATTTGGGGGTGCACACACAGGCAAAGAGATTCCTTGCTCTTCAGAGCACAGCTCCTGCAGAGGACTATGGCTAAAGTATTCACTGCAAGCAGTCTCCTCCCCAGAGCCCACACAGTTTGCAGGACCGCATTCAGTACATCCTTCCTCAGCAGAGGTAAATACTCTTTAGCTTCATTTTGGGTAGGAGCCATTTCCAGGCTTTTCGGCACTGCGGTCAGGAATGAGATCAAGTACCTCAGGATGATATCCAAAAGGATGACAAAACTCACTTTTGCTGTGACAGCAGACTTAGTTCAGGAAGTGGTGGGGGGCTTGCTGCAAGTCTAGGGTAAGGACAAGAGTGCAGAGCTGAGTGACATCAGTGAGATCCCAGCAAGCTCAGGGTAGGTTTTTACTGCTGTAAGGTTTAGTGGGGTCTGAGACAGTTTAAGTGGGGAGGAGAGTGTTCCCTTGCTGCCTGTGGTAGACACTACTGCTGCATTTGGCAGCTGCCAGAGAAGGTAGCAATGCCTCGTCTGTACCACAGGTTAGAGCTGCCAGTTCTACCACTCTCTGCTCCCAGCTGCTAAGAATTAATCTATTGATTCTGGGCTCCTCTGAGTCCTTCGTATTGTCCTAGTGCCTTTTACACAGTTTAGAAAGGGTCAGGATGCTCACTCCCAGGAAGTCATAGGTGAGAGTTGCTATAGGTGGGCAGAACCTGCTCCTGGGTGGAAATAGCCAGGGAATTTAACAGCTTCAAAACTTAAGAGCCACAATTCTCCATGTCTGTTGCATGTCCCATCATAACCATTCTTAAACCTGACTTTCAACTTATCCATGGGAGATGGATGCAGAGGAAGAAATGCCAAAGGGCTGGTACTTGTGACTCCACCACAGTTTCATGGGTCTGGGGACATGCTGCACTGTTCCCCCGGCTGTGGTCCCTGTTCTGCCCCTGGGTTTCTTTTAATGACACTGGCTTTCCTGGCTGTTTTGCTGCATATATTCCAGTTACGGTTTTCTGCTGACATGCTTAGGTATTTGTGCACTAGATTCAGTGTGCGCCATATGTAATTTATATGTCATGCAAACAATGTAAGACCATTTCAAAGTGGTCAACCATGCTTTTATGTTTTAAAAATGCAGTAGAGAGCTTAATAGAATTGGCCAAGTGTAGGATTCAGTGCAATTTCATATCCAGCATAACAGAAGTTCACTCATTCTGGAGAGAATTTGGAAATGGAATAAGAACAGATGCCAGTGTGTAACTCCAGCAGTTCCCTCTCATTAATCCATGCTGCTGTGCAGCAGTGCCAAGAAGCTGCACATCAAGAGGATGGCAAAACTTAGCAGACATATTTCAGGGGATATGAGTTAAAAGTCACCATCACCAGAAAATGGAAACAACCTTATGTGACTACCTGAGTTATCAGAGGAGAAATAAGAGGAGGCTGAAGACATAAAAACATCCTCAACATAAAAATGACATGGAACTGTTGGAACAAGTCCAGAGGAGAGCCATGAGGATGATGAGGGGACTGGAGCACCTCTCGTATGAAGACAGGCTGAGAAAGTTGGGGCTGTTCAGCCTGGAGAAGAGAAGGCTGCGTGGAGATCTCATAGCAGCCTTCCAGTATCTGAAGGGGGGCTACAAGGATGCTAGGGATGGACTCTTCATCAGGGACTGTAGTGACAGGACAAGGGGTAACAGGTTCAAACTTAAACAGGGGAAGTTTAGATTGGATATAAGGAAGAAATTCTTTACTGTGAGGGTGGTGAGGCACTGGAATGGGTTGCCCAGGGAGGTTGTGAATGCTCCATCCCTGGCGGTGTTCAAGGCCAGGTTGGATGAGGCCTTGGGTGACATGGTTTAGTTGAGGTGTCCCTGCCCATGGCAGGGGGGTTGGAACTTGATGATCTCAAGGTCCTTTCCAACCCTAACTATTCTATGATTCTGTGATTCTATGATTCTATGAATAACTGAATCCCTCTTTCAGCAAAGAAAAAATTTCTTACAAACCAAATGTTTTGTCCTGGAGTCAAACTGTTATCAGGATTCAGCCATGTTGTTTCTTTCTCTGAAATGCTGGTATTTAACACATTGACTGTCACAGGAAAACCCCTTGCTAGGAAGGTTTGGCAGTTCCAGTTCTTCCTCCATATTAGTACTGGGTATTAATGTTAAAACAACAAGTTCATATATCCCTGATATCTGGAACTGGCTTCTGTGAGAACTATGGATAAGAATTTCCTTCCTGTCACAGTCTGAGTGGTGGGCAAGCTCAGAGTACATTTAATAATTGAGCTTCTCAGAGATTTGGGCAGAGGGGGAAGGCTGCGTCAAGTTTTATTTCTCCTTGAATGTCCTGTGGGCTGCTCCTACTACGGGAGGATATTGCAGACCAGCTTTTTAACTGCCACCAGGGAGGAACAGGACTGATGCTCTGGTGAAAGAACAGCTGAGGCTGGCAGGAGGCTGGTGCTTTCCATGGCTCTGGAGCAGGCAAATGTAAGCAGCAGAACTGTGATGCCCCATTCTATTATGTACTAGGTGCTGCCTAAAAGAAAGCACAACATGGTTCCCTGCCCTGCAAGTATCTATAATCCAGTATGAGAGAAGAAACAATCAATTTCTTCTCAAAACAATAGCATTTTGGTAATCAAAATGAGGCTGTTGTGCTGGCAGAGCTTAACAGTTGCCTTATTTTTCAGATGTCAGGGCAGGATTGATCTCAGAAGATATGAAGTCAAGCAATGAAACTAGCTCCTGGGTGTTCAAGGGGACACTCAGCATGACAGCCCAAGCTGAAGGTGTCTGCAAACTTGATATGCCACTGACGCCAAGTGCAGCCCTCATGTACTTGTGCTACATCAAATGGAGGAGCCCTGTCAGGACTGGGATAAACCATCCATTCCTGATGTTTGATGTTAGAGAGCAGGAACTGAAAAAGAATCTCAAAAAGGAGGATACTGACACAGTGACAGGACCACTTCTCAGACTGTGGGTCTCCATCTCTGAGGCTGGCATTAAAACGAGACACCATAGAATCATAGAATAGTTAGGGTTGGAAAAGACCTTAAGATCATCCAGTTCCAAACCCCTTGCAATGGGCAGGGACACCTCCCACTAAACCATGTCACCCAAGATCTTTCTCATAAATCCTGTCACTGCTGAGGGAACAGGGCAACAATTCTGCTTCTCTGAGACAAGGAGCAAGAAATTGTTGCAGCAAAAGGCGCGAGTGCATACTAGGGACTGAGAAATGAACTTCAGACTTCAACCTGCAGGAGATTTAGTTCTGGAGATAGTAACGGGGAGAGATAAACCTCCAATGATGCCAGCGAGTCCAATGAACACTGGCCTCACAGTATGGCTCAGAGTGAACAAGAGGGAAACAAAAGACGAGTTGTTTGGAAGGTGACCAGGAATCGAGACACAAGATAACAAGGACCCAGCTGAGTTTTCTGCTCTGTAAACAGCCAGAAAAGAGACTGTATGCAGAAATAACCTGAGATATTTCACTAGTTCTGACTGTTCAGACCTGGGGATAAGATAGTTTAACTGAAAAGTCATCCAACAGAGATGAATTTGCAAGTTGCCTTGGGAAACTATTCAATAATTTTCCCTCCTGATACAAATGCATTTTCCTAACTGCTATGGTGTATTATTATTTTTCGTGTTACATTAAAGCTCTGGAGTTCCAGACATGGAATAAGCTTTATCTGCATTTGTGCCACATGAATATAGGAGTCTATATGTCTGGAGGCAATAAAATAAGAGACGAGAAAGAAGGTGGAAAGCTGTGTTAGGAATCTATGCTGAGGCCTACTGAAGAACCAAAGAGCATGCTAGAAGAGCCATAAAAATAAATATAATGAAGAGAAGTACAATGAAAATAATGCAATTTTTAAAAATAATATCACAGTAAAAGGGGAACAAATGAAATAAGGACAGTTAGGACATGGGGGAAAGTAAAAACAGGGAAAAATCAAAGAAACAATATCTGGTTTTAATCAGAGTTCTGCAGAGCACAGTTAGCAACACCTGTGTGTTGCACCACTGGCAGCTATGCAAAAGGAGCAACAAGGGCAGCTCATCTGTTCTGTTACTCCTCTAATGAAGGGAGACATGCTGCCTGCTGGAGACCAACAGAAAAACTTTGATTTTTTTATAGGTCAATTTATTTTGCTGCTCACTTTCAGTTTTGCTTCTGAAACTTATCCAGAACTTTTTTCTTGTTCTCTCCAATGCTTTTCCTACTTTACACTTTCCAATGTACTTCTGAAATAATAATTTACTTTTTTAATGAAACCATTTTTTGTTTTATTTTTAGCCCTTATATCCTCCCTTATTTCTTCATAACAGCTAGAAAATAATGCATTAAGAATTGTGATATAGGAGAGGGGTGAGAGCTCCCCTGTTCCAAATCTGCTGACTTAATTCTATACAAGCTTTAGCTAAAGGGAAAGATATTTCTGAGCTCCCTTAGAAAATGTAATTATAGATTTAATTCTCTGGTACATGTTTTGCATGGTGCATGGGAATTGGTCAGCTTCATTTTGAGGCCACTTTTTATCCTTTTTTAAATTCTGCGGCAATTTGGTGTTCCCTGTAGGCTGGCAAAATAAAAAAGGTAATTGTCTCTCCCATCTATGAAAAATCAAGGGAAACTGATGGGTCAGTCTTGCCTCTTGACTGGGAAACTGCTGGAGGAATTCTCTAAGGAAGCCATTTCCATGCACGTGAAGGACATGAAACAGCCAGATTGAATTTGCCAAGGTTGAATCTTGCCTTTCCAGCCTGATTTCTTCCTGTGTGGAGAAGATGGGTTCTGAGGATGAGGGAGGAGAAGTGGATGATTTTTATCTTGACTTTAGCAAGTCCTTTTACACAGTCTCTCATGTACTTGTAGCCAGGCTGAAGGGGTATGGACTGAATGGTTCAACAGGAAAGCTGCATATAAACTGGCTGGATTTAGCAAATTTGTGGGTTACAGCAAATAATAAACTGGGGAAATAGCTGATAACCTGGAGGAAAGGGTTACTGCTCAAAGACTAATTGGCTAGAAAGAAACTTTGCAAGAAAAGGCCTGTGGGCCCTAGGGGGCAAAAAATTGAACATAAGTCAGCAAAATGCTGTTGTAGTGATGGTGCTCATCTGGATCTGGAGCACCCAGTTTACAGAGAGAGGCTGAATGAGTTGGGTTTATTCAACCAGGAGACAGAAAGTTAAAAGGGGATTAACTTGTAGTCTTCCACATCCTAATGAGTGTCTGTCAGAAGAAACAGGCTCTTTCCAGACACACACAGTGAAAAGGGGCAGCAGGAACAAGTTATAACAAGAGATATTTCAATTACACATTAGGAAAAAAAGTTCTTAATAATGAGAATGGTTAAGCACTGGAACAGCTTGAAAAGATCAGAGATTTTCAAAACGCTGAATAACCTTGAACAACCTGATTTTACTCTGAAGACAGCTCTTGGAGAAGGAGATTTGATAAACTTCCAGATACCACTTCCAATCCAGTAATTTTTCCTGTTTCTGTTGTGAGAAGGACAAGATTTTTATGGTATATTGAATATAAAATAAGACTCCGCCACCATTAACTAACACAGCCACTAGAGAGAGGTGGGAAAATGAAAAGTTCCCAGTTAGCATTTGTCATATCTGTGTGGTCAATGCACTTATGGAGAAGAAATCATAGAAACACTGGCTAGCAGAGACCTCTGGAGGCACTTAATCCATCAGCCAACCTCAAGTAGAGCTGTTGCTGACAGCAAGTCATGTAAACCATAGCATTGTTTAGCTGCGTTTTGAAAACTTAAGAGACTGGAGATTCTACAGCCTCTCCTGGCAAGCTATTGCAGTATTGCACCACCTTTCTAGTGAAAACGGTTGTCCTAATATCCAGCCTCAACCTCCCAAGCTGCACTTTATTGGTATTGCTGAATGTTTTACCACCTGCAGTTATTACTAAGCTGAATTTGGCTCCATCAACTTTAAAACCCCTGTCATGTAGCCTGAAATTAGATTCTTCTTTGGTTTCCTTTTTTCCAGATTAAAAAAACTCAGCTCCCTTATGCTCTTCTTGAAGATTGTATGCACTAAGTCCTTGACAATTTTGTTAGCACTCAGCAAATTGTTTTCAATAAGATTCTTAATTTAGGGGACCCAAAACAGATCACAACATTTCAGGTGTGATTTCCTTATAAGAAAGCAGAAGAAGGCTACAACATCTAGCATGGTGGCCATGCTCCTTCTATTGCAGCCAAGTATAGAGTTTGGAAGTCCCACGTTCAGAATTTTGTGTTGTTTCATTTCTGAACATTGTGAGGCATCTGTTGGTCCCAGCCTCAAGTTTATCAAGTTCCATGTGACTTGAAGTTTTTCAGTCGTTTGGTATATTTCCATTCACCCCATCTTCACCTGCAAATTTGCTGAAGATGCATTCTCTCTGATCATCCAGGCCATTGATAAAGATGTGGAATAATATCGTCCAAGAATCAACCCCTATTGTACTCCACTTGTTACTGGTTGCCAGCTGGATGCTGAACTATTCATTACTGCCCTTTAAGCCTGGTAATCGAACTAATATTCAGCCCATTTAAGCCCATTCATCCAGCCTGTACTTTTCTCAATCACAGAAAATGCTTTGCAATCAGATGTCAAAAGCTTTACTGGAGATATTTTATAACTAATGCTTTTCATTACAGCATTTACTCAGGGTGATGAGATTCAGCTAGAAGCAAGCATCAGATAAGGCTTAGACAATGAAGAACGAATTAGTGGTATCAGCCATTTTGAAAAAAATGGTGGATATTTTCAAAGGGCAGCTAAGGTGTCACTCCACTACCACATACAATGTATTGTTCCCAGCCAACGTGACATAAGCTGCCTTGACCTGGGAAGCTGCCCATGTACATGTCTCTCCTCACCAGCCTAGGTCTGAGCTGCATGGTTTCCAAACCAAGTTTGGAATCATGGGATCATGGTGGGGTCAGAGGAATTGCATCCGTCTCCACCCTTGTCTGCAGAGATGCCACTTGCTTTGAGAATCCCTGTCAGCCCTGAGAATAGGCTGTGGGATCTCACCTGTGTCTTAGTGCATGTACCCCAAGATCTTCAAAAATTCATTTGCAAAGGTTGTTTTGGCTATATTTGAAAAGCGAGAGAGCTGGAGAGAGCCCCCTCCGAGGGGTCAATTAATCATAAATCAATTTTGATGTTCCTTTATGTAGTCCATGTAGGTGGTGTGCGGAAAGCTCTGAGTGTTTTACTCACTTTTCTGGGGATCATGGTGTTGGCCTTTTTCTTTACGTAGAAGACACACAAAATAGTGCATTCCAAGGGAAAGACAAAGGCAGGAGCTGTCTCTGCCACACCTGCTTTGCTGTACTTGCTGCTGCTTTAGCTTGCCTTGATGAGGTATGAGTGCTTCCACCCTGAGCACAATATTCAATGTCTTTGGGAAAAAAAAAACCAGTTGTAGCTATTGCCTCATTTATATGGTTTGGCCACAGGACAAAAATGCTGTGGACTTTTCCAAACTGCTTTTCAGCACTATCAAATACATGAGTGGAGATGCTCTTTGATTTTCTTCCTGCTGTTGAAAGCAGTAGTTGCCTAGGAAGAAGAGGTTGAATGTAGTAGTCCTACTATATAGTGTTATAGTATAGTATAATATAGTGTTGCCCCTTCTTCATTTGCATATAATTCGACTCAAAGAAGAGGCTTCCTGTTAAATCATATGCATTTGTATTACTTCTTTACTTTTTTTGGGAAAAAAAAAAGTCTAGATCCTCATCTGGTGAAAATGCTTGATTTAGATAGCATTAGAGGCTGGCCCAGTGCTGTTACAAGCACACCTTTGTAGTTTATTTTGACTAGCTCTCACCTGAAAGTATAGAAAGTATATAGGAAGTGCAGCGAGGTCGCTGCCTCTCAGCCCTCTTAATTAAAAAGTGTACCTCATAATACACAATTGTCCCCCAGGCCCAAGGAATTATTTATCTCTTGCAAGCTCAGTAGCCAAAAGAGCCTTTATCTAGAAGTAGGAGGAGAAGAACTGAAGAGCAAGAATCCCCACATCTAATAAGCTTTGTAATATGCCTCACAGAGGTTAAAAGACATCTACAAGATGATTTTTAACACAGTACAGGAAGCACAACAACACGTGGCATCTTAACGACACTGAAGCAGAAGATCATAAGTTGCCTGAGCTCCAAGTGAGGCCAGGGACTCCCGTCACCTTTTCAATTTGTTAATGCTTGCAGAAATAATAAGTCAGCAGCAGGTAGAGTTGGCTGAGCACAGGAACTAATAAACTTTAAACAAGTGGAGGATATAGCAGGTCTCTGTGTATTTTACTGCCAGCTGCACCATGCTTCAGCTGTACGAACCCTAATACATTCCACTGGGATCAATGAAATTGTGTTAGCACATCAGTAGCATACTTGAGGATCCAACACTTATAAATAGTTCCCATGGTACTATAACTCCTTGCCTGGCCTGCCAAAAGATACATCTCAGTACAGCAGAAAAAATCTGATCACAGTAAAGATGTCTCAGAAAAGTGAGTTAAAACTTTCTACAGCCCCTGCTTCTAATGTAGCTGCCATCCTTCAGTCAATACTAACTCTCTTTGGGATTCTAATAACATCCTCTTTTCATTTTCTTTGTGCATAGAAAATATTAATAGAGAAATCCCTGAGTTTGTTTCGGTAATGATGGATATTCAGATCCACTATGTGCGTGCATGCCAAAATTACAAAAGTAGCCAGCTACCACTCTCTGCATATGGTGAACTATTTAATGCTCTTATCTTATACAGCAGGGAAGGAGCAAAGAAAATGAGATAAAATGATATGGGGATTGGGCCAATTAATCCACTAATCACTAATGCAATTTGCATGGGTAAGGAATATGTGGTTTGCCCTGTAATATTTTCTTGAGGCTTTTAGGCTCACTTATATGTTCCTTATATGTCCAAAGACAACAACGACATATTTTCAAGGAGAAAGCTTAATACATAAGTCTTCGCAACTTCTTCCTCTGAACCAAATGTAAAATTGCTGCCAGATGGACAGTTATAGCTGTTAGTGACTTATGGCTTCAGCCTATGGGCAATGAATATAAGAAACAGCCACATTTAAAGACATTTGCATAAAATTATACTGATAATTTTATCAGTATAAACATGGAGACATGCAAAAAGGAAGACTTGTTCGATGCAAGGAATTAGCTTCCAAGGGAAAGACCACTGGGAACACAAGTAGGATACTATGAGACAAATGGCTTCTTTCAATTTCTTTCAACAATATTCAACATTTTAATATCAAAGGAAGAGGTGCAGTTTGAGGTGATGTAGCTCACACCCTTTATTGGAAGAGCTTTCGTGGCCCACTTGGCAAATGGCCTGGACAGCAGTGCCTGTTTGTTGAAGAGTGTGAAAGCACACAGAGAGAGCATTGATAAAGCGAAGCAAACTGGAGGGCATGTACCCCAAACTCATCGTGTTAAGTAGGAAGATGACCATCAGCCATATTAAACAGTAACTGGTGAATTACAAAGGGAATTCTGAAATGAAGAATCATCCTAAAAAGAAGGAAAGAAGCATCATGGAAATTTTTACTGGGAGAAAGAGAAGTGAGAAGAGCAGAGGAGTGAACCTGGTTTGGGGCTACCAGTAGTTGCCCTGTAGCATCACCAGCCTGCCCAGGCTGGGCCAGGCATCCTCCCCTGGGAAGCTGCAGGGATCTGGTACCCAGCCGGAAAGGAACAGCACATTTAGAAACCTGTAGGTGTGTATGTCTGTAAGTGTCCAGTATTGTAATTATCTTTCATACTATTGACCTTGACCCTGAACGTACAGTTCACCATTGGTCAGTTGATTACGTGTTGATAAAAAATGAATAAACTGTTTTGATTCTGATTTAGTTTAAAATATCCCATCAGTATTTTCCCCTGCAATGCCTGCTCACATCACCTGTGACTGCTATTGTCTTAGAGTACTTTCACCCAATCCCAAGTCATGCATCTCCCATGAAGTTTTAGGTCCTGTGTTTAGGTCCTGTGTTCTGGGAGATAAATAAAACATAGTTTCCGCATTACTGGAGCTAAATTGGCCTCCTGTGGAGAAAAGTATTTGCCTGTAGCATGTGCTTAGAGACTGATTTTGTTATGTTTGTCATTTCTTCTGCATTCTGTGCTTCCCCCCCCCCCTCCCCCGAATTAAATTATCCTGAAGTCATGAGGACTCTCAGAAGGATGATCTCTCAGGGAAAAAATATGAGAGCAGCCAAACTTCTTGTCATTGCTGTCTCACAGAAGTCTTTGATTTCGTATTCTTCCTCCTCCTGAGGCATGTTATTTCGGCTTATAATTAGGTCTAGCACTGTGAAAGGTTCTCACACTTTTTGAGTATTGAGTTTTAACCCTTCAAAGTCCTTTTCCATTAGGCAAAGTTGTTCTTGGCCAGTGTGGTTCTTCTTTTGCTCTTTTAGAAATTACTTCTTATGACCCTGGTAAGCTGGAACATAGCAGCGTTAAAACCAATGCACTGTTGCAATAAATACTCTATTGTAAATTGAACAAAGCAGTAGCAATGATATACACACATAATTGAATGACACAAATAGACCTGCACTGGATGAAGAAATATGGCCAAGGAAAGCTCTTATTTTATTTGCTTTCCTCTTCTTATTATCCTTATGTCTTCATATACATACGATGCATACAGTTGCTGACTTCTTGGATCATTGTCACTCAGAAATGTTTAGGACAAGCACTCTCCTCTGTTTAACAAGTATAATACTTTCCTCATTAGCCTTCTGGTATCTTCCTAATTAAAACTGGCAAAAATAACAAAGAAAGGTTGAGAGTTATGATTGATTGTACGTTTCCCTAGCAAACGCATTTGGGAGAAATCATCCCATATTTTTGTGTTCTTCTCAGAAATGCTAGTTTTCTAGCCTTTATCTGTAACTGTCATAGTCCCATAACACTCCCATTCCCCTCATTTTCAACATTATTCTGCCACATATGGCAATTCAGGGTGGTAGATGTCATGCATAAAGATTAAGTGAAGAAACCAATGCACTCCAACTCCAAAATTTTGTCAGTGTCTCGCTGTGATTAACAATTTCAGATGCTTGGGCTGTTTTCCCTGTAAAATATGTGCTGAATAAAGGTAACTGAGCTAACTGGAAACTGGCTTTGAGACTGCATAAAATCTAATTGGAAGCTAGGTGCATCCTTGGCTGCTCAGTTACTGTGGTTTACTTAAAGCCAGCTTAGGTTATCTATATCCTATAACCTGTGTAGACACCCTTAGATTCAACAAAGGCTCAGAAACTGGTAAGAAGAACCAAACTATCTTACTTTTTTGTCACTTTCAACTTGGGTAAGAGAATTAGGCTAGGGAATCTATTTTATTGCACACACACACATATATACAAATATATATATGACTCAAGACAAAATATCTATGTACTGTCTATAATCTTAGTAATATTTCTGTTTGTCTTCTGTGTTGCTTACTGTTGAGAAATCTTCCTTTTTCAGCCAGGTCCTTAAAATATACATACTTTCACCTGTCTGATTATCTCCTCTGCTAGTTGAGATCTGCAGCACGGAGGAGCACTTTAGTGCAGATGTGCTATTGTTCGGGATGACACAGCCAGTGTGCATGGGTCTCTTCCTCTGTAGAGATTCACAGTAACGGATGACGGCCTCTGCTGGTCTAATAGCATCATTAAAATTAATAGCACATGCAACTTGCTGAACTGAACAAGAGTATTCAAAAGCAGACTTCAGGTCTCCAAGCCAAAAATGCTTTAACCCTCTCTCTCCTTGGGATTGAATGGAATTTCCTCATCTGTCCAAAGCCTATAGAGCAAAAACCTTGTTTATGACTCTTTGCTTAATCAGATGCTTGTCTCAATGATTTCAAACATTGTTGAACACATAAAATACCTGAATATTAGTAGACATTTTTCTGAAGAAGGAAGTTCCTATTAAAATGAATACAAGCTCTTGTTGCAGTTAGAACAACCATTTTTTTCACCTGAAAACAGAAGTATTTTCTGTTTCAGACAAACCTGGAACTCATTTTTCAATCATAAATACACTACCCTTTTCAACACAGTCATACTCCAGTCCTAATAAAATCTGTAACCTCACTCAAATCACGAAAATAATGCAGGTAGTTCATCCTGATTCACGTTTGTAGACTCTTTTTTATTGACATCATGAAGCCAGCAAAGATGGGAGATCTCACTTCTAAAACTGCTGTGGTTGCAGTTCAACCTGCTGATCAGGCTTAGAGAGTATTTCTACATGACAGTACTTCACTAATATAATTGATTTGGGCTGTTTGGCACAGGTTACAAAAAGGCTTCATACACACTCTGTTAATAAGGGTAACCTGGCTTTTGCAGAGTGGCAGCCGAAATGGGACAACACTGACTTAATCTTTTATCCTGAGATCAGCGGCAGACCACCAATTGGTAAGCAGTTAGACAGTAGTATGGAGTGATCTTTTTTTTTCTCCTTTTTCATCTCTCAACCTCTTCTTTTTTTTTTTTTTTTAATTCACATCTTGATGTTAGTGATGAGCATGTCCATACTCCCCTGATGCACATGGTAAAAAGAAAATTAATCCTCCATGCAGCTGTAGTTATGATTTCTAGTCTCAGCTCTCAGTCATCTTTCCAAAGTCACTTCAAAGCTCTTTGAATGAGACTCAGACAACATATTAAAGGTTATAGAAAGAGTCTGTTAAAGGAGAAGAAGCAGAAGCACAGTGTCAATCTTGTTAGTGCATGAGGTAACCTGGGAATCAACATAATTATTTTATGACATTGCTGTCTTCCTTTCTCAACCAGTGCCCACCACTGTGGAAAATGAGCTGGCTAGCTTCAAGCACAAATACCTTTTGTAATTACTGTTTCTGTTTTTCTGTGTCACAGGGTTATGGCTAACATCAAATCTAGCATGTCTACTTGCAGTCAACAAAGCATCAGATGGGATGGTTTCATCATGGCTACTTTTCAGCCATTTTTTCTTTTCATTTATATGAATTTATATTTTATATACTTTCATTTATATTATATACTTTCATTTTTTCTGGGTGTCCTCAGCTTGTGTCTGCCGCAGGTCAATGTGCAGTCAGTGAATTACATTTTTTATGTCTTTGGTAAAATTCCTCCTGACCTTTCTATGCATGGGCAGCCTGCATTTTGTTTGTGCATCCTGCTGAAGTCAGTACGTGCTCACACAATGCTCCTCTTGCGTTCCTTCTCCACTCCTATACATACTGTTTTGTACACTGCCAGCCTATGACAGGGTCAAACAAAGCTGGGGACAGCTGGAAGGCTTTGAAATGGCACAGATATTCATCTGCTTTATGAAGTTACAGGCAACATAATTAGAAATGGGCAAAATGGATTAGGAAAGTTAAGGCTGGCTGAATTGAATGGGAACATTTTATTAAGAAACAGCTTAGTGAAGAACCATGTCAAGTTTTCACTGAAAGCTCAAAGCCTCCCAGACATTTCTGACAGTCTAAAGGAAGCCTGTGGGAAACTGAAAGTGCAATAACTGGTATTGGGTTGGTCTGCACCAATGCCTTTTCTCTGGGAAACACTGATGCACTCACAGTCTTCTTCAGCCCCTCTCTGATCCATAAGATCAACGTAATGAACTCTGAAGAAATGATATTGAAATATACATTGGACTTTGACAAATGGCCAAATCGTAGTTCAACCATCATGGTAGGGAAGCTTCTTAAATACATACTGACATCTTTGAGGAGTGCATAAACAGAGGCATGAAGATGGCAGTACAAAGGATAGTATTTTCAGGCTCAGGTGAAGGATTTTTGTTACATCACAGCAACTTGACACAGCACTTGTTAATTTTTTCCACACTGCCAACAAGAGCCGAAACCCATTCCTGAGCTCTGGATAGTCTCCATTCTCTGCTTTCAGCAGATGTAGTGAGGAAGGGCCACAAACCCAGGAAGTGAATCTGTTCTCTCTGTCTAACTGGGAAAGAATCCAGGGCAATGCAGAGCTGGAATTCCTCATTCTAGGTGTTGTGGGAATGGGTAAAAAAGATAGATAGAAACAAACAGGTAGAGGTCGGGAATGACTGCAGCTGTTTTCATATTCATGTACCTACTGCTCTGAATGCTCGCAGATACTCAAGTTTGAGTGGCTTGAGAAATTTCTGTATGACGATTTTTTGGTAATAAATGCAGTGTCAGTGAAAGTGAGTGTTGTATCCATTCCATAAAGGGAAGCATCTACAATGCTTTTAAAAGTAACTAGTTTTGTATTTTAGTGGTAAACCAGGTTATTTTGCTTTTCCCATCTGATTTAAATGTTTCAAAATCATATTTTAAAATCTTATGGAGCATAAGAACAGATAACATAGACACTATAAAGAATCTAAACAAACTATCCACATGAATCTTATGCAGAAAAAATTAGTTTGGGGTGTCTTCTAACCTAAACAACAATAACGACTCAGCAACTCAACTTCCTTATGGAAGTCTATTTACTTTGTTCCCTACTCATTTGTTAGCATTGCGAGCTTATTCTGGGTAGCTTTGCTTCCTTATTAATTGATTTGTTACTGATGAAGTTTAGAGCTGTTCCCTCTGTATAGTGGTTACCCCCCCTCCAAACTCTTGGGAGTTTTATGCAAAAACTACCTGTAATATTAAACTGTGAGGGCTGAAGTAAATTCACATGATTTCTGGAGGTATTAAAGTTACAAAGCACTTATTGGCTCTGGAAAAATAAATGCAATCAATTTGCAGGTACAATGAGATTCATGAAAGTGATGATGTTATGTACAGCCTGTGGATGTGAACATGCTGATTATGACATAGGAAATCCAATATTTCATATTAAATTTTACTGGATGAAATTAAGCTTTTGAAAGAAAAAAACCCAAACCTTAGATCAAGTGGAATGTAATATTTTGGGGTTGTTAAACAACAACATAGATTTCACATTGGACATTAGTAGAGCAAAGTGGTGAATCAATGTTGCTTCCACTGTTTGACACTGTGGTTTCACAAAACAGGTAGAACTTATAAATACACAGAGAATGGTATAATGGAGAAAACTATGCCATGAGGGCAATTAACCCTGCTAAATTTTATTGTGTATCTAACATTATTCTCATCTATCCATGGGTCTAATTTAGTTTTAATAGAAACAACCATAACTCCTGCTGAATTTGATGTGTCAGAGAAATGGTAAGAGGTGATAAAAGCCAGACTGCAAGGTTATGAAATCTGGTGATGCACCATTACACTGCAATTAAAATATGCTAAAAGTGACATTTGCAATCATTTTAGAATGAACTGAGACAGGTCTGAAATGCATGCTTTTGTAAGATTTTTTTTCTTAGCTATGTCAAAGGAGGTCATGCTTGAAGAAGCAGAAATTTGAGGATATTAAAATTGTTTGCATGTTTTCTTTCCTTTCTTTTCTTCTTCCTTTTTTTTTTATTTATTTTTGAAATGAAATAAGGGAGGAAAGAAACTCCCTTTAATCAGTGAATTGAAAAACTGGGCTGACGCACAGAAAGTAAGACATTTAATTTAGTCTATTTTATTATCCAATATAGCAATTCACAAGCTACAGAGTCCCCATAAAGATATTTAAGATGCAAATTGTATTGATGGTATTGAAGCTAATACTTTGGATACCTGAGGGCTTTTCTGCATCCCAGTGCTTTTTGCTTTCTGATTATGCACTGTGCTCAGGCAGGACAGCAAAAGTCCTTCCACCAACACAACCAAAAGTCAAATACACAGTCTGGCTTGAATTTCTCCATGCAGTCCTTCTCAGCCCCTGTTGCTCAGGTATTTCTGGGCACCTACCTCCATAGTCTGCAAGCTGTGGACTAAGGCCTTCAAATACTTTTCATTGGGTCCTGATAGGCATAAAGTATCATAGCTACAACTCTGAATATGGCATAGGCAAAAGAGATAAGTTGTCAAATTTTGCATTATGACAAGCACATCAAAAGGACTTCAAAATGTTCATATTAACTAACGATTTAATAATTAGTTTGATGTATTGTTTCTGCTTAATTTTACTGTTACGTAGCTCTCAACTACAGGCCCCAGCCCTTTAATAACACTTTCCATCCCCTTTGCTGTCATGTTACAGCTGCATAAAACCCCTCAATTTGCTGACATCCCATTGACCCTAGAGCTGGGCTATGGGATCTACATCATCTCCTTCAATACACAGGTAGAAGTGAACTCAACTACATCAGCAGCAGTTGCAGTTGAGGGGGATGATTTTGTGCTTAAGCAGATCATAAACTCTCTTCCCCCATGCCAACAGCAAAGCAGGGACTGCTGCCAACACACAAGTTGGAAAGGATGGTGGAGATGAGTGAATGGTCCAGCTTTGCCAGATGAGTGTGACTTATTCTCAGAGGCAGATCTGGGCTACTCCCTGCCCTTCATTCCCACTGCAGCCAAACCAGTGCTGAATCCTTCCCAGGGCTGCTGCTCTCAGATGACTGTGGCTTTACTGAGCAAAGTTTTATTTGTGATTTCCAGCCTTCAGCATCTAAGGCCTGGTTCTCTGACTGTTATAATGGCAAATGCACTTCACATGTGTAAAATCAACTGAGGCCAGAACTGCCATGGTCATAAATAACATCTGACAATAAGAAAGGCATAAGGCTTTCTAAGGTAAGAGATGTTGTATTGGGTGGTTGGATTTTGGCACCACATGAAAACTGAATAGTACCTCAATCTACCAGCAATCTCACTGAAAGAAATGTTATCTCTGACAAAAAAAGCTCTACTTACTACACTTGAGCCAATCCAGGAGTATATTCTCTGCAGTACAAAAGAAGTCAAAGTGAAATATTCCAGCTGAACAACCTGGTGTTCTTAACTCCTCAGGGCTCAGTGTCTGGGTCTGCTTTGCCAGTCCTGGAGTTCAAGATAAGTCTTTCTTTTACTTAGAGTATTAATAAGCAATTATTGAAAATTCTCTCCCTAAGGAGATCAAGGTTCTCTAGTCATTTGCAATTGGCTTGATGAGGGCCATCAATATTAAACACAACCTCATTTCTGTAGTGCTAAAACTTTATCTAGCTATGATATTCAAGATGGACATATTCCATTGGAAACAGAAAAACACAAAAAGCAGAATGAAAATGTTAAGTCTTAGCCTTTCTTTGGAGACTGTTGACATGCAGAGGCTTGCAATGAGAACAGTTAGAAAATGAAAAAGTTGAGATCAAGGGATGGTCAGGTCAACTGCAGCTGGAAAAATTATGCTGGTAAACTGGGAACCAAAAGAGAAAAACTGTTTTCTGAAAGAAGATGAATATTTTCTAGCAATACAGGTGGATTCTTTGACCATTGTAGTTACTTTACAGTGAGCAATAATCAGTCTGCCCTGCTGTATAGTTGCACCAAATTTGTACAAATATTACTTTGTTTCAGAAGTTTAAGAGTAATTAGACCTTGGTATGGGAAAGCTCAGCCACTGTCAACAGTGATAACTTCAAGACATATCTAATTCTGCAATAGCATCTTATGGCTGGATTTTGGCCATAATTGTTTGTTTTCCAGAAAAAGAAAGAAACTTGGGACACGGGACACTGCATCATGCTCAGAATTTCACTGGCTTTCTTGTCACTAGTGGTTAGCCACAATGACAATGCTGACACACCTGCTATAGGACATATCTGGGATCCAAGGTATTTATGCATTGCTTCAAAAACATTTTTATGCTCCATTAACAGTACATTTGCTGAGAGGGAATTGTGCTATATGTAAGTACCTTGTATCGTCTGTGCATTTCAGCAGGCTGACAGGAAAGCTCAGGAATAGAAATATCATAAAGAAACAACTAGATTAGGCAGGAGGTGGGAACCTCTGGTTTGAACAGAAATTATGGAGGACAGACTGGAAAGGTGCTCTCTAGGGACTCTGCACAATGTATTAGAGAGGAAGATATGAATGGGATGACATGGAGAACATCAAAGAAATAGGAGCTCATATCATCAAAAATAGGCAAGGAAGTATAGGAAATACCTACAATTGTTAGTCCATGGAAAAGAGGAATGCTGCTGCATATCCAGGTTCAGGTGAAATCAGGATGCTTGAAGTGTTGTTTGAGAGAATCTGATCTTCATGACGCATTGCAGAAATAAAAACTACAAACAAAAACCAGAACAAAATAAAAGCAAACAAAACACCAAAACCCCTTCCTAGCTGCAATTTATCATAGTGGGAAACTGTGCAACTTCCTCCAAGTGAGCCTTCCAAGGTCAGAGCAGTACAGTGACATGTGCTGACCAAGAAAAGGAAGGATTGTCACATGGTCAAAACTGAGATACTGTGCTTATAATAATCATCTAACTTTAATATGCACTTCCTGAGGTGGCCACGCTGCAGCTGCACTGAGCTTAGGTTCCTAGTACTGTCTGAGACGTCTGGGGTTATCTTGCATGGCCTTATGGTGACATCCCAAAACACATAGGTCTCCTGTAGGTTCGATGTCACATCTGGTTATTGACCTGGTTATCAAGAAATCTGGAGAGGGACTTTTTACAAGGGCATGTAGTAATAGGACAAGGGGGAACGGCTTTAAACTGAAAAAATGAAGATTTAGATTAGACATTAGGAAGAAATTCTTTGCTGTGAGGGTGTTGAGGTGCTGGCATGGGCTGCCCAAAGAAGCTGTGGCTGCCTCATTACTGGCAGTGTTCAAGGCCAGGCTGGACAGGACTTGGAGCAACCTGGTCTAGTGGAAGGTGTCTCTGCCCATGGCAGGGGGTTGGAACTGGGTGATCTTGAAGGTCCCTTCCAACCCAAAACATTCCACTGTCTTATGCTTCTATGATCCTTTGACATCCTAGCGCATCTCAAAGAGTATTAGATGCCTTTGTGTAAATGACTGAATTGAGTTCTTTTGTTCCACTTACTCAGATTTCTTAAACAGGTCTGGGATTTAAATGACTTTATTTTCTGGAATTTAACCAATGAGATATTTAGGCCAATTGAGATGACCTCTGTGAGGAGGGCTCAGTCTGAAGTTCCAACAACAAAATACATGGGTCTGCATGTAAATGTCTACATGGAAACCAATTGTCTAAGTCAGCAAATAGGTAATCAATCTAACCAGCAGAGCCTAGAGGGTAACGTAGCAGATCAGTCACTAGGTGCCTCCTTTTGAGATCTCTGAATCATTTTCTGCATGCCATTGACTGCATTGATTAGACATCCATTGACTGTAACAGGAGCTGAGACAGCTGCATGCCTTTAAACACTGATCTCAATTTAGTTGTCTTAATTAGTTACAGTGATTGCACCTTAGTGAGTGTGATCCAGTAAACAGGGGTGCCATCTGACACAGCCTGAAGTACCCAAAACGTTTATTTGTAAGGGGCTGGCTGATAAGACATGGGATGAAAGGGATAGCAGATGTGATGTGTCCAAGGGTGTCTTCGATCACACTGGATGTCTATGTAAGGCAGCTTGACCTCACCTGTGGTAGACTTAGTTTTGATCTCTGAGTCTTCTGTACATGGTATAAAAGATGGTTGACAATACAGGGTTGCCTCAGTTGTCTAAGCTTAGGCATGGAACATGTCTTAAGGCACCTTTGAGTATCCCAGACATTTGCACAGAGCTGGGAGGTAGGACACAGGACTGAAAAAAAACCCAGCACTTTTCTGAAGCAGCAGCTAGAGTCAGGTGAGCTGCCCCACTGCAACTAAAATGAGGAATGGTGGAGATATATTTATATTTTGTATCTTATTTTTAGCTGAGTTGTTTCCCCTGGAGAAATTTTCTGCTTCTCTATTTCTTATTAGCAGATTGTGGTTTTTCATTCAGCATCTCTACAGAGGAAGGCTTTCTGAACACCAAAATGCAGCATTTTTAATAGGTGAACAGATGTTGGTGGGGGTGTTTCAAATATATGCTTGGAGATGTTGCATTCAGAAATGAAGTCTGATAGGTCTAAAAGGAAAATATAGGAGTTTTAATAAATTAGGGGGAAAAAAAAGACTTAGCTTCACAACAAAGATGCAAGATACTGTGAGGACAAACACTGCTGCAAAGCTGGAAAAAAGCCAGGAGAACACAGTAAGCCAGGAAGACAGACAAGAAACTAAATGAGGGAGAGCAAAAAAAAATAAGACACAAGACAAATGGTTGATAGAAACACAGAAAAGTGGGCAAAGTACAAACACAGACTTGAGGAAAGATGTAGAATCTGTAGAAGACACAAGGGTGGTGAGGAAAAGAACAAACCCCAAATCTAGTGTGCTGTAGCACCAGCTGGTTGAATGGGATGCTGAAGGAGAGGGTGGATTCACAAGATTCTGCTTTTGATAGTAAAACTGGCTTCAGAAATACATGCTTTCTCCTTCTGCTCTCACACAGTGGTTCCTGCACATATCACACATACCCCCACACCCTCAGCTACAGTGCTTGGAAAACTTAGTTCTGATTTCCTTCTCATTTTAAAGAGTTATATTTAACTTATATGCACCCCATATTTCTACCACTCTGGTTACAGAGCAGCCTCATGAAGAGTGGCAGTATGGTAACCTTGTGCTGTAGAGCAGTAAAGGAAGTAAATCACTGACTGCAGAAGGCCAGGGATTGTGCTAGCTGCCATGGCTTTACCGTAGTAGCCAACAGATCCAAAAATACATCTTGACCAAGACACTCTTTTATTGCCCCATTCTGTTTCTCTTTCCCCAAAGCTGTTCTACTTGGTGAAATGCTTGTGTTTGCACTCTAATTTCTAGTTAATTCCTGCTCCCCACAGCATCCCTTGTTGCAGTATATGCCAGGGGCACAAGACACAGTGGTTCCAGAAAACTAAAGGCATGAAATCTAATTTTTAAAATTCTTTTTATTTGTCTCTGCAAGGCAAATAAAATGGTGGTAAAAATGACTCCAGGAAAACAGGGATGCATCTTGAACAGCTACTGATTGAAGGGATATGATTTCATCACTGTGTATTCTTCTCAGATATGGCTGAAGATACATTAAAAAAGGTGAATATGAAATAGTTAGGAATATTTCAGGGATGTGAAACAAGCTTACAAAATTAACAGCTCATGGTATTCCATGATGGCTTTGTCATGGTACTGTAAGTGCTGAAATCTGAGTGCTGTAGACACAGTCTGGTGGGCTCAGGTCCTGTTGGGACTACTTTAAAAAGGCTGTTGTCCAGAGGTTAACGTC
Source organism: Psittacula echo (assembly GCF_963264785.1). Taxonomy (NCBI): domain Eukaryota; kingdom Metazoa; phylum Chordata; class Aves; order Psittaciformes; family Psittacidae; genus Psittacula; species Psittacula echo. The sequence goes on from NC_137738.1 coordinate 102,577,270, forward strand.
CACTGCTGTCAGCGTCAACAGTAAAGTGACAAAAGAAAGATAAATGCTCCCTTTGTAATTGCAGCCATTATCCTTCAGCCTGGAGTTCAGAAACCACTGGTAGATGACATACACCAATTTCGGCTAGTTTAGTGAGTTACAGTTCAGAACAGGATTAATTCAAGTGCTGCCTACCAACAAAAGCTTGGCAATGATGATGTCTTAGGAAAGCTGATGGTCTCTCAAGTGCAACACCAAGAAAATGAAGGCAGAAGCATAGGGGATTACACCTTGAGGAGGAGCTGAGACAGAGTGAATGACTGAGTAAATAAATTGTTATCAGTTTTGATTATGTTTTGATATCATCTGTCTTCCTGAAACAGGAGGAATGTTCATGGTTCTCTTGAATTGTGGGAATCCTAAAGATGTCAGAGTTCAAGGAGCATCTGAACAACACTCTTGGTCATACAGTTTAGTTTTAGGTAGTCCTGCAAAAAGCAGGGAGTTGGACTTGATGATCCTTATGGGTCCCTTTCAACTTGAGATATTCTATGATTCTATGGGATGTTATTAATGACACCAATGATCATAATGTACTGATAGTCTGTTTTCCCTAAGACAGCAAAAATTATGGTGTCTTTGAGTCTTCTTAGTGCCAAGGCTTATACAGGGTTTGGCCATTGCAAAAGGCCTTATCAAAGATCAATCTTGGACAATCAATGAAACATGAGGAGAAGGGTTAATATTGCACTGAGAAACACTGTATGCATTATACAGAAACAGATGGCATTTAGAAGTATCTGTCAGGTCATTTTGACTCAAATGAGTATGATTCCTCACTAACCAAATACACTGAAAGTACTACTTGTTTCTTATTACAAACACTTAATCATATAATCAGAGTTGGTGCCTGAGACCAGCGCTGCATCAGCCTTGGAAGCTGATACTGCAGAAGCAGATGAAGGTTTTTCAGAGTGCTGTGTAGCACTGGCCACAAAGTATCTGCTAGCAGAAGTTCAGTCAAAAAACAAGAGAAACATAACAGGAAGGGAACAAAGACAAATGTTTGAGTGACGGACTGGTGGGAAATGCACACACCTGTAAAACTCCTGCATGCTTTTTTCCTCTGGGACATACCATATGCCTGCTAAAAAAAGCCTCTGAGCTAGCCCCTTACAGATTATGTATAGGCAGGACTGAGTCCTGTGACCTCTGGGATAATCCTGTGACAAAATTACACAGGGAACTTTGAAAAGCACTGGGAACAGTGGTTCTCTGGTGTTTCATTGTTAAGCAGATGAGCTCCTGTATTAATTTATTGCCCTGAACATAGGAAGTTCAAAGTAGAGTTAACTATGTTTACAGCAAACCAGCAAACCCAGTTTGAATCTAGTGCATGACCAGAACACTGGAATACCTAGAAATCTAATTGGGAAATTAACGGGGTGGAAGTTGCGTCTAAAACTCTTCTGAGCTTAGTTTTGTTTGTTTTTCTTATGAAATAGTGAATCAGGTCTTACGTTTTTCATCATCTGTCCTTCATTAAGTCTGTATGCCTGAGCAATGTGACTTTTTAAAGTAGCTGTTTTGACATATGCAAATTCATTACACAGTGCCAACTTTGTATAAGAGTGTGGATGAGAAAAGGATCTATTCAGGCACAAGTTATAGTCATCAAAGTAAAGTAAGGTTTAACCTGGCAGCAAATTGGAAAATTCATGCATTTTGCTCATTAAAATGCCTTGATGCATTGAATGGGCTCTCTTATGGAAATTCTGTTACTGTACATTAATTGTAAGTACCTTATGGGAGCCATAAAGGCAGCTATGTTCAGTATTACCTTGGTGCCTGACACCTTGCTAACACCACCAATCTGTTATAAAGAGGCAACGTATAGTTCACTGTTGAGCTTTAAACGCTTTCTGCTCTTGGTGGTGAGAGGTTGTAGGGCAAGCTAACCTGCTGTAGTAAATAAAAATCTTTGCCTCTCTCAAGCCATGCTCACCTCAAAATCAGTTGAATTCACTGACTTTTAGAAATCTCTGTGTCAGACCTGCTCTTTTTGTGAATCACTATAATTTTAACATAAAAGGAACAGTTTACGGGCCTCCAACAGACTCCAGGTTTGTTGACAATAACAATCACTTAACTTGAATAGAATTATCAGCTGTAAGAAAAAATAAAAATAATTATAATTTAAAAAAATTATTATTATTATTTTGATAATTAATCTGAACTATCTTTAACCTCTACAATGTGTTGAGGTAAATTGTAGTTCTTATTTCTCTCTATTGACTACAAAGGAAAATGACTGAGGGACTAGCAAAAAGGGAGGCATCCATAATATGAAACATATAAATGTAAATGAATCCCATCTATTGTATCTATTTTATTTTTGTTTAAACATTCATCATTTAGGAGGCTTGGGAATTTATTAATCATTCAGCTGGGAGGCTTAACAAATGAAAAATCCACTTAATATTGCTCCTCCCTTAAGAATATGGAAGACAATTGTCACTGCTTTAGGTTTAGAGGCAAAACTTTAATGAATTTAAAATAAATAAATAGGTAAATATTGCACAGTGCAATATCTTGTTATCTTGCTCTTTATAGAGATATGCCCCTGTAATGAAAGATAAATATTTGCAGTTATTTTTTATATTTTAGTATTTTAACTAACATAAAAAATCATTAGGATTTTCCTTAGCGATTCAGCAACATATCCTTGAGCAGAGTAAAGCACTGCAAAGCTGAATGTTTATGGATATTCACCCCTTTTATTGAGTTCTGAGACATTTGATTTGGATGGATGTTGTCTAATTTTATATGGAGTCCCTCCTAAAGCTCATAAAACTGTATGGATTAAAAGAACCATAACCAACTATGTACTATTAAAAAAACTTACGTTTTTCACTTGATTTCTGATATGTGCAATCATGACTGCTACAGTTCTGACAATAAAATTCCAGGCAACTGATAAAAATAGCAGGGCTGTTTATGCATTTTCATGGTGATTTTCATAAGGATTACATTTGATCCCCACAGATGCTAGTACAAAACACCTACTCACTTTTATCAAATACTAAATAAGGATAAAAATCCAGTAATGGATACATCAAACAGTGCATGGAATCAGCTTAGGGTACAAGAGTTACATGACTAAAAGTTTTTCCATGTTTTATGTTCAAATTGCAGTTTACAAAATTTTATTATCTTTCTAGTTTTATTCTAATTTATGCTATGACCTTCATAAAGTCTATTAGCTGCTGTATACATCTTCGTATAGCACTGTTTTGCATTAGTACACTGTTTCTTTCCTTGTTTCTGGCAACATTTTCAGATATAAACAAAGAAATTATCTAGCAAAAAGACAGAAATATATATTTATAACTGCAGATATTCAAGACACTCCTCCTTAAACAGATTTTTGAAATGAGAAACACTAACAAGCATGGAAATGATAAATTTTAAAAGGTCTAGGGAAACTTAAATCTCTTCCTACGTGTGTATGTGTTATGATGAAGAGTGGGATACAGTTCTATTGCATCTCACTTAGGCCCTTGAAATTTATGTCACTCCCAGAAAGAAATTAGGTCTACCTCCCTTTCTCAACCATCTTTCTCTGTTGCTAACTTTAGAAATGGTTTCCTACTTAATCTCAAATTTTTTTCTACAGGTTTTTAAAAAATATTTATCCCTGAGTTTTGAGGAGAGAATTTGCCATCTCACTACAAAACCTTAGTTGCGTTGCAAGGCTGATAGATGAGAACCTTAGTGCTTCTCACTTCCGAAGTCCCCTGTGTAAATTAGGAAGGTGTTCTAGAGCTGAGGTGATTAACAGCCTCTATTAGGGACATCAATATTGTCTTTCTTTTGTGTATTGTTTAAGTCATTAAAGTACATCCTCAGAAAGAAGTGAACTTGTGAGTTGGCAAGTTTGGGAGCCAATAAAACTGATTTCTAATCAGGATTCTTCTTAGTGCCATTTATTACCTTCCTGTCCAAAGAGCAGCCAGGTTTCAACACTCCCTTACACAAGTGCTTGCACAAATATTTAAAAATGTAGTCCGAGAAAGGTTAAAATATTTGACAGTAACTAGACCCAACAGTGAGACTGAAGATGAAAAAGGATGAGCAGTGATTAAAGAAGTAACTAATCCTAGAACAAACGTGTTTTACAGAATAAATACTTAACAGTAGCTGGTTCTTATGCGACCTGCCACTGAACCATAAACACTACATTTTCTACCTCTCTATCTATAAAATGGGGGTCATTCTTACCTTGTCATTAGCAGGTCTATAAGTGCTTCATTTATTTTCATATATAAGGTGGTTTATTTCTCTGTTTTTTTTTTTAAATGTCAAGATTTCAAAAACCTTGAAAATGTTGGAGACTAAAAAAACCAATTTACACTTGGTAGCCTTTAACTACTGTAAACATGCCAGCATATTCATGTTGTATGAATTTAGATTAATAATTGACTTGTCAATTAACAATGACTGCCTAGAAGGAGCCAGGTCTTGATATTATCAGTGAGCTCATTCTAGAATGTACGGAATCCCAATTGTAAAGAGTATTTATGAAATTAAAAAGTTGTTCTATATCAAGTAAATTGTGACATAATAGTAAATATTGATTTTTAATAATATTGGTTTATTTTGTGCAGATTTTGAACTATCTTAAGATAATTATAATTTACTTGAATGTCTTAAATTTTATAATAGTTTCTGTATATTTCTTTGTGGATGATAGTATCATGTATTTCTCATTTTTTAAGTTATATAAGTAAATATAAATTTTAAAAGTTATTTTCCTAGAAATTGTGTTTTATCAAACAACCAATGGAATCTAAAGAATGTTTCAGCTTACCTGAATGCCTATGCTTAATCAGTTAAAGACTGTAATGGAACCTTAATGACGGGAATGTAGTTGACCTATTTTTCTTTGTTTTCCTGTCTGTGATGTCTCTAAGAATCTGCTTAGAGACATCTATGTTTTTACAAACACATCTTGCTTTGCAAATCAGTGTTTGTGACAGCACAGGCTTTTTCACTAATACAATACCAGTTTGCAAAGTCAGAAAGTAAAATAGGGGCAAACTGAATTAATTACAATTATTGAGTAACAATGACCTAGAAGTCCTTGGTTAAAAACTCACGCAAGTTTTCACTACAATTATAGTGTACTCAAAACCTGTCTGCAAACAGACTCCCATGTAAGAGGCTTTTTCTCAGAGTATGTTTGTTTTCATTCTAGGTAGTAATAGCAAATCAGTGTTTTTCAGACAGTAAAGTACATTTCATGCATAATTTTTCAGCTTCTCTTATTTTCCCAGGGGAAATGCCACAAACATATCTAGCTACCTCCAAAAGCTGCTGCTCCTGTGAGCTTTGCCAGCTAATATTAGTCATGGTCAACAGCACTCGAGTGCTTTACAGAACACAATTACATTTGGAAGAAATAAATCTGCATTTCAAATAATTTTTTATATGGGATTAAAATAGTACAGCAAAGTGTTTGTAAAATGAACAGATTCTCATGAAAAGAGCCACGTTACTCTTCATCATTATTCCCCAGAAAAAAATGAAGCTGTGATAAATTATTTCCTGCTTGTCAAGCTATCTTTAATTGGAGTAGTTCATGTTTTCAAGGAGTGGGCCATGTGAAATGAGGGCAGTGGCAGAAGTGAGGTATGGCTTCACAGGAGCTGAGGTTTGCATGGCATCAAAACTTCATCTGTGGTGGCATTGTGCAAAGTGCTGCCATGTAGCTCTGCCTCTGTTTTCTCCAGGTTTGCTGGAGCCTAGATAGATAGAGAAAAAAGATATAAATGCAGAAGGCAGAGAGAAGGATGGACCATGTTTGTATTCTGAATTAGCTGGGATATCACACCTTCATCTTCAGTGACTGTACAGACAGCAGGATCCATTCTGTTGAGCACCCTGGTTTGCATATCTTTCTTGAGAGCACATTCCTTAGTCTCTCTGCAAAGCCATACAGACAATCTCTGGATACACACAGATTACTTTATGAGTGGACAGGGATAAAATTCCTCATAATTCATAGATATTAAGGACCACAGGCTACTTTTGTCCACTAATACTGACTTTTTCTAGGCCATGGATAAAAATGAAGACAATTCAAACATCCCCAATTAATGATCTCATTGAAAGTTTTGCATGTACACCCTGAATGATAAATTGGAAAAAACCCCACAACAGTCAGGTGGAAGTTTTTGTTGCTTTGAGGGTTTTATTTGTGTGCGTCGTTTCTAATAAAATGGTGCATGACCACAGTCTCCACTGAAAAATACAAAATCCACTGAGATATCTGTTTGTGATGTATAATACCAATAAATGGAATATGTGTTGCTGAAATACTTTCTCCAATGATTTTGAATTTGCATATTTAATTAGATATAGCTTAGTCAGTGATTCCTAATAATCCAGTGATGATATTTCAGCAGTCATATTCCATATTTCATTAATATGCTGTTCATATTTCTCTTTTTTCATGATAGAGAAAGAGGAACATCTCAAAAAAAGGGGTTATTAGAAATCACTTCTATTAGTTGTTTGAAAACATGGTAAATTCATTTTTTTTCTTGCAGTGGAAACTGTCCTTTCTGAAGGCGCTTTGCCCTGACACTTTTTTGTTGTATAGCAAGTGAATACGAAATCTTTACCTGCAGATGTCCCTTTGTTCTATGGAGTTGCAGATGGGATGCGTTCTCTAGCAAAAAAAAAAAAAAAAAAAAAGCAAAGCTTGAATTCAAGCAGAGGGGAAAGCTGTGTCTGCAGTTGTGGCTATTAATGAATGCCTCCTTTTTAAAGATGACTGTAATTCCAGCTGTCTTTCAAAGAGCTGTTGGGATTTATGTGGGGAAGGGAAGAGGAAAGAGGGAAAAAATTAAAAGAAGAATGCAAGAAAGAGAAACAATGTAATGCAAAATAACAAAGGAAAATAGGAAGGAAGGAAGGAAGGAAGGAAAGAAGGAAGGAAGGAAGGAAGGAAGGAAGGAAGGAAGGAAGGAAGGAAGGAAGGAAGGAAGGAAGGAAGGAGGGAAGGAAGGAAGGAGGGAAGTAAGGAAGGAGGGAGGGAGGGAAGGAAGGAAAGGAGGAAGGAAGGAAGGAGGGAAGGAAGGAAGGAAGGAAGGAAGGAAGGAAGGAAGGAAAGAAGGAAGGAAGGAAGGAAGGAAGGAGGGAACGAAGGAAGGAAGGAAAGAAGGAAGGAAGGAGGGAGGGAGGGAAGGAAGGAAGGAAGGAAGGAAGGAAGGAAGGAAGGGAGGAAGGAAGGAAGGGAGGAAGGAAGGAAGGAAGGCCTTCAGTGACAGTTGTCATTAATGTTTCTCTGACATATTTAGAATATCGTCAATACATTGCAGATCTTTTATAAGAAGAAAATTTTTCAGTGTTACAGCACAAAGGGTCTAGTTGATCTTGTCTATTGTCTTTGACTATGTCTATTGACTATGTTGACCTGACTTTCTGCAAATTGCCTTCTGAAAAGCCAAGCAATGGCTACTTAGTTTGTACTTATTTCAGTCCATTTCTTACAGAAAATAATTTATCACCCATGACAATGGTTTTCAACCTCTTGCAATCTGAGGAGTCTTAAGCTAAGACCCATGTAACCATGGACTTCTGCTTAGCAATTTGAGACAGAAACAATAGGTTTGCCATCATTTGTGGGTTATTATTAGGTAATATAGTGTGCAGCAGAAAAGTTTACAGCTACTGATCTTGACAACATCAGTTGAATCCATGAAGACACACTTATATGAAGTTGGGAACTGTGGTGTTCTGTCTTCCTTCACTGATTTTTAAAGTGAATGTAATGATCTTTTTTTTTTTTTTTTTAATTTTGCTCAAAATCTGTGCTGTTTATTTTAGCACCAGGTCCAAACTTCCTGGACAAGGTCAGACTCCAGGGTACTGTGCCATCTCATAGCTCTGCAGTGTGCCCTGCCTCAGAATATGAGGATAGAAAACCTTTTACACCTGTTTTCAGGAATGCTTTTTAGTGGCTTCTAAGCTGTGCACTGCAGCAGCGATGCCGTTGCTCTGCAGTTTTCAGAGAAGGAAATATATCAGCATGAAAATGAGCTGAAACAGTTCCTCCCCTGTGGGTATGTTCTTCAGCTGAAATGAATATCTTGTTAATGGAAGAAAGCTCTGAATGTTTTCTGGAAGGTGGAGGGCAATGCATTTAGGCTGGTATTTTTCTCATTCTGCTGAGTGGGGCAGTACTATTTTGCTTGACAGCCAGGCAGCTATCAGAAAAGGTGGAGGGAAAAGACAAGCTCTGAATTAAATGTATTTCTGGAGTGGATTTAAATTTGTTCCACTGTTAGTAGAAGGAAATTTTAGGAAGGGCCAGATGTCAAATTGGAAAAGAGTGAAAGCTAAGAGTGAATCTGCTGCAAGTTCAGGAAGAACCTATTTAATTTGTACATTATGTTCTCTTGCATTAAAAGCTGTCCTTCTCTGTATTTCTTGAACAGCTGCAGCTCAGATCCTCTCTTCCTTTCCTTAAATCTTCCAAGTGAACTACTGAATAATATTAATAATATATCTCACTAATATTTGCATATAAAGAGCCTCAGGGCCAGATAAAGGTGGTTAATAACCTGGAAATTTAAAAAAAAAAAAAAGATAACTTTAAAAATCTGGCTCCAGTGACACTCTAAATGATGGGTTCTTCTGCTTTCCTACTCAGGTCATACTTTTTTGTCTGTCAGTAGACTGATATTTCAAACATAACACATTAGTCTTTTAAATTTTAATAGGTGAGAAAGAGCACTTGGAGGATCTGAACTGGAAATTCTGGAGTTAATTAATTGTGCTATTTACTGGAATTTGTTCATCTATTCTCAGCTTACTTAGAAGGAGTTTTGTTAGCTGCTGTATTCAGAATTAACCCCATTCCTGGTCATTTCCTTTGTTAATCTTGTTCCATTCAGAAAGTCAAAATTGGAACATGTTGTAATCGTCCACATTATTTAAATAGCACGTAAAGACTCCATGTTGCTCCATAAGTATTCCTTTCCTTCCACAACTGCTTATAATAAAAATCTAAACAAAAGTGGCAGCTACCAGTGGGGAAAACGATTACCATCTCCATAGAGGAAAATGGAAATCCTAAGACCCAGTCCATCTCAACTGGCTTCCTTGCTTGGGCGTAAATCTGAAGTGCTCAATAAAGCAATTTTCTGATGTAGGTGTCTATGATTCCTGTTGGGTCAGTGGAGTGAGACACATGGCTTGAAAAGCCTTTCATTCTGAAGGTCTGCTGAAAAGTGAAATGGGAGAAATTCAAGATATATGAAAGAAAATGCCTCTCAGTCAAAGATGTATCTGGCTGTACTCTATAGCTGCTTAACTCTGGTGCCTTGACTGTCTCTTTCTATTGACTGGATAACAACTGTGCATAGCAGCAAATCATTCATTGCTCTATTGGTCCAGATGCCAAAGTAATTGCATTGCTACAGGCAGCTATAGCAGGTGGACCAAAAAGGGCCTTTGATGCAGAACTGGATATTTTTCTCCATCACTGGTATGAAATTCTTACCAATATTCAAGGACAGATTCTTATTTCTTATAGGTAGTAGAAGTATTTATTGTTCTAATTGTTATTGCTAATGAAAAAAGAGATCAAGGAATATCAGAACACATTTTTCAGCTTACAAATGTCAGCAGGTTAGAAGGCCTTAACAGATGCTTGTCTCTAGGATGCTGCACACTTTGTTACATTCCTCTTATTCTTCTATGTTCCAGGAAGAAGAGCCTCATGTATATTAACTCTGTTTCTACGGAATCTGTTACTTTGTGTTACCCTCCTTTAACTCCTCTATTCTTTTGGAGATGGGGGAAGCAGAACAGCAGATCATATGTAATTTATGGATGCACCACTGATTTATAGAGTTGGTAATAACACTTGCTATTTTTTTCTGTTCCTTTCAAGGCAGTTCCTAACCTCTTACATGTCCTACAATGCACTAATCTATTATTTGCATTGAACTGGTACTTACGGTTTTGAATTCTCTTTTGTTAGTGGGAATAGCTAGTTCAGAGCTCATCAGGGGTTACCTTCCTGTACGGTCATACTTTGGTTTGGTGCCAGCCTGTGAGTTTGGATTCTGTACTTCTGACGTAGTTACGTGAAGAGAACATTTTGTTGAATAATGCCCTGAAGAACTCCATAAATATATTAATACTTTCAGGAACCCTGTGAATCAACAAGAGAAAATGACCGAGAAAATACCACAGCTGTGATCCAAGAAGGAATCCCAAACCAGACTCCTGCCATTTCCACATACAGTTTTTTTTGAGGTAATATAGATCAATGTGCATGAATCATTGGAAGTGTTCTGAGACTTTTTCTCAGAGTGGAGGTAAAAATACATCCCATTCGCAGTTTGTGTCCCAAGGATTGATGGGTGATACTAGTGTTGGGTCTGAGAAAGCAGAGAGCAAGGTGTTGCAGACCAGATTTTCCTCTGAAAGACTGTGATCATACAGTAAGAAATGGGTTTGTGGAAGTATGCCCCTGATGAAATGGGATGGAGATGCTCATCATAGTTCAGGCTAAGGAATTTTGGATGGTCTCAGGGGATCTCCTTATCCCCCACATCTGTTATGCCATAACCCCTTGCTGTGTGATTGCATGGATAGCTTGCAGTCCATGTGCTTTTTTTTTTCAGTAATCACAATAATTGCTGTGATTCTGTCATTCTAGGTTACAGCCTACTGAGATTTCCCTTTCTCTTACTTTCTTGAAAAGAGGTATCAGAGATTCCCTGGTGGGAAAAGAAAAGAGGGTTTGACAACAAACTTGGAAACAGCAACTCTCAGAATGCCTGAGCTGAAAATCAAGCACCTGGAAAATGTGAATATGTGATACAAGAAAAATATTCTTCTTGAAGGAAATGGGAGCATGTCAGTAACAGTCAGAAGTGAAAGCATCCTTGACATTGAAAGAATGCCAGGTAATAGGAAGACCCAGGAGCTAGTTAGAAGGCAGAATGAATGCTGAGGATTCTTTTCATTTTTTCCTTTCTTTCCTAATCCCACTGTCTCTCGTAATGGTAGTACCTTTGGAGGTTACAAGGTTAAACTTGCAACAGAATTCATTAATAACCTACTTCTGTTCCAGTGCAAGGGACAAACTTTGCTCTGAGCTGTGATGATATAAATCAGGGTCATCTTCCTCTGAGTCAGTAAAAAAGCAGCATTGTAACATCTGAGTGGGTGAGATCAGTATCAAGCCCAAGGTATTTTACCCGACAAATGGTATATTATTTAATACGTAGTCTCCAGGGTCTCAGAAACTGCTCATTATTACATGGATCAGTTTCCTAAGTCTTTCTGCAACTCTCTTTTATCATTTCAAGCCATGTTCCTAAATTCTCCCACCTCCTGAATCCTGAGCCCCTAACAGCTGTATGTTGTGTGCAGAATATGAACAATTTTTTACAGTATTGGTTGGCTGGCAACCCGACCTTTTCCTGGGCACTGATTCTTCTTCCATGGGATTCTCCTTTTGCATTGCTGTTTTACACTCTTAGCAATAGTAACTTAGCAATATATAATCAAACAGAAATATGCATTCTTTAAAATGGATGGAAAAACCTGGGACAAACTACTTATGTCTGAAATAGAATCAGCTTAAACTTTTTATGTTTTCACTGCTGTAATGCAGATACAATGTCACAAAGAAGAATAAAAATACACAGAGGTCACACTCTTGCAGAACAAATATACTAGTAAGGTAATTTAGTGCAGAGACAGAATACATCTAAGATAACTATTCATTTCTTGTCTTTAACCTGCTTTTTTAAGCTGTACAAGTTTTATAAGCTAGATCAGGAAAAGCAGTGGAAAATGTACAATAAAGAACAATGCAGTTATATGGCAGGAAGATGGCTTAGATAAACCTAATATACCTCTTTCAACTCTAAAGTCTATGATTATAGAAAATAGTGCATTTGGCACAGTTGGGGTCTATTGATCTTTATCTCCATGCATTGAAACTGCAGAGAAATTTTTTGTTCAGTTCCAAGAATTCTCTTCTCCTATATCCCTTTTTCTACTACAAAAATGTAGATGTCTCCATATGTACCGGCCATCATTTCAAAATAAAACTTTTTTTTTTTTTGTCACTGCATTTGTTTTTGTTTTGTTTTTGTTTGGTTCTAATATTTTTGTTTGATAAACAGGACACCTGGGCTCTGCAACACTTGAATGACAAAGTTGTGAAGTGACAAGATAGGCTAAATAAAATATATATGCAGCTGGACTAACAATGGCTGGAAAGAGGACAAAGTTACTGGCTGGGATCCATGTTCTAACAGAAGCAGAAGAAGCCCAGTGTGTCTTCTGCATTGCCAGGAGCTGAAGTTTCAGCAGAACAGCCAACATTGGCCATCAGCAATGGGGCAATAGGTTAGAACTAGAGGGTCAAGTCGTTCAATACATACACTTGTGAAAGGGGTTAAAAAGGCCAAAGCCCTTACTTGTACTCACTGAGGGAAGAACAGCCAATGCACATGCAAACCAAGCAGGTGAATGGGAGGAAACACATAAAATAAGGAATGGGTGAAGTCTTGAGTCTTCTGTGTGTAACACAGTGGCAAAACAGCTGTTAGCTGACAAATGCCTGTGAGGGCAAACACAGACTACGCATAAAAAATATTCTAGGCAACTAGAAAGAAAAATAAGAGGAAGATCGCCCTAGATTTAACTAATTAAATGACTACCACTTAGATATCTAGATATTTTCAGGAGGGAGACATCCTGAAGTACACAGAATATGTTGGAGGAATAATGCTTTCAGATTGCCTATTTGGGAAACTGTTGGTGAGGTCAAAAACCTAAATATAGATGTGCATATACTTGTCTAAAATTGCATTAAATGAATCACAGTGCCTGATTTTATCTGCCTTATATGCAGGACTTCTGGAAAACCAGTTTTCTAGCTTACATGGGTATATAATAATCAGCAGAGTACTGCATGATCCCTGTTGTATGAGTGGAGGAAGGGGTGAGGCGAGGCAGGGAGAGGAGGGGAGGGGAGGGGACAAGGAGGTGAGAGGAGGTGAGGGGAGGTGAGGCGAGGGTTCACACACAGTAAAACGCAGAATCCCAACAGAAAACTCAGCAACACAGAAAAACATTTGGCATCTGCCTACATATGCAGGACAGATGTTATATATTTGTATATATTTTTAGGGGGACATTTAAGTAAAAATTAAAGTTTCTTTCTAAAGAATGTACATTTCCAACTGCCAAAATTAACTGAGAAGACACTAAAGGAGCTCCAGCTAATTGCACAAATACCTGGAAATATTTCTATTCTGCTTCTGTGCAGTGCTGGAGCACTTCCAAACTATCTGCAAGCAGGATGCCAGTCCTAATATCGGAATTCAGCTTTAGAGTAAGTGGACATTCAGGAAGTTTAACATTCTGATGGGAATGATTTATCTGTCTTTAGCAGGGAACCCAAACCTTTATACTGCAGATGTTCACTAACATAGAATACAGCAGAAAACATCAATGAAATAAATACTTGCCTCCTAGTTAGCATGTGTAATCAAAGAGCTGTGATGGTGGCAAATACACTGATGTGAGAATCAATGCATGGACAATGCTCTGAGTGTATTTTCCTTAGTCCAATTTGGATTCTCTGAAAAAAAATCAGTCTTTCTCTGAATTGACTCATAAAATCAGTCACCAGGTCTAGGCTGCAGATATTTTTCAGGTGTGTTATCTTAATCACTAGAGCATTTTATTCAAGCAGAGTGATATTTTTTTAAATTGTGTTTATTTTTCCTCTCACAAAATCTTGCACAAAAAAGGTAGCAGAAGGCGAAATATTTTGTTCTGATTCTATGCTCTGTTTCAAAAACTCTGCGGAATTTATTTTCTTAGATTTTACATTCACTGGACTACAGTTTTGTTTTGTCACTTTTCAATTTTTGCTGTAGTTAAAATTAAACTTTGACCACACAATATGTTCATACCCGAATTAGGAGTACTTCACTGACTCAGATTCCACAGAAAGGCTGTGCCTGCCAAGGAGGAAGTATAAGACCTGCCCAAATCCAAATTTTCCTTTCCCCAAGTAGATTGGTTCAGGCACTGGGTGAACCCTAAAGCAGTTAGGGCAGACTGCAGTGTATGTGCGTTTCCATAGGCCTCATCTCTGTTTACACACTGGGCGGTTCCAGGGTTATTCTCTGGCTCTGAGACCAGCTGGCATGCCACAGGTTTTCTCCAAGGTACTAAACTTCTCAGTCTCCAAGGCAGGCTGGCCAGACACAAACTTCTTGCTGGGAGCAGTTCTCATACTAACTCCTAGCCATGACCAGGGTTTGTTTGGGACAATGCTCATTAAAAGGAGACGAATCCAAGCCAACATCATCCTTACAATTTATTAGAAGACAGGCTGAAATGCTGGGCCACAATGTCCTTGGCCCTGTCCACCTTACTAAAATAGATGTAGCCTTGAACTGGGTATAGGTATATATATAAGGGTGCCTAGATGCAATCATAGAATCATAGAATCGTAGAATGGTTAGGGTTGGAAAGGACCTTGAGATCATCTAATTCCAATCCCCCTGCCATGGGAAGGGACACCTCATACTAAACCATGTCACCCAAGGCTCTCTATTAGCCTTGAACACTGCCAAGGGTGGAGCATTCACAACTTTCCTGAGCAACCCATTCCAGTGCCTCACCACCCTCACAGTAAAGAATTTCTTCCTTATATCCTATCTAAACTTCCCCTGTTTAAGTTTGAACCCATTACCCCTTGTCCTATCACTACAGCCTCTAATGAAGAGTCCCTCCCCAGCATCCTTATAGACACTTTCAGATACTGGAAGGCTGCTATGAGGTCTCCACGCAGCCTTCTCTTCTCCAGGCTGAACAGACGCAACTTTCTCAGCCTATCTTCATACGGGAGGTGCTCCAGTCCCCTGATCATCCTCGTGGCCCTCCTCTGGACTTGTTCCAACAGTTCCATGTCCTTTTTTTGTTGAGGACACCAGAACTGCACACAATACTCCAAGTGAGGTCTCACAAGAGCAGAGTAGAAGAGCAAGATCACCTCCTTCGACCTTCTGGTCGCACTGCTTTTGTTGCAGCCCAGGATATGGTTGGCTTTCTGGGCTGCGAGCGCACACTGAAGCCAGCTCATGTTCATTTTTTCATCGACGAACACCCCCAAGTCCTTCTCTGCAGGGCTGCTCTGAATCTCTTCTCTGCCCAACCTGTAGCTGTGCTGGGATTGCTTTGACCCAGGTGTAGGACCTTGCACTTGGCATGGTGAAACTTCATGAGGTTGGCATCAGCCCACCTCACAAGCATGTCAAGGTCCCTCTGGATGGCACCCCCCGCATATCAACCGAACCACACAGCTTGGTGTCATCAGCAAACTTGCTGAGGGTGCACTCAATCCCACTGTCCATGTCATCGACAAAGATGTTGAACAAGACTGGTCCCAACACCGATCCCTGAGGGACACCACTCGTTACTCGTAATCTACCAGGCATGACTTTTTAGGAGTGTGGTGGTGTCCTAAAACAATACCACGTGACACCAATCTTACACACAGTAAGTCATGTTGGGATAGGTGGTATGTTGGAGGTCAGTGCAGACTGCGCATGCTCCCCAGTTAGTCAGCAAGCACCACCAACTCCTTGGAGAGTTACATTTGCAATGGGAGGGGGCTGGATCGAGAGCTGCAGAAATGCAACTGAACCCAACAGGCAAGACAGCTGTGCTGATTTGTGGAAGATGAGGGTGGCTAACTCCTGCTGAGCCTGCAAACATGCTTTCTCCAGATCTGGAAGGGTACAGCGAATTGTTAAATACTTCAGTCATTTTTTGACACTGCCAGTGGAGACTGAAGTAAAATTCCAAGTTAATTGGATCAGCCTCTTAAAATTCACTAATAAGGAAAGCACAGTGCCCAGCCTCTTACTGGATTATATATTAGGCACAATGACTGTCATGCAGAAAGTAAATTCCCATTTTTATCATTAAACAGGCAGTGAGGACTCTCAGTTTTTCTCTTTGGGGAACTTTTTCAATGCCAGCTTCGTAAACTGCATTCAGAGCCAAAGAACTGTTTAAAAATCTGGTAATGGTAAAGAAGGAGTTTTCAAAGAGAAATTCCCTGCCAGTACAGTGCCATTGTTGTGCTACATTTTCTTCTGAAATGCCAGCAAGAAACAATTAAGGAGCAGCACTTATAATGTATAATTGATGGTTTGCAGGTATCTAGAAACAGAGCAATTAGGCCCAGGGTGCAACATTACTTATTCATCACCATCTGGAACTTGTAACTTTATAAGCCTTGCTACAGTTTATGTTTGTCTGGCAGAAATAGCAAGTTTAGTGTTTAAGTGCTGCATTATGATGCAGAACTTAAATATTTAATAGTGTCCCGACATAATGCATCTGAGTGGGATAAGATGAACATGTTGTGTGGTCAGAGCATAGTGGTATCTAGGTATTGCAAAATCTAAGGAACAGAATGCCCTTCTGAGAGCAAGAGGACAGAGAATACTTCCAAATAAATCTGCAGCATTTCTCTTGCATCAATAGAAAGCTGTGTCATTGATCCTTGGGTCACAGCATACATTATTTAGTAATAGCTGTGATTCAAGTTTAGATACGATTCAGGTTGATGAAAGAACTATTTCTATGAAAATCTGAGAATCTCCCACTTTCTTCTTTGATGTTATAATAGAGGTAGACTAAAGATGGATAGGGAATTTTTGAGAAAATATTTTCTTTTCAGAAAAATGTCATTTCATCAAACATCAAATCCATTCTAGTTACTGGTTTGACAAATTTCCACTGGAAAAACAAAACAAAACAATCCAAACCAACAAACTGAACCCCAACCAAAAGCACAAAATAAACCAAAATCAAGCCACAAATCCTGAACAATTAATTTTATAAATGTTGAATGTTTTCTAAAGGTAAAGATCACATTGGAAATAGAAATAATTTTAGGTTTATTGTGTTACCCCCACTTAAAACCAAAGAGAAGAACTGGGTGAAATGATCTGTCTGGATCTATTCCAACATTCTCGGGACCCTGAGTTCACGGACTGATTCATGACCGGGAACTTTCTTAGAGCATTAACATTCTTACAGTTCTGGTAGACCGGTTTCTACTCTGCTTTGATCTAGCAACCCACCCTGATTCAGCTGATGTGACTGACAGTGGATTGATCTGCTCCACCTCCAACCTGCACATGGAGAGGAATCCTGCATTTAAGAACTACCTTTTAAAGGAACTCAATAAGATTAATTGATTCTTTCTGCACTGTCACCTGTCTCACAGATTCTTACAAGCACAGTCAAACAGCTCTAAATACTTTGTATGTACATGGGAGGTGGTAATATTATGCCTTTATGCCTGGTTTACATCCACTCTATGCCCAGTGATGCAAAACATCTGTAGTGGGAAGATAAATGTCCAGTTTTAACCCTTCACATTAAACAGGTCCATATAGATGATACCCTACTAGGAAATCTGAAGTTCTTTGTCATGCAGGTATTTCCAACAAACTTCCTTGGTAGGAAAAGGACCCATTGATGCAAAATAGCTAAGTCTCAGTGGCTTACTGCAAGTGGGTAAGTAGCTATTATGGTCAACATTTTGGAGACTCACACAGGAAGGCTGAGACATAGAAGTGACATGCAAACTCTTTCCTTGTTCTCCTAGAGACACAAATACAATGAATGTTACAGTGCAGTAGATTATACTGGCTTGCAGAGTGATTCACAAGAGTACTGTGTTGTTCTGATCCTCACAAGCTAACAAGTATGGCACTGACCATCATGGATTGGTATTGTTTTATCTAGAGTATCAAAATGTTCACTTTCTTATATTAATTTGTTATTTCTGCTTAATTACCATTTTGCATGTATTCTTATTCATCCAGTTCATGATTCACTTAATTTGTTTTAAATATCCTCATCTAAATCTACATGTTATGCAAACAAACTGGAACTTCTTCTGCAACTAGGCTAATGAACTAGTACTTTCATTCATTCAGATAGTTTTGACTCTTGAGTCAGTCTACACAGGAATACAGTATGATTTTGCCAGCATGAGTTTCAGAATATTGTCTGGTTTTCTTACAGCTCCTGTTCCTGGAATCCAGTGATGACAAAAATGCTTTACTTTTCATGCTTACATATAAAACCAAAAAATCTGACCTATAAATGCTCCAAACCAGAAAGTGAATGAAAAAAAACACTTCTATTTTGATTATTATTGCTATAACCTAATAATTTATTGGGGATCCCAGCTCATGATGTGCAGCTGTTTGAGTAAATCAGTGTTTGACGTTTTATCAAACAGTATTTCAAAGCTAACTGAAGCTCTAAGCAAATAAGAAATTTGTCTTTGCTTTCTCATGTACTGTTGTAGAAGAGATTAAAAGTATGCATGATTAGTATAACAGCATGGAGTGTTATTCTCTCCAAATTGCCTTAAGCATCACTTATTAGCATCACTAAAACATTTAACAACACTTTTAAAAACAATTTGCAGGCAAGGAGAATCAGTTTTCTTTCAAGTATAATTTTCACCAGGTCATGTTCAGTGCAGTAGTTATTTACATTGGTACCTTATGTTTTCAAACATATTGTGTATGATGACTAAGCACAGAGACATGTACCATGTGAAGCTGGAGAGGACAGTGTTTATCATAGCAGGCTCAGGGGTTGATTAAAGTCTCTCCAGTGCTGACACTAGGTGACAGCTGACAAGGTCTCTATTATTCTTTATAATAACTTTTTCTTGTGTCTGTTTTTGTTGGGTTTTTTTGTTTTGTTTTTTTTTTTTTTTTTTTTCAGGGGGTGGTGTTTGTTTTTTTTTTGTTGTTGTTTTTTGGTTTTTGGTTTGTTTTTTTTTTAATGTTGTTTTTGGTGTTTGGTTTGGTTTGGTTTGCCTTTTTTAAAGTCTGTGGCTGTAGTGTTTGTACAGGAGAGTTAGGTGTCATGAATCAGGTGCAGTGCTGTAGTGATGTCCAGGCTGCGTCTGTTGAGAGTCTGAGAGTCTGATATAGACAGACATCAGCACCATCCCAGAAAAAAACACCTCTGTGGAGGATGAAAAGCAACACAGACCACTTTACTGCTCAAACAGTCTCTCTTCCATTTTCAGAGAAGTCAGAAGTGTCTACTTTGGAGGAAACCATCCTTTATAGAACAGAAAATAGACATTTCCTTCCATCATTCCAGTTTGGAAAAGGTGGGTTCATGAAGCACAGCAGAGCCAGCGTTATGTCACAGCTGTGCTGCATAGTGCACTGCAGATGTGCCTGAATCCAACGGGATCACTGCTCTTCAAAGGAAGACCAACATTTGCCAAATCTACAGAAATCGAAAAGCAAGCATAAACATCTAAATTATTATAAGGGATTAATCCTGCTCCTGCTGTTACTCAGGATTCCTGTGGGATCAGGTGCATCTGCATGGAAGATGCATATTTCTGATTATTTCCCGCCACTCTTGAAAATCTACTGCAATAATTTCCAAGAACTACATAGCACATTGCTAAACAGCCTAGACATGGCATAGATGACCAAGCAGCTCTGTATTCCTGTTTTCCCATGGGGCTGCATGGATGGTGGCAACAGAACTGAATTTAGGCTTTGGTTCAAAAAAACCAAAATTATTGTAAGCAACAGCTTTTAATATAGCCTTGAGTATGCAGGATGGACATCCTCCATAAGCCATAGAGGAAAAAAAGCCTTATCTGTAAATACCTTCTAAGCTTGAGTTATTCATGTGGAAGAGCTTGAATTCAAACTAAAGGAGTTTTGTCCATGGTGATTATTTGTCTATGTCACAGACAAATTCAGGAAAAATTTCCAGCCTATTCATAAACTGAACTTCTACAGGAAGAATAAAAACCAGGTGAGGTGCTGAAAACCAGACAGCTGCACTCCTTCTGAAGGACAGTGACAACCTCCAACCAAGATAAAGAAAAAGTTCCTTCCTTTGCAAGAGACAGCATCCAGAGTCAGGTTTAAGATCTTTCCTACTCACCCCTTCTGTGTTGCAGTGACTGTACCATCTGTCAGTCACCCCATTGCTGTACTGACTTTTCCGTAAGTATGGACCACAATAAATGTAGAGAAAATACGGTGCTGATTGACAACACCCAAGCAGAAGTGCTCCAAAGAAACTTAGCAGGGACATTTGATTTCTTTTGTTAGCAAATAATGACATTTACTGTCAAGAGCTGCTGTCAAGATCATCAGCTGCCCATCTCCTCCACTGAGTGTCCCCTGGCTATTTTTGATTGGATTCCCTTTCATCAGGATCTAGAGATCTGTGCTGTCCTCTAAAGTTTAGCTATTGCCTCACTTTTCCTTGTGCAGCATTTGTTACATGACTTCTATTTTTTTTCTCCCTAGCCTAGATTTATTTGTGAAGGTCACAGAGAACTGGCTGCGATAAGAGCCCAAAAGCCTTCACTTTGCTTCTGAATTGTTCTTGTTAATTCAGTGCTGATTAAAGATTGATACCAGCCCTGGAGATCAAAGTCTCCTATTCCCAATGACAGCTCAAGCTTTTCCTCATGGCACTTTTGGCTTGACCTAGAGGTAGTGCAGGTTCCAAATCCATTAAGTCCTTCACCCTTTCCAGATGAATCTTGTTGCTGTAAGTTTTGGTAATGGTTTTGTGCTATGATTGTCTGTTCTGCTGAAATTAAACTGTCATCTAACTCCTTCTGGTCACTTGGCTGAACTAAGAGTGCTCTGGAAGCCAGTTCTATTATTTTTCATATTCATCTAGTAGCTGAACTGCCTTTCGAGTCTTCAGGCACAGTCACCGTCAAAGTTACCACCTACCAGACAAGTAGCGTTGCCTTTCAGTTCAGCTGCATGTAAGTAATATCACTTGTTTAAAGCTACTCAGGGCCTGGAATATTTCAAAATCTCTATACGAGGATTTAGATGAATAGGACCTATGAAGTAGAAAGATCAGGCCACCTCAGATAAATCAGTTTTTCATGTGTACGAATCAAATAGTTCACACTAATAGAACAATGGTCACAGCAGGTCTTGTTGGGTCGGTCTGTAGTTTATTACACAAACATTATTTCCCCAATGAAGGCTCTGAGGAGGTTCCCAAGAGAACAAAATGCTGCAAGCATACGCTGAATTATAAGAATGTGCTTGGATCTGTTCCCATTCAGCAGTGTTAGGTGTCTGATTGTGTTCAACTGTCTTGATAACTTATTAACAAATGTACAGATTTATAGTGAGGCTGGTTTTTTTAATGAAGGTGCATGACCTTAGTTTTCTGCAATCCTATCCAACCTAGACTGAGCTTTTTCTGTGATGAGGAGTAAAAGGCTTTCTAGACATTCGTTACCTGAGTTGACATTGCTCTATTCCATGTTTGATTAGAGTATGTGGTTTCATCACTGTTCCTTTCAAGTTCATGGATGGTTTTTCCTGACTTCTGTTTCTATGATTTCCTTTCTGGAAATATAGAATCATAGAACAGTTAGGGTTGGAAAGGACCTTAAGATCATTTAGTTCCAGCCCCCCTGCCATGGGCAGGGACATTTCACACTAAACCATGTCACCCAAGGCTCTGTCCAACCTGGTCTTGAACGCCGTTGGGGATGGAGCATTCACAACTTCCCTGGGCAACCCATTCCAGTGCCTCACCACCCTTACAGTTAAGAACTTCTTCCTTATATCCAATCTAAACTTCCCCGTTAAGCTTTTTTTGTTTTGTTTGGTTTGGTTCGGTTCGGTTTGTTTCTTAAAGGCAAATTTGAAAGCGTCCTAATATTTGCTTACTGATTATAGAAATGTGGTTTCTGTTTAGGAGGAATATTATGACATTTGCATTCAATGTAACATAAAATATGTCAGAATTGTCCAGCAATAACGCTTGGTTGCCTGTTTGCACTGCATTTTCTTCTGTTATACAGCTACGAGAATATTACAGGGAAAAGTTCTGTGCAAGGTCTGGAGGCTGACACTGTGTTTTTCAGTCTATTTACGCTGGCAGTTAAGAGTGCTGAAAGGTAAGTTTTCTTTTTTTACTGCTAACTGTTGCCCAAGCTGCCTGGGATAGTGTAGGGGAGCCTATTACAGCTGTATTTGCTTTCTTGTGTGCATCTAAGTATTAACATTAGCAGTCTGACACCTCCTTCACTACGAACGTAATGCTATTTCACACTTAGTAGAATTTGAGAATTGAAATGAGTATAACTTAAGTAAATAGTATACTGTTGGGCTCTGCTCAGTGGCATGTACACACCCAGACATGGTGGTGACAGGCCTCCTGATCCTGCTATCAAATGTCCCTCCTTCACCTGGTGCTTTTCTCAGGTGATGGCAATTGTTTGGGTTTTTTTTTCCCAGACTACAGCTTATTTCCATCTCTAGAAAATACAAGTGTATCATGAAGTGATAGGTAGGCAGAGGTAGCTCACCATATGGTATGAGACTAAGTTAGTCATATCAAACATTTCTAAATAGTTACAGAGACAGTAATTCCAAACACAAGCCTGGAGAAGCATAATGTTATTTTCTAGCTGATTTTCTTAGCTACCTTTATAGAATACAGGTTGCTGTAACAGATGCAGGCATTCAGATTGACATTTAATTTATTCTCTGAATTAAAAAAGGATGATAGAATTTAGTCCCACTTAAAACATGCCAGCACTCTGTCACTAAGCCTTACTTCTATCAAAGTCATATTAGGATTCAGCTGTTTACAATTAGCTGAGATTCTCAAGCAAGCTACCTCAATAAATAGTTTAATAGCAATAAAAAGAACATGTGGCAAGAAGGGTCTACCCTTCTTGGAGAAGAACAATTAATTATGGAAATTAAGCTACAAACAGATTACTTGAACATTATATTTCTCTTGTTTTCAAGTAATGAGCTGTAAAATCTAATCAATGTGCCTCCAAGGGAACAGTACTCTTGGGCTACAGCTAACACCACTTGGTCCATCTACCTGAAAAATTTCTGACCGATGTGGCATTGTTCTGTTATCTGGCTATGCTTAAGTAGAGATGTCATAGCTGTACATACATAGCCTAGTGAGCATTGACAACATATATGAATAAAGACCTTGCAATAAAGGCATGCTGATTACACTGAACACAGCCAGAATGGAGTGGTGGGTAATAAAATGAGAAAGAAGCTGATGTGAAAGATAAATTGTTTATATTATTTTTTCACAATCTGTTTCTGGAGTAGGATTTTATTTCATAAAAATACCCGCCCCCCTCCAAAAAAAAAAACAAACAAAAAAAAACCAAACACACAACCTATAAAAAAAACCCACAACAGAACTGAAAGTACAACTCATGCAAAAAAGCTCATCCCAGAATTAACAAAAAGGTTGTAGAATCTGTAGAATTTAGAGGGGAAAAAAAAATTCTTGTTCAGTTAACTGTATGTGTGCTCTTGGTATGTGTGTCCTGGCAGATCCCACTAGCACTCAGACTCTTTTGACACCTTCGGTATTTCTCATGAGCTGTTATGGAAACTTCTAACTGCAACCAGTATGTTTCGTTTTTTGATGAGGTTTCACAAATCAGACATGCAGTCTGCTTAACATGGTATGATGGACGACAAGGGGCATGTTATGGGTTGATTCTGCTAAGGGATATCTTTTGCACAGCACTGGCTACATAGCATCCATTGTATGCAATTATTTGCCCATGTCCAATGGCCGTAGACTCTCATTAAAGCACCAAGCGTTTCGTCACTGGAAGAATAATACATGATGTGGGTTGCTACAGATGGCTGTTTGTTGCAATGGTAAAAAAGTATTCAATATCTGAAGTTAAAGGTTTGGAGTCAGAAGCTATGATGTGTATCCTATGGAGAGGATAAGCTTAATTTTCATCTGAGACTCCTAGTCTAAAGACATATCAAAAAAGCATAAAAGGCAAGGAAGTTCATGTGAATTACGATGTAACATAATTTAGAAAACATGGTCTTATAGCTGTGAATTCCTGAGAATCCACAGGATGACAAGGAAGCAAGAAAGGCATAAGAGATTTTCATATTTTAGTTGATAGGAAACACTTCCTATTACAAAGATGATAGTCATGTATTCACTAAATAAACTGTCCTTTGATTTCTTAAGAGTATTCTCCCAGCACAGAGAATGGTCAATGTTAAACTCTCGAGCACTTAGACTCTGAAAAAAGGATGAAACACAGATTTATGTGTAAGCTGGGAATCAAAGTTTGGTCTATGTACTGAAATGGAGCATATATAAATTGAAGTAGATTATATTTTCACTGCATTTCACACCTGTTTTTCAAACTGCTGTCCTCAGAAAGCTCATTTATTGCTCAGGAAATTCTGTTTGTCAGGAACAAGAAGACCAGTGGTGGCTGAGAAGACAGAAAAAGAAAGTGTCACATGAATAATTATCCTTTGGTTCTACAAAGAGCTGTAAAAGAGTTCATGGAGGGAAATTAAATGAGGAAATCCAAGGAAAAATCACGGTGAAAGTGGAATTGATACTAAAGCTATTCCTCTCTCTATGTGTATTAAATATGCAAAATGAAGACAGATAGCTCATAGCAGGGTTTTGGTACTAGAATATTACCATATAATATGTCCAAATAAAAACATGTAACTCAGAGCTGTAGTTTTATAATAAAGTTTCTCTTTGCTTGCTTTTAGTCTACCCCCCAAGAACACTGTATTTTTCATACCACCAATTCAAAAGACATGGTCAGGTTTCCAGAAAAACTCTTCTCTCTTTGCAGGCATCCTTAATAAACTCAAAATAATGTCATTTGTGGCAGTACAAATGCACCAAGGGTAGAGCACATATTAATTAAGGCAGGTTCACAAAGCAGGAGTTTTTGCTGAAGCTGGCCATTTTTGTATGCTTTTTATACGTTATAACTGTCTGTTTTCTCAGGAGACATCTTATCAGGCAAACATTGTTCTGGCATCCCAGAACATGACAGACTGCCATTAGATAAAGGAGAAGGTTAATAAAATAGAAATCCAGGTTACAAGCAGTGTTTTAGCCAGAGGCATCCCCTGGGTTGTGGTGAAGCAAACAGCAGACTAGTCAAATGCAGCAAATTACAGTCAGCAGAAGAGTGCCAAATATCTGCTTCTTATTCTGTAATTTGCATACGCCAGCAGAATCTCAAATAATTCTTTTTGTTGACAAGTTTGGACTGAATTTCCTTTGGTCCACAGATTCCCATTTCAATGTCCTTATAGTCTAGGGAGCACAGTGCATTAGGAAACGTTCCTGCAAAAGTTATTAAGTGAGGACAACATAAGCAAGGAAAGCTTTTTTCCCCTTTCTTTTGTGTCTTTTCTTAAAACTATTCTGGAAATGCCTGGTGGAGCCTGTGGATGTCAAGTGGAATCTGGGCTCATGGGCGTAAGGCAGAATAGGATTACTTCTCTGGGTCATCTCTGATTGAGCAATTTTGTATTTTATTGGGTTGATGCTGGCAACTGCAAATATTTCTGAAGAAGTAGTATCTTTTTCTGCTAGACACTATTGAGACATGCAGAAGTGACCATTGCCCCCAGACTTTGGGTAAGATGAAAATGAAACATTTGAATGAATCAATATGATGAGGAAAGGACGCAGCTTAATTAGTGGCTTGGAAGTTATGTCCTGCTTTTTTTGTCTTCTTCAGAGATGTTAGAGGAAGATTAGGATGGGGAAAGAGAGAGAGAGAGTTCAGCTGTCATCTGTGTAACCCAACCAATGCACTGTGTTTTCTGGTCTTTGTAGCAATATCAAAACTTGCAAACATATTTGAAGAAGAAAGTAGTCACTGCTCCTGTTTTGAGAAGAAAAAAGGGTAAATAATATAATGAACATTTACAGTAAGTTAGGTCTAAGCTGAAGAATCCTAAGGGGAAAACATGAAAAGTTTATTTCAGAGGTGGAGAAAGATCTTTGCGTGGATCATAAATGTGCTTAGTGTAAGCGCTAATTTACATTAACTGAGGATCGGTCTTATATCTCCATCCTGGCAGATTTGTCTTCTGAAGGAGATTTCCTGTTTCTTTACTTGGTTTGCTTGTCTGAAATGATTTTGCAGCCCTCATTGTACATCAGCTGCCATGTGCAGATTCTAACACAGAGCCTTGGCCAACATGAGGTGCCCCTGCCCATGGCAGGGGGGGTGGAAATAGAGGATCTTAAGGTCCTTTCCAACCCCAACTATTCTATGATTCTAATAGGTCCCTTTAGTAATATTCAAATAACCTCTACTCCCTTCTGACATTGGAGGAAACATCCTCTACCACAGTCTTTTGGAAGGGTAATTTCTCTAATGTCTAAGAGGCTGGTGCATCTATAAATGGGATTCCAAAATTGCTAATACAGCTTAGAATAATAGAATCAACCTGTCATGGGCAGGGACACCTCACACTAAACCATGTCACTCAAGGCTCTGTCCAGCCTGGCCTTGAACAACGCCAAGGATGGAGCATTCACAACTTCCCTGGGCAACCCATTCCAGTGCCTCACCACCCTCACAGCAAAGAATTTCTTCCTCAGATCCAACCTAAACTTCCCCTGTTTAAGTTTGAACCTGTTACCCCTTGTCCTGTCACTACAGTCCTTGATGAATAGTCCCTCCCCAGCATCCCTGCAGGCCCCCTTCAGATACTGGAAGGCTGCTATGAGGTCTCCCTGGGGCAGGTTTTTAACCAGTCAGAGCTGGTGCCGCTCCTCGTGGCTCCGCCCCCTGTGAGTCAGCTGCTCTCGTCAGCTGAGCTGCCGGCTCCTGGGCAAGTCCTGCCAAGGACTTGAGGCTCCCTCGGTGGCTCTGGCCGCTCTGAGTAGAGGCTCCTGGACGCTGATCTCCTCCCTGCTCCGATGTTGAAGGCGTCCTCTCTCGAGCTACTCACCTCAGCAATTGACCTAATTAAATTTGTTCCCTTCAAACTCCCTGGCAAAAGTTTCACCGAGTCTTTTAAAAGCAGAGTTAGGCTCACGTGGGGCTTTGCTGACACTTTTGTGTTAATTCTGAGGGGTACAAGGTAGAAGAGTAAAAAGCAGCCAAAGGAGATGCTGAAGAGAACTACTCTACATACAAAGCATGTCTTTATTTCTTAAAAGAAAGAGGATAGGTGTGATTCTAGTGTATGACTGGTAACAGAAGACAGAAGGTGAATGGTTACAAGTTGGGGAGAAACTGAAATGATAAGGAGGCAGCAAGGTTTTCAAAAATTGCAGTTATATCTGTCAGGACATTTTCCAGTCTCCCCAAGATGGCACAACAAAAAAATCATTCTGCTGTCACTGTCATCTAGGTTTGATGTAGATGTCCTATACAGAAAAATATGCAACACTTCTCTCCCAGGAGATTATTGCCTGAATTTGAATTTCATTGAAGACTTATTGCCAAAATTAATAGTCTGCATGCATCCTTTAACCCATTCTTTCTCAAGTTTTACACCTGTATTCATAGCTGTACCTTAGTTAAATATGAAGCACTTGATACATACACTTTTCCAATGTATGGAGTTTTCTCTCTTACTTTATCATAGCTAATGAATTATTCTAACCCCTGTCTTGTTAGTTTTTCTGCACTGCTTGCAATTTCTCACATTCTTGAGGCACTTCACTTCTGAACTGACGGCAATCTCTAGAAATTTAGTAGCCCATGTTTTCCACTGGTACCATCTTGGTACTGCCTAGCTGCTTAGATGAATCAAGGCAGGAGGAAAATGGGTGTAAAAGAGCTCTAGTACAGTGGCTATGATGTTTATACCAGTATCTTGTCTAAACACATGGAAGTACTGTGTACTACAGTACACCTATGTGGAGAGAAGAGTTAACATTTTCTGACTTCTATACAAAAGAAACAGGAATTCAAATGGAAGAAGTGTCTAAAAGACAAACACGCTCTTCAAGTCTACCTTCCATAAAACCATCAAGTTTCTCTGTAAGTTAAATTTTTAATGGCAATCTATTCAGCAGAGTGTTTAAGCATGTATTAGCCTCCTGGGTATACTTATGCCTCTTGATAAGGCCCCTTTATCTCTAAGCAGGAATTAAGTAAAGCTTAAAGTGTTTCTCTTAATCAGAACTTCAGCATGTTCTGGAATATGTATAAAGACTTTGTTGTCTTGTCATAGTTTACCTTATTTCCCCCATCATTTCTTGGTATTGCTTCGTTTCAGAAGAAAAAATCCTCTGTATTTTGCTACTGCAAAATCATTTTGATCAGATATGCAGGTAGGAGCTGGATATGAACAATGATATGTTTGTATAATCTTTCACAAATGCAGTGAAGATCCATTTATATGGAATTTTCTGCTCTCAGTACAAGTGCTAATTGACATTTCCTTGTTGTTGCTGCATTACTAGCAGTGTGTAAGTAGACAAAAAGTACTGTCATGCTGATTTGCTGCAGAGAGCAGCATGCTGCAGGATAAGGACTCTGCCCAATAATTTTTACTTTATTTTCCTTTTATCTGTGGTTAAGTATTAGACATAGAATCGCTCCTGGATGAGGAAAGCTTTTCCTCTGTGAAGGGTTCAGTTAAAGCCTAGTGTTTTTATTAGAGACAAACAGTACTGGCCTGTGACATTTAGGCAGATGAACAGGTTACTAGGTGGGAAACCTGTAGTTCAACAACTACGCCATAGTCACTGGCCTTACAGAAACCCTTCTACAGCAACCCAGAATACAACTCAGACTCAGAGGAAAGCATAGTGTACTATTTGTGATTTAAAATCTCTCACAAACAAAAAGCTTTGAAAGACTGAAGTCACAGAACCATTAGGGTTGGAAGAGACTTCTGGAGATCACCTAGTCCAATCCCCCTGCCAAGGCAGGTTACACAGGCACACATCCAGGTGGGTTTTGGATGTCCAGAGAGGGAGACTCCACAACTTCTTGGGCAGACACTGATCTCGGCTAAATAAATTACTTCATGCAGAAATGATAGTAAGATCCTGAGATCCTGTGTCCAGTGCTATATAGGAAGTCAGATATTGCAATTGTGATTGTTATTTTTGTCTTTCCCTCTCTCTGAACTATGGTTTAGTGAAATCATTTATTGAACAAGGTTTAGAAATATTTTGCATTTATAATAAACATTTCTGCATGATTTCTCAAGTACTGAATCACTTTCACAGAGGTTTCAAGCCCCTTGACTTAAGGACATGTTTTGCTGAGCAGGTGTATTTGCCCGGCATGGAGCAGATGTCTTGTTCTTTGAAGACACTTTTGTTGGAATGAATGCAGTAACTTAAAAACATTAGGCCAGCACCAATAACTTCCCTTTAATTTCCCCAAGTCTTCTTTTTCAACACCATTTTGCTAAAATATTTTTAATCTTTTGAGATTACTAGGGCATGTTTACTGGCACACCACATATTTGGATGAAAGACTTCTCAAGTTCTGACATGTCTTCTAACATTATTTTGGAAAATCAGATCTTAAAAATTATTTCACCTAGAAAGATACACACACAAATATCCCCCTTGCATTGCTTCCTAAATTAGTTTTCATATTATCTGAAAGGCTGGTTGTTAAGAGTTATTTACTCCAAGTTAGATGTTGCTACAAAATGAAGTGCTATATGTATATGTATTCAAATGAGCTCTAAGTAAATTAACTTGTGAAGCAGTAAGACCACATCAGCTAAGTAGGATGCATTAGCACAGCAGAGAACTTGTGTTAATTCCTCTGATACCCACCCTAGTCCACTGACAATTTTTAAGACTGCTCAGAAAGCACATCATTTGAATAATATATAATCTAGCAAATGTTGTTCAACTTGTTCCTACCTACATTATCCAGTTATGTTCCACAGTTATAGCTGTCAGAAGTTCAATAACCACAAGCACAGCATATTGTGAAATTTGGGCTTTGTACAAATAGCCAACAAAACCTTGATGGAGACCACCTGTCATTGCATTCCCTTTTGGGGCAAAATGTACTATACTGTGTGTTTCTAAAGAGGAAAATAATGCAAAGAAGACTGAATGAAAAAGTTGAATGAATAAGAACTTATCAAAGCTATTCCTTTGTTCAAACTATTGTTCAGAACAGCAAAATTTTGTTTGTTGTTTTCCATCAGGACTTGTCATTTGAATTAAACTTTTTTTTTAGTTCTGTTGTGTAATTTCAGGGGAAAAAATAAAAAGCTCAAACATTTATAGTATTTGTTTATAAGGATCCCATAAAAATGAGAAATATTTTAAAACACTATTAGAACAGAATAAAAGGTTACTTCAGATTAGATGCTACTCAGTTCCAAGATTCTCTTTTATCTGTAAGTGCAGCCTGCAGGCTTAAAATCCTTGAAGAAAATAATTCATAATGGAATAGCTTTCTGTGTGAATCTTATCAGGGGCTACGCTACTTCATATGCCTAAACTACTTTGGCAAAAAGCCTTTTTAAAAAGCCTCAGCATTGGCATGACACTGATAAAAATGAATGATTTACAAAATCATATTAACATTCATAAAGAGGAAATGAGGAAAGTTCTTGATTAAAAAGCTGTTTTTAATTAACTAGGGTCTAAATATTAGCTTAAAGCATGCTGATATATTTGTGAACATTATCAGAGTACTAATGTAGATCAAACTGACATGAGGATGGGAATCAACTTCAAAGACCCAGGACTTGACTCAGTTGCCTAAATAGAAGCATCTCATGTCATGTGAGATTTCTTGGAATTTCCTATCTGGCAGAATGACATAGTGTCTCCATAGAGATGTCCTGAATACTTGAGGAAACTCCAGGCATCTCTGTGTTTCGACAAATGAGTTACTTACCTAAATGCTGTGGCTTGGTTCAGGTGACAAAGTATGGGCCTGTAGTATTATTACCTGACATCCCACAAGGTGTTACTTCCACTTCTAGCTGATGCTCCAGAAAGATATGGTTTTCCTATAAACACCATGGCATACCATACACCCCTGTGTAGATGCCTCACGTATCCTTGAATGTACAGTGGTGACAGATGCCTGCATGTGGGCATCTGTGTCTTAAGTGTCCTCAGTGTATACCTAGGAGCCAGGTGTTTCAATTGCCTGAGCAACAACTTAACCCTACACCTATGTTGCAAAGAGCAGGATACTGGGGCTGTGACCTAATTAAAATTCCTACCCCAGGTTATATGACTTGACAAGGTAAGATAATATGAACTTGTGTCCAACATTTGCTGAATGCAAACAGTCACAATTGTGTGAGCTAACATTTATTTTCACCAACAGTTGATATAAAAGCAAATATACTGTATCTTTTATCAAGACATCCAGAAAGACCTGAAAAACAAACATAAAGTACATGGAAAGCCAAAGCAAAGAAAATTCACAACAAGAGAGTGTATCTCCTGATGCTTACCCAGTCATGGACATTTTTATGCCTCTGTGATAATTAACATGGCTCTAAATTTCATTGCATGTGGTTAAAACCATTTTCTTTCTTTTCCCAAAGACTTGTGGCAAAATTCCAACTCAGGTTGGAAAAGAAAGGTTCTCCCACTAGCAAGGATGTAACTTTAAGAACTGGCAGGTTTGCTTCCCTGGAAAGGTTAGTGCCACATTACTGCTCAATGCAGAACAAGTTAATAAGCCAGAAGCTCCCGGGGCTGGGGGTGGGGGTGTGAGTGTGTAATTGTTATGTGATGTATATCCCTAGCGTTTCCTTAAAGATACGTATCTTTAGTCCAATAGGACTGAGTTTTTATAACATAAACTTAACACAGATATGATCTAAACTGAAAAGTATATGTTATTACTTACAGCTAATGTTACTTAACAAAATTATTCCGTTTAAATGTTGTACTGCTTTATTCTGTTACCCGAAAGCTCCAGTTTAGCATAGAATAAAATCATAACATAATGGAATCATAGAATAATTAGGGTTGGAAAGGACCTTGAGATCATCTAGTTCCAACCCCCCTGCCATGGGCAGGGACAAGTCTTACTAAACCATGCCACCCAAGGCTTCGTCCAACCTGGCCTTGAACACCGCCAAGGATGGAGCATTCACAACCTCCCTGGGCAACCCATTCCAGTGCCTCACCACCCTCACAGTAAAGAATTTCTTCCTTAGATCCAATCTAAACTTCCCCTGTTTAAGTTGGAACCCGTTACCCCTTGTCCTGTCACTACAGTCCCTGAGGAAGACTTGTAGCATCCTCGTAGGTCCCCTTCAGATACTGGAAGGCTGCTATGAGGCAGCCTTCTCTTCTCCAGGCTGAACAGCCCCAACTTTCTCAGCCTGTCTCCATACGGGAGGTGCTCCAGTCCCCTGATCATCCTCGTGGCCCTCCTCTGGACTTGTTCCAACAGTGCCATGTCCTTTTTATGTTGAGGACACCAGAACTGCACACAATACTCCAAGTGAAGTCTCACGAGAGCAGAATAGAGGGGCACGATCACCTCCTTCGACCTGCTGGTCATGTTCCTCTTGATGCAGCCCAGGATATGGTTGGCTTTCTGGGCTGCAAGCACACACTGAAGCCGGCTCATGTTCATTTTTTCATCAACCAACACCCCCAAGTCCTTCTCTGCAGGGCTGCTCTGAATCTCTTCTCTGCCCAACCTGTAGCTGTGCCTGGGATTGCTCCAACCCAGGTGTAGGATCTTGCACTTGGCATGGTTAAACATGGTTAAACATGGTGTGTCAAGGTCCCTCTGGATGGCATCTGTTCCCTCTGGCGTATCAACTGAACCACACAGTTTGGTGTCATCGGCAAACTTGCTGAGGGCGCACTCAATCCCACTGTCCATGTCACCAACAAAGATGTTGAACAAGACTGGTCCCAACACCGATCCCTGAGGGACACCACTCGTTACTGGTCTCCAGCCGGACATTAAGCCATTGACCACAACTCGTTGCATGCAGCCATCCAGCCAGTTCTTTATCCACCGAGTGGTCCACCCATCAAATTGATGTCTCTCCAATTTAGAGAGAAGGATGTTGTGTGGGACAGTGTCGAACGCTTTGCGCAAGTCCAAGTAGATGACGTCAACTGCTCTGCCCCTGTCCATCAGTTTCGTAGCCCCATCACAGAAGGCCACCAAATTGGTCAGGCAGCATTTCCCCTTAATGAAGCCATGCTGGCTGTCACTAAGCACCTTGTTGTTTCTCATGTGCCTTAACAATGCCTTCCAGGAGAATCTGCTCCAAGATTTTGCCAGGCACAGAGGTGAGATTGACTGGTCTGTAATTCCCTGGGTCATCCATTTTCCCCTTCTTGAAGATGGGGGTTATATTTCCCTTTTTCCAGTCGTCAGGAACTTCACCTGACTGCCATGATTTTTCAAATACAATGGACAGTGGCTTAGCAACTTCATTTGCTATCTCCTTCAGGACCCGCAGATGGATTTCATCAGGTCCCATGGACTTGTGTACGTTCAGGTTCTTAATATGGTCTTGAAACAGATCCTCTCCTACAGTGGGTCTAGGGTCTTTATTCTCACAGTCCCTGCATCTGCCTTCCAAGACTTGGGTGGTGCGGTCAGAGCCTTTACCAGTGAAGACTGAGGCAAAGAAGTCATTAAGAACCTCAGCCTTCTCCAAATCTAGGGTAGCCAGTTTTCCCGATAGCTTCCAAAGAGGGCCCACATTGTCCCTAGTCTGTCTTTTATTCGCTACGTACCTATAGAATCCCTTCCTGTTATCTTTAACATCCCTAGCCAAGTTTAATTCTAACTGGGCCTTAGCTTTCCTAACCTGGTCCCTAGCTTCCCAGGCCACATCTCTGTATTCTTCCCAAGCCGCCTGTCCTTGTTTTCACCTTCTATAAGTCTCTTTTTTCCTTTGAATTTTCCTCAGCAGCTCTTTATCCATCCAAGGAGGTCTCCTGACCCTCCTGCTGTCCTTCCTTCTAGTTGGGATACAACACTCCTGAGCTTGTAGCAGGTGGTCTTTGAATATCAACCAACAGTCTTGGGCCCCCTGTCCTGTAGGGCTATATCCCATGGAATACTAAGCAGGTTCCTGAAGAGGCCAAAGTCTGCTCTCTTGAAGTCCAGGGCAGTGAGCTTGCTGCACGCTCTTCTCACTGTCCTGAGGATCTCGAATTTGACAATCTCGCAATTGCTGCATCCAAGGCTGCCTTGGAGCATCACATTACCAACATACACTGTTCTCTGCACTAAAGATGTACTTTCTTAATGCAGTCCCTTCCAGTATAGAGGTCTCTAGTTGTGCTGTTTTGTATAAACACATGCTCTATTTCCTTAGAAGAGTTAAACAGATACACAGCAGTTACTTATTAAACTGAAGGTTTAATGAAATCAGACTAAGGATGCATTGAAGTGCTCTATTGAACTGCATCACATTTTAATTTCTCAGGCTCTATGGATAGCGTCTCAGGGTTCATTAGCCTTTCGATCTGTAACAAAGTCTCTTTTACATAGAACATTGCATAAATCATGCACAAGCTAAAATGCCTGGGAAAGATTATAGGAATACACTAAGCATGTATGTTATGCTTCCTGAATATATTTCCAGGCTTTAATATTTCCTGAGAATTGCATGACCTCCATGTACTTCATAACTTTAGTGTAGTACTGTATCACCCAGTTTTCTTTTGAGAGTGTGTGAAACTTGTGGTATTCACAACACCCATTTGTCAAACTCTATCTAATTGTATTTTCTGAGGAAAATAGTTTTTGGCTTTGATTTGATCCTGTTACCCAAAAGCTTTAACAGATGACCCCTAGTTCTTCCTGTTGCAGAGGAGGTAGCAAACAATAATCTCTTATTCACTCTATCCTTGCCCTCTTATTCACTTTATCCTTTTACTTCCTTCCGGAGTAACCTTTCCCAGGCTGAAAAGTCAAAGCTGACTTAGTCCTACATAGCCTAGTTGCTCTTAGCAGGAAAGTCAGACCACACTAAGAATCATCCATTTCAAACACCACTGTGTTTTCCTGGCTTTTTTATATCCTTTCTGAGATACTATGCACAAAAGGTCTTTCTTTGTTTTAAGGCAATCAGCTAAAGACAAAATATAAATAACACTATTGCTATCAGGGGTTGACATATAATACTACTGAAAGATTGGTTTAGGATTTCCTTTTAAAATTCTGCTAGCAAAAAAAGATTGTTATATATTGTACACAGTCAACATCCCACCAAGTGCTTGCATATCCTAATATCTGAGGTATGTGAACTCCACCTGCTGCTAGTAAACCATAGCCTTCACGTTACGGGCGTAGCAGTGTCTGCATTTCAGCTTGTGATTTTAAAGACCTGACTATGCACATCTATTATTAAGGCAGGTCATTCAGGTATTGATTGTGTTCCCAAACATAATGCTGTCTGATTTGATTGGTCAGAGACATTCCTGTGCATATCACAGATATCACAGATATTACAAGTACTACAGGTATTACAGAAGGCAATTTACACTGGGGCATCTGAAAAACATTGTATATTTATGCTTAGGCAACTGAGCCTTCAGTATTTGTCTCCTGAAAATGTAACCAGGAAAAGGAACCACTATGCTAATCTGCTCTGTTCTTTTTTACTTTTGGGGTGGAGGATAATTTAGTCCTTATGATCATTTAGTTAGTGCTGAGATTTGTCAAAGACATTAAAGCTGGCTAAAAATGTAATGCAGTTTTGTTTTGTGAGTGATTATTTTTATCATTTCTCTCCCTGTGTATATTTCAGCACTCAGTTTTATACCAAAACAAAGCCAAAAAATATCCAAATTCCTCCTGGAAACACAAGAAACAGCTAAAAGTTATGTATACTGTTTCACTACAGATTTCCTTGGGACCACAACATTAACTGGGATTTGTTAAGATATTGAGTATCTATCACACCAAAAGAGAAGGAACTTCATCCTAGGAGAAAAAAAAAGAAAAATAGGGTCATTAAGAGATAAGTGATTGAATATGACCTTCCACTATAGTTACGTAGAAAAATGGACTATCTTTTGAATGAGTTAATGCAGTAATAGCTAGAAAGTGATTTTCACCAGGATCATGGTATTGGTGAGACTAGTATTGGGATATAACCTAAAATATAAAATGAGTTTTGAAGAAACACTGAAGTCCTGGACAACATGCAGCAGAGCTACAGGGTTTTTCTACAGGCTGACAAAGAATATTTTATTGCAAAAGTTGTTTCTCAGATGAAAAAAAACCCCCTTTGATTGCATCTAATTTACCTGCTGGGAAAAGAAGATGCTATGGAGTTCAGATTTTTTGATAGTCCAGACTGAGGGACCTATGGTTTCCATGCTATTTGGAAGCCAAGATTTAGTTTAAAAAGAAACCTGAGTGCAGACAATAGGAGGGGAATGACATATGCCTTAGTCGCACTCTGATAAGGAGCTGGGGTGATGCCAGAGTGCCATATAGACTGAGTTTAAACATTGGCTTCATCACAGAATACATAAACCTTTGCTGGGAGGAAATACCAGGTATAAAACAGCTCCTTAATCTTGCAGACAAATTCCAATTAGAAATGCACTACACATTTTATGCACTAGGCATAATTAATCACTGGAACAAACTACCAGGAGAACTGATGAATTCAACATTTCTTGATGCCTTGAAGTTAAGACTGGATGCACTCCTAGAATTTATGTGACAGCTAAACATATGTTGTATAGCCAAATACAATACTTGTTATTGGGGTTAATATTGCAGATAATAGAGTAAATTTGTATGTTTGGGAGGTTTATTTTTTTCATAGTGGAGGTCACACTAGCCGTCTTTTCTGTCTTAGAACACTCTAAAGCTGATAGACTTTTATTATGGACGACACTGCTCCAGTTTACATGTGATCCTCCTCCCCATATTCTTATCTTGCCTTTTTCCCTGCATTGTCTGTGACACAGTTCCCATCTGAAATTCAAGCTCCTGAAATCTGTTAAGTTCCTCCATTCCCAAATAAATTAATTATTGGCTCTAATAGGAAGCTAGTAGATTAATAAGATAAGAGATCTTAAGCACTTTAATTGGATTTCACCATGAGGGTGGTGAGGCACTGGAAAAGGTTGTCTAGAGTAGCTGCCCAATTCTTGGCAGTGTTCAAGGCAAGGCTGGATGGGGCTTTGAGCAACTCAGCCTAGTGGAAGGTATCCCTGCCCGTGGCAGGGGATTGGAACTTGCTGAGCTTTAAGGTCCCTCACAACCCAAACCATTCTGTGATTCTATTATTTGGGTCCAAACACCCTCCAACAAGGACTAAAGAAGCAAAAGTGAGATATAATACCTAATATGCATCAGTAAAACTCATTCTAAGCAGCCTTTCTTTTGTAGCAGCTAGTTCCTCATGAGAGTACAGACTGGAAAGAAGTTTTTAGGTCACCAAATCTGATTTATTGATATCTTCAAGAGATAGCTGAATAGCTCCTTTCATAAACTGATCAAAGTCCATTTTAAGAAGACAAACTCCATTTTCATACCTCTAATTTCTCTTATTCCAAAGTCTGATGACTATAGAATCACCTTGCAATTTTCATCCCTCAAAATTTTTCAGTAACTGTTTGTTCTTTATCAACCTTTAGCCTACTTATCATTTGTATCTTTCTGGAGTATAGATGCCAATATATTTAGGCTAAGTAACCACACTATATCTAGGCATTATTTTCCTGAGCCAAACTCTTTTATTTGCTTCATTTAAAGGTAGGTTCTCCATACATAACATCACTTTATTGGTCTTTATTCTTTATTCTTTCAATTAGAATTGGTCTTTCTTAATTGTGGATGACAATGACGCTTTGAGGTCTCAGGAGGCTTGTAGACAATGGCAGTATCTCTCTTCATCTCCTGAAAACATACAAAATTTTGCATTAACCTTTTTCAGCTAGATCACATTAATGGCTTGCAGCTATTCAGTAACTATGCAAGACACCTAAATCCCTTTACTTTTCATTATTTGTGACTGATAAATTTCTACCTAAGGATAGACATTCTTGTTATTGGTCCCTAAAGGCACAAGCCTGTACTCTGTGCTATTGAATTTTATTCCTTTTTTGGCACTCCACTTCTCACAATTATATAGTTCTCTCAATAGAGTATCTGGCTTTTCCTTGGTTTAGGCAATGCTGCATATCTTGTTTGTATTAACAAATTTCAATGGTGGGCTTTTTTGTTCTAAACTCATTAATGTTCAGTGTTCTGTATTACTGGTTCTGGATCCTCACTTAAGGGAATGAATAATGATCAGTGTCAATGAAAGTATTACCTGAAAGAATACATATGTAATAATCTCTGCTGTAACATTAGCTATTGACTGACAGTGTTTGACCAGTATATATACACAGGTTTCTGTTAGGTCCCTAAAAAAGGCGAGGTATAAGAGTAACTGGCTTTTATTCCTATTCTACTACTGACAGTAAATGTAGCCAGTCACAGTGAGAAACAGGCAGTGTGTTGTCTGTATGGTTACAACAGGGTGCAACAGAGGCTGGCCAGGTGTTAGCGCATCCTCTAGGAAAGGATGTGGGCACTCTATCTTAACAAGAAAAATTATAGAATCATAGAATCATAGACTAGTTAGGGTTGGAAAGGACCTTAAGATCATCTAGTTCCAAACCCCCTGCCATGGGCAGGGACACCCCACACTAAACCACGTCACCCAAGGCCTCATCCAACCTGGCCTTGAACACTGCCAAGAATGGAGCATTCACAACTTCCCTGGGCAACCCATTCCAGTGCCTCACCACCCTCACAGTAAAGAATTTCTTCCTTAGATCCAATCTAAACTTCCCCTGTTTAAGTTGGAACCCGTTACCCCTTGTCCTGTCACTACAGTCCCTGATGAAGAGTCCCTCCCCAGCATCCTTGCAGGTCCCCTTCAGATACTGGAAGGCTGCTATGAGGTCTCCACGCAGCCTTCTCTTCTCCAGGCTGAACAGCCCCAACTTTCTCAGCCTGTCTCCATACGGGAGGTGCTCCAGTCCCCTGATCATCCTCGTGGCCCTCCTCTGGACTTGTTCCAACAGTGCCATGTCCTTTTTATGTTGAGGACACCAGAACTGCACACAATACTCCAAGTGAGGTCTCACAAAGGCAGAGTAGAGGGGCAGGATCACCTCCTTCGACCTGCTGGTCACGCTCCTTTTGATGCAGCCCAGGATACGGTTGGCTTTCTGGGCTGCAAGCACACACTGAAGCCGGCTCATGTTCAGTTTCTCATCAACCAATACCCCCAAGTCCTTCTCTGCAGGGCTGCTCTGAATCTCTTCTCTGCCCAACCTGTAGCTGTGCCTGGGATTGCTCCAACCCAGGTGTAGGATCTTGCATTTGGCATGGTTAAACTTCATGAGGTTGGCATCAGCCCACCTCACAAGCGTGTCAAGGTCCCTCTGGATGGCATTCCTTCCCTCCAGTGTATCAACCGAACCACACAGCTTGTTGTCATCGCAAACTTGCTGAGGGCGCACTCAATCCCACTGTCCATGTCACCGACAAAGATGTTGAACAAGACTGGTCCCAACACCGATCCCTGAGGGACACCACTCGTTACCGGTCTCCAGCCGGACATCGAGCCATTGACCACAACTCTTTTGTGTGCGGCCATCCAGCCAGTTCTTTATCCACCGAGTGGTCCACTCATCAAATTGATGTCTCTCCAATTCAGAGACAAGGATGTCGTGTGGGACAGTGTCGAATGCTTTGCACAAGTCCAGGTAGATGACATCAACTGCTCTGCCCCTGTCCATCAGTTTTGTAGCCCCATCATAGAAGGCCACCAAATTGGTCAGGCAGGATTTCCCCTTAGTGAAGCCATGCTGGCTGTCACCAACCACCTCCTTGTTTTTCATGTGCCTTAGCATGCTTTCGAGGAGAATCTGCTCCAAGATTTTGCCAGGCACAGAGGTGAGACTGACTGGTCTGTAAAAATTGAGCCTTCTGAAAAGAATTTGTAATCTCAAAATGACAGGTCTGCAAAAAGATGTTATTTACTCAAACATGCACAAAGATTTGTTTATTACCTTCAAGTTCCACCTCTGGGTAGCTCAGCGTGGTAACTACATGCCTTTCTGGAGGGTTTAGAGGTGTCACAGATACAGGCAATATACACAATACTACTCTCAGATTACATTTCCTCTTTATAATCTGGTAATCTATGTTAATCTTATGTATAATTTCATAATTTATTTACATAACTATTAAAATATTGAGTAAATGTTGTAAACACTGGATAGTACATATAAATTACAATGCAGCTGTGTCTTTGCTGGATATAGCTACTGCTAATTAATTGGTCCTGGACAGTTAATATAAACTGTACAAGTACTCACTAGAAAAAATGATTGTATAATCATTATTTTAACACAAAGAGGATGCTCTTATGATGGAAATGCTGCTGTATTACATATCAGAGCATGTAGACTGTGCTTTTCTGATTTTCTTTGTAGACTATAGAATTTAAATATGAAGACTCATTGCTGCTTTCATTAAAATTACTGAAGTATTTGACTTCAGTGACTGGATCTTTGTCACAAGGTAAATTATTAATGGTTATTTGGCGTCTAATAATTTCCAAATGTTTTATTGCTATATATTAAATTCATGGAGAGTACAATTTAAAATTGACTGCCAACTTTTAAATGAGATTGTTTCTCCTGAGACTATGGTGATTGGAACTTGCATTAGTTGCTCATTGAAGCAAATATATTTCTTGTGACATATGTCATAGGTAGATCTTTTTATTGATACCAAACACTTTTCTGTTTTAAAGTATCACCGTGAAAGACTCCTGCCTAAACACTATTTATATTATAATTTTGCATTTTGCAGCAATTCAAAGGCGTATACTGTTGAATTTAATGGTTATAATTCCAGCTGGTAATATTCTGTGGGCTTTGTTCCATTGTTATTTGTTTTGCAAAAATAGAACTGTATTATATGTGATTTTCTTTCCACTTACAAAATGTTTTATTATTTAGTAGAAAAATTAAAATAATTTCTTTCAATATTTCTGGTGCTGTGTCAAACTGTATTGTTATGGTAATGCTTACTTATTGCCCTACATAACATAAAGTTGCAAAATTTGACCTTGACTTATAAATTTGGGTGGAATAAATACAAACTACTGCCTGATGAAGGAAATCTGTATTATATGTTAAAAGGCCAAATCTTCAAAGTCCTTAAAATACCTCGTTAACATTTTGATTTCTGTTTTCAAGACAAAAACCCACATAACCATGTTGTAACATCCTTATTAGTTGTTGATACTACCCCCAAAAGAATTGCAAGTTAGAAAGATCAAGAGAGGACCTTAGGTTCTAAGAATATA
Organism: Psittacula echo; assembly: GCF_963264785.1. Taxonomy (NCBI): domain Eukaryota; kingdom Metazoa; phylum Chordata; class Aves; order Psittaciformes; family Psittacidae; genus Psittacula; species Psittacula echo. The sequence goes on from NC_137738.1 coordinate 102,618,513, forward strand.
ACCTTGGGGAGAACTTTACCCAGTACTCTTGCATCAATCCTAAGACTAGAATTTGAACATATTCATTTTTTGATACATCTAGATAATCTTTGTTTTAGTCTGAAGTGAGTTGGCTTTTTCTATGGGCAAAGGACCTGGGTGTAAGCCAGATCAAACAGAAATGTGTTAGGAATGTGTTAGCACAGTGCTTCATCTTCCTTTATTGCCAACCAGTACAGATTATTAGTCCTAAATTAACACTGCCATCAAAATATTTGCTCAGTTTCTGATTTGAAGTTGGCTTATACCACCCTACCTTGGAGCTAAAGAGTGAGCTCCTAACTGTCTGGAAAATCTTGCTGATTTGTGTCTTCAGAAGATAACCTTGATTCATATAGGATGGTTTGAAAATGAGATACAAACCAACATGACTAAAAGTGTTGCATTCATTTTACCCACCCCCAGATGTCCATTCTGTACTTGTATGCCTTTGAGGTATTCTTTTAAACTCTTGACATAGACAGCAGTAGCAAAAGACATTTTTAGGTTCCAAACAATCTCATCTAAAAATAGTCATCCAAAATAGGTTAGATGAATTCTACAGTTGCCAGTTTTCCTTCACTGCCTGTAAAGGGAAGAAATACTCTGAGAAATACTTACTGATGCCCAACATCTGTGGACAAATCCCTAAACCTAACTCGTTCTAGCCATCCAGCTGGATTATTCTCTAGGCTTCACAGACAGTATTGACAAGATATCTTTTGTTAATTGAAGTTTATGCTCTTACTGTCATTAAACCACCTAGTTTAGTGCACTGACTGCTTTAATATACAAAGACATAGAATCATAGAATCGTAGAATAGTTACGGTTGCAAAGAACCTTGAGATCATCTAGATCCAACCCCCCTGCCATGGGCAGGGAGAGCTCACAAGCCATGTGACCCAAGGTGACATGGTGACATATAAAAAGACAGAAAATTTCTAATGTTGGGAAAGGAGTGAAAGACCAAAATCCAGAATACAAGAGAACTACAAGTCTATTCCAGAGTCACCTGAGACAATTCATTCTGGAAAGTAATTCTAGCTGGGCTATCGCTGTTGGGTGAAGTTGCTGTGGAGGGATGGCTCAATGCTCTTGTATAAAGATGGTGATTCAGGAAAGAAAACTTTCATAATAAAGGACTGGACAAGCAAAGTCACAGTGATAACAGCCTTGGCAAGTTGCAAGTCATGGTTCAGGCCCCAGCAGTCATAACATTAAGAAACATTACAGTTGGGTCGGTCTTGCTTATGGATGTTGTTTGGTTTTAATGTCTTTACTGGACCCAAGTTTTTCATCCTTTATTTCACTTCTGTAAGATTACAGACATGTATCTTGAATGAAACAACATGTAATGGTATGCCTCCAGCAAGAAGCACTTTGGGAAAAAGGCGCTCAAGAGTTCCCTAAAAAAATCAAAACATCAAGATTAACTTGTACTTCACAAATTTAATTTCCATTGCAATTACTTCAATGGCTGTTGCTTGGTCAAGTCAGACACAGGCAGGAGTCTTCCTAAGATTTCATCTCCTAGTTTACACATGTCCGATTTGCCTAAAGAGTCCAGTGTCAAACCAGGACAACCTGCGCTGCTGTCGGCCGTGCTCCCTCTCAGGACAGGGAATCAATAGCTGCTAATGGCAGAGACCTGCCAATTCTTTTAATATGGGGCTTTCATGCCTTTATCCTTGTATCAGAATCTGCTGATAAAGTGTAGCCTGATATAAAACTTTCCATTCAGATGGGCAGGTATGATTAATTTGTCTACTTATTAATAGACTAAGTTCAGCAGAATTTAAGATGTAAATTTATTCTTGACCTTTTTGCACTTTCAGCCTCTGTTTTCTCCCCTGTGCTTTTTCCCCTGTTTACATTTCCTCATTCCCTCTGGTCCATATCAATAATGTTAAGAACTGTAATCTTTTAATCTCCCATAATTCACTAGATTACCTTTAAGTGAGGGAAGCTGACAATGGGACTGGGAGTTTGTGGCCTTTCTTCACCTACTTGTTCTTGTGGGACAATTATTAACAGCATTCCAAAGAGAAGAGCCAGGCATACCTCCTCTTCAGCAGGCAGAGCACAAAACAGACTATGGCACCAGAGAGAATACAATCCTGGCATGGGGAAAGGTGAATAGTAACAAGCCATATGAACCTTGATGGTTTGTAGAAGCTACCAGCAAACATTTTGCTATGAAAGTAGGTTACCATGGTGGACATTCTGTGAGGAACAATGGCCATGCCAACAACTGTCTCGTCCTTGCTGAGGGGAGGAAAATTAATTCTGCTAGAAGTGGAGGTTGGCTCTGTTCTGCTTGCCACCAGAGCTTCTTTTCCACTAGGACCAAGCACTGAGAATACATGTGTTCTGTATAAATTTGGTCACTTTTTTGGGTATGGTGAAAGTGCCAAAAAGCTGAGAGAAACGGGAATGTACTTCACCCTGGGGAGCGAGGGGCACGGGCTGCGGTTCTCTTCCAAGGGTAGAAAGAGTGAGATGCAGCCTCTCAGCCTCTGCTGTTTCCTGAGCTCCCATGCAGGAGTCTGACAGTCTCTTCATGCCAGATGATTTGAGGGCTGAGGGGAGTAGCAGGACCCTCTGCTGCTGGAGTCCTCCCCACATGACAGCTGGATCGTCGCTTTGCCATTACAGGGCACAGGGTGTGTGAGACTTCTTTCATCCTTTGTCCCCTTGGCTGCAGGGGAGCAAAGCAGACTGAGCTCTGCCTTCCTCTCTCAGCAGGGCAAGTGCTGCTGAATGGATCGAGATGGACCTCGCAGGTCTAGGTCTTGGTTTTGCTGATTCATGGATCAGAAGGCCATAGGGATTCGTTATGGACATTCAGCCTCAACTGTTAAGGAGGACTGGCTGTAGCACTTCCCACTCTCCTCGTTCACTTTTAAATGAAATGGAACATATATATTTTTAGAAAATAATAAAACACCTGAGCTCAGTTAAAAACCAGTTACTGTTGGGAAGGTGCTGATGCTGCAAAGCCTGAACAGGGCACTGGCAGGGAGGTGCCAAGATACATAATCCATGGAGGCATGTGCAGTCCTGGTAGCCAGGATCCCACACCCCCAGTCCTCCTGAACCCAGAAGTAGGATTGAGTCCATTGGTCAGGAGGAGGGATTTGGTTTATCACCCTGATAACTTTTGCCACTGAGAGTGGGCTCTGGTTTGAAATATTACAATAATATTCTCTTGTAAGGAAGTGGGGACCGCAGCATTAACTTTCTCCTAAACACTGTTTGTGTCTATTTTTTTCTTTTTGTTCCTCCCTGTAACTCAGACACCTTGCTCCTGTTTTCAGCATGTAATATCCAGCTTTAGCTGGCAAAGGCAATAGGATCTAATTGAGCAAGCATGTTATCATAATTCAGAATTACAAGGTTTTCATCTGTTTCCCTTTTTGGTTAGTTGTGTACTGCTACTTATTCTATTTAACATGTTGACTCCTGTAAGAGCTTTTGAGACAAACCTCTTGCTGCAAAATGGTCTCAAAATACCCAAAGATGGGTATGTTCTCCAGTATCATGATATGGCATCAGCATTATATAAAGTTTGATTGTTTCTATTTTTGTCAGGGAGTTCCCAATGTCAGATTTTGTGGATTCCTCCTTGAATGTAACTTTACATCAGCTTTTGTAATCTTTGAATGTTTTCTGATCCTCCAAGGTGCTCCAGCTGCTTACACGACACAGAGACAGCCAGGTTCACTCTGTTATGGGACTTGCTGCCTCCACTCAGCCAGCTACAGGGCTGAAGCTGATGATCACAGCCTGTCTCATTAAGTGTAGTTTCCATGGTGGTAGCAGCACTATGGTAGAGAAACTGCAACTCCGGTATGCAGCTAAAATACTTTTCAAACTGCTTTTTCACACTTTCGAGCTATTTCCTCTAGACTAGTGAAATGCAATAGTTGCATGTAAGGAAGAAGACAATATATAACTGTTATTTGCTGAAATTCAGCAAGTCAGAGTAATTGCCTACTAGTAGTCTGGATGTCAAAGGTACATGTTCACTTAGTACGACTGTTGTGAGATCTGAGGGTCACCTAAGCTACTCCTCAAACTTTTTTTTGCCATCCAGAGTTCTGAAGAATGCAAAGGTTTTCTAATAACCAGAATATTTTATTTCTAATGTTCTTTCCTGGCCAAGTAATGAGGTCAAGGAAGCTTTTGCCATAGTGGACAGATTTTTTATGCCTCATTTATGCTTTGAGATAGATCAGCCTAAAATGGAGCATGAATGTTGTGGCTGTCCTTCCTTCACTTGTTTGTAATCAACCTTTAGCTCTTTTGAGGTATATTTAAGTATATTTTCCAAGTTATGGGGAAAAAGGTTTAATTGATCTCTCTTTATTTGCTCCTGTCCTGGGTTCAGCAGTGGCAGTCAGTTTTTTGTTTTTTTTTCCTTCTTAGTAGCTGTTGCAGCACTGTGTTTTTGACTTTTGGCTTGGGAACAAAAAAAACTGATAACACCGATGTTTAGACTGACCAAGGATTTTGTGAGTCTCATGCTCTGCCAGGGAGGAGGAGGGGCCGGGAGGAAGCGGGGACAGGACACCTGACCCAGACTGGCCAAGGAGGTGTTCCATACCACAGCACGTCATGCCAGGGGATGGAACTGGGAGCTACCCGGAAGGGCACGTCCCCTGGTCGGTCGGGCTGTCTTTTCCGGCGGGCGGTATCGTATTCTCTTCCCTTGTTATTTCTCTTGTCGTTGTTATTGTTGGTGGCGGCAGTGGTGATTTGTCTTATACCTTAGTTATTAAACTGTTCTTATCTCAACCCGTGGGAGCTGCATTCTTTTGATTCTCCTCCCCGTCCCTCCAGAAGCGGAGGGAAGAAAGGTGGGGGGGGGCAGTAGACTGCATGGTTCTGATTTACAGCTTGGGCTTAAACCACGACAGTTCTATTTTGGCGCCCAACGTGGGGCACGAAGGGTTGAGATAACAACAGATCTGACCGGAGTGTGTTTAATCGTATTTGTGATAAGCATTCAGTGTTTTGGATTGATAGTCACTTGTCACAATGCTGATTTATTGGCTCTCAAAGTTGTTGTTTTTGATCTCACAGTCTCAATATGCCGTAGGTTACTTAGAGCCGGTATTTGCTGTGTTAGTGTTTTTCAAGTGTGGGGCTTGGGCTAAGGTTATTGTCTCATTATATTTTATGGTAATGACTTGTAATACAATAGAAAAATTGATCATGAAACTGATCTGGCTTATGTTCCCTGTGTGGTCACCACCTTTATACTTTGGGAGGTATATAATACAAATGCTTAGCAACTATACATCTTTTTTCTCCTTCCTGGGTGGTCAACCTATGAAGGAGACATTCTTTTACCCTCCCAGTGCCCCTTCCAGACCGTTTACAGCGTCGTTTGAGAGTTTTGAAGTTTTTGAGTGGCCTTTTAATATTGTTGAGACCTGTTTGCTGATTGTGATGGGGGTCACCATGTTGGCACGCATACAGAGTGTGTTTTGTCCACAACCATTACGTCTGATCTCAAGAGTTAAGCAGAGTCGGGTTTGGGCCTTGTCTGGGGTTAGACGACAAAATAGGGGGACCGAGAGATTTTCCCCGAGGCTGGACAGCCATGAGTGGCAGGGTGTGTGGGATAGTATGGGCAAGTATCTAGGTCAGTGGGCCCCTCCAGTGTTTTGGAACTTCACCACCGAACAAGTACAAAATCCAGAAGAATTAGTAAAACACTTAAATGAGGTGTGCTGTCATCCTGGTCATACCAGAGAGGGACAAATCATGTCAACGTGCTGGGGCTTGGCCTATGCTTACCGGGCCTTGTTCAACACTATCCAGCACCTTCAAAAGGAAGGAAATGTCCTTGGATCTGAGGGCGAAGCAACAGACAGCGCAGCTACTCCAGCTCCGAGCACAGCACCTACACCACCCCTAGCGACAAGTACAGCCACTACTCAAACTTCGACTGCAACAGACAGTGCAGCTACCCCAGCGACAAGTACAGCCACTACTCAAACTTCAACTGCAACAGACAGCGAAGCTACCCCAGCTCCAACCACAGCAGCTACACCACTCCCAGCGACAAGTACAGCCACTACTCAAACTTCAACTGCAACAGATAGCGAAGCTACCCCAGCCCCAACCACAGTAGCTACACCACCCCCCGCGACAACTACTGTTGCTACTCAAAGCACAGTGATAATGACTGCAGCTAAACCAGAGGACCAATTCGTACCAATATCGATTGCCCCCATAAGCAAGAGAAAAAGCAGAAAAGAGGCAAGAAGGGTGAAGCAAGATGAAGAAACAATGTATTCACCACCCAGGCCACCACCTGATCAGGAGTCATCATCCCATGATGAAGAAGAAGAAGAAGAGATGACTTCTCGACCTCGGACCTCAACCGAGCTACGGAATATGCGAAAAGATTTTACCCGTCAACCAGGGGAGCACATCATCACCTGGTTGCTCCGATGCTGGGACAATGGGGCCGATGGTCACAAACTAGGAGGTACGGAAGCCAAGCAGCTGGGATCACTTGCTAGAGAAGGGGGAATTGACAAAGCAATTGCAAGAGAGAAAAAGTCCCTCAGTCTTTGGAGGCGGCTCTTGGCAGCTGTGAAAGAAAGGTTTCCATACAAGGACGATGTTACGAGTCGTTCGGCCAAGTGGACTACTTTAGACAAAGGCATCCAGTCTCTGAGGGAATCAGCCATCGTAGAGATGATCTATCACACCAAACCGAATAACGGAGATATACACATAGACCCAGATGAAGTCGAATGTACACGACCCATGTGGCGAAAACTTACACGGAAGGCACCGTCATCATATGCCCATTCATTGGCAACGGTAACCTGGGGTGACATAGTAACACCAACAGTGGATGAAATGATTCACAAACTCCGAGAGTTCGAAGACAATCTCACCCCTTCCATCATCTCAGCTGTGGAAAAACTGTCCCAGGATGTCAAACAATTGAGGGACGATCTATCTGATTTATCCAGCTCCTCACGTGTACCAACATACGTCTCAGCTGTTAACAAAAGACGTCCTATTGTTCAAGACAGAAGATATAGAAGGCAAACACCACGGGCCACCCTATGGTTTTACCTGCGGGATCATGGAGAAGACATGACGAAGTGGGATGGAAAACCTACTTCAGCTTTGGAGGAACGGGTGCATGAATTGAAAATAGGAACAAGGGTCAAGACTGATCATCCCATGAGAGCTGCAGCTTCAGTCTCTGGTGAGCAGGTTCCCAGATGGAGCGGAAGAGCTGATTTTACTCCAGCTCCTGTGATAACGAAGAATAATCCCTTTCAACACGACTTAGGTGTCCAACGTTGTGATGACTGTTAGAGGGACCCTGCCTCCAGCCAGGTGGAGGTAGGGGATAATCGGATTTACTGGACTGTGTGGGTCAGATGGCCTGGCACATCAGTCCCGCAGAAGTATAAAGCTCTCGTAGATACCGGTGCACAGTGTACCCTGATGCCGTCAAGCTGTCAAGGGGTGGAACCCATCTATATCTCTGGAGTGACAGGAGGATCCCAAGAGTTGACTGTACTGGAGGCTGAGATCAGCCTGACTGGAAGGAAATGGCAAAAGCACCCCATTGTGACTGGTCCAGAGGCTCCATGCATCCTCGGCATAGATTACCTCAGGAGAGGGTACTTCAAAGACCCAAAAGGGTACCGATGGGCTTTTGGTATTGCTGCTTTGGAGACTGAGGAAAATGAACAGCTGTCCACCTTGCCTGGTCTCTCAGAGGATCCCTCTGTTGTGGGGTTGCTGAAGGTCGAAGAACAACAAGTGCCAATCGCAACCACAACAGTGCACCGGCGGCAGTATCGCACCAACCGAGACTCCCTGATTCCCATCCATAAACTGATCCGTAGTCTGGAGAGTCAGGGAGTGATCAGCAGGACCCGCTCACCCTTTAATAGCCCCATATGGCCAGTGCGAAAGTCTAATGGAGAGTGGAGACTAACAGTAGACTATCGTGGCCTGAATGAAGTCACACCACCATTGAGTGCTGCTGTACCGGACATGCTAGAACTTCAGTATGAACTGGAGTCAAAGGCAGCCAAGTGGTGTGCCACGATTGATATTGCCAATGCATTCTTCTCAATTCCTTTGGCAGCAGAATGCAGGCCACAGTTTGCTTTTACTTGGAGGGGCGTCCAGTACACTTGGAACCGACTGCCCCAGGGGTGGAAACACAGCCCTACCATCTGCCATGGACTGATCCAGAATGCACTGGAACAGGGGCAAGCTCCAGAACACCTGCAGTACATTGATGACATTATTGTGTGGGGTGATACAGCGGAAGAAGTCTTTGAGAAAGGGAGGAAAATAATCCAAATCCTGCTGAAAGCTGGTTTTGCCATAAAACGGAGTAAGGTCAAGGGACCTGCACAGGAGATTCAATTTTTGGGAATAAAATGGCAAGATGGACGTCGCCAGATCCCTACAGATGTGATCAACAAAATAATAGCAATGTCTCCACCAACTAATAAGAAAGAAACACAAGCTTTCTTGGGTGCTGTGGGGTTCTGGAGAATGCACATCCCGAATTACAGTTCGATTGTAAGCCCTCTCCATCATGTAACCCGGAAGAAGAACGATTTTAAATGGGGCCCTGAGCAACAACAAGCCTTTGAGCAAATTAAACGTGAGATAGTTCATGCAGTAGCCCTTGGACCAGTCCGGAATGGGCCAGATGTAAAAAATGTACTGTACACCGCAGCTGGGGAGAATGGTCCTACCTGGAGCCTCTGGCAGAAAGCTCCAGGGGAGACTCGAGGTCTACCCCTCGGCTTTTGGAGTCGGGGATACAAAGGATCTGAGGCCAGCTATACCCCAACTGAGAAAGAGATACTGGCAGCCTATGAAGGGGTTCGAGCTGCTTCGGAGGTGATTGGCACTGAAGCACAGCTCCTCCTGGCACCCAGGTTGCCCGTTCTGGGCTGGATGTTCAAAGGCAGGGTCTCCTCTACACATCATGCAACCGATGCGACATGGAGTAAATGGGCTGCACTAATTACACAACGAGCTCGAATAGGAAATCCCAGTCGTCCAGGCATTCTAGAAGTCATCATGGACTGGCCAGAGGGCAAAGATTTTGGAATGTCACCAGAGGAGGAGGTGATGCGTGCTGAAGAGGCCCCACCATATAATAAACTATCAGAAAGTGAAAAGCAGTATGCCTTGTTTACTGATGGGTCCTGCCGTATTGTGGGAAAACATCGGAGATGGAAGGCAGCTGTATGGAATCCTCAACGACAAGTTGCAGAAACTGCTGAAGGAGAGGGTGAATCGAGTCAGTTTGCCGAGGTGAAAGCCATCCAGCTGGCCCTGGACATTGCTGAACGAGAAAAGTGGCCAGTACTTTATCTCTATACTGACTCATGGATGGTGGCAAATGCCCTGTGGGGGTGGTTGCAGCAATGGAAGCAGAGCAACTGGCAACGCAGAGGTAAACCCATCTGGGCTGCTGCACTGTGGCAAGATATCGCTGCCCGAGTGCAGAACCTGGTGGTGAAGGTACGTCATGTAGACGCCCATGTACCCAAGAGTCGGGCCACTGAGGAACACCAGAACAACCAACAAGTGGACAAAGCTGCTAAGATTGAAGTGGCTCAGATGGACTTAGATTGGCAACATAAAGGTGAATTATTTTTGGCCCGGTGGGCCCATGACACTTCAGGTCATCAGGGCAGAGATGCAACATACAGATGGGCCCGTGATCGAGGGGTGGACTTAACAATGGACACTATTGCCCGGGTTATTCACGAGTGTGAAACATGTGCTGCAATTAAACAAGCCAAACGGTTAAAGCCTCTTTGGTATGGAGGACGATGGCTGAAGTATAAATATGGGGAGGCCTGGCAAATTGATTATATCACACTCCCACCAACCCGCCAAGGCAAGCGCCATGTGCTTACCATGGTGGAAGTAACCACCGGATGGCTGGAAACATACGCTGTGCCCCACGCCACTGCCCGGAACACTATCCTGGGCCTTGAGAACCAGATTTTGTGGCGACATGGCACCCCAGAAAGAATTGAATCAGACAATGGGACTCATTTCCGGAATAACCTTATAGACACTTGGGCCAAAGAGCATGGCATTGAGTGGGTATATCACATCCCCTACCATGCACCAGCCTCTGGGAAAATCGAACGGTATAATGGGCTGTTAAAAACTACACTGAGAGCAATGGGTGGGGGAACTTTCAAGCATTGGGATACACACTTACCAAAGGCCACCTGGTTGGTCAACACCAGAGGATCTGCCAACAGGGCTGGCCCAGCCCAGTCAGAACTTTTACATATTGTAGAGGGGGACAAAGTTCCTGTGGTGCACATGAAGAATTTGCTGGGGAAGACAGTCTGGGTTATTCCTGCTTCAGGTAAAGGCAAACCTACTCGTGGGATTGCTTTTGCTCAGGGACCTGGATATACTTGGTGGGTAATGCGGGAAGATGGGGAAGTCCGATGCGTACCTCAAGGGGATTTGATTTTAGGGGAAAACAGACAATGAACTCAATTGTACGCTGTTGCCTGCTATAGTCCATCAACTAGAAGTCTGCAGGGCACCAGCGACTGGCTCTGACTTCCCTCCGACCATCATCCCAACAGAGAATGAACTTTGATAGAACCGGATGAGTTCTACAGTAAAGGAATGATCAGCATCAGCAGGCAACGATCCAACACTGCATACAGCTTCTTCTGCCCTGAAAGACTGTTCCAAGAGATGGAGCCCAACATCATGAACCGAATGGACTCAGTAGCTTTATAGGAATTGGTCCGTGCACTAAGATAACAGTGCACCGAGATGAGAGTGAGGGTATATGGAAAATGTGGGATCTGAGCATGACGTGAATGGTATGGAACAAGGGGTGGATACTGTCCTGGGTTCAGCAGTGGCAGTCAGTTTTTTGTTTTTTTTTCCTTCTTAGTAGCTGTTGCAGCACTGTGTTTTTGACTTTTGGCTTGGGAACAAAAAAAACTGATAACACCGATGTTTAGACTGATCAAGGATTTTGTGAGTCTCATGCTCTGCCAGGGAGGAGGAGGGGCCGGGAGGAAGCGGGGACAGGACACCTGACCCAGACTGGCCAAGGAGGTGTTCCATACCACAGCACGTCATGCCAGGGGATGGAACTGGGAGCTACCCGGAAGGGCACGTCCCCTGGTCGGTCGGGCTGTCTTTTCCGGCGGGCGGTATCGTATTCTCTTCCCTTGTTATTTCTCTTGTCGTTGTTATTGTTGGTGGCGGCAGTGGTGATTTGTGTTATACCTTAGTTATTAAACTGTTCTTATCTCAACCCATGGGAGCTGCATTCTTTTGATTCTCCTCCCCGTCCCTCCAGAAGCGGAGGGAAGAAAGGTGGGGGGGGGCAGTAGACTGCATGGTTCTGATTTACAGCTTGGGCTTAAACCACGACAGCTCCATATCAGATTATGCATTTGCTGTTAAGCAGGAATGCATGTGTATGCATTTGCATAAATAAACAGATCTTTTCAAAATCTCCCACCCCCAGTTTTTTAATCAACCACCAAAGAGCAATACATCTTGAAAGGCTTTCTTTATATCTCTTAACTTTGTATTTTTCACTGTGTTCTGTAAAAACATTACCTTTTTGAAAAACAGCACTGAAAAGAAATGAAACCTCTTTCAGTTCTGAAATCCTTCCTTTTAACCATCAAACCTAGAGACCGTTTTTCTTCTACATACTGGTAAAAAAGGGGAGACAAAGCAAAAGTAAAACTGCTCAGTTTCAAAAATGTCTCAGGTTTTGAAAGCACTTAAAAATATTTTCCGTTTAAAATAAAAATCCTATTTCTTCTCCTTTCAACTTCATTATTTAAACATGACCTCAGAAATATTTTTCAGACTTTTTTTTGACACAACCCTAACTATTGGCATAAGAATGCAATTCTGCATTTTCTGATTAAGTAGTGATAAATTCAGTATCACTTTTCTTTCATTTGAATCTTTCAGTCTGCAATAGGTTATATTTGTTCTTATCCTGGGGAAAGTAAAGCGTAGTTCTGGAATTCAAATCTTAATCTACCAAAGCCAGGTATTCGCCTTCATGTGAATGGAAATGTTATGGTGGATTCTCGTTCTCATTTTTATGATTGTTGACATAATTCAAGTCAACCAAAGCAAAAGAAAGTTTTTATTGATCACTGAGCATTTCAACATAAGCGAAGTGGGAACAGTCAAAAGATAAATCTAAGTACCATTTACAAACTGAAAAGAAATTTGTTTTCCATGCAATAACTAGAGGTCTCCTTTAGAAAGTGGGAAATCCCATATAGAAGATGATCCTCTTCTCTCAGGGGAACAGACTGATCCCCCTGACATTGGAAGAGTGTTCCTTAAGCAAGCTACTCTGGGCTGAGGTGTGGAAAAAGGTGAAAGATAGGGTGAAACTGAATCTATCTCAGCTAGTTTTGAAGACTTTGTTCTTACAGAGAAAAGATTCAAGTGGAAAAGCACCATAGCTCCACTTCAGACTCTCTGAATTATTATTTCTTTTGAGCAAAAATTTTCAATATTTTCAGATGAAATTCAGCAATAGGTCAGGACAATAGAACCAGAGTTCATTTACTATAAATAATAATAAAAAATATTGCTTGGCCTATTCTGTCTCTTTTCTGTTTTCGTTTGGGGGTTTCTGAGTGACTTATTTTCTCCCATCTTCCTGACAACTTATAGAATCATAGAATAGTTAGGGTTGGAAAGGACCTTAAGATCATCTAGTTCCAACCCCCCTGCCATGGGCAGGGACACCTCACACCAATGCCACCCAAGGCTCTGTCCAACCTGGCCTTGAACACTGCCTGGGATTGCATTCACAACCTCCCTGGGCAACCCATTCCAGTGCCTCACCACCCTCACAGTAAAGAATTTCTTCCTTAGATCCAATCTAAACTTCCCCTGTTTAAGTTTGAACCCTTTACCTCTTGTCCTGTCACTACAGTCCCTGAGGAAGAGTCCCTCCCCAGCATCCCTGTAGGCCCCCTTCAGATACTGGAAGGCTGCTACGAGATCTCCACGCAGCCTTCTCTTCTCCAGGCTGAACAGCCCCAACTTTCTCAGCCTGTCTCCATACGGGAGGTGCTCCAGTCCCCTGATCATCCTCGTGGCCCTCCTCTGGACTTGTTCCAACAGTTCCATGTCCTTTTTATGTTGAGGACACCAGAACTGCACACAATACTCCAAGTGAGGTCTCATGAGAGCAGAGTAGAGGGGCAAGATCACCTCCTTTGACCTGCTGGTCATGCTGATTTTGATGCAGCCCAGGATACAGTTGGCTTTCTGGGCTGCAAGCACACACTGAAGCCGGCTCATGTTAATTTTCTCATTGACCAACACCCCCAAGTCCTTCTCTGCAGGGCTGCTCTGAATCTCTTCTCTGCCCAACCTGTAGCTGTGCCTGGGATTGCTCCGACCCAGGTGTAGGACCTTGCACTTGGCATGGTTAAACTTCATGAGGTTGGCATCAGCCCACCTCACAAGCGTGTCAAGGTCCCTCTGGATGGCATTCCTTCCCTCCAGTGTATCAACCGAACCACACAGCCTGGTGTCATTGGCAAACTTGCTGAGGGCGCACTCAATCCCACTGTCCATGTCACCGACAAAGATGTTGAACAAGACTGGTCCCAACACCGATCCCTGAGGGACACCACTCGTTACTGGTCTCCAGCCGGACATCGAGCCATTGACCACAACTCTTTTGTGTGCGGCCATCCAGCCAGTTCTTTATCCACCGAGTGGTTCACCCATCAAATTGATGTCTCTCCAATTCAGAGACAAGGATGTCGTGTGGGACAGTATCGAACGCTTTGCACAAGTCCAGGTAGATGACGTCAACTGCTCTACCCCTGTCCATCAGTTTTGTAGCCCCATCATAGAAGGCCACCAAATTGGTCAGGCAGGATTTCCCCTTAGTGAAGCCATGCTGGCTGTCACCAACCACCTCCTTGTTTTTCATGTGCCTTAGCATGCTTTCGAGGAGAATCTGCTCCAATATTTTGCCAGGCACAAAGGAACTTTGAGGAACTTAGAGGAACCTGTTTTTCTGTCATTCTAAGATATTTGTTTCCTCAGTAGACAATCATTAAAGTTTAAAAACTTACCATGGTCTTTAGTCTTGCAAATAGACAGCTGAACTAGCCTGACTATAAAGCCGTGGTGTCCTCACTATCAGCTGAACTGAGTTATGAAGTGGTATGCTGTTTTCCAGAGAATGGAAAGATTTTGATTCATTTGTCAGCTTAACTGAAAGCATAGCAAAAGCATTGGTAAAAGGAATTAGGAGTAACAAGACTAAAAAGAAAAGAAGGAATGGACTCTACGGTGTGCCATGGGCTCCAAACCCACAATGTTCATAATGTGTAACTCAAAGATCCTACCTAAGAACCAGTCTGTAAAATGGGAGAGGTCATTCACAAGGAAAATAAGCTTTTATATTAAAAAAAACCCCAACCAAGCAAACAAAAAACAAAAAAACAAAACAACAACAACAACAACAACAAAAAACAAAACCCCAAAGCTATTGTTCATTAATTACATGTGCAGGGCACACACTGGGGAAAATAAATAGATCCTGTCATACCTGAAATAACAAAAGGGAGGAGACAGTGGTAGGATAGAAGAGAAAAAATGATACATAAGACATGGTATGAAAGGCAAAGTCAGATAAAATGAAAGACCAAAATAAGAAAGGACTGTGACACAAAGTCATAGTACAGTCTTAACAAGCCAATGTCAGGACCCAGGATCATGGATGTTTTCAAGCTGTCTGCAATTTCCTTCAATAAATTGGCTTTAACGGTTTGATAGCATTTCCCACAGGAAGGTCTGCAGCCCCATTAAGATGTATTATATTGGCTAGCCACAGTTTCCAAGTCCCACTATAATGACATTCTTAGTTTGGAGTAAAGAATTTCTTCTATTATAAATTATCATTAGTAAGAAGATGTCTGTCAGTTGACCTTTCTCAGCAAAAATATCACTGGTAAAATCTTTCTAAAGGTCTGACATATGTCTCAAATATATTGTTTAAATCTTCATTTTGTGTCCAAAATCTTGTCTTTAGCTACATGTTCATAATTCACATTAACATCAATGGAAGCTTAGCTCAAATCCAAGGACAAAGTTTGTCCTCTATTCCTCAAAAGAGTCTGAAGTTGTATGTGAAAGTTTAGACTTCTACAGATTACAGGATCACATATATATTGGTTGGAAATGACTCCTGGAAATCTCTAGTCCAACTTTTGACTCAGGGAAGGAGTATTGCCAACAACTGGCTAAGATCATACATTCACTTTATCTAAGCAAATCTTGAAAACTTGCAAGAATGGAGACAGCACAAACTCTCAGGGCAAACTTTTTCAGTGTTGCACTGCCCTATTAGTGAAGAAAAGCCCTCTCCTCTCCTCTCCTCTCCTCTCCTCTCCTCTCCTCTCCTCTCCTCTCCTCTCCTCTCCTCTCCTCTCCTCTCCTCTCCTCTCCTCTCCTCTCCTCTCCTCTCCTCTCCTCTCCTCTCCTCTCCTCTCCTCTCCTCTCCTCTCCTCCTCCCCTCCCCTCCCCTCCCCTCCCCTCTCCTCTCCTTTTTCTCTGCCTTCTCTTTCCTTCCCCCCCCTCTCCTCCCTTTCCCTTCCTTCCATTTCTCTTGCCTCTGTGTAACTCACCTTCCCTCCACT
Source organism: Psittacula echo (assembly GCF_963264785.1). Taxonomy (NCBI): domain Eukaryota; kingdom Metazoa; phylum Chordata; class Aves; order Psittaciformes; family Psittacidae; genus Psittacula; species Psittacula echo. The sequence goes on from NC_137738.1 coordinate 102,634,251, forward strand.
TCCCTCTCCTGTGTGTAACTCTCTTTGAGATAAAAGATTTGAATTTAGGTGTCCACATGCAATTGTTAATAGGTGACTAAGAGTGGGATTTAGCTTCGTGAGCATAAATGCTTTGTGCCACTTGTGGTGCTCCAGGTTATCCAAGGAATCTGCACAGGGCTGCACATTACAAAGGCCCTGGGGAAGATTTGACCCCTCTTGGCGCATGTGGCCAGATAGGGTTCCCTCAGACACCTTAGATGACAGCAGACACCTGCGCTGACATCTGAATCAGAGCCTCTCTATCTTATTAATATACTGAAAGAAACCTACGGTGGTATTCAGCTCAGTCTAAAATACAGATTGAATGACCATAGGTAAGTGCCTACAGGTACAACAGCTGTCTTAACTCCTGCTGTAGACAGTGGAGCTTTTAAGGATCAAATTCAGTTGTAGGCATATAGTTGTTTAGTACATTTCAGATGTGTAAGGGACGCGTGAGCAGTCTGGATGGGGTTGGAATATATGGAAAAGTATTTATAGGATATCCATATCCTTCTGATCTGGCAGATGGAAACCAGTTGGAATATCCAAGGGCATCTAATATAAGCAGACGGCTGCTGATTTTGTCAAGGTGTGGGAAGTGAGGAGGAAGATGTGGGTGTTAGGCAGACGTGCTGAAATCCTGTCAGTAACCAGCTCTTGTCACTGTCTCTATATCACAGAAACAGTTGACAGCACATATTGACACATTCCAGTGTAAAAATTGTTTCAGCATCAGTGTTTCCCAACAGTTTAAAGTGTTGACACCCTAAATGACGGATTTCAAAGAGAGAGAGAAGGAAAAAAATAACCCAGAAGGATCCTATGAAGGAAGAGGGAGACAAAATATATAAGGGAATGAAAATTTGGGGGTATAGTTTCTGGCACATAGTGGGTGGAAACTACTCAACCAGAATGAACTCTGGAGCCAACTATATCCTGGGCTGCATCAAAAGGAGCGTGACCAGAAGGTCAAAGGAGGTGATCCTGCCCTTCTACTCTGCCCTTGTGAGACCTCACTTGGAGTATTGTGTGCAGTTCTGGTGTCCTCAACATAAAAAGGACATGGAACTGTTGGAACAAGTCCATAGGAGGGCCACGAGGATGATCAGGGGACTGGAGCACCTCCCGTACGAAGAGAGACTGAGAAAGTTGGGGCTGTTCAGCCTGGAGAAGAGAAGGCTGCGTGGAGACCTCATAGCAGCCTTCCAGTATCTGAAGGGGGCCTATAAGGATGCTGGGGAGGGACTCTTCCTCAGGGACTGTAGTGACAGGACAAGGGGTAACGGGTTCAAACTTAAACAGGGGAAGTTTAGATTGGATCTAAGGAAGAAATTCTTTACTGAGAGGGTGGTGAGGCACTGGAATGGGTTGCCCAGGGAGGTTGTGAATGCTCCATCCCTGGCGGTGTTCAAGGCCAGGTTGGATGAGGCCTTGGTTTAGTGTGAGGTGCCCCTGCCCATGGCAGGGGGGTTGGAACTAGATGACCTCAAGGTCCTTTCCAACCCTAACTATTCTATGATTCTATGATGTAAGATGGGGACAGGGCTGTGAAGGTGGGTCTCAGAGCCCCGAGGCTCCAGGGAACCACAGGATGTTAATATGAAGCGACAGTGAGGAAAAGACATAAAGAAGATGGCAGGAATAGAAGCTGGAGGGGAGGGGTCTGCACTGAATATGCTTCTGATAATAAGCAGCACCAGGGCCTGTTTGCTGGCCCCAAAGACAGTTGGCAGACTTTGAACACAGCCTTGCTGTTAAACACTCTCTGCCTCCAACCAAGACAAAAGAAGTCCAAGATTCGTATTGGGAATGTTTCTGGCCAGGGCTAACTCCTGTGTCCAGGCAGCACTGGAGCAGTGCCAGCTGAACAGTGACAACACCAAGACGGAGTGTTTGAATGACAGCTGTGTGCCAAGGCTCAGATATCTGTCCTGGCTCTATTTGATTTAGTAATTGATGTTTGTAGCATCCATTCCCTGCAGATTTTCCCAATGGCCACTTTGGATGCAGACTTGTTTTGGGTGCCAAGCAAGTTTAGTTACATAGATATGAGCCACTCTGCTAGTTGCCCTCAAGGTTGCGGAACAATCCTTTTCTGCTTCATTTCCCAAATATAACAATCTTCCCAAAATGGACAAGAGGAGAGGAAAGAGGAAAGGAATGTGTTGTTGATAAAGAGGAAATTTGGGGATAAGAAATCCCCTGCTCCCTGGGAAAATGATGGGAAACAGCATGAAGGACAATGATACCTTGATTTGAGAAATGATGGGAAAGCAAATGTAGTAAATGCCTCCCCAGCGTCATAACAATGTGGAAACACAAAACACCTTCTTACTTACTTATGCTTGAACAGCTGTGTTAATTCCTGGCTGAAGCACTGGCCAATTTTTAGGTCTTTGCTAGACTCTAAAGAAACCTGAACAGAGTGAAAGTCAGAACTACAGCATGTGAAAATAGGAACAATAAACACCATTATGACCTTATAACCTTCAAATAGAGGATACCAGATTATCCTTCTGAATATTTGAATTTCATGCAAAGAAAACAAGAAGTTAATAGTCTCATACCCTTTGTTGTTTCCCAGTAAATTGTTCTGTGTGGAGCTTGGTGGAGAAATTTTATTTTAAGAAGATTTTAGTGCTTTAAAATGTATTCTTTTTTCTTTTTTTTTTTTTTTATTCAGAACTCCAGAATCTAAAAGCCTGATTTTATAAGATGATTTCAAATTTTGAGGTCTGAAAAGATCTGCAGTTTTTAGGAGACTCTGGTTTCCAAGATCTGACTCAATCTATCAATAAGTTTACCCTGAATGTTTGGTCTGTTACAGTCCTGGAGAAATTATTTGGCAAGAAACCAAACAAGCTTTCATCAAAACATTGCCAGATTTCTGGAACAACATTGTCTGAGCTGTACAATTCATACAAATGGTTTAATTGTGATCAAATGATACATGAAGTCAGAATATCTGAGTATTTCTGAGCAGCTCTGCTCTTGATTAGTAAATCCACTTGTCTGTCCTTCCTAAGTCCGTCATTTCACTGCTGCCATTTGCTGAACAGAAACAGCAAAATACTACCTTCCTGCCACTTTGTTTTACTTCTCCCTGGTTTCCCAAATTGCTTTTTTTCTTCTGATAATTTTCTGGATTTTTTTAACCCTTTCATATATCCACAAATCTACTGTCACCCAAATTCTTCAGTTGTCTAAAAAGAACCCATAGAGAAATCTCAATTCCTTTAATCAGATTCAAGGATATATGAATTTTCAGCATGCAGAAGCCATCTGTGTGGTTCCAGGTAAAGAGAAGGGTTCTTGGTTCTCTGCCAGATCATTTATTTCTTATCTCTAGAAGTAAGAACAAGAACATGAAGGAATCTTCTAATAAGCAAGAGCGTTACTTGTCTGAGACATCATTGACTAAAAAAATGTATCCTAAGTATCTCAACAGTGTATTATTTATTAAATAAGAGTAATTTTCTATTCGTTTTGCAGTTATAGCTAGTGGTGCCATTTACAGACAAGGATGGCACTGGCTACATATGACATGAATGCAAAACAAAGTGATTGTAAAGCTCAAGGCCGGGGAAGTACATAGCCTAGTGAAGACTGCAGATAATGTGTGGGCATGGTGAACCAGGGAGGTCAGGAGAACAGCTGGATATTTGCACAGAATCACAGAATGGTTGGGGTTGGAAGGGACCTCTGGAGATCATCTAGTCCTACCCCCTGCCAAAGCAGAGTCACCTAGAGCAGGTTACACAGGAACACACCCAGGCAGGTTTTAAATGTCTCCACAACCTCCCTGGGCAGCCTGTTCCAGTGCTCTGCTACCACTGTTCTTCCTGTTCCAGTGCTCTAACTCATCTGGGTTCCTTCTGCAAAGAAATGAGCTAGGTCAGATAAGGGATTTACAGCCTCTCATCTGGTTGAAATGTATCTTGATTTTTCCTTAAGAAGAGAGATTCCCTATTTAAGTAGCAACCCGGGAGATGATTGGGACATTTATAAGGGGCGTGTCATTTATAAAAGCAAAGCCAAATTTTATCTTCTTGCCTTAAATGATCTGGGTGCATCAAATAGATACACAGATTGTTTTTTCTCAAGCTACCTTGGAATTTTCTTGCTTTTTTTAAGACCTGAAGAAAGGTTTAAGTATTTAAAATTTTCTCTATTTTACATCAGTTAATTTAAATAGAAAATCAGATCTACCCCTACCATCCTAACCTCTCTCATTCTCATCAATAAATAATAATGTCTGGAATATTTTTAATTTTTTTTAACACAATGCATTTTATCTTTTATCTATTTCAGAACTGAAGTGTGTCTACATAATGTGCCATAATATCCTCTGAAGTTGTGCTTTTATTTTTGCTACCCTTGCTTTCCTCTTGCATACCGAGTTTTCTGTTAGATTGCAAACACACAGTAAAACTAGTTTTCCCAGTCTCATCCAGAGGTCTGCTTACTGATTGTCATGTATTTACTGTGGTTTTGAGAGACATAGTCCAAGCAAGGAGCATTACCAAAATGAAGAAGTGAATGGCACCCTGACTGCTGCTCCTAAAAATCATGTAATTGTTGAAGGGATTATTAGACTACAGAAGCAGTGCTTGGACTTAGTTCAATAAACCTAAGAGAAATATTTGAATTTCAGAAGATCAACATGTTTTGAAAAAAAGCAAAAAAAACCCCAAATAAAATGATTCTGTATCTCATATTTTCTATAACTTTTGATTTGATGGAAATATCTACATTGTGTCTGAATCAGAATATCAATAGGCAAATAGGAGGATTTGTTCACAAATTTCCAACTATCTTAACTAGTCTAAACTCACTTTTTCTCCCCCTAAGTGTTCTGTTATGAAGATCAATTATAGTTGCACTTTGGCATTTTTTTCCATGCCTTTATGTATCCACTGATGTTTGCTTCATTTCTGTATCAAAACTACAGTGCTGCAAGCATTTCATGTTTACATGAAAGCTTATTGCTGTAGTAAGTATCCTGTAGTTGTACAAACTATTGCCTGAGCAACGTAGTCACACCTCATCTTTTACAATGAACAAAGAATTGACATTACGTTTTTTGTGTGCTCAACAATCTTGGTATCAAACACAATTCAGGCCCCTATACTTCCATTTTACTTCACTGATTTCAGAAGACATTCAAGCAGGCCGTTGAAAAATGTTCTAATTTCACTAGTTGCCTTCTCAGTATTTGTAACACATTCTTATTAGCTTTTCTTAATGCATAAGAACCTTGAAGAGTAGCTAAGTAGATCAGATCACTAATTCCTGTGAGCTAAGAAAAGGAATTATTTTCTCCTGTATTTTCTAATTTGAGCTCCTTGTGGCCTACATAAATTTTTTGCCTGCATTTTTTTTTATAGCCAAGAAGGTCAGGATTAACTGTAACCAATAAACAAAGAACCAAACAACAATGCAACAGTAATGATTAAAATGATTAATGCTAGTGCCTGAATGCTTGATGCTGCCAGTAAAATTAATTTTCCTGAAAACATTAATTATTCCTTTTCTATGTCCAATGCAAATTGAGTAAGTACTATGTTAAATGACCTTGAACATTAAAGAGGTTGATGCAGCTTTCTGGTAAGTTTCTGGATCTCTTAGACTTTGAGCAGATCACACAGGCCCTGAAGTCTTCCTCAGTAGAAGCTGTTGTGGTTCCTAAAATCTTCATAGCCCTTTGGATATTGATAGTCTTCTCCCTGTAGATTCATTCTTCTCCAAAAGGTAGATTTCTTTCATCTTAACTTGAATGACTATCACATAGCTGCTTATATCTGAGAAATTCTCCTTGAATCCTCTTTACAGGCACAAAGAAGTGGGTGCTTTTACCATGCTACTCATCCGACCTGCCTTAGGAGCAACTAAATCACCAAGTACATTACTCACATCTCCTCTGCATGCAAAGCAGTGCTTGCCTCAGACATAGATATCTACATTGAGCCAGGTGAATTTTGCCATGATGTATCATAGAATCATAGAATGGTTTGGATTGGGAGGGAACTTAAATCTCATACAGTTCTAACCCCCTGCAGCGAGCAGGGACACCTTCCACTAAACCAGGTTGCTCAAAGCCCCATCCAGCCTGACCTTGAATACTTCCAGGGATGTAGGACCGAAAAGGTAGGCAGCAGACTGCTCACAGGCTGTACAGAGCCAGGCCTTGCTGTCAGTGGATTAATTCTGCACTGAAGTCCAGCTGACCCACAGATCTGATGTGGCCAGACTGTACAGTGCTGCATCATGTGTGAACTTAATTGTTCAGAGACCAGTTTAAATATCTCTTTGCTGTGATGCCACTTTGTTGGCATCTGTTTTGGCCCAATGTACATGGATTTGGGAACATCTGTGCTGTGCAAGAACCCATCTATTTTGCCAGCGTTGTCAGTTTTTCTGATGTAATGGCAAACTTCTGATATTTACTTTTCTTTTCTTTTTTCTTTTCTTTTCTTTTCTTTTCTTTTCTTTTCTTTTCTTTTCTTTTCTTTTCTTTTCTTTTCTTTTCTTTTCTTTTCTTTTCTTTTCTTTTCTTTTTTTTCTTTTCTTTTTTTTCTTTTTTTTTTCTTTTCTTTCCTTTCCTTTCCTTTCCTTTCCTTTCCTTTCCTTTCCTTTCCTTTCCTTTCCTTTCCTTTCCTTTCCTTTCCTTTCCTTTCCTTTCCTCTCCTCTCCTTTCCTCTTTTCCTTTCCTTTCCTTTCCTTTCCTTTCCTTTCCTTTCCTTTCCTTTCCTTTCCTTTCCTTTCCTTTCCTTTCCTTTCCTTTCCTTTCCTTTCCTTTCCTTTCCTTTCCTTTCCTTTCCTTTCCTTTCCTTTCCTTTCCTTTCCTTTCCTTTTTTTCTTTTTACCTTTAATGATATTACTCTTTTGCTTGCTTCCTTCCTTCCTTTGTTCCTTTCTTTTCTCTATTATGTATGGAATAGATAAACCTGTGATGTGAATTGTTGAATTCTATATAGCTCATACAGCAGAAATCTACCTTTTTTAAACAAGCAGCCTTACAGTTCATAATTTCACACAGGTAACGTGTATCTACCTTCTGTTATGTCCCAAATTTAGGGAGCTTAAAAACTGATGGAAAGGACCAAGGCTTTACTCCATGTGATGCCTTTTGAAATATTAATTTGGAAGGGACAAAACCCTCCCAATTAGAAATAGTGCCATGCCCTTTGGATATGATCCCCTAATTGAAGTTTGCTCTGATGACATTGTTCTGCATATTTGGTGACTGGATCTGATGCTGATATGATTGCGATAGGGTGGAGTTTCTGGTGAACAGGGCAGAACTGAAATTATCTCCTTCCATTTGCAATTTTAATAAATCCCAGCAGAATTAATTGCTTGTGGTACAAATACTTCATTTCTAAGGCATAACTGGATTCATCAAGACTGATTCCGTACTCAGTTACACACTTTTTCCAGTAAATGAGTGTCTATTAAAAGAAATTAATTGCAAAACTCATTATTTGTACTAATGAATTGAGCAAATTAAGCCTTTTCTTTAATTTTTTCTTTCTTTTTTTTTTTTAAGTTCCATGTTTGGAAACTTTGGAACTTTTCTTCAGACATTTTAGTGTGGTCTTACCTGTTACATAGAATCCTATTAGGAGCCTAGAGGATTCCCGTCTGAGCCCTTCTAAATGATGGTTTAGTAGAGAGAAACATGCAGGGTAATGAACCAAATGCCCCATTAGTGACTGCCCTAAGTCAGAAGCTTCAATAAACAGTTTAATCTCATTGTTAAAGAAATAGTGGTGCTGCTGTAATATGAATAATTCATAGGTGCCTTAGTGCACATCAGAGAATGTTAACTGGAAGAACATTAATGGAAAGAGAACTAGGTTGTGAGTGTATTGAGCCAACTGGAGGCACTGGAGGCAAAAATAACTGCAAAGTTGAAAGAGCTATAGCTTTTTATAGAAGTAACTGTAGTCCAACAAATAATTCCTTTTTTCCCAAATAGGTATTGAGTTTTATTATATGTCTTCTTCATAGTGTCTGTAGTCATGGCCTTTCTGTCCAACCTGTCTGGCTCACTACAGGCTGCTGTCAAACAGAAAGAATTTCTCCTTCCCTATGCATTTGCACTGGAGAGCTAACTAGCTTTAGATCGCTCCCAGTGGTTTCTAGCCAGCAAAGTTACTTCACCTTCTCACCATACAGCTCAGCAACTTGTGACCATACTTATTAGCCTGATTGAGAAAAATTAAACCACATTTGCTGAAATAATTTGAGTCCTGTTGATAGAAAAGGCAGTCCTGATTCCTACTGAGCAGGAACTGAGCAAGAGAATTATAATCATCAGGAAAAGGTCAAGGATGCACATCTGAGGATGGGCTGGAGTTGGTGACTTCAGCAGAGCAGTGGTGAGAAGCAATGAGTTAGATGTGTGCTTCCCAAGTTGCATCTTGGATCACATTTTAAACTACAGCTGGAAGAGAGACTGTAGGTGCCCCTTTACCTACTTTCTCTGTTCTCCATTCCCTCCTCTACTTCTCTCAGCTTCCCTGTGTTCCTCAACACACATCTACAAGAATTAATGTCAGGAATTTCTCCTCTGAGGCTTCAGTCTTTTGGAACAGCCCTCCCCTATCTCTGCTTCATTGACTTACACTTGTTCATCAAACATCCACTGAGAAAAACTGTTTTCCTTTGCCTAAAACTCCTAATTGTTTCTTTCCTCTCATTGATGATTTATCTCCATATTTAATTAATTAAATGTTTAGCCTTTTGAGGTACAGTTCTTCTTTAGGATGCTACATAACATGAAGCTTTGTAGTAGGCTTACAGTTAGAAAAAGTAGATGGATTGTAGAAAGGTTACAATTTGCATTTCTTCAGAATTACTGCTGCATTTCAGTGGAGCAAGAGCACACTTTTCCTCTCTGCATTAACTGGTGAAGAAGAGAATGTAAAATGGAAAAGCTTTCTGGGTGTTGAGTATGTTTCATCTCACCAGATGGAGACACCAACGTTTATGATGCAAGCAGTCGCTCTGGGCTCCCTCTTTATTGAGATATTTTTAGAGCAGTATCTATACCATTCTTAAGTAAAACAAGTCAAATTAATTGTTTCCTAAAAGTGTTTTTTCTATTTCTTCAATTTGACTGTAAAAAGAGACCATGTTGACTTACTCCCATTTGCACATCCACCCTGCAGAGCTTTAGCCTGAAGTGTCCTATCCATAGTAACTTCTTTGTGAAACAATTACAAAGGCTATTCTACTGCACTATTTTACTTTTCAGGGAAAACGTCATTATGGAGAACAGAAAGAAATACAAGGGGAGTAAGGAATGTCTGTTCTAAGGAGCTATTGAAATGAAAGTTGAGAAGCATCTAGGAAACTCATGGATTGGACATGCTGAACTAAGTATAAGGGCAGTGATATTCATTGTAAAAACATTGTTTACAAAGCACAGCAAGAGTAGTATCTGACTGAGTCCCACATGGGGATGCATTCTAGGCTGTGAATTTTGTCTGTTGGCTTTAATTTCTGAGAGATAATGAGGAAGAGAAGATGCAAAGAAATTTCATAAAAAGAAACTAGAAGCCCATGTGGCCTGATTCATATTTTTAATACAGGACATGCATGCTATTGTAGAGCTCCTGGTTAATTACATGTTTTCATATAACTAGCAACAAAAGCTTCACGCTGGGGAGAAAAATAGGAAGAGCAATCTCATCAGAAAAGCTGTGGACAAATTTAGTACATGAAGTTGAGGTCAAATCATCATTCTATCCCATCAAACTCAGTGAAAAAAACCTCAAAGACTGTAGTAGGCCCTTAGTCTTTTCACCCTCGGCTTAATTATGTTACCCTCTGCTTAAATTATGTGCTGGTAGTATTACAATGCTTAGAAACTTCTCCAGCCTCCAGTTGAGTCTGCCCATATTGGATTCTGCTTTTTTATGTCTTCCTCCTATACAATTCTGGCATAATAATTCAGGGCATAAAAGCTGCAGCCACAGATTCTCCTGGAGGATTTGACAGAACACTGCAAAAGAGCACTTGATTTTGTCTTTATTGCACCACACATGAGTGCCTCCATCTCGTTAATGTAGGAAATGTGTTATCTGAAGGAGAGGAGCTTGGAAGTGTGGAACATCAGTGGTGTGTTTTAGAGCCTCTGTTTTTTTTTTTTATTTTATCTATTAGATAGCACGGCAAATTAAATGTCTCATCATGATGAAATAGCAGCTTTTTCAAACATGTCCATTTGGCAAGAAAACATGTATTTTTGTCAGTGCACTAACCTCAGTCTCACAAGCGGGCTGACTGGCTTCCAAGCTGTAATAAAGGAAGTGACAAGCTGGGTTAGTTGTTGCTGGGCTCTTCTTTTTGTGCTGAAAGCATACATTTGTTTGTTTTCACAGGGGATCCTTCTCTGAAAACTTTTTCATCTAGAAGCCTACTTCATTCACAGAAATGTTAGCTGTGGAAAGGAGGCCTAGGAGCATCTGTGTTGCTTTCTGTCTCTTCTGTGAAACTGTTCCTGTCTGTGATTTCCTCTCCTTATTTCCTTACTCTCTTTGCCGACTCCCCCACAGTTGAGCACACTGTAACCGCTAATCAATGATTTTTCTAACGCTGTTACTAATTGCTAGTGCCCATGTCAATACTTCAGTACCTTATAAACTTGTGAATCTGATAACTTGCAAAATCCCAGACAGACCTTCTAATTCCACATCCATAACTCCCTTGATCTATCTTTCCTCTGAGATCACATTTTTCAATCCCATGTATTAGGTTGCTTCTTAATCCAGATCTTTCCAAGGCCCATCCATTGAAGAAGTAGGATGTGAAACTGAGGAAGGGGCCTGCTGTCCTCTGGGGTCTGAATGTTTCCCACACAGCATGGTCAGCCCCTACTCCTCTGCTGACCAGGGTGCAAAGTCATTAGTAAAGGTGGAGCTGGTGCCGAACTGTATAAGCAGTTGGCATAGCTACTGTAACAGCCTGTGCCCCACAGCCTATCTCTGGTCTAGAAATCACTTTATCTCTGTCAACGTAATGATAAGTTCTCCTCCTAACCAGGGTAACTTTTTTCCCGAACGTTCTAAGCTGAGAAGCTGAATTCAAAGTCATTACTCTGTCCTTTACTCTTTTCCCCACTCTAAATATTATAGCATTTTTTAACATCACCCCTGTTAAATTTCAGCTGGACAACAACAACAGCCTGTTCCTAAACCCCTGTAGCCCGTAAGAAACCCTATCTCGATCAGACTCACGCAGCAGCAGTAAGCGTCACCACAGGTTTAACAGATCGGCTTTCAACTAGCTGCTTTGTCCCATAGGGATTAGTATATCAAATTCGAACATCTTGCTCTTTATCACTGAGATAATTAGGGCATGCCTGCCCCCTGGATGTAAAGAAACTTGAACAAGCTCTGCAGCTAACTCTGGAGACAGCAATGTGATGTGTTGACTGAATGCTTACATCTTCAACAGCTTTGGCGCCTCTGCACTGTGTTCCAAACCATGACGTAAATCAGTCCTTAATGGGAGGGAAGGAAAGACTGCAAAGGAATCTTAACAGAGTTTTTCAACTCTCCTTTGACATAAAGGCTTCAGCACCCCTGGAAGCTCTCAAAAATCAGTATAATAACACTGTGGACATAATAAAGACCCAATATATTTCTTAGCTCTGTCTAGCTCAGGTAGAGATGCAGGTTTGTTTTGAAATTCACAAAATCAGAATACACCTGTTCAGTAACAACAGCAATACAGACTCACATTTCCACCCAGCATGGGAGAGGTGAGCAATGTATTCAGGCTCTCGGTGATCAGACCTGTTACATGAAGGTGGAAATCTGTAATTGGAAAGACAGGAATGGCACCATGAAGAGACTGGAGAGTGAAGTCAAGGTGAGGTTTGAGCTTTGATGAAGAAGTAGAGTCTTATATAGTGCCTTTTTTCTTCCCAAAGTATACTTTTCCCTCTCTAAAGCTCATCAGAAGACTATTTAGTAGACAGGCAGGCCCAACAATAAATGACATCCTTATCGATAACACCCTGACATTATGTTCAATTCATTTACTCACAGTCTTTCTGTCCTAGCTACATATAATATTTAAATATAAGGTGCTAATAAGGGCTAGGGGGCTTTCAGGCTTTTTTAAAAGAGGGCTTAGGAAAACTGCATGAAACAATGGAGGGGTTTTATTGTTCCTTGTTGCATTTTTTGTATTCTGAGTAGGTCCACTCTAACAACTATATTTTCAAATTAGCACAATTTTTACGTTCTTATTTTCAGTTCCAGTGTGTCTCATGATACAGTAAGTAAGAAACAAATTCAAGTGAGAAGGATGGGTGATGGAAATAGGTTTAAAATATCTTTAGGTGAAAAGTTAACTGCATCCTGAGGTAGTTAGGCAAGGATATAGCTAGAAAGGGTATACATACTGATTACTTACTGCCTGCTTTTTGCATTATACAGTACTGAGTTCTATTTTCTGGCTTATCTATTTAGAATCTATTTATTTAGTGTGTTGGATGGACACAATTTAAAGCAGAGGTTTGACTGATTGTATTCTTTATAAAAACCACGTTGTATCACCATACTTATGCCCAAAATCATTAGACTTGGTTTTATTTGTATGAACTTGTCAAAGCAACTTCTGTTGTTTGCTTTTCCTTAGATAACATTCAGTTTCCTTTGACAAGTATCTAATTTATGTCTATAAATTTAGCTGAATTTTGCCCTCCTAAACATTTGCTAACATTTTAATTTAGATGAATTGGTTTCAACAGCATTGATAATTATCAGCTTGTATGGAAGATGATTCTATATTTTGTCCATAGGGAAGGAGAGACAGTCTGTTTCCTGGAAATACTTATAATAGGTGTGAGAAAACACTTGAAAACCAGTTTTAGCATATGATAGTTCAGTAAGAACAGAACAGTGTCTGGCTATTTAAACCAGGCCATCTCTGTTTTCTATTATTCTGTTAGATATTATACGGTCTTTATTAGGTCAGTCCTATAATATTTACACAGAATGTCAGGTTTTAAAAAGGACATAAATCTTCAGAGGCTACAGAAACTTGGTGAACAGAGGTAAACATTCAAGTTGCTTTTATCAAATGTAATGAAAGTCTTTGCTCTTCTGTCCATTAAGAGGGCTAAGGGGATGGGATTGCTCCAAAATGTGGGGAAGAGGGAAGGGTTTGGTCTCCTTGCTACCATTGCTTGGAGTAGGTGAGAAGCAGGAATGGCTGTAGCTAAAGGAGGGCAGTAGAAAAGCTTTCCCCTAGAGAATGGCAGAGAAGCCATAGGCACCTTGACCTGCTCTGATGTCCTTGTCCCTGTGAATCTGTCCCCAGAAGTCTTAAAAATATAGCTTGTTTTTTCTTTTATTTTTTACCCAGAAGCCCATGGGATCATGTGCTGAATTTCATGGGACTAACCCACCCCTTGGCTTTTTTTAGTAATTACTCCATTTATTTGGCATTTTCTCTAAAATTCTTGTTTTCCATCTATCAGAGTTGCTCAAAAAAAAAAGAGAAGCCTTTTGGATTTCTAATAATGGCTAAACCTTATAGTTCAGGAGTCACTAAGACTTCTTGTAGTAAAATAATCATAGTCCAACTAAATGGATAATATTTCTTGAGCATTATTCCAGCAGAGATCATTGTGAGCTCTAATTAATAAGTAAAAAGCACATTCCTCTTATTCCCCCCAGGTGTTCTGGTGAAAGGAACACAGCAGAAGCTATTTTTTCTAGTCTAAAATTTATTTTGCCACGTGAACTTTAAGCATTGGAATAGTAATTGAAGAGAGTTTTGAGTTAAAGAGCAAAAAGTATATAATGGTATGTCAAAGGAAAGACAGGTTTAATAAGCGCATTTCGAGTATGACTTTCCACTGTGAAAGTACTACAAAATATTTAAATAATGAGTCTGGAACAGATTACAAGTTTATTTTCTCACTTTCTTCCCACATCCCAGGGCAATATGGATGTCACATCTTTGCTGGTTTTCCACTCCCGAAATGAAATTCCCCACAATGAAAATTACATCAACATTAAAAGGCAAATGTCTACTTAATATTTATACAAAGAAAGACACTGATGGGTAACATCTCTGAAATGCTTTCTCGTTGGAGAAATTGCGTTAGGAACAAAATGTTTACAAGCCTATCTAGGCCAGAAGTCTAATCAAATTAACACCACTTCAGTGCTAATGAGGACTGGTAGTCATTCATGTTAATTAACCATTCTGAATAAATATATTTTTAGCACCATGCCATTTAGGTAGCTCAGATCCACCATCCCTTCCAACATCTGGTGACCTTAGCAATGAAGTTACAGAAGCAGAAGGAATACCAGCAGAGGAAGAAGTTTTGAGGCTCCCGTTACGCTCCTCACAAAAAACAGGTCATGTCCTTGGTTAATGTGTTCCCAATATAAAACTCAGATGATCACAGTAATATGTTGCTATATTTGAAACAATGAATGGAAATTGCAGACTGGGGTCTGTGTGGTCCCAGAGGGACTTGTTGTATTGCTGCTGGGAGCTGCAAATCCAAACGTACCACAGCAACAAGAAAGATTGCCTGGAAGTGTGCACAGGGACCAGACTAACCTACTAGTCTCTTACTCATCTTGGATTTCGTTTGGAAAAGAGGAGTTTGTTATATGTTATAAAGCTATTAATTATCACCTTTCTAGGAAAATAAATAACTTGTATATGTGTGTGGCTATTTGTTTTACATTAAAAGTTTCTGAGATGGCTCCAGACCATGGTTGTTTGAAAATTCATTGTATTTTAATCTTAGTGTCAGTTTATTTTTGTTTGAATATATTAATTATGCTTGGATTTTTTCCTAACTTTATAACTGATAAGACATATTATCAAATCTTTTAGAATGAAGGACATAACATGCAGGTTCATTGCAATCAATTACAGGTGCATTTCAGTTTACTTAATACCTGCAAATTCCATTTTAACTGCAGAATTTAGTCTATTCAGTTAAGATGAAATGCTTGGTACTTCCTCAGATTCAAATGCAAATAAATCCCTTTAGTTTACTAAGAACTAGAGAGACATTACATGGAGAAAATAGGCTTGGAACACTCTGGGAAAGGTTTGTTTCACTTCCATGGTTTTTCCTTCATCAGCTTGCAGTTGTTGAGACAGGAAGAATGAAACAGACTGGGGATCTTCCTATTTGCATATTCCAGAGGGAAACTTTTTCAACTAATTGTCATTTAAAGCAAATGTTTTGGTGAATGTAGATTTTTTTTAGATGGGGATTCTGCATTAAATGTCACCTTCATTCATTCCTCTTTGTTTATTGGGAATAGCTGATATTCTATGAAAAAAAAATTGAGCATTTCTAACTCAAATACTGATTCTATAAATCCTTTAATTACTGTCCTGTGTGTATCTTTCTTTGCAGATGCAATGATTATCCTTAAATTCAAATACATGGATAAGATTTGCTAAACCAAAAGAAACATATGATTATTTAATAATTTGGATTTAGAAAAAGAAAAATCTCCTTTATAAATTTTCTTTGGCAATAAAGCAAATTATGCTTTTCCTTACTGTGGTAAGGTAAACAGATCTTCCCATGGTAGTCTGACAACATTTGCAAGATAAATGGATTTATATTGCAGGTCAAACATTAATTTAGATACTAAAAATGTAGTCTTAAGGAAAAATAAATAGTTGAGGAAAAGGATAGCATTGGTAGAGGCACTTTTTTGTAATATTTGTGAAGAATTCAGAGATTTTGGCAACAATATATTTATTTCCCCCCCCAGCAATCAAGCAGCAGACCAAACAGAGGAAGCTTTCCTGTCAGGCTGGCTTTCAAATTAATGAGAGAAAGAAAGCAGTGCTTCAGGACATTTTCACCGGGTGCTGTTAACTGTTTGGAAAATCCTCACTCTGATGCTGACTCATTCTTGCTCCTTCTGCCCATCACTGCAGACATCCCAGAATTATTCAGTTCCTTCAGACATCTCCCTGTTTGCAGATTTTTAGAGAACCTGATTTTCAGAGTTTCTCATAGATGGTCTGGAAAGTAAGTCATTGTAGGTGACAAGGTTTTATGCCTCTAAAGATTGGGGGTTTCAGCCATCTTTTTATATTTGCTCCAAGGCTTTTGTTTCTCACTCATTTGGGGATTGTCATTCTGAAACCTACATGACTGTCTCACACAACTGAGAAGAATATACTGAAAGTCTCTTGTCACACTGTTGTTTCTGTTCTTGCCAAGTTGCCCTCTACTATGTACCAGTACAAAAAGATTGCAGGCAAAATGCATAACTTTATCCACATGCATCTTTCTATTTCTTCCCTAACACAGTGTATGGTTTCTTTATTTTTGCAATGATATGTTTTTGAAGAGGAAGCTTAACACATTTCTTAGTTTTCCTATTAGGAGCACAGAGAGAATCAGTCAATGTCTAGTTGAAATGAAGCTAAGAAAGATTGTTATACAGTTAAAGTTTAAGGGTAGGACAAAATTTACGAAGAGAGGAAATATCATTTCTTAGCTGTTTTAATTGACAGCTTGAAAAGTACACAGGCTTGTGGATTTGCTGGGTCTTTGGTTCTAAAGCAGAGGCAGAGAGCTTCAAGCGAAGTTTGGAAACTGCTTCGAATCTAACTTAATTATGTTAGCTCATTAGACAATTTCAAAGACAAATGCAGTTGGTATCCGAGCAGAGCAGGATACTTTATCAGAATAGAAGTAATAACATTTGTAGCCCCTGTGGATTGTAGAGAGAGAAAGACAGCTAATTATAGCACAAAGCTAATGACTAGCTAGAACGAGATTTGAGGAAAATTATTATGTGTCAGATCCCTATGTCTCTATTGATACAATTATTTTTGTCATCAAATACAGTTGTGAGTGTGTTTCTAGGCATATTTTTGAAGATCATTTGTAAGTAAGTCTTTCATAAACAGGACTGAGAAATTGTATACAGAGCTATTGTTTTCTGAGAAAAGATCCAGATGTAACATGGTCTTTCTTCGCTGTATCAGTTGCCTTGTCCAATTTCATTATGGTGTGCAGCAGTAGTTTGGATTCATCCATACAGATGGATAATACTAGCGGTGTTGTGGATGAAGTATTTCTCATTTAGATATTCACTGCTTGCTCATCTAAGGTATTCAAGGCCTTAATTCATCATTAACAGTTTGGATCACACTGGTTTTTTACAAAACAGTTCTGCAGGAAACATGTCCATATGCATCTCAAGCAGCATCAAAAAACATTTGATAGATAAATAAGCAGTGCTTCTAGCTGTGAGTTCATATTACAACTACTTTAAAACAAATCTTTCATGTTATTTTAGTGAGTTCTGGACGTTTCATATACATATGGATGGCACAGTTAGAAATAGAGATAGAATCTGCATTTTGCAAGTTTTCCAGTAAGTAGTGGAAGTACTGAAACATAATTTCCTAATATTTTGTGCATTGTAGAAAGAATTTCTGCTGTTTAATATGATGCAAGAATGTACTGAGTTTTTTCCACTGTCTTTGCATATAAACTGTATGAAAAATTAAGTTTATACTCAAATCTTCCCTATGAAGTGTCACTGGCAATCTTGCTATTAGTGCTATTTTCATGAAAATTCCTGATATTTGATATACCTAAGTCTTTAATCTGTCAAATTTGAGTGAAACTCATTTTGAGTATCAATAAGTTTAAAAAGATGGAACAAGCAGCCATATATACACTGACAGCATGACTGTCTTAACCTGCTCTCTCTAGGAATGTAAGTTAACAATAAAACAAACCACAAGCTTTTATCTCAACTCAGAAAAAATGCCTCCAGCTGCAAGGAAGAGCAGGACATTAGTTACCAGTGCTGGCAGCTGAAGGAAGACTTGCTCCAGTTCCCACAGACATGGTGTGATAGACTGTAAAACAGTAATGTCAATAACTAAAAATGCTTGCATGGGTTTGCTTTAGTACTTGCTGAGTGTGGCAGAACTTCAAAACTAAGCCAGTGTCCCTTGAGCAGAAATGTAGAAATGGTTAGGCCTCCAAGTCTGTAGGGTAGCTAAGTGGCTTAACCTGTACAGAAAGTTTAGGTCCTAGAAGTGATAAAAGGAACCAAACCCTCTAATTCAAGAGTGTGTGTGATTCAGGAAATTATGGGCTTGTCAGTGCCCCCAGCTCTAAGGTACTGATCTTGAGATGAAAATACAAGGAGAAAGGACTGTTATGAATTCCCTGAAAAAAGTTGAACAAACAACTTCACCTTGAGAGCCCTAAGACATTAGCTCAAGGGGGTATTGTCAGGAAGGACTAAGTGGTGCTGGCTAGAGCACAACAGGAAAACAACATTGAGAACCTTCTAGTCAATGTTCTTGAGTCCATCTATTTTTGCAGATGTAGAAATTAGAGTACAACCAAACACTAACTATTTTTTATGTTGCTGTATCACAAAAGCAACCAATTCGTCGCCTTTTACTGTGCTATATGTGCTGAAAGCAAACACACACACAAGCACACATTTCTTACCTTGAGTTTACAGATGAAGCAGAAGTTGGCAAATACTTAGGGCACAGAGAACTGGAGAAAGTAGAAATAGGGCAGCACAGGTCTGTGGGTAGAAACAAAGTAAACAGAAGACACGGATGGCAAAATTTGTGAAGTTTTATGGATCTTATGATGAAAGAAAGTAAGGAGTTCAATGAAACTATGTGAATGTTTGCAGACAATTCCTCCTGAGAGGGACTTTCACGACCTAGGGTGTGAGAAATCCCGGAGGTGTTTTTTTATAAATGTATGACACATTTTTGTTTTGCTGCCATCAGAGAACAGTCAGGTGGAATGTGTTGGTTATGGAGATATTGGGTTCTTTGTTGATATTTGAAAAGAATACCATTACAAGCTCCAGGGAGTCTAAGTGACAGGCTCTCAGATTTATGTATTTATGTGGATATAAAAATACAGAAATGGCAATGTGATTTTGAAGTCTTACAGAAGAACAAGCAAAAGGAGAAAAAGAACACCAACAAATGTAGAAATTGCACCAAAAATGCATTTTCTTATGATGTTTAAATTATTCTTAACACTCTGCATGCCTCTAAGCTTCTTGCTCCTCAAATTGTTCAGGTATTGACATTCTTCAAGTAAAGAAACAAATCATATTTGATAGAATGAGGTCACTTCTGTTGGGATGTTTGCAGACAGACTGCTCAAATTTTCCAGAAAAACTGGATAATCTATGGACCTGTAAGGTGTTCCCCAAGTTCCTCCTCACAGTCCAAGCAGCTCCCAGATTCTTTAGTATAACAAGTGAACTGTAACAAATGCTAGAGGAAGGAGAAGGTAGGGACCCCCCCACACACACACATTTACTTCAGAATTTGTTTGAATTTTAGCTAAGGCCTGTTGTATGCGATTGTGTCCAGTCTTAACACTTTTGTGAAAAGGGAAAGTAAAGGTTATAAATCATCATCATTTTTTCTTGTATGAAATTATTTGTGTTCAAACTCACTTAGTTGAGGTGACGTCCTTTATGTAGCTTTTACTGTGAAACTATATTTTTTGTGTGATTTTAATTTTTTAAGTCAGTCATTGATCATGATATACAAAGTTAGTGAAGTCAGGTAATATTTGAAAGTAAGTGTTCCATCACTGGTGTGAGAAGTGTGATTGAGGAGGGATAACCCTTTGCAAGGCATTGGATGTGATACACATCGAACCTTGCCTAGCAGCTAAGGAAGGAGATTGCTCTAAGTACAAGCATCTGAAACCTGCTGGAAACCATGTCATCTTAACAGCAGTTTTGAGCACAGATTCTTCTTTGTTCTGCCAACAGCTTTTAGTCCCACTGATCTCATATCTGTGACAGTGTTTTTAAAGATGTTGTGCATGAGGAAAAAGCTAAGTATGAGTGGCACAAATTTAGATCAACTATATTTTTTGTGTATCAAGGCAGTGGTGACTTCCTAAAAAGCTATGCACTGCTGCACATGAAATGAAAGAAAGGAGCTAAACCACAAGGTATTGTAAGCTATATAGTTCAGCCTAGGTTTCAGCTCTCCTTCGCCCCATCCATTGCTTCCTTTCAAGTACAATTTAAAAGGCAGATTGATAGCACAGCTAGCTGGAGGATTTGATTCTAGACACATAAAAGTGGCTGTATATGGTGATGGAGTCTATATCCCTGGGCTGCACGTCCTACTTGTGTTCCACAGGCATTAAGCAGAATAGAGAACCAGTCAAAATAGCTAAAAAGCTGGGCAAGGGGCATGTGCTCTGTTTTCCTGATGTTATCCCTTTTCTTTCCCTAGGAGAATTAAATGAAGCTACATGTATTAAGACATTTTTGGTAATCTAAAGTTAATCAGATTAAAGATTAAAGCACTCTAAACAGGGGAAGATAGAAAAGTGCTTCTGCACCCCTAGATCTGATTGAGAAAGCTGGTTGCATCTCATCTTACCTATTACTATAGCATCTAATATGCTGCCTTTCCATTTAAGCCCAAATTTTCACTAGCAAGAATCTGAAGCCATAGACCAGATAGGAGATACAGACTGTCCAGATTCCACTGTCCTTCATACTTGCTCAGCTCACACACAGAGACCAAATTAATCGCAGCAATAAAGAATGAGGATAGAAGTATGAAGGCAGCATGGTTAACTCACTCATCAAGGAGGGAATTTTCCAGGCTTGTACTTCCTACACTAAGGAAAATCTCCTCAGTGATTTCAAGTATGTTGCACAAATATTTTTATTTATAAGTTTTTATTTATTCCTCACAGAATGAGCAACCTGAAGCTGCTGGTGTCCTGTGACTCAGACTGGCAAAACAGAATTTGTTCATAAACTCAGGATTTTTATGCACTAATTTCTCTGCTCTAATCTTTAATATAGCATGGTTCCGACTATGCCTAACCTGGGAACCAAAAAAGCCTTGGAAAAGAGGGGAGAAAAGCTAAAAACTGAGTCCTTCTAGGTATGAGAGAGGTTCCTTTCTATTCATGAGGGGAACTGTACTTACACGGTGTCATGAGGAAAGGGAGACGTTTGTTGTATTGGGGAAAGAAAGGGAGAAGTCCTTTAAAAAACATGGGGTAAAAACCATCCCATTCTAAATAATGGAGATGAATGTAATTCATCAAAACACAAGGTCTGGGAGACTCCAAGGGTCTATTACTAATTTTACCATTAGCTAGCAATAAACAACAGTGCTTTCACTGCTCCGGTTTTCTCGTTTTAAAATGGGTATTATGAAACTTTCTGCATGGAGACTGCTTAATTAATTGACATTTGTAGAGCAATTTCAGATCCTTGGAGGAAAAGGGTTGGAGGAGAGTTAAGCCTTATGGCAACAAATAACTTGCAAAACTCGAGCTGGTTTCCAAATAACTCTATGCTGATGGGAAAAAAAGAAGGACATACTGAACCAGTGTGATTATTGTCACATGTTTCTCTCTCTCCTTCCCCTGCCCTTTAATGCTACCTTTAGCAGAACAGATAAAAGATGCAAATAAATCTAGAGAGGCTTTGGAGTCTTGGGTAAGGGAGAGAAATAAAAAGTTCTTTTCACAAGGTCAAGGTACTAGGTCTAGAAGATGGAGGAAAAATCAATTAACAAAGGCAGAAAAAGAAATAAACAGGTTGTGAACTGAGTTTAACATTATCTATGCTTTATAATCTACCAGACAACCAATATATGTATATAGGTCAATACATATATATGCATACAGCTAAAGTATAGATTCCTAAGCAAAGGGAACAGGGCAAGGGGAGGGAAGCTAAGACTGACTCATTTCTCCAGGATCGTATGACTTTCTATCTGATTACAAGGGGAAACTTCTGCAAAGAGAGAAGTTAAAGCAAGCTGAACTGTTTCCCCTGATCTGTGAGACATTGGTTCACTTTTTCCTTGTGACAAAGGTGTTCCAGTTGGTTTACGTAACAGCAAGAGGAAGAGGCTGGAGTTACGGTGAAGATGGAAAGTGCACCCACCATCTCGCTAGCTTCTTGTCTGATTGGTTTTTTCAGAGTCTCCTTTCTTTGGCTAAGCTGCAACAACACAGTTTCTTCCTTACCAAATGAGCTGTGATACCAACTGCAGCTGGCCAGCACGACAAGAAATGTGCTAAATGGCTGATCGGACAGATTATCAAGGAAGCTGCAGAACTGTGCTGGAAAGCGGGTGGGGGATGGCTTTTTCTGTGGTACGACATGAAGTGGGATCAAAATCTGAGAAACTCCTTCTGCATTCATGAGTTTCCAAAGGCATCCCAGAGCAGTAAAGAGCAGCACACTGCTGCCCACGGGGCAATACCTAGGAAGCTACGTACAACTTTTGCAGCAGTGTCCTTCTTTCTGAGACCTTGAGGAAGTCTGCACTGCAAATGGGCCAGATGTTTCTTCCTGGAGCTGTCAGATCTACACCAAGCATTGCTGTGACATGCAGAAGTTCAGAAAATTGAGCGCAAAAACCTGCCCATTCATTATAGGGAAGCCAGATCTGCTCTCCTTTAAAAGACTTCACTAACCCTCTTGTGGGGAAAAATAGGCAGAACTGGACTAGCAGAAAATTTGAAATTGAGTGGGAAGGTGTGAACCATCATCTCTTCTTGCCGCAGGAACAACTGTTGTTGCTCACTGCCGCAGAGTAATTCTTTTCCTCCCACTCTCTGGGAAGGCAGGATCAGGAGCAGTGTACATGCTTTGCATCTTTGCCAGGGATGAAGAAAACAAGGGCAGTAATAATAAATCTGTATCCCTTCAGCATTGAAGCTTTTTGTCTTTGTTCATCAAGTATGTTGGATGTGATATCAGGTAAGATGGTGCTTGTCTGCCTTTTGAGGTTAAACATAGACTCATGGGATGCAGGACACATATTCTTGCCCCTCTAAGCTTCAGTGACCCCACTGTTTTAAGGGTTAACAATTACAGCTGCTCTTTCTTGGCTCCACAGTAGTGCAGATTTGTGATACTCTGCTCATACCTTTCGAGCACTTTCTTCTTCTCCAGCTGTGAAATCCAGATCCCTTTCTCACGCAGGCTTTTCATTTTGGTCTGCCTTGACCCCAGTCTCTCAGACTTCATTTGTACTCATGTATTCCAGCTTCTCTTCCCATTGCCATCTCCCTGCTCAAGTTTTGTTCTCCCTGTAAAACTCGAGCGGTTTCTCTTTATGAAACACCATGACATTGAATTGTTTATGCTGCTATTGTTCCTGTTCTCATCTTTCAGTTTCTTTCTATATTGTTTGGATCAGAATTTCCTCGCAGCAAGGACTATCTGTTCATCTGTGCTGAGTACAGCAGGTATGTATCCTCTTTCATCTCGTCCCAATTTTGTTTTAAAACTCCGTCATTCTTCAATGGGATGTTTGGGTGAGGAATTGTTGGAGTCTGCAGCAATAAGAACTATCTTCTTGTATACATGGATACACATGGATATCTTTAGAACCAGATTCCAGACTTGGGGACAGTTTTCTTTTTCTTTAAATTGCCTTCATCTAGTTTAAATGCAGCACATTCACATGACACTCCTCATCCCAAAAGCATCTGTAGTATTTATGCAAAGGCCTGTCTATTATGCCAGCATATCTCTGAAATAGTCCTACTAATATCAAATGAATTAAAATTTAACAAAACTAGATCAAAGACTGAATGTGTAAAAATACTTTACCACAACTTTGCAGTTGGATATTTATAGTTCTCTGGAAACCTCATCCTCATACTTGGCAACAATCAAAAACCAAATTGTTAGGATGCATTAGAAAAGTAATAGAGAAAGAATCAGAACACATCATTATGCCACTGTATAAATCTATGGTTTGCCCGCATTATGAATACCAATGAGCCCATCTTGAAAAGGAGCTGTTTAGACCTTGAAACAGTGGAAAGATGGCGCATGAGGATGCCTAGAAACACCAAAAAATGTTATGCAAGAAGAATGAAAAAGAGTGGAGGTGCATCAGCTTGAAGAAGAAATGGCTGAAAGGAAAATATGATAGAGGAACCTGAAATCACGAGTGCTGCGGAGAAGCTGAATTGGGGAAAACAAATATTTCAGGAGAATTGGGGAAAACCTCATAAAGTAACAGTGAGTGCTTTTTCACTGAGTAATAAAAGTAATAAAACCATGGGCTTTATTGTTGGAGAAAAAATAGGATGCCACAAAATGGGCTTACATGGGTTAAAGATGACTGGGTGTATTTACAGGAGAAAAAGTGTAGCAAGAAGAGAGGGTCACTGAAAACCTTTAAGTATGGTAACAGGAGTGCTCCTTTCAGCTCAGAAAGTCCCTAAACCAAATCAGGCACCTGGAGGAGTTCAGGATCAACTACTCTGCCTCTATTATTTCACATGTTCACTAAACATCTGCTATTGAGCATTATAAGAAACATAGGATTATTCTAGACCTTGCCAAATGTTGCTATCCTTGTGTTTCCATGGCCTTATTTTTGAACTGTGAAGAGAAAGGTGTATTTCAAGAAGCAAAAAAAGAGATTGACAGTCTCCCAACTAAACCAGAGGCAAACTTTAGACAATTAACTTCAGCTGAAAGATAGGTCTCAAGCCTTCCATTTTAATATTTAAAATTTAAAGCTACAGCCAAGTGAATGTGTTTGTGGAGGAATATGGGCTAAGGTATATAGTATTTCAAGATTAACATGAAATTTTTCATGCCAGGAGGAAAGAAGCCCAGCATACTTCCAGAATTTTGAATACCTGAAGGATATGTCTCTCACATCTGCATCTTTCTACACATCTACCCATTGACGGATTTATCTTCTGCCTTTCTCCAGCCCATACCATACCAACAGAAAGGATTTATTTGAGAGCGCTCAGTTAGATTCTGCATTCAAACCCCTCTATATGAAAAGGTAGAGAGAATCTCCTGCAGCTGAGAGGAAGGGAAAGACTAAATTACTTAAGGGATGACTGCAACAAGAGGAGAACCTGACTGCAGCAGAATATACTTTGTTCCAACACTAAACCTCTTCCAGAGCAGCTGTCCTGTCCTTATGCAACACTCAGCACAGTTAACATCTGAGTGATTTCCACCAAGGCACCAAATCCAGTATTTGACTCATGTTTTTTGTTTGCTAATTCATCCTCCACCAGGGAGAAAACTGTGTGCAACGTGTGTTCTGTTATGAGGGAAATGGTTTGGGGTTTTCTATAGGTGCAGAGGATGTTTTTCTGGGTGACATCACATGGCATCTAAGATGAAGTCAGGTATCTATGATGGCATATGCATTCAGAGGAACAACGAACAATCCCGACCACCTACTCAGCAGAGCCGTCAGATACAGGCACCTGCATTAAGTGGATGAAGAACTTTTGGACCGTTTCAAAGCTTTCCTTCACCCTTCGCTTAATTTTATGCAGAAATTGAGCACATACTTTAGGAAGACTAGTTGACAAAACAATGCAAATATATATGCAAAACATCCAAATCCGTGAGGTAAACTAGATGCCATGTTCTGTCCCTGGCAAATAGATGGGCTTCAAGGCATTTGGTGTAGGTCCTGTATGTAGCATAAGGCTTTGTGCTGCTGTTTGTTTCAAGACATTTCACATCTTTAAGATGCAATATGCAGGTGATAGTGGGAAAATCCCTCACTTTAATCAGGAAATAGAAAAGCTTGGAGACTAGTGGAAGGGAGATGAGTGGGAGATCTGACATAGATGTAGTAAAGGGAGTGGGCGGTGTTTGATTTTCTTTTCTTAGAGTCTTTCTTTCTGGTTTGGTTTTTTTTTTATTTATTTATAAGACAGAAGCTAAGCTGCTAAATTTGAATTCTGAGGGGGACTCTGAACTTCAGGATCTTCATTAGTGCGTTGCTTTGGATCTAAAACAAGCTGTGGGCGGGGATTTTTTCCTATTTTAAGTTACAAAATTCCTCAGGGCCTTCCCTGTTCTGCATTAAAAAATATCTGATAATTTCTTAGCTGTACAAAACTCACGAGCTTACAAAACTCACTTACCAACTTCAGAGCCTTGCAGCTCCCCTGGAAGTTTTAGTTATTATCTCCCAACAGATTTTGGACTGGTGCCAACATGTGTTAAAGGACTTTTTTTGTGACACCGTTATTTGGGACATATTCAACCTGCTGATAACAGGTGTCAGCAGGATATGTGATTTTTAATATCCACTGACAACAAAGTCAGAAAAGGTCTGGTAACTTTAGATGGCACATGTCTGAACCAGAGTCTGTCTCCAATACAACACCCTAGCAAATGTGATAAGGACAAATTTATCTATAGCAGGTGGTCTGAGAACGGACCTAACCAGTATCATGTTAATACAAATAGGAGCCACTGTGATTAGTTTTGGCTTGTGGGCTGGTACTTAGGTGAGAAAATGGGCATTAGCCCGTAACTCTGCTCTTTCTGTGGTGCTAAACAGCTTTCCCAATGGAGAGAAATATGGGATGCTCCTAGAGGGGAAGGCTGATCGTATGGTCAGCTTTCCATACAGCATGTGTCTCTGAATTACTTGAGTAGCTGGCTGCAGAATGTATGAGACAAGACATTACGTTTATGCATACTGGGTAGTGAAGAGGAAAGCAGACTGGTCAGCCTGCTTGGTTTCACCAATGAAAATAAGTACTGAAATTGTTTCTCTAAGACAAACATCGTGGTTTTATGACAACGGCAATATCTTTATCCCCATTTTTTGAGGAGCTGCATTACCATCAAAATACATTTGAAAAAGGGTCATTACTGCAGCACATGCAAAGCAGTGCATAGATCATCAGGTGCCTTCTTATTCTCTCTTCAAAAAGAGGATGCCTTTTATTATCAAGCCAGTAACCCACAAAGGGCTCACAGAAGTCTGTTGCTGGAGCATATTGCTAAAATCCTGCACAATTTATGGATTGGTAGCAGAATCATCTACTGTCAACAGAGGTGCTGTTCATGCTCATTAGGTCTACGTATTGAGCATCTTCCCAAATGGATAGGGGCAGCTCTACCATGCTGAGATCTGTTTACAAGAGTAAATGACTTGATTGGATTACATCTTTTATTTCTGTGATCAAAAGCAATGGCCGACGGAACAAAATAATGGCCTTAACCCTTTCAGCTTGAAAATATATTCACATTTGAATAATAGGAGTTAAAAAACCCCCAACCTTCTCTGTTCTTTCAATTTTATGTTCAGTAACTGAAAAATTAAACAAGACCTCACACATCTGCAGTTGAACTGGGTGCATCGTGATCTCACGCCATCATTTTTGAAATAGATGCACCACACGATCTGTATCTCCTCTGCCATTAGACCTTGGACTCATTTGAGAGCAACTTGAGCATTTTGCCAGGTGCTCTGGTACCTGAAGCTGCAGGAGGCATGTGCACAAGGAGCAGTTTTTACTTCCTGTTCTGGAATCTCAGCCTTCTAGCTGGTTTCAGTGCAGTTATTTACTACACCGGGGAAGTGGAGGAATCACCATTCCTTGAAGCATTCAAGAAACGTGTAGTTGAGGCTTATAGTGACATGGTTTAATGGTGGACTCGGCAGTCCTGGGATGACAGTTGGACTTGGTGATTTTAAAGGTCTTTTCCAACCTAAATTAATCTATGATTCTATGATTACTAGGTACAGAGAACACTTTGTTACAGAAACAATTACCATGTGAATGCAAACACAACCTTACCTGGTTTCCAACAAGCCGTAGCTATATAGGATAGGCAGATCTACAGTGCACAAAAAACTCCCTCCTTCAAGGGAGAATACTGCTTTTCTCACATATCTTTGGCTTCCTTCCAGCTGCCACTATGAATTCCTGCTCTGATGCCACTGCTCTTACACTTGGATGACACAACTACTATCTGCTCTGTAGAATATTTGCCCTACCTTAGTACCCTATGATGAGAGGGGAGATGCATTTTCTCTGTCTGCCCTTGCCATCTTTGTAGGTATAAAAGGGAGGGTAAAAAGCCTGCTCTGTGGACCCCTTCAGTGTGTTACTCTCTCCTTTTTAGCTTTCCCTTTTTTTTTTGTCTTGACCCTGACTCAGTTTTAGGATGGGTAGTAGATATCTCCTTTTGAGGAAACCTTTCCAGACTGAAACCTCTGCAAGTAGAGCCCTTCTAATTACGTTTCTTACAAGATAACCATCCTGAAGGAGTTGCATAATCCTCCCTTGCACTGTCCTGCTGATGAGCTGCAAATTGACACTATGTAAAAATAGTCGAAGCTTGGCCTCCTTTCTTCTTTTGTGACTGTTTTAGAGAGCTCCTTTCTTCAGAGCATCACTTACAGATTTGGATATTTGCGTGTGGTGTGACTACCTTTAAGCTCTGCTTTATTCATCTCTCTCTTTTTTTTTTTTTTTTTTTTTTTTTGGTTTTGGGGTTTTTTTTTGCTTTGTTTGTTTTGTTTGTTTTCTTTTTTCCTTGCCTGCCTATAACATTATCTCTGGGCTGTACTGCTTTTTAGTGTATAGAAAAGCCGGTGTAGCTGCAAGGAAAGGAGTCTT
This sequence comes from Psittacula echo, assembly GCF_963264785.1. Lineage (NCBI taxonomy): Eukaryota > Metazoa > Chordata > Aves > Psittaciformes > Psittacidae > Psittacula > Psittacula echo. The sequence goes on from NC_137738.1 coordinate 102,662,731, forward strand.
CATTTCTGTAAGGTTCCTTCATTCAAAATCAGCTCCTAATTACTGCAGGCTTACTTTTTTAGCAAAAAACCTAAGAGTTTTGTAGAGGACCAGGTCAGGAAATGAGGATTTGGCTTAATCACAGCCTTAAATCCCATTCAGAATTGCGATAGAGTCAAAGAATAAGGATTGCTTTCTTTTTTTGAATCTGAGCCTGGATCAGAGTCTGTGTTGCTCAGTGGACTAAAAAAGAAAAAGTTAAATAGCAAAGGTAAAAAATTCAGGAAAAGTTGAAGGAACAGAGGGAATATTTGACTGGTATTTTGCATGATTAAAACCTTTTTCCTGGTCTAGATCTCTTGGAGTGAGTATTCAGAAAGAATGTTGAAACTATTCTTCAAACATACCAGTTTCTGGCAGAAGATCTGATTGGTTATGGCTGATAATAATGGAAATGTGAATCACATTATAATTTCATATCATAAATTTCATTCATACAATCTGAGCAAGCTGGTTTTCTTCATTCCTTTTGCATGATCACACTTTTTAAAATGAAAAAGATCACAGAAGCATCTGAATAAGTAGACATCCAACCAATTAAATCTGTGACTGAGATGAAAAATGCATTTTATGATAAATTCTGTACAAATGTAGAGGATGAGAGTCTTTTCCCTGACAATGAAATCAAGCTCCAAGTAAACGGATAAGATATAATAAACAAGTAAAGAATAGGTAAATTGCAACTTTTACTGCTTACAAATTATGAATTAGAAGACCATTGACTCAGATAAACAGTCGAGCTACAGCAGTCCAACAGATTCTCTTGCATTAGCTGAGACACAGTAATTTATTCCTCTGCTCATTGCAGAAGATTCTAAGTTGGCAGATTTGTCATTGGTTAGCCATATGCATGGGGACAGGTAACACACCTCAGTAAAAAAATCTGCTGATACCACCTGAGAATGATGTTGAGGTCATGTCTGGTGAGGAAGAGATCAGAAGTGAATGAATAAAACTGATCAGCTGAAACCAGTAAAGAACAGAATGAGAACATCTACCTGGTTTGCTAGAGGACTTAATGTGACATTGAGATCAGGTGACTGAAATTCCACTGAAATATAGGCACTTTACTTCCTGACAAGCCATCATGGTCCATGATGCTATCAGGCTTGTGTTGTTCTGGAACACATTCTCATTAGACTAAATGAGGGAGAATGATTTGGTTTGATTCACACATCCTGAGTTTGAGTTAAGCCTCACTTGCAATGTAAGAATTCTGTTCTTGTTCCTTCCTTTCTTGTTTGGTTTTTTTTGCTTGTCTGTTTTTTGTTTGTTTGTTTGTTCTTTGGTGGTTTTTTTTTTTTTCTTATTTGTTCTTTTCCTCTCTTCCTTTTATTTTTTATCTTCTTTTCTTGCCAATTATTGATTGGTGGTTGGTTGGGGTTTTTTTAAGAAACCATGACCCAAAAGCAGGCAGTGCACAGTTACACAAGCCAGTACAGATCTGATACTTCTCAAAGAGAATCATACCTAACCTGTTGGTCAATGTTATACTGAAATAATCACTAAAATATGAGATTGCGTCTACACTACTGAGGATAGCAAGGTGTGGTTGTTCTCCTCTGCAGTGGAGTGGGATGGAGACAAAATCTTGCTTCTTCTTTGTGACTGTTTCATATTTTGGTTTCAGGAAGCCAGGATAACTCTGTTAGGTAATCATGAAGGCACAAACTAGCTTTTTGCTAGTTTTTACCCAATGATAATGTCATGTCAGTTACATGGAGAAGCAGTGTTGCTATAAGAGCCATACTTAAAGTTTTACATTTCGGGTATCTTTCTTGATTTTTATCTGCCTCTATTTTTAGTAAAGGTTGAGAAATTTTTAATGGTAATTATTTATTGATGGATTTAAAAAGCTTCTGTGAATAATCATAACTCCAAGCCATTTATTTGATCCACTTTAATGTATCAAAGATGGAAAATGCTGTTTTAGATGGAAGTTTCAATTGCACAGATCTTCAGATTCTTTCAGCTGCAGTTGTGTACTTCTGTCGAGTGTATGAAAATGCAAAAATGCAGATATATCTGGGTTAACACTCAGTTGCATGAGTAGTTTTCTATGTCTTAAACACTGTTGAAATACTGTGTACGTGGACAAGTGTACACTGCCCATGCAGAAATAACAGGCATGTCTGCTACTGCTTGTCCTTTCCTGAAGGTTGTATTTCATCTTCAAATTTTCATGAATCTTTTCCGTATCTTTCAGAGGGAGGCATTTCTTCTCTAATCAACCATATGATCCTTCAAGTTGTCTCTTCAATGTTGAGAATAGAAAATGAGGGATTTATTTCTGTACTGAAGGAAAATTTTGAGTGCTGTGTCTCTATGTTCCTTAAAGCAGTAGGCATTAAGTGTGTTGCAAGACTATCCATGCCCACCCTTCTCTGTCTTCTGTGATGATCTGAAGAATAAGGGAAGTTTATTGATGGGAAAGAAGTTTGGAGGAAAAGATAGGAACAAAATGGATCAGATATGAATGTTACTACAGGAATTTTAGCGAAGGAGCAGGAACAGAAAGAATACAGAAATGAGAGAGTGAACTTCTTCAAGATCATATTTCACAGTTCTTTATTGCTGTCTGCTCCCTGTTCTATATGTATTGGGGAAGGAAAAATACAAAAACTGCAAGAACAGTGATAAATGCTTCTCTGTGGTGCAAATGACTTAATAAAAACTCAACTTTCATTTGTGTTTTATCATCCTTTCACCAGGCATCCATGGTGTGCTATTTATAGCTGCATAATTCACAGTAGCCTGTCAATTATCCTATAGGGCATTTCCTCACTGTTGGTTGGAAGGCAATGGAATATCCCAGCTGAATGGTAGTATTTGCTGTAACACTATGGCAGACTTGCAAATGCGATTTTGTTGCAGGCTGCCTATGGCTGGGATGGAAATCTTGAAAGAGCACCAACAGTTTTTCTGCCTTCCTGCTTTATGCCAAAAACCAACAAAAATGAGTGAAGGAAAAAATCTTGGCTCTCTCTTAAGCAGCATTTTTTATTCGGTCACATTTTTGTTGTTCTATTCTGCTGTGAGATGTAGCCAGGGTGTAATGCTGAGAAGATAGGAAGTTTTTCAGCTTTCAGGGCATTACTGGCTCTGGTCTGGCCAGTTCAGAACATGAACAGATGAAGATATATATTCTTTGCCCCCTCTCAATGTACATATATGATTTTTAAAATCTGCCATGGTAAGGATTAGCAAGCTCCAATTGTTTTAATTTAATAGTTTTAATTTACAGAACCTTGAAGGAAGGCATCCTTTCTTCATCTGGAGAAACAGGGTCTGGGAATCAACCATTAGCTTAGAGTAGAGTCCCTAATTAATCCTCATTTTTAGAGGTTCACACCTGGTTTCTGACCTGCTTTTCATCTGGCATTGTATCAGCTAAATTAGTCCTTTTCTTTTTTGGAATCATGTATTGACAGAACATTGATTCCCATCAACCTAATCACCTGCATTTCACTATTCCTTATAAAATGTGGAAATCAAAACTATATTGTAGCATTCTGGTCTTGGTTTTACCAGTGACATATGACCAATTAACTTTGTTTTCCTAGCCTTCCTTTTGCTCAATGTTCATCCATTCAGAACACCTAAATGCTTTTGAAGCTCCACAGGCCCTCCTCGTATATCTGCACTGAATCCCATGCTCCTGGAGAACATTTGCAACATGCAAAAAAACCAAAAACGGCAAACAGGGAGAAGAAAAAAAATAAAATAGTAATCAAGATCCCTCCTTTTGTCTGCTCTGCAGTGGTGATTTACAAATTTGCCTATTCTTATTGAGATTATCAGCAGCATATGTATGCTCACTCAATGAATGTGTCATACCAGTCTCGTAAAAAGACACATAATCTTTTCATTTAATGATTTCACATTAACATCTACTTTTGAGAATGAGTTGTTGTCTAATCTATTCAAACTGGAAATGATTAATATTGCATAGTTCTGATATTTCCATCAGACTGTGATAGGGCAAATACCTTGTGGAAATCTAAGCACATTATATCTCTACTGACTCCTTTAACAGCTCAACTTGTAGTGTCCTGGAGGATGCAATCAGGCTTATGTGACATGATTTATTTTTTCAAGAGGTGCTGTTGAGAGGCAGTACTTATACAGCTGTTCCTTACTTCTTTCTAAGATAAATGAATGCTCAGTCAGGTTTTCCATTAATTTGTTGGGGGTTATAGCAGGGTTTTTTTGTTGCTCAGGTTTCCTTGCTTGCTTTCCGAGTATCAGAATTTAATGTTTCTCTATTCTTCCAGACTGTGTCTGTACCAGGTATGCTGAATATAAATAGTAGCTGTCCAACATACCCTAAGCCAACTTTTCTTACTTCTGGTGAAAGCTATTTGGGTTTGCTAATATATTCTCTTTCTTATGGTTATGGTATAATAGTTTGCTGAGTTACTTTTTACCCAAAATATTTTTTTATATATAATTTTTTGCATTTAGGAAGCCCCCCCCAAATTAAGTATTACCGCTTTCCTTTTTATTCATGCATGGCAAATAGACAGACAGAGAGCTTGTTTTACCTGTGTTTCTATTTCTCTTTCTATATCCATCTTGCAATAAGTAACTTGCAGGAGTAAATCCAACCCTTTACTGTGCTGTAAACCCAAAGCTGGTCAAAGGTGGTTTTCAGAACTGTGGTGTCAATCCTTTTTGACTACCAGAAAACTTCTTTTGAGTAGTTGTCTCCTGGCTTTCATTCACATTTTCTTCCTAGACATATATATCCCAGCCAGTTTGCAGGCTATGGCAAGAGTATTCCATGTTTTCTAGTCACATGGTTTGAGAAAGTCTTACGGTTGTGTAACTGGTTTCTTGTTGTTAAGGCATTGTTTGTCCAGCTGGAAGTTTGATTTGTACGTGTAACAGATCGACTGCAACATGAGGGAAAATGGATTTGATCAGCTTTTACCAAGTGTGATTTTCCTGCTCAGACCCAGAATCCTGGCACTAGTATGGATGCTGCTGAAATGTTTCCTTAACAGCCTTTGATCTTTTGTTCAATTCACTTCTGAATGGGGTCTGACTTTTAAAACTCTTGCTTTAAATGAATGCTCCCTCCCTGTCTGCTACAGTCAATTGTCAGCCAAACATTAGCCCTTCCCGTCTCTAAGATTTAGGCCCTTTCAGTTACTCTTCTCTCTTTTGGAACATATGATCCAGTATTTTACAAAAATAATGCCTTGCCATGTATTACAGTTCCAGTATTACAATATCCAGTATTTCCTGCTGTCATTAGTTTTCAAAACAAGGAAAAATCCAAAGTTATTATCTGAATTTCACCTGCCCCCTGACAAGATCCTAGAAGTCTTCTTTACCCCTCAATTTCCTCAAGATACCATGACCTCCATTTTGCATCAGTCCTTCCTTTGTAACAAAAAGCCTCTCAGCAACACAGAAACCAGGCCTCCTTCAAGTCACTGATAAAGGTGTTTGATGCCCAGGTCCCCAGACAGACCCTGCTGTGCCCTGCTTATCACTGGCCTAGAGCTGAACAACAACCCATTAACCACTGCTCTCTAAGCCAAACAGATTTTACCCGGTTCCCGCCCACCCATTCCATAATGTCTCAGTACAGGAATGCTGCGGGATGCAGTAATGAAAGCCTTGCAAACTTAATGCAAATGGTATTCACTGCTTCTCCTGTATCCACAAAATCAGTCATTTTATCACAGAGTGTACTCAGGTAGTTCTGGCATGATTTACCTTTGGTAAATCTGTGCTGATGGCTCCTAATCACCTCCTCCATCATGCACCCAGAAATGTGTTTGAAGAGGGCATGCTCTATGATTTGCCCAGGAACTGAAGTCCTGCCCAAGAACTTCCTGGGTGCTGGATTTCAGCTGGACTTCAGCTGTTCATCTCCTGCATCTGCCATGCACTTGTTTTTCCCCTCCACCTTCAAATTTAATGGCTCAGTTAAGTCATATAAAAGCTTACCGAGAACATATTAGCTTAGACATCTGAGGCTGTTTTCTTCCCACCTTTAATACATTTGGCTGTACATCTTAAAGGAATATATTTACTGTTGACTGCTATGAGGCCTTGCTACTCCAAAGCTAAATGTGTAAAAAGCACTTAGAAGTTATTTCAGGGATATCTAACTAGTAGCCATGAAGTAAACTTAGAACTAAGAAACAAATAAAGAAACAGAGAAGAAAAAGGAGGAGGACAGACAAGCTCACTTCAAACAGGGCAAAATTAGTAGCAAAGCTATGTCCAGGGCACAGCAGAAATGTGGCACTTCCTTTATTTAGTACCTTCATCTTTAAATCTACTTTTATAAATAAATTATCTACTTCAAACTTTTTTCTGTTTCTGCCTGTTTTCATTTTTTATTTATTTCCATCTCTTTCACAACATAATTTTTAACTGTAAAGCTTTAACTGAATTTTTAATTAAAAAAAACCAAACAAACAACAAAACCACAAATTTCACCTTAACCAAAGTTTTTGAGCTCCCAGAGTAGGCAAGTTTTATTAGTTCTGCTCTATGTTCACTACTTGCGCATGCCACAATTGCATCTCAAAGTTTTTTTATCCATTAGTTTTTTCAGGATTTCCATCATATCTGGTTGTTTGTATACAGCAGCCAGAGCACTGCAAGTCTTTCCAGATGGGGACTGGTAGATACTATGGATTCTTTAAGTTAAAAACCTCACAGTCAGTCTCTGGACAGAGCTTCCTTTCCATATCCAAACCCTGGAGGCAGATATTTGCCTCCTCTGAGTTCCTGTGCCAAGATTTGTGAGTAAATTAAAGGGGACTTGATTACAGAAGCTATTTACCAGCAAGAGATATTTTTATGTTTAGAATACAGAACTTAATACCTGTAATAGCAAGAAATTTCCAGAAGTGGGCCCTGAAAGCTATTTCTATCAGTAAGAGGATCTCTCCCCTTTTAAAGAAGGAAGAGTTAAATGTAAATTTTAACTAATGAGAAAAAAGTTCACATACAAAATGCAAGAAGAGCCATTCCAATCACCTGAAAAGCAGAAAACAGTTTGTAATGTGTACTCAATTAAAAATTCTCTTGGGTCTTAATGTGATGAATATTTGATGTTGCCCTTAAATAGGACACCTGATGGTTGCAGGGAAGTATCTGCTCATTTTAAAACTGTATGTAAGCTTAAGCTGAGGATTTAGGATTTGATGAAGACTACAGTCGAATATTAGTTTCAGAACTTCATGTTTTCACTCTGTGATTCCTGAGCTGAAATCAGAGTTCTTGAATATTTTTTCCATCCTCTGTTCACCTCTTTTCTGATTCAGCTGAAATATATAGGTCTGGTGTCATTCTTTCTTCCTTTGAGTTTCATAAATATAGCTAAAGGTGCCCCTTTTACTCTGAGGATGCCTGTCCTATGAATATAAATAGCAAACACTACAGGCAGATTGTCCAAAGACATGTTCACCTTGGACCACTCCTACCCCACAGAGGACTAGGCATCTGCTGTGGCTGAAATTGGATGGAAATGATCCAGAACTTTGGGTTACCCAAACCAGAGACACAGGCAATTAGCAGTAGTGATTTGGTTACTTTTGTTACGTCAATGTGTATTGAGGCAATTTCATCAGAGGAACATCATGTCAGGACCTTTCTGTCTTTACGGTATTCCAAAATTTGATTTGATATTGTCGTGACTACCCAGCTCCTCAAGCTTTATCATAATCTATTCCATATTTAGAGCAGATGCCTTTGCACTCCTTCATGCCAAGGCAAGACTTCTTTTATTCACAGAAGCAGTCAAGCTGATTGTCGTGGTTTAAGCCCAGGCCATAAATCAGAACCACGCAGTCTACTTCCCCCCCCACCTTTCTTCTCTCCGCTTCTGGAGGGACAGGGAGGAGGATCAAAAGAATGCAACTCCGACGGGTTGAGATAAGAACAGTTTAATAACTAAGGTATAACACAAATCACTACTGCTAACACTTATAGTAATAATGATAAAGGAAATAACAAGGAAGAGAATACAACCGCTCACCAACTGGTACCTCGCCCCCACCCCGCAGTGATCCAGCCCTTCTGGGAACTCTCAGTTCTACATCCTGGGCATGACGTGCTGTGGTATGGAATACCTCTTTGGCTAGTTTGGGTCAGGTGTCCTGTCCCTGCTTCCTCCTACCTTCTCCTCCGCCCTGGCAGAGCATGAGACTCACAAAGTCCTTGGTCAGTCTAAACATCGGTGTTATCAGCCCTGTTCCCAGGCTGAAAGTCAAAAACACAGTGCTGCAACAGCTACTAAGAAGGAGGAAAAATGACTGCTACTGCTGAACCCAGGATACTGATCTGAGTTGCTGAGATAAGAATAAATCTATCCATGCTAAACCTGCAGAGGAACAGATTTTGCCATATTAATGAAGATATTAATTAGTTGTAATACAAAGCAGTTGAACCCTTGATGTAACCAGGGTTGAACTCTCCTTGTAAAATGTATTATATGGATATGAAAGGAGATACAGTCTGTGTTCTAAGGAATATAAGATACAGAAGGCACATGCATATACACACGTGGGGGAGAGTAAGAGAGTGAAAAAGCAATTGGAAAATGCAAAGTATGGGGAAAGAAGCTCTGAGAGTTAATGCTTGTTCTTTACTTGCATTTTTACGACAATAACTGGGGAAGGGTATATGGCTCTTAAGGGTCAACTAAGGCAAGGAAAGGAGCCAGTGAAGAGGCACTGATGATAAGATGAAATGTAAGTAAAAGAGAGCATTTTGGTGATGATATGTAAGCAACGGAGTGGCAAGATGAGGGCTTGGCACATGCGTGCTTTGGAGAAGTATGTGCAGTGAAGCTATTTGTGAAGAGACAGTAGAATGTAATTTGTTTGAACTCTACCATCTATGGTATAATTGCCTTATTGCCAGTGGGAGTTGTATGAGTAAATGAACACTAGAAAGAGGAAGAATACTAATAATAGGGGTTTATTTTATATGGGGCTATCTCTGTTCATCTGTGTAAACCATATCAAAGTAAGTTAACTCAAACCTATTTTATATAGGGTTATCTCTTTTCAGCTGTGAAAATTATATTAAAAAATGGGTCAATTACAGCAGAACTTCTACCAAGCAGGCAAAAAACGCACTATCATAAAAAGAATCAGATTGTTTTTTAATTACAAGTAATGAAAAAATCACTAATGTCAATTCTAAGATGCATCTTCAATGGAAGAACAAATATAAATTTGGAAGCTGACATCATTGCTTTGCAAACTGTCCCTCTAAAAACTGTTGGTTTGACAAAATTCCAAACTAACATCTTCTATATATACGTGAAGCCATTGTAATTTTTTTCCCCAGCTGATATTTGGTAACAAGGCACTTAGCAGATGGTATGCCAAGTTGGATCACTTCTTTTGTGCTGTTGAAGTGTGATTTTTAAACCCATTTCTCATTAAAAACTAGGAATCTTTTTCTATAATGGCTACCACTTAGGTTACGGAGACATTCCTTCATCTTCACAAACTGTGCCAACTAATTTATCAGGCAGACATTAATGATAGGTAAAGTGACTTTTATGCTGCAGACAGTATTTGACCATTTCACATAGATAGACACCCTTGGAATATATGTGTATATGGTCAGTTAAGTACTGCTTTGAGGACAGACTGATATCCTGACATGCTTCTCCTAAACATAATGCCTAACACTGTTGTCCCAAAGCTGGCCTTCACTAAAGCAGCAGAGGAGACAGTGTTGAAATTACAGGTCCCCTTTTTACAACAAACCCGCTGCTGTGATTAGAACTGATTAAAGTAGGTCAAGGGGTTGGAATAGAAAAACTTCATCAAATTAATTGTGTATTAGACAATGTCTTACTTTACTTCTTCAGCTTCAGTCCACTTTCTGCATTTGATTTGGTCACTAGAGAGAGGCAAGATATGTGTGGTGTCATCATGAGGCATATTGGGTAACTTAGAGGTAGTTTTGTAGTTGGCTAACGCTAGATGGAATTTCTGCAATGTGTTGTGATGCAGTGGAAAAGCAAGGGTGGCAGTGTTTTGTGTCCTCATTCCAAGTGGATATGGAGGTAGACTGAGCTTCATCTAGCAATTTCTGAGGAAATTCTATGTACCTAATAACTGCTAATCTGCTGTCATTACATTGAACAATTGATGATTATAATTCAATTTAATGATTCACTGTGATAGAGCATTTCACAGATTTTGTTTTGTTTTATATCAGACTCCTGATGAGATACAGAATGTTACATATCTGTGGATAAAGCACAACAGAAATGGAAAGACAGAAAGAGAAAGACAGATGCTCATGGAAGCCACAGGATAACAGCTTTTCTTCAATTTACTTCTGCTGTCCAATTAATATTTATTTTGCAAGGAAATAGATGTTTTGGTGTTTGCTCACATGACTCTAGTAAATAGATGAGGTTTGATCCATTTGCTTTGAGGTAGATAAGCTGTTTACATCTAGGGGCTATCATAACCCCTGGGAGAGACAAACACCCCTCTGGACCAGACGTGGGAGACCAGGAGTACCCTAGAGTAGTTCAAATGTCTTTAAACTTTTCCTTATACCAGTGGTGTAAGTGCACTTTCTTATATATAGTTTCTTAGTGTACTGATATTACTGAGATCAAATCAGACTTTTTTAGAGAGCTCCATTCCTGCAGTATCCAAGTACTAGCATATTAGATGATGATTTTAAAACCATCTGCCATCCGCTGCAATCAAGTCAAAGTATATATTGAGATCCTAACTCACCCAAGTCCCTCCAAGACAGATTAATTCAAACTGACTGGCAGTCATTAACATGCAGTTCCTACTGTTGCAGATATTACCAGTAATAATTCTGTCTTAATCAAAGCCTTCCTGGAAAATGGACAATGGGCTCTGATGAGTAATATCCTGGCTGCAAACAATTTCATGGGGCATTTTGCTAAGTCTTGGTTAGGAAATGAAGTTTTTTCGTAGTCCTGCACTAAATGCACATCCATGCACATTGCCATTATAATAATAAAACCAGATAAAAATCTAATGAAGCAATAGCTTTGTTACATCATGCTTGGAGCAAAATGCTATTTCTGAGGTTCTTGCGGGGCCGACTTCTTTGATGGAGAAAGGTTTGTCCAGAAAGCTGACTACTCTGTGTATAAACTTAAAGGATAGTAAAGGTAGAGGGAAAGCCATTATGTATCAGAAAACTGACAGTTCTTACTGATAAATGTCATATCTTGCCATATCTTCCATCAGCTAAATACAGTAGGACATTCTGATATGGAAAAATTTGGTTTATTGTTCAGCCTTTATGTTAAAGTTATAAGGCTATGTCTTAACAACTGAATTTTCCCATTTTGTGGTTTCTGCTAAATTTGTGTTTGGGAAAAATTAAAAGTTTTTCCATGCTGCATAGACCTGATGTAAGTAGAAATCTAAAGCCTTTTGTTACCATGACTCATCTGGGTAGAAATCTCTTAATGTAACTCAAGTAATTCCTCTTAGCCTGAATAAATTTTGAACAGTCTCCAGAACGAGCCGCTGCATGGCAAAGAACTGCCTAGTTCTGTCCACACATATCTCACATAAGGACTACTTCCATTTCTACTAGATAAGGTCAATAATAAATGGAAAGAATCTTAGTCATTATATCCTCTCAAATTTTTAGTACTGCTCTTTACAGCACTGTTTCTTGCTCTTCTGATGTGGTTTTGTTTTTTCTTTCCCTTCCCCTTCTTCCATTTGGGGAAAAAAAATGTCTGTTAGTGCCTAAGCCATGGTTTTGGTTTATTGTATTTACACTAATGAATGACCCAGCATTTCGGTCAAGTCCTCTCTCAACACCATTCCACTTTTCCCACCAATCCCACTGCCTGCTCATTTCTGTGTGTTATCACTATGCTCTAACCACATCTGACAGTGTCAGTAGTGGCTTCATGTTCATTGGCAGATGAAGATTAGGTGAAGATGAAGGACTGCAGTTAACTAAGGTTTAGCACAGTTCAGGTTAAAAGTATAAAAGCAAATTCAGCTGCTCTGTGCCCTAGAGATTAAATTGTCTTTCATTTCTATATGTACAAATAATAGGAGGGACTGAATATTAACTCTAAATACTATAAGAAACCCCTCATCATGTGAGAAATTGCCAGACTAGGTTCAAGTAGAAAGAAAAAGTGTGAAAATATAAAAGGTAGGCATTTACCTTTTTACACAATCTTAACAATTTTGGTGAACATGTTTTTTGTACTGACAAGCTGCTACAAAACCTATTTGAAAAGGTGGAACTTGTATAATTATCACCAGTGTTTCCACTGAAACTCTTAGAATATGAATCTGCTTGTAGTTGTTCAACTGAAACAATCTCTTGTAGAGAATTTTGAAGCTTCTTCCTTTGAGTTTCGTAACTTCTTTCATAAGCTTCTTTTGAAGCCTTTAAAATTTTCCAGAGGCAGGATGTCAGTCTAGCCAGAATGTCCTTAGGAGCATCCAAGGGAACTCCAAATAATGAATTTAAAAAAGCTTGTCATTGGAACTGTATTTTTGCAGTTCTCACAAGAAAAATAAAAAAGACAAAAAAATATCTTGGAGAACTGTTTGTTTTTTGCAAACACAGAATCATAGAATCATAGAATAGTTAGGGTTGGAAAGGACCTTAAGATCATCAAGTTCCAACCCCCCTGCCATGGGCACGGACACCCCACACTAAACCATGTCACCCAAGGCCTCATCCAATCTGGCCTTGAACACCACCAAGGATGGAGCATTCACAACCTCCCTGGGCAACCCATTCCAGTGCCTCACCACCCTCACAGTAAAGAATTTCTTCCTTAGATCCAATCTAAACTTCCCCTATTTAAGTTTGAACCCGTTACCCCTTGTCCTGTCACTACAGTCCCTGATGAAGAGTCCCTCCCCAGCATCCTTGTAGGCCCCTTCAGATACTGGAAGGCTGCTATAAGGTCTCCACGCAGCCTTCTCTTCTCCAGGCTGAACAACCCCAACTTTCTCAGCCTGTCTTCATAGGGGACGTGCTCCAGTCCCCTGATCATCCTCGTGGCCCTCCACTGGACGTGTTCCAACAGTTTCATGTCCTTTTTATGTTGAGGACACCAGAACTGCACACAGTACTCCAAGTGACGTCTCACTCCAAGTGAGGTCTCACTCCAAGTGAGTCTCCAAGTGAGGTCTCACGAGAACAGAGTAGAGGGGCAGGATCACCTCCTTTGACCTGCTGGTCACGCTCCTCTTGATGCAGCCCAGGATACGGTTGGCTTTCTGGGCTGCGAGCGCACACTGAAGCTGGCTCATGTTCATTTTCTCATCAACCAATACCCCCAAGTCCTTCTCTGCAGGGCTGCTCTGAATCTCTTCTCTGCCCAACCTGTAGCTGTGCCTGGGATTGCTCCGACCCAGGTGTAGGACCTTGCACTTGGCATGGTCTATGTTTTGAATTTTGTTTTTTTTCTTTTTTTTTTTTTTCTGTTTCAGGATGAAATAAGGTACTAAAACATTTCTAGTCAAGGCATACAATTTTTTTTTATCATGAGATACCTCACTATCAATATAATACAGAGGTCCAGTTCTTGATTATGTTACAGAGTGGATTTCAGGAGCAAAATAATAATTTTGATCACAGCAGATGCCTATGTCTTAGTACAAAAGGTTACTGCTGGTTGTTGTGTTACAAATTTAAAAGAAATATGATGAATATACCATCTGAGATGACTGACAGGCATGAGAAGTGATGTCTTTGTTGTAGAGAAGTCTTTCATCTATTGTAGGGTCAGGAAGCCTCTTTTATGGATGAAATGTTAACCAGGAGTTTGGAAAACCTGGTTTAATTACTCAGCTATCCAAACTGTGACAACTGGAGCAGATTCACCCCTACCTTACTTTAGCATCTACCTGAGGTGCCTAGGCTGGCAAACTGGCTATTCTGTGTCATCCCTGTAGTTGACAGTGAGAGACAGAGAGGATACAGAAGGTTGCTGAACCCAACTAAGATCTGATTTTGGGATGTACCTATCTCTCTCTGTTGCCTACAGAGGGACTTCTACTGCTCTCTGGTTAAGCAGAGCAAATTTAGCCCTTCATGTCTTGCTTTTCCACTTGCAGAATGAAACCATTTATGTTCTTTCATGAGTTTTGTAAGTATAGACCATTTTCCCATTTTTGTAAGACAACACATCTGTCTCTGAACTTAGGCAGAAAATGGTGTTATGAAAACACCTGCAAATAAGAAAAAGGCATGTGTGAGTAACATTAACATTTAAGACATGCCATTAGAGTTCTTCAGAGAAGTCTCAAAAATATTCAATTGGAACCACTCTTTTCTGTCCTCACTTGTTGTCTAATTCAAAGCCAACACTCTTTCTATTATACAGTGTTTGCAAAGCTAACACATTGCATTTATTTACAAGTCCATGTTGAACTGATTGCCCTTCCTCTGTGTAGCCTGGGAATTATACACATCATCTGATCTTGATGGTAGAGCTGTACACTGCCAGAAATGACATCGTTTATTCAATGTTTCTATTAATGATAAATTTAGGCAGCTAAAAGGATGAGGCATGTGCCCTCAGGCTGATGCTAAATTGAAATTACCACTTAGCCTGCAATGAATTGCCTACTTTTTGATTAATAGGCTAAATTCTGATCTGACCTTTTCAAAATTGCTGAATTATTATATCCTGTGACAGACAACAGGGTTCCTCTTACAAGGAGAAGTGTATTATGCAAACATGTAAGGTCACCTAGAGAAGAACCCAGCTTTTGGTGCTTTATAACCCCCCCCCCCCAAGGTGTTAGCCAAGGTGCCATGTCAATCCAGTTTATAGCTGCGGGATAATGCTTCTCCATTGTGCCAGCTCTTCCCATATTGCAGTCACGCAGAAGATGGTCTGGAGGTGTAACAAGTGGTTCTGCATTGTCTTTTCTAGTTTCAGCACCTAAGTTAGCATTGCCTTGTCTTTTCTAGTTTCAGCATCTAAATTAACATTACTTTCCATTTCCAGAAAACCCCACATGGAGCTCTGCACTCTTATACTTAGAATGTAGTAATACCCATGCTAGCTGAAGTGTTCTCTAAATAATACTGCGCTGTAGGTATATCCTCAGTCAGATGAAAGGTCTCTGCCTGTTGCTGTTGGACTCAATTCAGAGGGGAAGGTTCCAGACCCCAGAAAACAAATTAAAGCACTTTGCTGTGCATTATATGCGTATCAGGTAGAATATGCAGCACTGTATTCAGCTCTGGGGACCCCAACATAAGAAGGATGCGGACCTGCTTCAGTGAGTCCAGAGGAGGCCACAAAGATGCTCAGAGGGCTGGAGCACCTCTGCTATGGAGACAGGCTGAGAGAGCTGGGCTTGTTCAGCCTGGAGAAGAGAAGGCTCCAGGGAGACCTTAGAGCAGCTTCCAGTGCCTAAAGGGGGCTTACAAGAAAGCTGGAGAGGGGCTTTTTACAAGGGCATGGAGAGACAGGACAAGGAGGAATGGCTTTAAACTGACAGAGGGGAGATTTAGATTAGGTATTAGGCAGAAGTTCTTCCCTGTGAGGATGCTGAGGCCCTGGCACAGGTTGCCCAGAGAAGCTGTGGCTGCCCCATCCCTGGCAGTGTTCAAGGCCAGGTTGGGTGGGTCTCGGAGCAACCTGGTCTAGCAGAATGTGTCCCTTCCCATGGCAACGGGGTTGGAAGCAAATGATCTTTCAGGTCTCTTCCAACCTAAACCATTCTATGTTTCTGTGAATTCACAGAACCACAGAGTGTTTGGGATTGGAAAACAGCTCTTGAGGTTGCCTAGTCCAGCCCTCTACTCAGAGCATGGTCAGCATAAAATGTTGTTTAGGGCTATCTTCAGTGAGTGTCTAGTACCTCCAAGGGTGGAGACTCCAGAGATTTCCTGGATAGCCTGTCACAAAGTTGGATCACTCTCACGCTAAAAGGTTTTTTCTTACATTCTAGAGGAGAATGGGAACTGTTTTAACCTTTCTACATAAGAAAAGAGGTTCTAACTACAGTTTCCCATGCTGGTGTATTCCTGCAGAAATGTTGCTTTCAAGGTCTGAATATTAAATAAATGAGAGAGACAGAAGAAGAAATGGCCAATGAATTTACAGATCATGAACCACTGTCACCATCCAGCAAGGCTAACGCACACTGTAGTGTGTTCAGCTGAAAACAGCTAGATTCTGATCTGGCAGTGGTATGCTCTGAAATTAAGGTGATGTAAATGACAAAACAACACAGTATGATGGATTTTCTGCTAAAAATAAATACCCATATCCCCCAAGGCATTTGCACTCATCCAGTTTCAGCCACAAGTGAAGAAGTCTGAAGATAAATAAATGTCATGTGTCTACTTGCAACATCAATTAAGTCTTAGGGAACCTGCAATTGATGCTATCCCAGCCAAAACCAGGACAATCACGAAACAGAAAATGTAGGTGAAGGTAAATGTTTGCAACCCTCCTGGTGTGGCTTGAAAAAAGGAACTGTTTCCAAAAGAGGGATAAAAGACCTGGGGAAAGGAGAACTCCACTGGCCTTGACATAAAGAAGGGGATTGGATAGAAGGAACCAATGGACAGGGCTCAATTTTAATTTTTTACTTTATCACAAGTGGAGACATTTTTGTTAAAGAAATTAAAAAATTATGCCATAGGTGGAGTAAAAATATGGCTGTAATAAAGTGGGAAAGCCTGGGGCCCCCTGCTTAACTAAACACACTGGGGTGAGTTGTCTGCATGATGTAGCACAATCACTTCAGGTGTTGTAATGTTGAAAGATTTGGATAAAATGCATTAAAGTTACCTAAAAAATTTCTCCTGAATAATGAAGTCAAGCTGTGTTTCAGTGTGGTGTGGTGCCTGGTTGCAGAATAGAAACTACCAAGCAAAAATGCAAGAAAAAATGGGCTAGGAAAAGTAGCAGGTGAAGGAGGGAGGGTGGTGAAGGAAGAACAAAGAGCTGCAGTATCATACAACACAGTCAGGTGCAGCACCAAGGGTGCTCTGTATCCCACTGTGAGAAGGACAAGAAGCCTGAGAGGATTCAAGTGTCAGATGCATCTGGGGTTATCTGGGGTGGGAAATCTCCAGCTGCCTTTATAGCTTCTCCATCAAGAAAGATGGGAGGAATGTGTTATTGTATTGTTGTACAGAAAAGAATGGGTAGCTGGTTGTTTAATGTTATCATTTTTTCCTTATCTTCATTTTATCTCTTCCCTCAGGATGATACTGTTCTTTTAAGTAATTGGAGAGTCTGGAGGAAGGAAATATCACCCACTGAATGTACAGAGACATGAATTTTTCTACTGTTCGAAGTGCAGACTCAGGCTGGTGTTTACTAACAGCCCTTAAAAACTGAACCCAGCTCTGGCTGCTGCCCTCAGTGCCTAGCAGAGTGGCTACACTCCACCAAATAGATTATTTCTCCAAATTTACATATCAGTCAGGGATAGAGCTGGAGGACACAGTTTGTCGTTATAAGGTTTTAGTTTAGGGTGTTTTTTTTCTTGCTGCCAAAACACACAAAGTGAGACTGACCAAAACAGCTCATGAAATCATATTTAATTCAACATAAAATTGTTCTAAAAAGATTTTTCCAAAACCAGCAATGTTTTATTTCAACATTTTCAGAATTAAGCTGTTAGAAAAGTGAAAACACCCTAAAGCTGCTACTCCATGAATTAAAACAAGCAAGAAAAAGTGAGTTTTGTATTGCACAACTTGATTCCAAGTCTAAGCTTCAGCAAATGAAGCAGAACAAGATCAATCACTTCCATTTTGCTGCACTCGGCTGACATCACTGGATGTGCCATGCCAAACAATACGAAGTTACATTTTCATCAGCAATTCACTATGATTCACTGGTTGCTGGCTTTAGACAGTCTATTGTTCCTCAGATTTGTTTCGGAACAGTGATAGCCATTTTAGAAAAGATTATTCTAATTTTGTCTGGATAACGACTCACCAAAAAACGATAAGTTTTACCATAACCTGCGCAGCCATGATTCTGGCTATGCTTTCAATATGTGAAACTAATTAACAGTTGAGCATCCAGGAAAGTGCTTCTGAGTTTAGTCTGCAATCAGGATGGAAATAAACTGGGGGAAATTGGGATCATCCCATTTTTTTTGCAGCCTCATCTGTCCAGGTTTGGATTTGTAAAAAGCTAAAGTCAGTTGAGAATTCACAAGATTTCTGTGAATTCTGTAGTTTCTGTCCAAAGTGTTGCAGCCCCACCACTGTAAGCAGCTGATTCCACATAGCAGTTCTGCATAACCAGACCTCCCAGACTCACTTTGGTATCTGGCATGGCTGCAGCTCTAGATGCAGTGTGTTGGCTTGCTCAGATACCTCCAGCCCTGCAGCCTTTTCCTGTTATTTTTCCTCACTATTCTCCCTTGCAGACACATTACTACATCACCCTGATGATGGAATCTCCCTCACTTCTTTGGCAGTTGCCAGAGAGCCCACACCTCCACCTGTCATATTCCTGCTCTTACACATGACTGGTATATATCTACATTAACTGGCAGTGCAGACTAGCAGAAGCAGATTTACAGAGTTTAATAGTTCATGCTGAGGATGCAATAATTTCTACAATTACATTTCAGAGTGTTTTGCTTTGCTCTAGGTCCAGTCTGGTCCAAAGGACTGCAAATGGCTGAAGTATGTTAGGAGTATTGTGATATTGCATTTTCTTGCTCAGTTCCAGACAGAAAAAATTCCCATTTGGGTGCTCTTGTATCCCTTTGGACTGTAGGGTAACAAAAATGCTGGGGTAGATTCCTCCCCAGACTTCACAGCACTTTTCGTTCCTGAGAAAGGAGTCAAGACTAAAGCAAAGCCTTGTTCCTCTATGCCAACACTGCAGTATTTAAGCTATTTTTTTTTTTTTTTTTAACTAGAAAGAAGCAAAATTTGACAGTTTATTGCTAAGTATGGAGAGACCCGAGTATGCTGTACTGAAGCTGTATTTGCAATTGAAAGCCCTGTAATTGTCATAAGGCTATTATTCTCATTAAGTCAGGAGCTGTAGCTCTTTTGAAAAGGCTTTGATGCATGCACTCCAAACAGGGTTGTCCCCAGTTCAAATTACATTTGTCATGGGGACAGTTGCTCAAAGAATCACAGTGAGGAAAAAAAGTGCATCAGGAGATAGCTTAGAAAGTCACCTTTCAAGGACAAATAATTAGAAGAAATTGTGCTGCGTGGTTTTACGTAAGAATTATTCTGTAGTCTCTGCTCTTATAACAAATTAGAGTGCTTTTTTGAGGAAAAAAAGGAATTCAGTAAGCAGCTTGTACTGTTCCTGCCACATTTGCAGAAACTTTGGCATAGTAAAGAATATATTGTTCCTTCCATATTTTCAAATCGCATACAAATTTTACTGAAGAATATGGTCCTATTCTGAGAAATAGTTACCCCTAGTAGTATTGCAAGCTGGTGAGATAAGAGGGTTTTTTTCTGACATGAGAAGCTGTACTAGGAGAAAGAGGCACACCTTATGCAGTTATGTGGAGCAATGCTACTCATCAGTAAAGCCAATGAAACAAAGTGTGTGAGATAGTGATCATGAAGTCCAGCTTACTGGATTGTGCTCCTCATCCTTGAAACTGCCCTACAAACTGGTGGTCTTCTCAGAACCCATCAGCAGAAGACAATTACAGTACAAAGAATTTGGTAAGGTCTTTATCACCAGTGGTAGCAGTCACTTGAAGATGTGGTTTACCTTATCTGAAGATTCCAGAGACTCACTGCAAGTTTTGCATTACTGCCTCCAGAAAAGGGGTGAACGTCCTTTTTAGAACAGATGCCCTACATTTAGAGGGGTAATTTTAGGACAGATTCCCCCCACCCCCAGAGGCAGTGGGGGTGTATGCACTGTAGAAAACCAGAAGAATCATCTAACACTTGTCTTCAGTGCTAATTTGTGAAGCCTCTTTTTTTGTGTTTGTTTGTTTGATGAGGCTCATTAGGGGCTAGTTGAAGGCTGCCAGCTCCTTCCGCACAGACTGCTGAGCAGGCTTTCAGCTGTGCTGGAGAGGCTAGATTTCAGCCAGCATGACACACACAGAGCAAGGCTGTGTGTTTACTTCCTTTCATGATGGCTTTGCTTTTTCTAGTTGATTGTGGACTTGATTTTTACAAGTGCTATTGAAAAAAACCAAAACCACATTCTTAATCTCAGCTGCATTCTTGCAGCTGTGGGGAGGGGAGGAGGCAGGGAAGCAAAGACTCCATGTTTTCAAGAGCAAAAAGCTCCTACTCCATAATTTCTGCTGATTGCTGTCTGATACTTAAAGAAGGAGTTAATTAAGGTTCAAACTCCGTTCATTTCCTTTCAAGATACAGCACAGCTATTTTTATTTTATTGTCTATCTATTTAGTGTCCCATTTGTACTTGCACCAAAGGCACACCTTTTGTTTCCCAGTAGGAAGCCAAAGTCTTTCTCTTATAGATATATATATATATATGGTTTAGTTTTAAGGTTATAATGTCAGGTGGTCAAAGGGCAAGGAACATATGGATCCCAGTTACCCAGTCTTATTTTAGGGGCAACAGGTACATCTACATATACAAAGTGCACAATGTTCCACTGCAGAGGAAAAATTTACACACGTGTGTATACACAGATGCCCTCACTGAACTTCTCACAGTGGCTTCCCAGAAAAGATGCCAAAATTTGACACCAGTTTTGAATTATGGAGGACAGAGTGTTTCCCTCATCAGAAACCTCTTCTTTTCAGCCTTCCTCACCCCTCCTTTCTTTCCTGCAGTCTTTCCAGCAACTTTGTACCAGCTTCTAATTTCTGAATTATTCCCCAGCACTTTTTCAGTTTCTGTTCATCCTTCCTTTTCCTAGGCCCTCACCTGCCCTTCTGTCAATCTCTTACTTTGCATGTATTTTGCATCTGTCTCCGAGTTGCCATCCCCCCATCCTTTGCTGTAGCTAGTCTGTCTTCTCCACTTTCCCTCACTGTCAGGCTGCCAGCTGCAGGAAGCACTAAAAGCACAGAGGATTCAGTCTCATCTTCTCACTCCTGGAGCTTGTCACGTGAAAAGCCCCTGAAGGAGAAATAGCCGCAGGTGAAAGTCATGCGTTGCTGTAAGATACTTTGCGCACAGTAGGTTTAACCAGCGGATGGGGACAAACCTTACAGTAAGTTCAACCACACTTTGCAACAAACAAATTCAGCGTTAAACTCAACCCTAATAAAGAAGATCATTTAAGAACTCTAGAAGTTTAAACCACAGCTAATTTTTCTTGGCTTGCCATGGGGAGGCTAAGAGCTATGTTCACAGTATTACATAGGATTCCCCCCAAGAAAGTCACATTCCTGCCAAATTTTGAATCCTGCAAGAATCCTTGGTGCAACTGTTGTAATATTTGGTTTGGTTTCATTTTCAGATAGTCAAAATTATTCTTTCTTTCATTTGGAAACACTTGAATTATTTATACTGAACCTTCTTTATAAAAATCTGCTTGAGGAGCAAGTTTGTGCAGGCATGGGGAAATATCAGCAGAAACCAGCAATTTTGGCAATAATTTTAAACACTGGAAAAACAGGTAATTTTTTTTAGCAGCCTTAATGGTGTCCATGGCTCCTTTCATGTCTTACCACAAGGCGCAATGAGACTTTGATTTCCCTCAAGTGTCTTACTCCTCCCTTAGAAACAACTTTGTCTACAAATTATATTGATATCACTCTCTTGCTCATATATGGAAATGGAAAAGCCTAGCTCAAGGAATAAGGTGGGCCAAAACCTTCTGAATCCCTTTGGAGCAATTAGGTACCATCCCTTGTCCCACCTGGTTTGGAAGAACAAAGAAACCTTGGCTTCTCCAACATTTTTATTTCATTCTGTGGCTGCTGGTAGAGTCCTCTGAAATGAGTTTTTCCAAGAAATATAATATAATAAAATAAAACTTGAAAATTAATAGAAACCATGAAAAAATATAAATCTTAAGGCATTGAAAATGCCAATACATTAAATTTTCAATTTAATCAAAGTCATGGGTCATTTAATGCAATATGAAGAAAAAAAAGTTGGGAAATGAAATCATGGCAGTTTCTTCTGCTGCAGTTTTTCTGAAAGACTCATGTTATATTGACTTTCTGTATATCTCAACTTGTTTTAAACAAGGAGATCCAGTCAATCTAAGGCATGTGAGATGGTTGAGTTGCTATTAAAAAGCTCCAACAATTAATGGAGCTGTATATACGTGTTCACAGTAGTGTATGGAGTCCAAAGACGAAAGCATTCTTTAGCATGACTCTAATCTAAACCCCATTACACTAAATATATTTCTGCTGAGTTTGGTAGCTGTAGCATTGGCTGTCAACAAATTAAGCTCACAGCAAATGTTTGACCCAGAGGTTAAGATGTGGGATTCTTTTGTGCACTCATGAAAGGCGTGGGATCAGAAATGTGTTCCACTCTTCTGATTCCACCTTCTTTATGCCTTTCTGCCAAAAATAAAATCTTTCTCTAAGAGCTAATTACAAGTCATGAAAAAAGGAGGATAAAGTTGGTGGTTCATGTGGGATCAGACTGCTAAATTGGACACAAACATATCTGGATTTTAAATGGGAAGAATGTACAATAGAATCATAGAATCATAGAATCATAGAATAGTTGGGTTTGGAAAAGACCTTAAGATCATCTACTTCCAACCCCCCTGCCATGGGCAGAGACACCCCACATGTGAAATTCTTTGTATTTATAGTCATAAAATAAATTATGCTTTTTGCTTGCTTGTTTATCCCAACAATAATGTTCAAACATGTTTCCTATGTGCTTCCCCAGGTTATTTGCTTCCTGTCTGATTGAAGCAAGCCGAACTCACACACTGCACATGCTCTATGCGGAACTACCTCCAGATGCCTTCACTCCAGATGCCAGAAAACTTGCTGCAGGCTTTACCACTTAACTGGAAAAGTCTCATCTCTGCTTACTGCACCTAAAGACAAAATCAAAATGCATTTAATTCTGCCTGTTATAATGGTAACTATTATGACTTTGAAACCGTCACATCAGAAATCACTCATTCACACTGCTGATCCTTTCTACTGATGGACAGAAAAATATACTTGAAAAAGTTTTCTTTCTCATATGCTCAGCTTCACCATAGACTTGCTATTCTGAGCAATCAATGAAACAAAGATGACACATAACTATTTCTGTTCTATTATTTTCCAGGTTTTTCTCTCCAAACCTCGCTGCACACTGTAAATTTCGAGCACAGCTATTGTACTAGGTAGTGGTGGAATTCCATGGTTCTGTCCTCCAACATATAATTTAAAACCTGCTTTAACTCTTGGTGAATCTCTCAGTTAAAATCCCAAACCCAATTTTTCTTGGGTTTTTGTATATCATTTTCAAGGTGAGAAACATATCGTCTACGGTTGGTGGTTCATCTCTGCCAAATATATCAGTCACACAGAAAAAAAGAAAAACATGAAAGAAAACCCCAGTCCTCCTTAGAATGAGGGAATTCAGACTTTGCAAGGAGACCAGTCTATATATCCCATTCAGCAGGATGAAGTGTCTGGACATGTAAACACTTTTTCTTGCAAATTGTACCAAGATCACTTCATACAGTTAATTAATTACAATTACAGCACCTTTAAGGAAAAAAATGAGGTCATGTAAGATAACATGCAGGAGAAATAGTCTTTGTTCTTTAATATTTTGCACATTTGAATCTGATTTGTCTCTGTGTTTTATTTAGATGCATTGCTGATTGAGGCACACTGGAGAAGTTAAGTTTCACCTATATGAAAATTCAGGCAAGGTATTAATTCTGTTCTGTAGCTTCTTTTCAGCTGGGGCTTTAACGTTGCTATGTCGTCTGCCATACTGAGAGAGACATAGGTTATGGTCAAGATCTGTCAGTACCACTATAAGCAATATTTCTGATTTTGAGTGTGATTGGATTTGGAAGATTAGTTGAAATTTATGAGGTTAGGAAAAGAAAAGTTGTTTTTCAACTGTCCTATTTTCTCAGACATTCACATTTCCAGACTTTTCTATGCATCAAGAAGAACTAGAAACAGACTTTCTCATGCATTAAAAATGAAAAGCTGAATTTCCTATGTTCCAGGAGCTTAGACTTTAAGAAGGACAACAGAAAAAATTCTGGGAATTGGGAGTGCTCTGTAATAGAAATGGTTGGTGACAGTTGGAATAGCATCATGTTCCTTTGACTGCATAACTTTGATACAGAAATTATCTTGCTACATGCACTTCCTCTGAAAATAAACCTTATGTAATTGGAAAATAAGAATCTAATATCATCATAGAGTTTCATGATGGCCATTAGCTTGCATCTCCAGTGGAGATAAATATCTATTATTAATTCAATCTATCACAAGATGTTGTAGTATTTAGGAAATTCCTTTGGGTCATCATTGTACACTCCTTAAATTGTGACAAATAATGCCTTTTTCCCATGGATGCCCACTGTCTTCTATATCTGTTTGTCTTCCAAAATGTAAGAGATATTTTTATGAAGCAGGGAAATTGGTGGTTAATGAATGGTGGAAAAGCTTAATTTATCCTATTAAAGGCAAGTCTTTGTTTCCCATTTCAGTGTCTTTTAGACCTTGTTGATGCAGAAACAGCATGATAAATATTTTATGAACAGGATCCAGCAAACACACAGAAGTAGAATGCTGCAGTGATTAAAGGAAGTGTTTAAACTTAGAGATAGATCCTGAGTCCAGCAACCGTGAAGTAATGCTTACTCACAGTGGAACAGGATGTCCAGAAGCCCTGGATAGCCCTGGCATACACACCAAACCCTTTCCTTGACCTCACCACCCTGACAAGGTCTATCAGATGCCTCCCTGTTTCTCCTTGCAGCTAAGCTAATCAGGGGACCCACACCACTGGCAGCAGCAGAATCACCCTGACATTGCCCTCACTGCCTCGGTTGTATACCCCCAACTTGCCAGCAACAACCAGCGACAGTAGTAGATTTGCCAAACAGCACTGTGCAAATCACCCCTGCCAGAAAAATCCTGTACAATTTCTGCTGCTTCCAAATCCTCCCAGTTACAGCAAAATTTTAACATCCCCCAGCCCCGCTTCCTTCAAGATCTTCCCACCAGGTCCAGCAAAGACTTTACGATGCCTGGCATGTGGATAGGCTGGCTGCCTCCTGCTTGCCCAGCAGGACCCTCTTGTCAGTCACCCTCCAGAGAAATATGGCTAATTGCAACAATGAGCTTCCAGCCCAGATTCCTGCCACTAAATGGACCTCCCTGAGCACCGCAATCCTGTCACTTGGCAGCAAAACCACGTCTTCCTCCTGGCACCACCGGCTGACAAAATGGAATAAGGACAGGTAAGCCAAACTGTATGTGCAATGCAATTCTGGAAAAGCAAATTCCTTCCCCATCAAATGTGATGGGAACAGAATTATGGTATTGGTAAATAGGAAGATATTTACTTTGAAAAACATGGTGAGCATTCCAATATCAGGACGCATTAGTATCATAAAAGAAATGTAAATAAACAGCTACATGCCAAGCCAAACGACAGGATAAATCTTAGCTGCTGAGAAATGTGGGGTGAGAAATGCTGGACCAGTGGGTGAAGATGGTAATTCATTTACCCTAAGTGTATGCATGTCTTGAGCACCTGCTTTTTGGATGGAGCTTTTTGGGTTAAAAAGAAACTCACAGAAACTTGCAGAATAAGAAGCTATTCTTAATGCACTTGCTCTTTACGCAAGAGTGAAAGCAAGCTGCAAACAAGAGGAAGAAGAATCCATTTTGTTACAACTCTCTTAATCACTGGGAGAAGGCACGGTGTCACTGAAAGGTTAGATATGGATTTGCATCTTTAAACTGCGCACCCCACAGTCTTAGGGATGGAGCAAGAGCAGTTAACTTTACACTCTTCAATGCCTGCCCTGTTGCAGGCTCTCCCCACCTCCTTCCTCCCATCCTGCTCAGCACTGTCCCCAGAGCACATTCAGTGACTCCTAAGGAAAAGTACAGTCTTATTTTCCTTTTCTCCCTGGTTTTGCAGTTTGTTCAATGTTCAACAGCGAGAAAAAGACCAAGAGACAACTTACTTCGTTGCTGCTTGCTCAGAGCCATTTAGAGGAGCCCAGCACAATAACATATACCAAATATCATCAGCACAACAGCCAGGCTCTGAAACACAACCTGGGTGTTGCCATTTCCCTCCTCTGTGTGTATAGGCTCATATATGTGCTTGCCTGCATAGCCCAGAAACACTCCCAGAGAAATCTCTGTGACTGCGACTGAATATAGCATTAAACTGCTAATAAAGCCACTGCTGCTGAACAACCTTTCTGCTGTCTCCCCTTCCCACGCCTGCCCTGAAGCTCTGATTGCAGAGGCACTGACTGATGAGAGAATGTAGAAAAACCTAAACAATTCTGTGAGCAGGGTTCTGATATTGCTGTAAGTGCTGAAAGCCTCATTGACCAGTCTGATGCTATCAGATGGTATATTTTGTCCTTCAGAAAAGCCATTCTTATACTTTTTTTACCTTTTATCATATCACATTTATATGGCTCAATTTTCTGCAACAACACCTTAATTTATTCAATTTAAACATTAACTTTTAGAAACGGTTAAATTGTTTGCAGATGAAATAACACATAAATTGCAATTTTTTATTTTTTTTTTTTAGAATACAATGTGGATCCAAAATAGTGTTTTTGTTCTAACAGGAAAGTCAAGTGGTCATTAGAAAGCTGAGTGGCCAGCGGTAAAACTGAGCAAAATCTTAGGAAAACACTGCTTCTGGTTTCTGAATTGTTTTCTCTAGCACGTAAAGTACACTTTTATCATGATGTCAGATCCCTGATATGGGCCACCCTTAGGAAAGAGGCTAAGTGGACACAAGGACAGTTAGTTTACAGTTCATTATCATGTATCAGAGCAAGAAATTATGGTTTAAAGTGATTTTTTAATGGAATACCAGACACCAAGATACTCTTGGACCAGAAAAGGCAGAAAGACAGAGTGAAAATAGAAGCAAAACAACAAAAAGCTGGAAAGGGATTTTTTTATACTTTGAGAGGAAAAAAAAAGAAAGCCAGAGAAATGCAAAGTGAATTATTGAGGATTTTGTGTCAAGGCAACATGCTCATACTTGGTAACAGAGATCTTGTTTTCTGTTATCACCCTGTAGTCTGGGGAAAAGCTAGATTCCCACTTCAAGCAATTAAATTAATTCTTTTTTTACACTTGTTCTTTGCCTCTCTAACTGCACAATGCAATGAACTGGTATCAACGCAAATTGCTTATATCAGCTCATTCATCAGTAAGGGCCACCAGCTTTTAATACAGTTCCTTTCCATTCACTGTCCTATGCACTTATGTTTCAAGAATGCACATAACTTTATGCTTAGCTAATGTTTGGGTTTTGAAATGTGTTTGGACGTATGTGCAGTGTCAATGTTTGCTGAATTTAATCAAGAAATGCAAAGATGGATTTATTGGATGGATCATGAGGATTTTGTGGGGTTTTAATCATTAGGTGTTTGTACCCACAATGCCTTTTTAAAAAGTACTTTGTCATCACACAGAGATGATTTAACATGGTTGGCAGGACAATGCAGAACAAGGTGGTTCTATCTGTGGGCCCCAATCCAACATCTATGTGGGGCGAAATGAGCCAACCTTTCGCTTGTTCCCATGTGCCTGTGCCTTGCTATATCTGAACTGCGATTTTGGTGTACGTGACTTGGGACTTCAGCAGGCTTCTCTGTCTTTGTGGTTCCTCTTATCCTTCTGGGCATGTTTCAATAATTTTACACAGGTTCAGAGGTGTCAATGGTCACTAGATAGTCATGCTGGCAAAAATATTACTTTAGCTAGTTGAAGACGTTAATACAAACACCACCTCCACCCATGCAGGTTGAGTGCCGGAGAAATGCTCTGGGCTGTCTCAGAATGTGTCTCCCAGAAAAGTCTGGACCTTGTGATTGCTTTAGAACCACCTCCAGACCTTTTGCCATGAGAGCAAGAGTTAGGAAAACACATAGAGGTAAGGTAAAAAGAAAATGAGTTGGAGCTGCGGACACTGAAAGCAATATGGGCAGGAGACTTGTAACTCTCAAGCTGGAGCAGAATTTGGCTCCTCAATCTGAAAATTTTACTTACTTCAACAGTGTAGTTAAACCTGATGCTTCAGCATCAGCTAAATTCACTGATCCAAAGCCATCAGGCCCATGACATTTTTAAGCAGCTATCCCTACCTCTATCTAACCTTCTTCTCTCTCAAATATATTGTTCTTAGCTAGGGAGCTAGGGCTTTTTTATCCTTTAAAAAAGGATCCTTTTTTTAAAAAAAATAAAAATTAGCTTCTATTAGTTTAAAGCTCAGCCAGGCAAAGATAATACTCAAGCTACTTAAACCTTGCAATTGGTTTTGTTTAAATTCTCAGAGCCTCATATATAGTTCAGCCTGCTTTAAATGTTTAGAGTAATTTAAACCCCTTATAGGCTCACATGATTGAAAACAGCACACATGTGCATTGCACATGGCATTAAATCAAGGTCATTGGAAAAATTTACTACTTTAAATTCTTGAATACATTAGTGCATAATTTTAGAGAGGTGTACCTTTGAGATGCTTTAAAAAAAAAGAGGTCAATGAAAAGCTGTGTCACCTAAGTCTCTGCATCTGATAGTCCTTTAAGTACACCAACAAAAAAGAAAAAGTGTAAAAAGATCATAACTTTTAAAGTCTGTACAATACTATTCAATATTCAGCTGAATAAAAGCTATAAGACATGTCACGCTTGGAACTTCTGTTTTCAACAAATACAGTTCAGAGCTCGAAATTCCTTGCCAGAACATGTAGGGAAACTGTAGTCAGAATCTTAATTCTCAGGATTTCTTTCAACCTGTTTTGCTCCTTTAAGAAATCCTTGGCCTTCATGTTAAAATCCAACACAGGGAATTTGAATCTGAATGGAATTTGATGAAAGATGACAGAAGCTAACAGGAATTCTCAAACAGATGTGTTGGAGGAGAGGGTTTGCTACAAGACTCCAAATCCTGTATATGAGTTGAGTGTAACAGGGGGCATGTTCCTAAAATAAGCTTTCTCTTTTATGTCATTTTATTATCTGATCTATTTATCTAAACAATGTAGCTAATCTTAGCAGCTCTTAGGAGCTTTATTATTTTTTGCCTTGGATCTTCAAAATAACAAAAACTCATCAGCTGCGGAACTGAAAAACAAATGTAAATATCTCAAACCATATCCATTTCAGGGCATCCCATGGCATGCACAAAAGGCTTAATGAATGAAGGTCAGATGAAGGCAGCTACAGTTCTCCTTGCAAGACCTCTTCTTGCTTGCAGCTTTCAGTCTGGTATGGAACTGTCCTTGTTCCATATATGTTAGCTGATTGCTGCTATGCAGATGATGGCTAAAGGAAGGAGGAGGAATGAGTAAGAAAAAGAACAGTGGACAGAAAAATGTAATTGTATAGTTATTCTCTTCCTTGCTTTCTTGCTACATGCAAAGAGTAGCAGGAGAGCATCTTTATTTCTTCTTGAAAAAATAATGCTGAAGCCTGTGCAGCTGTTCCTTAGCCAGGGAATGGTTCTGTCCCTAATAAATCTGAATAAATCAAGGAATTCCTTCTTCTGGGTAACATGCACTATCCTTTTTTATTTCAGTTTGAATTTCTTCTCTGAAACCCTGGGATCCTGACTTCATTTGAGGTTGCTTTGCTTGGAGAACTCTTTTATTCTTCCTACCTACTGAGTTTTTAGCACCATGAGGGATGTGTTTGCATCTCTCCAGTTAAGCATACTCACCTACAAGCCTCCTTGATGTTGGTGGGTCCTGGGACATGTGATAGCATCAGCCACTGAGGTGATGCTTGGACCTTGGCACTGTTTAATTTATTAATGCAGATATAGCTATAATGTCCAAATTCAGCAATTACAATTGTCAGCTCACTATGGCTAATAGATATCCATGACTTGTAATGCACAGTGTGATGCTTCCACATTTAATGACATTGTTATCAGTGATCCCTGATGGCCTTCTGTGTACTCAGCCATTAAAATGTATGTGCCAGCAGCAAGAGTCCTCCTGGGCTCCTACAGGTTTGCCAACTACCACAAGCAGGAAGCTATTTTATAGACTACAAAACAACAGTGGAGATTGCAGTTGCACTTTATCTGTGCTGCCTCAAATGTGTCACTTGCTTGGCTTATCAAGTGAGCATCTCATGCAGCTTGATGAAAGTCAGCCAAACCTGCCTGCTTCATATCAAGAGGACAAGGTCTTCCTTTTCTCTCTCATTCCCTCTCCTGGGAACACTTGAAGAATTCTTCAAGAACCACTTAAGCATAAAATAACTCAAGCCCCACAGAGCAGCAACTCCTTATCTCATGGGATGTCTCAGAGCCAAACTGCAGCACCCTCTTCCCAGGTGGTGCTTCTAGTATGGACAGATGGTGGAAAAGTTTCACCGGGCCATTTCTGCACAGTTAAAGGCCAGGTCTGCCCCTCCAGAGCCTTCAGCAAAGACGCTCAAACAAACCAGAAACCCAGCTAGGCTTTGGCACATTTGCTTTTCATTTTTCCTCTGTTAGGGTGGCAGGAGCAAACAAACAATTACAGTTATTTTTTGTCCAGCTGACAAATTGTGCGTTAGCTCAATTTAGCCTAAGCACAATTTCAAAATCAAAGCCAAACCAAAGCATTCTAAAAACATTTTCTAAAATTCATTAATCTTATTTGTCTTTTTCAAGTCTTTAGATTATTACTCTTCCATACCATATCTTGAAAGAAGAGTTTTGGTTTTGTTTGGGTTTTTTTAGTTTTGGTTTGGTTTGTTGTTTTATTTTTTCTCCAAAGGAGTCTATGTTATCAGGGTTATAAATACTTAATTAGAGAATGGAAGTTCCACTGACTGATCAAATGCAATTAAGCTATACAGCTCATTTCAAAGTAGGATGTGAATTTAAATAAGGCTCAGCTTTGTGGAAGCTGCCTCCCTCTGATGGACGCTTCAGTTTTGAATAAAAAGAATAAGAGACTAATTTCTTACTATTCACACAACTCTGCTATTAATACTCCAGCTGGAGTCATTGTAAACTGCAGGGAAGTAGGGATGTTTTTCCAAAGCTACAGAATATCAAAAAATGTCACCGAGAATGAAGGAAGAAGAGAGGTATGAACTTAAACATGTTTTCTTCAAAGACTTACAATGGTCCCCAAGGGAACCAATGGAAGATCCAGAGTAACCATCTGTATGAGTGGGGAGGTGCCTAGACATAGTGATTACACCATACTGTGTGGAGAAGTGTGTTTGAACTTCCAGATTGTTATAGTTTTTAGAAGTTTGAAGGAGGACAACAAGTAGCTGAGATCGCATACCTGAAGCTGTCTGCTGGGAGTGGAAGTTGTATCTATAACTGGAAAGAACGGATGTTAACTTAAAGAAAACTTTAGGTTTTCTCTACAAAGAAATGTGCAGCAAAGCCTCTCAAGCATCTCCCTTGATGCTGGCAGGGGTTATATTTTGGATGAGAATTTTGAACTTACTTACCTGCATCCATTTAAACATTACTAAACTGTATCTGCACCATCCTGAAGTCCTTGATTGGCTGTAGATGTTATTTTTAAAAAGCTAAGATGGTAGTGAGTTACTGGGTGTCTGCCTGTGCCTCATCTTTTCCCTCCTCTCAGACCAGTTCCTCACAGATAATATCATGCAGCTTGTTGAAACACTAGCTAAATCAGTGGGACTGCCACCATTTTCCTAAGACTCAGAAAGTCAGGGAAGATAAATGATAATGGTTAGCTCATGTAGCACATAATTCTCTTCATCTGCAAAGCATGCAGCTAATATCCATACAAAACCAGTAGGATTTATGCAATAAAATTCTGTTTATAGACACTTTTCAAGTCATTGTAGAAAAGACTATTTAGCCAAAAACCAATGAGGCATTGGCTCAGCCATTAAACACCTTGTAGATATTTCCTAAACACATAATGGTTGGATTTTTGAGGAAATTGCAGTTCCAGCAGTCAAGAGAACATATATTTTAGGGTATAGTTAATATTACTCTTGGCTTTGGAGTCATTCATTTTTGACAAGCAATACCCTGTCACTGTCTATTTGTCTATATTTAAAACCAGACACATTTCACAGGTGCAATGTCTCTGACTTCTTTTAGACTTTCATTTTAGGATTACATAATCCCATCCAAAAAGGCCATATTTCTCTTCACTGAGAGACAAGATTTGTCCACTCAAATGTGGGCGCTTATGGTTCAGTTCAATGCCAGTCACATTCCTTCATCTGATAACCAGTGTTAGTGAAAACACAAAAGTACATGTTCATCTTTATTAGTAAATATAGACTGAAACATCTGATAATATGAATAGCTATGGACAGTGACTCTTCACTGATCAAGTATCATCTTCTACATTTGGGGCTCATCACTGCACAAATTTAAAAGGAGGGAGGAAGCTGGAAGATTTAGATTCTAAATTTTCACTTAACACATTGGTTTTGGCAGTTCTGATGACTTCATTTCCTCTACCTCCCTGTGATTTTGATTCAAACCTCACTGAGAATTTGGGGAAAAAATTTCCCTTGGATGAGTCTGCAAATAACTTTGGGTACGTCTGTATGTTAGTCCATATTTGTATGAACCCATTCATTTCAGTGAGTACTTGCACAGCTTTAAAAACTTAGGCACAAATTAATTAGGACCAGAGCTGATCTTAGCTCATGAAGTGCTCCAAAACAGACATGAAAGTCAATGACTGTGTGATGCAGTCTCACAGAGCACTCAGCAAGATGAAAAACTCTAGAGGCTGAGGGATCCCTAGACCAGTACACTATGCTGGTGTAGCTAGATTCAACACAGAACTCAAACTAGTCTGTTTAGAGATAGTTCAGTCAGGAACAGCGAGAACTGTGCTTGCTTTGTGTCAGTGGCGAAAGAACAGTAGTATCCTGTAGCATCAACAAGATTCAAAGAGCATAAGAAACAAATAAAGGGACTTTGAATTGTTAATGAATTATGGCAATTATGATCTTACAGAAGGAACAGAGATAAAATGTATCATTCTCACAACCAAAGAAAAGGAAAAAAAAGACTGTATATTTACCAGAAGAGTCTATTCTGTTACTGAGACAATTTTGGTAATGAAAAAAATAAATACCATGAATTATGAAGATAGTTTAATATATGTGACTGCTCTGAATAGAAAAAAGTACAGAGGCATGTCAAAAGAGTGGAAAAATTAGCAGCTGAATTTGTCAACCAGCTAGGAAAGACCATGATCAAGTCATCATGACAGGATAAATCAGTAAACAGTTGGAAAGGGTTGAGATGTGGAGGTTAGGTAAGAAACTGAGTACTGGTTTGACGTAGTAAGAGAAGATTGAATGGGTAGTTGGTGAAAGAACTACTCAGAAAAATGGGCAGAGAAATGACAGCAATCATTCTCTGAAGAGGCTAGGAGGTGTGTGAGCAGACTAACAGAAGGCTACATCAGCTTACAAAACATGGGGGCTAGTACTGAGCTCGTTGGGGACAGCTGAAATTAAAAGATTAGAAAGGTCTGGGGGTTTGTTTGGGGATTTTGATGGAGGAACACTACGTTGTTGTACACTTCCTATACAAAATTTAAGTTTTAACACAAGTTCTAATACAACCAGATGTTTGTCTCCAAGTTAAATCTTCTGTTTGAGGAATGGTGA
This sequence comes from Psittacula echo, assembly GCF_963264785.1. Classification (NCBI taxonomy): domain Eukaryota; kingdom Metazoa; phylum Chordata; class Aves; order Psittaciformes; family Psittacidae; genus Psittacula; species Psittacula echo. The sequence continues at coordinate 102,696,495 of NC_137738.1, forward strand.
TTTGCTTCCTCACAAGAGTAATAGCTTGAGTGATTTAAATCCTCTCCTTTGTAGGTAGAGCTTTTAGTTAGACTTCATTCCTACAAGGTATCATGATGTTCCTACTTGCAGGTGTTATGCCTCAAAGGAATTGTAAGCCAGTCATGGTGGTGAGTTCAGGAAGCAGCATGTGAGGCTACTGACCCATTTTTTTTACATGTGGCACTATAAAAACAAAATGAGTTTCAGGGCATTCAGGTTTTCAACACTACGTTGAAAAGTTATCTCTAAAAGAAACATTTTATGGGAAAAATGGCTTTAATCAACAGTCCAGTGTCATGCTGGCAAAAAAAATTCAGTGTAAATTCTTCAAATATTTCTGGAAAAGAATTTGTTAGGTGAAAATGTCAAAACCTAGGTAGTATAAGATGGAAGGATAGTAGAGTCACTACTAATGGCCAGGTTGTATGATTGATCAATGGTGTGGAGGATGATGGCATCAGTGGAAGCAGAAAAGGAAGGGGAGTAGGAAGATCTATTAGTGAAAACATTTTAATTCATTTTAATATTTTGGTCATAATCACTTAGTGTGGCATGAAAGCAATTAAACAAAATAAAGAAGTCTGCAGAAGCATATGATTCCCATCTCTCATAACTGTGTTATGCAGTTTAAGGCTTGGTTAAGACCAAGCAACATAGTTTGCTAAACATTTCTTTCTTTTCTGTATTACAAAATGTGCCCTTTTTCCCCTCATAGAAAAAGGTCATTGTGTCTCTGTCTGTGGGATTCCTTTAAATCTAAACCCTTATTTTATACTACCATTTTGATTCATAATTGTTGCTGTGAGGCCTGGTCCCATTTTCACACTAAGAAAATGTAGTCCGTTTCCATTCAGACAGTCGTAATCAGACTTCTGTAAATGAGATTAGAATTGAGCCTAAGTCAAACACAGTAGAGCCATGAAAAGATTTATTTATATCACTGAACTCTTCAGGTGGGGATTTGTTCCATTAAAATGTATTATCTATTATACTTTGGACAGCGTGGCCAAACCAAACTAACACTCCAAGCTGGATGTTTGGAACAAAAAGATTCCTGTTTTCCTCCATCAATGTAAATTCTTTTGAGGGATTTTGCTGATATGGGGACTTTTTAAAGAGCTAAAGAGACAATTCTGCAAAGGCCATAAAGGCCTAAACCAACATTTTTAGCAAAAGGCCTGGGCTGTGTTTCTGAGAAACAAGAGAGCATTGCTCTTCAGGGTGCTGAGTTTGAAGCTGCACACTATTTTATAGCAATTGGTGCACTGGCTGCAAAATTCAGGTGATTCATTGGCTGCATTCAGGTGATTTGGGGGGGGGGGGGGTGAGCAGGTGCTTGTGTTCACTTCAGGCTAGTGCAAGTTGACCTGCTGAATCTTGGGTTTCTTCTTATTCCTTTTCAACAGTAAGTAAAAGAATCCCATTTCTTTAGTTTTAACCAGCAAACATATGCAGTCCTAATGACTAGCCTCATTCACAGGAGTGCATGTCCCCATCTTACCAGAACCCCAGAACTTTCCAGAACTATTATTGCAAACTTCCAGCACCACTCCCAAAATGTTCTTGGGTGAAACATTAAGAAACATGGTTTTCAATAACTCCAGCTGTGTCTGCCAACTATTTCTACAAAAGATTCCCCAGAAGCAATGTTCCCATTGCCAGTCCTCTTTATGAATTTCCTTGTTTGACCTTGAATATTTCCACTCCATCTATGACGGAGGTGACTGATGTTCCCCACGCATCCCACCATTTACCCTGTGTAATGGGTCTGGACTTCGTCAGTTCATGTCTGAAGTATTTAGCATTGATAGGCATCTCAATGCCTGGTGAAATACAGGTGGGATTATTAGTTTTAAAGGACCCTAAGCATCTGTCATGGTTTAACTCCATCTGGCAGCTAAGTATCATGCAGCTCCAGTGTCTATACTGAGCATGACGTGCTGTGGCATGGAATACACCTTTGGCTAGTTTTGGCCAGGTGTCCTGTCTCTGCTCCCTCATGGCTTCCCGTGCTATTCCTACTGGCAGAGCATGAGAGACTGAAAAGTCCTTGCTCAGGGTAAGTGCTGCTGAGCAACAACTAAAACATTGGTGCGTTATCAGCATTAATCTCAGACTAAAGCCAAACCACAGCACTGCACCAGCTACTAAGAAAAAAATTAATTCCATCCTAGCTGAAACCAAGACAGTATCCAAATATCTTTGAGAGTTTGAGAACAAGCTTTTTTTCATTCTTCAGTTAATCTATACTGGCCTTCATTACTTCCCCTTGGCTTTCCCACTGTTCCTTCCATTTCTTGAGGTTTCTGTTGTGCTCTGAGTATTTGATCCTGTCTTTCAAAAGACAAATATCCTGATCCTGTGGATCTCTCTGCATCCTTTGCAGGTCTATTCTGCTTCCACTGAAGTCTTAAAATAAAACTCTTGTTCATTATACTTTGGCATTCATTTTGAGTACAATAAAAGGATCAGAGAATCACAGAATGCTTAGGGTTGGAAAGGACATTAAGATCATCCAGTTCCAACCCTCCTGCTGTGGACAGGGATGCTTCACCCTAGACCATGTCACCCAAGGCTCTGTCCAACCTGGCCTTGAACATTGTCAGGAATGGGGCAGCCACAGCTTCTCTGAGCAACCTAATCCAGTGCCTCATCACCCTCACAGTAAAGAACTTCTTCCTTATAGCTAACTTGAACTTCCCCTGTTTAAGTTTAAATCCATTACCCCTTGTCCTATCATTAGAGTCCCTGATGAAGAGTCCCTTTCCAACATCCTTGTAGGCATCCTTCAGACACTTACTAAAACTGTAAGAAGAACATGAAAAGCCAATGTGATGAAGGAGCTAAATAAACAAGAACACAATGCACCTTAACCTAGCCCTTTTAAACTTAGATATTGCATTCTATAGATGCCAGCAGTGAGGATAAAAAGAATTCACATGAAGAAATGTCAATCATAACCCCATTTGAAGGACTCCACTGTAATTATGTTTTCTTCCTCTTGGCAGACTCACTAAATAACTGTTGAAAGAAACACTGATGGCATTGGAGTGCAGGGCTGCAGAGACCATGCCACCACAGCACTACAGCCATCCTGCTACCTTACTGCAGGGTCCTGAGATCACATCATTACACCTATACCCACTCTGAAAGGAAGATTTCAGTGTGACATCAAGAACTGTTTTACGGATCTGGGAACGGTTTAAGCCATCACTGACCTTGAAGACCTCTGCTAACTATGCTAGCTGAGAAATGATAACTGATCATTAGAGCAGTCATGAATCTATGTGAATGCCATGTGAAACAGGTTTTATAAAGAATAACCACTCAGTCTTCTCAGTCCACATCTCTCTCAAGTCAATTAAGAACCATTTTTCAGCTCAGGGTAGAAAACAGCTTGTGAGTCTGAAGAGGTGAGTGATACTAGTCACATCATTAGCTGACCACACAGATCCAACTGAGAGGTATACCTCAGGAATTAGCAATTGCTGGTGTCAACTACCCCTTACAGGGCAGCTACATGTTTGTATAAGCAAATATTCGTTATTTGTACTTATTGTAGCTTCAAGGAGGTTAGTGCTTTTTAGGCTGTATGCAGTGTACATATATAGTATGTATATAGTGACTTCCAGACAAGAGCTAGAGATCAAGACAGTCAAGAAATACTGTTAGAAATATCAATGTGCATTACCTGTATTTAGATAGGATGTATTGCAGTATTAGTAGGCATGAAGAACAGTCATATGGCATTTATAAAATCAGTATTTACAAGGATAATTAGTTGGTAGTTTACATTCTAATTTTCAAGTTTATACAAGCAGGTGGTCAGTGTACTGGAAGAAATCTTAGATAATTTACCTGAGTTCAGAGACTTCTTTGCAAAGTGTTTCAGGGGATCTGGAAGTAGGAACTTCAGCCTGATCACAAGATCAGTGCAGCACAGAAACCTTCTCTTACAGTTAGATCACCTAGTATATAATCATCTGACTGTACAATTATCAGGTGTTCTTTGTATTAAATTATTTTAATCTGTTAAAGTAAGTAACTGCAGGCATTGGTATTCTAAAAATAGTAAAAAAGTGTATCTCATGCAAGCTGGCTTTCTGATCAGTGTGGGAAAAACCCTGCTCTATTACATATATTTTAATATTCTTACTTCCCACATTTTCTTATCCTCTTTATTTCATTATAAGTAACAGCTTTTCATTGACATTTTATCAAGCAGTTTTCATATCATTATTTGAATCTTATGCTACTGAAATCCTGAAGTATAGTAGATGAATAATGTTTAAATGATAGGCTTGATACATCTCAGATGCTTTAGAAAATCGACAGAAGTTGTCCTGTGAAATATAGTTATGAGCATTTAAAGAACACAGAACAAAAGCACAAAACTACTCTGCTGATCTCCTTCAGTGAGAAACAATTTCACAAATACCTTATGTGAAAGTCCGCAACCAGGCTGGTTGATTTGAAAGTAAGACCACGTGGTTCTCCTTAGGCTGAATAGGCAACCTGCATTCATTGCCCAGGAGATGAACAATGTAGAGCTCTATTAATCATAATAAGGATTGCAATAAATCATAACAAGGATTCTGTCCTAGCTAATGAATGAAGCAAACTCTGAATTCAGAGTGAGTGCAAAGACAAGATAATTCATCAGTGAATTGTCAACAAAGAATGTGCCTTAATCTTAATTACTGGTAGACCACCATGTTAGAACCCTGAAACACATCTGTGTTAATTCAAAGAGCAAACAAAGTGTCAGCATGGAGTGATGTGCTAATTTCACATCCTGAGGTGATACTGGCTACAAAATGTAATGCTCCTTAGATTCACAAGCATCTTCAGCTCTTGAGCATCCTCTCTATGTGCTACACTGCCCCAGATGTAGAATATCAGCCACCACCAAAGTCCTCCTCTGCCTTCCATGCTAGAAGCTTGTAGATGTCAGGCTGCTAAGGAAATGGTGTCTTTTAATTTGCCTTTGAGCATGACAGGGGAGAACATGTGACTTTTTGCACCCGACAAGGTAATCTGTGCAATCTTGGGGTCAGGCCTCTGCTGGGGCATTAAGGCAAATATAGTTGACAGTAATGATGATTTTTATATGTGACACATCTCTCTGGATTCCCTTTATAACAACTTAGAAAGGATTAGGTGCTTGTGAGCTGAAATGCATTTCATCCTAAAACAGACAATACATGACTAATTTCTTAAATGAACTTATTTCTCCCCACAAATGAAGACAGTAATTAAGAGAGTGCTGGTAGCAGAGATGCAGGTACCTGCACAGTAAACTTCTAAAGACAGGTGGGAGAATCTCCTCCTGGTTTCTTGAGGATTTGTTGCCGTTGTCAGCAAGTACTGTGCAGCGTGTTTATGGGATCAGTAGGGAGACAGATGATATGCAGCAGAGTTTCCAGCACAGATCAAGAAGCGTGGAGAAATGCCTCTGTCTTTCTGTTAACCACTCTTGGGAAGGCAAGACAAACATTTTAGAAATTACATCTGTATGTAGGCTTACATTCTACTTTTGCTATACAAGATCTGATTTCTCTGTCATTAAAGTGATGCTGGCAGAAGAGGCTTAAAGTCCTCTGTAGCTTTGTCTATACAAGACACAAACATTTTCGTTTAGTCCCATATACCTATTCCTTACCAATTTTTATATCCAGTGCATAAAGTCACCAAAGTATGATGACTTGGAGGCATATAGTTATCAGCAAACCTGATTGGATTTGAGGATAGTTTTTCTTCAAGCAAAAGAGTCTCCTTGGCGTGTGACAGCTAAATAAAGTTTTGATATTTATATTTTTATACCAAGAGGAAAATCCATGAATTTGTTAATGTTAAGTTCCTCAACTGTCACAGACAACAGCCAGCACTAATTTCTGATCAGATTTAGGAAGTTTTTGTTAAGAAAAAGTAATCAGTCAAAACGCTCTGTGCTTTCTTATTTTGTTTGTCTCTAACAAAGCTCTGTCTTCAGCAAAGTATTGTCAATATAATTTATTTCTTTGTGTAAATGTTATGCAAGAAACTTCTCTATCACTTTGAATTTTCATCTTCAAACATATTCAAGTGATCTGTGAATTTATAAGATTATCTTATCAATTTCTGCTACCATTACACTCCCCTCTTTGGACATTAAAGCCTGGAAGCTCATGCAAAGCAATTATTTCTCTTTTTCTAACTTAGCAGTTTTCATTTGTAGTTTATAGTTCAAACTTTTTCCCCCTTACTGCATTTTATATTGTACAGATGACTGTGAGCTGTTCCTTTCTAAGGTGACCTATATAGGATTTTTATTTTTAATTGGACTTTCACTTTGTCTCTTTCTGGTGTACAAAGATATTCTTTCTTTTTGTTTGTTTATACATAGAAATTATTTTTTCTTGGCTATTTCAGGAATGTCATTGCTGGCCTTTTATGCTTTTCCTGGATGCTACTTTGAATCTTCCCAAGGACAGTTATTATTAGCTCTTATACTGCAGCTGACTGGATATGGGTGTTGCGAGTTTAATCTGTTATCTCCATAAAATATAATTACTTGCACACACCAACCTTGAAATGAGCTCATGTTTATACAAAACCCCCATTTCTCAGTGAAAGTAAAATTTACTAGCTACCTCATATCTTTCAGAAATTTTCTCCAAATACGTATGTGTGTATATATATATATAAATATAATCTTGACTAAATCTCAGCCAGGTTTTCTTAATCGATATACATGTGCCTAAAGCAAAATCTTGCAACTTCCCACTCTCTATTCCATGAAGAAACGTGCTGTATCTAATTTCCTTCAAAACTTCCCAAGGAAGATTTCAGTGACACTGAATAGTTGCTTGCTTGCTGTTTCTTATCCTAATATTAGTGTTTAAAATTGAGCAGGTGAATCAAATCTTAAATGCCTGTTTCTCTTTAAGTATAAAGACTGCTAGCTCTTACAGCAGTACAATTCATTAGATGAGATGCATCCTATGTCTTGCCTCCACCCCCTGTTTCCTTTTACCAATGTGTTCCTCTTATCCTTCCTAAGTAAGGCTGTATGGTTTATATCAGATCATACAACATGCAATTTGCATGATAGATATTGGCCTCTATGCTGTCAGAAGTAGAATTCAACTTGCATAAGACCTTGAAAACTTTGGCACAAACTGACCTTGATGCAGAGTGGCTGTATGAAATCCATGACACTGGAACTCTGTAAAACATGTCCAAGTGGTAACTTGGAATACAGCCTAAGCTGTAATGCACCCAGGTCACAACAACGAAGCATTGCCTAAAGGAAAAGATCACAGCTCCTCATATCTCTGATGCTTACATTTTCCACAGCTGACTTTAAAATCGTGGTTACCATTTAGGTGACATAATTAACATTATGTTAAAGTTCTCACTCTCTACATTTATTTTTTGCCTCAATGGATTCTCATCCAGCTCTTTCCACAGTTTGATTTATTATACTGAATAGACCAAGATCCTCTACTTTCTTAACAGGGACACCCTCTTCCTCTAATCTTCCTTGTGGACATTTGTAATTTCTCTTCCTTGGTGATGCACGGCTAGGACAGTATTCTAGATAAAGCCTTACAGGGACTTTCTGCGGGGCCATTAATAAGAAATCCCTTTCAATGCTTAACTAAGGAAAACAGAGATCACTGAGTGGGAAATATGGAAGACTGCTCCCCTCAGTGAAACGTTTCTGCTATTGCTTTGTTACCATTTGCTGAAATAAACAGTAGTTTTGTGTAAAGGGATCCACAGCTGAAACACCAGTGAAGTAGCTGTTGAATTGTGTCCTTGCCTGCTGTGGCTGACAAGCTCCATGGCGAAGATAAATGTAAGTTGGCAGAGTTACTGGATCCATATTTTAAACAAAAATTGAAAACTCACTTCCATGAAGTGCTGACACAGCTATCTGGAAGGATGAACCATTAAGTGCAGGATCCATTCTCCTTTACCTGCTGTTCTGAGTGCTCTGCAAGTTGCTATTTCACATAATAGTTGAAAAAGCCACCTGATGTTGCTAAGCAAATCTGAGTGGAAAAAATACCCTAAAACCAATCAAGGTCAAAAGCTCTGTAAGGGACAGTAAGCCAAGAGCAAAGGTGTTCTGAGTTGCCATCTTACATGAGACACGGGTTAGGCAATGCACAGCATCAGTCGAACACAAATCAGTTGTCTAAAAATAAGTGTCCAGTGCTATCTGGGATGCCCTAAGATGCTGAGTCTGGTCTACAGTTGCTGACTGTAATGGATGCTCAGTTAGCTGACTGAAATTAGCTGTTCAATTACTTATATAAACAGTAATGCTGATATCAGATTATTTGGAAATGGCAAACATACTACACTGTTAAATATCACCTAAAGGAAAGCCCAGAAAAGTTCTGGGGATTAATCTAAAGAAGGATCTTGACTAAAGCTTTATGTTGAATTAGAGGGGGTTGGAGCTGTTGGACTAATACAGTGATGATTCTTCAATATTTCCTAAATCCAGTGTTCCTTTGTGTTGCCTGCTAGGTGATTTTTCAGAATTATGTATTACCTTCAGCTGTATTCAATTTACTCCTACATGACTAGTCTCTGACAACAACAAAAATGTGTGCTCTTAAAAGAGGAGCCATTAAGGTATCTTCTTTTATTGTCCCATAGTTGCAGTGTGTTCTATTACATTACATGAAAAATAGAGACTGTCTCTTCTGTGATTAGATAGGGAGGAAAGATGAGCTCTGTGTTTTGTCAGAATTTTACAGCAGCTGATAGGGGTAAATGAATAAAATATTCTAAGTTAGTGTTTACTTTTTTTTCTGCCTTTGTTGACTATCGAAATTGCTTTATATTCTTTCCTTTTATATAACAGTCATAGCCAAAAGCATATTTTTCTTTTTTTCCTGATCTTCATCATATTTAGTGAATGCTGGAACTTATGGCAGTGAATCCAAGTCTTGCAGTAGATGGCTGCTTTCTAAGCAGGCTAAGGTAGGATTTTTCTTGTGCTCGCTGAAATGGGTTGTTTAAATAAAAGGGCTACAAGGGATGACTAGTTGACACTTAAAATCCTATAAAATCATCACCGTCTGAGAACTGTTTCCTCTGCTGCTCTATTTGTGTATGTGGAAGTGGGGAAGTTCTTTAATGGATAAATCTAAAGCCAAAACCCCAGAATGAAGTTTTTCTCCCCAGACTTTTAGCCTAAAATGCGTGTAGTGGTTTCCTGTTTCTCAGAAGGCTTTGGAGATCTTTCACAGGAAATCTGCCATAGGAAAACCACCACCAACAGTGTAGACATTTTTGTTAATATCCAATCTAAACCTCCTCTGTCAAACTTGAGGCCATTTTCTCTTGTCCTATCACTTAAAATAACCAGTTAGCATCATCTGCAATGATTTTCAAGGTTTTGCTTTCTTTCTTCTTAAAATTTTTTTACTCTCTTCATTACCATGGTGTCTGTAAAAACTTGAGTACACTCAGATTGGGTGAGTCCTGAAAATTACTGCTTGTAAGATCGTAGGTTTCTTTACGATTGCCTTATTTGCTCACCTGCGAGAAATTACGTGCTTAAGGAGTTTTGAAGAAAGAATCACTTTTCCTTTTATATTTGTACAGTAGCTGTAGGAACTGCAGTAATATATATGTTTTAAAGATAGCTTGTATATTTATACCAAATTACTCAAAACATTTCTAAAAGTAAAGAGCTTAATAAAAAAAAAAAAAAAAAAGCTTTGAAACAACCAGTTCAATTCTAGCCAAATATCAGAGTAATCTTTTGAGAACCATTCCTAACTTTATTGAAGATAATGACCTTCAAACAAAGGTAAGTCTGAAAACATCTGGAGTCATCCTTCTCTATAAGGCTCCAAGCACACATTTTAAAAGGATCAGTGTTTGCCCCTCATATTTAATGAACTGATCATTTATTTTATTCCGGCTTGGTTACTCTACAAAATGAAACTAATGCCTTCTAATACTGGTTTTCACAGAATACTGAGCTACTTGAACATGTTTACATGAATTTTACATAAATGAATAAGTAAAGTATTGGTGGCTGTCAGTGCAATATTTATCGCTATTTGTTGAATTGTGAGTGTGTAGCTTGAAGAACATAACTTACTACTAATGAGAACCTGCACAGGTTGCTCTAGTAAATGTAATTTTTTGTGATTTTAGTTTCAGTTGCAACCTAGTGACCAGTTGTATTTGCTATAATTCAGTTGTCAGTAAAATAGAGTTGTCCTGGTAGAAAACACCTGCAGTCTCACTGCTGTTCCAGGTTGTGTTATTGTGATCCTGTGTCAGAACTAATCAGTCAGGGACAACTGAATGAGGACCTTTGGATCCCTCCAGGAGGGAGGCGCAGAAAGGCACCAGTGTCCCATGGGATCCCTGTCACGTCTGCCAGGGCCAGGTGGATGTTTCAGAGGCTCTAATGCATCTCTAAAGACATTAAAGCCTGTTGCATAAGCAGCTGTGTTGAGTCCCTGGATCATACGTACACATTCTTGTAGACACCTGTAGTTGTGAATCTAGACTGGAATACTGTTTGAGTTGTCTAGACTATGTTAAAATCACTGACTCACAGTAACTCTTGAGACACAGAGAATGAAAAGATCTCTGGACATGCCTTGAAGATGTTTGCATCTAATTGATCAGACTAAACTAATGACATGTTAGACATATAAAATTTGGAGAAATGATTCCTGCTCCCCCCCCCCCAAAAAAAAAAAAAAAAAGGAAATAACAAGGAAACTGAGCACATGATTTTTATCTAATAAGATCTTACTGCTGACACAGAAAATTGATATAAGTGGGGGTCACACACTGAAAGCACATGACCCTATCAGATGAGCTACAGAAATAGCTCCTAAGGGTGGATACAGACCAGTCTGAATAACCTGGAGGCTGTATTTTAGAAACACGCCTTCATTCACTTTGTATTTCTCATATACTTGCAGATGTTTGTGAACTGGGACTGAGCTTGAAAATAAACCCTTACATCACTTCAGAGGTCTTTCCTGTCAGACTGAAAAGGTGAAAAATCAACCTCAAGGACCTTATTTCTGAATTTACATGTGTAGAACCTGAGGATGAATGTGATAACAACCCACCAGGGGTGAACCCAGCAGAAGATGACCAGAACTGATACCTGAACCAAACCAAACCTTCAGGAAGACAATAAAACTCCCTTCAGAGGAAGAAGTTCTTACTAAGTATAGCCAGCTACCAATGGTTTTTGGTTTGTTTAGTTTCAGTTTCCTTGTTTAGCGCTTTGTAACTAGAATAAGAGGGATGACGTGTCACCCAGAGCCCAGAGTATATGCTTTCAGGGTATGACTCATTTTACTAAACTTCTGTTGTCTAACAGTTAGTCAGATAGTCTAAGGTGATTATTTCAATTCCTACTGCTGTCAGCTTACCTTTGGGAATGGATTTACCAAACTTGTTTTGTCACCTGCCTTTGGATGGAATGAACCTGTTTCAGGAGGTGGCCATCTCTCCCTGGTGACCATGAGCATTACAGACGATACATCCATCATGTGATAGCTGAAGTCAGACTGGATGAACCATAAGCTCCACATAGAAAATCTTAGCAGAGATTGAAGTAGAGCTAAAAACAGCATGCAGCTCCACTTTGAAGTACATAACTTGAGTTAGGAAGTGATAGATATGGATAAATTTATAATAATAATATTTCTTTTGGTGTATTTCCAAACTGCACAGCCTGGCATGGTGTAGGATACCAGTCTTATGACACGAAGAAACTCCTCTGTTGAGTTACCTTTCCCATTCCCAACACCCTGTGCAACACCACTGCATCTGCATTCAGGCTTATTGCTCAGGCTTACATTGGCTTACTTAGTGACATTTATTTGAAGTGGGAATCATGGGAACGGGGTGAATGTACATAATAATTTTTCAAGACTTTTTGTTAATTAAATTCTGAGTTGCCAAACACTGGGAGGAGAGTCATGGATTCTCAAGCAAAATGAAGTGGATATTGTGCTGAAGCTTGGCCTGAGTTCTACTCTATCACAAGCTACTTTTAATATTAACTCATGTAGCAAATAAAACAGGAGAACGATTTTAAAGCAGTCTTATCTGAGTGTCCTGTGGTGATGCATAAGAGCAATTTCTTATGCCTGACTAAACCGGAACCATCCCGGCTGTAAAGTCAATGGTACGTTGGATGATGGGTTGTTCTCAGCTGGCTTCTGGGAGGATGTTTGCACCCATTCAGAGCTTGTTCCATCAAACACAACCAGTCTTTTCTAGAAAAAACTGCCATGACTTAGACTGGGTAAGATTTTAGCACATACTTCTCTTGTACCAATGGATTTCACAGTGTCGCTTCTTACCTATGAACAAAACTGTCACAACTGTTAGGCTTTGAGCAGTTAGGTTCCCAGCTTTGGTTCACACAAGAAATGTTCCTAGAGGAGGATCTAGGTTTGTCACAATTCTCAGAGAGAAGATGCTAAAAAGGACTGACCCATTAACAGTAATTTTCCTTGCAGGCAAAGTGATCTGTTCTGAGTTATCTTACCTGAGAGATCAGATTTAACACGCAGAGACAATGTTTGATTACACAGTTTATCACACCCCTGAGTTTAAATCAGTAGTAACACTCCCTGGTGCTTATCATGGCCAATGTGCTGCATATAAAACCTACCAAAGCTCCTCTGTGAAGTGAAGGAAATACATGTAAACATCAGCAATTAAAGTGGCAGGCCCAGCTATGCCATAGCACCCAAATTATCTATATATAAGTATAGCTAATATAGCTATATTATATATATACAAATTATATATTAAATGTGTAGTGTAATTTAATTTAATTTAATATAGACTTATCTATGCAAGAAAGACTATATGGTATTAGCATATATATAAATCAGGTCTTGCTATATACCTAGTTAGAAGCAGAGTGCCTTCACCAGCTTTTCTATTGACTTACCTGCATACTTCCCATATGCTCTGCTCCTGAAGGGGCAGCTGTTCTGTTCAGGTATAATTTGCATGGGCGGTATGGCATGTACTGCTGCATGCAGCAGTTCTCTCATTTTAGGATTGCATTTCCCTCCAGATAACAGAGAAAAGATCCTTTTTGAGGTTCTCTGACTACTGCTTGTACATGCAGCAGTACTGCTATGCCTATATTTTTCCCAGTGACCCCTCAGGCAGCTGCATTCTATTACATACCTGGATGTTCCACATTATGCAGAGTGTTCTCTTTAAATAGCTGGGATAAATGATGAAATTCTACTGCTGGGGGAGTAACCTAATTAACATACAAGGTCACATTCAAAAGCTTGAATGTTCCTTCCCAATTAGACCTATGTATCAGGTAGAATGCAGAAGATCAAATATTGATGACTTTCTTCACTGGCTAGTAATCTTTTTTCAGGGAAGCAGTTACAGTTTCTCGGCTGGTGTCCATGTACCAGATGCATTCTTCCAATAGGCATTTTTTCTTCCCTTAAGTCAGTAAAATAAATCTCAAATAGAATTTGAAAAAGTACCCTGCAGTGAAGACAAACTCAGAGGTGGGGGTTTTCCATTATTCACATTTTGGACTGAAATTGCAGATAATTGCTTACATTCTGTTTCCAATTACCCCTGTTTCTACTCCACTGATATCATTAGGGATTGCATAGATGATGTAGAACAAAATTAAGTTCAAATATCTTCAAGGCTGTAGGTGTTTCCATGTGGTGGGTTGGTTATTCAACGGCTGAATGGCAAGGATAAGCAAGATCTAGAGGCAGCCTAGGTGCACTGAATCAGCTGAATCTGAGCACTGTGACACGGGGGGTGGGGTGGTGGGATCTTTAAGATCCCTTCTAAGCCAACCTATTCTATGATTCTATGACTCTTTTCCTATTCTTTCGTCCATTACCAATAATTCATTGCCTTCCCTCAGCATCACACATTTGTACCTTAGAAGAACTGGGTGACATTTTTCCGTGAATTTTAAATGCCTTGAACAAAGTCTCCAGAGCTGTTTGAAAGTCTGCATACTATTTGGAGAGCAATTTTTAGCTACAAATGTTGATGTTTATTTGAAACTAAGTGTTTGTTTTCAAACTGAAGTAGTTTCTCCCCCCGTATATTAAGTTGCCGTGTTTTCTGGTCTTATGAAATGATCTGAAGGAAATGAAAAGACAAAACCTCCTGAAGTTTCATGTAAGTCCATCTACGCTGAAAACATAGCTTAGATAGTCATAAGGCAGCAATTGAACTAAATGTACTTTATTGTAAGCCCCCATTCTTTGCCTAGAATCTTGCTATTTGTTGATCATTGGATTTTCTTGCTATAATAGCTTCTTCATTGTGTAATTCATTTTACTGGTGAATGCATTCACACAGTTATTGCTTTGCATATTTCAGTACTTAATTCCCTGTAAGCAAGTTCATGTTTTTTGTGTATTTCCCATATTATTCCAGAATTGTCTTCACTTTGTTAAGGTGACTGCAACGATATTTTTTCCTTCTCTCTGTCCTTTTATTGCCTCTTTTGCTTTGTCATCCAGTCCTCAGTCTTGCAGCACCCTCCAGTCCTCACTTTTGATAGAACAAAATCAACTTTCATTCCTTGCCTCAGGGTGAAATGAAGCCAGTCTCAGGACACACGAAAAAGTGGGTGGATGAAGCAGTTACAATGCTTTTGTGATCAGTGCAAGCTAATGCCTGGCTGGCTCTGGGCATCTTGACAGTTGTTAGATGGTCCCAGGGATGGCAGAGTGGGCTGGAGGTGGCCAGTAAGGGTTTGTGAGATCTGAGGTTAATGACTGGGAAGACTTTAGAACACTTTATGAGGTTCCAAAGGCATGGAGTGAATGAAGAGGCATAGGAGGAGATTTTAAGGTGCCTAGTGGGGAGAAACATAGGATGAGACCATTTAGTGGGGTTTCAAAGGGCTGTGGGTAGAAGGTCTTTTGCATCTCCCCAATGTGAAGGGCTGTTGTGGTTTAACCCCCTCTGACAACTAAGTTTCATGCTTACTTGCTCACAGCCAAAACCACAACAAGGGCCTCATAATAAATAGAGCAAGTTTGGTGAGCTCACTTCTGGGAGCTTCAGCAAATACCCTTTGTTTTTCTGGATCATAACTCAAGGTTTTGCTCTGAATTTTTGTATTCACAAAGCTCTCATTTTCTTCACAGGTTGGTTGCTCCTCAGACAGGCTTAATCTCAGTGCCTGTTTCTTAATTTCACAGAAAATGATTACATGCATTGTTACATTTTTCATTGGTTTCTCCCCCATTTGCTGTGCTCGATCAAACAAATCAATGGTAGGGCAACATTTTGTATTATTAGCTTTTTCTGTGTGATACATTATACTGATCACTGTTAATAACTGAATGGCTTTTTGGTACAACTTTGGCTTTGCAAAACTGAATGTGACCTCTATGCTTTTTTGTCTAGGATAGGAATTATGCCAGTTTTATACAGAGTGGACTTCTTATACTCTTTAGGTGGATGGATCCTTCGCATGGTATCTGAGAAGAATTTAAGTGAATTTGCATGTTTACACACTTATGAATTTGTTTTTGAAAATATTTTCTATTTCCCCCAAGCTCTTTTTTTTTTCCCGAGTAAAATTGCTGTCACAAAACTTGATTATTCTAACATTTGTCCAAAGAAGATGAATAAAAGAATATTCAAAAAGTTAGAGCAACATTATTAGTTGACTCCTTTGCTCAGTCCGAAGGGCACAATCCAAGCTTTCCTAATGACTTTATTTTTCTTTGGATTAAGTTCTGACAGTAAAGTTTGGGTTTCAGGCATATTTCTGAAGCACAAGACAGTGTTCAAATCACCAGCCTAAAAGAGATCTATGCTTCAGGGGAAAGCAGTCAGAACACAATTAAAAGATGATGTCTGGATTTGTCGAGTTTATGGAGACCTTTTGTATCAGAGTTGAACTCACATCTTAATGTCGGGGCTCATCTACCTTAAATAGTCCATGATATTCCCAATATTAGGTTGTTTGTTGCTCATCTGAAATATTATCAGTAGCCATCATTAGAAAAGTAATATACTCTTTAGGGATTAATCCAAATATCACTGGAGTTCCTAGGAGTTTTACTTTAAATACATTGGATTGCAGATATACGCAATTAATCTACTTGCAATCTGCTTGTTCTGTAGCTGATTTCATGGCCTTTTGAAGGCTGGTATGGGTTCATTCAGCCTACAATCTACAATGGCTAGAGGCTATTAATGATGGCAACATGACACTGACTTTGAATTGTGATATCTTTTTTCTCCATATAGCATCAGAGCTGGTTACTTGCTGATCGAGACTATGCGGCTTCTGTCAGTTTAAAGTATGAACACTGAATGAGATCAGGTCTGCCCACAGAAGTTGCTACAGCACATTTTCTTCCATCAGTATTGACCCTTAGCAACAAAATAAGAGCAAATATTTCAACCTTAGTCATTCAAGTCTCATCCTTTGAAAGGCTCTGGAAGAACAACCCCATGTCATTAGTAGAGCTCAAAACCAGATAGGATACTTGCCTCTGTTGGAAGCACAAAACCTCTGTTGTTGAAGTTCCTTATGCAGGCACAGCCCATCAGGGTCAACACATGGTCTCAAGATGCTCAGAAAATCTGCCCTTACTTATCCCTCATTAAGACATGATTTAGTGTGAACTTCATTTGAATGCATTAGCATACATATGTTACCATTATTCCTTAATATTTTATCATGAGAACACATAAAGGTGGCTCTATATGGAGATTGAGTCTCTGCTGGAAGAAATAAACCTTTAAAATACACTCACACAGGATTCAAGCTTTCCCTCACCCCTGCCAGTATAAGGAACTGTTAATAGCATTAGAATAAAATTTATAAACAACTGAGAAGACAGAGGTGCAGTGGAATGTGGGCCCTCATTATGCAAACAGAAATGAAAAGAAAAAGAAAAAATTGTCACTTCATTTCTCAGTGAAGTAACAATTCCAAATTGAAAAAGTTATCAGCTTTACAAGACAATTTGTTTAAATCTTTCATGCTAGTTTAGGGTGAAAACATTTGGGAAAATAGTTTCCAAATCTGTAAATCTCAGTATTTCTCTCAGGATGGAACCTCACCTTCGCTATTTGGTTGCAGGCTCCACAAATGCTATGTACAAATACTTGCAAAGACTGACCTCCAAAAAAGAAAAGGGAAACTGTTCTTACTTGGCTAAAGGTCTTGCTCCAGGCTCAGTGAATACCTGCAACAAATCTTCACCTTCCCCACATATCTTGCTTCTTGCTCTTGCAATAACTCATGTCCATCATTCAGGGACTCAGCCTATATCCCTGATGAAGGTATCTCCTGTGAGTGTACTTTATTCTGTGAAGCAGTAATTGTATTAATTCTAGCCATTAAAATCAAACCTTGGCATGCAGGAGGTAGGTTACCAATCACGAAGATTAAATATGTGCAAACTATGTTTTCCTTAGTGTTACAGAGAGGCCTTTCAATGAGATTGAAGCTATAAACTAATGTACTTGAGAAACTCATATTAACTTTAATCTGAGAGGTGTGCAGAGTATGTACGCTCAGCCACCTTTGTCATCAGAACTATTCTGCAGTTACCATTGCAGTGTTCATAGGCTCTATAAATTCCTTCCTTCCTAGGAAGGATTCTTCTTAGGAAGGAAACTGTAGGCTTGACTATCTTTCAGTTCATCCTCCTGTAAAGGAAACTCATCTTTTCCTCAGCAATTTAGAAGCCATCTAAGTTCTTCAAGAGAATGCAGTTTTCAGCAAAGAATTAGTTTCTTCACTGAAATGGATTCCTATGACAGTCTGTATCAACACTGATTCAATTTGATTATATGTTAATTTTAACAAAGCCACATATTCAAAAGAAAAAATTGTTCCCAGTCAAAAATATTGACCAGCTTTGGTAACAGCTGTAGAAGTCTTCTTTTCTTTTAATTTCTGGATGTCTTTCAGGTTAAACTGTTAATTGTAATAGTAGTTTATTAAGCTATTTTTTTAGATGCAAAGAAAAAATATATTTCATACTTTTTGAGACTTTCTCCAATAATTATTTCAAGCAGTGATGTTCTCTTTCCTCAGTTTTTTTTTCTATCTTGCATCTTCCTGCTCTTCGTTGCCATTACAAGACTAATTCATGTGATTGATTTGTTACAGTTATGCTCACCACCAAGACATGAGAACATATCATGATTTATATTTTTAGCTAAAATACTCACATAATTTTGCATCTCATGTTTTTTGACATATATTGATCTGTGAGACATGGTGTCAATGCATCTGTCATGCCAAAAACTTTAGAAGAAAACAGAGATTAGTAGCCTAAAGCTAAATTGCTTTCTTCCACACCCTGCTCCACCAGCTGTGTTTTACACTGTGTGTTAGGCACTTTTTTAATGCGCATAATTTTTAATGTCACTGGAAAGTTAAGGAGGAATAAGAGGGAATGTGTTTCAGCGTTGGATAACAGCCAAAGCTTTTTTGACAGGTCTGACTTAAGAAAGCAAGAGGGAAGTTTTCAAAATCTTCTTTTGTATTTAGGTGTTTACTAAGGAAAAAAGGAAAAGGAAAAGAAATCACAAAAGCCCAAAACAAACGTACAACAATTTCCTCAGCATATTCAAAACTACCAACAATTTTAGAAGTGAAAGCCTGATTCCATTGAAATCCTTGGCAAAACTCCAAGCTGTTTCAGTGAGGCAAACATATTTGTCATAAGCTTCCTGATCTTGGAGGATTTTGGCTGATGGAAACAGTTGCAGACAATCTGTTATTTTGGACTAAGAACAATAAATTAAATTATGAGGGATTGCATAATGCTCAGCAGCCCACTGAAGACAAAAGTCTTAGCCTCAAAAAGACCAAATATCAAGTCAGGTTTGCTGTACAGAGCAGGATTAGCCTTACCTAACTTTTGCTCCTTAATTATCAGGCCTCTTCACTGAGCTTGTCATAGAGGCTGTAATTCAGCTTCAGCTTCAACGTCTACATGTTGGCACTCACATCTAGGTGGATTCATGAAAGTGTTTAAATTGCCTTACGTTCATGTCAATGAACGTCGATGCTGTCAAGCAACCTGTAAAGCGATTTGACTTTTGCTACACTCAGCATCATGACGCTGTTTCCAGTCATGGAGAGAAAAATGGTACCTCTGAAGAGAAATTTATCCTGTTGATTTTGAGACAAAATAAGCCATGCTCCCCTATGGGCCACTTGATTCTCTACTGACCACAGAGGGAGTCCAGAAAAACCAATTCAGATTAGACCTCTGAATTGCTGTACAAAATAAAAACATCTTGTAACAAGAGGGCTCTAGCAAATGTTTGTGGAAGGTTAACATGTCAATCAAATTGATTCCTAATCATTACAGATGTGCTACTTGATCCAGTAGCTTCTTGGTGGACAAAGGATGGTGATGGGTTTATTTCCTGGGGTAAAATTTCTAGCTGGAAAAAAAAAACAAAAACAAAAAAAACCCCATAATAAATAAATTAATTAATTAACTAATAATGACAGAAAACCACTGGCACTGAAAATTAATAAAATGCCTGAGATTTCTGCGGATGAAATACACACAAATGTGTATACAAGCCTTGAGCACCATGGTCATGTATCATTATATCTTCTCCATGGAAGTAAGTTTTGGATCATTTTCTTCCCTTGGCATGGGACTTTCTTTGATATCTGACTCCTACCTAAGAATGACTCCTTCATGTGCTTCAGAAGAGAAAATGGCTGAAAATAGAAGGAATACTCTATTAAAAACAGGAATGCTACTAAAGATAGGACACTACAGCTTGGGGAAAAAAAAAAAAAAGAATATTTTTATAAGTAATGCCTATTTTTTAAAAGACAATTCCATGAGTCTAACATTCACAAGCTCTTCCAATCCCAAACTTAGGAAATGACAGGTATGTGGTGTAGAAAGCTTATGCACTTAGAACTGGAGATAAGGAAAAAATGGAAATTAGATGTTTACCTTGTCCCTGAAAAACAGGACATATTTTTATGTCTGTTATATGGTGTCTATATGTAAGTGTTATCTGATATCCACTAAGAACTGTGCATATTTGTCAGAGCTAGGCACTACCACAAAGCCCTTAGTGTCAAGCTTTCCCCTCTGGAGCAACAGATAAACAATTTGGAGGTGGTCAAACAAAACCTGAAGTATTTCAAATTAGAAATGATAGAGGCCAGCATGGCAAGATTGTCATCTTTGCAAATTGAAAATAGCATGGAACTCTAGAGGGAAGAGACTGTAAAGCTGCCAAATTAATATCTATAGCCTCCTTACCACAGTTGTATATCATATGCTAGAAAATCAGTCTCAGTAGGAATTTAAACCTTCTTAATAGAATTAAAATACTGTTTTTGCGTATAATGAACACCAAAATGCCAAAGGGAGGGCTTCTATTCTCCAGGTGAAGGCTCACAGGAAACCTCTATGCTTGGATTATGAAGAGTAACAGAAGAAGGAAACTTATGCTACAGGTAGAGCATAAATAAAAGTGGTTGAATGAGAGAAGAAACAGCCCTGCAAAGCTAGATGTCAGGTTATGAAGGGGTTAGGCATTACTGTATAAGAGCTATAATGCATTTTATAGGTAAAATTGAACTAGGTGGTCAAAATGCTGCTACAGATTTTCAGCATTGGAAGATTTTAATAGCTCTTTATCCTGGGGACTAAGTCTGTAAATTACATTAATTGGCTGCAAAAGTCTATGCTTGCTGCTTTTCATGGGTTTCTTTTTATTACAATGTGAGAAATCATTAGTTAGGCTAACAAGAAGGATGGTTCTTATAGGTCTCTGGATAGAGGAGTTATCAGTTCCCCTAAAACAGCTTTGAGATATTGAGAAGCTGTCTCTGTAGTTTCTTCCAGGAAGCACGTACTTTTTGAGGTGTTAGGAGATTATAAAGAGTGGCTTTTCACTGGATCCACAATTTAATAAGTGCATTCAAAAGATTTTTTTTCTGTTGTTTGACACTGCAACCATGACAAAACATTATGGCAGAACGAACACAATTTTCATGTTACTTTGGGATTTTGTCAGCAATGGTATCTGGCCAGTCTTAGAACCTTTTATCTTCATGCAAAGGTAAATGGAAGCAAATTAACACTGGTTTTTGTTTACATTCTATTTCAAAATTTCATTACTAGGCACATGCTGAGGATGATAATGCCCCATAAGATGCATGGTATTACAAGATTATTCTCTTACTTTGTTTCCAAGTACACTAAAATAATTATTAGCATCAACTGAGAGGCTGTGATTCTGTGATGATAGTTTGTCCCATGCTCTTTGTTTTGTAACAAGCCTGCTCCAGTGCAAGGAAGGAAATAGGCCTCCTGTCTATCTGATTGACAAGATTTCTTTACCAGGTACCTAAGCTGGTCCATCCCATGAAGCTTAGTGCAGTCACATCACCTGTGTGTTCAGGGACCTGCCTACCTTGCTTTGAGCCTTCAGCAATGAAAGGCTGTACACTGTATGTCCAGAAGTAAATTCAATACCAAAATTTGCCTAAGAGATAATGTCTTGCAAAATGGTTCTGTGACAGGATAATGGTCTCCTGACATAATAAAACTGCCAAAAAGAAGCCATACAGTTATACATAGTAAATGTCAAGAAAGAGGTAGATGTTGATTTTCAAAGCATCTCAAGCTTATTATCCTGTCAGACCTTCCTCTTTCCATTTCTTTATTTCCATTATACTGAATTAATAAAGAATAGTAAGGAATGAGATATCCCACAGGCCAATCACAAGCTCATTCATCCTGACAACTCCAGTAGCACATTAGCTCACATCAACCCATGTCTTGAGAAACTGTATTGCTCTGAATCACTGACACATGAGCTTCAGATGAGCAGAAATCACTCTATCTCTTCCAGTAGGTGTTTACCTGCTGACCATAAAGTTCTCATTGTTAAATCACTTCAGCGGAGAGGGGCACACATGGAAGAAATAAAGCGAAAACATTTGTCCCTGCATTACATTACTGGCATATGTACCATCTTGGCAGAGATGAGCATTAAATGGGTCTTTAAATGTGTGCTGTGGGCAGAGTCAAACAGGTATATATTTGTGCAGGTACAATGGTTACAAGCTTCTAGGAGATAACGGGTATCTTCATTTATGTCCACATTGTTAATATGGACATTAAATAAATATAAATGTCATCCTTTATCATGACATATGTTTCTTCAGATGAGCATTTTGCACCATTAACTCATCTTTTGTTGTTGCTGCTGTTGCTATCATTATTAACATTGTAATCATTATTTGACAATAAGTATGTGTTCGATGGAACGTACTGGTAAAAATTGTCTTTCCTCAAAAGATGACACAGTCTGGAAATGAAAGAAATCTTGTATGTTGCTGAATAAAATAGGGAAGTGGAAAAGGAGCTGTTAGTGCTTTTGTTTGTTGCTGCATACAGAAAATTCAGAGCTATTGTAGTAAGCAAGATATCATGAACAGGTCATGCTGACGTGGGTATGGACAATAGACCTAAACGAAAGCAAGCAGGAGTGTCTGAAATAGATAAAAAGAGTGTTTCTGGAGAAAAAAACACTGAGAAGTAAAGACCATCATGCGAGAAGAATGCTGTGGTGACATTTGGTATCACAAACATTATTTATTTTGTGTGCAGTTTTCTATTCACCAACTAAGTGAAGTCATAAGGCTTTCAGAAAAAGCAGCAGGACAAAGTAAACTCTTGGCAGCTTTCATACGCAGAGAATGCCAAGGGCACAGTATTAACATTCAGACTTCCTTCTGGTCCCTTTCTCCTCCTTCACTGATCCAACTTCTCTTGCGGGAATGGCAGGGCATTAACATTTTTTATGACTGGAAGAAAAGCACCTAAGATAGAAACACTCCACAGAGGAGTGTTCATCTGGAGATGAGCCCTAATATTGCCTGGACAGCATCCTAGACATTAACTCACATGCTGCTTAGGGATGCCTAAACACCCAACGGTCAGCGTGTAAAAATTGCACCTCCAGGGGGAAGATTGATCCAAGCACTGAGGGTAAGTGCCAGACTGTTGTGATAAGTCTATTTCAGGATTATCTCATGGTAGATGCAATCCTTTGTGTTTGCTGTGAATTATTATTGCATCTGTCCACAGAGCCACATTAATTAACAGTGATACAGAAGGGGGACAGACTTACTAAAACATTCCACAATTTCTGCCCTGAGGGTAATTTCTATGCGCTTTCTGACAGGTTTTTCATCATCATTGCAAGGAGTGTTTTTGGTAGATCATCTGGATGAATGATGGTAGCTCAACGCAAGTGACCCTCATAGTCGCTAAGAGTACTTTCATCTTACCTGACTTCAGTCGTCTGCAGGTTAGGTATCTGGTCTGAACTAAACATCAAAGAGCCATCAATAGTCCCTGGAGACAGACAGTCATGTCCAAAGGCTATTTCATCCACATCTAACAAAAAGTTCGAAGATGGGTCTAAGATGAATGTCCTGGTAAAGATGACTTTTTGATTATAAGGAACCTACTTAACTAGATGAGACTAGGCGCTTAATTTTTAAACATCTAATGTTTAGTGAGTTGTAACCCACCCCATGTGACTTCTTATTGCATATTATTTCAATATTGTAATAGAAAATACACTGTCTAAACTGAAATCACAGGACTAATGGATAGATAATAAAATGCTAAAAATCAATTATAACAGATGAAATTATGGGATTTTCAATCATGTTTTTACTTCAATAATAAGTGTCCTTAAAATTTAATTTTAAATTCTGACACTTCCGTTAATCTACTTAATAAAAGCTAGAACTGAGATATATGGTTACTGCAATTTATATAAATCATTGAAATTGAAAGAACTTCAAGCACTTCAGAGTTCTTACCAAAGTTATAAAAATGTGAAACTATTTAACCTGTAAAAAGCACTGAGAAAGTAGCAGGAAGAGGAATCTGTTAAAGAGCTAAATTAATGCCAGTGTCACTAAGCTCTGTCTCATGCAGAGTATTTTCTGTTTATACCACTGATACATTCAACTTGCTTACGTACTATCATGCTCAAAGGGAAGAAATCAACTAAGAATCAAAGAAGTGGGAAAAATTTTTATTCGTGTCTGGAAGGATGAGATCTGCTATTGTTATGCTATGGTAGAAGCAATACGTTTAATTCATTGGTACAGATTATGGTTTAAATTTACCCTAGATGCAAAACAGCCCAGATGTTAAAAGTTCTCCAACACTGCTTATGCATCTAGAACATTTAAGATAATTTTATTTAACTAATAAAAATGATTTTTAAAAGCATTGTTTTCTGTACTTCAGTTCTTGGATCCTTGTGAAAGCTATTTGGCACTTAGTATGTAGGGAGGAAGGGAAGTTGAATACATCTTTAGAAAATAAGAATTTTGTCATCACACTTTTTCAGCAAAACAGAAATTAAAAAGTGAAGACCCTAAATAAGGTTATTCAGGGTTCTTCTGTGAATTTTATTATACATTAGATAGATATTATCCAATATTCTGCCAACAACTGAAAATCGTAGAGTCATGGAATCACAAAAACGTCTGGGCTGGAAAAGAATTTAAATACCATCTAGTCCCAGTCCTTCTGCCATGGGCAGGGACACCTTCCACAAGAGATTGCTCCAAGCCCCATCTGCAACCTAACCTTGAACACTGCCAGTGATGGGGCAGCCACAGCTTCTCTGGGCAACCTGTGACAGTGCCTCACTTCCCTATTAGGGAAGAACTTATTCCTAATATCTAATCTAAATCTACCCCCTTTCAGTTTAAAGCCATTCCCCCTTGTCCTGTCGCTACATGCCCTTGTAAAAGATGAACATAAGAACACATATAGATATTACAAATGTTGCTTTTTTCTTTCTCTTCTTGTTTTAGGGGAAAAAAAAAAAAAAAAAGGCGCCATTCAGGTTTCCTTTTCTTTTATCCCTGAAGAGGGCGAGATTGGAGAAATATGATCTGATGATGAATTTTAACACATACTCCTCCATTAGGAGGGATTTCAAGACAAGGACTGATAGAAAACTCTTAACGGACTCATAAAATGTTCCAGTGTTAGAGACTGGACCACTTCTCTAGGCAGTCAGCCCTAGTACTTACCTGTTCTGTTGTGTTACAAGGTTTTGGTGCAATATCCAGCCACTTGATTGCTGAAGTTTATTGTTCATTATTGTAGTTACCAAGGGCATACAAAACACAGTAATTCTTCCTTTTATATCTGCTTTCTGTACATTTGAAAAAGACCACCATGTCCGCTTTGTTCCTTGCCTTTGCACATGCATACTGCAAGAAATGTTTTTCTTAAAAGGGAGCAGCAGTGCAGTCTCAAGAGGAAAGAAAATAGGTAAAGAATGAAAGATTGAGAAGTTTGCAGAGGGAAGGTTTCTGATTAGGGAAAAATCTCATAAATACTTGAGAAGGGGAAGGAGTGTGATATTTTCAGAATGTCATATCAGATTCAGTAAGTTGGTCCTAATATGCAAAGTTCCTGATTTTGGCATGGCATTCATAGAATCATAGAGTCATAGAATAGTTAGGGTTTGAAAAAACCTTAAGACCATCAAGTTCCAACCCCTTTGCCCTGGGCAGGGACACCTCACACTAAACCATGTCACCCAAGGCTCTGTCCAACCTGGCCTTCAACACTGTCAGGGACAGAGCATTCATGACGTGGTTTAGTGTGAGGTGTCCCATGGCAGGGGGGTTGGAGCTAGATGATCTTAAGGTCCTTTCCAACCCTAACTATTCTATGATTCTATGATTCACAGCTTCCTTGGGCAACCCATTCCAGTGCCTCACCACACTCTCAGTAAAGAATTTCTTCTTTATATCCTATCTAAACTTCCCCTGTTTAAGTTTTAACCCGTTACCCCTTGTCCTGTCACTACAGTTCCTAATGAAGAGTCCGTCCCCAGAATCTCTATAGGCCCCATTCAGATACTGGAAGGCTGCTATGAGGCAGCCTTCTCTTCTCCAGGCTGAACAGCCCCAACTTTCTCAGCCTGTCTCCATATGGGAGGTGCTCCAGTCCCCTGATCATCCTCGTGGCCCTCCACTGGACGTGTTCCAACAGTTTCATGTCCTTTTTATGTTGAGGACACAGAACTGCACACAGTACTTCAAGGGAGGTCTCACGAGAGCAGAGTAGAGGGGCAGGATCACCTCCTTCGACCTGCTGGTCACGCTCCTTTTGATGCAGCCCAGGATATGGTTGACTTTCTGGGCTGTGAGCGCACACTGAAGCCGGCTCATGTTCATTTTCTCATCGACCAACACCCCCAAGTCCTTCTCTGCAGGGCTGCTCTGAATCTCTTCTCTGCCCAACCTGTAGCTGTGCCTGGGATTGCTCCAACCCAGGTGTAGGACCTTGCACTTGGCATGGTTAAACTTCATCAGGTTGGCATCAGCCCACCTCACAAGCATGTCGAGGTCCCTCTGGATGGCATCCCTTCCCTCCGGCATATCAACTGAACCACACATTTTGGTGTCATCGCAAACTTGCTGAGAGCGCACTCAATCCCACTGTCCATGTCACCGACAAAGATGTTGAACAAGACCGGTCCCAACACCGATCCCTGAGGGACACCACTCGTTACTGGTCTCCAGCTGGACAGAGCCATTGACCACAACTCTTTGCATGCGGCCATCCAGCCAGTTCTTTATCCACCGAGTGGTCCACCCATCAAATTGATGTCTCTCCAATTTAGAGACAAGGATGTCATGTGGGACAGTGTCGAAGGCTTTGCACAAGTCCAGGTAGATGACATCAATTGCTCTACCCATGTCCATCAGTTCCGTAGCCCCATCATAGAAGGCCACCACGGGTGAGGCAGGATTTCCCCTTAGTGAAGCCATGCTGGCTGCCACCAAGCACTTTTTTGGTTTTCATGTGCCTTAGCATGCCTTCTGGGAGTATCTGCTCCAATATTTTGCCGGGCACAGAGGTAAGACTGACTGGTCTGTTGTTCCCCGTGTCATCCATTTTCCCCTTCTTGAAAATGGGGGTTATATTTCCCTTTTTCCAGTCATTGGGAGCTTCACATGACTGCCATGTTTACTCAAATATGATGTCCTGTAGGGAGGGAAGGCGAACAGTCTGGGAGTGAGCTCTGAGGCCTTAGTGCTTGACAAGCCCTGGGGCGATGAGCTGGGCTGTTGAAGGACAGGGAAGGTCGAAGAGGAAGCCTTGGGAGGATGGGCCCGGATGTAGTTGTGGCAGGAATCTCAGATGGAGGCTAGAGGATGTGGGGGTTTTGAGAGGCTCTGTAACATTGTGATTGGTCTATTTACCTGGAGGGTTTCACGGGGGCAAATGAGATTGAACATGGTATGTATGTACAGGTTGGAAAGTACCAAACAAGGGGATAAAAAGGGCTTTGTAACAATAAACGAGGATTTGAGTCTGCATTAACTTGACTCCGTGTTGTGAAATGCCACAATGTCCTAAAAGACAAAGCAATTTTCTCCTTTTGGCAAGATGGGGCCATTCACAGTAAAGAGAGGGCAATCAGGTCAGCTTATAGCAGAGCCCCGTGCAACTAGTTTACTGAAATTCTACTTCATACTCCCTCACCATGGGACAGTATGTAACTGGAATCAGCTCAGCAAAGGTGAAAAAGGCACCTACATATATATATATATATCTCCATTGAAATTTCAGCTGGGCAACTTGACTTCACAGGAGATAGAACCAGAAATACTTCACCAGAGAACATTTGCTTTTGAAAATGTTGGTTTATCTTTTATTGCAATTTAATTAAAGCCATTGATATCAAATGGTAAGGTTACTGCTGCAGTGAGTTACTCAGGCAATCTTTTTCATGCTGATGATGGCAGAATCTTGAAGTCAAACCCAATAATTAAATTCAGCAAAAAATATCAGAGAAAAAGTATTGACTGAAGCACCCATTCCTGGTTCGTTGAAGTATGATATCCCACACCATGCATAGAACCTAGTGAAGTCAGTCTGACACATTTTGCGGCTGTTTCTGCGGTAAATGGTGTGACAGAAGTGGGCATTGATTTGCAAAACTTGCTATCATACAGACATGAATTTGCAAGGGAGAGAAGAAGAGGGCAGGCACTGTTGCAATGACAGAGATTTCTACAACTTGAGGGAAGTATAGAGGCAGTACTGATTTATGTCTCTTTTGGGGTGGGGGAAGAGTGACTGTCACATTACACAAACACCCAACTATCTTGTCTCCTTTCAGTTTCTTATGTATAAGCAATGGAAACAGCCCTTCAACAAATGAAACAGAGGTGACTATTTTTGCCCAACAGGTAGAAATTAAAGCTCAGAATAGACCGGCTATCATGAAACATCACTGAGATAGGGTCTTTCAAACAGCGTCTGGTCCTTGAGTTGTGTCCTCAAAATCAAAACTTCAAGTCTGGGCCACAGTTTACATTCGCCAAATGAAGTATATTACTGGTTCACTTCTATACAACTTCCGGCAACACTGAAGTTAAACTGTATCGGGCCTTAAAGTGTAAGCAGAAGGGTTACGTGACATGTCCTAGAGACACTTCCCATATGATGTTTGGCTATTTTGGAAACTGCCTGATTTTGCTGAAACATGCAATTGTGATTCTGTAAAAAAAGTCCTTTCGTCAAAAAATGCCTATTAATCCAGACATTCCGTACCCTATCTTAAAGCCATTATTATCTGAGTGCAGAAATGTGCATTTGGTTGAATCAAATGCATGTTTTTTTCACCCACTTCCATTCTCCAGTTCTTTCAGCCCTCACCCCATTTAATCCCACGTGCAAGTGTAATACTTATACTCCCTGTCTGATCATCAGCATAATTAAAAATATTTGGTAATACCTGACCAGAGTCTTGAGAAACTTTGGAAAATGACCCATCATAATTACTTTCAGGCAGTGATTCTCTAACCAATTTTTCACCCACCTTACTTTAGTTTTATGAAGAACATATTCCTCCAGTTTGTTTGTGAGAAAATAATGTGAAACAATGTCAGTAGACATCCTAAAGTCAAGTATTTAACTACTTATGCTGACCTGTCCTGAAGCCTGCTGTAGAAGAAATTGACACTTCTTTTTTCATAACAAAACCTCATTACTGCTTATTTTTCTCTGTGAGCTTTCTGACCGTTATTGTTGCATTACATCTGGTTGGCTGGCTGGTCAGTATCTTTTGGCCTCGTATTCTTCCTCTTCCTTTTTTAGAAATGCACACTTTATTTGCTGTTTTGTATCTTATAGGACTTCACCTGACTTCTGAGAATTCACTGACACCTGATTATAACACCAAGATATTTTTCCATAATTTATCTGAGAAACCAATTTAAATTAATTTAACTGTTTTCTACAACCTCTTCTATTTTTGTTCTACTTTGATTTTTATTCTTCTTTTGTTTTGGCATTCACTACTTTAGCCATCTGATTTATTTATACCTGACCCTCTTGCTTTAAAATGGAAGCAAAAATACTATAAAATATTCAAACCTTCTTAAGTCTTCTAACAAGTAAGAGAGAAAAGCGGTTTATTAAAGTAACCATCTTGCTGAAGGATCAAGATTATCCAGTCTAAGAAAACAATGTGTTTGATGTACAGCAGTGTTCCTTTCCTCATAGGATGATCTAAACCATCAGAGATTTCCTGTCTCCTGGTCAAGAACAGCACCAGATTCTTGCATCACTGGATGTGTAGCAGGGTGGTCTGAGACTGAAGTGACAGTGTTAAATTTTCCACGTATAAGTGCAGTTTGTGTCAGGTAATAATTGGCTATGAATCTTCTCACTGTTCCAGCTCTCTGTATTAATTCTCACATTTCAAAACTAACAGGCTTATCAGAGTGGAGAGGTTTTTTTTTCTGCAGTTGCTACCTCTCTCCTTTCCTCTGTATTCCTTCCTCATCTTCCATAGAAGTTGTCTGAAATGACCGTCCTGGTTTTGACACAGCTGTTCAATACAATCACAAAAGAACTAGAGAGGCAAAGTACTGAAACCACATGAAAATTTGCAGGCTGAGACAACTTTCATGCCTGAAAGTTTCTAGAAGAGCATTTTCCTAAAGAACAGAATCCAGGGGATGTTCCAAAGGTGCTGAAGTGTGTCAGTAATAACAAATGATGGATGAGATCTGGGAAAGCCAGTGTAACATCAAAACAGAACCGATAGAGGAAAAAATAAATTAATTAATAAAAAATTAATAAAGAATAAACAAGTAATAGGGAATAAAATTAATTAATACTAGTCATTAATTTTTTTATAGAAAATATGTCTCTCAAAATAAATGCACATTAAATATTCGATGATTTTCCAATGCTGGCTAATTAAGGTAACAACAAAGATGCAATCTATTTAGACTTCTGTTTGGTGTTTGACTTTTTGCTGTGTAATAGTTTGATTAAAAAATTATCTCCACGTAATATCAATAAGGCACACGTTAAGGAGATTAAGAACAGGGGAGTTCAAAAAAACTGCAAAAGGCTTTGTCAATGGGAAACCATGATGGAGAGAGGATGCTTTTAGTAGGGTTCTGCATAAACTGTTGCTAGGTCTGTTGCTATCCCATATTTCTGGAAGGCAGCTTGCAATCACTGTTGGTAATATTTGCAGATAACACAAAGGCTGTCAGAGTGTTAAATAATGCAGAGAATGGAGCAACAGTGCACAAAAAATACACATCACTCAGCGAGTTGATCCCAGGCAAGGTTATGTAGGCAATGATAAGGACTACGGAGGAGGATTCTCAGGGCTTACCATGTGAATCAGTCACCATGAGCCATGGTGTGTCAGGAAAGGGCCTGCAACCTGTGCAGAGAGCAAGCTGGCAAACAGGGTGGGGAGGTGAGTTCTTGATGAAGGACATACTTTTTGGTTTTGCTGTTACCCCAGAACTTGCATGTGGTTTTTCTAATGCATCTTTTCCTTAGGAGGGATCCAGTTTGCCTTGGTTGACTTTCTAAGCAGCACCTGCATTTTTGGCTCTTATCAGAGCAGTCCTACAGTAAGTACCTAAGTTCTCAGGCAAGCAGTGATGACAGATGCCCTGGAGTCTTTGAAAGGAAGATCCATTTTATCTAATTTAGGTGATTAAATTTAGGCAGGCAAGATCTCTCCTTGGAGGCCTCCAGAGCACCCTGCCTACCTCTACTGTCAGGAATTTGAGCTCTTCTTTTGGGAGAAACTTGACACTGAGTCAGATAGATAAACTGGATCACATTCCCTGTTAAGCCACTTGGCCTATATAAATCTACAGTCTCTACTGACAGGGGAATTTGTATTGTTCACTCACAGGTATTGGCTAAACAGCCTCTCTTGCTATTAAGTTCATTAAACTAGTCCAGTGCAACAAAAAACTGATACCATACACCATACAGTGCAAAGACTGTGTCGAAAGTGAAAAGCATCCAGAGTTTTCATTAAGGCCATGATACATCCTAAATTAAATTCATGCTTTGTCAGGAATTTAAGGCATGAAAATTGAATTTCCAGCTGATGTAAATGGTAACAAGATCACTGAATTCCTGGGTTTATGGAGAAATAATAGTCCTTCCTTTTTCTAATGCTATACTTTTCTCTTTGACTATCTCTCAGTTCCAGACATTGATAATCCACTCTTCTATTTTTGTATTTTATAGCCATCCCACAGGAGTAATGTGAAACATAATCAATCAGTATTTGTAAAGCATTCTGAGACTATCAGGTGGAAGGAAGTGTATAAATGCAAATTGTTATGATTGCTCTTACATTGCTGTCAAGAGACCTGCAAACAGAATCAGGCCCCATATATTCAGATATACACAGAGTTAGTCACATCTTGCAAAAGCAACCACAAGATAAAACCTGAGGGAGCGTAGGAAGACAGAAGTTTAATAAAATATAGGAAAAGATCATTCAGGTTTGCAAGTTTAAGACTGAATCTTTATTCTGCCACAGATTTTTGCCCAGTTTTGCTTCTAGCGTTGTCAACAAATATCTACATATGGAGTATAATTACCCTGTGTTGTCTGTATTGATCTATGTTTTTCATAATGTAGTGACCTAGTCTTTCTGGTTTTCTCTTATAATCAGTGTTATACAGCTTTTATGGTGTAATCCATGTGACCATTATTAGACACCCACTTAATGATAAGTAGACCTCATATGATGACAGAAATTATGCCCAAGTGTTTTTCTACATTGACTACCCATTGTCTGGGGTAGACCCAGACAACTGTCTCAGATGTAGGCATCTACGTTTCATTAGGCAAATCCCACCCTATAATTACCTCTGTCAGTAGACTGAACAATGCCAGGGAACATTCCCGAGCGCTGGAATGCAATCATCTATGTTCTCCAATTTTTAGAATGGTGCCTGGAATGATTTTGACCCAAAACAACCAGCACTTTCCCATCACATTCCTGAGTGTGGGCCAGGATCCAGCACCAGCTAGGGACTGCTGTGAGCTGTCAGTTTGGATGCATTTACCCTGTTCTGTAGACTGAGATACTTTAATGCTATAGACACAGTCAGGCTGTGCCAGCTGGCCCTAGGGCTAGAAAATGGTCCCTGGCACTGTTTAGTTTACTAGGACAGTCATATCCACAGCTCAACACCCATCACAACTGTGGCTGAAAACGTTCAGCAGTTCGCCAAAACAGACCTGGTGATCCTAAGTTGACAGTAGACTTGCAGCCCTGCTGGGACTAAGCCATTTGAGTATCATCCCATAGGAATAATGTGGCAGAGGCAGGAACAAGACCAGATTTCCTGCAGGCAGCATTCAAGTGCTTCACACTCCTGCAGTCACTGCCCCACTGGTTTTGGTTTGTTTCTTTAGGTTTTGTTTCTGTTCGGGTATTTGTGTTTGGGTTTTTTTTTCTTAGATGGGTTGTGTTTGGAGTTGTTTTTTTCTTGTGAGGTTTGGGTTTTTTGTTGTTGTTGTTGGTTTTTTTTAGGGTTTTGTTTGGGTTTTTTTGTTGCTTTTTTTTTTTTTAATATCTGCATTAGTCTTTAAAGGCAGTAAGAAAGAAGCCAGACTGAGTCATTTTGCATGGACTCATGACCATGTAGATTTGTTCTATGTAAAACATGTTCTCTGCTTCCCTGCTATAGTTATCTTAAGTGTAGCTTTTAGAAATAATAAAATACTTTATTTTGAGACTGTATTGTCAGGTAATAAGTTCATTAGTTTTCATGCTCCTTTTTACATCTTGTTGAAACCACCTTTGTTTCATTAAATAGTCAACACAACCACCACGAGTTTTATTGTATATCCTCTTGACTTCATGTCAGTCTAAAGAAATAACATCCTCAAGTTGACTGACTTTGCTCCTTCTCATAAGTTTCTGTAGCAGCTTCTCTTACTTCATTCAGCCCTGTCCTCGCAGGACTCACAGCAAAGGCCATCTCAGGCCATCTCCAAAAAGGCAGGCAGAGGCTGACAAAATCAGCAGAGGTAGCTTGCAATAAAGGAGAAGCAGGAAGCCTCTTAGGAGGATGTTTTAGGAAGGTGGTCTCTTCTACAAGACCTATAGTATTGCCTTTTCACTCTGATCCCACCTTTGAAAACAGAAAATAACACTGCTGTATCAAACCACCCTCTGATTTGGGTGCGATAATATACAACAGTAACCTCCATTCTCAGTGAGGAGGTGAAATAATGCAAGGCAAGAATCCAGTATGTTGTCAGAGAAGAATTAATACCATCTATTTTCTTATTGGGGTTCCTGTGCTTAGGAATGTCTTTTCCAGCTTCCCTTAGATCTTTAGCATTAAAAATACATTGCAGTATCTTCCTCAGTCAGCTTGAAAGCCCACAGGATAGACGGGGTCTCTGTATAAAGCCCTACAGGAGGACGTGGGTAGCAGGTATAATTTACAGTTACACAGATCTCCATCCAGAGATGGGTTATAACAGACACCTTTGTTTTCAAAGTACTTTTCCAAACAGGCAGGAACATGAAAATAAAGACATATGGTGATGGAAGAAATGAATATTCATTGTTAGCCTTTTATGATAGTAGGAAGCACAATAACAAGATCTGAAGAGATGTGGCTTAATTTTTGCAGAAGTGATAAGGAGAAACACATGTAGGTGTGCATTTGTTTGATTTTTTCGCTCATATGAAGTAGCTTCCTCAGCCAATTTCCATTTTCTCCAGCTGAATCAATATTTTCTCTCCCGCAAAAGAAAATAAAACCAGAACTTAACCTCCCCACCCACAGGAAAAATATTACTTAACTGCCTGCTGCTCCCAGCTATCTTTGCAAGCAGTCTTCTTTCAGCATTTTGATTTTTCAGTCCTATCAAGAAATATAATACATTAGTATTATGCATTTTATGATGCTCTTACTTGTCACAGATCTCACAGCTCCTTGCTAACACCAGAGGCTTTTATCAGGTAACAGTGTGAATTAGCCATAGTTGCTTAGAAAATAACAAGCATATTTTTGCAAAACAAAAAACCAAACAAACAGAAACAGGAGCAAAACTTGTTTATTTCTTTATAATAAATTTCCAAGAAAGTTTCAAATTTTTGGTGAAAAAAAATGAAATTCAAAAATATTTGCAAAATTAATCAGAAAAAAATTATTTAAAATTTATTCTCAATAGCTTGATTTCTGAATTGACTGGTTTTGCTTTTCAAAACTAAAAGAACTTGTCTGTTATAGGACAGACAAAGCAATCTGCTAAATGTAGAATAAAACAGTCGGTTTGTGCCCAATCTTTTTCAAATTCTTTACTTATTATGCAAAGACCCCCAATGTGTCCCCCTTCCCACTCCTGCCCTTCCTGCCTGGCTTCTGAGTACTGCTGGCCCTGCAGTTCAAGGAAGTTCAGTATTAAATGAGAATTGCTCGGGGATTTTCTCTTAAAACCTCATTTCTAAAACTGAACTCAATACACCAGAGCTTTTCTTTCCCAGTTTGAGGTAGAAAATCACATAAGCGTAGGAACATGAACTGCTAGCTGGTCTGAATTCTGTTTTATTTACTCATATACACAGCTTCTGGGGCTATTCTAACAATTCTTTTGTTTTTCACTGTTCACTGTCTTCTTGTACAGTCAATTTTTACTATATCCACCCTGCTGCTAAATCATAACAACTTAAAATCACTGTGTCAATAGGTCTGTTTCTAGCTCTACTTGCTTGTGAATCAACATTTGGCAATCTGGCTCTAGAACACAAAAATTTTCCTTCTTGAGTACCTAATCAGTGCACCTATGTCAACCCCTTGAGCCTGTTAATAATTCTTATTTAAATTATTAACAAGTTTACTCTCAGTAACCCACCGAGCTGAACACAGTCCCCTCAGTGCAGCCACATCAGAGTCATACAGAGGGACTGTTCCCTTCCTGCTTTAGGATATCTCTGAAAGTAAATTTGTATTGCTTTGATTTTCTGCTATGCAATGTTTTGGTTTTTTCCCAACACCATCTTTACCTTGCTTTGTGCTGTAAACCCTTTTATATTTTTTCATGCTGAATCATTTATTCCCAAAGTTGTCTCCTCTCTGGGAGTAGGCAACTCCAATTATTTACCCCAGATACAATCACATGTTTTCCAAGCTGAATCTTGTTTCAGATGTTTCCAAGTCTTTTGAATGTCTGTGGTTTGTTACTTCTCTGGGCTCCGGACTCTGTGAATCATCATTCAGTTCCCCCAGCAGCATCCCTGACATGTCGGTTATTCCCCTTTAAAAAGGATTCATTGGATGACACCAGGGAGGATATAAATATCAGCATATCCCGACTCTGTTCTCAGAAAAGGTGCTGATGCCCTGCTTGTTTCTGAGATGTACTTCAAATTGACTTTTTAGATCCTCCATGGATTTTGCCATTTGAGATGACCAACACAATGCATTGGTCACTTTATCATCCCTGTTACCTGAGGGGTGACATTTGCAAGCACCTCCAGATCAGCAGTATCTAGGCCACTATATAAAAACAGGCTGAATTTGAAAGGCATGATGTGCTTGCAGCACCCATTCAAATATCTAAAAATTAAGCCAGTTTTACCAGCACTAATACCGAATTACACTTTGTTATTGTGTACTGCCAGGGACAGGCAAGGCCTACTGCCAGTGCCCTTTGACAATATTGCTTTATTTTCCTGCTCAAGAAGGAAGCAGCATGTGCTCAGTTGCACCTTTCACTGCACATATTTCTCTGCCCCTTTTTTGCATGGTCTGTGCTTCAGCAATGCTGTGTCTGAATGCTCCACTGCAGTGTCCTGTCAGAATAAAGTTATCCAAGACTAGGAGAGGCTGCAGAAAAACATCCTTTGCCATATGTTATTTAGGCACTAGGGAGACCTGCTCCTCCTAAGATGGTCCAGACTGCTTGTACCGTGTTCCTGAACTCTTCTGATGGTCAATAGGAAAGTCTGGCCAACCTCCTGAGCAATGACCAGGTCTGTAGAGGTCACAGTAATAAAGAGAAGTGATTAGGGGTGTAGAGGCCACAGTAATAAAGAGAAGTGATTACGGCTTTTTCCTTGCCAGACTAGGTACCAACTCCATATAAACCACAAAAGCAGTGAGTATCAATGATCCAAAGGCTCCAGGAAGACTTTCTGCCACCTGTGTTGAAGCCCATACTGCTAAGGTATCTCTGCCTATAGCGCCTGTGGCTTGGATATGGTGACATACTCTGTCAAAAGCTATTACAAGCCTGCATGTGTAGTTCTGACTTCCTATTCAAGGTCTCACTTAATGTGTGTGGGCACAAAGGCTCGATAAAGCCTTTGCATTTAGACTTCATTCACTGGGAGCACTCAACCTTGAACATAACTGCGTCATAAAATAGACAAAGAGCCGTAATTTGTACCAATGGAGCCTAGCATTTCCTGGGGTTGTTGAGGCAGATTTCCATCATGGGAAATGCTTTAAGATAAGGAAATAGGAGGCTAATAAGGTCTTTTCTACAGAATTTCCCATCTTCAGCTGCTCCTTCTTGTTGCCTCTAAGACTTCCAGGCCACATTTACAAGCTCTCCAGTTCAGCAGTATCTAGGCCACCAAATAAAAGCAGCCTGAATTTGAAAGGCATGATGTGCATGCAGCACGCAGTGAAATATCTAAAAATTAAGCTAGTTTTACCAAGGTAGTTGTGAATCTTAGCCACTTATTTCTGTTAGGTAAGTTTCCGATCCAATACTCCCAGCCTTTCTGTTGCATCCCACGGAAGAATTTAATGTTTCCAAGCTTCTGCAGGACCTCGGGCTTCTAGTCTGAATTACTGTCTCTCAGGCCTAACATGAACCCTCCAAAGTCCTCAAAGATGGGGTCCTGCTTTGCATGTCCTGTTCATCCACAGAGAAGTGTGTGTGGTAGCGTGTCTGAATATGCTGCTTTTCTCTGAAACACTGATAATTACTTCAAGCTGAGCATAGCCCGCTGTTAGTCTTACTCCTGGATCAGGCAGTCTGCTGACAGTCTCAAGCTCCCATTCCCACTCTACCTCCTTCTGTTTCAGTAAGGGTTTATTATGGAAGAACCTCACTCTCTCAGGCTTTGAACAGCGTCCTTGGTCCCATCCCAAAAATAAATCAATTTCTGTTTGACAAAATTAACTAAAATACAGCAAGAATTTGGTGGAAGGGGAGACACCAAGCAGAGATCTGCATTCTTGGGGTTTTGTTTTATAATTACAAGTTTGTAATTTAAGCTTATGGGTTAAGTATAAAGATCCTGCAAAGCAAGGCTGCCTTTTTTCCTGCCTTGCCTGCAAGGGGCTGTCAGGTCTGCAAGGGCTGGATTTGCTGTCCCAAGCAGTCCTGGCTGAAGCCCTTGGGGGAGCATAGCTTGCTACCTGGAGAGTTGGTGGGCAGCTCTCCTACTGCAAATGCATGCATTTGTCTGCTGCTCGCCTTTGGTCCGCGGAGCTGCAGAATTTTTCTCCACTTATGTAATGGTCTGCTGGTGTCTTTGCTTGGAAAACCTTTTTTTCAGCTGAAAGGTGTCAGGAACCCCGTCCTGCCTTTCTTGAGTCACTGCTCAGGGAGCGGCTGGAGGAGGGAGAGTGGTGCTGGGCAGAAGGGAGCAGCTCACTCCCCTTTCCTCCCGTTGACCCAAGGCTCTCCCGGAGTCTCTCGAAGGAGCAGGGAGGCAGTTCCGCCTTTGCGACCTCGGGCTGCAAATGGGGGAAAGGGGGAGGTGGCAGTTCGGGCTGGGAGCTTTGCCTGGGGTGGTGCCTGCGTGAACCCAGGAGCCACAGGGGCAGGGGCTGGGTGCGGCGGGGGCATGCAGCAGCCGTGGGACCGGGGCTTGACGGCCGCGGATGCTGCCGCTTTGGGAAAGCGCTTGACGAAGTCTCCCTTTATCGCTCAGTCCCTCCCCAGCAGCCAGCGGGTAGCAGGAGCACCCGGGGCGGCCACGCTGCTGCGGCCGGGCGAGGGAGGGGCGCGGGAGGGGGGCTTGGAGGACGTTAAAATGCAGCATCATCCTCCCGCCCGGCAAATGCCCTGCGTGCGTGTGTGTGTAGGGAGGAAAGCGAGCAGCGGTGCTTTGCGGCGGGGGATAGGGAGGGAGGGGTGCGCTGCCGGCGATCGCCGCACAGCCCCGAGACGCGGAGCCGGCCGCGGGGCTGAGCGGAGCGGCGGCGGGCGCGGAGCGGACACTGCAGAGCCGGCAGCGCTCCGGGTGCTACGCCCGAGCCTCTCCGAAGAAAGGGGGGCACCCGGGCGGGGAGGGGGGACGATGCTAGTTGGCTGGGGGGGGAGGGAGGAGAGAGGGGGAGAAAAAAAGAGAAAGAAAAAAAGAGAAAGAAAAAAAGGCAAGGACCCCCCACACCCTCCTCCCTCCTCTGCCCGATCCCTTCCAGCCCCGGCACACACACACACGCCCGCACACACACACCCCATTGATCAATATTTGGCTGTCTTGCTGCAACTTGCTGCAGTCTTTTAAAGGAGTAGTAGAGAGAGAGGGAGAGAGAAAGGGGAACTGACAGGAAGGGGTAAGGAGCTACACATGTCACATGTGCTTTCTAAGACGGCCAGGAGCATCTGCAGGCTGGATCTGGTGGAGGATGCTGCGGCAGGTGATACACAGAGGGCTCCAGTCGTTTTTCTACAAGCTGGGCTTATTCGTGAGCAGGCATCCGGTGTTTTTCCTCACTGTGCCCGCAGTCCTGACCATCATCTTCGGCTTCAGCCTGCTCAACCGCTTCCAGCCTGACACTGACCTGGAGAGCCTGGTAGCCCCCAGCCACAGCCTGGCCAAGATCGAGAGGAGCTTAGCCAGCAGCCTTTTCTCCCTCGATCAATCCAAAAGCCAGCTCTATTCGGACTTACACACCCCGGGGAGGTATGGCAGGGTGATTCTCCTCTCCAAACCCGGAGGCAATATTTTGCACCAGGCTGATGTGATCCTGCAGATCCACCGAGCCGTGCTGGAAATGAAGGTGAACTACAAAGGCTATAATTATACTTTTTCCCATCTGTGTGTATTGAGAAATCAGGATAAGAAATGCGTGCTGGATGATATTATTTCAGTGCTAGAGGATCTGAGGCAGGCTGCCCTCTCCAATAAGACAACAGCCAGGGTGCAAGTGAGCTATCCCAACACTAAATTAAAGGTATGCTCTTACTGCATGCTTTTGCCAATTAAAGAGGCAGCACTTCATTTCTTGTCCTAAACAGCAAAGAGAAATATAATCATATCTATCTCTCTATCTCTAAATGTGTGTGATCTGGGCTTTCTTCGGGAAGCAGCTGAAACTGGTGCCTTGCTATTGTTCTGTCCGAGGAGGGAGGGAGTGGGGACTGTACGCTAACCATCCAGGAGAAGCACGGAGTGGAGAACAGCCTCGGAACCGGGAGAGCTCGCAATGCCTTTAAGGGTTAATACATCGGGGAAAGGGGACAGGAGGTCTCTGTGTGTGTGAGAACTGGGGGCTTGATATCACCTTTTCCAGCCCCACTGTTGGGTTGGGATAATTTCTCTTTCATGTGGCCAGAAAAGGCTTTCCTCAAATGCACAGTTAGCTCCTGCCTCTGCGAGTGCTGTAGGAGCGGCAGGAGACTTGGGCCAGAAGTGGTTTCAGGTGTCCTGCCTTCTTTTTCTTTACCTGCATGCCAAGAAGGGGAAGGGAGAAGGAATTTTTTCTCTCAGTGTGATAATAATTAACTCTGGCAGTGATGGATGGGCTGGAGTTTTGGGATGGAGCACATCAGCTAGAGGCTTCCAGTGAAAGCGAAACAAGGTAAAAGGTGAAAGAAGTTTCAGTCCTTACAATTAAAAGAATAAATAATTTGGCACAAATGATCTCAGGAATATTTCTCTGGGACACAAGCGCCAATCTGCTTCCCCTTTCATCTGGAGCAAACCAGATCACCAGGACTAACCTGCTGTTGAGCAGATAAGGTGCAAAGTTTGCAGGTGGCTGCTAAAAGAAGTTTCTATGAATTACAGTATACCATGCACAAGAGGCAGGATTTATTTAACAGAGTCTAACAGACTCCTTAGCACACTAGTAACTCATAGCTCAGGTCACAAGGAAGAGGATATGGTCCTTCTTGGAGCAGAGGGGCTCTTTAGGGTCTCCTGTCCCCTTTTTTCCCAAGCGTTCCTCAGCGATGAGGAAGGTAGTGCTCTTACAAGTACTGGCCAGATCCTAAAGTGTTGGGGTTTTTTTTCTTACTGTTCATATACCAAGAAAAAAAGTAAAGCCAGTCCCTGCCCCAAAAGCCAAAGCCGAGACATAGATCAATTTTACTGTCTCTTTAATTCAGTAAAAGGGCCAGGTGGGACGGCTGGGATTTGGTCCCATTGCTCTAGATGTTACAGTAATTGCTTTGTGCAGAGTTGTGACTGTTTGAGTTGAATATGTGGAAATGAAAAGGTGTCCTTGCTGCTGCAGGAAAGTCATGAGTGCAAGGAGTGCTCAGAAACACAAGTTATTCTGGGTTAAATATACCTGAACAAATTTTGTTTTTTAACTTGCTCTGAAGACAACCCTGCTATTGAAGAATTAAAGTGGTTTTTTTACATTTTGCTTATTTTTAAAGTCAAGATTAAGCCAGTTCAGTGGACAACACTGATAATCTAGACTAACATCATTATAAACCAGCTTTTTGCAGAAATCGTCATTCTACTCTCTCAATCCAGATTAATCTTCTTGTGTAGAGACACCCTGACTGAGCTTCACAAAACTACTATGGGATCACTTGTAATGTGGGAGTTCCTACTAGGAGCATGCATACAACTCCTCCTTTTTTAAATATAAAAGCAAATGAAAAAATAACATTGTCTAGA
The DNA here is from genome assembly GCF_963264785.1 of Psittacula echo. Taxonomy (NCBI): domain Eukaryota; kingdom Metazoa; phylum Chordata; class Aves; order Psittaciformes; family Psittacidae; genus Psittacula; species Psittacula echo. The sequence continues at coordinate 102,737,748 of NC_137738.1, forward strand.
TTTGTGATTTATTTGAATAAAAGTAATCAGTAGATAATTCACACAGAGAAAGGTTTTAACAAAGCATTGATATCTGACTGAGCACTGCTGAATACCAGCCTGCCACCTCCAGTTCCCCAAGTAGTTATGTATCATCTTCTGGATGAAGGAATAAATGCATTTAAGTATCTAGATTTGAAGCTGGACAGAGCAGGCAGCTTTCTACCCACTTCTCAGTGAAGGGAAGTAAAGCCATCAAAATCTGTGAGTGCACTTTGGAAAAAAAGTTAACAATTATGACCCATTCCTGCAGCTAGAGAGAGTCCCTGGTGTTACTGAGAAACATACTTTAACACAGTTTTTCTTTTCTGATACGGTAAGGAGTCTTTTATGGGACCAGGGTGAGCCCTGAACATGGGCTGGCCTTAAGTTGTGGTGTGTCCTCAGACACTCACCTCCTCTGGTCTTCTTGGCTCCAGCTGCTGGGGATAAATTACTGCTTTGTATAGACTCACTAGGTCAACTACCAAGAGTTAGGAAGCTGTGGGCGAACGTTTCTTGCTATTCTTCAAGCCATAGCCAAAATCTTGGTTTAATTCAGGCTCCCAGGATATTTACTGACCTCCCTCCCCCTGTACCTCTGAGAAAAGGCTGTAGGAACCCAGGCCTGTGTTGCTTCCTTTGAGGTATCTAGATGTCTTTAACAAAAAATATCTTGGATGCTGCAGGCACTGGGCTAGAGCAGTCTCTGGATGTTCAGCAAAGGGCAACAACCTCTGTGGCTGTAGCTATGAGGATTTCTTTTTACTTGAGTTGTGACATAAAGAAATGTTTGTGGTTAAACCTTATGGGTATGAAAACAAGAGGGCCAAATCTGCCTTTCCTTATTCAGCGTGGACCGTTCACCAGTCCATGTCCTTGGGATCTTTCTCAGCTGAATGTTCCTGCAGTATAAGGACCTGCCAAGGTCTTCTAGGTTGCCTTACTTTCTCAAAGGACAAGTTCGTTGGTTAATAGTGGTAGATTTTGCTTTAATGTATTATTTTAATAATGGCCTCAGATTGAATAAAATTCTTCTAAGAACACTATGGTGGGTTTACAAAGTGTGAAAGTGTCCCAGAGGTGCTCAGTTTGCATCTGACATGGGTCAAGTGTCAAACTGTACTGGTTTCAGAATCACAATGACAATGCTGAGCTGCTCCAACCCCTCTCCTGCTCCATATGGAAGCTGCAAAAACATCTTGTAGTTTTTTCTTTCCATCAAGCTTTGTGAGGAACTTTCACTTTGTCCCTCTTCTCATCTCCTGCTGGAAGCCAAATTACTTGGATTCTCTCAGGTGTGGCTGGCTATGGATGAGCTCTTGCTAGATCTTTCACAGGAACTTCATGGGAGCTGTATGCAGCTTTCAGCAAACTGCTGTGGTTTTGAAACAGCTGATATTGGCTGCAAAATCTAATGAAACTGCTTGGCTTTTCCTAAGAAAATCTGGCTGTGAAGGGTAATGATTGTTTAATCATTACTTACTGTAGTGTTGCAGGATCTTATAGACTTGAATACATCTGTCTTCACTCCCCCTCTGTAAGTCGGGAAGTCTTGGTCTCTCCACTCACCAGAGGAGCAGAGAGATTGCAGTTACGTCCAGAGTGCAGACTGCAGTGTGATTTCAGATGCCTGAGATGAGTTTAAAATCCACTCTGGCAACAAAGAAGTCACTGTAGTTTAGTTTACTCTTCTGAAAGGCCAGGTAAACCAGGCTGTAGGAAAATACCTGCTCCCACTGCTCTGGGGACTCTGTCTAGCCTTTTCATGGTTACTGCTATGCTACGCTGCAGTCTGCAGCCCAGCCAGAAGAGTGACTTGCCCAAGGTCATGCAGATAGACCGTGGCGGAGAAGGAAAACAAAGCTGGATGTACAAAGTGTTGATGAAGACTTTTGAGGTAGGTTCTGGAGCAAGACTGCTCATGGTTTCCTCAGCCTGGGCCACAGAAACAGTATGCATGTGCTTGGGGTCTGGATTGTGCCCTAACCATGTAGTCTGGGCAAGTCTACACTAAGCACCGACCATCAGTCATCTAACTGTGAAACTGCAAGTTTTGACAAATTCCATCATCATTTTTATCAATTAAGTCTTCTAGGACTGTGCCTGGGCATGACCTGGGAGATAGCATGGGAAAGGGTCCATTGCAGAGTGTATCTACTCCGTTCTGGGAATAGCAGTGTGCATCTGCTTGAAGATGTTGTACCCTGCCCCCAGGGCTGGAATATGGTCTGAGGCACATGTTATTTATTCATATAGACAGAATTATTGATTACATGGGGATTACTTCTTGTGTACTATCTGATATGAGGAAGGAGGTTGGGTTTTGACCCTGATTTGCCAAGAACCCCAGCAAAAAACCCTGTCCTTATCAGGAAAAAAGAAAAAAAAATCACAACAAAGCTTGAAAACGCTTTCTGAACCCAGCCCTTAGCTAGAGGGGAAAAAAAAAAAAAGCATGAAAACATTTTTTTCAGGTATTTCACCTTTCTGCTGTTTCATGTTTATTCGCTTAGTTTGTCTGAGAAAGGATAATAAGTTACAACTTATTTTTCTGAGATCAGAACAAATATGACAACTGCTGGTTAAAGGAAGACTTTGTAAGTAGATTAGTTTTTGTAATACTGCCTTCAATTAATTAAGTATCAGTCATTTATGAACGCTTGTCTAAACAGAAGCCAATAAAACAGACATCTCTGTTACCACATTTGTGATAAACACATCAGCTGGATATTAAATTCTTTCTTAAGCAGAAAAGTTACTTGCATCCACTTAGCAGTTTGAAACCTGTAGTTACAGATATGCTACTGGCCAGATTCTCAGTTTTTCTCTCACACTAATACCTATACTTTTAAATGAGTCTTGCTCTGTTTTCTTTCATGGAGATTCTTTCCCACTGCTCTAAGATTAATCCCTCCTTAGATGACTGTGAGGATTGGGCCACCCCTATGGAACGGAGAGGATATAAAAACAGAGTCCACCTGTAACGTGGTAGGCATCTGAGTAACAGAATTATCTGGAAACTGATCATTCCTTCAGTAAAGTTGGTTCAAGTATAAGATTACTCTGGCTTCAAGGACCAGATGTTTCCTTGAAGGCAATATGGCTCTGTACCCTTTTGTGGTACCACATGTCCTAATGCAGATCTGTGGCTCACGATCCTGTGAAGTGCTCTGTGGCAAGCAAAAGCTGCTAAATAAAAGCAAACTGATAAAACATGAGCCAGGAGAAGATCAGAAGAGGAAGGCTGGAAGCTGCAGATAGTTTTCATCTCAGCCTTTCAGATCAAGACAGACTTCGGCAGGCTGAGCTCGGAGTAGCTGCTCAGTAGCATGAAAGCAAGTGGAAAATATCTGAAGGCAAAGATCTTCTTCTGGCTCACAGGTTGGAAAACTTATTTGGAAAAAAAAAAAAAGAAAATAAAAAGAAAAAAGACCCTCTTGTTCTTTCAGCTGTGTTTTTGTACTGTCCTGCAGGACCAGAAAGGGCCTGGAGAGGCTGGTGGAGCTAGTGTCTGTGGCAAGTTAGCTGTGACCTTGCTAGATGTCCTTGCAGCTATTAGCTCTTGAGGACCTGATCAGACAGCCTGCCTGCTCCACGTGGGCAAGAAGTGAAGTGTCTCCTTGCATTTTTAAGAAAAATTCTCCACTCTTTCCTCTGCTTAGGATACATTAAGAAAGATCTTTTTCTTATCCCTGATAGACCAAGATGACCTCTTGCCTAAAAAGAAGGCTAGACTATGAGCCCTGACCATAGCAGGAACACAAAAACAGCTTAACCTGTACCAGGACTAGCTATCCCAACATAAACAGCAGAAAGCAGAAACTCATCAAAGCAGGGGTGGGGTTTAAGGTGCTCTTGTTGCATTGCTGTTCTTCAGTTATGAACTTATATTTCCTCATTAGTCTTTGCAGTAAATTCCACCTTCACACCACCAGACATCGGGTTCCTTGTGTGTGAGGCTCATTCCATCCCATCTGGCAATTGAAAGCAGTGGCCATGTCAAAGACTTCAAAGAGAATGTTCTCCACTGATCTCCCAGATGACCTTGGTCAGCCACTCCATGCCTTTCCCTCCCAGCTCTTCCACTTTTTAGTTTTGTCAGCACTTGCCAGGGGACATGACCTTTTTTTGCTGTGCCAGGCCTTCTGGAGAACTTGCCATGATGTAACAATAAAGAAACAAATGCAAGTTTGGTTGGATAGAGAGAAAAGCAAGATGCAGTTGCTAGCCCCTTCAGTTAGTAATGACTTCTCATCACTGTGGATCTGGGATAGATGTCAACCACTTGCCAAATGCAGGAAGTCCAGTAGCACTTTGTAATTTTCCTACAACAGCTACTCTTCTGTGGCCAGGAAAAAAAAAAAACAAACACCAAAAACAAAACCAAAAAGAAACCACAAACCAAACCTTATTTCCTTTACTAAATACTCAGTATGGCAGTGCTTCTGTGCGAGCATCTTCTAACCTCAGCCATACTTACGTCTTTTCAAACTGTCTTTGAAGCCCCTCACTACTGGCTGTGTGAGCTGTTGGAGGGCTCTGAACTTCTCCCTCTGGTTTTACAATTGTTGGGTAATCTTGCTACCTCTAACAAAAACTAAATACAGATACGCGTGCTAGCAAGGCAAGAGAATGATGAGCCTTAGAAAAGACGTGCCATACTCTCAGCCAGAGAAAGATGCTTTTATACAGAAGAGAATAGAGAAGAGAAAAGAAAAGGAGAGGAGGGATGATCCTTAGCCAACATTAACTGGTAAAATATATATTCTGTGGTAGAAGTGGGAGGAACTTTTTAAGGACAAAATTAGATTAATAAATATGTCAAAAAATATGTAGTGTCCTTTACGTATATTACATACATATCTTTCTTAAACAATGATGTAGGTGAGGTTGTGCCATTTGAAAAAAGTAAGCTAAGAATAAAATCTCCATTAAATCTTTTAAGTCATTAAAACATAAGATATCCTTATGCAGAGCTTTGCACAGTTGTTATTACAGAATTCACGGTGAAAAAACCTGCTGATTGGTTTTCCAAGAAGAGTGAATTGAGCTGGCAAAATCGTGATCTTGCATTTCTAGAGAAAGCTTTAAATTTATGCAGCCCCTAGACCTTGCACACTCCTAGTTCAAACAGTGAGACATACTGTGCATGGCTGAGACTTGAGCTGAAAAACAGCTTTAAATACAGATGAAACAAAGTCTTCAAAATGTAGGAAAGCAGGTGCTGGGTGTGATGTAAAAGAGAGGGAAAGACAATGTGAGCAGAAAACAAAAGCTGTAAAATCTATTATACCTCTGTTGCTCACTGTATTATCCCTGTTCTCTGTTTTCCTATCTACCAATGTGCAAGATTCCCATGCAAAGAATAGATAGTAAAGGAAGTTCTTGTTAGTGGGGCTGTGAAGCATCCTACAAAGGGAGTGAGGAGTGACAGGGCATCTGAGCATTTCAGAAATGATCACTTGCAGTGGCACATATCATTGCCAGAGATTCACTGGGTGTGAATTAGCCTTACTTTTACACTGGTTGGGCCATTTGGGAACAGGAGCTTTGGGTGAAGTGCTTGGAGATCTTTGAAGGCACTATCAAGTGTGATCTGGTGACAGAAAAGGAGGATTTCCAGCTAAAAAGAATTACAGATCAAAGACAAGCTGAGCATAATTCGTTGGTGGGCAGCTCTCTTAAGGCACAGAAATTCTGCTGAAGCACTTTTTAGTCCTTAACCATGCTCACACGGCAGTGGGTAATCCTTGCACAATGCTAGTTCTGCATGCCCAGCAGCAGCTTGGCAAGACATGGGCAGCCCTCCCACAGCTCTGAGTCTACCAGATCAACTTATCTCCTTGGTTTTATGTTTTGGCACCAAATGTGCCCTTCTCCAACCTACTCTTGCTGTGACCACAGCCAGGGAGCTGCAGGGGGGATCGTGAGTTGTGGGACTGGCATGTGACTACCTGGCTAATGCAGAAAAGTTTTGGTCTGATAATGACCTATAACTAAGCTGGAAAAAGTCAGTCAGCACCAGAAGTGTATAGTGTTTCCTGAAGATGTATAATGGCAAATGCTTTGGTTTCTATCAGAATAATTCTTCTTTAAAAAATACCAATTGCACAAGGCCTAAAACCTGCTTGTCTGAGAAGGCAAAGAGCAGTCCTGCCTACGTGTCCCGTGCCTTTGAAAGCAAAGCACATTGCAGAGAATTTAGGTTTATTGCAGCCCACCTATGTAGGGCACACAGCTGGGATTAAAGATCAAGCTCATAATGGGCCAGACTACCACAACTAATTTCCTTGTGCAGTTGGTGGGAGATGTGGGAGGTGGCACTGAATATCTCCACAGGGGATCCTGAACACCTAATGTGTATCGTCCCACAACATATAGGGAACATAAACAGCATCTATAGGACCGGCTCATTGGACACTTAAGTGTGCCCAAGTTAGGTACCTAAGCAAGACAGAAAAGTTGCCGTTGTGTAAAACAGGGTTTTGCTTTTCTTACACCTTGCATAGTTGTTTCCACCAGCATTATACAAATGTTGTCAGTCTGATGGGGAGGTGTTATTCTTACCACACACATGGAGTAATTTTTCACGTGTCGACTGCTTCACCCTTTATGGGTGCTATGAGTCCAAAGTGGCCATGGAATATTTTGCTGCTTCTGTGCTAAATCACATATTGTCTGTGCTAAGTCATGCACTTACCTATGCTGCATGTAGTGCCAGCCCACAAAATTTCAGCTGAATCTTTTTCTATCAGAAGTTACAGTACTCTTGAAATCAAAAACATCTGTGAAGCAATGTCTGCTTTGCCCTTAATTTTGTCTTGGAGGAAAAAAAGAGAAAGGCAGTTTCATTTTGGCATACCCCTAGCAAAATTATTCTTTTCTTTATTTTTTATTTGAATGTTTTGATTTTTTAATTTATTTGAAATAATATTTCTTTCAAAGTATTATTTCAGAATTATTTGCAAAATATTTTGATCTTACATTATACTTTAGATTAGAAAATAAAGGAGAAAACCAAAATGTTACTTGAAAAGTAAATGTTTTCCCGTGTTCAAACTTTGAAGAAGGAAACATCACTCTGAAAATCACATAGAAATGAAGTCACCTCACCAGCTCTGCCTGGCAGGATCCTGCATGGCTGAGGACCCAGCCCAAATGCTGTGAACACAAATATATTCCCGCACAGGGTGCTCTTGGTAATACCATTTTTCATTGCAGACAATGGGCCAAGTGTTGCTGGACCAAATCATAGAATCATAGAATAGTTAGGGTTGGAAAGGACCTTAAGGCCATCAAGTTCCAACCCCCCTGCCATGGGCAGGGACACCTCACACTAAACCATGTCACCCAAGGCCTCATCCAACCTGGCCTTGAACACCACCAGGGATGGAGCATTCACAACTTACTTGGGCAACCCATTCCAGCACCTCACAACCCTCACAGTAAAGAACTTCTTCCTTATATGTTACCTAAACTTCCCCTGTTTAAGTTTTAACCCATTACCACTTTTCCTATCACTACAGTCCCTAATGAATAATGCATTCCCAGCATTCCTATAGGCCCCCTTCAAATACTGGAAGGCTGCTATGAGGTCTCCATGCAACCTTCTCTTCTACAGACTGAACAGCCCCAACTTTCTCAGCCTCTCTCCATATGGGAGGTGCTCCAGTCCCCTGATCATCCTCGTGGCCCTCCTCTGGACTTGTTCCAACAGTTCCATGTCCTTTTTATGTTGAGGACACCAGAACTGCACACAATACTCCAAGTGAGGTCTCACAAAGGCAGAGTAGAGGGGCAGGATCACCTCCTTCGACCTGCTGGTCACGCTCCTCTTGATGCAGCCCAGGATACGGTTGGCTTTCTGGGCTGCGAGCGCACACTGAAGCCGGCTCATGTTCATTTTCTCATCGACCAACACCCCCAAGTCCTTCTCTGCAGGGCTGCTCTGAATCTCTTCTCTGCCCAACCTGTACTTGTGCCTGGGATTGCTCTGACCCAGGTGGAGGACCTTGCACTTGGCATGGTTAAACTTCATCAGGTTGGCATCAGCCCACCTCACAAGCGTCTCGAGGTCCCTCTGGTTGGCATCCCTTCCCTCCGGCGTATCAACTGAACCACACAGCTTGGTGTCATCGGCAAACTTGCCGAGGGCACACTCAATCCCACTGTCCATGTCACCGACAAAGATGTTGAACAAGACCGGTCCCAACACCGATCCCTGAGGGACACCACTCGTTACTGGTCTCCAGCTGGACAGAGCCATTGACCACAACTCTTTGCATGCGGCCATCCAGCCAGTTCTTTATCCACCGAGTGGTCCACCCATCAAATTGATGTCTCTCCAATTTAGAGACAAGGATGTTTTGTGGGACAGTGTCAAACGTTTTGCACAAGTCCAGGTAGATGACATCAACTGCTCTACCCCTGCCCATCCATTCCGTAGCCCCATCATAGAAAGCCACCAAATTGGTCAGGCAGGATTTCCCCTTAGTGAAGCCATGCTGGCTGTCACCAGCCACCTCCTTGTTTTTCATGTGCTTTCATGTGCATGCCTTCCAGGAGAATCTGCTCCAATATTTTGCCAGGCACAGAGGTAAGACTGACTGGTCTGTTGTTCCCCGTGTCATCCATTTTCCCCTTCTTGAAAATAGGGGTTATATTTCCCTTTTTCCAGTCATTGGGAGGTTCACCTGACTGCTGTGGCTTTTCAAATATGATGGACAGTGGCTTAGCAACTTCATTCTCCAGCTCCTTTAGTACCCGCAGACAGATTTCATCAGGATCCTCTCTTCCAGTTGATCCTTCTCTTCCAGTTTTCCAGGCAGGTTTAGTTTGCAGACAAATTTGCAATTCATTAAGAAGAAAGATGCTGTTAGCAGTACTTCATTATGTAATGCAATCTCTTGTGTGATAGGACCTGTGACTCAAATATAAATCACTCTTTTCCTAACTATTTTCCAGGATGGTTTCTTACAGTAGATTTTGATTCATTAAGAAAAATGCATTAACAACTTCAGTACTGAGCAGATGAAACGTAGACATATTCCTGAAAATCTACACTACGGTTTGCTCATGTTAGAATCATAGAATCATAGACCAGTTTGAGGTAAGGATTAAGGAAGTTCTTGACTCCTGTCCTACTGAATGAGTTTTTATTCTCAAATAAATACAAAGCATCCTCCAAAAGAGATTGCACCACATAGACTTCTGGAATCAGATGACAAACTTCTTCAGGAGAGAAAAAATAAGACATTTATCACTTCCTTTAGAACAGCTAAATAAAAGGTAACCAGGACAGAGAATAGCCCAGAATGAAACTCAAAGAAAGTCTACTGCACTCTTAAACCATTTCAACTGGGTTTTCCTATAGCTTCTTCAACTAAGATACAACAGACAGAAAGGACAACATCTCAGATGCTGTTCTGTGAAGGAGCAGATTGGGGTGTGGGATGGTGATTTTGGGCAGGACTACATACATTCAAGAATACTCAAGAATTCATGTTCTGCTCTACCTCAGATCTTTCTTTTCCCTACAATGATTTTCCCATCATGAAGGAGTGCTGTGGTGCTGCTGGAGAAATTCAGTCAGAGAGCTGTTGGAGTTTTATGGGCAATCTCATGCCTCTTCCACATAACATCAAGAGGTCAAAGACATAAAAGGTTTATAAGGTCAGTCTAAACCCATTCTTTGGCCTATGCAGGATTCTGAGGAAATCCTAATAGAAAAATTAATTCAGATTGGCTTGGATTGGCAATCAGTCATGTGGGCTGGAAACTGCTGAAAGATTGTAAATGAAGAACCATGATAAATGATAATGTAACAAGTTTATGGAAGGTATCTTGCAGGGTATCTGGAGAATTTGTGTTAGGTCTGGTCTCATCTAACATCTCTATTAATTATCGGGAAGTGGAATTGAATTGCACAGTAATGAAATTCACAGACAATATTAAACAAGGAGGACATGTCAGCAGCAGCTGAGTCAGAGAATTTACACAGACAGCACCTGAGCAGCTAGAAACCTGAACAGAAAATAAAACCATTTTCTGAAGAGTTTTGGTTACAATCTGGTCCTCAAAGGGCAGTCTAGTGTCATCCCTTGAGACAGGTTCCTGTTAGCTGAGTTTTGTGAATGTCAAATTAAAGATGCAGTACTTAAATGATATGTCCAAAGTCAAAGAAAAGTTGATGTTAAAGCTGAGATTTTGCATCCCCGACAGAAAGGTCTTTTTTAGAAGTTTTACTTCTGACTCTGACACTGCTTTGCAAGAATGGACATTTCAGTACTTGGTGTTGTCCTTCATCCTTCACCTTCTTGCAGATTGAGTTCTGCAGGTCAAAGACAGCACCATACGTTGAGCTTGAACAGTGCTTTGGAGGCTGTAAATGATGTGATAAATAATCAGTGAAGCCTTGATAGATTATAGTTTTGGCTTGGTACTTCTGTTATCTTTCTAGAATTAAATCAGTCAGCTTCTGGAGCTTTGTGCTGTATGGATTTTGAATGGGTCAACCTTGAAGGTGTTTTGCCATGTTGTGCATCATCTAATTGCTTCCCAGCACTTCAAATTCGAACATCTTCAGACCCCTAATTTCACAGATTCACTCCATTTTATCCCTGTTGAGTACTGTCATTCGCTAATTATATTCTGGTTGTGCCAGGGAAAAATTCCCATAGCAGGCAGTCTTAAACTCAGTTGAGCAGGATAGTTACAAAGTATTCAGCTGGATCATTTCTACTATTTTCAGTCAAACCTGAGTGTGATTGCAGACCAATTCTCTAGGAACAGGTTGGCGATGTTTGCAAAATGGGTTGTGGAGTCAGCCCATTTTTCCTTCTCTTCTTGGCAGACATCCACAGCATCAGGGTATTTGCTGCAATGGATGTTTCCTAGTCTGGTCTTCAGAGTCAGTCTGTAGCCCTGCCCTGCCACTGAGGGTCCTTGATGTAGCAGTTGTGGATGCTTATACAGAAATTCACAATGGGAATACTCATCCAAAAGATGGGGTAGATTTCTTCTAATTTGGGTCCTCATATATTCAGCACCTCATCGAAACCGGGCCAAATGCGCAATGAGAGAAGGGTGAACCTCCAGAAGCAATGCATTTCGCTTTTTGTAAACAACTACATTAGGAGGGGGTGAACTCACCTTTCAGAGACATCATGGACCAGAGAAAGAATGTTCATATTATGCATTTACATTTCAGACTAGGTTAAAATTAGGTAAAATGAAACCCACCATACATTTATTTCAAATTACATGCTAACAAAACCCTAGTTCCATGAAATTTCCATAAGCATGGCAATATGCTAAGTACGGAAATATTTATAGAAAAGACTTATGTCATGTGAAGCATTTCTAAATGACCTAGGGAATAATCTGCATTTGAACTGACATGAGAAAAAACTCCAGAATAATTTCATGGGGAAAATCAAGGCTTCTTCTCAAGTCCTTTGCAGCTTTGCCTCACACTGAATTCCTGAATTTTTACAAATTATTACTAGATAGTTGCAAAAGAACTAAAATACATTCATCTGAATAAGGAATTAGCTTCCACTGAAAGAACCGGAATTAAATGCCATCCTCCTGCAAAATAGATTGCCAGATATTGGCAGTTTATTGCAGCAGTGAGACTGAGATTTTGCAGAGTGCTCAGAAAACAAATGCTGTGGTTTTATCATCTGGAAATGCTTTGCCATCTGATTACTCTTTGGCTTACTTTATCAGAGTTTTTCCCTAGTATTTATTTGTTTGAAAGCCAAACGTGGCTAGATACCATGAGGTCCCACCATCTGCAGCACTTTTATTTCAAAATTAAAAGTCCAATCTTTCCTTTTCTGCCAGAACCAAACCCTTTCCAAATAGTTTATAATAATAAAAATTGAAAAATCACTTCACACTCAGGGGACTTTGAAAAGCCTTTTTAAAAAATATGTACTATATTAAAGTAACTATAAGATACCTATCTGGGAAAAAAAGTTTTGCTGTCTCACAGCGAAAAGTCTCAGATAAGCTGAAAAAGTGGCTGTTATTGTTATTACTATTATTTACAATTAATACACTACATTTCTCCAGAAGTGTTTATACACAGTAACTAAATATTCATCTTGATATCTTGAACTCATTCGTAACAATAGCACTACATTAATATATAAATCTAGAAACACATATAACCCAACCTTAAGCATTTAATGAAGATACTTAAGTTACGGTTTGGGACATTGTAGGATTTAGGAGAACTGAAAACAGTAAGAATGAGATTCATTGTACTTAAGATCAAAATCACTTTCAGGAAGTGCCCATTTTTTTTTTCTCCTTGAGAAAGCAGACTGGTAGTCCTGGCATATTTAACCTTGAGGGTTTGCTTAAGCATCCTGACTCAGGACCTTAGAGCCTAAATTCTGACTTTTCGTGGTTTGTGTCTTATTCTGGCTGAAAAGGCACATCCAAGTCAGAAATTCTGCTTGAAGTTAAGAGCTACCATACTTCCAGAACAGGACAAATACTCAGCCATGAAATACAGCCACTTTGAGGATGAAGCTATTCAGGCGTTACGTAGCTGACACCACCGCCAGACTTTGGGGTTGGAGCACAGGAATCAAAGAAACCCTCTGCCAGCTGGCAGCAAGGAGGGGATTAAATCGTTCTCTTTTTCTTTTTTCGTTTCCATTGAGTTTGCATAAACCTGGATTATTTTCCGATCCATTTCACCACATGCCACAGGAACTGCTGCTCCCAAGCTTGAGAGGGAGGAGGTGCAGGCTCAAGAAGGAGACCTCTCCTTTGTCAGCATCACCAGTTCATATTGTGAAATATAGTGACTAAAGAAACTCTAGTGTCAGATGGGAAGATCTTTGGAGCACAAGCAGTTTTTCCAGCTGTGCGTTTGCACAGCACTTTGCACAGCAGTGTTCTGGGCCATGCCAGAACTGCCCTGCTGACCAGTGATTATGGTGTGGACTGAGACCTCAGTATCTGCTCTACCTGGTGTGGATCCTCCCAGGCTTCTGCACCACAAAGACAGCATCAAGATGAATTGTCTCCAGCATGTGGAGCTTGATCAGTAGCAGTTGCTAGCAATTCCCATAATCTCTAGATGAAGGTTTTGGGCTGATGCAAAATTTTAAGGTTGTTGTGCACTGTTTAACATTTATTTACCATTGCAAACATGATCTGTGCAGACAGAGACAGCACGAGGCACCCTCTCCAGAGTCTGGTTAAAGAAGCAAAGCTGGCCTTTGCAGTGTTATCCAATTTCCAGCGGGAGAGCTCTCCAGTGACAAGAGGCAATGAGAAGCCCAAAGTGGAGATGATACCATGAACTTTACTTTTCTGACTGGGATAAGAAATAAAGAAAACATGTTAGAGAATCACACATGACAGCACCTTCATCTCTGTGGGCTACTAAGAACATAAAATTTTATCATGAAGAGCATGTGTTACAAGGTGATCTTGATAGATTTTACGAATATAAAAACTACCTGCTGGTGTTCATATACGAGGGTGAAAAATCTCTTTGAACATACTGAATTCCAAAATACCTTGGGTAGGAGTCAGCTATCTCTTATGCAGATCCAGAACCCCAGCTTCTCTTATGTTTTAATGCATAAATACAGGCCTACTTAAATGCCTCATTCCCACTCCCCCTTTCCAAATTCTTATTCAATATTATTAAAGAAAAAAAAAAAAAAGAGGAAAAAACCATCTGAAGCTAGACATTTTTCTGGCTCTCTCCAGCTTACAAATGGCCAAACTCATTAAAAACCGGTGTGTGCTGGAGGGAAGAAGGTGATGCTTTAGGGTAGAGAAATTGCTTGACAATGCCAAATTTGCAATTAAAAAAAAAAAAAAGAAGAAAAACTGACTAATTATGTCTTTAAAAGGAGAAATATTCAGCTGGAAGTGTTAAGTGTTCTTAACTGTATAGGTTTTGTGCACTGACTTGCTTTATCTCATTGAGCATCGTGAGAGTGGAAGCTCCTGATAGGACTTTGGTAACAGCACAGCAGTGCCTTGCATCTGAAGGCTGAGCTTAGTTAACCTGCAAACTGCTTAGCTGGAGGTTAGCCTCTAAACCACACTAGCCCCTAAATCTTGACACATTGTGCTTGGCTCCTTGTCTGATTCTCCATTATTTCTTTTCTTCTTGCCTTTGATAAAACATTATTGCAGCATTTTAGTACTTTATCTGCTGATCCCCAGAGAAACCAGGAAGAGCAGAGGCAGAAAATTAAAGAGATGTTTGCCAACATGGAGTATAATTTAAAAAGAAAAAAGCACCCTTTCCTGTGTCATTATTGAAATTTCAGATTGTAAGAGCTTAAATGATTCTTGTGGATATACTTTACTCCTCACTTTTTATTCTCTGCTTTTTTTTTTTTTTAACATTTCCTTTAGATGGAGTAATAAAACCAGACAAATCCAACTCCTTTTTCTTCCTGACAGGTTTTCTTTGTAATTTTTGTGTTTATTGGACTTCAAGCAGTGTAAAGAAAACAATTAGAAGAGGTACACAGTGGGATGCAGACAAAGCAAGAAGGCCTACAGATCTCCCAGTGAAAACCTGCGGCTCGTTTTTAGAATCTCCTTTTAGGGACAATTATTGGATCCCATTCTCACTTCGAAAGCACTTCAGCTTGGGCATAAGAAGTGTGTGGTGAAGTTTTGCAAACAATTTTCTGCTTTTCTGCCTTTATTTATGTTTGCTTATTTATTTATGTATTTTGTTGTATGGAAAGAAGTCTTTTTTACTTTACGGCTTTGGTCTTGTTTAGCCTACGACTTCATGGTCTTCAAAAAAAGGCTTTAGGATTGGATGCCTCAAAAAAGAGAAAGCATTTGGCTGGAATATTGTTCTGTTTACTCACATTTAGAGAAAGCTGTGACCTTCTTGAGATAACAAAACTCCCTTGGTTTTCACGGGGGTGCAAGATAGCTTTAATTCATTAATCTTTCTTGCTTTTTGTTGTTAATTTCATTCTAATCCTTACATTTCTGAGAAGGATTTCTTTGTTAAAAAATGAACAGTTGCATTCTTTCTCCCCCTTCCCTGCAGCTCATTTCACTTTTTTCTTTATTGAAGAACTGGAAAATCCACAATAACTATGAGTCTTTCAAAAGCATCTTCCAGCCATGTCACAGAAGACAGACACTCTGTTGGTGTGTTGTGGTGCAGAAATGCACAGAGACGGAAAATTGGGTTAAATGGGCCACTGGCCTGCACTAAAAAAGCATTTCTTGTCTTTTCACGTTCCTTGTAATTTTATTCCTTTCCTTTGAACATTTTTAACACTCAGTTTGAGCTGTGGATGAAATCAGAATTAATATGGAGTATTCATTAATAGAAAGTGTTTATGCTATAGATCCCTAGAATTTACAAAAAATGAGAGATGGTAAATGTGTTCTTCATGCACATGCCTGCATACGTGAGTGTGAGTGTTTAACTTTATATATCCAAGTATTGGTGTTATATATCCAAATATTGGTGCATCTCCTTGAGACATTGCTGTCTCCTTAGTGATACCTTCCTACATTTCTGCTTGGCACAAACAAAATCATTTGGGATGATCAGTAGCTGTACGCAAGACCACAGAGACAAGCACAGCTGTATTTTAATGGGACTTAGGTATTCTTCATGGCTTAGTGCCTGGCAGAGGCCATGATGTTGTCCCAGTTTGCATAGGTGGAGGGCCATATCTGTACCATGCAATGCAGGAGCCTGGATTTCCCCTTCTAAAGCTATGTATGTGGCACCTCCTTGTTAAAATCTGTTTAATGCAGGATTTGAATATATGAAAAATATGAATCCTGTCCTGCTTGGTGATGTGAAGTGTGCAGGTCCTGGAGTAGAAAAAGTGTTTTTGAGGAAATTTCCACACCTCTGTGCAAAGCTCCTGGTTAGCTGAATCAACCCACCATGATCTGGAGCTGGCTTTGCAAACAGTGCAAGTGAGGGAACATGGCCCCATTCAAAAATTTCCCATAATCAGGGCATGGTGAGAGGAAGCCACTGACCCATAAGTCAATTTCCTGCTCCTTTCTAGATAAGAGACAGAGCTGGAGTTATTTGTGCAACCCTCTCCCTTTTCCCTCACTGCTGTAACGTGTTGACCTGTTACAGGGCACTGGGGATACCCCAGAGTTGGGAATGGGGTTTGAACCCTCCTGTGCTGCATGGTCCCCTACACACAGGGGTAGGGCAGCACATTACAGCATGCAGAGATTAAAAAACAGATGCCCAGGAGTAGGTAGACACCAGCAGGATGAAATAGCACATATGTTACCCAGCCTGAAGTGTCACTTTTTGAGGTGAAAATGCTTGAAATTTCCTGTTCTTCTGCTGGGGTGTCGAGGGAAAGGTCACTTTAGGGTTGAGTTACTGCAGCTCTGCTCAGTGCTACTGTATGGCCTGGGGTCCTGCAGTGAGGTGGGAAGGAGGGATGCTGGAGGGGGATGGGAAGGCAGTGACCGCTGAAGCAGGGACTGCAGTGCAGCGACTCCTGAGCAGGGCTGTGCTCGTCTGCTGCCACCGGCAAGGCAGCACAGGGCGTGAGAGACACAGGTCTGCTCTCTGCAGCACGATGTCAAAGCAACTTTGCTTCCACCTGCCTTCTGCCCTCTTTCTGGGTGGTCAGGGTGCAATGAGAACTGCTGCTTCATTCCCTCTCATCCTGTATTTTCTCCCTCCTCCCTCCCTCCTTTCCCCACCGCCAGTCTCTTCAGGGCACTGCATCCAATAACCCCATTTTTATTTTACAGTTACAACGGACTTCACTTCTTTTGCATCACTGACTACTTTCTTGCTACACAAATCCCCCCACAAAGTACACTTTCTTCTTGCTTAGTTTGGCCACATCCATCCCTTGCACAGGAGCCCATTCATGGATGGGCAGAGGAAACTGTTCTGGTCTTCAGTGACTATTTTCACTGTTGTCCTTCATCCTGGAGGATTTAGGGGCTAGATGCTGACTGAAATTCTGCTCTAGAAAACCAGGGAATGTCTACTGGCAGGGACAGGCTGTGAAAAGCGAAAGGCTGAGCCAAGGTGGCTGCCTTGAGGGCTTTTGATCCTGGACATGGCAGAGCACAAACTCTAAGGACAATATATGGTGGAGAGGGAGCTGTAGCTCTGTGCCTGCAAGAAACAAGAGGACAGCAATATTTTAAAACCTAACCTGGCAGATTTATACACCCAGGCTTACCTACAACTTGAAAGGTCCTGCTGACACAAATCTCCTGTGGAGCTTGTGTCACCAACAGCAAGTTGTATTGAGCCACCCACCTTCCCCTCCTCCTGAGTAAACCATCGAAGCAAACTGCTTTCTGGGACCCATCTCACAGGGCAGGGTGCAGCCACCAATTCACCTGCCTGAACTGTCAGTGCCAAAGCTATTTTACTGCTGTGCCTGTGACCTTGCTCCTGATAGAAGGGATAGAAGAACCAGCTGTGCCCCAACCGTACCTCCCAGTGTCTCTCTTTGTGCTGTCTGTAACCCCCCTATCTTCCAGTAATACCCTTCCCCACCCAGGGGAGGTGTTTAATCACAGCTAACACAGGTATTACTCTGCAGCTTCAACGATACCTCTGTGTCCTTGGGTGCTCGGGTGTCATTTAGGGCAGCTGGGAATAAAGCTGTGCTGGGAGTGGACTGGGCAGTAAATCTATTCCAGAAAGGGAGCTCAGAAAGGTGGTAGAAGCCCCATTCCTTGAAGTGTTCAAGGCCAGGTTGGATGGGAGTTTAAAGGTCCCTTCCAACCCAAACCATTCTGTGATTTTATGAAAACCTGAGGGGTTAATAATGAAGGAACAAAGTGGGGAGGAACACTCAGAAAGACAGCATACTCAGCTCCTTCACAGAGAAGAGCACTCTAATAGAAATCACAATTTGCTGTTGCACTCTTATGGATTCCTCCATAATTTGATTTATTTGGAAGGAATAGATCTGTGTTAAGAGCATTTCTCTTATTCGCTGTTATTAATCATAGATTACATAAGTCTCTTGAAATGGGAAATGCAAAGCATTCAACACTGTCCCGCAAAACATCCTTGTCTCTAAATTGGAAAGACATCAATTTGATGGGTGGAGCACTCGGTGGATAAAGAACTGGCTGGATGGCCGCACGCAAAGAGTTGTGGTCAATGGCTCGATGTCCACCTGGAGACCAGTAACGAGTGGTGTCCCTCAGGGATCGGTGTTGGGACCGGTCTTGTTCAACATCTTTGTCGGTGACATGGACAGTGGGATTGAGTGCGCCCTCAGCAAGTTTGCCAATGACACCAGGCTGTGTGGTTCGGTTGATACGCCAGAGGGAAGGGATGCCATCCAGAGGGACCTCGACATGCTTGTGAGGTGGGCTGATGCCAACCTGATGAAGTTTCACCATGCCAAGTGCAAGGTCCTCCACCTGGGTCGGAGCAATCCCAGGCACAAGTACAGGTTGGGCAGAGAAGAGATTCAGAGCAGCCCTGCAGAGAAGGACTTGGGGGTGTTGGTCAATGAGAAAATTAACATGAGCCAGCTTCAGTGTGCGCTCGCAGCCCAGAAAGCCAACCATATCCTGGGCTGCATCAAGAGGAGTGTGACCAGCAGGTCGAAGGAGGTGATCCTGCCCCTCTACTCTGCTCTCGTGAGACCTCACTTGGAGTATTGTGTGCAGTTCTGGTGTCCTCAACATAAAAAGGACATGGAAGTGTTGGAACAAGTCCAGAAGAGGGCCACGAGGATGATCAGGGGACTGGAGCACCTCCCATATGGAGAGAGGCTGAGAAAGTTGGGGCTGTGGAGCCTGGAGAAGAGAAGGCTGCGTGGAGACCTCAGAGCAGCCTTCCAGTATCTGAAGGGGGCCTATAAGGATGCTGGGGAGGGACTATTCATCAGGGACTGTAGTGACAGGACAAGGGGTAACGGGTTCAAACTTAAACAGGGGAAGTTTAGATTGGATCTAAGGAAGAAATTCTTTACTGAGAGGGTGGTGAGGCACTGGAATGGGTTGCCCAGGGAGGTTGTGAATGCTCCATCCTTGGCAGTGTTCAAGGTCAGGTTGGATGAGGCCTTGGGTGACATGGTTTAGTGTGAGGTGTCCCTGCCCATGGCCGGGGGTTGGAGCTAGATGATCTTAATGTCCTTTTGAGCCCTAACTATTCTATACTTCTCATGACCACTTTCATACATTTTATTTTTGCTGAGTGAACAGCCCAAATGACCATTGCTGTGTCACTGCTCCCAGAGAGCTGAGGTGAACTTTCACCTCAAATGTGTTGCCCCTGGGGCTCATTTGTTCCAGATTCTCTCTCCATTGCTGACCCATACAGAATAGCTGCATAGGGACAAGCACAGCAAACAGTCCAATGTGCATGCAAGAGCGCCTATGCATCTCGGAGGGCAGGAAAACTGCTATGCTGTCATGTGTGACTATTTGAAAGAGATGCTTCAGGAATTTTTCGTAATTGGTGGCTGTGTAATAGGGATTGACTGGTATAAGGTCTCCATGTATAACTACGGGAGGGTCAGGCACAGAGAAATTGGTTCAGTTGGGGAGAAAACAATCTCCCTTTGAAGTTTTACTGTGAAGCTGAAGGGGGGCAGGCACAACTCGATGTATTAAACCTTAAAGGAAAGGGGATTTCAATTTTTAATGTTGTTTTACCTTGAACATTTGAGGTGAACTAAAACAACTGACGGCACCCTAACCTCTGTAGATTTTAGAGTAATACTTTCTAAGACCTACATTTGATAGAGTAGGAATGTCCTTATCACAGGGATAAACAACTGCATTGATCTCATTAGGATCTTTATCACACAACGTATTTTGACAGATATTCCTGTTTGCCCTCTGTTGAACACTTTAACATTTTTGAGATAAAATAGAGTTTAACCAGGATTGAATGCTTTATCCTCACATTTCTATAGTGCAGCTTGATGGTGATCCATCACTCCAGTTGATAAGAGGTAGCAGTTGAGAAAAATAAAAATAGAGATAAATTTGCTCACAAAGGATCTGCAAATGTACTTGAATGAGAGTGATCTGGCCATAGGATACAAGGGCTTCTCTCCTCCTTGCCAAGAATCTGAAATTACTTATAAACCCTTCACCAGTTATAACCTCCCCTGAGCAGGGTGCTGGGAAGGCAGGAGCCATGCAAGCTCAAAAATACCTTAAACCCTCTGGTTTTGCCATGAGAGGGAAGTCAGTGGAGGCTGGTGCCATTCAAAGCAGGGAGGAGAAGGCATCTTGCCCAGGGATGGTGTGAGAGTTGAGCAGTGACCACACAGAAGCCCCGGGATGGGAGATGGGGGTGAAACAGCCCCACTGAAATTATTAAGGAAATAAAAAGGTCCCAGCTAATTTAGTAGTAAAGGAGTATTGCTAGTATCCCTCTGGGCTGCATGCAGAGAGGATCTATGCCTACATTAACACCAGCAAAAATATTTAGCTCATTAGGGGCAACTGGTTTTGTTTAACCTGAGAGTTCCTGCTGTGGAGAAAACCAAACAACCCCATGTCATTTACACATCTTTCTAGGATATGGAGAGTCCAAACATCCTAAAGAGTTTGTAGCCTGAAATATGGGACAAGTTTATTCTGTATCCATCCATTCACCATTAGTGATTTTTACTGTTAAATGGACAAGGAGTTTGGATTTTCAGCCACATGCAAGGCCAGGTCTGCATAAACTCAGGTGACAAAGGAAAAAGGAGGACAGTGTTGTCCCCATATCTCTCATTCTTCTGAGAGTCTTAGCTCTCATCCTCCTCCTTTCCAAGTCTAAATTTACCAAATAGCCTTAGGGCATATAGGAAAAGAGAAGGGAGTACACAAAAAAACAATTTAATGTTTTCTACCAAAGCAAAGATTTTTGCTTGGCCCCTGTTCAGATCAAATATCAGATGGCGCAGCAAGTGATCTATATTTCATGCCATTTTTAAAGATGCTCAGATCCGGAGAGAATTAGCTGCCATCAGAATGGACGGTGACCTTTTCTGTCCTCTGGGAGAGCAGACACTGTGAAGTTTTCATTAGATATTAAAAAAAAAAGGAAAAGAAAAACACATAGATAGAGCCTGGGAATTGAAACTCAGGCTCCAGTCGTATAGTGACCTTGCTAAAGACAGTTGTTGTGTTGTTGATCCTCCGGAGGTACATGGGTTTAAAATGGTGTACAACCAATAACTATTATTGTTACTCTGGTTTTTACTTTGCTTTTTTGTGTATTGTATCAGAGTAGCAACATATATAAGTAAAATATGTAAGGAATCTGTAGTCTGAAACATGAAATTGTTATGAAATTGAAAGTATCATCATGTAGGCATATACCAGGAAAGATGTGTTAGTTAACAGCACATGTTTTTTTTAGTTGAGGAACTAAGCAGAATGAGGGATCTTGTTCAAAACCTTCCTGGTCTTCAGATCTCATTTATACAAGTCACTGTGGCCTCATTCCTAAACCTCAGAGTTAGCCCAGGAGCTTAGCCATTCATATCTCCTTTCACCAATGTGGTCCTGGAGGACAACAGAGAACTTGGGATGGTGGATAACTTCCCTAAAGTGCACATAAAGTACACCAAGAGGTAGTTATGTCCCTGGGTTAGGTGCCCTTAGGAGATGCTGGGAATTATGTTTGCAGCACTGGGTCTTCATTTTCCCACGCTTTGGTCTCCAGCTGTAAAATGAGATGAAAGGCAATATTTTTCCCCATCTTTTTTCTGTCTTCCTTGCTAAGATTGCAACCATTGCAGTGACAGCACTGCCTAGCACCTTTATCTTTCTTAAAGTATATGGCAAAGACAACCTACAAGATGTATTAGAAAAGAGCCCCATTTTCCCCGATGCCACCGAACCAGGTTCATGTTTGCATGCTCTAGAAGTAGCAAAGGCAAAACCTTTGCATAGATAGGAAGCAATCTGACTTTGGGAAGCAAAGGATGGACAAAATGACCTCAAAGCAATTCAGCATCTGTGATTTCCTCAAATTCCATCTGAAAGCTTGCTCTCTATTTTGCTGACATATGAGCTGGGTGTCCTATTGTACATCAGTGTAACAAATAGCCGTTATCTTCTGTTTCATGAGAGCTACAGCAGAACATGATTTATTTGTGCCTGCTCTGGTGCCTCTTGTGAAATGCTGCCTCCATTCAGTGCACCTTTTGTAGAGGAAAGCAGATGGTCATCGCAGAGTTTCCCATAACCTTGCTGTGAGTGCTGCGTAGTGAATCAAGGAAACCTGAGTTACAGTCCACTATCAGAGTTTGGAGCTGTGCTGCTAAAGTATCCTGCAGTGGCTGAAAACATTTGAATGTCAACAGTGCATCTCTACTGAGGAAATATGACATTTCTCCCTAAAATTTCAAAGCAGTGCCAAAAGGGTTTTTAACTGTGAAGTGTGAGCAGCAACTGCATTGCTCAGACCTTAATTACCAGCTCAGAAATGTACCTTTTGTGAGTATGTGAGTGTGAGGTGTGACCTCTCCTTAGGAAAAAGAAAAAAAAAATAAAAATAATGAAATCAAACAGGATTCTAAGCTGAAATACCAGACACAAGGAATTTTTGGAGTCCAAACAGCACCAGCTGCCCCTCTGTGCTAGCTGTCTCTGCTTATATGACATTTGCGATGAGGCTTCAGGTGATTTGAGAAGTTGGCATTAGACTACAAATCACCTTTCATGTCAGCTCGTGCCAGGATACCTTGCCAGAAACCATTATTTCAGTGGGAAATAACAACTGGGAATAGGGAAAAAATGAACTTCTGAAAAACACTTTGTCACATTCCCTGGGCTGAAAACAGTGAGCACCTGCCATGAAAGCAGGCATAGACAGAAAATTTTCAGTGGGAGGATTACCTCCTTTACATATAGAGGCAAGAAAAAGTGAGTATACAAAACATTTTCAGCACTCTCTATCAGTTTCTAATGTTTATTTGCTCTATGAGCAGACATGCCTTAAGACGTCTATGTTTCATAAAGCCTGCTACCTTGCTTCATTGATTTTTCCTTAGGATGGGAATCATTGCAATGAACAGGTCTGGCATTTTCAGATAATGGCCTGCGTGCAGCATAGGTATTTCTAGAAATGGTTAATGTTGAATATAATAGATGTTAAAAGAGTCTCCCCCAAATGCTTCTAGCCTTTTACAGATGACTATTTCTGTGTGTGTGTGTAGGGCAGAGCATCTCCCAAATTCAAGCTGTCAGTCAGCTCATTCCCATAACACATCTAGGCAAAGAGTATGATCTCCTGTGAACTTGAGGCTGCAGTATGTTTTGTACAGTAACTGGCTTGAGAATTATATGGTTTTATTAATTACAAGAGGAAAGAAATCTGCAAACTTATAGAACAATTTACAGGGAAGAAAAAGGCAAAATGTTACTTGGTGTGCAACAAATATTTAATCAATGGGTTTAAACTTCTGATCAAAGAGATTACTTGTGCTAGGACATTCTTATCAGATCTACTGAGTTTTCTTCCTTAGTTTGCAGCTGGGTTTGATCTTCTAAGCCACCAAGCTTTCCCTGTCTTGCAAGGGGCACATCACAGTTCTCCTAGAGAAATTGAATAACCAGTGGATTAAAAGCAAGGACTCTCCTTATAGGACTTTTCTTACTAAACCTTTCTTACAAAAAGAAAAAGCATCATCTAAATCGTATCAGAACTCTAAAAAAAAAAGTCTGGTCTTGTAAATAGATGGAGCTGATTCTGCCTGCACCTGGTATTTCCTGGTTGTAGTGGAGTCATTTATGTCCTAACACACACTGAAATAAGTGAGACCAGAGCAAGATTTATATTCTTGAAATATAAAAAACAAATCCTGGCTTAATTGAGATGTAAGATGGATTCTTTTCTCTGTGCTACTGACATAAATCCATGAAATCTCAAATAAACACTTCAAAAAGTCTGATTTTCATTGCATTTTTATAGAGCCAGAATAGAAATTAAATTTTTTGGATCTGTCTAAATTTACATCTGTATCCTGAGGAACCGGGCCTCATTTTCTGTACATTTCCAACTTCTTAAAAGCATTTCCAAAGTGTCAGGAAATCACAAACCTTCCAGAAACTGATCTTCATTTCAAACATTTCATACTTCGGTAACTGGAGATTTGTTGTTTTCTGTCAGAATTAAAAGGTGGAAAAGCAATCCTCTCCTGCAGGTGAGGAGCTTGCATGCTGCATTTCAGTTTCTGAACATCTGGGACAGCAGTGCGTGTCTGAGCAGTCATTGAACTGCAGCACAGAATTGCAAGTGAACCTATAATGAGTAGGGAACAGAGCTGTGGCAGGGAACAGGGATGTGTCCCAAAGCCCACTGAAGTGAACGGCACAACTCCTGTTGACTGCAGTGGCCTTTGAGTGGAGCTCTTGGCATGTCTGTGAAAGGAAGGTACAGTCAAACGATATCGCTGTATCATATCTCAAGCAGGATAACCACATGCTCATCTTTTCTCATCTTTTTCACTTTCTCTCTCAGGATGGAAGAAGCAGTTTTATTGGCCACCAGCTCGGAGGGGTCATGGAAGTGCCAAACAGCAAGGACCAGAGAGTCAAATCAGCCAGAGCCATCCAAATCACTTACTACCTCCAAACGTATGGCTCTGTCACCCAGGACCTCATTGGGGAGAAGTGGGAGACTGAATTCTGTAAACTGATGCACAAGATGCAGCTAGATCACCAAGATCTGCAGCTCTACTCACTAGCATCCTTCAGCCTTTGGAAGGACTTCCACCAGACAAGTCTCTTGGCCAGGGGCAAGATTTTGGTGAGCCTGATGCTGATTCTCCTGACTGCTACCCTATCGAGCTCCATGAAGGACTGCCTGCGTAGCAAACCTTTCCTGGGACTCTTGGGAGTACTCACTATCTGTATTTCCAGTGTCACTGCGGCAGGGATATTTTTCATTACTGATGGAAAATATAATTCTACTCTGTTGGGAATCCCTTTCTTCGCTATGGGTAATTATTTCTCTTCATAATAATAGGATTAACAGAGTTTAATGACAGGATTATAAATTACATCCTGGGTTATAAAGTGCAGATTCTACCTTGAGTGAAATTCTAAGTCATTTTCATCTTGTTAAATTGTTCTGTGCCTTGCCAAAAAATAAAAACAAAAACAAAACAAAAAAAAAAAAAAAAAAAACACAAAACAAAAAAAAAAAAAAAAAAGGGAAAAATGGGAAAAGGAAACAAAGCAAAGCAGTAGAAACAGTAAAGAGCAAATGATGTTGCTGGAATCTCAGCCAATATGAGAGAGGGGCAGTTTTATTGATGTCTTTTACAAATTGAAGGAGAAGTTGTTATTGAAAACTAGTCAGCTCAGCATAGAAAATGGTACGTGTTGACCTGACTTTGATGGGAGGCCAGCTGAAAGAGTAAGTTAAAAGAGGAGGGTACCAAAGGAGGAAAGATTTTAGCGCTCTTCTGAGAAGGGCTTCTCTTCCAGCTCTGTCAGAGGGGCAGAAGGGAATGGATTGGTGTAAGAATAAGATTGATGGACTTTATCTCGGAGATGAGATTACTGTTGTAGTGTTTGTCAGGCTGTAAGCAGAGGGGGCTGTCAGTATATGTAACACATAATTCCTTGGTCCGTGAAGTCTCAGATCAGTTGCTGAGATTTTCTATGTGTTGTAGCAGGGCAGGTTAAGGTGCAGATGAAGAACAAACATTAACTTCAGCTTTTTTAGCAGAAGAATTTGGTTTGTTCTTTTTGTTTATATTTCTGTTCCAAGCACTTTTAGTGCATCTGTGTGGTTAACAAGTTTGCTGGGAATGTCCGTTGGAAAGGAAGAAGAAAACGTGCCCAAACCAGCTTGCTGAGGCAGCGCTTTCAGTGCAATCGCATCCAAGCTTATTAGAGTTTCACCGTATCATGAGCCTGAACCCAAGCAATGACTCTATGCAAAATCTTAGCAGTGGCAGCCCAAAGACCCAAATCCCTTCATGCTGGCTTTTTGATGGCAGAAAATCTTACCTGTGGACAGAACTCTGCATCTTTACAGTTACTTTCTTAAATTCTATTCATGTTTTTAGTACTCAAGCCCAAGTCCTGTGCTTACAGTGAGAGAACTGAAAATGCAAAGCCACAAGTTAAAGTCAAGGGTTGAAGAAGGGTCTTATATTTTTCTTAAAAATGTCATCTTCCCAAAACCTTATATATTCTTTCTCTTACTCTCAAGAAAATTCCTGTCATATACGCATCCTGCTTCCTATTTTGTCTGTTTGCTGATAATGCATCCATGTCACTAACCAAGGGAGCCCTATGCAATCCATACAGGCCAGGAGCATCAATTGCAATGGCAGTAATATTGCACTCAAATTATTTATACCCTACAGCCCAGGATGACACAAGGTTGGGGGTTTCTGAAAGTAGGATAGCTCAGTTTCCCATCTAGGATGGTGGTAATCCAGGAGTTTGTTTGCTGTCTGAGGAAAAGTAATATTTATAACTTTCTGTTGTGTTTTGCACTGTCATTCTTGTCACAGCCACTGCCAAAAGCAAAAGAAAAGAAGAGAAAAAAACCAAAAAACCTCTCTTGAACTGAGTTATTTGCAAGGATTGCTTCTGTAACATTATATTGAATGATATATTGAAAAAGAAAACATTTAGGTAACCCTTCTACAGAAATTTCAGTCAGGAATCCCAAACCAAATTGGCCACCAGCTATCATTAGAGAACAGATTGCAATGCCTGGGATCTGCTGCTGGTAAATATTAGGCAACAGTTTTAGAGTTTGGTGAACTAAAAGCCAGGAAGCATGTCTTGCCAAAGTCATACTGGGTTACATTCTGCAAAGTTCCATGCGTCTTTAGTCCCTTAAATGACTGTGCTACTTAATAAGATCTTGCTCTGCCTGTGATATACCCAGGGCGTCACAGATTTGGGCTCCCTGCAGGGCAGGGATTTCTATTTAACCTGGTTTACTGTGAACTGATCTGACACCTTAGAGTAGATCCAATGAAGATCCCACAGCTTGTAATTCTGTGAGTCAATACATAACTCTGGCCCACATTGTACCAGTGTACCTTGTTGCTAACACAGCAGAAGGCAAACAACACATCAAATAATGATTGAATGAATATAAATTAAAAAGTGTGCAAAGTGGGGTTTCCCAGAATTCCAAATGCCAGGCTTGCAAGTCAACCTTTCAAAGTCTTGTTACTTGGACTAAAAAAAAATAAAAGGAAAACCAGGCAATAACAGCTACAAAGTGCTTACAAGTGCAATGTACGCAGAATACACAGGCAACCTTAATTCTGGAAGATCCTAGCTTTGGAACACTTCAACCTGACATTTGCAAACTGTCCATTTAATGTATATTTGTTTGGTCAAAAATATAGTTTTCTCTGACATTCACTTTTCAAAGGGTTAATTTTAAAACAAATTCTGTGATGTTCTCCTGCACTTGTCCTTTTTCTTGCAGTGATGGCAGGATGCTGCCATCTGAATGACAGAAATAACCCTGAATTGTACAAATGTTTAGGTCCATAATTCCTCTTGAAGTGCAAAGATTCTGTGGGTTTCAGTAAGTGATAAAAGCCTATATAAAGGTGAAATAATTAATTTTTTTATTAATTTGGACTGAATGACCTACACATTAAGTATTTACTGCAGTTCTGCTGTGAGGGAATGGTTTGCTGGGATAACGTATATCTCTGATATACTGGGTGTTAGCTCACATTGGCTTTTCTCTTCTTTATCCTGAAGGGGTAAAACTTCAGTCTTCAGTTAGGCATGAGGACAGTGGTAGAAAATCCTGCTTGTTCTGACTCCCTCTTCCCACTACCACAGTCTTCTCAGACACCTGCCTCAGGAAATCCAGTTTCTCCAGTACAGTATCTACCACTGCATTTTTGGAGTCAGTGAGGAGCAACTCTTCAGAAAGGTCCTGTGCAAATAAATCTCTGGCTGCCAGGATCTCCTGCAAACAGGAGCAAGAGGAGTTAATTTTTAGCAGTTCGTACCCCATACAAATGGATAAATGTGGCCAGTTAGGGAAAAGGTTCTTTAGTTTCAGGACTTCCTCCTTTAACAACTGAACTGAACCTAGACATTTAGTTTGGGGGTTTTTTAAGTTGGGTTTTAGTAGCCACCATGTGAAATCAAAATATGGGACAGTTCTACCTTACATTTCTTTTCCGGGGCAAATATAAATTGCAGTCTTTTCTGCAAGTTTGACACCAGCAGAGCTATCACCACTGATGTGTTTCAGACAAGAGATAGAGGGTCAAATAATTGAGTTTCAGATTTGTCTTCGATGTCAGAAACGGTTAGATGTTCACATCTGCTTTTTTTGTTTGGATTCACAGTGCAGTTTCAAAGGGATGTTATGTACGTGACATAATTATGGTTTCCCATGCCTAATCATCATTAATTAATATAACCAGAAGGTTAACTACATAATTGAGGTATTATTGCTCCCATGATTTGCTTTTTAATGCACAGGAGCCAGACTGATATCATCAGAGAGATAATGATTTAACTCAGCTGAGGATCTGACTGTGTATTTTTAAATACAGGTACATTAATTATGTCATTTTACACTGTAATTATTTTTGGCCAGTCCATGAAGTACTTCATTATATAGATTAGTGGAAATCTTGTGTTAAAAATGTAAACAGTGTAATTAGAGTGTAATTACGCTTTTTGTATTATAATGTGTATGTGTTTCTTAGAAGGCGGGATTCACAGTGGATTTAAGATATATTTCCTGCCCTTTGTAAGTCCAGACCACGAAGACCTTCATGAGAACAGCTGTTTGTCTTCGAATCTTTAGAGAACATTAAGATCAATGGATCCCCTACAACACATTGTACTGTTGTTATTACTGCTACCAATAACAATACCGTTACTAGCGGTGTAGTAAAGAGATACAAAAACTTTAGGAAGAAACTTACTACCTGTTTCCAGGAGTAACTTCATGCCTGATGCAAGAGTGCAAGATGGATGGCAGAGACTTTATTTAAAATGCAGACTTTTGTGTTAAAATTCCTAGTTATTCCTTCTCCTGAGGTATTCAAATGGAAGGAGGAAGCAAAGCAAAAGCATGCAAGACTCCAAGAAGCTATTAGCATTTCAAACAGAAGCTGTCTAACCTCTTTCCAATGGCAGTTGTTAAAATAATGGCTGGTGATCACCTTTAAGTAAATTTAAGACGGCAGTATTAACATTAGTGGTAGAGTTGTGGGAAATTGCAGAAAAAAAGTCCTTGTGCAGATAAGTAAACCTTTTTTCAAACCTCAGAAGACGAACATGAGTGCTAAAGTGCATGCTATCGCTAGTTTACCTGTACATGAAGTATCACAGTATTTCTAACCTTTGCTTCAAGCAATGGACTGTCTGATTACAACAGCAACTTAGAAATATTTCAGGAGTGACTCTGACTTTGGTTTTGTCCTTTTGATGCAGCTGTAAAGGAAATCCCATATGAATCTCATGTTATATGATCATCCTCTATCTGTATGAGAAGCGGATGATCCTTTGGAGCATAAAGACCTACTGACATAAATTCTCACCTCTCCAAGCCTTACAAATACAGTGGATCTGTCATTTTAGAGGTTACAGCAGTTCTTGTCCCTACCATGCAGCAGATCATTAAGGTCTTGGAAATGCCTTGTCCTTAATTAGAAAATGTCCATTCTTGAATATTACAATGGGAAGTAGGAATAACAAAAAAAACCATGAGGCAGCAGGAGATATACAAAATATTTAAAATTACCTGTTTGAGTGGGCAGATATGAGTATGAATTGGTTTAGATATTCTCCATGCTTGTAAAGTTGATTCCCCTATAACCTGTTAACCCTAGCAAGTCTATTTCTAGTTGCAGAGGGCTGGTTTTTTTAAATTTCCATAGGAAAAGCTAACCTTCCTAGAACAGTCTTTCCTGGATTTTGTGTAAAAGACCAAAGTCTTCCTGGATAATCTAATACCCTTACACCATGCAGTCTGGCCCTGAAGCTATGTCCTGGTATCTGTCATGATTAGGGAGAAGCAAGAAGCAACAGGACTGGGGCTGCCCTCCTCAAAACAGACGAGAGGAGGATATTTCTGTCTGTGTCCTTTGAGCATTTGCATGCCCAGAGATGTAAGAAGAAACACAGCCAGTCCTAATAACAGAGTTTGTAGCACTCAATTTCAGGTATCCCAAATGGTCCTCACTTAAGTGACAGAATCTCAATTTCTTTTGAAGTCAATAGAGAGATCCAAAGTCATTTGGATCATCATTTTGCACATATCTGGGATGAGCTATATTAATCTCTGTAAGGTCCCATCCATCTTTGAGAAAACTGGGGAGACTGCATAAGACCTTAACACCTAAGGTTATATATATGTAAACTCTCACAGATATATATACATATATATGTACGCATATAAGTATAAACTGACTTGAATCCCATACAGATTTATTTCTAGCTCTTCTTTCCCTGGAGAGACTTACCAGAAGGTCTCTTATCAACTCAAATATCATTATGCCTTACAGCAGTTGATCAATCCCGGGAGGTGGGTCTGCAAGTCTTCTGGTCAGTGATTCTGAGGCTCAGATCAGTTTGAAGCATTTATCCTTGGACCATTGCCCAAGCACAGACCATCAGTACCAGATCCTCCATAATGACAGGGCAAATACTAAAGACATTGACTGGGTTTGTTGTTTGAGGACAGTCAACTAAACTCCTCCTCCTTCTGACTCTAGTGGGAACTCAAACCATTTGTCAAATGTGAAGCCTTTTATATAGAAGATTTTTTACTGTTTATATTCTTATTAAAACAGCTTCCTTAGCTCTCTGTCTGGAGCTAACAGACTGGTAACTGTCGTTTGAGCTGCTTCAAATTTGCTGCAACCATTTGTACAATCCTTTGAAAAAAGTGGTTTGATAAGAGAGCATGTTTTGAGCTAAAAAGTCAAAGGCTAAAAGGAATGGTTTTCTTTTGCACTTAAAAATGTATGTTTAGTACTCAATCAACATACAAATTCTGTTCAGATAGCAAAGGGTGTTTCCTCTTCTGATGCCTCACACATTTGTCTGAGCACCTCTTGCTTTCATTTTTCTACCCTTTCATGGCAATGTTCATACCTTTGAGTGTATTATTTCAGGATCTTTATTGGATGGATGTTTTCTGTGTGTTGGTCTCTTTTAGCAGGAATTTTGTTCCTTGTACTTACTATGTATCAATGCACATTACATTTACATTTGGCGTATTTCAGCTGGAAAGGAGCTACACCATGGCAGAAATGATGTAGCTCCACGTATACCATCCCTAATAGGGCAATGACAAATCCAGCCTTGAATAGCACCATTGCTAGCAATTCCATAACCTGCCTCGACAGCTTGTTCCAGTGCTTAAACAGCCATACATTTATAAAGGTTTTTCTTAATATTTTCACTGCTACAGCTTATGCCGATAACTTCTGAGTCTGTCTGGCCTGACTGTGGAGTGTAATTTTTCACAGTATCTATGTATTGCAAATACTTTACTTTTAGGATATTTTTTTATGTAGGCCTGTGCTTACTTCAGCTTGAATATAATTTCCTATCAGATCTTTTCTTTCCCTAGATATTTCACTGTAGTTCGCACTTTCTTGTGTGCTCCTTACAACCAGGAAGATTTATGGTGGCTTCTGGTCTTTGTTGGAGCACTGTGGATCTGCAGGAAAGAACAGATGTGGAGCAGTCCGAGCATGTGTCCTGTGCTCTTTGGTGTGTGGTGGTGAAATACAATCTTCAATTGTCCTTTCTTTTCTGATGGGCAAGAAAGTTGGGCTGTGCTACCTGAGGAAGCGTAGAGTGAATGATCCTATGCTCTGTCAAGCACGCTGCTTCCTTGCCTTAGGTACAGTGTTCCTCCGTAGGGAAATCCAAAGTTGTGACTCTGTTTTTTAAGCAAAAATTAAAAGCAGAAAATTAATTTCCTTTCTCCTAGAATACATCTTGGGTGCAAATAGGCCCTGGAACTCATTGTTGTGAGATAAGATTGTGGCTCAAAATTCAACCTGATTTAGAAAGGGTTGGATTTTTGCACAGCTAGGTAAACATCTTCATTATTTTAAATAAAACTGCAATGCTAAAACATTATGGTAAGAAAGAAACATAACGACTGTGTTCAAAAGCCCAGCTCAAAAAATAGGTACAAAGAAATTTCACTTGTCAAGAAATTTTCCCAAAGGTGCCCTCTTTGAGCCTGATAATTTTCCCCTAAAGAGTTAGGTAAAGGATGCTGAACTCAATAGACCATTTGCCAAATGTCCTACATCAATATTTATCTACTATATTGGTCTGCAGCATCTAAAACTTTGCATAGAATCAAAGGCTTAAAGAGTCTATTGCAAATACAAAATCAACTAAAAAACCTTACTTGATATTCTATCATTTATATGTCCTCCTTAGTGCAACCACTAGCCAGTTGAGGTTTTAATAATTCAGTTTTATCCTTCCAGAGCCAATCCTTTTTTTCACTTCATTTCTTTCCTATGAAGTAGCTTCTCCTCTTTGGTGGGGTAACTGTCTGCAATAACATACAGCATACTGAAGCTACACTGGCTCAGGGCTCGCTGCTCAATGAGTGATCACAAATGACAGCAGCAGCCTACGTTATTCAAGAAGTGTCTTCCATGTCCTTGGCATAGACCTGTGTTACTGGCATTCAAAGGCATACTCAGGTATTCCAGCTGTGAGTTTCCATGTGTTAGTCCTGCTGGATGTGGCAGAGCAGGTCATGTTTCATTCACACTTGTCTAACTGCAAGATGAAGGACATACTATTTTGAATGCCGGAAGTAGTAGTGAGAGCTGCAGCAGCAATAGGTACAGTCATAGGGCTGCAAATGGTACTAACAGAATGAGATGAAAACCTCAGGCCTTTGCAGCTTTGGATCGCTAAAGATGCTCTTTAATTTTTGTTCTGAAAGAATGGGCATATTGTCCTCCTATCTTGGCTAAATTTCAGTTAGGGTGATTGCATTTCTACCTTCATCATATTTCCCTTGCTGTGCAGGTTAAATACAGTATTGGTGAGCACTGCCTGGCTCAAAGCAGTGTGCAGGTGGTGCTCTTTTAAGTAAAAGCTGTTTTTTAACCAGACATGGCTGTATTTCACTGGTGAATGCAATGATTGTGAATTGAATTATGTGACTCTGCAGTCTCTAAAATTATTCTGCATTCCCTGAGAATATGTAGCTGTCTTGGAACATTGCCATTGCCTTTTCCTGCAGTAATCTGTGGCATTTCAGCAGTAGGAAAGTTTTTTCTCATACTCTATATTCTTAAAGCCCAAAGAAGAAACATTACTTTACAGCCTCATATGACAGTTATATCTGCCCAACTCATATATCTCAATGCATATTCTAATGCAAATTTGCCAGAGAAATTTTAAATGCTGTAGCTTTTCCTGGTGTTATGAACTCCATTGCTGTTGATATCCTGCATATAAAGAAAACTATTTTGCTAGCATGGCCATGAAACCAATCAGTGCTATATAATTTTGCAAACTTTACATAAATTCAGGCACTGTAGGTATAATCCTTTAGAGAGAGCACTTACCTTTCTCCCTCTGTTAAAGGGCCAAATAGCGCATTACTGCACATCTGGTGAGACCCTAGCAGGTGAAGTTTTCTGTTTCTTTAAGTTTCTATCTGATGTTTTTACTATTACTGTTGAGAAATTATGGTCCTCCAGGGAGTACACGGAGTTGCAGAAGCTGAAGGTAAAGGGATTGTCTGCATACTGAGTGCAGAGCAATTAAAACTTTCTTCCTTCTAGAGGAACTTGAAACCGTTTAGCACAAAGTTTTTGGTTAAGGCAATTTAAACTTTCTGAAACTAGACTGGGAGCCCTGGGAACAAAAAATCCTGTTTGTGCTTTGAGTAGATACCACAGCAAAAGGAAATGAGTAAAGAGCAAAGCCAAAACCTTTCTAATGGACAATCTTCTCATGGGAGTAGCTGAAAGAGAAGTTGACCCCATAGGATTGATGCTAACTACACCAATGAAAGCATTACCAGAAAGTGCAATGTTGGGGCTGTACGAGAGAGGAATATATTAGGCAAAAAAATCCAGTACAAATATCCCTCCACATTTCAGTCAACTTCAAGGCACTACTTTTAGGAGTGAGAGCTGCTGGACTCACCTAGTCATCAGCTTTCTGCAGAA
This sequence comes from Psittacula echo, assembly GCF_963264785.1. Classification (NCBI taxonomy): domain Eukaryota; kingdom Metazoa; phylum Chordata; class Aves; order Psittaciformes; family Psittacidae; genus Psittacula; species Psittacula echo. Next base: position 102,771,905 of record NC_137738.1, read on the forward strand.
GCACTGCTCAGGGCCTATTGTAATTCCTTATGTGGGCTTTCAGCATCTCTTCTGTCAGTGTTAAGAAACTGTAAGAACTTTATCATGCAGTTAGCCTGCTTTAAAATGAATAACCTTGGTAGGATATTGAGGGAGAAAAGGATTTGCTAATCATAGATACAGATGTTCTACCTCTTTCTTAAGCTATTTGAAGTCAGGCTCTGAGCAACGCAGTTAGTGAAGCAAGTCTCAAAAGATGTCTATTATGTGGATTTTGACTTCTAATATACTTACTCTTTCCCTGAGGATAACGTAATAGAATCTCTTTACGTAGTCTTTTTCAAAAAAGTATAAAAATTTATTACAATTGAAATCTTGTCTACTCAGCCACCGTTCTTGGTCAGAGAAACACAGACAGGCAGACAAACACAAATGCATATACAAACACAGAACATTGGGCAAAAGGATGCAAAAATGACAATTCATTTTTCTTACATATAGAATAAAAGAAAAAGTGAAAAATTGCGTATGTGGTAAACTGAACTCTTGGTTCAGCTTTCACAACAACGAAATCATTAAACCTGATCCAATAGGCATTTTTGTTCACAAGATGAAAAAGGTTCTTTGTCAGCTTTTAAACTGCAAGAATACTGTCAGTGCTCCAGGAGACCTTTGCTTGTTTCCATATCACTTCCCTAGGACCTGACACTGTATTGCAAAATATCAAATGATGCCTTTATTATGAAACTTCTTGTTTTATCTGAAATGTTTGTTTGAAAAGATGAGGATATCTTTATATTCATTAGTCAGTGACACAAATGTTCAATTTAATGACTTTTACTCAAAACATTGCAAGGTTTTTAATTTTTAAAAGGGATTGTTTGACCCGACATTAGTAAGAGAAAGAGAAAACATCACCGAAATTGTTGAAAAATGAAGAGGTTTTTTTTTTACCTTCAGATCAGGTTGTTTCGTGACTTTTCACTTAACAATGTGTGTAACCAGATCACTGATCCACTGATACCTTAAATAGGCAAATGGAGTACACAGGTCACATTGGAAGTCAATTATCAACAAGTCTGTGACAAAGTTAAGAATGACATTTGTCTTCTCATAGAGAGTACTGGTTTAACTTTACATGACGAAACAAAGATGACATGTTTCAGGATGATACATTTCAGCCTATTAGCCCTCTACTCAGTTTGGCATATTGAGTAATACGTGAAATTGAAAAGAAAGTTTAGGTCATTGGTTACAAATTCTTATGACTGCAAAATCTTCATCTTAGGATACCTGAAATCTGAAGCTCAGTAGACAAGTATCATTTCAGCTAACTTTAACCTCCTAAAATTTGGGCACCTGTTCTAAACTTTAGGGTGATTTCTTACATCATTAGGACAAAGACTCTAAGAATGACTGTGCCAGATCTGGCCAAGGTTTCATACAACTGAATAGCCTATCTCTGGCAATGCCTGGTAGCATATATCTTGGAAAGAACAAAACTTTCAGGCTTGGGGCATCTAGGAAGCCTGTTCCAGTGCCAGACCAACCTCTCAGCGAAAAAATGCTTCCTAATGTCCAATCGAAAACTCCTTTGGTGCAGCTTTGAACCATTCATGTGTCCTTTCTCAGGATCCCAAGCGAAAGAGCTCAGTAGCTTCCACCCCACTTCCCCTTCTCAGGAAGCTGTAGAGAGCAATGGGGTTAACCTTCCTCCTCCTTTCCCTCAAACTAGAAAAGACTAAAGTCCTTAGCCACTCATCATAAGACATTTCTTCCAGCCCTTTCACCAGCTTTGTTGCCTTCCTCTGGATGCATTCAATGACCTTCAAGTTTCCAATTCAAGTTTCAGTTCAGGTTTCACCAAAAGTCAGAAAAGTTAGTTATTTCTCATAAATGCCTTTGAAAAGAAATTGTCAAAATTATAGGTTTTGGTCCACATGTAGGAAGCTTTTTATTTCCTGAGAAAAAGAAGTGATAACTGTTTCTAGTTTTCATAATTTTTAAGTTCTCTATTTTCCACTCTTAAAACTCATTTTATTTTTCCTCAGGTAAAAAGAAGAAATAGAAAAGGGAAGTAAAAAGTCAGGGTATGAGGAAATAAAGGAAAATATACAGGAGTTCCTTTTACATTTTAAATTCTAAACACACAAGAAAAAAAAAAAGAACCCATTTTAATAGATCAAAGATTTAAGTAAAAAAGTTCAAATGACTTTATCTTTGAAAATCTGAATGTTAAGTATAATAGCAACAGATGTTTAACACCCTACATCAAATATTTATCTGGGAAAAATAGTAAATATAATTCCATAAAATTACTTTTTTAAATGGTGCTATAATTATTTCCATGATATCATGGAAAATAGGCCATATTAAATAAACTTGATTTTTTAAAAATTATTCTTCAAGTTTATACAAGAAAATAAATCATGCTGGTGTAGTACATTCAGGTAACGGTAATTCTATTTACACCTGAACAACACTTTGAGAGGTACTTGCATTTGTTCTACATTAAATCACTGTACCTTATATTAAATGCAATAACAGAATATTAATTTGTAAACGTGCACTCTTCCTTCTGGGAAGACATCAATAATCAAGCAAAAAAAAAATTATTCTAAGCCATTAAACACCTTTCCCCATGTTCTGGAGTGAAAAACAAATCAACAGCAGTAAAATTCTCAGATAATGCAAGGCTTGGCAGATAAAAATAATGAAAATGCAGCCCAAGCACATCGTCAGGAAGGCTCATTTTGTCAACATGTGCTTTGTCCCAGTTAAGTGCTAGATTATGCATCTAGAAACAAAGAATGTACTTATGTTTGCAAGATGAGCGATTGCATCCCCCAAAAGCAAAAACAATGAGATCACAGTAGATAATGCATTGAATGTGAATTCCTAGTGTGCTGTTGTTAATATGGGAAGATGAAATTCCTTTTCTCTAGCAAACGTCTGCTAGAGAAAAAATAGGAAGGTGACATCACTTAGGTGAACCACTTCAGAAAAATGTTAATTGGCATTTTGAGTGGGATTCACTTGATAACATGAAGATGTCTATCACATATGCAATATCACTTTGGCACTGTTGAGCCCTTCCCGGGGTACATTTTAAGGTACACCACAAAACTGGAGTCCTTCGCTGGGATGAATATGGTGTTCATGTTGGTTTTAACAGCAGGCAGTTGTATAGAGCAGGTGGAGACAAACTAACAAGACCTAATGTTTGGAAAATGCAGTTAAAACAATGCATACCAGAATAAAAGTGCCATTTTTTACACTGAAAGCAAGTAACCACTGAGACAATTTTTCAGGTCTTGATGGACTCTGTATGACTCAAATCTTTCACACTAAGACTGCATTTCTTAGCGTACAGGCTATACCTCAAAAATCTGTGATTTTGATACAGAAATGATAGGTTACAATGTTTTGGCAAGCGATCACAATAGTTATTCCTAATCTTAAAACCTATGGAGTTTCTGTTACAGAAGAACATAAATTTTGTCTTCCGTCTGGGCGACAAATCAGTTTTGCTTTTGCTCACCCTAAATTTCCACCTTCTCAACTTTATCACACTCTTCCTGTTTTATGTCCATCTTTAGGGAACTTCAGATAATTGTCTTTATTCACCAGATTCCTACAAATATTACTCAGAATAATCTTATGCTTATATCTTTATGTTACATGCCTTTAATTTTGCAAGACATTTATAATAAAAAGGACTGTGTTATTTAATAGTATTTTATGACTGTCATATCACAACCAACAAATCCAAAATCCAAAATCACTTCCAAAAACTTTCTTCTTAGTACATTTTAATAAATGCCCAAGCTCCACTGACCCACCTGATGTACATAAATGTTTTGCTCTTTTGCTACAATTGTTCTAGAACATTTCTAGCTTTTACGCTCTTCAGGGCAGCTGTGACTCACCAGGCAAACTCTTCTAGACCTACATATCGTTTTCCTTGTTAGTCCAACATGTGTAAAATATACTGGAAAGCTATTATTAATTTATTAATATATTAATAATTATATTATATAAATATAAATATAAATATTAATATTAATATAAATATATAAATATATAATATATATAATATATATTATATATAATATATATTATATATATTATTATATATAATATATATTTATTATATATAATTAATATATAATATATAATATATAATTAATATATATAATATATAATATATAATATATAATATATAATTATATAATTTTATAATTATATTAATTATATATTATTATATATATTATATATATTATATATTATATATATTATTAATTAATTATAATTTCAATAATTTCAAATTATTATTAATTAATTATAATTATAATTATATAATAATAATTATATAATTATTATATAATTATTATATATTATTTATTAAATATATATAATATAATATAATATAATATAATATAATATAATATATATTTATTATATATTATATAATTATATATTTATTAAATATGTATTATATTATATATATTATATATTAATTATATATTATTAAATATTATATATAATTATTATATATATTATAATATATAAATTATATAATTAGAATTATATAATTATATAATATATAATATATAATATATAATATATATAATATATATAATTATATATATTTATATATATTATATATATTATATATAAAAATATATATAAATATATATAAATATATAATAATTATATTATATGAATAATTATATATTAATATTATTATATTTATATATAAAATATACTGGAAAGCTATTATTGTTCCTATGGCTCACTGGCTTTGGATCACATTTTGCTTGTACTCATATACTAGTAGCACTGTGTGAAATGTTGTATCACAAGGATTTTCTCTAAGCAAAACGTAACTGCATCTCTTCTATTAGTTTTTGTTTTCTTATTACTTCCAGCTACGCATTAGTCTTAATAACATTGCTCTTCCATAAACCCACCCACTGCTTCTACCTTGTGGCTAGTGTGGAGTCCCAACAGAGAGCCAGTGAAACACTCATATATCTATTAAACTGTGTGTGTTGCCTCTCAGCACAAAGATTAATTTCACTTATTTCCCTTATCTGGTACTTTGTAAATGGTATTCCTCTTTAATGCTTAACTTTCCTTTGCCTGTACAAGAAAGCTAGTTTCCGTGGTTATCAATTGCTGTACTCTACATAATGTACTACATCATGTTTAGTTCTTCACGTCTTCAGTCCTTTGGCATCCTTTTTTAAGTCTTTCCAATGCAAATTGGCAGCAATTCAGTAAAGCTGGTCACAACCATCATTCCCTTCACACTGGTATGATGGGAAGGCAGAGTACTTTGACTTTATAAAATGCATTGAAAAAAGCAGTCTCAGTATGAGCTGAAATTCAAGCTCTTCCTGGTCCAAGTTGTAGCGCTCGGTTCTTAACACACTATCTGGTTCTGTGATAATCACAGTCTGGATTTCACAACAGTGTAGAGACCATAGCGTCTCACAGAGTAACAGAGGGCAAAAATAAACTACTTAAAGTTTTCTCTCAGAACAGCTGTTTATGGCTTTCTTTTGGTAACTTGCATTCCTCAGATCAGTGCTGGATACTGAATTTCCAGTATCATACATGAAGGCAATATCCAAACCATTTGGGAACCTAGCACTTTCTGGAAATCAGAAACTGCTGGTTTATGCAATCTATGCTTAGAATTACAGCAAAAGGGAGAAATTTGTAAGGGAAATGGAAATGAAGCAGGTTTTGGATTTGGTTTTTTTTTCCTGTTTACCCGTTATGGCAGTTTTACTTGCTGCTGGCCATCTCCTGGAGACACTGCCATTATCAGTTCCCTGTTTCCACAGATTCATCTAATAATACATATTTCGTCCAGTCTATATTTGCCTCCTATACTTACGGTGGTCCATGTAGTTCATTAAGTGTTCTTTCTTCATCCTTTCTTCCCATAACCTTGTACGCCTTTGACTCTTCAGCATCAAACTGTGGTGTTTCTTGTTTCTGTTTCCAGTTATAGCATTTGATTCCTATTTGCATCAGGCGTATGACATGTGACCATGAACCTCATCTAACCACTTTGCAAATCTCTTCTTTGATTCCTAAATAATTCAGGATAACAGTGTTTTCCCACTACCTCTTCTTCTTAGGGCAGCATCCTTGTAAATCCCTCTGTGCCAGCTGCATGCTGCAGGCGCCAATAATCCTCAGATGATGTGACACTGTTGAACCATAATGCACAGTCTCCTTGTTGCCTCTTCGTATTTGCTAACTCCTTTCTTTTAATAGTTAGGCACAATAAACTTCCAAGTGACAGCTAAAGCCTCAGCTTATCTGCATGTAGTGGCAGAGGATCAAAGCAGCAAGTAAGGCTAGAAGGGGAATTTGCTTCCAACCCCATCCTAGCAACCCTGCAATATGTGCTGCCTACTCAGCCAAGTGCTGGTTTGTAGTGTCTCCCCACATCAACTTCCAGGATCTGGGAAAACACAGATTCCTGTGGAGGCTGGAAGTGGGACCATAGTAAGGAGCAATGAAGGACCTGAATGATTAGAAGATTCTTGGCTTTCAGCATCCTGGCAGCTTTTCCTACATGTTTTGAAATTATCATATTGCTCTTCAGAAAATGCATTCGTAAAATGATCTAGGCTACACTGTCCGTCTGCAATTAACTTTTTGGATTTTGATGCGTGAAAATCTGCCATGATCCACAGTAGCTGTGTTGCTAATTGCATAAGTGGGGTCTGTTCACGTTCCTTCTGGCCAAGTCCAACTCTTAGGTATTACTTGTCTCTCAGACCCTCATCTTACTTAATCAGAGTCAGTCAAGTGCCTAGAGTAAGAACTTCCATTGACTGGAGGGAGCTCTGAAGAGCCCTGAAATGCCTGTGTCAAGCACTTGCTGTTTTGGTCCTGATATGAGCAAACAAACAGGAGCATCAAAACAGGAGAGGTCATTGTACCAGATTCTTTAGAATGCTTGACTAAGACATGTTTGTATTTTTCTGCTAAAAACCCCTAAACAACTCCTCCCACCAAAAAAACCAACCAAATAAAAAAAAAAAAAAAAAACCACAAAAAAACAAAAACCAAACACACACAAAAAAAAATGGTTGGCTTTGTAGTGAGACAAAAATATGTACGTGGTGTATCAGAGAGAAGGGGCTTTTCTGCTTCACTCTTTCTCAATTTTCCCTCTTCCCAAAACTCTTCTCAGTAAATCAGTGTGGAAATGGCAGAAATCATTCCCTTTTCTACGTGGCTTCTCATTGTCATGGCTGAATTCACAGGATGAGTCTATCAAAGTCAATGGAATTGCCTCAGAATTTAATTTGTCTAGGATAGCTTGCAACAGATGTGCTTTTGGCTTCTACTTTTATTATTTCTGTGCTTGTAGCATGGCCCTGTTGTGTGAGATCCATTCTAGGCCCTGAGGACCCTGCAACATAAACTCACTGCAGAGACTGAGGGAAAGGAAAACAGAAAGATTTGACCAGTGTTACAGAAAAGACCTGGTTTTAGAAAAGTAACGTGGCCCTCGTGTCTTCCTTTCATAGTCTGACTTTGGACCATGCCACTCCAGCTGATATAAAGCAGAAGTGGGAGTTTCCATGGAAAAAGCCAAATGTCTGCTTGGAAAGATGTCCAGAGTTTGCCATCACTACATGAAAAGAGAGAACAAGCCACTCAAACTACTTTCTAATTTGATACTTGTGATTAAAATAGTTTATCTCACTATAAAACAATCCCAGGCACAGCTATAGGCTGGATAGAGAAGAGATTCAGAGCAGCCCTGCAGAGAAGGACTTAGGGGTGCTGGTCGATGAGAAACTTGAGTCAGCTTCAGCGTGCACTCGCAGCCCAGAAAGCCAACCGTATCCTGGGCTGCATCAAGAGGAGCGTGACCAGCAGGTCAAAGGGGGTGATCCTGCCCCTCTACTGTGCTCTCGTGAGACCTCACTTGGAGTATTGTGTGCAGTTCTGTGTCCTCAACATAAAAAGGACATGGCACTGTTGGAACATGTCCAGAGGAGGGCCACGAGGATGATCAGGGGAGTGGAGCACCTCCCGTATGAAGATAGGCTGAGAAAGTTGCTGTTCTGCTTGGAGAAGAGAAGGCTGTGTGGAGACCACATAGCAGCCTTCCAGTATCTGAAGTGAGGCTATAGGGATGCTGGGGATGGACTCTTCATTAGGGACTGTTGTGATAGGACAAGGAGTAATGGTTTAAAACTTAAACAGGGGAAATTTAGATAGGATATAAGGAAGAAATTCTTTACTGTTAGGGTGTTAAGGCACTGGAATGGGTTGCTCAAGGAAGTTATTAATGCTCCATCCCTGGTGGTGTTCAAGGCCAGGTTGGACAGAGCCCTGGGTGACATGGTTTAGTGTGAGGTTTCCCTGCCCATGTCAGGGGGGTTGGAACTGGATGATCTTAAGGTCCTTTTGAACCCTAACTATTCTATGATTCTATGATTTGTGATAGATGCAACTGAACTCAGTTGGAATCGGGCCATGAGTTACTTCGCTAAGAAGGACATTGCAGAAAAGGTGGAGGTGCATTGCAGCACCGGGTTATAGGTGTTTGCTTCATGTTTGGCCATGAGTGACCACCCAACCTTTATCAATAGGGTTGAGACAGCTGCTGAAATGATACATATATCCATGCTATACCCTCTGGGACCTCTATTTTAGTGCAGATTAGCATTTAAGTTAAAGAATGGAAGCAGCTTGTTCGTCTGCTGGTCTGCACCCAGCCATGTCCACCCAAATCACTACATGTAAAGAATAATAACCATATCCTCTTAAGAAAGCCATAATGACATAGGGAAAGTCAGAGTCTTGTTAGAAATACCTCAGTCATACTAGACACTGGCTGATAAAGCAGAAAAGAGGAAAACTCTTTTGCTCAATCAAAAAGTAAAGAGCAAGAGTATCAGCCACAATGCCAGCAGAATCGCTGCAGGTGTCAGCTTCACTGGAGAAGTAGCAACAACAATGGCAAATAATTTTGATAGTTCATATAGCATCCTTCTGTTCAGGTATCTACCTGAAGTCACAGCATAATTAACCTTGGCTGGTTTGTAAGATCAGACACATCCTGAAAAGACTTGCACTGAAAAAATATATAGTTATATATGTGAGTAGGAAAATCATACAAAAATCTTACCAAAAATTTTTCATATGGCATTTCACAGCCAAAAGTGAGCATTTATAGGAATGATTATGCTAAAGGTGAGATATGAGGCCTGAGCCTTTGTAAGAGAACTTTTTATGCATCTCAGAAATAAGTGCATCCAGAGTCACAAATGGGATGAGGCTCAGGTACATACTTTCATGGTTACCAAAGTACTAACTATGTAACTAACTACGGTTATCAAAATACTATTGATTTGGTGTCTTCTTCCTTAATACCCAGTTCAGCTGTCATGTACTTTAACAAAAGAGAAGACACTACCTCCCCAGAGAACATCAGCAGGCAGTCTTGCACAGCTGTTCCTGCATTGTGTAGTGATTTATGAAGAGAGTCTTATTTTTTGTCTCAGTGGCTGCCAGCCCATCTGAGATGACAAACACTAGCCACCATTGCAAGGCTGTCAATAAGGCTTTATCTTATTTCATCCTCCAGCATTGTGATGTATTTAAGCAAGAAAAAGTATTAAAGTTACTAAAGTTACCACTTAAAATATGGATTAAAGCCAGATTTTCTCCTTTAAACATATTCTATTAAGAAGATAAGAAGATTACAACTTGGAAAATTATTGACTAGGTTTTTGATCTAAGAACCGAGCCTGGAACAGAACAAGCAACCATAAGCATTTATGGTCTTCTACCAGTAATACCTTCTTGTACAAAAATGGAATATCTATCTAATATGTATAAAGTATGGAGATAAACAATTTAGACTGAAGGGTGTCCTTGAATGGATGAAGAGATTTAAGATTGGGTGTCCTTGAATGGATGAAGATTCAAGATTAGGCTCAGGAGAGAAGAAAAAGAAAAAGAAAGAAAAAGAAAGGGAAAAGAAACTTACCCCAAAAGAAACAAACACAGATCCCAACTCTTTTATCTATTCTGATGTTTTCATGACTTTAAGTATCTACTTTGTGTTAGTTAAAATATTTTTAATATCTTTCTATAAAAATAAATTTCTACTCTGACAGAAGAAAAGGCATAAGTTATATGCTCTCAGGAACAGCTCCTACAATTACACTGTAGCTATGATGAGACAATAACATAGCTAAACTGCAGTTAAATTTGAGATACTTTTCATGTATCCATTTTCTCATAACTGACATTTCATCTATTTGAAGGAGTTATTGATGCTTTTCTCTATTTCATGATTAAAAAGCACAGTTTGTGGCATAGAAGTGGTAAGAAAAGCATTTTAGCCTAAAATACTTTTATACAGAAGCATCTTGAAAATTACAGTAAAATGCTATTACTCTCTACAAGTAGTTTTGTATGATGAAGTGTACAACTATGAATGTATTACTAGCAACTTTTGAAGTGATCAGATACTATACTGGCAGTTCTGGTATGAAACTTAAGTCAGATATCTTGAAAAATATCAATGGGTATTCCTTTAGCTGACATATCAGCTTCATGGAAGGGTCTATGCTTAAAAGCTACAATTCACTCTCCCTGATTGGTTTTAAGTAGAATATTTAAACATACAGATTAGTATACAGTACATGGATTCTTTGCCTATATACATATTTTAATATAATTTTACCTTTAGTTTTCAGTCTTCCCAACATACTCCAGTATAACTAGGAACAATCTGAAAGTAGGAATCTGACTTTTCAATTAAAACATGAGTCTGACAATTAATGAACTACAGTAGAAACACTGCTGTCTATTTTGAGTCAAATGATATAAAGAGGCTAGGGGGATTCTTTGATAACAATAAACATGCAACTGTAATTCACTTTTTATTCTGTGATCACATACAAAAGAGCTAATAAAAATAATTACATTAAATGTTTTATTTTTGGAAAAATGCATAGCTAGTATTTAGGAAGACTTATTGCTCTGATTTATCTATTAATGAAGCAAAACCCAGTTAATTACCTAATTTGCATGATATTTTGCATCCACATAGATACTAGGATGAGCACTGGGGAGAGGTTTTGCATCAATCCATTTTTTATAAGGTAATGAAGTTGGCTGTGCTGACTCTGCAGATCAAATCATCGAATGTTTCTCTGCTGTTGGACTGAGAACTTGTCAATTAAGGAACAGATCAAACAAGCTTGTGACATGGGGAAGGAAAGAATATTCCTCCTCCACTGCCAAGGTTGTGTAACTGTAGAAGATTTGCAAACCAGCAAGCTGCTTGAGGTTCCACAATATTGTTCCATGGCCTAGAGTGGAGGAACTGAAGTATAGTGCCTCATATCTTCCTACATCTTACCTTCTTCCCTGCCTATTCCACTGCATTATTGCTCTGAGGCAAGATATAAACTTGAAAACTGCCAGCCACAGCTGAGTCAACAATATCAAGGCAGAAAGTGATAGGTCTACTGCTGCTTTTGCTTTCTTTTTCCATTACACCTTCCGTGCTCCATGGTATTTCTTCCCATACTTTGTCTGTCACTTCTTTGTCCCCCTGCATCAGAATGCCTTTTTTTCAACCTACCCATACTCCTGCCAGTGTGTGCTTGATGTTTTGGCACCCCACATATCTGTGAGGAGATTCTGCCTCAAGAAAAAAAATCAGAAACAACTTACTCAATTTTCTCTGAGGCCTGCCTACACCCTGTGCAGCAGAGGGTCTGATTTGCAATGCAAAGATGATCTTTAAGAAAACGCATCTTCTCTAACGTTAGCTATTTGAAACCAAAGCACCTTTTCTAAGCCAGGTAGCTTTCCAGGCTGAGCATGTGGTGGCCACACAAAAAGTCCCTTCAAGGAAAGCTTCTTCCCATCCTGTGGTTGGAGTGGGAAATACCTTTAATCCCCACTGATTTTTTCATCTCTCTGCTGACAAGAGGGGGAGCCAAGAGCAACAAATTTAGATCATACACAAAACTATACATGACTAAAGATAGGACATATTCATTTCATCCTTGGGGTCTTCTGAAAGCATACTCAATGGAAGTATCATTAAATACAAAACCTCATCAAACAAACTAAGTCTTAAAATGCAAACATCTGATATTGCAGAAATGAGGGCATTTGGCAGGAAAGAGCTTTCCTAAGAACAGTCTATAGTTTTTTAATCTCTGCTGCTTCAAGTTACAGCTACATATGAGCCATTTAATACTGAAAAGAGGGCAGACTGTCATCACTGGAGATAAATTACTAGTTCTGGATTCCCATCAATGGCATATAAGTAACAACCAGCTAAAAAAATATATTGCCTTAATTACACTGGGTCATATATTGAAATACTGTAATTTGGGTCTTGAGTCACCAAAAGTGATGAGGAAAAAGTTTGTGCTATAAAACAAAATTGGTGAAGTCTGTGTTTTCTGTTTTTAAAGCCATCAGTGGGAATAAGATATGTAAAATTACATGGGATTTTGATTTAATCAATGTAATTATGTTTGATTTTCATCCACCATTATTTTTAATACATTTGGAGTTTTATCCACGTGATTTACGATTGTGTCTAAGATGGAGTTTAACAACTGATGTCTGAAGTCCTTATTATCCAGGGCAGAAAGTCTGTGGCTATCTATCTCTGGACCCAGCAGTGAGAGGTAGATGCCTACTTGAAAGTTCATCCTTGCATCTTAGCTATTCAAAACTTAGGCTTCTGGCCTAATCAGTTGCTTGACTTCTTATAATTGCTGGTGACAAGCAGGTATCCTAGAAAGGTATCAATCCCACCTATTTTACTGCTTAGCAATCTGTGCCTGTCTCTCCACTGATTGTATATGGACTCTGACAACTAGTTTATATTAGATGCATAACTTCCAGATCTCTAAAATTAGAAAGATGAATCTCACACGTGCAGTAGATAGATAATTTTCCATGTGCTCCTAAGGTTAAAACTGCATTGCATTTAGAGCAGGCAAAGGTCATAATTTTTCCCTGATATTGTACAACAATCCATTCAAAGCCGGGGGACAAGGGGAGGGGTTTAATTTATTTGATCTGTTTCTGAGGGGGAGTTATGGAATCACAAGTTGCTAAGACAATGAAATTTCTAGCTTATTGGACATTGAACATATATACCATTGAAAGATAATACCTGTCTAAAAGGGCTTCTGAAAATAAAAAACTACAGTTTAATACCAATGGAAGCCAGTAGGAATACTATTAACTTCAATTAGTATTTGCACCAAATAGCCATAATCCAAGGAAATGTCTGATTATGAAAGTACTTAATACTGATGTTCAATATGACAAAAGTAAAACGATCGGGACCTGGGGGTCCTGGTGGATAGGAGGATGACCATGAGCCAGCACTGTGCCTTTGTGGCCAAGAAGGCCAATGGCATCCTAGGGTGTATTAGAAAGGATGTGGTTAGTAAGTCAAGAGAGGTTCTCCTCCCCCTCTACTCTGCCTTGGTGAGGCCACATCTGGAATATTGTGTCCAGTTCTGGGCCCCTCAGTTCAAGAAGGACAGGGAATTGCTTGAAAGAGTCCAGCGCAGAGCCACAAAGATGATTAAGGGAGTGGAACATCTCCCTTATGAGGAGAGGCTGAGGGAGCTGGGTCTCTTTAGCTTGGAGAAGAGGAGACTGAGCGGTGACCTCATCAATGTTTACAAATATGTAAAGGGTGAGTGTCAGGATGATGGAGCTAGGCTTTTCTCAGTGATGTCCAGTGATAGGACAAGGGGTAATGGGTGTAAACTGGAGCATAAAAGCTTCCATGTGAACATCAGGAAAAACTTCTTTACTGTGAGAGTGACAGAGCACTGGAACAGGTTGCCCAGGGGAGTTGTGGAGTCTCCTACGTTGGAGATATTCAAGGCCTGCCTGGACAAGTTCCTGTGTGATGTACTCTAGGTTACCCTGCTCTTGCAGGGGAGTTGGACTAGATGATCTTTTGAGGTCCCTTCCAACCCTCGGGATTCTGTGATTCTGTGATCCTGAAGAAGAATATATCCAGCACATGCTTAAAGGCTGTGCTGAACTGAGGCATTTTGGATTACACCAGAGGACAGGAGAATGATGAAACTATCATTCTCATTAAAAGCTGTTGTAGTGCACCAAGTATGTGTCTGAACTACTACTGCTCATACAGACTTGCTTTTACAGTCAGTGGGGAGAAAGAGGCAGCTACAAAGTGCTTGTGATAACATCCCTATCATGCTTTCCTGTTTGGATGGATAGATCCTTCCTCAATACTTTTGCCTGGTGTCTTTTCTGATTTTTAGCTCTGGCAGAGTGTGGACTAAATGACCTGCTGTGGACAAGGCCATTGTTCACCTGCAACTTCTCTAAGAATAATGTGAGATCTGAGTAGCTCTCATGCTCATGAGATAATCCTCTCATGTCATTCTATGTAATCCTGATGGCACATAATTCATAAGGGAGAAAGTCTTCCAAATACAGGCCTTAAAAAGTACTGGATTTCACTGAAAATGTCCTGGCAGCTTCAGTTTCCCTTGCATTGTACAAGGGAGAAAAAACGCCATCTGGTAATGCAAAAAGAAAAGTCTCAGCTCCATTCTAAGGGTAATCAACAACTTCTTCTGTTTTCTAAATATCTCCCTGAGCTTAGTCCAATAACTGTCTGTGGGTACTTTTGAGATTTTGATCCGAATTTCCTAATTGTCAGAAAGACAATTAAGTAAGGCTAGATCATGACAAAAATGAAAATGCAACCCAACAGATTTCAGTATTAACCTTACTTTTATTATCACAGCATAGAAAACATAATACAACATTGGGACCCAGAATTCTGCAGCAATGTTTCCATACCCTCCTTCCTATTTTAAATTCTGGTTCTCTCAAGGAAAAATATAAAAATTTCCAGTTTGATTAGGCTAAAAGTTCCAGTTCAAAATAGCACAAAAATGTGTTTTAGAACTAGCATAAGTCACTCTCAGTCCAATGAAGCTTACAATGAATTCAACTCTGCTGTTTTACCCAAGCATTTTTCTCTGAGCATTATTCTCATTCCTGAGCGATGCACCAGCAGTGCCCATTGCTTCACACAGCACAGGCTCACAGACACAAGCACATATAACAGTACTGTTTCTGTATTTGAATGATGGCATGACAACGAAATATAGATGGGCTACATTTTGTAACTAATATGCTGGAAAATTACACAGAAAAAACAGGTAATAAAACCCTGTTTGTTCCAAAATTTATAAGGAATCAGTTGGTGACTTGAGAAACTTACTTTCATTAAACGAATTTATGAGAACAAAAAGGAACAGAAAATCATCTCCTAAATCCTTTCCTCTCCTTTTTTTTTTTTTTTTCTTTTTTTGGTAAGAACATCTTTCACTGGCATCTTAAAATCACTGCAAAAGTCACCTTTGGGAATAATAGTTCAGGCATCCGTGAGCTTAAGTTCTGCTTGAGAGCAAAATAATGTGATTCATTTCTAATTGCCATAAACCTAGCACACTTAGTGCAACTGGATGTCAAAATTTTAAATTCCCTAATCAGGCTGGCATTTACTTACTCTATCCAATAAGACTGGAAAACGACCTTAAAATAGAAGTAAGTATATGCGTTTGTATTTTTAAGGCTAGAATTAAAGTGTCTTGTTTCATTTGTGAAAGTCTTGCAGTTTTTTATGCAGCTGAATCTGAGGTCTGACAAAGTAGGAGTATTCTTTCTGGGCTGTTTAAAAAAAAGTTAATTTAACAGCCTTGGCAAATAAGGGTTGAAGTTCTCCTGACAGAAATGGTGCATGCTCCACTCCCAAGAGGTGGGAGAGGATTATTTCAGGTTTGCTGAAGGCTTGAGTTTTTAAGAAGGGTTTATTGCTCTATTACTCTGGGTTAACAGATAGAATCATAGAATCACATAATGGTTTGGGTTGGAGGGGAGCTTAAAGCTCATCCAGTTCCAATACCCTGCCATGGGCAGGGACATCTTCCACTAGACCAGGTTGCTCAAAGCCCCGTGCAACCTGGCCTTGAACACTGCCAGGGATGGGGCAGCCACAGTTTCTCTGGGCAACCTGTGCCAGTGCCTCACTAGCCTCACAGGGAAGACTTTTTCCTCATGCTTAATCTAAATCTGCCCTCCGCCTGCTTAAAGCCATTCATACTTGTCCTGCTACTATATGCCCTTATAAAGAGTACCTCTCCAGATTTCTTGTAGGCCCCTTTAGGTATTGGAAGACTGTTACAAGGCCTCCCTGATCCTTTTCTTCTCCAGGTTGAGCAAGCCTAGCTCTCTCAGTCTGTCAATCCTTCCTCCATGAGGAAAAACAACTGATATTGGCAGTTTTCAAGTGAAATTCTTTGTAGGACAGAATAAAAAAGGAGACCATTGTGATTTTCTGATGTGACCTCCCTTCCAGGACTGACAACAGAAATTCTTATATTTTTGGGACCAACTAAATGGAGAAAAGAATGAAGGACAGCGTTCTCTCATCCTCCTTCTGCTGTTACTTACCTTAACTCCATTGAATTGGGTGTGAGCCCTAGATTCATGACCCTTGAGAAAAGCTTAGAAGATTTTCTCAAGACAGTAGCCTAGAATAAGTGGAAATACCTGAAAATGTAGGCTGAAATCTTGTTATTCCCCAAGACCACTGCTTTTGGTCAGACAGAAGGAATCATGGAATCATAGAATCATAGAATAGAGTTCGAAAGGACCTTAAGATCATCTAGTTCCAACCCCCCTGCCATGGGCAGGGACACCTCACACCAAACCATGTCTCCCAGGGCTCTGTCCTGCCTGGCCTTCAACACCACCAGGAATGGAGCATTCACAACCTCCCTGGGCAACCCATTCCAGTGCCTCACCACCCTCACAGTAAAGAATTTCTTCCTTAGATCCTATCTAAACTTCCCCTGTTTAAGTTTTAACCCATTACCCCTTGTCCTGTCACTACAGTCCCTAATGAAGAGTCCACCCCCAGCATCCCTATAGCCTCCCTTCATACACTGGAAGGCTGCTCTGAGGTCTCCATGCAGCCTTCTCTTCTCCAGGCTCCACAGCCCCAACTTTCTCAGCCTCTCTCCATACGGGAGGTGCTCCACTCCCCTGATCATCCTCGTGGCCCTCCTCTGGACTTGTTCCAACAGTTCCATGTCCTTTTTATGTTGAGGACACCAGAACTGCACACAATACTCCAAGTGAGGTCTCACGAGAGCAGAGTAGAGGGGCAGGATCACCTCCTTCGATCTGCTGGTCATGCTCCTTTTGATGCAGCCCAGGATACGGTTGGCTTTCTGGGCTGCGAGCGCACACTGAAGCCGGCTCATGTTCATTTTCTCATCGACCAACACCCCCAAGTCCTTCTCTGCAGGGCTGCTCTGAATCTCTTCTCTGCCCAACCTGTACTTGTGCCTGGGATTGCTCTGACCCAGGTGGAGGACCTTGCACTTGGCATGGTTAAACTTCATCAGGTTGGCATCAGCCCACCTCACAAGCATGTCGAGGTCCCTCTGGATGGCATCCCTTCCCTCCAGTGTATCAACTGAACCACACAGCTTGGTGTCATCAGCAAACTTGCTGAGGGCGCACTCAATCCCACTGTCCATGTCACCGACAAAGATGTTGAACAAGACCGGTCCCAACACCGATCCCTGAGGGACACCACTCGTTACTGGTCTCCAGCTGGACACTGAGCCATTGACCACAACTCTTTGCGTGCAGCCATCCATCCAGTTCTTTATCCACCGAGTGGTCCACCCATCAAATTGATGTCTCTCCAATTTAGAGACAAGGATGTCGTGTGGGACAGTGTCGAGCGTTTTGCACAAGTCCAGGTAGATGACATCAACTGCTCTACCCCTGCCCATCCATTCCGTAGCCCCATCATAGAAGGCCACCAAATTGATCAGGCAGGATTTCCCCTTAGTGAAGCCATGCTGGCTGTCACCAACCACCTCCTTGTTTTTCATGTGCCTTAGCATGTCTTCCAGGAGAATGCCTTCAAGGGAAACAAGCAATAGGCAAAGAGCAACTGGTAAGGAACCATACATTGAAAAAAACCCACCCCATGATAGTCATCACTGTTTGGATATTTCCCCGCTTTCATCACCGGTTGATACAAACATCTCCCTTACAGTACTCTAGAGAGCATGGCTGAGGATGCATAACATCCTAGTTATTGCTAGGAAGTGTATTTCTTTTTTTTATTTTTCTCATTCATTCCTACAGGGACAGTGTTGCACCTCACTCCTGTAATAATTGCCTAGTCTTTACTCAAACAGAAAAAACCCTCTTAAAACAGATACTCCATTATAGCACAGGTTAGAAAATTGTGACATTAATTCCATAGGGTGAAGTTGGCATTGCCCGATATAGTTGCTTCCCTGATATAGTTGCTTCTGTTTTTTATTATTATATTGCCTTTGCCTCATTTTTTATTTTCCTCAGAAAATGAAAGAGAAAATTCCTCCTTGACTGGGCTTGAAGACAGAAAGTTGTCAGGAACTGCTTCTGAATTAGACCCCTTTCTACAACTGAAGATTAGTTTCCTACAAATGCACCCTGAGGCCCCCTCTGCTTCTTCCTACCTTCAGGCACTTATCCAAGATACCTGCTTTCCCAAGGCACTCTCAATAACCAAAGGGAATGAGTGATCTCCAGCAGGGGTTTCTGATCTTAGCAACCTCTCTTCCCAGTGATTATAAGGAAGGCCAGTGCAACTGACTGCTAGTGTAGGTATCTCTTATTTTTGAAAAATTAGGTGGCATGAAGCCAGAAAGCAGCATCTAAAAAATGAATGCCATATTCCATGTAAAAACCTATGCAGACATTGTACCTTCCCCATACCTTAGGCTATTGCTGACCTAAAGTGGATGAACCTTTCTTTAAACCAGGCAATACACAAAAATCACCTTCTCTATCTGGTCTTTTTCATCATTAACCATCCCTATTTATTCTACCACTACTCACATGAGTATTTGGATCTTGTCTTCCTCTTTTTTATTAGATTGTAATTTTCCTAACAATTTTCATTGTGACTCTTTCTGACCATGAAAATAATTCTGTTGAGTTTTGTCGATGGCATTTTTGAGACAATCAGCTCAGGCTAAGGTAAAACAGGTTGAAAAGAGCAGATATTCTTTACAAAGAAGCAAAGCACCCACCATTCCTGGTAAACTGAAGATAATGTCTTATTCTTCAGTCTCTCCAAAACTTTACTTGCTTTACTTCTTAATTGCTGAATCATGTGTACAATTGTAAGCAATCAAGCTGGAGCCTGAGAGGCTAAAATATGAGAGCAAAATCTCATCTAAGCTTTGCAGAAGACTTCTGTAATAATTGCAACTAGCGTCATTCACCACCACCAGGGAACATTCCATGATTTATCAGTTTAATCTATTTTTTTTGCTGTCAGTTTTTGCCAAAAATAAAAAAAAGAAAAATCTATGGATTAGCTATTTGACTGATGCAAACAGGAATATTCCAGTTAACTCTGTAGGCTTATGTTGTCTAACACCCTGCAGTGGATCTGGTGCTATTTACGTCTCATAGAAGAATGTATAAACGCAATGGAATAAAATACATGTTGACACATATGTGGTTTTGTAAGAGCCATGCTTCTGCAAAATGTCTTCCTTAGTGCAAAATTGCACACGCTTTTAACTATCATATAATCAAAAAACAATATTAGTAAAGTTACAATCTCCTTTATAAAAAAAATAAATATTAAAAAAAAATATGATGCACTGGATACTTTAAGGGGCGAAGCAAAAATTTCACATTTACTGAACTGGAAAGTGGGATAGAGCAGCCCTGAGAAGAGATTCAGAGCAGCCCTGCAGAGAAGGACTTAGGGGTGCTGGTCGATGAGAAACTTAACATGAGCCAGCTTCAGTGTGCGCTCGCAGCCCAGAAAGCCAACCGTATCCTGGGCTGCATCAAAAGGAGCATGACCAGCAGGTCGAAGGAGGTGATCCTGCCCCTCTACTCTGCTCTCGTGAGACCTCACTTGGAGTATTGTGTGCAGTTCTGGTGTCCTCAACATAAAAAGGACACGGAACTGTTGGAACAAGTCCAGAGGAGGGCCACGAGGATGATCAGGGGAGTGGAGCACCTCCCGTATGGAGAGAGGCTGAGAAAGTTGGGGCTGTGGAGCCTGGAGAAGAGAAGGCTGCGTGGAGACCTCAGAGCAGCCTTCCAGTGTATGAAGGGAGGCTATAGGGATGCTGGGGGTGGACTCTTCATTAGGGACTGTAGTGATAGGACAAGGGGTAACGGGTTAAAACTTAAACAGGGGAAGTTTAGATAGGATCTAAGGAAGAAATTCTTTACTGTGAGGGTGGTGAGGCACTGGAATGAGTTGCCCAGGGAGGTTGTGAATGCTTCATTCCTGGTGGTGTTGAAGGCCAGGCAGGACAGAGCCCTGGGAGACATGGTTTAGTGTGAGGTTTCCCTGCCCATGTCAGGGGGGTTGGAACTAGATGATCTTAAGGTCCTTTCCAACCTTAACTATTCTATGATTCTATAGCATTAATCATGTCACCTAACTGGCTTCACAAAGGAAATTATTTTCTATCTTTTCTGTACTAGTGAGGACTTCTCTTATTTGTATATTGCTTTAATAGATGAAAAAAAATTAAGAAAGGCAGTCTGTAAAAGCATGCAACTTTCTTTAAACTTCAAGGTGTTGGTGTTTCTCCTAAGAATAAAACAGGCCCATAATTTTATGTTGTTGTAGTTTTATAACGGATGCCTCTAACAGATGGCACATTTTAACGAGGTTGAAAAATCCCTGTGGGCTCAAAAGAACGGAACATCAAAAACATTTCATAAGGAAGTTAAATCCAATATATTTAAAAACCAAAAGGATACTTTTTCCCAGTAGCCAGCCTATATATTGAAAGCTTTTTTTCTCAAGGGTCTTTAAAACAAAACAAACACCAACCATTTTAAATGTGCTTGAAAATCATTTTGGTCTCCTCTAGGATGTTTTTTATAAATGTTTTACCACTGGTTTCCACCATAGGTATGCTTGATGCATTCTGTACAGAATTCGAATACAGCGAATTTAGATTTCCTAAAGTTTGTGATAGAAAATAAAAAAACACCCCTTCCTTAATTTCCATCAGGACAGCCTCATCCTTTGTGTAACTTCTTTGATGACTAGAGATTTACTTTGAATAAAATGAAGCTAAACCAATAGAGCTCCATTTTACAGAAGTGAATCCAAAGTAATTTAAGAAATTTTAAAAGATGTGCTTGGGTTTAAGACAGTATAATAGAGATGGTAATTCAGAAAAGTATTTAAGCACAGACATAACTCCCTCTCTGTTCATGCTTAGCTTTAAACCTGCATTTAAATCCAATCACTTAAGTACATGCTTAAGTATTTTCCTGAATGGAATACTTTCCTGAATTACAGCCTAGAGTCAGGAGTGATGTTCACATTTTATGATGTGCAGTATATTTAGGTAATGTCACACTTCATGAGCACCCAGAATGGGAAACTAAGTGATAGTGATGTTTATTTATGTTTTTTATGCAAACTTGGCTTGTGGCTCTGTGTTTAAGGCTGATTTGACTTATTTTTCTACTGAAAAAAAAAATAAGTTCCTTATTTTTATTCCAGAGAGCTTCAGTTACTTCACCATTATGTTTCAAACTCCTAGTAGGCCTGGACAGCACCATGAAAGATGGTAAGGAAAAGCAGGTGATACATACTATATGATGAGCAATGCACATGGAATTTCAAAGCTCTGTTAGCAAATCCTGACAAGTCAAAAAAGTTAACTGTTGAGCCACTATTGTTTCACATCCAAGCATTGACAAAGCTTTCTCTGGAAAACACCCTATGCTTACTTTTTCAATAGACTCTGAAGTGCATGATTTGTGATACTTAAAAATTTCGGATTTTGCTCACCCAGCAGTTTTCATAAAGACTCTTGAAATACTAACCTCCTTAAGAAGATCAGTCATTACAAGGAAGAAGAGGAACTTGAAAGAAAAAATCTCATCATGTCCTGTGCATTGTTTAGCACGACTAAGTCTTTAGAAATTATTCTAAAATAAACAAGCCATAATTATGATCATCAAATCACATCCTAATATTTCTCAGTAGAAAGAAGTACCTATCTTAAGCATCTGGAAGGTGTTCTTTCTCTCTCCAGTGTCCAAACACAGGGCAGAGGTGATCATTCTGGACCAGATTCCTTTTATCTTCACCAAAGATTGGGCAGATGACTCCCAACTACCCTTGGTGTCCATAACGTTATCTTCGCTATAGACTGATCCATTACCGCAGTAAAGGCGTCTCCATTTCCAGACACTTCTAGATTCTCTGAAGCCACAAGGCAGTAGCTGAGGAAGTCACAATGTGTCATCAATTATGGCATTCATGCAAGCCAGTTTTAAGGACTTGCATTTATGTTTTCTCACTTTTACTTTCTAAAGCATAGCTGATCAGGAAAAAAAATTGTTGAAACCATTCTCAGCTAAATAATTTCTCCATGGAAGTGGATACTCTCCTCCTGAGGTAATGCTTGTTTAACAAAAGGAAAAGAAAATTATTGACTCTGCATTTCAGCAAACACTTGTTTTTATGCAAAAAGCAATATGTTTTGACTGGTAAACATCTGGTGGTTTCTGAAACCTGTTAAAAGTTCCAGCTACCTGAAACTGGAAACAGTAAAAAATTTAAGCCATCCCTTGAAAAAGCTTAACCAAAAGATGAGCTTTTTTGTAGAAAATAGCTTGTTTTTTCTCACTGACTCTGATATTCTGAACTGTTCTTTATAAGCACACCTTCTTGAAATGCTGTGTGAACTAGATTTGCCATGGGTGTGTGGTTAATTTTGTAGAAACGTATCTACTGTGTTCACCTACGTCTGTTTAGATATCTTGCATAAGAAAAGAAAGTGGGCTGATATTTCCTCGCGCTTCAGGCTCTTCGTGTTCTCTACAACCTCACATTGCTGTACTGATAGCATTACTGGTGTCACTACCACAACACTGCAGCTGAATGTTCTTGGCTACTTTTGCAATTAGGTTTTTGTTTAGATTAATGTAATAGAAGATAACTTCTTCCTTCCCCCACTTTTGAATCCTTTCATATGACATGTATTATACTTTCCGAGTTATAAGGAACCTATGCTAATTCATTTCTAATCCTAACAGATGTCTCAGGACAATATTTTAGTAAAGTACATTTACTGCCAAATGGCTTTTCAAACTTAATGGTCCATTGTTAAAAATGATATCTCATGATAATTTGAGTTCTTTCTGAATTTAGGACACTTCACTGTACAAGAATATAACCTCATCAGAAAGAAAAATGAATTGAGTACTATCCTGCTTTAGTATCAAGTTTACACTTTCTTGCTCAATACAAATAGATCTTTTTTTGCAAGAGAAACACACAGAGATATAAAAAGCTTTTTAAATCTAAAAAGTGTGATTTCCAAACCCATTTTTATTAAAGCTTGCAATATATCTTGTTGGTAATATATCTGAAAGAGAAATGTTTTGAGGCTTTCTCATCTGATCTTTTTAAAAAATGTTGGAAATTTGATCCAGTAGAGTGGGAAAAGGGAAAAGCACAAGAGAGGCTGCAAAGCTTTGTCTGCCTTGTGACACAATGCATACAATACATATACAAGATGTATAGGTAGGACCAATACAATAGTATTGGTAGTACATCCTTTGTCACCTTTCCTTCTCTCAGACTCCAACCCCTCTAGTAAATCTGTGAATTTTTTGTGATTTGAACTCATGTTAAAGCACACAACAACTGTAAGATGTTGCATATTTGTCTCCAAGCTGAACTACATATTTAGATCAAGATAAATGATTGCAGATGTGAAAAATGGTGTTCCTTCATATCTCCACCTGACCGTTGGAAAGATAGGAAGGAGAAAAATCACGTTTGATCTATTCTTTCCCACAGTTACAAAGCAAGCAAAGCCTGAGTTTTATGTATTAAACTTTTCCATTTATATTTACTCTTTTTGGTCTTGATGTGTGCAAGACTGCCAATGTTTGCTGACCTCACAGAAAAAAGCTTGCTGAATATTGATTGAAAAACTTAACTTCCAGATGTCTTAGTTAATACAGATGATGGCTTTATAATAAGGTATACAACACTTTTTTTAAAAAGTCATCTTGAGAGATTGTCATATTGCACTAAGAACTTCTTGTAGTAACAGCTTATCCTTAGTCTATTTTTTCTAAGAAAGTATTGCAGTAAATAATTAATTATAAAAGCTGAGGGGCAAGATCCAGGGGAAAAACAAGTGGAGGAAGACATTCTTTCTTAGCTTTTGAGGAAAAAGATAAGCCAAATATATTAATTTTCCCTCAGTTGTAATGGTAGAGAAAAACATGTAGTAGTGGGGAACACTACCTATAGGTAGATAAACTAAAGAAACATCACTGAGGAAACTTGGTACCTGCTAGAGATGTTGAGAATTATTTCCAAACATATTCAGAGAGTACCTATAAACCAGTAAGCCTTTGGATTATTCCAGTCTTCTGGAAGCAAAATATCTAGTTCTTGCCTCCACATTTGTTTAATATGGCATAAACCAATGCATGACAAGACAAAAAAGTCAACCACACTTACCTTTATTTCCTACTTGACAACTACTATTAATAACTTCTTATGTACTCTAACTTCTGCTATTCTTGGAGCTTTCTCTAGTCATTGTCATATATTCATCTTACATATTTTCATCTTTGTAAGTACGTGGAGATTATATCAGTCAAGTCTGTCATGGCAGACCTGATAAGGAAGCTCATACTCCAAATGGGATCTTCCTGGAACAAGGCTTTTCTTTCTTTGAATAATTCTTGATGGCCAAACAGGATTTACATAGAATTTCATTCTAGCCAGACCATAATAGCTGTATAAGAGCAATCACTTAGACCATTTCTTGACATTGAAAAAGAATCATGGCCAACAATGGAGGAGAAGGAAGTGAGAAAATGGGGGAAAAGAACCAGAGAGAGCAAATTCAGTTATTAGAAGAGGTTTGCATCCCCCTGT
This sequence comes from Psittacula echo, assembly GCF_963264785.1. NCBI lineage: Eukaryota > Metazoa > Chordata > Aves > Psittaciformes > Psittacidae > Psittacula > Psittacula echo. The sequence goes on from NC_137738.1 coordinate 102,796,959, forward strand.
CTCTATTTTAGAGAATAATGGACAAGTTTGTCCATTGCAGAATGTTCTCTGCAGAAGAGTTCACCTGTTTTTTAAATTCTGCCAAGGAGTTATGTCTAAGCTTGCAAAGCTGTTTCCTGTTTGTCCATTCAGGAACATGTAATCAAAACACATAAATAAAAGAAATATCTTCTCTAGGCCTTCAAGTCATAGAGAAAATGACACTCAAGCCAGGAAAGATAATTGAATATGACAAAAACACAGAACCTCAAAAGTATTTAGATATCAGTCATTGATAAGGTGATGGTTAATTTACTGTGCATTTAGGAAAGATCAAACTTTTTTTATTCATAAAAAACCTCTACCAATCAGTTACAGGGAGAAAAAGCATAGAATTACTGAACTATGTTAACTATTTATTCTGGCAGTCTGAACAAACAATTGAATTGAGACAGTTTGGGAGTCTCAGTTGACTAATAGGGGAGAAATATTCAAAGGCTTAAAAGGAAAGGAGTGACTTGAGAGTGTTTATTAATACATGATCGAATTTACTACTCCAAGGAGAAGTTTATTAGGATATTATAGCTCTTTGGTCTCCATTTACAGAAAAGGATAATTTGGAAGGGCCTTAGAATTGTTAGGCAGACTCTGAATCATAAAATCATTACACCGCTAAAAAGTTAGAGGGAAAATCCTGAAGGAGAGCAGATAAATTGTTCATTGATCATTATTCCTAAGCAAAGTGCAAAACTAGATGAAGAGGAAAGAAACAATGTAACTATATTTTATCTAGTGAAGACTAAAATCAATTACACAGAATAAAACAATTATTATCACAGAAATCCATAAAGACAACAGACTAATCTTGAGCATTTAGTTTAGGTCTCTTGTTTCAGTATTATGTTGCCAACTAACTTTAGTTGAGCAGCAAAAGCTTTGTAAAAATCCAATTAAAATGTATTTAGAAATCCTCAAACTCACAGAAGCCAGAAGTAAAAGGTGAGCTATGCACAATATAGCTGTCTGAACTGGTTACCTTTGTAATCAATGGGATGAAAAAGGCCGTTCTGCTTTAGAAGTCCTCTCAGAAATAAATGAATTTTCCCCTATACACATTCCTCTTTCATTGACTAAAAGGAGTGTCTAAACAGCTAGCTCATATTTACATGTGATCAGATGAACCCCACTCCAGACGTTTTGTCTGTTTGATTCTAAGTAGAATCTATATGTAGCAAGGAAGAAAAAAAAAATACTTATTTATAGCTTGGATTCCCATTCTCCTAAGTATTTATGCATTTGATATACACTGGAAGCAATGGCTGTATCCATACCACTTACTTAAGATTGTGCTACAGTTATTTTTTTTCCTGGAAGCCAGCTGGCATGATCTGACAACATTCATACGTTTCAAATCTCTCAGAAGAGAGTGGCCATCTCCAAATTTCCTATTGGGAATGGTTTGTCACCTACATTACACCCTAAACTGCTAGGAACTCCTTGTGAGAATGCTACTTGGCCCAGACCAAACTTATGCCACAGACCTCTCTAACAATCATAAATGTGGTAAACAGATTTTCAGTGCCCGTTTCAGGGTGTTGTTTAACATTCTGATATAGAGGTACCAACTGAAAACAGCTTTAAGAAGTTGGGCTTCAATAACCTGTAGCACACTTCAGTAGAGATAGTGGCAAAAAATTATCTCAGTGCATGCTGGATCCAGCTCGATCCAGCTCCAAATTATCTTGTCTCCATTTTGCATAAAATATAAAGAGAAATTTGGAAGCTACAAAACAAGGTGATAATACAGTGAGAATGAATGACAGCTGGTGTCGATAAAGGGGAATATTTGCTGGGTAACCAAACTATATATGAATATAGGACTTACAATCAATGGGAAATGGTCATTAAAGTGATAACTGGCAAATAACTGAAGTCTAAGTTGACCAAAAGAATAGAAAATGACTATATGGTTTATTTCTGATCATTTTATATAGTGACATGAAGCAATCACAACAACATAGAGTTAAGCTTATAGTTTATCTTTTAAGTCAAGAAAAGGACAAATCTGGGGTTCCACAATATTACACATTGGTAAATGAGAAGTGAGTGGTTTAGTCTAACAGTGGGCATGTCCAAACAACTCACACTTGATCTCAGTAGGAACAGGTGGAATATAAACTTCATCAGCCGTAACACTAACAGATATCTAGATGAATCTGAAAACACAGACTTTCAAGGAGAGTGCAAATGTGATTAAAAGCTAGGTTGGGCTCTTGGGTAACAACATACAACACCCAGATAGTTAACCACCAAGCTTTCCCTAACATCACCATAATTTTAAATAAGCGGTACAACAGGAGTAGTACAAAAGATTAGCTTTCATGGAGGAATAATATGGTGAAAACAATATTTGAAAAAAGAAAATAAGAAGAAATTATTTTACTTAGGAATAATAGTTATTTACATATCTTTTGCCACAGAAGCTGATTCCATTGTTTAAACAACGCTGTCTAAAGCTGGCAGCAGTAGAATCATGTTAAGGGACATTGCTTTAGAGACCTATGGGAAACAAATGCTTGTCTTAAATCACAGGTAGAAATCCACTAAGATGTGAAGAGACCCTGTGTCATTCTCCCTCCCTTTGTCTGTGTGTTAGGTGCTCAAAAATATCTAAAATGTCAGTGGATATCTACTTTTCCGCTACTGGATTTCATCACCAGTAAACAAGCATAGTAAAGATAGCTTTCCAGTTGATCAATTATATTGGTCCACTTCAGGATGTGCTGAATATTTTTATAGATTTCACTGACTTTTGAATGTGCTTCCATTGACTATGAGATCATTAATACTTACCTCCCAGGTGAATACCTACACTGCAGACACTGATATTTATGTTCCTGAATCTGTATCTGAATCCTTCCCCTTGCAGTGGGTGTCTGAATCAACAAATAAATTCCATTTTCAGGACCCAGTTCAATTTTCTAAGACTATGAATCCAGTCAATCATGTTTGAGTACCTTGAATACTCAAGTCCTGACACCTATATTTAGGCATCTGAGAGGAGTCCTTAGTGATTCGGGGTAACTGTATATTGTCAGATAAGATAAATGTCTCCAAGGTGGCAAAACCTGATGAAATTTATTTTCTGAAGGTTCAAGAAACTATCTGAAATAATCTTGTAAACTTTAGTAATCATTCCGTTAGAAATTGTAGAAGCCAGGGCAAGCCCCAGAAGGTGGGAGTAGGGAAACATACTACTTATCTTTAAATGACGTCAAAAAGAGAAGGATACAGAAACTTACAGACTAGGAAACCTAACTGTGAAAGTCAAAAAGATAGAGAAGAAGACAGGATGATACAGTGATAAGAAACAGCTAACATGTATTTGTCAAGCACAGGTCACATCTAACCAATCTGCTATCTTTCCCTGATGGAGTTGACACAAAAAGTTTAATGTAAGGACATATAAAGCAATTTATTTTAGTGATACTTCTGTTTGCTTTCATTTTCCCTTAAATAATGGATTTCAGATTGCTAGTCTCTCTTCATGTGCTTTTTATATCCTGCATGCAGCAAATGCCTCTGTTTAATGCGTGATGCATTTGCTAGGAAAATGTCATATTGTTAACTGACACTCTGCAGTAATTGCCATACCTTGGCAAGAATTCTATAAGGCATATGTACCAGAATTTGTGATGGAAGTATTGCCACCATGAGAAATTACTCACATCCTTGAGGGGTTTCCCCATTTTGAATCACAGTTCTACATCTACGTCTACCATGGTCAATATTTCTCAGTTAATCACAAGCTTCATTGATGTTATCAACCTGATTTCCCCAATACTTACATTGGTACTTAGAATGCCATGATCATTAAACTACAGTAATGTAAAAGGAATATGGATCATGCTCTTGATTTACAGAAACAACTAAATTCAAAAGCCATTTTAGAGCAAAAATGTTTCAGTAAAATGACTTATGAAGATTCAAAGTCCTTAGGATTTAATATGAAAGTTATTGACTAGAATTTTTGAAAGCCCAAGGCTTTACTTAATGCTTTTCTGCTACAGGTGTTATAAGGTAAATGTCTATAGTGTTCAAATTTCCCCCCTCCCACCCAGTGAATTTCTAGAATGGACTCCTATTCATATTTCATCACATGAAACCTGCACTGAATTGTAAGTTTGCTTCCAGTAAAGATTTCAGCAGCTAGAAAGATGTATAAATACTTAATAAGCTTGGTGCACTTATCTTTCTCTGCATATAGGTTGTCTACATTTTTCAGCTATGTTTTAGTTTAAAATAGTTTTCAGGAAAATTGCTAGGGTGACATGCATGAAGTTGAGCATAACTCATATTTCAGAAATGTCTAAGGGAAAAATGACAAATGTTAATGTGTGTACACATTCATACATAGCAGGATTTTAAAAAATGCCTTTGAGATAACTGAAAAAATCATTTAGATATCTATCAGCCAGTTTAGAGGTCTGCATACTTTTTTTATTGCCTTTTTAATGTTATGAGTGCCTAAAATCTCGATGTTGGCTCACTTACAGTTAGCAGTCTGAAAATTAGATTTCTAGACTCCTTCAATAGTCAGTGATGTGAGGCAGGTTTCCTGAGAGGACAACCCATCCCATCCCACCTTTTCTAAGATCTAATTAATCTTCTTTTTTTTTTTTTTTTTTTCCCTAAAGGGGAAGCTCAGGTGGCTATCTTTGTCTTGATGTCTTTGAAAAATAAACAGGTAATATCAGGACATACCCTGTACAGCCTTGCAGAGAAAACACCTAGGGATAGGAAGTAAGAGAGCAATGGGATGGTTGTTTCCCATTTTACTTAATTATGGACTGAAAAATGAATGTGAACAAGCTGAGCATGTAACATGTTAGAGTGGGACTGTACATACTAAAGCATCTAAAATTAATATGAAAGTTAGTTCTCTGACAGAGAAATTTTTAGGTTCTTCTTACAATCTTCTAAAAAGTTCTTCAAAGTTATTTTCAAAGTTTCTTTGAAGTCTATCAAAACACCTGAAGATTTTCTATAGGACAATTCTTCATGGATTTGTAAAACTCAGGTTCAAGGTGGGGAGTCTCAATCTGAAAAACTTGCACCTAACTGTCCATCATTTTCTTGCCAAAATGCTGGAAAAAATAGATTTGACATGAAATGTTCAGTTCAGACCAAATCAAAGCACTTTCTTAGACCCTTGAGAAAAAAACAAAAGGAGGCAGAAAAGACTGTATTAACAAATTATAAAGAGTATCTCTTTTCTGTCAGTAGACCAATGGAAAAAGCACTTACGCTTTTTTAGAGCTGAATTCAGGGTTAATTCCCTTGTATGCCTGAGAGCACCAGCGCCCATTCGGTTCACAGTCCAGCACAGTCTCCACATCACCGCGCAATAGGAGCACTGGGGGTGAGACAGTGCCTGTCTAGGCACCATTAGTCTGCCCTGGCAATATTTGTTAAATCAGTGACTGAATTCAGGTATCACTGGATTTGGTCCCAGATGAGTAACATAATTCCCAAACAAAAAATTCTCTGTTCTCTCATTTTGTCTCGCCTCACTTGGTTTATGCATTTAAAGGGCACTTCTACAGCTGACTTGCAAGAACGGGGGAGGAAAGTTCTATATGTTTTCTAAAAAAAAAAAATCACCAAAAAAATTGGTTGGTTACATTTGTACTCTGTAAATTTATAACAAGCCAAAACCAAACTTTATGGTACAAGACAACAAACAGAGTGAGATATAATGACAACAACTCAGTCCTGAAAGAATAACAATAGAAAGAATTTCCCACCAAGTTTCCTCAGTTTTCCAAATCTACTCTCAAATAAGCCTAAAAACACTTCTATGGATGCTGAATGTTTACCAACAAGACTAAAGTAATTCCTTTTCTTTAGAAGACAGTAAGAGATGGATGGAAATGATAATTGAGACATCATAAGGTATTTCAAGAGCAGTGATAAAAATTGCCAAGTATAGCCACAATAAAAAGCTTTGCAGCTAACTTAGTTTGATTAACTGCATCTTCGACTAGATATTCAAGTAAATCTGTATTTGTGCAGGGTAGAATATGTCTCCAAGGTTCTTCTTCAAAGGACAATGTTTGTGGATAAATTACTGTGTGAACAATTTCCCTAGCTAACAAACTTGGAACAGCAGCCAAAATAGGACCCTTGCCTTAACTAACTTTTATATGTGTGTTTTTCAGTTTAGGTTCTTCACCCTTGTAGCCCAGGAACTTATCATCATTACTTCCTTTGGAAAAAAGTTTGTGACTTTCCTCAGAGGTTTGTCTTCTATTTAATGCAAGCTCAGGCTGAGCTTTTTGCATTTACAGATGAAAGTGGGGGTCATGGAAAAAGTCCAATCATTTACAGCAAGGCTGGGACTGGGTTTCCTGCCATGCTGCAAGAATCACTGTAGTGGAAGTCACCAAGTGCCAGGGAACATGGGCACCGTTCTACCAGTGGATAGACACTGGAAAAGAAGGAAGTTACACCTGAACAAATAAATCTGTAAAAAGCAATCGCAAAAGGTCTCTCAACCACCTATGTTGAAAGAAAGAGAAGAAGAAAAAGAGAATGAGTATTTTGTTTTCTATTCTACTTAGTTCATACCTGAAAGCCCAGGAAGCAGACAGAGAGGAGATACATGAGCACACCCTGCCTTCATCTGGGCTGCTGGCAAGTGTGCTTGGACACACCACCTTCCATTTTGCTGTTCCAGAAGTAATAAAATCTGCCATCATCATCCTGATAATGCCAAAGGCAAAGAAGAGTTTTCTGCAGAATGGTTTGTGAGAAAATTAATTGATAACAGGATCCTTGGCAGTTTGCAACCATAACATTTGTATGATCTGCTGACGCCATGGTTTTATTCCCTGCTAATCAGATATTGCTCTCTTTACTATGCAAGGTCGTCTCTTCTAGCTCTTGTGGAATGGAGAAGGCGGATCTCAGAACAGTAATAAAACAGATCATATCAGCACATATTTTTAAAAGGTCTCAGAATACTCAGTGGAAACAACCCCAACACATAACAGCCAAAATGTGACAATCTGCCTGATCACTTTATGTTGTGGATATCCAGCTTTTCCAGCCATCTCCTTAACTCCAGTGCCTCACCAAATGAGCCACTTCCTAAGAGATAATTTTGAACTTCATTTACACAAACTTGGACTCATCCCACCTGACATTATTGAGTTGTCTACAAGAGAAGCTCTGTCTTCTCAAGCTCCCTCTAAGTAAATGGAAATAGACAGACACCTGTAGATTTCCAGAAAGACATGCAAGGTCATCCTATACTTGAAGGGGAGGGGGAATAATAGCAGACCTGAACATGACAAGCTGTGGGATGGGGTGCTAGGAAGGGCCCTCAGCTTGTTACTCTGAGGTGTGCTGGGTACACTGGAGAGCACTTGAAGTGTTACAAAGATAAGACAGGGATCCTGCGTAATAGAAGCAAAGAGAAAAACACTGGTGAAATATTTCAAAGGAATTAAGAAATGTTCCTCTAGGAAGGTGACATTATTGACAACCCAGCTGAAGTGCCTCTACACCAATGCACACAAAGCAGGCAACAAACAGGAGGAGCTGGAAGCCACCATGCTGCTAAAAAGCTACAACCTAGTTGCCATTACTGAAACTCGATATAACAAATCCCACAACTGGGATTCAGCTATTGATGGCTATAGGCTGTTCAGAAAGGACAGGCGAGGAAGGAGAGGTGAAGGGATTGCCCCACTTCAAGAAACGGATAGATTGTGAAGATCTGTCTAAAGAATAGCCATGAGTTGTTTGAAAGCTTATGGGCACTAATTAGAACCCTGTGATTGATATCTACTATAAGCTGGCTGATTAAGGGGAGCCTATTGATGAAACCTTCTTACCCCACCTGTAAGAGGCATTGTGCTGGCAGCTCTTGTCCTGCTGTGGGACTTCAACCACCCTGACATCTACTTGAAAAGTTACATGGCTAGTTGTAGGCAATCCAAGGAGACTCTTGGAATGCACTGAGGATAACTTCTTACGACAGGTAATAGCCCCACCAGAAGGGATGCTATACTGGGCCTGATGTTCACAAACGCAATTGGTGACATCAAGACTGGAGGCAGCCTGGTCTGCAGTGATCATGAAATGACGGACTTCACGGTCCTAAAGGATATGAGTCAGGTGAAGAATAAAGTCAGGATCCTGAATTTTCAGAAAGCAAAATTCCAGCTGCTTAAGGAGTTAGTCAATAACACCCCCTGGGAAACTGTCTTCAGGGGCAAGAGAGCAGAACAGAGCTAGCAGCTGTTTAAGGATGCTTTCCATAGAGCACAAAAGTCCTTAATCCTCAAGTGTAAGAAAATGATGGCAAGAGACCATGCCTGAGGGATGGGATACCATCCAGAAGGACCTGGACAAGCTTGAGAAGTGGGCCCGTATGAACTTCATTAAGTTCAGTCAGACAAGTTCAAAGTCTTGCACTTGGGTCTGAGAAATCCCTGATATCAATACAGGTTGGGGGGCTTAAGGTATTGGGAGCAACCCTGTGGAGAAGGATTTGGGGTCCTGGTGGATGAAAAGCTGAACATCAGCTGGCAGTGTGCACTCACAGCCCAGAAAGCCAATCATCCTGGGCTGCATACAAAGAAGTGTGACCAGCAGCTTGAGAGAGGTGACTCTGCCCCTCTACTCCATTCTGGTGAGACTCCACCTGGAATGCTGCATTCAGCTCTGGAATCCTTAGCTCAGGAATGACATGGTCCTGTTGGAATGGGTCCAGAAGAGGACCACAAAAATAATCAGCATGTTCTCACAGGAGCATCTCTCCTATGACGATACGGTGAGAGAGTTGTGTTTGTTCAGGCTGCAGAAGCAAAGATGAGAATAGGTTGAAAATTTTGTAGCAGAACTCACCATGAAACTGGCTTTAAATTTCTAAGAGTGGCAAAGGGGAAGAGAAGAGAGGAAAAGAAAGTAATATTGTGGCTGTTTTCTGCTCTCTTGGTAGCCACATGTCAGAATTTGGGTGCTTTCTTTGCAGACTACAACTGGAGAAAACTTCAGGTTGCTCATTTGAGGGTCAGGATTCTTGCATACTCCTGGAGCTGGTAGAGGAATCCTGGGTGCCACTGTAAACCCTGAGAAAACAGCAGAGGGTTGCAGAAGGTGCTAGAGCAGCAGATCTCTATGTATAATGAGAGCACAGCTGCACGAAGCTTTCATCTTCCCATTTAAAATGAAAAGATATTAAATATTTTTAAACATTGCCTAGGTAATGGTTATGTAGTAGGTTATGTAGTCATTTTTTTATAGGTAAACATCTGTTTCAGTAATATACTGCTTCTCTTAAAAAACACGCTTTGGAAGACACAGGGTACATCTTGCAGGCCACAGATAATGTTGTAAGAAAATTCATTTTACTACTCCCTGCTGTTATATTTTTAACTTTGTCTTAATGATCTGGTTTGTATTTAGCAATCTTTTAAGTTTATACAGTGCAGTTGGAGCCTGATGAATGAAAACACCATTATAACCACCATTTATAAGCTTGAGAAACTGTACAAGTTTCTGTCTCAGTCTTATAATGATAACTTATGACAATTGCTAAAATCACTTTTAATTCTTTAAAACTGAGTGGAAACAGTAATTCACATTGTCATAGTTTGGATGAATGGGCAACATTCTCAGAAGCAATCATCTAAATAAACTGATACATAGGCTGCTGGAGGAGGCAAACAATCTCAGAATTGCTTTCTAAAACAAAATATATCTTTGCATTTTGTCCCAAGTTTAAATTGCAGTGATTTATATAGATATAGTTTGTTCATTTTACATTTACCGTTATTTGCCTTTCTGAGTAAATTCAATGTACTGAGAGCACATTGTGAAGTGCTACTTACAAAGCTTTGCTGACATAAAAGTAATAAAAAGAAGCATGCTGTGAGATCCGTGATTCATTGAGAGCAGTCAGCACCTTGCTTCTGGTGTGGATTAGAACTTTGTTCTGAGCTGAGCAAGCAAAACCCTCTTTCAGTTACAGACTAACAGGATGCCACTTTCCAGATTTCTCTCAGTTATAACTACTAAGCAATAAAATGTGGTCTGTAGTCTGGATTCAGGTTATCTCTGCCTTACACCTATTGCAATGGCTGACAATGCCACATTTGAAGGTGTATGAAAATCACCAGAAACAGAGAGCTTGAATGAGTTTGATTCAGCAGCTTCCTTATTCCTCCTTTTTCTTTCACAGCACTGGGCTTCTTAGAAGAGGTAATCTTCTGTTTGTTAGACTTTTTAAAGATGAAGGATACCTAAATCAACATATCAGAGGACAAGAGAGTCAGAGATCATCTCCTCAATTCCTATCACAATTAAAAACTCTCTTGTTTCTAATGGTCAGAGAAATTAGTGAATGCACACAAGAAAGTGAGGTGGGAGTGAAGGGCTCAGAACAGACAGGGTTTGATCCTAAAGCTGGCGCTAGTGATATACTATCATGATTTTGTTGCGTTCATGGCACTTTCCTAAATAATTCCCAGGGGCAAATTAGGCTTTAGATATGGATATTTTATTTTAGAGGCTAAAAAAGTAAAATGCCATGGTGATTCTTAGATTACACCAGCTGGTCTCTGTGACAGAAAATTAATACTAGAAATATTTAATTCATTAGAATGGATGCAAGTTAGGAATCGCCAATGAATTCTGTATGAACCTTTGTACAACAAAAGGTTCATCAGAGAAAGGGCTCCCTCTCCAGCCCTCCTTGAGGCATTAGGAAAATACACATGCAAACCAATTTAATGTTCAAAACTATTTACATCTGAAATTGTGGATATTCAGAATAATAATGGGAAAAGGGTGATCAGCCAGCTGGCTCACTGCTCCTGAGCCAAAAACACACTCCCAGAAAAAACACGAAATGTTCCTTATGTATTGTTTTAAGCCTATGGTGAGTTTAGCCAGTGTAATAATTAAGTGAAAAGCTTAATTATACCCTCTTGGGACAGACTACTGAAGGTCAGGTTTCAGATACATTAATGAGATGCTAAATGCTGCTGACTGGGAAACGATTTTTTAAAGCCTGCACAAGCCCAGTCATATTTCTAATGCCAGCACTGGGCATATCAGATGTCTGTGGGAGTCTTGCCATGAAAACAAAGCTCATCTTGTCCTTTATGTTCAACCATTTCACCAGGTTTTATGAGAAGCTGCTTGAAGATGAGGCCATTCGCCACAAAACCAGGAAAGGGCTTGTTGGTTTAAGTCCAGCTCTACAGGGAGTCCCCTGGCCAGTGATTCAGAGGGAGAATCGGAGATATGCAGGGAAGGAGGCCTTTTCTGGTGACAGTCCTGCCTCTTGAAAAGGCCGAAAAGCAGCAAAGGAAGGAGTCTAGGGCTTGTAGAAAATGCAGCAGCCATGCTACCTTCAGAATTGGGAAGCAATATATTTTAACAGATGCCTATTAGCTTGCACAGTTTACTTCTGTGTCTTGGTCTAACGCCCAAGGTATGAATCCCCAGAGTATGACATATGCATATATTGGATGATATCAGGCTTTAAGTATATATTTCAATAAAAGTCCTAGGTTACATGAGAACAGCAAGGCCTGGTCAATGACAAGTGCACACTGATGGGTCTCAGTAATATTTTAAAACTAGATTTCTTTTTGCCTCGATTTCCCTGGCAAAAAAAATTGGTGTAATACCCATAACAGTGTCACAGAGGTCATGATATTCATAAGTGTACATAGAGGATGTAGGAAGGAATGCAGGCACTGCCATATCGACCCATGACAATATAATTAATCAATCTGTAATCAGTGCTGTGTACAAATGATAAGGGTAAATAGGACCTGAGACCATGCAGTGAATGAGAAAATTGTTTGTATCAGTTCAAAGACAGGTTTCTGGATGTTATAACAATAAGATTAAAATTAGTAAAGTCAAAACCACAAGTACGAGAGTTAAAGGCCAGAAGACTTGCACAGTTTTAATTCATTCTTCATATGCATATGGATTTTAATGTAGTTAGCCCCAATAATACAGAAGGACATAAAATCATTCAGACTGATTCAGGCCAAAGAGTTTATCTATTTCAGTATCTTATCTCTAGTAGTAGTCAATGGCATGTGCTTTAAAAATGAGGCTTTCGACAGGTTAATTACATTGTAAAGTCATCCTTTTTCAAAACATCCCCCTTGGCTCCATTTTCTACTTGGCTTTCTGGCTCTCTCATCCAAATGTGTTGCTTCTGACTTTAATGACCCTTTCCATGCAGTTTTCCTCCATGAATGCATGAAAGTCCTCTTAACCTCCTGAATGGTCCATATTAGTGTTACAGGTCTTTGAACAATTGTCATGCGAGTCTAGCTGCGAGCAGCTAGCACAGCATCAATATGCTTCAGTTCTAATGTTTTAATAGAGGTGCATAAAGAAACATAAGAAATAGGGGTTTATTTCAGTCATTTCAATAAGCCATTTCGTCTTTCTTTGGTTCATATTGCTTTTTACTCTTTGTCTAATGAGAGGAAACTCTTAGACCCAAGGATAGCCTTTTGCCCATGCAGAGGCATGCTGAGGACCATTATAACCACTTGTCAGCTTGGCTGAATTGTATCTGCATCTACAGCATTCCCTGGCACTGCTGTTTGATAAATGGAATAAATGTAACCTACACATCCTGGATCTGCCACATGCAATCTCCAGGCTAGATTTTAGGGACAAACTGGGAATATGGGAAAGGGATGTTGCTCCCCCACAGCATTACTCAGTGAGCAGCACAGCTTGTGTATCTCAACGTAGGGCAGCAGTCACGTTGCTGCATCAGCTGCTTGGCAGCAGCCGAAAGGGAGGATACTTCCCAGCTCAAGCAGTCCCACTGGTGGGATGACCTGAACCAGAGCTGCAGTGCTGCAGCGGAGCACAGGCAGCCCAGCGCTGCAGTACACAGAACACCTCCTTCCTGGGCTTGGCAAGGGCAGCAGAGCAGCCTTCCTCCACATCCCTGTGCAGTGCAGAACCTGGGCTTTTGGGGAACGAAAAGGAGATTTAATGCCTGTTTTTCAAATTGCTGAATGAGTCCCCCTTATTTCCTTCACTCCCAGCTAACAAAAGCAAAAACTAATGTTGCCTCCTGCTCTGCCTCGCCACCCCTGTTCTGAAGTAAACGGATGTCAGCAAGTCCTGCATTAACAGCACTTTTAAAAATATCACAGTGTCAGCAGATGGGTCCATTCCCTTTGGTCTAGAGCTATCTCTTCATTGCTGAAAAAGCGTGGTTTTACATGAAGATATGTAGTTTAGATGGAAACCTCAGTGGCTGTGTGAAGAGCAGGCGTGTTATGCTCTGCACCTTACTGCTCACCAGCTGAAGTAATTTCCAGATAGAAAATATTGTAGAAGGCATGGATTTGACGTGCATTAACTATCAAGATAGAAGTTAGCCCTGCTTTTCTCAGATAGAACCTGGCCCTAGGGTACTGATTGAAAATGGGCTGCTTCAGCCAAGATGCAGCAGTTGTGCAAACCCCATGAACCAAGATCTTCAGCCACTGGGGAAGAATGGTGCCTCATTAGGCTTTAGAGATATGCAGGGAATATCAGACAGACTATATCCCTTTCAAAGGGAGATAGATGCCCTCGAAGTTCGGTTGGCCAGATGACTAGATTCACTGGCAAAGTGAAGGGTGAACTTTTTCCTGCTTATTATTTGTTACACTCTGGCACCCAGATTACGCAGACAATTGTGTCTTTTCACCACAAGATAAAAGTTTTTCCCTTTCATAACTTGGTCCCACCACTGAAAATGTTGTGCGCTTCCATCATGGGTTATTTCAAAACTTGTCCCACTCTCTTCAGACACTCTTGTGCTGTGTTCATTTGCTCAGACTTACAAATGCACCAGTCATTTTTCAGGCACACATGCTTTCACACGTTTTATTTGTTTCTCCACTTCTATTTTCTCCTCCAAATATTAACTGTTTTATTGGTTTTCTGTGAAGAATCCACAGTTGGTTTCTCTCTGCTAGAAAGCAGCAAATGACTAAACTCATTGTTTGTGTAATAATTCAAGTATAGATTATTTTTTCTGAATGACAGAATCCACACTTGATAAAAGCGTTTTTCTTTTTTTGGGACTCACTAGTACCTTATTCATCTGATTTTCCTTTGGATGTTACTGGATTATCAAATCCAGGTTAAAAACAAAGCATTCTGATCAGTGTCACAAGTCCATCCTATGCTTTTAGCATCAATGAATATATAATCAATTCATTAATAGCTTGATCTAAATTAATTCCTTGTCTGCTATATGTCACTTAACTCCTATCAATGAATAGTAATTTCCATGTGTGCAGTCCTTGTTTGCAATGTTCATTAAAAGGCTTAGATGAGAAACAGTGAAAAGCATTTTAATTCATTGCTAAGCACAGCAGAAAACTAAGCAGGATTCCAACTTTATATACAATTTGCAAGCAGTATATGTGAGCTCAAACATAAATCTCTCATAATGAGGTTTGCAGCCTGATGACTAATGACATCCATTGAAATATTCTCTGTGTTCAGCTCTGTTTCAATGCATAGGGTGAGGGGTCCTGCTATTTAATATTTCAGTTCCTTCTAACAAGAAAAGGAGCTTCTAGGCATTAAAAACTGGAAAATTTGACCTTGAAATAAACTGTAGCAAACAAGCCTTGAATACAACGTGCATTCAAGTGGTGTCAGCAGGGTTCAGTTAGAAACACGTTTGCATCTAGACCACCAGGCCTTTGGCTTCTCTCCAGTGCTTAATCCGGGGCTTCTACCCAGGGGTGCTTCTGGCCAAGCTCTGGAAAGGCCTTGTCAATATGAAAGATCCAAAATTCGATAAGATATAAAATCAGAGATGCCAAATTCATATTAGCATTAATTATTCTTAATTCAAATCAAGATCAAGTTCCCATTACACTGGTCTCTGTGCAAACAGGGATAACAGTGTTTGCCTTGGAGTTTGAAAAATGAAAAACAAACTGATGGAAGATTGAGGATCTGCCAAAGGGATGTGACATGTAAGTAAATGATCACCATGCAGTTTAGCCCAGTTCCCTAGTTGCTTGCTCATGTCTAGGCTTTTTATTTTGCCTGGGAAAAAGATTATTTTGAGGTGGATGAGAAAGAGTAAAGATAGAGGGCTGTCAAGGACTGTGGACCCCATTACATGAAGAGAGCATGTAAAAGAAAGGAGACCAAAAGAGCAAGTGAACCATTGCTTTTCATCTGTGTTTCCAACAGACTTGCAATAATGTAATTTACAGATTGCAGTTCCTTAGGATCTTAGAAGTCAAATTAACAGTGGGACTCTTCTATGACTGCTACATCGCTACATCATTTTCTTCTTCTACAGGCTTATGTATAGACTTCTTTCTGCAGTGGGAAGATTTAGGAAAACAATGTGCGGATGGATGATTATTCTTTTTTAATTTAGCAGTCTAAAAGTCAGGCTCCCAGGCTAAGAGTCTCAGCTCTCTTTCCAACAGGTGAAAAGAAAGAGGCATTTTCACAGCTATAGCTGTGCTTGAGAAGTTGGCAGTATTTCATGGGAGTAGTGTCTGGCTGGTACTGAGCTCTCCTGAAATGCCATTATACAGCAAACACCAGACAGAATCAAATGTTTGCCACTCTCTCACTGCTTTTCAGCCTCAAACACTCACAGGGTTGCTGTTTGCCAGGCTGCACTGAAAAGCCCGTAACAAGACTAATTCTTTTATATTTTGGTCTTAGCAGCAATTCCCAGAATTATTTAAAAGGCCTTTTGAAGTGCTCATGCAAGCACATCTCTTGGCGCACACATGAAGGCATTGGTAATAGTCTGTGTGTTCAACAGAAGTGCCCCATTATGCAGTTACTTTTTTAATGAGGTTCATGTTGCAATGGGGGTGAACCGAAACTTGGGAGCTGAATGTCACTGATGTGTTCAGGCCTGCAGAGCGGCCATAAGCTGGCAAAAATCACATTATGGTTCACAAAATGGTTCAGGTTGGAAGGGACCATCTAGTCCAACCTCCCTGCTGAAGCAGGTTCACATAGAGCTGGTTACACAGGAACAAGTCCAGGTGGATTTTGAAAATTTCCAGGGAGGAAGACTCCACAGCCTCTTTAGGCAGCGTGCTCCAGTGCTCTGCAACCCTCAAAGTAAAGAAGTTCTTCCTCATATTCAGATGGAACTTTCAGTTTGTGCTCATTGCCCCTTATCCTGTTGTTGGCCACCGCTGAGAAATATCTGACCCCATCCTCTTGACACCCACCCTTAAGATACTTGTATGCAAACAGGCTATTCTCTGCTGCTTTTATTCCCCAGGGCATTCATTCTAATTTTTCCAATTTTTATTTTCAAATTTCCTTGTCCACAGCACGGAGCTGGAACTAGATGATCTTTAAAGGTTCCTTTTAACCCAAATCATACCACGGTTCTATGAAAATATCATGCCCCATTTTAAAACAGTGCTCCAGTTTATGCTTCTATTATACTAGAGTAAGCAAAATTATTGCCTCCAAATTCATAGAATCATAGAATCATAGAATAGTTAGGGTTGGAAAGGACCTTAAGATCATCTAGTTCCAACTCCCCCGCCATGGGCAGGGACACCTCACACTAAACCATGTCACCCAAGGCCTCATCCAACCTGGCCTTGAACACCGCCAAGGATGGAGCATTCACAGCCTCCCTGGGCAACCCATTCCAGTGCCTCACCACCCTCTCAGTAAAGAATTTCTTCCTTAGATCCAATCTAAACTTCCCCTGTTTAAGTTTGAACCCGTTACCCCTTGTCCTGTCACTACAGTCCCTGATGAAGAGTCCCCCCCCAGCATCCTTGTAAATTCTTATGTTATTACTGTTAATTCAGCTTCTTACATGTTGTAACAGAATGCATTTTACTTATTCTCTTTGAAGGTCCCCATATCCTCTAAACAATCTTCTGTCTTACTTCTCCTTCCTTTGTTATTTTTTACTATGCGTTTCTTTCATTTGATTTCCTAACACAAAGTTCCTTGCATTTATCTTCATTAAATTTCATCTTACCACTTTCTGGCCACTTCTCCAAGTTTAAAGTCCTGGTCTACAGAGGGCTTGAATTCCTCTTTAGTATAGCCTCTCACACAAGTTCCATAAGTGTCCATGTCCCTGCCTATGGCAGGGGGGTTGGAACTAGATGATCTTAAGGTCCTTTCCAACCCTAACTATTCTATGATTCTATGATTCTATATTGTTAGTGGAAAATATCAAAAAGAAACAGGCCCAAGATAGACCTTTGATGTAATCTCTCTGAAAATGTCCCTGTGAAAATTGATATACTGTTGGAAAGAACTTTACATGTGTACATTTTCAATCAGTTGAATATATATTTCCTATGTTTTCCCATGTTTTCCTCTAAACAGTATTCCCCTAATTTGCTTGTCAGAATACGAAGTACAATATTATTAAAAACTTTCTAAGTTCAGTAGAAAGATATTAGAAGGCTTATTAAAAGAGATAGCTTCTGTCCTTATTCCCATTAGACTACTTGCTTTTCAAAACAAGAAATTAGATTGACTTAAGGTTATTTGGTTTGATAAGTTTATATCAGCTTTTTCTGACTACCTTCGTATCCTCTCTATGATGGTATTCTATTATTTTTTGAGATAGATAAGAACTAAGCTGGTGAATATTAAGTTCTGCAAGTCATCTTCTTTCTCCTTTTTGAAGATAGATACTATACTTGTTCTCCCTTGTTCTTGGACCATCCCATCTACATTCATTCTCTAAGGTGACTGTTAATAGTTCAGAGATTGCTTTGGCTTAGATTTTAATCCATTCATCTCCCCAGGCTCTTCCAGCTTGAATAAATTTAACTGTATTAAGTGGTCTTTAATCTGTTTTTCCACTCTTCTCATTTCTGTCCCTATCCTCTTCAAACTTATTTTAAATATCTGCTCATAATTACCTTTTTGTTTTGAAAAGTGAAGCAGAAAGAGCATTATATATTTCTACCTTCTCTGAAGCCTCCCTTACTTGCTCTTGTAACCTCACAAGTAATAGAAAAAGAATTTCTGTTGTCTCCTTTCTTCTTAAGTAGTCATAGGCCATTGCCTGTTTGGCAAATAAAAAATTGCTGTACTTCATTCATGTCATGTTAGTACCAGGGAAATTGGCAGTTTTGACCCAGAGCCAAAGACCCCATGAACCTTCCTAGAACTGCTCAGTGAACTTAACTCCACTTTCAATGTTGTCAGTGACATTAGTGATGAAGCTGAAGAAATAGAATTTTACAGAGTGTCTGTGGTGTCTGAATCATCAGAAATGTCAGAAAATGTTCTGAAAAAAATTGATTTGTATCCTTGTTGGGAAAGGGGAATATACCTGCTTATCTGGGAAGAACAACAAAGACTGTTTGGAACACTTGGTATTGGAGTAACGATGTAGGAAAACCAGTCAGGAAAACATTTCTTCTTGTGGCAGCAAGAGAATTCCTGCTCTGTATTTCCTAATTCCTGTATTTGTGTAATAAAGCTGAAGCTATCTGTAAAAAGGAGATAAGTGGAAATTTTAAATCTGTGAAATAATAACAATCATAAAAAAATCAGTGTCAATTTTCATCCGCAAAGAAGTTACAAATATCAAAATTTTGTTTTTTTAAGAACGTGTTCTATTAGAAAAAATCTAGAGTTTAATTACAGCATTTTAATTTTCAGTATTAACACAAGCTCATGTATACACATTCATGTATACTCTTGGGTAGTCTTTGCATACAAATAATCTTCACAATAAAACCTTTTTTGTATTAATCATTACATACCTACTATAGAATTAGTTGCACCCAGTATTCATCACTGAGAATGTGATTCACTAAAACTTATAAATTAATAACAATAAAAACATGCCAAAGATGGAACTATGAACATAATCTTACAGGTGGGCAGATAAGTGAGGTTGTGGAATAAGAAGAGAAAAGTCAATATTACTGTATAGATAACAATATTAATATTAATATTAATAATAATAATAATAGAGCTGGTAGAGCATTGCTTCACCTAAGGATTCTTTGGAAAACAACAGTCCAATGTAACTTAAGCCATTTCTGCAAAAGGACTTATTTTCATAAATTTCCAATCTATAAACATTAAAATGATCCACACTATTTTAACATTTTCAAAATCTCTTATTTTTTATTTGAGTTTGCCAATCATTTTTAGCTTTGATCTCTAACAAGAGGCTCCGACAGTTGTCCTCTCTATACATTTGCATGTATAACAACAGCCTGCAAATAATGGACCCATTTCAGTGTCATTTAGAATGGGGATAGATATCTCAGACACTACTACAATCTTGGAAGCTTTGTGAAAATTTATGTCTACACAGTAGAAAAAATCCCAGGTTAGTACCTCCTAGTGCTAATCTAGGATCTGCTTCCTAGTACCTAGGAGGTAGAAGGCAGGACTCAACTATTTTGTATTTTATTGGTAAGATCCAGGTGGCAAATTAGCATGTGCATCTTATCTGAGGAACACACACCTAGCTGGTGGACATTTGGCTGAGGGCATTTAGATTGGATATTAGGAAAAATTTCTTCACCAAAAGGGTTGTCAAGCACTGGAACACTTTGTCCAGCAAAGTGATTGAGTCACCATCCCTGGTGGTAAAGTTGTGTATATGTGGTGTTAGGGTATGATTTTGTGGTGGACTTGGCAGTTGGGCTTGACGACCTTAAAGGTCCTTGCCAACCTAATTGATTCTATAATTCTTATACCATTATATTAAACCATGCCAGGACACGGGCAGTAGAAGTTGGTAACCACTCAGCCTTGTCTGCACCCCTCAGGATACTTGCACACTTGTTTTAAGCACAATATAAAACTGCATCCGAATCACTGGATTCTGCAGCTTTATTCAACCCAAGGAGCCAATTCTTTCTGCTTGATGGT
This sequence comes from Psittacula echo, assembly GCF_963264785.1. Lineage (NCBI taxonomy): Eukaryota > Metazoa > Chordata > Aves > Psittaciformes > Psittacidae > Psittacula > Psittacula echo. The sequence continues at coordinate 102,816,876 of NC_137738.1, forward strand.
GTGACAGTGACAGTGTGCAAGACAGTCATGCCTTGAGAATTTGAACAGTCTGACCCTAAATTTACCAGGGAGTTCAAGGTCCCTCCTGAACCAACATGCTGATTCATAAGACAGCAGGCTTTTTGCTAACTGCAAGACTTCTGTAATACTGTATGCTTGCCTTTCACTGGGAATACTGATTTGCAGTAAAACAGGCAATATTCATAGAACTTGACAGTTTATGCTGTAATTTTCCCTGTCCAGAATGGCTGTCAGGAGTCTCCTTTGGGCAAAAGAAGCAGCTGAAGGAATCCAAGGAATTAAAATCAGAAGACAAGCTCAACAATCTTTTTGTTCACTCTTATACGCTTCATTATTTGCAAATCTCCTGTTGTCATATTTCTGGTTATGTTACAAGAAAATTACCTTTGTGCATGCTGTGTTGCATACACTTCTTGTACTGCAGAGAATGAAGGCACACAGAGGCAGAGGCATCTGTGATCTGCTTCTACTTCTTTATTTGCTCCATACTGTGTTTCCTTACATTGTCCAGAATTTTGTCAGGGCTTGATCCAAAGTGCAGAGAATGACAGAATCATAGAGATCTTCCCACTTTCTCAGCAAAGCCCAAATATGTGGTTTTCATTTTTTACCAGGAGTTTTAGTTGAAAGCCAAATACTTTTGGCTGTGTTTTTTAATGTTATTTTTTGTATTTTCCCCCAAATTGAAATTCTCTGATAGGAAATAAAAGAATATGGTTGTGTGTATATATATTCAACATATAAGTTATATTAAAATGTATAAATGAATAGTCTTTACTGATTAAACATTTTCTAGTAAGACTAGTTTTAATATTATCATTCTGTCCCAAAGTTTAATACCTGTAGGACTGTGATTATGATGAGTAAAATTAAAGTAAGTCTGTAGTAAGCTTTAATTTATTAAAAAATCATACCCCTAAAATACTTCTCAGTTTGGAATACAAAGTAAGAACTTGTCATGGAGCACTGATCACATCTGACTCTTTTCAGAATGTCCTCTCATGTGAGCTAAGGGAATTCCTTCTCATCCAAATGAGCTCTGAATACTTTAGAGAAAGAGAGACAAATGGAGACAAAATAATGAAAAAAAACCCCAAACGATATGTTTTATAGACAATTAGTGTAGACCAATGATTTGGCCAGTATTGTACTCTCCATCCTTACCACCAGCATGTCAAACTTCAAAGAGTATGGAAACTTGTGTACTATCACTGAGGAGTTCCATTTTTACTCAACAGGTAGAGAACCATCACATAAATTATTCTGGTTATTTGTACTTAATGGCAGTGTATCTTTTCCTTTGTCTAGCGTGAAGAACCAAGATGCCCCTTTCTTGGTCACACCTGCTCATTTTTCAGATAATGCCTTCAATTTATACTCCCTGGAAGAAATTATTGTTACTTGCATTTGCAAGTGTATGAAATTGAATCTCTTGAAAGATGTAGTAGAATACCGCAAGAAATTTCATGAATGAGCCTCAGACTTGCACTAAACTTCATGTTCTTTTATGTCTTATGCGTGCAGTGCATATGAGAACTAATTCAATATCCATTAAAATCAATGAGTGTCTTTTAAAGGCTATTTCATAATTTTATTTCTGAGCATGGAGAGTCTCAGAATATCAGCTATTAGTTTAAGCAGCTGTATATGAATTCTGATATCTAGCTTTAGACAGACACCTCATAATTTTCCATTTGTTTAACTAGTTTCAAAATCATAACAAAATTTAGCCAACAAAATTTTTTGACTCCTGGAGGATGAAAAACCTGCCAAAATCTGGAGGATGGTAGGACCCCCTTTATATATGGTACATGTATGTACTTTGTTTTCTCATTCCAGGTCATGGAACCAAGGGAGTGTTTGAACTTCTTTCAGGATGGCGTCGAACCAGAGAGAATCTGCCATTCAAGGACAGAGTAGCAGATGCCTACTCAGATGTCATGGTCTCCTACACAATGACAAGTTCCTTGTATTTCATAGCCTTTGGCATGGGTGCAAGTCCTTTCACCAACATCGAAGCTGTAAAAATCTTTTGCCAGAACATGTGTGTCTCCATCCTGTTGAACTACTTCTATATCTTCTCCTTCTTTGGCTCCTGCCTGGTCTTTGCTGGCCAGTTGGAGCAGAACCGTTATCACAGCATCTTCTGCTGCAAAATCCCGTCAGCAGAATACCTGGACCGAAAACCTGTGTGGTTCCAGACCATGATGAACGATGGCCATCAGCATACTTCTCACCATGAGACTGACCCGTACCAGCATCACTTTATCCAGCATTTCCTCCGAGAGCATTACAATGAGTGGATTACCAACATATATGTCAAGCCATTTGTGGTGATACTTTATCTCATCTATGCCTCTTTCTCCTTTATGGGGTGCTTACAGATTAACGATGGAGCCAACATTATCAACCTTCTTGCCAGTGAGTCTCCAAGCGTCTCCTATGCCCTCATACAGCAAAAGTATTTCAGCAACTACAGCCCAGTGATAGGTTTTTACATTTATGAACCTCTTGAGTACTGGAATGGCACTGTGCAAGAAGACCTAAAAACACTAAGCCAGGGGTTCAATACAGTGTCCTGGATTGAACAGTATTACCAGTACCTTCGTGTGGGTAACATCAGTGCAACCAATAAAAGTGACTTTATCAGCATTCTTCAGAGCTCCTTTTTAAAAAAGCCAGAATTTCAGCACTTCAAAAATGACATTATTTTCTCCAAAGCTGGAGATGAGAACAACATAATTGCTTCTCGTTTGTACCTTGTGGCCAGGACTAGTGAAAACACACAGAGGGAGGCAGTAGAATTGTTGGAGAAGCTGCGACCCCTCTCTCTTATACAGAGCATCAAGTTCATTGTGTTCAATCCTACTTTTGTTTTCATGGACCATTACGGTTTATCAGTAACTATGCCTGTCCTGATTTCTGGTTTTGGCATCCTGCTGATGTTAATACTGACCTTTTTCCTGGTTATTCATCCTCTGGGAAATTTCTGGTTAATTCTCAGTGTCACCTCAATAGAGCTGGGTGTCCTTGGTTTGATGACTTTATGGAATGTAGACATGGATTGCATTTCTATATTGTGCCTTATCTACACTTTGAATTTTGCCATAGATCACTGTGCACCCTTGCTTTATACATTTGTACTAGCTACTGAGCACACCCGAACTCAGTGTATAAAGAACTCCCTCCAAGAGCACGGGACAGCCATTTTGCAGAACGTTTCTTCTTTCCTTATTGGGTTGGTCCCCCTTCTCTTTGTGCCTTCAAACTTGACCTTCACACTGTTTAAATGCTTGCTGCTTGCCGGCAGTTGCACACTTCTGCACTGTTTTGTTATTTTGCCTGTCTTTCTAACCTTTTTCCCACCTTCCAAAAAGCACCATAAGAAAAAGAAACGGGCCAAAAGGAAGGAACGAGAAGAGATTGAATGCATAGAGATTCAGGAGAATCCTGATCATGTTACAGCAGTCTGAAAGGCTTAGTAAAAATAATAATATATTCTCTTTTTAAAAAAGCATTGCACAGAGATGCAGGGAAAATAGAGCAAAGATCTCAGCTGCTTGTGCTGGCCAGGTCTGACAAGGCAAAGGAAGATCAAGAAGGGGTATTCATGACACATCAAGATGCAAACTTTTTTTAACAAAAATAATGAAAGTAAAATTAATCTCAAATGTTTCCTTTGGATCCTCATTCTTCACCAGGGAAGAGTCTGTTAGCCATTAAGTATTCCTAAATCTCAAACTGTAGTTCTAACGGATATTGCTTGACCTACTGAAGTAAAGGTGAAAAAAAAAAAAAGAGTTACAATTAAGTAAAGAGTAGAGAAAAAGGCAGATTTGTTTGATAAAATTGTCTGAAAACATTTCAAATGAGAAAATGGAACAAGCCCAAAAAAGACAAAAAAAATGCCATGCTATTTTTTTTCTTATTTTCTTGAGAAGTTTGTTGAGATGAAACCTATGCACTTGGGAAGTAGACTTTTAAAGCAATCTAAGCCAAAGTACTTCCCAATTATAGTATAACATGTATATCTGTAACACCACAATTAGAGTGTTATTTTGAATATGGATGGCAAGGTTACACTGTTTAGGGATAGAAGTACTGCTTATATAAGAGAAGAAAGAACCATAGCCATTTGGAAATTTAACATTTAGTTTCTTTAAATATAACACATGACTTTTATCCCACAATGTTACAGCTGGTAGTTAACACCATGCTTACATTTTTGGTAATTTCGAATTGTGAAATTCCCCTTGAAATAACAGATCTCACAAAACTAATGAAGGCCATCACTACTGCAGCAGTATTTGCAGCTCCTGCAGTGTAACACTTGTGAATTCTAATTTCTCAGTGTTGACACTAAATACTGAATATTAATCAAGCAGGCACTTTAAATGTAATGATAGATTGCATATCACAGGAATAATGTGATTATGTAACAGCTGAGTCAGCTTTGGAACACCTGCACAGTATTATCATTATATGTTCGGTCCAATGGACAAAGGTATATGTTTGCTGGTACTTGCAATATGTTGCAGAAAGTGGGATTTTCCCTTTCTTTAAGCAAAACATCAGTCAAACACCTGCCACACACAAAAAGACCTTGTTCAGGTTTGCATGGGGATGAATCACCTCCTGATTGTAAAGAGACAGATTGGTCCCCTGTGGGAAGGGGAGAGTGAAATGTTTTTGTTATTATTATTCCTAAATATTTTACTGTTGATCATCTGCAACATAAAGCTTTGTTACAGCTGTTGAAATTTCACAGGAGAGTGCAGTAAATCCGCAGTCACTATGTGACACTAGAAATCATACTGTAAAGAAGTATAAATTACTTTCTTTGCTTTGTAAACTATACAGCTTAAAAGCCTAAGAAAAGGGATGAAAACAGATCTAGTGATTTCTGTCTGCTCTTTGCTTAGTTCTGCACTGGAGCTTGCCATGTCCATATCTCCTTTCAATATTCTAAAAGGGCTTGCATTCTACTCTCTGGAATATGGTATATCATCACCTATATGAGCAATGTCTTCCTGAACATATAGTATCCATGAGGACACTATGTAAAGATATCACTATATGGAGTGTTTATGTCTGCTCTGTATTATTTGTTGGTACTTTTAAAAAATGTCTGGAAGCTTTCTGCCTTCCAAAATGTGTATACTTGTCTATTTCTAGCTGGTTAACTCTGTCTCAAACCTGCGGAGTTTGCTGATGAGGGTGTGTACATGCGTTTTACTAAAAATCACTTCAAGAAGTTGATTCTTTGCTATGTGACATCTCATCTCTTCCTGCTGTTTCCTGGTTAGGGAGAGCCAGAAAAAAATTCAGATGCAGCACAAAAAAGCCATTTGAATGCCAGTTCTAATATTCATTAGCTGCTTCTCTTTCCAAGAAATGCAGTTTCCCTCTTCTCTATACCTTTTGTACTTGGCCATTACCATTTGCCAAAAATGACCTCTGTGTTTTAAGAGTGGTCAAAGGTCTTGATTCTTCAAGGAACTTTTTGCGTGCAACAAGTTTTAGAGAGAGATAAACTTTCTAGATAAGCAATGCTTACAAAGTTTGAATCCAGATCAAAACTTCAGGTGTAGCTAGATCAAGGCTACTAGTTTGACCCAAGATATTAAGGGGCCAGCTGAAAAACTGAGATCTTAAAAGTTTAGTAAGGTTTAGGAGCAGGGGATGTTTTCGCGTTGGGTTATGGCTGAGATGCATCTCTAGCTGGGAGGTATTTGCCAACCCTGATCTGCACCTTGAAGGCATTGTGCAATATCCATCATTTTTAGAATAGTTAGCTATGAATGTCAAGCTTTCCATATGTCTTCTTACACTTCCTCCACTGCCCATAAAAATGTGGATTGCTAGGCCACTGTGACCCTTGGGTATCCCTTCTGGATATGTCACAGGTGAAGTTGCTGGTCTTCTCTTGTACTACACAGATGTATCCCAGGGATCTCTGTCATGCATTGTATTGAAAAAAGTAGCATCTTCTAAAGCCATCAAAGCCAGGATTCATCTCATCTAACTTTGCACATTGCAAATGTAGACATTTATACCTGACCTTCCTTTATGACCTAAGGAGAAGGACAGACACTTCTGGCCCATCTTACAGCTGTTCATTAGGTGTAAATGAATTGCACTTTAAAAAAATGAATATTTTTCTGTCCATTGGTGATAAAGGAAGCTCAGCATGATAAGTTCAGACACAGACATCAGCAATGCAGACTCAACCAGATTTGGTGAAATTAAACCCACCTAAAACAACCAAATATCAAGTGAAAGAGAAAAAAAATGAAAAATAAAAATAGGAACTGGCCTCCTAAGCATCTATTTTAGGGATAAATCCCAGGAGTAACTCAGCTCAGATTTTATGTTTGACTTATGAAGTTTTTATGTAGAACAGATTGTTTAAAAATTGCTTAGCAGAAAATAATGAGCTAAGTTAGAAGATGTCAATACTGAAGGTGGGCTTACATAAATGAACTAGAGTTTGATGAGATATCAAACCAGCTTCTCTCTCAATATCAATGTAATGCATGACCAATAACACTTGTGTATACCAGACACAAGATATATAGATTACACCCTGGGACTTGAAGTTTTTTATTTCTGTGTCAATGCTGGAGTGGAGCAGAAAACAAACCAGGTCTTCTATGGATGTTACTTTATTACTTTATTTATGAAGCATTCTCCAGATTCACAAAGAAAGGTTATTGCAGCTGTTACACCTGCAGATACGTCAGTCTTTTTGGAACAAGGAAAACTTCTATATGAAGCTACAAAAAAGATCATTTTCTTCTATAGTTGAGTTCACACTGGAATCATTTGGGGATAGGGAGTTCATATTATTTCCTTTTTGTTTTTTCTTATTTTGCTTTCAGTTTTTTTCAGTAAATTCTACCCTTTTCTGCATCACCTTTTCAGTTCAGCTGGAGCTACATAAGCACCGGTGAACAAAGAACATAGCCCATGTAAATCAATTTGACACTCTGTTACATGCTGCACACTGGATCTTCATTATATCCTTTTTTTTTCCAGTTACCATAAGTCCCTGGGATATTGAACAAATTCCTTTAAAGTCTGGTTTTATATATGGTCTACATAATCTACCAAGAACCCTGTGCGCATTTCCTACTTGTTTTTGTTTCATTCCCTTAAAGTATATTGGTTTGAATTCATTGTTGAGATAACTCTGTTGAAGTCAACAGATTTATTGCCATGATATATCTGGCTTTGCATGCTTTCTATCTAATAAGAAGTGAAATCATGACAAATTAACTTCTTTCTTACATTGTTGATATGACTGTTGAACATTATATCTGTTTATACTCTGTAGCCATTGTTGCATGCTGCATTCAGGAGGCTCTAGTGAACGTATATTTCTATATTTTTTTCTTTACACTTTCCCATGTGGTCTATTTTAACTTTAATTAATCTATTCCTCCTTCTTTTTCATTAGAGTTAAGTCTTCACCTCTGCCGTCCAGTACTTAGTGTTTCGTAAATTTATTGCTTAAGAAAGCAACATACTTTTTATGGCCAAGATAAATGTGGATGCATGGTACCTTGCATGTATAATTTAAAGACATTATTTTCAGGGTTATTGTTCTCAATTGTTTACTTTTTAAAAAAAAATCCTTTTCAGGATGTAACCCATCACATGCTAATATTGATTTGGGTTCAATTCAACAATTCTAGTTTTGAAATTTTCTCCAGTGGGGAGAAACAGAACCAGGGGAGAAGGAAGAAATATGCAGTAAAGTAGTTGTGTAATCAGTGTTATTTTTTCCCAAAAGGCTTTCACTGCTCTCTTCTTAATTAAGTCACACTGAGTAGTGACTCTCGCATAATTAAGATTTATTTCAATGGAGTTACTCCATATTTCACTATGACAAGAGCTTGGCTTATTGTCTTTATGCAAGTACCATGCTAAGTCTCTTTGATTAATTTGTCTGTAATTATAAACTTTAATAAGTTCTTTTTCATTGTAACACTAGGTTTTGAGTACCTCAAGCTCTCATTTGATGTCCTAGGAAACATCGAAAGGAAGCAATTTTGGGCAGTTCATGAGCAAGTGACATGTGGTAGTGCTGGGGAGAAAGGATATTTCACAAAGAGGGAGCATATCCTCCAACAGGCTTTAAATAGAAAATATGTTAAGGCTATCTCAGAAAATTAAGGTGAAGTGGAAACTAAGAAAACATGGTTTTTGGGAGGTAGTGTAATCAAATTATAGACAGACAAAACTTTGATTATTCCTTCATACCATCTTATACAAGCAAGAAGGCATCTATACAGAGAAGGACACTGAATATGGGAAGAATCTCATCCATTACCTAAATTGCTTCTTCTCACTGTAGTCTTGTACAAACCAGTCTGTACACATTCACAGGCCAAGTGTGTGCAGATTGTCTCACTTCAACATGGACCTCTCCATGACCTGTTTTCCATTTATAGCAATGTAAGGATCCCATCTTGGGTTTCACACACCCCTGGGGAGAAGGGGAGGAGATTCAGAGCTGCTTCTTCACCTGAAAAAACTGTGAATGAGAACTGAAAGGCTCACACTACGCTGCGAGCATAGGTGTTGCATGTCCCTGTTGTTCGCTCTCTGCCTTATGAGCAGCAACATCACAGTCTCCTGGAGATATGCAGAGGTACCTACCAGGAACTGAGTGCCGTAATTCATCATTTCCCCAGGAGTAATCTGGAATTTATGATCACAGCAGCTCACAAGCATACACTTCTGACCAGGAAGAGTTTAGGGGCTTTTTTTAGAGGTGTTCTTTGAAACATCCCCATTTGTCATTGCAGAGCTCCATACATCACCTCACCTGACCAACACTGGAGAGGTGCAACAGCTTCTTCCAAAACATCAGTCAGGTAGAAGAAAGTTTTCTGGAAATTTTTCCTTTTAACCCTCAAGGCCTTCTTTAACCCAACTCTTTCTACCTCCTTCATGGCTTAAAAACAAGGATCCAATGTGAAACTTGGATGCTCCTCCTACTCATAGCATGAAACGTCATTGCTTCACCACAAGGTTGAGGCATACTGTGGGTTTCAGGCCAAACATGGGGATATGGCCTTCTTTCCCAGGCAGACAATCAACATCTTGCTGAAAACAAATATATGTGAAGCAGTTTGAAATTTCATCTTTCCTTACTTGATTTGTTTCCTCTCTGACATACTGATGTACCCGCAACACTATTCTCATTTTCTTCTTGCTTCCTCATTAAAGAAAATAAAGTTTCTCTTTCCTGCTCCCTGAGGCTATCTTTCCTTTGCAGCTCAACTTATTTTGTACTTTAATCTTCTGTGTGTGCTCTCAACCTCTTCAAAATTTTCCTATTTATTTTTTAAGACTCCGAGAGCATAACCCTGTTGACATAAATGGAAGATGCTTGGATGAATCAAAGTGCAGACGCTGGTAGAGACTTAACTAATTTATAGCAGCACCTAAATAGCTAAAAACTTTCTTCAGAGACAAAATTGTCTGTAAGAAAACTTAAAAAATATTTAACCCTAAATTTCCATTTTTCTACACTTTTTTATCTCGTAAACTTCTACTCTTCCTGGTTCTTTTTACTGTAGACATTTATTTCTTCTGCATGTTTTTATCACAGAAATGCCTAGATTTTAGCTGCTTTTCTGTCTCAGAAACAAAAATAAATGAGCATTTCTTCATACCCTCGAAAAGAAAATATTGCCCCTGCTTGGAATATTTTCTGCTAAGTTTCTGTTCAGAACACATTTTCCAGGCTGAATTATACAAGCCTCTGGAAATAAGTATTTTAGTAGAAATGCTGATACAAGCTTAACTAGAGAAAAATTATTGGTACCTCAACAGTGTCCTGCTTAACTTCAGCCCCTCTACAGCACCCTAATGGATACTCCAGGCAGTATTTCTAAAACAGATTGATACTTGTCTCCCCATAACCGGCAACACAACTATTTTGGCTATATCATCTGTAGAGTGCTCTGGAGCACACATCAGAGCCTACCATGATTATGTATGAAAATCATTAACAGATTAGCACAGCTTTTGCTGGAGAAGAGATATATCCCAAGGGTAAGGTAGTGTAGCAGCCCTCTGCTGTAAGCTTGCTTCTCAGTTTCACAGCTGCATGCTGGATATTGCACTCAGTTCCTCTGTAAAGGACAAAAAGCATCATTTTTCTTTCAATAAGCTACTTGAGAATTGGACAAGAAAAAGTTTAGATTTAGTCATGGATGGAAATTTTTTACATGGGAATTTATATAGACATGTCACAGAATCACAGAATCATAGAATGACATAATGCTTGAGTTTGGAAGGGACTACCAGAGGTCACCTATTCCAACGGCCCTGCTCAAGCAGTCACCTAGAGCACATAACTCAAGATTATGTCCATTTGGCTCTTGAATATCTCCAGGGAAGGAGGTTCCACAGCCTCCCTGGACAACCAATTTCAATGCTCAGCAGCCCTTACAGTAAACTTCTTTCTCATGTTCAGTCAACTAAATAGATCTTGATCCAAAGAATTCTTCTTCTGTTTCTCTCGCAATTCTGTCATGACACTTCTTCGATCTTATTTCCTTCCTTCAATGAGGACAGAATATTTTTTACACTTATCACACCGAAAATTAATCTCTGAGCTACAAAAACGTTTTCTCTGCAAAAAGCAGACTTCAGCTTAAAGGGAACCCCATTGGTTTCAACAGCACATCAAAGAAAATGTTACAGCATGTGGCACAGCAGTACCAGTAGAATGTACCTTTTCAGGCCACAGGCCATCATTCCTAATGTGTAGACCCAAATACTAAATATGTAGAACTTGTCGGATGCGTGATTTTGTCTCTGCAGAAAAAGAAGAGGTAGTTGCAACATTCAGTTTTGCGATCAGATCAATTTTCCACTGTGAGATGTAAAAGAAATGAGTGACCAAGGTGCCAGCTTAGCTGCAGTTATTGTACCTGTGTGAGAACTTCAGAGAGGGCTTAGGTAGCTGTGAAAGCCTAAACAGTGACAGCATCTAGCCCTGAACAAGAATTTGTTCTCTTCTCACTACCTCAGAGAGCCACATGTATAAAAATAAACCGGTAATTGAATACCACCATGAATCCTGATCTAAGTCCTGGGCATGATAAAGTCAGTTGAGGCACAGAACTTAGGGTGCAACCAATGCAGTTGCTCTTATAGGTGATTACAGATTTTGTAATGACACAGGTATTGGAATTTAATATTCTAAACTATTAAATATCTAGGGATGCCCTTGGCATAACTTTGGTCCAGAAAACCAGTGCTGGCATGATCCAGGGACCATTCTCACCAAACAGCTTCTTACAGTTCCCCGCCTTTTAGACTACAGGAATATTTAATATTATGGACTTTGACAGCCCATATCAGCATCATTCAGGGCCACAGTGCAACTTCTGACATTGCTTGGTTTACCAGCTAAGTTATAACTTTAAACACCAATGCAGTCTATATTCATACTAGTATTCCACTTCTGAAGATCTTAATCTGGCAAAGCACTCAAGTAAGTGATTTAGTTTAATCAAATTCTTAAATCTCACTGACTGGGGCATCTTTAAATTTAAGCATGCATATAAGTAGTGAGCTAGGATGCACTTATCTCTCTGTGCTTCAACTTAAATTTGAGCCTTGCAGAAAAAAAGGCCTTAAAAGAAAAGGTCTTTTCCCCATAACATACTAAATCCTGCAATTACAATAGCAATTTCACAATACATATAAATACCATGCCAAGAACATATATTTTTCAGGGTTTCAATTTCCCTGATGTGAGACATCTCAGGGACATTTTAGTGATTTGTTACAGTCATACAACACTCAGGCAAGAGCAAAGTTTTGCTGAGCACTTTTCCTGGAAAAAATACCACGATATTTGACTCAGAATTAGTATACAGGATTTTATGATATTAAAGCTCATTTCTTAAAAAGAAAAAAAAAAAAGAACATTTCATTTAATGTAATTCATTATTTCTTTCAAGTGATACTCTGGAGAAGTGCTGGATATGCCTTTATAATGGAGAAGAGAGGGATTGCTTGAAGTTAAATTCAGCTTTGGAATTACAAAAAAAAAAGAAAAAACATTGAAAGATGGCTTTGTGCCTACTGTAAAACTTGCCATGGCATCAGCTATTACTTCTTTATTAAATTAAATGTGAATGGTGGCATGAATGGGGATACGTATCCTTCTGCTACTTCTGATGAGGAACAGAATATGTAGGAAAACAAAATCAAGTTCCAGATCCTGCAAAAACAGAAGCAACTAACAAGCCATAAACACTGTGAATAATCCCATTGTCTTCACTGGAGCCAGAGGCCTTGGGTGACATGGTTTAGTGTGGGGTGTCCCTGCCCATGGCAAGAGGGTTGGAACTAGATGATCTCAAGGTCCTTTCCAACCCTAACTAGTCTATGATTCTATGATTCTATGCCTATAAATATTTGCCAGTCTGAGGACTGGAATAAGCAGATATTCTAATCTGAAAAGGAGACAGTCTTAGATACTCCCTCAGCATCTTTAAAAAGGTTCAGTGCAATTGATCTCTGTTTCTTACTAGAAAAATAGTTTTTTAAAAAACATTGCCCTAAACCATAAGCTGGATAGAAACACAGGAACCATAAGCATTTTAGAGAGTTAAATGGAAAACTCTCTTTTCATGAAATGTCTTCCCCTGTGACGTCTGTAGCCAATCCTTTATTGGAGCACATGACCAGATAGAGAGGAACATGTAAAAATCACATATCAAAGATCTCCCCTCCTAGGCTATAGTAGAACAAGAGAAATAGGTACTGCAATTCATCTAGCTCAGATAGCTACTGTAGGATGAGGGCCCTTGAATACATCTGATGGCAGCTACCAGAGCTGAAGAATAGTCTAAGATAACTAGTTCATATGCTTGAGAGCACATGTCTAAAGTGGTGTCAGACTAATCCTTCTGAGGCATCTCTGGTCACTGCAACTGCAATGAAAATGTTGCGAAATAATTTTTGGGTGATGTGCAACAATCAGTTTGACTGTTCACTTTGTTTGTTGGGGGTTGAGTCATTAGGGATCCAGCATGGCAGCTGAGTGGCTGAAGCAATCAAACAAACAATTGCAAAACAAACAATGCAGTTGAGAGTAGCTAAGAGTCAGTACAAAAAAGACTGAATTAATCAAGTACTGTAGGGAAGACGAAGGTCATTTTTCTCCCAGTTGTTGCCTATGTCCATTTGCAACCAATTTCAATCTAATGCTTGTTTTGGTGTTTAGTTTTCTTTTAGCCCATAATCAGCTTTTTTATCTTCTTTGAAACTGCAGAATTTGCTTAACATTTTTCTGTATTAGTTTAGCATTAGGTGTTTAATTACTGGGATTTCTCAGGTGTAGGCAACTTTAATATGCTACAAATAAACACAGTAGGTCAATAATGATTTTATTCCCTTGTCAAACCCCCTTGTTGCTGAAAACTGTTAATAATTTTCAAGATTATACCATCACCATATTTGTATAACAATCTCTGATCTTGGAATTCTATACCAAGTAGTTATGTCTTTTAAAGACTGAAATCTACAATAAAATATATTATTCTTAAATGCTAGAATTTTCCTTTTCTTTACTAGAAAGATATTCAGTATTAATGTATATTACAGGACCATTTTGTCAGCTGCCTTTCTCCCTACATTTAGTTTTAAATGAAATGAACAGGGAGTTTTTCAAGAGCAAATGTTGCTGAGACCTTCAGCAGCACCAGGGACTAGCACCTCCTTCCTCATGAAAGGTACAGGGCATTTCAGGGCTTAGGAAGAGTGGGTCAGAGTCAAGGAATTGGCTACCCTGTGCTGGCATATGGTCCCTCACAGACTATCAGAAGATAAACTAGCTACAAGTGCCCTGAAGCTGTGCTAAGTGCAACCAAATGTTTAAATTTTCCAGAGAGAGCTGACCAGATAATAGTCTCAACAGGGCATAATCCAGTTCCTTTCTTCGCCAACCATTCATACCAACAGCTTCTTTCTTGCCAAGGTATCTCCTGCTTTCACATTCAGGCTTCTCCCCTCTCCTCCTAAGCCCTGGTAGCTCTTAGCTCCTCTTCCTACAGTGACAGAGCTGTGAGTTCAAGCCCTAACAGTGAAAGGCATGGGACATGGTTTTCTCATGTTTTCTCTGACCATCTCTGGGAAGCAGAAGAGTGCCTGCCCACATTGTGCTCAGCACTGCCTCATGGCTATGAGATCTGCCCCTACCTCTGTGCTACAACTTCTCTTGCTCCCAGTAATGAAGCTACCAGAATAAGCATCTCTGGCCCTTGAGTAAATACTGAGCTTAGAAAGACACTTTAAATTGTGCATTTCACATTTATTCACATGTCCCCATAAAATGCAAAAGGTAACCTTTCGGTTTTGCCTCGAAGTTTCTGCCTGTATCCTGAAGTCCTGGTTCTCAGTACCCTGTCCAGAGGGAAACTACTGGACTAGCACTCAGTCCTTACCCATGGACCTGGTTTTCTTTCAGATGAAAAGGAGGGAATGGTGAAGGATCAGAGGACACGGCCTTGTCAGTCATATTGGAGAGGGCACCTGACCCAGGATGTAGGCCTGTCTGTCTTCATCAGGCTATTTTTCACAGATACACTTATTTTCCATTTCTAAATCAATCATCATTACCACCTAGTGGCCCCAAAAGGAACTGAAAAAAAGGGCACTGCTCAAAACCTCCCTCTCATTGTTGCTGGGGACCTCTTCTTGGTGAAAGTGGGTAGTTGTCATCTCATGTGGTGAAGTAATAACTCTATTGTGCATTATTTGAGCTGCAAAACATCTCCACTGTCAAACACTGGTAATGTCAAGTGCAAAACTCAGATGCTAGTAGAATAATACTGAGGATGTTCAGCTGAATTGCATGAAATTACTTAAGCTGAAATATTTTTGTCATTGAAATTCATTCACTCATGTATGTATGTATGCCAATAGTCATACTAAAGTAATTTACCAATTTTATGCCCAGACATTGAGAACTACTGAATAGTGCAACCTACACAATGGACACTCAGCTCTAGCAACATATCTGCACTGGTCCTGTGCCAAATGCCCTCTTGTCAATCTATTGCACAGGCTTTTCTGAAAATCAAACTAATTAGCTTATTAGAATGGTTCTTGTATGTACAGCCAGAAATCTCAGCTGATCTAAGTCAGCCTGAATTTTACAGCTGCAAATGAAGCACACTTCTTTACCTGCTGAGGCCTTAGTCCTCAAATGTCTGTGTCTGATTTAAGGTTGTCATATCATACATGTTTAACCAACCAATTTATAGCATTGTCATAAGAGTTTCTTTCTTTTTCTGCCATTTTGTCTTCTTATTTAATTTAACTAATTTAGTGTAAAGTACACAATTTTCTTCATCCTTCTTCTTCTGACAGATTTATTTCAAGGGGAAACATAAAAGAATTTTTCTTGATTATATCACAGCTACTTATACAGTCTTTCTTGGGAGTAGGTGTTCACACCAGCCAAAATGAATGAAGCAGAGAGCTACTGTTGCCTCAGAGGCTCTGCCTTTGCCTGAAACCAGAAGTTAACACAGTTTCTCCTGGCTGGAGCTAGGTGCTGCCATTTCTACTTGTATTTATTCTGTGATAGTTTCACTTTCATGAGGGAGGATGCAGATTTGATCCAAAGTAACTGAGATACCCTAGGGAATTAAAGTGCTTTCTTCACTGTTTTCTAAGGAATACCTTGTCCAGAAACTTCATAGGTTGCTGTGATGAAGAAAAGATAGTCCAGAACTGTGGCATGAAATTCCCCTCTTCATTGTGAAGGATGTAGAAAAGTTTGACACAGCTTTCTGTGCATGTTGCAAATGAAACAACTAGAGCTTCCTTTACACCAGCAATTGTACTCTCAACATTGGACCCATATGAATTTAGGTGGTGGGTTGGTTGATGGACCTACGATCTGTTTTGAGTCATTGATTCTTTCCCACACACCTCAGAAATCAGTGTATAGTGTGAAAGATATAGTGTGAAAGATGGCATCTTTACTGCAGCATGTGAAGAAATGCAACAGTGATTGTTAGCATCTGAAGGTTCTATGAGCTCATAGCATCAGGCAACAAAAACATATATATTGCCGTGCAGCTCAAAGGTTTGGCATAGTTCCTTAACAGTGACTGAAATGTTTCAGAAACATTGTTGGTGTTGCTGCTATAAGAACCCATAATCTGTAGTGAACTGATCCTGATTGTGAGGGCATGCGGAAGCATTAGAGATTGGGAAAAAAAGTAGCATATTTTACTCTGTCCATCTCATTCATCTTCACTTATAGAATCATAGAATCATGGATTAATGGCTGCAATGTACTTGGGAATGCTGAAGTTGTACTGATGGCTATTTCTCCCTTTCTCATTTAAAGGAATGCAACTGCTAAGTACTTTTTCCCCAAGATGCATTGCAGAGATATGGCTGCAGCTCATACAAATATACCTGAGTTTTAGAGTACAGGATGCAAATAAAACATTTCTGACAAGCTGAGTAAGTGCCTGAGTGATTGGCTTGGGCAGAAATCCCTGTTGATCTGATTATCAGTAGTGACTCTTCTATTTCTGTTGAAACTAAATTAAACTGTGACTCCCACACATTGCAGCGCTCTGTTTTCGTACAGCCAGGACAGATTGTCAAGACAGGACAGGTCAGTTCTCCTGTGGTCTGAATCTGAAGGAGGTGGTGCAGTATTCTCTTGCTGAAATCAATGAGAAGCAGGTACTAAATGTGTTAGATGTAAGATCATAGAATCAACTAGGTTGGAAAAGACCTTTAAGATCATCATGTCCAACTTTCATCTCAGGGACTGCAAAGTCCATCACTAAACCATGTCACTAAAGGCATCAGATCAGCCAAGGTTAAGCAGTTTTTCAACTGCAATTCAACGATCGGAGACCTAGTGTGAGATGTTACGTTCACAAGATGCCACTATATGGAAATAAGTGATTTCTTACTTTTTATTATTCTGGGGTGGTAATTTTACCAATTTGTATGGTCTAGACTTCCCTGCAATAGTTTTGAAGAACTTGAACAGGGCTGTGTGACATCCAGGCAGAAAAATATCTATGCAGATCATTCTCACTGAAAGGGTTAATATCTAAAAAGGTTTGCTGGATTTAGGTCTGCCTTTCAGCAGCCAGTTCAGGAAACTGTTTTATGTTGACAGATGCTGTGCCTGAAGGTAGCACTGAAAAAAAGGCCCAGGGATGGAAAAATACAAGACCTAATACCACACTAGCAGTTTTATATCCTTTACACAATTGGAGCTGCCCTCATAATTATCTCAGTCTGGGCCAGGTTAATGGAAGACTTCCCAGCCATGAATCAGTCTCACACTTTTTCTGCACCTTTGTTAATTAAGAGAATTTTCACCTGTTCTATTTGCTTTAGTATTCAGAGCAGTTTGCCATGGACTAATTATAATCACTGAGTGATGTTTAGAATTTCATGTTTGTGACGACATTTTATCACATGAAATTAGAATCCCATATTGCTTTTTGAGCTGTGATAGATGAGGTCATCTCTATTCTGGATGATATCCACTGCACAAATTTGTGCTGATATTAGGCATCTACTACATTTTCATTCAGAACCATTGCAATCTCTTCAACTGAAGAGACAGGAAATCCAACTGATTCTTGACAGAAGAACACAAAAATACTGAGTTCAAAATCAAGGGCACAAGCCCTTTACTTTCATCCTATACATGATGCATCCTTGCAGTCAGTGCTGTATTACAGCTTACAGCAGCTTTTCCCCTGTGATCTGCAAAAGCTCCTGCAGTTACTCTCAGGAGCACCCCAGCACTAGTGCTTCCCTGGAGTAACTCTTAATAGTTCTCAAAACTTGACACCAAGGTCCTGAAACATCCTCTTTGCTGCATGGCCAATAAGTTTGCTATTCATCACTTTAACTGTAACCGCTTTGCCTTCAATCCAAGTTTGACAAGACTGGAAAAAGCCAAATCAGGGCATGAAGTAGAAGAAACATCACTGATTAATGTAAGCATAGTTTACTTAGAAACATCCTACAGTGTGCAAGGGAATATATTTACTGAATCCAAATCTGTGCAAACTTATAGTCTTGCAGAAAGTCTTTCTACCCTGACTACTGCAGCAGGTGCTGCAATGATGAGAAGACAAGGTAGCTTTGCAAGTATAGATGCAAAGCTGAGTCAGCATGGCGCTGTGCTGGTTCTCATCACTCCTACTCAGAAATAAGGCTATCACGTGTGTAACATAACACAACTATGCCATTTTCAAAACCAAACTAGTACTTTTATATAGATCCTCTAGAACTAACACTGATATCTCTAACCTGTAACTTTACAAGCGTAAATATTCTCACTTTTGCTCATATCTTTCAAGCACAGACTCACATCTCACTGGCATCTGTGAGAGAGAAGCATGTGCTTATAAGCTTTGTTCAATTTGTTCATGCAGGATTTGAGGAGTTTATTGAACTGTAAGTAGCTGGATATTGAATTCCTTCTAAGGCAGCAATTAAGACCAGCTGCAAATGGGATTTGCTTTTTTCTTGGTTGAGGAAAAAATTTATAAAGCTGAAAATGAAATATAGCAATGCAAAGAAGCATTCATATCATAACCATGCTGCCATTTCTTCTTGGCTTCTTGTTAGAAGACTAAATGTTTCTAGATGCAGATGATAAAGTTAAGGAAATAACTCAGAGCAAATCAAAATTTGTTAAAGTGCCTTCTTTTCAGCTCATATGAAGCTGGAGCCTGTTTTACCAGATTTTCAGACAGACTTGAAAATTTGTATCTAAGAGGGTTTTTGCCAAGGAAATAATGTCAAAGATTGATTGAGTAGCTATGATTGTAAATTTGAAGCTTACGACATATGACTGATCATATACATCAGCTTCATATTTCTTCTTTACAGATAGAGTAAATATGGCTCATATCTCTCTGCCTCTGTTCTGTTTTACTGTAAAGATCACAGTCTGTGCTAACTAGTTGACAAAACATGATCCCTCGAGTGCGTATGTGTACCACTTCAAATTTTACCTGACTTGTTTAGCTCCTTCTGTGCTAAACAGCCACGAGATTTTTGGAAGCCAATGCTTTCTTGTGTCAGCTTAAAGGATTAAAGAAAAAAAATTTAAGGTAATAGTATCAGCAGAGGTCAGCAGAAACAGATTTGAACAAAACTCTTTAAAATACTGCTAAGCATCTGCTTTCTTAGGAATACTCGGTTGCACTTGTGGCAACAGAGTACTGCTATTCTGAAAAACCTCTCCAGGCTCTAGCATTTTCAGAATAGGGAGTTTTAGAGCCACATGGCATTTTCTTTCAAATATTCTTGTAAGTATCTCTCAAAAACTGGCTGGAAGTTCACAGTCCTAGTCATTTTCTCAGAGTGCATCTTTAAAGAGGGCCTCTCCAAAGAAGTCTGCACCTCCCAGAACATTAGTAAAACTACAACTGTGAAGACAAGGGAAAACTCACTCCCTTCCTACATATGTAATGTACAGCACCAGCCAACAAAAGATTAATAGAAATTGAGAGAAGTAGATCTATTTTTAGAGGTTTAATTTTTTTTTTCTTTCACTTCCTGGCAATTCTCCAAATTTTGGAGGTTGCAGTCATTTCTGTTGGCAGAAGAAATCAATAAAGAATTCAGATATTACTTCAGTGTCCTCCTCTTTCACCTACAAGACATGCAAAAGACACTGCCTCCAGGCAGGAGTAAGCAATCTTTCTGGCTCACAGAAAGTCCTTTTGTTTCCCCCAGTTCAAATCAAGATATTTCTCAAAGGCATTTTTCAGAACTATGCTGCCAGACTGGCTGTAGTCTTGATTATTTTTATATCTCTGCTTTCCTGGTGTCTTCTACAGCCTACCTATCCACAGAGAGGTTCAAATACCCCAACCAGTCAAGTCACCCTTTCTCACATAGACCCTGAATCCTATGGATAAGGTCGCAGGCTTGCGGTGGATGGAGTTGCAAAGGTTGTTTTAAATCTCTGGTTCACTAAGTAAGCTGCATACTTCCTTTTACTGCCTCAGCCTTCTTTTTCACTTTCCCCCAAGGCATATCCTATGTGATTGCCTATGAAATGTAGTTAGGGTAAGCAGGCAACACCAACAGAATCTCTTAAAGAACATGACATGATTAATAATGGTTTGGCTCATCCACAGCATTGTCCTTGACTTCTAGGTCAATTAAGAGCAGGGCTTGACCTCTAAGAGCTCTAAATTGAACTAAATACAAGGTTTGATATTTACAGACTCTTCAGATCAGAGTTGTATCTGGGAGATAATGTGCTACATCCACCAGGCAAAATAATTAGTGTCTCATTGAAATCCTTTTTCTTGCTATCAGCAATTACTATTAAGCTATTGCTGTTAAATCAGGATTATAGCTGTGATCATAAAAATGCCGTTACACTGGCACATATTTCCCATCCATATTCAGCCACAGAGATGGCAGACAACTTTCTAAATGAAAAAGTATCAATTTCTATCTATAATTCACTGAAATATTAAAACTCTTCACTGAATCAATTTGTACATGGATGGAATACAAATAAGGATGACTTCATCACCATTTTTTCTGGCATCCTTATAATGGAAAAGACTCAATTTAAAAAGGATATAATTCATAACAACTAACAGCTTGGTAGCATATAATTTTTGTGCTCTTCTGTGTTTTATTATTCTCTTATTTTTCAGGCATTTAATTCCCTCCATGGCATTCAGACATAGGTGGCCCTTCCTTCTTTAGGACTTCATTGGGATATTTTATGCAAAGGCCTCTAAACAGCACTGTTTTTCCATGTGATCGTGGCCATCCTGTTATATACAGCTCATCTCTTTAGCATAAATTTGCGCTTATGTTCTCAATTATCCAAGTTTCTACTTTTAATTCTTCTGAAGAATTCCCAGAGGAATAGCTTTCTTAAGACTACGGAAGTGTAAGGGATCTCCAGCTCATAAGATCTAACAAGCAGTCCCTTGACAGCCTGTCACTGGAAATGTGATTCCTTTGTCGACTTGTTAAAAATAGATGTGGCTGAACCAAAATAAAGGTTCCAATATAACACAAACCCACTTGAAAGACTTCCAAAAATATGAGCAACCTCCATAAAGCACTAATGACCTAAGGTGTTCAATGTCTACAAAAGTCAGGAAATGAGGTAGAATTTTTAAAGAGATACCTAAAGACAGTGTTTAAATCCAACTGAGACTCACTGCTTAGGAGCTTTTAAAAGCCTAGCAGAAATATGCTCCTAGAATTCTAAAGGTTTTGAAAAGTCTGGCTATACAACACCTTTGAGATTGCCTCGTTAGTGGAGCTTCACAGACTGGGAGCTTCAAGAGGCCCATTTTTCAGAGCTTTCACTTTCACAACCTTTGTACCAGGAAGCGATATCTAATCAAGGACTTAAATATCCTTAGATGTGTTTGAAAATCCTGGCCATCCTAGTGTTAATGGGAGAACCCCAAAAATATGAAATTGCCTAAGAATAAAACTGAAAGAAAACAGATAAATTTCATTGCTTTTGAAGAAGGAAATGGGAAGCAAAACCTTAAGAATGTATTAATCTTCTAAAAATTCATTCATTTTTAATAACATAAGGTATCAGTTCAACTATTGATGTAGGTAAAGTCAATTTGAAGAGGCTTTCTTTAAAATCTTGCCAGAATTCCTTTGGTGTCACAACCCTCTGCCTTCACTTAATGGGAACGAAAAGCTCAGTCCTGTGCCCTCAGTCTAGACAGAGACTCACTGAAATCAGTCACATTATGTAGAGCTCTACCCAAGCTGACACACTCGCATGATCAGCTACTCAAAACCAGTAAGCCTGTATTCTGGAAGATAAATCCAAGCAAAAATTTAATCCTTACTACACCACAGTTGAAGTGCTCAAAATGAAAATGCTTTGGGAAATGGATAGGACACATCTGGAAACTGCATATAAGTGGAGACCAGGCAAGAGGCATATGTAAGTGACAAGGAATTCAATTCACATTACAAAAGCCTCTCCTGCATGAGCTAAAGCAGAGAACCCATACAAATTAGGGCTTTTTCATATTCAGGTATCACATTGTTTTCCTACCCTCTGTTTTGCAGGTGGCCTGCACTCTCCTGACACATCCCAGGTCATCAGGGATTTCTTCAGAGACCTCACTGATGGCTTAAGAGCACACAGCATGCAGCCATAATCCTTGGATTATGCCTTAAAATTACAGAGTTTCTTAACTAAGCAACAAATCCCACCCATGCCATCATTTAGGTCATTCCCAAATGGAGGCAATCTGGACTTTGGCTTCACTCACTGCAGATTTTGGGATTAGGTGTAAAATTGTGCCCTCAGATAATTTCTGCTTGAGTTATGTTTTGAAGTCTGAGAGCAACAGGATCTGAATGCTTGATGTCAGAAGGTAAAAACCACATAAAAAAGAGCAGAACAAAAAATGTCCAGTCACTGAGAAACTTTTAGCTGAGTAAGCCAAGACACACAGTACATTTCTCACTGAACTCAATAAAGTTTAAGCACATCAAAGCAAAATAAGATATTGCTTTTTAATTAGATAAAGCAGACAGAAGAGAAAATCTAGTTCTATACCAACAGCCGTTATCAAGAATATATTTTTACAGGCATCTCTGTCATAGCTAACATCATAAATGAAAACCTTTGACAAATGAGGGATTCTGTGCAGACCACAGGGATCTAAGAAACTTGATGACATAATAAATTCATATACAGCATTGTGAGGAATGGCAGAGAGAAAACACTGTGTATTGCTCTTGGTTTATTATGTCCAGATACCATTAATTTTTCTAAGAACAATAGGAATGAAATTGTATAAAATTTCTAAACTGTGTGAAGAGGAAGATCTGAGTCTTTGGATAACAGCATATCAGGAATGTCTGTCTCTTATGTGATCTTAGTAGCTGTAAAAACTGATGGATTGACAATCCTAGAAACATAATGCCTTGATATAGCTAGAGCAGAGATAAAGTCTGCAATGCCATAGTGCAGTGAAGAGTGTCTTGGGGAGGTGAAGGAAGATACAACAGATAGCAACAAAGTAGGAGGCTAGATATAGCAACAGAATAAGAGGACATTGTTAGACTGTTAATCTGCATGAGCAGCTTCTTGAAGGAATTGTGCTGAGTGAGTACACAGAATTATTTTGTCCTGTGAGAGATTATGCTTCCTTGAAATATATTCATGTGCTCCTCAATGTGCGCATCTTGCTGTTTTTGCACATTGCCAGTGGTGTTACATGTGCACAAATGCTTTTTCATGGCTGTATGAACACTTTGAAATGAGGTTCTTCTACATAAAGCAGATTTGCTTTGGTAGCTGTTGAAAACCTTTTTTTCACAAAGATACAATTGTCTTAGGTTTTCTCTTGTGACAAGTGGAATTAAAGTGAGCTCAACAGAAAAAAAAAAAAAAAAAGGAAAAAAAGAAAAAAGAGATAGTAAAAATAGAGGAGCAAGATGCCATTTCTTCTCTGATTGAAAACCTGAGCAAGGAGTTCCATGTGCGTTCCCATCTGTTTTGCTGATTGCTCTGGGTCAGAATTTAAGGGAAGAGGTACACCTGGGATTTTATTTCAGAAAACAGTCTTGCACAGCACAAGCAAGAAAATTTTCAGTGAAATTTTGCATCCTTATTTTTTTTTTTCCCACTGCAGGGATAAATAATGGATGAGCAACCTCATGTTTTATTGTCAAGTGTAAAATAATTATTCATTTATTTTATATGTGTGTGTATATATATTTAAACAGCTGTTTGTAATCAAATTATATATTCTACTAGCTCACGACCCAGAGTTTAGTTCATGCTCCATGAGGAAGAAAATTTACAGTATGAATCAGCAAACAGTTCTGCTTTCTCTGCTTTCTCAGCACATTCATTGCAACGTGTGACATCTCATGCATCATTCAAACAGAATGCAGTGCACACCATAAAAGTGGAACTCCTCGTTTTCTGTTTCTGTGCTCCAGAATTTCTCAATATTAATTATTACTGAGCATTAAAACATTCAGTGTTTTAATAAAACCATTTAGATGATAATCTGAGAAGGGTAGTGTGTCTTAGTGCTTCTTGAACAGCTGTTTGTGAGGCTCTGTACATGGTTTCCTGTCATGACCATCTCTAAAGTATAAGACCATCAAACATTTTGAGTCTTGCAAAGCTTATGAGAGGATAAACTACGAGACCTCCTAAGACTTGAGTCCTTTTGGATACAGGCTTCCACTTTTCCTCATTCTGTCATGATTTGCATTTCATTTGCTTGCACTGAGGATAGCTCCACAGCTTCCTGAAACTGTGACTTCAGCAGGTTTTTGCATCAGCTGCAGGGGGGATGTGTGGACTATTTCCAAAATTGTTGGTATTTCTTGACTGAAATATAAGTGACCACAGTCTTTTTTACACAGGTAGATAGACTGAACAGCAATACAAGGACATAATCCCCAGGAGAACATCATTTCCATCAGCCTCATATTTTGTATCCAAATCTGTCCCAATATCCATGCAGTTATTAATGTTATTTTCAGGACAAAGAGGAGATAATGCCATACTTTCTGATCTGTTTTATTTTGACCTTTCCTTGTTCTTTTTGAATTTCAGTACATAAATTAGGAAGGGAGAGTGTTGAATTTATTCCATGAAGTTACCTTCTGAACTCAAAACTCCTCTATTTCATGTCTGAAATTGAAAACCGGCACAATGAAACCCAAACCTCAGGGATGCCTCACACTAGAACATGTCACCCAAGGCTCTGTCCAACCTGGCCTTCAACACTGTCAGGGATGGAGCATCTACCACTTCTTTGGGCAACCTGTTCCAGTGCCTCACCACCCTTACAGAAAAGAACTTCTTCCTTATATCCAATCTAAACTCTCCGGTCTTAGTTTAAACCCATTCCCCCTTACCCTATCTCTACAGTCCCTGATGAAGAGACTCTCTCTGGCATTCTTATAGGCACCCTTCAGACACTGGAAGGCTGCTATGAGGTCCCCATGCAGCCTTCTCTTCTCCAGGCTGAAGATTCCCAACTTTCTCAGCCTATCTTCATACAGGAAGTGCTCCAGCCCCTGATCATTCTCATGGTTCTCCTCTAGACTTGCTTCAACAGCTCCATGTCCTTCTGTTGTGGACACCAGACCGTGTGGAAGAGTTTGAGATACATCCATATGTTTAGCCTGCAAATCACCTGCACACCCTAATGTTGATTATTTTGATGATGATTAGTGAGCAAAAAAGGAGATCCCAATTTCATTCAATTTTCTTGATGGAATCTCTTATCCAGCTGTATTTTCTTAGCTAAGGCTAATTCATCCTCTAGCAAATCATGTGGTTTGGAATCTATGTGCA
Source organism: Psittacula echo (assembly GCF_963264785.1). NCBI lineage: Eukaryota > Metazoa > Chordata > Aves > Psittaciformes > Psittacidae > Psittacula > Psittacula echo. The sequence goes on from NC_137738.1 coordinate 102,842,287, forward strand.
ATTTCCAGGTAGCAGTTTCCAGAAAAGTGCTAAAATCAGACCTTTCAGAATGTTTGAGCTAAACAACCCCACTGGGTTCTGCAGTTAAACTTCACCTGACCTTGATCAGAGTTGACAAGTAAATGATGAATGCTTTTAAAACTTCACACCCAAGAATATAAGTAGGAACCAAGACTTCAACATGAAAGCCTGGGATTCTTGGCACCAAACTAAGAGTATTTGCAGAATCCATGATTGGCCAGGAGGCAAAAATAGACATTTTCTGGCCACAATCTATTGTATGATAACAAAGGTGAAATAAAGGAATTGAACCCTAAAAGTACCTATTTCTTTCTGTTGATGAGCAAGAAAGCCTAGTTGAGGCATAGATGTTGACATTGCAAGGTGAGGTCAGGTGAATATCCTGTGACTTCGAAGGGATTATTTGGATTATTTGGAGTATGTCTCCTCTGCGGATGGCAGCCAACAGCCAAAACAATGGGTACAGCCAAATGTCTAGCAAAACTTATTCCCAGGAAGTAGCAGAAAACCTACAAAGATCAGGATGAGGCACATATGAGACCTGCCTGAAGCCTAGCAACAAGAATATTTTTATGAGCATCAGTGGGCTTTGGAGCAAGCCTGCTGAGAGAGAAATCTGAGAATGTGTTGACACATGCACCTCAGAAGGGGCATGGATACATACAGAGGAATTAGTAATGAAGTATCTAACAAGAAGAGCTGCATTATTGCCATATTCAGTGCTGATCCTGGCCTTAGGGTGACAACAATTATTTTCAGTAGGGTTTTTATAAAAATCCAGATTTAAAACTGTATATTTATTTGTTGCTTGGGGGGGGGGGGGGGGGGGCGGATACGACATTACAGAATATTATTTAGACAGTGTCTAAAAGTTGATAATTTAACAGTGACAATTTTAGACAGTGCAATATACTTACTCAGTATAGTAATAAATTATGCACAGTTTGCCAAGTAGTTTACCTAGTCCTCTTTTCATCATTTCAGCGTCAAAATGCTTTAAATAAACTGTCACATTATGTAAATGAATGTGTATTTATTTAACTGTTTCTCTTAGACACTAACCATGCAAGCAAGAAAATACCGGGTATTAAATGGACTATGCAAATAGATACAAAACCCCAGACTTTAGACTCTGTTCTATTAATTAGATATGAATGATAAACTGCTCATAATTTTACTGAGGAGCATAAGTTAATGTAGATACTGTACATTTTTTTTTTTACATGAATTTCATTTCATGACTTGTACACTTCTTTCCCGGAAAGCAGTTGCTTTGTAAACATTCAAACAAACTCTGAGCTTTTTTCAAGTACTGTTGCATGTCGGTGCATGGTTGAGTTAAGTAGTGATCACGTCATTTAGTGCAGTTCTATAAAGTGTCCAGGTTGCAGTCTTGCACCTTTAGTCAAAGCTTCGTGCCAGTCTCTTGTGAATGCAAGCCCTATGGTGTTCCTCTGGAGAGTCCTGATTCATAGGCATGCCCATACCTCGTAGATAGCACAACACACCAGCACAATGTTAGCAGCATCTAGGTGTAAAAAACTATACGTAGAATTGCAAGCTTTACTGTGTAATTGATTTCAATGTTTTAATGCTAATAATTGGATTTTTCTTTTTAAAAATACAGCGTTATATTCATTAAATTTGACTATGTGCTCCCCTGCAGATTGTTGTTTTTCAAAGTTCAGAACGTTGAAATTCCATGTATGGATTTAGGTCCAAACCTGCTGCATTTCCACTCCATCCAGTCGGAGTCACAAAAATTATTAATAAATCATCACATATTAATACCAACCCTTCAAGTCATAAAAGGCTGCAATATACATCTATGTTTTTTTAATAAAAATTGATGACTATAGTCTTTTTTGTAATAGGTAACATAGTAGGGAGGAGAGATAATCAGATGAATGCTGTTATTTATTTTAACTTTTATATTAGGTTCATGGAAAAAATATTCTCTCTATAACCCACCGAGATTTATTGGCCTGTGAAATTTTATAATAATGAAACACTGATTTTCTAATTAAAGATTTGTCAAATAAAGAAAATAAGCGTGCATTTATTTTCTCTCTTTGTGGGATAGTCATGTGAAAATGGTTGAGCTTCCTTTGCAAAGCCCCGTGACAATGCATTTCACTGCTCTGTGTAGATCCATTCAAACTTCTGTGGACTGAAAACAGTTGTCAATGCATATGTATAAAACACAGAACAGGGTCATCTCTCTGAATGCTTAACCCGGAACTAATTTCAAGTTTATCCTACTCATTTTTAGATGCAAGTGCCCAAGGTTCCGAAAGCAGCTGAGCTATGTCAGGGGATTATGCAATTGTTACATTGATGTATGACAGATGATCCTACACTTACCTCTCTCCACTGACTACCCAGGGAGACTACAGAGACAACGTTTCTGACTTAAGTACTCAATATTTTTGCTGTATATGGCATGAGATGAATCTAAGCTCTAGATTTCCATGGCACTGGAATGGGTTGTCCATGAATGCTCCATCCTTGGCTGTGTTCAAGGCCAGGTTGGATGAGGCCTTGGGTGGCACAGTTTAGTGTGAGGTGTCCCTGCCAATGGCAGGGGGGCTGGAACTAGATGATCTTAAGGTCCTTTCCAACCCTAACTATTCTATGATTCTATGACTGAAGCGAAATTCCTTATCAAGTCCTACCCAAAACACATACATGCTTCCTAAGCTTAACTCATTGGGGAAGGACTTCTCAACTCCAGCATGACGGAGTGAATGACCACCAGTCACTAGATGAGAATCATGTATCTGATATAATCGGATTCTCTTGAATTTAAGTTTCCAAGATCCTTTTAGATATTGTGATGAAAGGACTTGCTGAATAAATTGGAGCCTTGGACTTTGGAGTCTTGAGGCTGTCAATAATAATGAGCAGTTCTTAGTCAGATGTTTAGGAAAAGAGAAAAAATATGGTAAAACGGTGGATCTCAACAAAATGAAGAAAAGAAATATGAATACTAATTCAGTTCTACTGTTAACATCCACAGTAAAATCTTCTCTGGACCTTGATTTCAGCAGACACAATCAGTTAGAAATACAGAATTAGCATCTGGTGGTAATCCTGTGAAGAAGATCTTTTCACATCTTCTTGGCCACTTCAGAGAGGAATATTAGATGCATCTGATAACTAAAATGTCACTTAGTTAAATTAAATAAATTAAATAGCAAATTTTTAACTTGCTGAGACAAGAAAAATTCACAGAATGTTAATAATCCTTTTAGCACTCAATCTCTCCTTTTTCTTCCAATTTTCAAAACTTTTGGGCTCAGATTTTCCATCTATTTGGACATGAAAAACCTTTTCTTAATTGTCCTGCCATTCCTCCTTACAGACATTATACCCATAAGATAAGATATATTAAACTTTTTCCATCATGTTGACCAAAATCTATGGGAAGATATTATCTGCCTTCACTGAATGGAAGTATGGTCATTCAATCTGTAGTACCTTGCTAAGACTTAAATGATCAACAAAAATCCCTAAAGAGTTCTGTTCTTGGCTCCCTTCCAGCAATTCCTTCTTCATTCATGAACTGCATAGTATCTGTGAGCCCATGTACTGAATGAAGTCAACACTTTGCTGTAAATTGTATTGAATCAGGCCTAAAACAACACATCTCTCAAATGCCATGGAAACCAAAAAAAGTTTAGTCTGCATTACAAAAGCCATCTTGTCTAAGTCAAAAGCTACTTCTTTATGTTTGTGTACATTCTTGCCAACACCAGAAGAACATGAGGTTGCTATACTGGCCCACAACAAAGTTGCGTCCAACCATATACCCCATCTAAAAAAATGGCCAGGACAGATATTTATGGAAACAATATAAGAAAGTGAATCCATATATGGTGAGCTTTTCCTGTTTACACCCTCATGGTTTCTACAATTATAAGGTTTCTACAGAGAATATGGTCTCCACCTTCCTGATCCCATTACTTATGAACACAAATTCAGATGCCACTGTTAGATGGTATATGAAAGATGGACCTTCTTTAGGCTCTACACTTGTCTAGACCTGTTTGCATCTATCTCCATGATGCAATACTATTTCCCTGTCCACTCAAACAAAACAAGATGCAGGCTATTCCTAATTGCAACATCCTTCTTTTTGGTTTTGAGAGACAGTCTTGACCTGCTGTTGTCCATCAACAGTTTTCTTCTGTGCTCAACATGTTTTGGATTGACTCTGTAGAACATCCCAGAAATCTGAAGAACTACCACACTGTCTCTACTTTGGAAACCATTCTTGGTATGGTGCCCATGAAAAAGATTTAGCATTTGCTGGAGTGCTGCTGTGTGGAAACACAAGCCGCTTGTACTGAATTTTTAGTGCAAACCCTCCCTCTTTTACTTGCTCCCAGCCTGCTTGCATTCAACCCTTGTCATTTGCTTTCATGTTCAGATATAAAGCACTTTGGGCAGACTTTGTTCCTGATAAATACAGCATTTAGCACAATGGGTTTATGCATTAACACCGTTTCATAAATGGCACAGTAGCAATCACAGGTTGCCTATTTGGCCTTACACAGGCCAAAGTACATCGTAAATCCATCTGATATTTTTTTAAGTCCAAGCAAAGTCTGTTGCCAGGATTTCTTTATCAACAGTAATGTCTTCAATTTCCTCATTATCATCATATCACTAATATATTTAACTAATAGTATATCTATTTTTAAATATGAAACGCCACTAAATAAGAACATAGCACCTTAGCTATGTTTGACACAATGGACAATAACAGTTCTGAATTCACCGCCTCAATTTATGATGTCAATAATCTATAACATAGTACTAGTACTGCAGCATCTGATAATACGTTATAACAAGCACCATAGGCTGACTATTACTCCTGGATATATAATTTAACATTAGATCTCAAGGTCAATTATTCTTTTAGAAATAGAAAGTCTTAGAATTTGGAAACTATATGGAGGAGACAAAAAGAAAGAGAGAATACATGACTCCCACTGTCTGAACACCCTCTGCAAATCACCTGCAGGCAAAGAAACACTTCGGAGCGCTTTTGCACCAGACTGGGGTTAAATGCATTAAGGCAGGCTCCAGAGCTGCCCATCTGTAGCATGAAATTGCTTGCTCTGGGATATTGTGTTCTGCTGAGAAGCAGGTGACATAAAAAAAGCGCCAAAAATAAAGAATAAAAACAGAGTTGACAGAAGTGCAGTAAACTGTCTTCACAATAAAATCTTTTCTGGTCTCTTATTATTTAAAGAGAAATTAAATGTCTGAAAGACAATATTTAAACCCGTTAACAAAAGCCTTTTTTGTTCTTGTTTATTAGAATTTCTCTTGATATTCTTGTTATCCTTGGAATTACTCAGTCCCTCTGTGAAGGTCACTATGATCCGCACAGAACTGCTGAGAGCACGAATTCCACTGACCATAAATCACCTAAAAAAGATTCTTCTTCAGAGTGTAAAATTTGCCTCTTCTTGATTTCATTGATGATCTCATTAGCCTTGTGCCACAGATTTCTCTTTTGTTACCCCTAAATCATTCGTTGCTATGCATGTTCTTATGTCTCCTCTTATAAGCAGATCTAATGTTCTGACATTAACAAACAATATGAGAAACTCAGCATTTGTTGTGGGATCATGGGAATATAAAAAAATAAATATAAATTAAAAATCTCATTCTTTTCTCCCCTTTCACAGGTACAGAATATTCTCATGACACTCCTGTGACTCCTGAGAAAATGCAGTTTTCAGAGAGCACTTATATATTTTAGATGTCTTTGATGCACTTGCATTTTTGTCCTTTCAGATAAAAGTTGATCATGCTGTCTATCTTTTTGTTTCACTCTCACTTCCTCTATTCTGCTGTGTGCTTCATCTTTGAAATATGCAGGATCATATTCTTGCTAAAGGTAGTTCTTTGCAGACACATCTAGTCCATTAATCCCACTTTGGAAAGCCTACTATATCTCATTTCTCTAAAAGCATAAGTAAGCAGTGATCATATTCCTGGCCACAGTTTATAACAGCTGCAACATTGAAAATAAGTTTTCTGATGTCCTCTCCAAATTGATACCTACAAGATAATTACAACATCCCTAAAATGTGAGGTAATGTTAGAAAACCAGCATTATTTAAACCATTTTTGTATTACTTAAGCTTCTATTTTTATTATTTCATGTTCTTGGCTTTGCTTTCACCTCAGTGTTTTGCAAAAAGGCCATCAATTTTCTATCATTGGTTTTTGTCTGTAGACTGCGAACAAAGGTAAGAGTTTTTACTGGGATCTCTGTAATGACTGTTCTCTGTAGAACAGGAGACGTTCTCAAATGGTGTGATGAATTCTCTTCTAGGTAGCTGTTCCATGACTGATGTGTCTGCTCTAGGCTGAAGCTCTCTCTGATGTAGCTCCATAGATGTAGACAACTAGGCAGGAGTCTGAATATGAAGATGAGTCCTCCTGCAACACTAGGCATGGAAAAGTATCCAAATAGGGTCAGATTTTAATCATTTGCAGTTTTTTAGATCATTTACTTTGCATCATGGTAAGGAAAGATTTTGTGATGGTTACAATGTCAGTATCAGTATTAGTAAATGAAGAGAAAAATTGATACAAAGCTTTTGGGTTTAGCTCACCAAATCATGCTGTCTTCAGTAATAAGGGTTGCAAACGAAAAACTACTTCAATGAGATTGCTCAGCAGAGTTCCCCTGGATGACTAAACTCTCTGGGATATCCAAATAATCATAAAAATCCACATTTTCCTCCTATACATTATGTATATATGAATTTCTAAACAAGATATGCATTCTCCTCCTGGTATATAGAGTAGAATAGTCCTGAGTTAGTAAGAAATATCTTTCTTCGCTCTTAAAAATTCAGATTCTTCTCTAGTGGGTCTTAAAATCTTTCTTCCAGGAATTGATCATTCTGTTTTGACGTCAATAGCCAATACTGAAGTTCTTTAGTGCAGCAGTTTTACAGCCAACTCCTTTGTTTTCCGTTATGTTTTACAATTAGCTGAAGTTTTAGCAAATGTATCAGCTGGGAAGAAAGACTCTTTCTGAGGCATTTCCAATTCATCAGCTGCAGAAGCTACCAAGAAAGGTCAAAACCAAAACCAAATGCATTTCTCTGTATTTACATTTAAAACAGGCAGCCCAAACTACAGAGAGCTTTTTTCATTTGTTAAGCATAAACAAAGCATTCTCAAGTAAAGTGTGAAGGTGACTGATAAACCAACCAACAATATTTTATATTAAATGTTTACAAAAAGAAAAATTTAGGACAGAAACACTATTTTTCTCCTGGGAGTTTGATTATTCATGTTTCCACCTTGAAAATGATGGCTCTACATCAGAAAAAATCTTAGTACTTTCGCTTGTTTCTATTGTTTATCTATGTGCCAAATTTTCCTTTTATTCCATCCTTTTTTTTTCATCTGAAGACAAACCTTATTTGGTTTTTTTTATTCACTAACTCAACATTTTCCTTGTGAACCAATAGGTAGAGCTGCACAGGGGAAAAACCAGAGCAATGCAGTTATTATTTTCCTCCTCTTTTATATAAATCACTCCCAAGCTAAGTTTCTGTTCACCTGAAAAATGTGCACAGACATTTTCTAACACAAGATCAAACTTGCTGACATTCTTCAGTGATCCAAAGTCTGAATGAAAAATATTTTCATTTTTTATTCTCTGTAATAGCAGCGCCTATTGCCTGAACACTTTGCATCATGAGAGTTACATGGCTGTGCACTGTGGGATACATAAAATGAGTTCAGACTGCTAAGGTGTGAATGCTTTGAGATCCTTGGGTTTTTGTAGTGAACACAATCTGAAAACCTGTGAATAAAGCTGTAAATAATAAAATACCAAAACTATGATCTCTGACAAACTGTCACTCTGTCAAATATAAAACAATTCTCATTGAGGGAGGTTTTATTCCAATAACAGTCCTGCTATACATTTTTTATTTCATCTGCCTTATATATTTATTCTAGTACCAAAGCCATGCCTAGCCGCCAGAACTCAGCTATCTATACTAGTGACCTGCTAAAGCAGTCTCTGGCATGGTTTCAGTCCAAATTTTGCAATGTAGTGCTCAGTTACATCCCTCCCTCCCCTAGAATAAGGACATAGACAAACTGGATAGATACCAGCTGAGGGTCCCTAAGGTGGTCATGGGACTTTCACGACTCCACAGACAAGCTGTGAGAGTGAGGTTTATTCAGAGTATTAAAAAGAAGGCTACATGGCAGATGTAATAGCAGACTTCTACAGTCTAATTGGGGTTAAAGAACAAAGATAAAGTCAGAGCTTCTCAGAGGTGCAAAATGAAAGTGCAAATGACAATGAGCACAAAATGCTACATCTAGAAGGGAAATTTTGATGAGATACAAGGAGAAAAATTTTCACCATAAAGGTGGTCAAATACTGAAACGGGTTGCTCTGAGAGTCCATGGAATTGCCATCTTTGGAGATACTCAAACTCAGCTGGATATTGAACTGCCCTCTAAAACCCAAGTGACCTTGAAAATAGCTCTATCTGAGGGCTTTGGATTACCTGACCTCCAGAGGTTGTCTTCCTCTTCCTAGCTAAATTAGTTTATGATCCCATGATTTTATCTATTTATACCTATTTTAATACTGTGGATCTGTCCAGATTGTGGAAGTTGACTTGTGCAACAGAGAATGGACTCTGACACTATTCAATTCTGGTAAAAATAGAGCTATTCTGCTCCAAAAACTTGGCATTGTGTGCCAGAAGTTTCTTATTTTTCCTTTGTTGTCTTCTGTGATTATTCACAATGCCCTATGTATAGCATTATATACATATATAAGGTATATATCTGATTCAACAAACCTTTGTGGGGAACAGGAAGTGATTTTTATATTATTAGGCAAGGTTTTTTCTATTTTTATTCCCCATTGAAAAATTTTAATAGCTATTAAAAGGAAAGAGTAAAAAAAAAGCATTCATAAGTCTTGTCTTCTATATCAGGAAAAATGAAAAAGAATTAAAAGAACAGAATCCCACACCGTAGATTTCTTGAATATTCAATGTGTGTAACCAACTCCTCATATAGAAAAAGTAATGAAAACCCTGCCATGTTTCAGAGGTCTCAGTTTTAGTTGTATCAAGGCCAGCTAACTTGTAACAATCAACTAAGATATATCAAACAAGTAATATCTAAATTGCATTAAACAAAAAATTTAATTCCAAGTTATAACAAATCTTTTCTCTACTCCCTTCTGATGCTGTACACAAAATGCTTTTCAGTATTAGAGTGTTCTGAAATGTCTTGCAGATGATCCATTGGCATACAGGCCACATGGTAAGGAAAATAGGGTTCTAGAGACCATACCAGAGAAGTCATCTCCTTCATGGCAAAATCAGCTGAGGAGAGAAATCTAATAAAGCATCAGTTTAGGCTAATGCACAAGCTGTATGCAGCTGTTTCCTCATGTTCAATTGACCGGCTTTGAAGATGGCCATGGTAGGAGCATCTCCTATGCTCTTCTTTGTTTTTATTGAGATCAGTGATAAATTCTCATTGGCTTTCTTAAGAAGAAAGCTGGATCTACCATGTGCATACCATCTTTGATGCTTGAAGGATCAGTAAGCTCTTATATAGATATATGTATGAAAAGACACACATCCAAATGACCATTCAAGTCTTTTTCTTCATAATTATCTGAATAATAATCTGAGTCACTGAAGTAGTTAATAAATACAATAACCTTTGTACTGTGTCTTTACCCCAGAGGAACAATGCCTGTGATTCATAAGGTTCATTATGTGCTACATTTGGCACATTGTCAACAGAGCTACCTTTTAAAAAGCCAGGATTAAGGGTAATGGAATGGAAAATTTCCTTTTATCCCATTACTGGGTCAGTCTTGGTGTATGCCATATATTAGCTTGCAAACAAAAGGCAGAGTGTGTGTCTTCAAATCACATGTTCTTTGAATTTCTATTGACATATTGTCTTGAATTCAGGGTTACAGATGAAAATTTTCACCTTCCTCTGACAATGCAAATATCGTTTGGCACTAGAAATTGTGTTGATTTCAGAATGTTTTACAAATTGCCTATGCAAACCCTGCCAAATACAAAGGTTTCTTTATTCAATCCTAAATTACTATTCCATCCAAGCCAACGTTGCCATATTCCAGATATTATCTAACAGACCTGAAAAATCCCTTCCCCTCAATTGCCTGTCTTTCCTACCATGCAAGAGAGTATAACAACTGTAGTGCCAACTACAACATCACACAGTTATATTGGTAGGATTATCTCACTTATTATAATTCTTAACTGTTATTAGGCAAAATGGTGATATTCAAACTCCTTGCTAGAAGTCATCTTGACTATTACTGGATATAAATTCAAGAAACCAACAAATAACTCCTATTCTTCATGTCTTACACACCCAGGTTTCCTCCAAGATAACTGGAAGGTGCCAGATTAGACAGGCCTGGACGATGAGATCAGTTGTTACTTTCCAGGATCCAGTAGCTTTAGACAGAAAGATTAGATCCTTTGTGAGAAAGGGAATTACTGAAAATAAATATTTACAGCAATCTGACATTCTCGACAAATCGCACATTTGCAGTTGCTGCATCAGGAAAAGTGGAGCTGAAGGCTATATGAACACTCTAGTTGCTGGATAGTCACACCAAGAAGTTAATTTCAGGAACTTGTCATTTACACAAAAGAAGTGGTGATGAACAATGATGATTTATTGAACTCAATGGCAGAAAACAATTGGAAAAAAAGAAAAAAAAAATAAATAGTCTTCATCCATCAACACTTTTGTTTGAGGAACCAGATATTGCACATCATGATAAATGAGATCCAAGTGCTTGCACTTGGTTATTTTCCTTTTAGTTTGTTATATTTGCTACAGGCAGAAGCAAAGTTACCCTATGGAAATCATTACACCGACTCTTTGAGAAATGTTATTCCCTTGTCTTCTCTTAAGCTTTGTGTCAAGTTCTCTGCTTCATTGTCTCTCTAAAATAACATGCACAGCCTCAAGAATGTCTTTATCTAATTCCTGCTGCATGTTAGGTTATTTTCCATTCAGACAGCCTGATCTGTATGCATTTGGATTTTCCACCTAATTAGAATCACAGAATCATAGAATAGTTAGGGTTGGAAAGGACCTTAAGATCATCTAGTTCCAACCCCCCTGCCATGGGCAGGGACACCTCGCGCTAAGCCATGGCACCCAAGACTCTGTCCAACCTGGCCTTGAACACTGCCAAGGATGGAGCATTCACAACTTCCTTGGGCAACCCATTCCAGTGCCTCATCACCCTCTCAGTAAAGAATGTCTTCCTTATACCTAACCTAAACTTCCCCTGTTTAAGTTTAAACCCATTCCCCTTGTCCTGTCGCTACAGTCCTTAACGAATAGTCCCTTTCCAGAATCCTTGTAGGCCCCCTTCAGATACTGAAAGGCTGCTATGAGGTCTCCACGCAGCCTTCGCTTCTCCAGGCTGAACAGCCCCAACTTTCTCAGCCTATCTTCATACAAGGTGTTCCACTCCCCTGATCATCCTCGAGCCCCTCCTCTGTGTTCTATTTGTATATTAATTTTACTGTTGCTGTTTTTAAGAGGCTTTTCTTCCCAGGTTTTGGTTTATTTTATTATTTTATTTTATTTATTTTTTTATTTAAGTAATTTTTCCTGAAATACTGAGTTACAGGAGAAGTAAACAAGACTTTTATGTTCCTAATCACAACCTCCAGTTTCTGAAACCTTTAAGTTTCTTCATTGCTACTCTTAAAAAGAAGCATTTTAAAGCTGTATTCCTTTCTTGATGCCTGTAGCAAAACCGGGTTTCCACATATAAAAATTCACATGCATAGGGAATTTGCAGGTTACTCTTGGAATTTTAAATGCTGAATATAAAGCACAAAGGACATGATGCAATGAGGAATCTTATTCCTCCAGGTGCAGTACCATATCAGCTTGCTTTTGGAAAGGAGCGTCATGTCTGTACCCAAGCAGTGCCCTGTCACTTTCTTAGATCACACCAGCCACTATACAATGGAGATGTATTCTCACTTGCTCATGCTGCTTGCATAAAAGTTGCGGTGTTTTTCTTGCCCAAGGACTGCACAAGAAAAAGAGTCGAACGAAATGGCTGTTTGATTTGTCTTCCTATTATTTTATTACACTGATAAAAATAAAATTAAAAAAGCTGAGTGGCTTAGAAAGACTGAGCTCAAAGTAAGAAACTGGTTTTTGGTATAATTCGTGCCAAATTCATCTCCCTTTGTGTAAACTGCAGTCAGTTGCTCTCCAAGAGATAGCCAACTGTCTCCATCTGTCCTTCAAAGTCACATTTGCAGAAGTTCATTAGGTTAAGGTGAGGAACACAGCCAGGTCATATGCCTTTGGCTTCTTCCATGCCACCACCACGGTGCAACACCCAATTACTCCTATACAGCAGCCTGTAATTTGTATATATGGCTAAACCATTTTTTCATAAAATTATTGAATATCTAAATTTGAAAGGGACTCATAAGAATCATTGAATACAACTCCCCTCTCCTCACCGGACTACCTAAAACTAAACTATTTTCCTTAAAGACACTCAGGTTTGAACTAAAGACATCCAGGAATGGGTAATCCACCCCTTCACTCCATAATTTGTTTCAACTCTTAATCAAGATCAGTACTTAAAACATATTATCTTTTTTTCTATTATTTATTTACTATTTATGTTCATTTTTAATATACTGCAAACCCAGTCTTCTCTGAAATATCTGCCAGACTCAGTAATTGGACACAGTAATTACAGTTATTTTGATCTGGGATGGAGGAAGAGTGCTTATGGTCAGTTGTTGCTGAAAAAGCTGCTCATTGCCACCCTATAGTGAAGTTAGCAGTCAGCTGGCATTGCTTAACCCGCTGCTGTGTGTTGATGTCTCCCCATACCAGGAGGTTGGTCAGACTTGCTGATGAAGTTTGGCTGACCCAAGCACTCTCAATAGTGAATCCACTATTAAGAGCTTATACATAGCCCCAAACAGCATTAGAGACTTACTCTGATTTTGTGGGCATTGCAGCAAAAGCTCCAAGAGCAGAAATAGCATGTTCAGTGAAACCCTGAAAACATGGAATCATAGAATGGTTTGGGTTGGAAGGGACCTCAAAGACCATCTAGTTCCAACTCCCTGCCATGTGCAGGGACATCTGCTGGGAACTGATATCACTTCATTTGGAATTTACCCCAGATTTATAACAATAGTAGGGCTGGCATCCTAAAGGGGTTAATGTTAGTAATTACATGCACATTAAATGTAGGTATTTCAGTTCAGCTTTATGATGCCATCTACATGGTACTAACTTGAATATCAATCTGTTTTAATGAACGCAGTCTTCACTGTGTTATGCCTTAAAGTTTATTGATGTTTCCTTTATTTCTGGCAGACACATGGTCTCTATTAACAGCAGAGGAGGAATGAAATCTATTTGTGGTTGGGAAAGAGATTTTTCTCTGGACGATAACTTTCAATTCTTAAACACTTTCAAAGGCTTAAGGATCTATCATTTTCTCTTACAGAAACACTGCTTTTCCAGGTATGCCCCTTTTACTAATACAGATCTGTTGAAGGTTTCACATTCTTGTACCTTCTGAACTTGACCTTGGAGGAGCATATGCTCATTTGGTATATGGCAACAGAAAAACACCTTGTCCTCCTCTAGCTTCCCCAGTACTTGCTTTTCAGTTAGTTGTCATCCTTTAGCAAGCAAAGAAGCTTTGCATGGAGGTTAGCAAATATAATAAATTGATCTCTTTGAAGATGAATTACACCTTTTTTTTTTTTTTGTCATTTTGGAAACCTTGAAGACTGAAATCCTCATAAACAGCTCTTCATAAGATATCTACTGTCACTTTTTATTTGTCTGAAACACTTTTTTCCCATTGGTATATTTTTCAGCATTTACCCAGACCAAAACAAATGCTACTTACTGAGATAAACAAGCATGCAACATTTAAGCAAATTAGATAGGCTATTCTACAAAAACCAGGTCGACAACAACATTTCAAAAATGAGACTATAATGTGATAAAAAACATTACCGTGTCTGCATGAAGAATAAGAAAATTAATAAAATGTAACAGCAAATGAAGACTGGGAGAAATTTCCAGGGATGGGAAAAACTAAAGTAGAGCTAGAGAAGAATAAAGCAAAACCTTCTGAAAAGGCCCTGTTTGACTACAAGAATTTATGGTTTCTCATTTTCTCAATGGATCCTCTGTGAAAGCACTCTCCATGCCAAACCCAAATGATTTGTCTGCTGTCTGCTAAACCTTTTTTCTTCTAAAGGCTTAACCCTAGTTACGCACGTACTGCATTTCCACAGAATGGTGTATCCCCGTTTCATATAACAAAGTTTAATGCATCCCTGAAAGCATCCTTGTCACTGATGTTATCAGCGATAAACATGGCAGGCTAAGGATATTTTCCCAGAAGGGCTCTAACAGTGCTTAATATAAGTTCCAATAAACCTACCTGTATGGAAATGAATCTGCTACTTGATGATGTCTCTTTCTATTCGGCTGTGCAGGTGAAAACATTTCTCTTGCTGTTATTCCTTAGCGAGATACAACTTTTCTGTAAATAGCAATGCAGACGGATTTCTCACTTCTGTTCCTTCAAATCTTGAAACAAAGACTCTGGGAGCAACAGGCCATGGCTAAAGAACAAAAACTGGGTGAGGTTTACAGTACTCAGCATGATTTCTCTCATGCTGTACTTTGTTTTAGTGTCATGCAGCCTTTTCTAACATTAATCCCAGCAGCAACCCTGGAGGGTGCTTTTCTTAGCCCAGTGTCTTTGTACAGATGGAAGAAGGATGAGTGATAAGAAACTGCATAGTTACGTAGAAACATAGCCAATGGACTACTGCCCAATATGTCAATATAAATGACTCAAATTAACACTGAAACTGAGAGGAAACCTTTGGAATAATAGTAGTTCCCTCCTGATATGGAGAAAATGGCAACCAACAGAAAAATGGGTGCATTGCAATGCAGCCAGAAAATTAGTGTGCTGCAAATATTTTTGCTTTCCTGTCTTTGAGAGTCATTGCAACTTTTTGGAAGACTTAGCATAGCCATGAAACTGTCTACCCTTCAAGTTATCACCTCACTTGGATTATTGAGTACAGTTCTGGTGTCATCAATATAAAAAGGACATGAAACTGTTGGAACAAGTCCAGAGGAGGGCCACGAGGATGATCAGGGGACTGGAGCACCTCCCGTATGAAGACAGGCTGAGAAAGTTGGGGCTGTTCAGCCTGGAGAAGCGAAGGCTGCGTGGAGACCTCATAGGAGCCTTCCAGTATCTGAAGGGGGCCTACAAGGATGCTGGGGAGGGACTCTTCATCGGGGACTGTAGTGACAGGACAAAGGGTGATGGGTTCAAACTTAAACAGGGGAAGTTTAGATTGGATATAAGGAAGAAATTCCTTACTGAGAGGGTGATGAGGCACTGGAATGTGTTGCCCAAGGAAGTTGTGAATGGTCCATCCTTGGCAGACGAGGCCTTGGGTGACATGGTTTAGTGTGAGGTGACCCTGCCCATGGCAGGGGGGCTGGAAATAGATGATCTTAAGGTCCTCTCCAACCCTAACTATTCTATAATTCTATGATTCTATGCATAGGAGAACGAAAGGGATGTAAAACCAGGTTAGCATACTTCTATTTCTGTTTAGCAGAGTTTTGTTGAAGGAGATTCAATAATATGTTCATAATTTTATGTTTTGGACTCTGAGATTTCTCTGTTCATGTAGTGCCACAGTACTGGTGCATTGGTAGACAAGAGGCAGGTGGTAAGTATTCAGGTCCTGCACATGTGTCACTGCCTTAATAGTAGATCATGAACAGGTCCACTGGTGTGATCAGTGGATAAGCAGCTGCATTTCACTCTTTTAAGCCTCAAGTCCAGTTCAACACACGATGGAAGCTGACATCAACATTTTTCACTGTTGAAAATGCTACACTGCTTCCTGTCTGCTCAAAAATGAGTATGTTGCATTAGAGCATTATTGCAAACCAATTTTTGTGCGAAACTCCATCTGGCTAAAACCCAGTGCATATTTTGCACCTTCTGGAAGACTGTACATTGGATGAGAATGGAACAGAATAGAAAATTTCAAAGCTTCAACTTCCAACCTTACCTTTTTAAAACTCTCAGTTTTACCTTTGCGTCATTCATGACACCTTTGTTCTTTATTCCACATTCTTTGCATAAAAATAAGACTTAAAAAGAAAACTTCATTATCCCCACATCTACCTTACTGCACATAAGCTAAAGTATAAATTTCTTTTTTTTTTTCCTCTCTTTTTTTTTTCCTTCTGATTTTCTTCTTCATACAGCATTAAATCATTTTGGTTCCTGAGACAGACACAAAACTATATCATGTGACTATTGATTCATACAAAACCCCAGACACCTTACCAACCACCCCACTAAGGGGTTTCAAATCCAACAGAATTATTCCAGGATAAGTTCTAAGTATTGCATCTCTATTTAAATTAATAAATCTCTTGCTAAAAGACTTTCTTTCACGATGGTAATGAAGACACTGTCCTAGGAAATAATTTTAGCAAAGATTGATTTCTTAGTTTAAGATACTGGTCACTGAGAATGAATTCAGTAAAGACAACATTCAGAGAAGTAGAAATTGAGATTCACATCCGTATCAGAAAAGTTTACATGTGGGTTTGGGGTAGTTCTGTCAAGGTTACAGTTTAATTCCTGAAACAAGAATCCTTGTTGCAGGAAGATCATCTTTAGATTGGTGAGAAGAAAGTAAGAATGTTTCTTGGAAAGATATAGATGTTACTCTCAATTTCTATTTTTCAGTCACTTCAGACAGGCAAATCAGTTTGGCTAAACAATTAAATAGTAAGTGGGCCACAGAAAAATAGATAAACTAACTGTACAGGCATGTTGTCACAAGTCTTAGAAATACAGTAGATTAAAATGCCTTTTCCAAATAGGAGGGAAGAGACACTTGAACCTTCATCATCCACTTGCTCTGTGTGCACCCTATACTACTTGCTATTTGGATCTCAACAAAAGCGTTAAAAAGTCGCAATAGAAAATGGGAAAAACATCATTGTTACACTTGGTGTATAAGTGAGACATTTAGACAGACATCAGAATTTTACTAAAGTCTGACATTTGGTTCCCACTAGATATTGTCTTTAGTACACCGTAGCTTTTCTTCTGATGGGCAAATATGTGTCATTTGCTTCACATGGTTTTGAAATATTCTTTTAAAGTCATGTATGCACCATTCCAAGCAGAGAAATTATGCACACCAACTTTCTACAAAATATTAAGTGGAAACACAGTAGCATACTTTCAAATATCTTAAGAAGAAAGAAATTCTGAAAAGTTATTTGTAGCCAGCACAGCTGAAATCAAAGTTTCTCCCAATCTGTGAGCACAGAATCAAAATTAGAAGAGTCAAGTTATAAAAAATACTACTCCAGAAGAACAACACCAGTGAGCAACCCACTTGAAACTGTGTCCGTTGAGTGATTTCTCTTTCTGGTTCTGTTGTTGTTCAATTTAACAGTTGAAAATAAAGAGCAGGAATTGAGGAAAAATATCTAACTCAAAACTTAAATTTTGGTGATCAACCCTAAAATATCCCAAAAAGATAGTGTTTTCTACGTATCATGTCTTCTATGAGGTGAATATCCATCTTCTTTCAAACATTAGGTGCCCAAAAGATGACTTGCCTTCAGCAGTCCACCATTCTTTCTGACTACTGAACCCCTGAGGAAATGTCAGTAAAACTAAAGATGGATTCACAGAAACTTGTTTTCTTGTAACACAACAATTTTATGAGCCCATTCTGGCCTGACCAGATTCCCATATACCGCTGCCCTGCACCTTCAGGGGCTGCAGCTACTGCCAAACAGGGAGAGCTTTTACATGGAAAGGGTTTTAAGAACTCAAGCTTGGCCCAGAACACTGACTCTATGAGATTTAGGACTGCTCCAGCCCCACGTCATGGAAGTACTAATGGTTCACAGTATTTTATTCCTGAAAATCAAACTCTGATAAAGAGCAAGCCTGAGTTTAATACAACAGTGAAATCAACACTTTATATTGAGATTCAAACACCTATTTGATTGCTAGCTGCAGCCCCTGGTTGTTTTAACATCTATAAGTAAGCTTTACATGAGCAGAACCTCTTCTTTTTTTAAAACCTGATTAAATTCTTTTATTCTCAGCTTCCATTAGGAAAAAAAAAAAAAAAAAGAAAAAAAAGAAAAAAAAAAAAGCTTACTATAAGCAGAAAGCTGCTCACTAATCTTGAAATCTCCATGGAGAATGCATCTGCTATGGTGCGCTCTCTGATCTCACAGGTTTCCTACTGATCTGAAAATAACTTTTTTTTTGCTCATAATTTGTTTTACAAAATCTGTTGGGTTTTTTTCAGTATATCAAAGTAATAGCTATGAAATAAAGGCCCCCAAAAAAATCTGCTCTTTTATTCTGTCATAGAAGAAAGTTAATAGAAATAACCTGACTCACTCAGAGAACTGCTTTTACACCATTTATAAGCACGACCTTCAAAGAAAGAATAAACGCCTTTAGTGCCTTGCAATACCTGCTGTTGGACCTAAACTTGTATCAATGAAATCAAAGACCAGTGCTGTTTGGTGGACACATATGATGTAGGAAGGAGGATTCCCTCCCCAGGGCCTTTAAAGCAAATCCGTTCAAGCATCCTTGAACGCTTTGCTGGGTAACATGCTTTATCTCACCTCTGTGGAAACAGTCCCTGCCAGGAAAAGCTCCTGTGGCTCCTACAGAAAAGTCACTTTGTACCTTTGCCTTTGTATGATCACGGAGTGCCTCTGTGAAATCGGCCAGCAGCCCAAATTCTGCTGCAGGATAAGTGCCTGCTGCCACGTAATGATGTGCTGCCAGGACAATGCACATCCTTTCCTTTGCCTCAAGCCTGCTGGTTTACACTAGGACGTTTCATTTGGTGCTTTCCAACTTCTGTGCCATGAAGAAAAATGATAGTCTGTTCCTTTCACCCTGTCCATGCTATCTGTGATATCTGTATATCCGTTTAGACTTCCCCTCTTCTAAGAAGAGTCTATTTATCCTGTCATTGTTCTGGAGCTATTCCATGTCTTGTAACAAGGTTTTGCTGCCCTTCATCAGATCTATCACTCTTCCAGTTTCCTCTGATACAGGGCATTAGTGCTGCACATGTACAGCTCCAGAAGTGCAGGCAGCAGCTTGGCATTATTATCCCGTATGAAGACAGGCTGAGAAAGTTGGGGCTGTTCAGCCTGGAGAAGAAAAGACTGCGTGGAGACCTCATAGCAGCCTTCCAGTATATGAAGGGGGCCTACAAGGATGCTGGGGATGGACTCTTCATCAGGGACTGTAGTGACAGGACAAGGGGTAATGGGTTCAAACTTAAACAGAGGAAGTTTAGATTGGATCTAAGGAAGAAGTTCTTTACTGTGAGGGTGGTGAGGCACTGGAATGGGTTGCTCAGGGAAGTTGTGAATGCTCCATCCCTGGCAGTGTTCAAGACCAGATCAGACAGAGCCTTGGGTGGCATGGTTTAGTGTGAGGTGTCCCTGCCCATGGCAGGGGGGTTGGAACTAGATGATCTTAAGGTCCTTTCCAACCCTAACTATTCTATGATTCTATGGTTATTTTCCAAATCATCACGCTTTTGACTGCAGCTGAGGTAACTGTTGATGCAGAGCAAAGTGAGATGGAAATACTGCCATGTCCACCAATACCACCAGCTTTGCACTGGTAAAATCTCCTTCAGTTTCTGAGCATTGGCTGGACACATTTATGGATAGATTACTGCTGAAGGGGAGAGGATGATTCTGGGAGGAATCTGCATCCACTCAAATCATGGTGAAGCATTTGACTACAAACAAATGGAGATTATGGTTTACAGTTAAATGGATCCAAAAGCTGCCTTGATTTGAAAGCATACAACTTTGCAATCAAAACCCAGAGACAAAACAACAGATAACAGCATTGATCCATTCTCTTGCTTTATTTGAAAGCACATTCAGATAACAAAGTGCAGAAAATAAAGTCTGCCCGTGATCCCATCCATCTGGTTGTGTATTTAGAGGAATAAAAGAGGGCAGCGAAAAATGAAAATAATCTGTTGTTCCAAACCAGTGACAGCAACATGTCCCCTGGTGTTAAGCACAGCCAGTAAGTTAGGTTCTTTACTGCTTCATAACACAGTGTTATATGTTAACAACATATTAACTCAGCAACACACTTGAGAACTTACACAGTTATTTACAGGTTCACTCCATAAATTCTTTCTTACATTCTTGATTGCAGTTCCAGGACATTGCACTGAAACACAATGTGTTGGAAACCATCATGGACACTAACAATTGAATTTCATACTGTGACTTACAAAACTGTAGCAGTTTATGAACTCTCCCACCACTCTGACCTCTGAGGTTCATTAGTAACCACACTCATATCTTCCACAACACTTTGAGTTCCAGTATACTGATACAATGAGGTAATAAGTATTCTAAAACGTTCTGTATAAAATTTTTACAGCCATACACAGCTTGGAATATTCTTGCAACACCAACATGCTATTGCTGACACTTAAGCTGTGTAGTGCAGTAGGCCACTGAGAAGGTTAAGTGCATTTTTAAAAGAATATAATGAAGCAGAACATGGAGGAAACTGAAATCAGCAACAAGAACAAAGCCATCATCAGCCTTCCTCACCTTTATGCTGCTGACCAAGGTCATTCTTTATTGCAGTCTGTGCCTGTCCTCAGCAAGAGGGACCCTCTTAGCTCAAAGTCTGGTTGTCTAAGTCAGAGGTGGAGAACTAGACTCTAGACAGTGGTCAGTATGTCTGGCATTTCTTGGGTCCAACATGCTCCCATAAAACCAAAAAGACACTTTCTCCTTTCATTTCTATCACAGTTTCAGAGCATGGTCATTTCCCTGATTTCAGTGGGTTGTTCCTGATTTATCTCATATCTGATTGAGAGAGAAGCCCTGCCCCTGCTTACTTTCCCTTTTCCCTATGGATCCAGTCCCCTTACTGAAGGTGTTGTAAACCAAGTGGAACTCGAGTGAGGCTTGCAAGGCTGCTGAGTGGAAAATGTGCAAGGCAAATAAGAAGTGCAAGGCCCATTTTTTACATTAGAAGCTGGAAATAGATGTAGACCATGGACTTCTAAAGATGTGTGCACCTATTTTCAGCAGGAAGGATTCCAGTCTCCTAAACACAGGAGAAAGCTAGCTAATATGTGCCAGTGATTTCTTGCTCTACAAAACTAAGCTTAGACCAGTATCAGAACATTAAATGTGAATAGAATTCTACTGACAACAAACTGAAACAATAAAATAGCACATACACTAAAAATTACATTTGAAATAATTTCTTAATAGGACACACTTCCAGTACTAGGAATATCTTTCTGTACGATGAATACACCTATACTTTGAGGTGACAATCATACTTCAGTTACTTTGAGTCAGTATCACTAACAGTCTATTGATATATTTGTAAATTTAACTCTATTAGAAATATAATTCCTAAAAGTGAAAACACAGATCACAAACCACTAATAAATGTTTTTGCAAAGATAATTGTCTCGTGTAATTTCCCTGCGGGTATTTGATGTATTTTAATCACTTTGAGATTACAGATTTATTATCATATTCTCAAGAGCTCGATAGCTTGACTGAAAATATTTTATTCCAATAAATAGTCTATGGTAGAAATTACAGCACTTAATTTCAGCTTGAACTGCAAGTGTTGCAGAATGATATCTCTCTGAAAAGCTCATCTAATAACTGAGAAAGCAAAACTATTTCTTTCATAACAAAGTTTAACTTGGCTTCTGTATATGCCACTGAATTGCACCATCTTTGGATTTTGAAACCACACCATCAGAAGTGAAGTTCCCCTGTATGACAGGTCTTTTGAAGCTAGTTTCAGTGTATATATTTTAGCTGTCAGTACAGCGAAGTCAGCACTCATTTCCCCAGCAGTACAGATAGGTTCTAAGGTAAGATACTACCAACATTTAAATTAGGAAATTGTTCAGAAAAATCAGATGTCAGGACTAAAAATGGTCATTTAAAAGTACTTCCAGCTGTAAATAATTTCTGCTAGTGGATTAGCTACTCAGTTCCTGAATAGCTGGTCAGTCATGCCCTATCTTCACCCTTTAAGATTTCTTCCAAAGCCTGATGGTTCATGTAGTTTAGAAAGTCCCATCTGAGCTTTTCCTGACTTAGCTTCCAGCTTTGATTTCTCATTTTGTCACCTTCTGAATTTACAGAAGATGATAGAATAAGAAATCATTCCCTTCATTTACATTCATTCCGTTCATTTACACTATTATTGCCTTAAAGCTATTTGTAGACTGACTCTCAGAACTTTCCTCTTCTAGGCTACTTAGCTTAACCCTGCCACCTTCTCCTTTTAGCGTCAATTGCTTATAGAAGATCTTTTTTTATTTTATTTACCTGCTACGCTTCCTCTAAAGCTTGCCTTTGCTTTGGGGACCAGAACTGTGGGCAGACAAGCAGGTTCTCTACACACTGATCAGTCTAAGATAATGGCTTGTAATTCAGGATCAAGGATGCTCAGATGCTCCGGAGGAAGACTACTAGGTGTTGTAAATTACCTCCAAGTATGCAAAACCCTAAGGTAAAATGACTTTCTTGATATGTTTTGCAAGATTGGTAAAGAAAGAGCAAGACTCACATCAGCCTCTGATTTTACAATGCTAAGCCTCTGTGTAACCCTTTTTACAAACTAAAAAGACCTTTGCATCTCTATTTTCATATCTATTTCCCACACATATATATTTTCTAAATGTTTAATATTTTCATTAATGTAGGATTATGAGATTATGCTTGATTCAATGTAAATATTCTTCATCATTTAAAATGTATGTTTTATCAAACTCTGTATCCACCATCTATGACTGAAATATATTCTGTGAAACAAATTTGGTTAATGTAATGTTTACTTGATATTCCACAAATTTCTTTGTCATTTTACACAAAGACTTAGAGACCTAGTCCCAGAATTGCCTTTAGGCATGTTAGGTCCAAAATACAGACCAACAACGTGTGTTAATGACTCAGGAAACATACAAAACCTTTGCTATTTATTAGTATCTTTGCAGTTACCAGATTTTATACTGATCTTAGAATAGTTTTTTAATTGCAGTTTCCAGTTTTCTAGGGTTTTATTCTCTGCACACTTGATACACAAAACTACAGACAATGACTTATAAAAGCTTATTATACATAACTAGTGAAGAATGTTTTAAATTAAGAAGTAATAAAAGCATGAAAACCTGTAACTAAACCTTGTATTTCAAAAGATTTTGTTCTGATCTATAGGTCCATGACCTGCTCCACCAGCTACAAAGTGAAACAAAGGCATAACTGGGCAAGTGAACATCATGCTGGGCAATTACAAATATAGCCTTATCACTGTATGCACCATGTGCGAAGTGAAGTCATTCTGAAAAGCAAAGCATGTAAATTAAAGAAAGGTCAGTATGGAATACACAATGGCTCAAGAACATATGTAAAAAGGGTGATGATAATACAGGCCTCTTCTCTTCATTGCTTAGAAACAACTCTCCAGAAATTCTGGTTTCAGGTGGCTAAATTGGGCTGGAGAACTGAAAATATTTGTGCCACTTCAAAAGATGAATATGTGTAGGAAACCAATGTAACTGAAAAGATGTCAGAGCAGCTTTCCTGAAGGATGCAGATAGACATGTGTGAAAGTTCGCTGGCGGGAAGAAAAGGTAGAAGCACAACTGTAAAATTGATCATGTAGAATTAGAGAAGAACTAAGTGGTTGGTTGGTTAAGAACAATACAGATTTTTTCTCATTACTAAGATCACCCTGCACACTGGAGATGGGTCATCCTCCAGAAGACACTGTCCATCTGAGAAAAACATTCTATAAGAGAATCCAATTCACTAGCATTTGCCTGTCAATTCTCATACTGTCATACATGTAATCATACTCTCTTCATATGAAGATGCATAAATTTTCTTTTTCCTTTTGGATATCACAAAGCCCAAAATGTTATGCAAGGCTGCAATCATATACTGTAGGCCATAAACATTTTTAACACACTACTTGTTGGGTTGGGGTTTTTTCTTTAATATTTCAGATATAAATTTTGTTACAGCTGCATTCACCTGCATGGACAAAGGTTCTCTACTCTTTTCCCAAATCTCACAAGCATAACTTTTATTTTTTATGCTTTACTTTTTTCAACTTTTTCTGTCATAAAAATTTGCTTAATTCCCTTATTTCAAGTGTCTCTTCAAGTATTTTAAATATTGATAGTTCTACATTGCCAACAGATTTTCAATTCTGAGAAAAAGAGTTATGCGAATTCTTCATCTATGACTGAAAAAGGCCAAATTTAAAGTTTCCATGTACATGTTTCCCATAATTTCACTGTCTGCAACCTAACAATACAGAGTAGTGGCTTACTTTCACTGAGACAAATTCAGTGTTCAGGTCCGCCTATTACCTAAATAGAATCTTAACCTATGGCAGTTATTTCTTTCAAGCCACTGACAGTGAATTCAGATAGTATTTTACTTCTTGGCAGCACAGTCTAAATGTGCACATAGGATACATAGCAAAAGATTAGCATTTATAGCTATTGTACTTGATGACACTATTTTCATTGAAAAACATCTGGTTTAATGTTAACACATAACATGAGGAATTTTCTTAATACAACAAAGAGACTGAAATATTGAAAATGCAATAAAGAAACCTTCCTTCAGAGTAGCCATCTTACTCAGTCATCATAGTGAGCGTGCTTTACTTTGTTGGTGCTTTGACTAAGCTCAGATCACAAAACAGCAGAAGTTTGAACCCTGCAAAATATGTAGAAGATTTCATGAACAGAAAATGAGAGATTCACTGTCCTTTGAAGACTTCAGACCAAAGTTCCATGTCTCAGTTTTATATAAACATTAATTATGTAGAAGACATGTAGAGCACATGTAGACGACAACGCTGTCCTGACAAAACTGGCAAATGATTACCTTTTGAACCACCAGGCTACAATCTTCAATTCCATTCAAACTGGACCTTGAAAATTTAATCCATGACAAGGCATCTTATTCCTTTACCATTGTGATCCCAAATAGAGCTCAAACTAATTGTATGATTTGTTTTATACTAATGGACAACAAAGGTGCTCCAGTTTTATCATTCAATCAAAATTGACCCCAGAGCTCTTAGGTTCAGATTCCACATTTAAATTGCAGTACTGCATGCTTGAATGTTTATGTCTAGGTTGATTCAGGAAAACATCTTTCACTTTAACACATGCTCAGTATAAACACGTCTCTAACTCCTGCTCAAATTGAAGCTCTATTGTTTCACACAGAGCAAGATACTATTCAACCAAGGTAAAACTATGTCTTCAAACAAATATAATTATGGGACTGAATAAAAAATAATATATTTAAATAAATCATATGAAACATTTTTATCATCATAATGGAAGTTGGTAGTTAGAGTTTACTAAACCTCTGAACTATTTAAATAGCACATGTATCTAGTACATTCCCTATAGTGGAATCAAAAAATATTTTACCGTCCTTAAGAATATAAGATTCAGCCCCACCACGAGTGTGCATTCAGTTCTGGGATGACCCAACAGTAAAAGAGAACACCTAATTTAAAAAAATAAAGAGAAAGCCTTCCCCCATTGAAACTACAGGAAGGGCTCATGCATAAACTGTGAATTGATATAGCCTGAAATCTGACCAGACTAGTGGGCAACTTCTACAGTCTTACCAGCAGCTCTGTTCCAACTAATCTGCATTCATAGGGCCACAGTACATCTGCCTTACATCAGACCATAGTTACAATAAACATCTATATGTACCAACCAAAGTTTGCCTGGGTGATGAAAAGAACAGAAGCTGCAGGATGATGAGAAAGATTGTTAACGGCTTCATAACCAAATTTGGAAATAGAAATAAACTTATAGACCTTATACTGAAAGATCTATAGAAGTAATTCAAACTGTTAGGAAAAGTACTCAAACTGAGGAAAGTACTCAACTTCTTGGGAAAAAATAACACAAAACATTGTATAGGTAACATGGCAACTCCTTGTACCTCTGTGAGTTCTCCCAGTATTTATTCAAACTTCTTTTTGTAAAATATTGCTCTTCCACTCAGCTTAGGAAATTCAGTAAAATTCAACTTCTCCTGCATTGTCTGAATATCATTTGAGAAAATGGCAACTGCTTGTACTGCAGAATGGTAGTACTGGGACATGCCAACAAACATCAGAGTACTTTAAACCTTCATGATATTATTGTATAAAACAGTATTAACATCAATACAGATCAGCTACAAAAGAAGTTCAGTATGGCAGGGAATACATGTTAAACACAATTGTGAATTAACAATTTTACAAAAAGCACTATTAAATGTTAAACAAGAAAGCAATTGAAACTCATAAATGCTTTCTCTCTTTAAAAGAACAATTCAGCAGAAAAATTCAATCCTTGCAACTTTCTTTTTTTAACAAACAGTCAACACAAATCTGTGTGGAAGACTTTCTAGTGGTATTTTTTCCCGTATCATATTTTTCCCAAATAAATTACATAAAAACATCAAAATCATTATTTTCATCATTAAAAATCTGCTTATACTGGACTGCCAATTTTGAGTCAGTAGCGATGCCTTAAGGTCTAGAGCAATTTACCTTAAAGTAAATCCAAAAAAGAAATATAAGAAAATGGGAATAATTATGGCTCAGATCCAACACAACAATTTTGCCTGCCTTACTCTGCAGGTCAAGGCACATTGTTTTTCTATTGAGTGTATTAGGAACTTACAAGCTCTTTTTAGTAGGACTGTCATTCTAAATCATTCCTAATCCTTATGCTCTCAGGGCTTAGTGGTTAAAAATTTGAAACAACTGCACTTAAGAAAGATTTCTGTTTTACCTATCCTGTAACCTTTCTCATGAATCCCCTAGTTTTGAATCAGGTTTCATGCATAAGACTGAGGACAGATTTGTCTTCTATATTAGATAGTAATCGCATAAAAAATGGGGAAAAGTACAATATGAGGTGAAAAAAGTCAGTTCCCATTCAAGAAGTCAAACCTATCTGATTAGTGCCATCACATTCCACTGTAATTTTGGCCAGAGAATAGTAAAAAGATGTGCAAAATAATGATTAGTTCCATTTGGCTTGTATGGAGCTGATTTCATTTAGTTTCTGCTTCCTTATAGCAAAGTCATCCATGATTCCAAATTGTTTAAATAAAACTAGCATCTGAGCAAGAGACCTTTGCTCTCTCATTCACAAATACCATCTGTGGTGTATGAGTGTGGCACTTCAGGTCTTGCCTTGACTAAACACAAAATATTTCTGAATACTGAAAGACTGAATTCAAAGTGGTTTTCAAAGTAGCCACTGGAGTTGGAGAGATATTCACAAGGGATAATCAATGGGCTAAGGTTTCTCCAGTGGGTGATTTGGAGTCCTGATAACTGAAGCTCCAATTCAGATTTGCCCTCTAAGGAATCCTTTCTCTCATGCTCTAGATCTCCAACAATTGCAGTGGGAATCTAGAGAGTTTAGCTTTAGCAAACTAAAACTAGCCTTTGTGAATACTTCCCTTTCTATGAGGGAAAATATTATCCAAGCTATCACTTCTGTTAGTGCTAAAAAAAAAAAAAAAAAAAAAAAAAAAGTATTTTAAAGCCTCTGAAGTGAATATTTTTTATATATATAAATGAATCTTTTCTTTGTTCTTCCTCTGAGTACTTCAAATATTTACTCAGCAATAATCACACTATTTTGATCAGAATTGAAAGAACTACACTGTACATAGGACTAGGGAGTAAATAAAACTGTCATCATGTTTTAATTTATTTACAGAAAGAGGATCTTGAGGCAGTATGATTGCTTGTCATCAAGTTTTCGTTTGCTATATGTGAAATGAGCCTTCATACTTCCAGTTGGGTTTCGTTCATTGCCGTCGAGTCTCTGTGTGCAGATATGGTATACATCCTATGGGAAGGAGAAAGCACAACAGTTTGCTCATACCAAGATGACAATTAAGTTCCTAATTCTGGGAAACTATTTTTCCAGATAGTTTTGTTCACTGCACAGTCCTAGGAAAACCAGTTTGCATTCAGCATGAGGGACTGGGTGAAAACTCCTTCCTCCTTCAGCTAAACACAAACACAGTTACCAAAGATTCAAAGGAGGCTACTTTAGAGTTGCTTCCCATTTGTCCAAAACTGCAGAAGGGCTTTTGGTAAACTAGAAATTCAGCACCTCAAACACAACATATATAATCTCTGTAAGTTCTGCAGATGAGATAAATTTTAGTGTAAAACTATAGCACAATCTGCTAAGGAAAGTTGTGAGAGCTTGAGATATCAACTCACTGTTTGAACAATACATCAAAAACTGCAGGGATTGGTAAGGGAATAATAGAAATTATTAAATGAGCATTCATGCCTCTAATAAGTACGTACTGCCGCACATATGTTCTAGGCTTTTGAAGCAAATTGCTGGAATTCTATGGATTCACCATCACTTACATGTGTTAGGGCATTTGTGGCCTTTGTACCAGCCTACACTGTCAGATTAACACCCATCATTATCTCATTATTCAATCACAGAAGATACTTGACTGACATAAGACAGAACTAGAAGCATTTTTCCTCCAAGTGCACAATCAGTGTTTTCAGGAACTCCACTGGTGGTCAGCACCAATTTGACTGGAAAGTTGTAAATAGAAAAGAGGTCTTTTTAGGAGACCTTATTACTCTATTTATTTGGGGTTGTGGTTTTGGTTTTGTCTGAGGTTGTCTGGGTTTTTTTGTATGAGTGGTACCTAAAGGGTGATTGCCTCTCCATGCTAATTCTGTGGCTGAAAGTCATAGTATAAGCAGGTTAATTATGTTATGAATTAACACAATTCTCTCCCTTTTGTTTATCTAGCCATGGAGGTCATCAACAACTTCTGGAGGTAACCAGATAGGATGGCATGAAAGAAAAGGAACAGGAGGACAGGACTAATCCAAACACTATTACAATAAATTGGACTTTTTTCCAACTGTATTAATGGAGTTACAGCAGGATTTAAAATTGAAAAAAAAAGCAAAAAACAAAACAAAACAACCAACCAACCAAACCAAACCAGACCAAAAAACCCAAACAAACAAACAAAAAAACCCACATCTCCTTGCTTCACTTTTTACACCTACAGTCACTTTACAAATTTCTACAGCAAGAAGTACCCTGAATAGTCCATGGTCAAAACCAAGAAATAAGAGTCAAAGAGCTGTGACTTTTGGTAGATCTTAGTTTGGTACTTTTTGGAATATTGTGTTCTTAAAGATACCCTACTTCTCAAAGAAGGAATTACCTTGATTTCTTCAAAGTGCTCTTCTTCAACCCTCCTGATCGGCAACAGGCAAACTTGCAATCAATGACCTGGTAAATAATTGGGTTGTACATGGCTGCTGACTTTGCAAGCAAAGTTGGTACCACTGAAAACTGAATGGGAACTGAATCCGGCTGCCCAAAGGCTGACCACACAGAGACCACAGCATAAGGGATCCAGGCAATGAGGAACCCTGCACAGATCAACATTGCCACCTTGTGAGAGGAAAAGAGAAAAGAGAGAGGATGGTTAGCATAGCAGTTTGACACTAGCAGCACAGCACAGAGCCAGGCAGAGTGTAAGGGAACATTCCACAGAATGGAAAAGAAGAATGATAACTCTCTTGAAGCATTTTTACAATATGAACAAAAGCTGTCACACATTTCTCTATCTAACATCTGTTTGTTTTCCTTTCACCTAATATAGAGCAGTCAATCAGTCTGTTATCACAGACCTTTAAAAATGCTGTAAGATATGGTTAAGCATGAGGAAACTAAATGAGCTCTCAGAAATTAAAATTGTTTTTTTTACATAAAATTTAAATTGCTTTATGAGAGTCCTTTCAAAACATACAGGCTCTCTTGTTTAGGATAATATATAACAAAGAGCTGTGAAAGTTTTTGAAAATCCTTGAAACCTTTTAATTTTATAGTCTCTTCCAATCAAATGTTCCTCATATTGTCAAAAAGAAACTCAGTCTCTTCTCCATTTTGTCCAAGCATGCACTGGGAAAACCAAACCAAACCAAACCAAACCAATGTTAAACACAAGTCTTCCAGATTCTGGGTTCTTTGAAATCAGATTCCAAAGTTCATAAAATCAAAGTCTTTGAAGGAGTTTCCAGGACTGAATTAGGTTCTGATGGTGTGTGGAAATAGAGGACCCTGAGTGTTTGTAGGTGAGTTTATTTAGGAGGTTATACTCTTGTTTATATCTGCCATGGCTGCCTCTTCTGTATCACTCAGTACCAGTCACTGAGGCAAAACCAAAGGAAAATAGTAAAATAAAAAAAGAGAAGATTTGCAACACCTTGATCTAATGCAGGGCTTCTTCACCTCTTGTAGGCTGTGCTTATGTCCCATAGAGAAGGTGTAAAAACCCAGTGGGACCAATAACCTGCCACAGGAATAGCAACTGGTAACAGGAGGAAGGAGAAGATTTTGATTAACTAGTGCTGTCTTCTGACAGCACCGATGAGAGGGTCTATGGACTACCTTCAATGGGAAAAATGCCAAGCCTTTGAATTCCTTTCAAGACAAACATGGAAAAAGTGAGCATAAAGTCATTCAATAAGGCATGAGCTGTAAAGTCTCTGGGTCCCCCTCCAGCAGATAAAAAAATTACTGCATTTACCTGGCTAAGCCAAAATTGAAAATACTGGTAATTTATTTGAGAGTGAGAATGCTAGTACAATGGCTAGGGTTTTTTCCTCTGACCTATAGCATGGATGTGCATTCCATTAGAACTCCATTAAAAAGCAAATTTCTGCTAAGCATTTCAGTTGCATTCCTGGAATGCAGCAAGAAACAAGAAAAGAACTTCCTTATAAGATGTAGCCAAAGGAATGTTTAGTGTACATATTAAAGAAAAATTGTTTGGGGCCTAAATTTGTGATTTGTATACTTTACTTGAACCAGCCTGTCTGCACTCAGACTGATACAGCTTCAAATTACATCATTCAATAGTACATCCTGAAGAACAGATGCCATTATACTGCTAGCATTGACAGATTATTACTACATCTAGACTGATAACGATACATGTGCACTCATTTGGAATAAGACAATTAGCAGGATTACAACAAGAAATCATCAGAAAGCACAAGGGGTTTGGATATTGCATAATCTTTTGTGGAACTTCTGGTTCCACCTCTTGATCTAATATTTTTTCAGAGGAACTTCATTGCTTTATGATTTTTGTTGTTGTTGTCTGTCACTGAAGAAACAGTGCATGCAAGCAAGGATCTCAAATGCAGCCTGTTTGTTATAAATTGTGCTGTGGGCTTAAATGAGTTACGATGGAGGCTCATTTTCCATATTTATATATATCCTGAGATACATTCTTCACTGCAGATCCAAGACAGAAGGGGCAACTACTACTGTTTCAACTCAGATCAAACTGAAGTTTTACATGATCCCTCCAGTAGGGCAAAAATAAATCTGCAACCTCAGATCAATTTCCATTGTTTTTCAAAGGAAAGGTGCTGAATAACCACAAAACTGTACCACATTGAAGCATTCCTTTTTAAGGGCAAATACATTTTTACCAGCTATATTGGCAGCACTAACCATACAGGTCATACAGCTGAGATTCCCCAATATGTTTAGACATAATGCCACTTACTGCTGCATATTATATAACTCTTAGTTCAACTTCCCAAAAATGTAATAAAATTTGATCAGCCAAATGAAAGATGCCACTCGTCTCCCTCTTGGCAGGGCTTACAGAGGCTGGTGAATCTTCTACAACTAAGAAATGTGGCTTTATTCAGTACAAGTTCTTATTTTGAGAGATTTCCTGGCACAATAACCAGTATCAGCAAGGATCATGTCTGTCACTATTGCCAAATAGAAAATAGATTCAATCAGAAAGGGAATATAGGACACCATCTGAGATGGAAAATTAATTTTATCACTTGAGTGCATTTTTATCAGCAGCTCATGGCTGAACCTAAACGATAAACTGTTTATATAAAAACAACTGAAATGTCACTGAGGTGACTTTGGTTTATATCTTCATTACCAGAGGAACATAAACTGTCTGAAAGTTTTATTTCCCTTCTACAATAATCGGCTTTTTATCTGTTTTTTCTGTTATAATTCCTCTGCACCTCGAATGCCTTAAATAATCCTTTACAACTGTTTCTGAAAGCAAAGAGAGATTTATGATCAGGATCAGAGCCACAGGGAAATGATATGGGTCGTGTAAGGTCACACAAGGAGGTCTGTGGCAGAGCTTAGAAGTGAATCATGATCTCAGGGATTCAAGTACTCTGATGGAAGCATAAAAACAGTGAAGGACTTCCTGGTATACCTGCTACTTAGAAATAAGCTGTACAACACAACCACAAGACAGAAGGTTTGACCACAGCCCCAACCAGCAGCACTTGGTATAATAATAGCTAACGAGGTACAAAGACACCCTGATTTCATACCTAAATGGGAGGTGAGATTTCAACACCAAATCATAGGAACAGATGAAAGGGTTTGTCCTTCTCACCCTCCCCGGAAGGCACAATTTTTGGTTAGACTCACATGCTTGGCTACCCTGAGTGTTTTGACCAGGGAACGCAAGCTTGTGATTACAATCCTATCGTTAGTGCTATATAGCTATTCTTCAGTTAATGCATTTATCACTGGCAACCCAGAAGAACTGCATATGTTGCGTATGAATAAACTGTACTATCTATATGTACTAGTAGAGCCTGTGAACCCAACTGGCTCTTTAAAAGGCAAGTCCAGTCAATAGGGTTTCTGTGCATCCAGTGCTGGGCCTATAGCTAGTTTTCATTTTTTGCCTACAGTACACATTTTAATTTTCCTGTAACAGTGCCCCATCACAAAATTATGTTTCAACTCCTGTCTTTTTCTGTCTCAACAGTAATGGAGAAGAAAGCTAGAAGAGCCACCTTCAGAGAATTTTACAATTGCTTAGCATAGCAGAGTACATGGCTGAAGATATCCTAGCATATTTCTACAAGCCATCAAAGCAAACTAAGTTAAATCTTCCTACCTACCTTGGTCAGCTTCATTTCAAGTATGTTACTATTCTGAATCCTGGTATCATAGTGAGCAACCTCTTTGGTGGATGATTTGACTTTTAAAATTATTTTGACATAAGAAAACACAATCACAGCAGTTGGGAACAGGAGGCAAAAGAAAAGAATGCTCAGAATAAAAGCCTGTCCAGCAACCGAAGCTTGTGCCAGCCACCAGTCCAGAGTGCAAGAAGTGCCAAATGGCTCAGGGGCATAGCTCCCCACACCAGCGAAAGGCACCGTAGCCCAGAATGTCGCATAGCCCCAGATTACTGCCAGACAGATAAATGCGTGATGTCTCTTAAGCCAGGTACCTGAAAAATAAGTCAAGAGTTACAACTTCAGGTCAATATGTATTTGACACAATTGAACATCTCATTTTACACATACAGTAGGATTTTTTTCTGCTGTTTTGACAGCAACTTTGTATGGTTCATCTTGCCTCTTTCTAGGTATAGATAGTGACCCCTGAGCTGGCTACCATTGCTGGCATTCTACCTCATGAAAAGAAATGCACACTCATATGGAGGGCTCCGCTTGACTGCATTTCAGATCTTTACTTCAGGCTGCGATGATTTACAACCTGGAAGAGTACGTACAAAAACAATACAAACAAGTATCTCAACAGCAATCATGGGAATCTTGTCTAGTAGTTTTGAAACATGCTTTGTGGTCTGTAAAGGTGTATTCATAGTATGAGGCCAGATGAGATGGGGTTTCAACCCAAATGAAGGACTGTCTTTAATTCAGCCTTCCATTATTCTGTGTGAAAGCTCACTAGCTGCAACTGTATAATGTAACTTAGTTATTTCCAATTCCTCTTGTCATATATTAAGTGACTAAAGTTTGATCTCAGGATGCTTCTCAACATTAATTATTAACCCAAGTGACTGAAAGACAAGGCTTTACAGAGCAAATACCATACCAAAGATTTATTTTTACTTTGCCATTCTTTTCCAGTACAATGAATCACCATGTGTGTACTATCAGAAGTATTTGTAACAGGTGTTTTCATGTATCCTTGCCCATTTTTTTTTTTTCATTTAATGCTATTGTCATGTTTGGAGTTGTAGGGTGGAACATGGTCTCCCTGCTCACCTTGCATACAATTCTAATTAATCTAGAAAAAGCTTCAGTTTACAAGCTTTCCATCATCACCTTTGTTCGACATGTTAGATTTAGCTAGGACTACCAAGTTAAAACCAGTGACTTATGCAGAAACTCAGATGATGGTATTGTAACAGCTCCTTCCACCTTGGAAGCTCTAATCTGTTTTCACTCCTCATCCACTGACTTTGAGGAGCTTTCTTGAAGGTTTGACAATGACTTAATACAAAGCCAAAGCAAAGAAACAACTGTGATTTGGATGTGACCAGTGCCCCTTCCCCACCTGATTTTATGTTTCCAGATTACTAGAAGGAAAATGAACACTGAATGACAAATTCTGTATTTGAACAGAATGGCTGAGAGACAGAAGGGTGCTTTGCTATGTTCTGATGTAGAAGAACAAAGCAACAAGGTGTTTTTTATATGTGAAGTCACCTTGATTGTTTCCTGTATTTTGCTGGGGAGTTAGCCTCTTCTAATGCAAAAAAAAAAAACATCTTCTCTAAACTGTGATAACATCTTTTAACTGTAAAGAATGGAGCATACAATATATTGTATTTAAGATATATAAAATATTGATGGATATGGTGATAACAGCTTTCATTGCTCAATTCATTTCATCCTCTCAGGTTCCATCTCCATATCAGATAGATGATATCACATTATGACCTATTAATAGGCCTTGATAGACACAAAGTGATTTATCTATGAGTGATTACTAAAACTCATAGCTTAGCAAACAGCAAAAGTGATATATTCAACAATACAAATTTAGCTGGGTTTACTTGGATCATGAAAATATGTTTTTCTTATCTGTGTATTCCCCTCTATATTTAACAAAAACATTCTGAAGAAAACTGTCTAGAAAATTGTATCATGTAGTATAGATTTTCTATATTCACATAATACAGTTTTCTTTCTTACCATATGACAAGTGGCAGATTTTTAGGTATCTATCCAGGCTGACAGCTGTCATGGTAATGAGACTCCCACAACCAAAGAAGAAACCAGCCCATCCATACCAGCGGCAGCCCATCCATCCAAACACCCAGCGGTGAGAAAAGAAGGAAATGATACTAAAGGGTTTTCCTACAACTTCAAAAGGAGAAAAGAATGTCAGTTGACTGGTAACATTCATCACTGATAAAAACACCCTTTTTCAGAAAGGCTCATCTGGCCACAGACCCTAAAAAGCTTTAAGCATTCCCAAACAGAATGGAAATACCTAACTATTTTGGAGACTGTTCAGTGGCACCTTAGCTTATTTCTCCATTTGTAAGAGAAGGTAGTGCATTATGGAAGAAGTGAAGTTAGGTCATATGTTGTTGCACTTTCACCTTATAGCAGATTAGTATTATCCATATTCTTTATAAGTATCATGAAAATGAGAAAGTTTGGAAATTGTAATTTTCTAGTTCGAAATCTCCATTTCCTGATTTTATTTTCCTTTTGTCTCAGACTGGACAAACAGAAAAAAAATCAACTCTAATGGAACAGAAAACTCAAAAATGTACAATCTAGGAACATCAGCACAATTTACAAATCCTTCGTTTCTGCTTACCAGACTGACCTGAAATGTTCTAAGGCCTGAACAGCTCGACTGCAACATTCAAATAACATTAAATATTGAACTCCACCTTCTTGTGACTGTATTCCTTCCAGCACAGGAGTTGCCAGAGCGCCTGAAGGATTTGAAAGCAACTCAGCTGCCCTGGGCTGGTTTCCCTGGCTGAACCACACTGTCTGTAATGTTATGACAGCTCAGTGAATTGGTTTATAAACTAGTTTTGCAAGCTGTAATTCCCACAAGGTAACCTATTCATAGAAGTCAAGACAAAATTCTCTATTCTGTTGACATGATCTGTAGAAAAATATTTTGGATTGTTCCCCAAAATATTCCATCTCAGATGAAACTGATGAGAAATTAAACATTCTGTTTTCACTTTGAACAGAAAGTTGAAACTTTTCTATCAAAACAAAATCTTGAAGAAAATGGCCTTTGATTCATGATTGAAAACTCTTCAAAATAAGACTTATTTTTAAACACAGTATTTTGGGATTCTTTTCTTTTAGTCTAAGACTGAGCCTTCAGGCTGAGCCTGAAGGTTGTGCTCAGGTCAATATATTATGTCTGCTTTTCTTCAAGCAGAATAAATGTGCTTGAATTTTTCAAGCAAAAGTTGACCCCAGGCAAGGCTTGAAAAAAACCCACGAAATAAGCAAAGGCCTGGCATATATGCTAAGAGTCAGCAACTTTACCCATGTAAAGCATTGCCAGCTCCAAAAGCCAACGCACAAAATCAACTTTCTCTGCAACAGCTCAGAACTCAGAGCAGGGTATCAGTGTGAAACGCGCCTGATGACGTTTTGATCAAGTGGCTGGTGCCACCCTGTGGAAATCTGCAGGAAGTAGGGCCGCGGCAGAACCTGTTTCTTGAAAAAGGTGCAAAGACAAGGGTGTGAAATACGACGATTTTGGGAAAAATGCCATCTTCACTTCAGTCGGAAACAGAACACATCACATTTCTCCAGTTAAAGTCTTCCATTTAAAAAAAATAAACTAAAGAGAAGGGAGAAAAAGCAAGCATGGCTATGCCAACCACAGCGATCAAATAGATCATTTAACAGTGAAACTAGCAGCCCTCGTGCTAAGAGGGTTCCCAAATAAGCTGTAGTTTGCATGCTTGGGACATACAACTTACATGGTTAGGAGATATCTGTTTACATTCAAATATATAGCTTTGGAAATTCTCCTGAAACACTCTATCTCATTGGAGTGACTGTCATCAAAGTCAGATATGAGCCTTATAAAATAAGACAGACTTTTAAGACACAAAGGAGATGTGACATCACAGAAGAGGCAAAAAACTGGTGTGGGTTTGTTTGCGGTTTTTTTCACTTCGAAGTACTGCAAGATGGAAATAGTGTCTCCATGGCAGATATGCCAAAGAAATCATTGGGATTTATTGTATGGTAGCAGAGCAGAGATATTTATACTAAAGCCTTTCTTCTGCTGATTTAGTCAGTGCCTCCTTCAGAAAACCATGCTTACTGATCACCGAGAGGCATCAAAAGTACTGGAAGTTGAGGCAGAGACGTGTAGTGACAGCACAATTAGCCTCGATTTTGGGAGCCTGGGAGCCATCATTTTATGTAGTTCAGTGCTATTTTAGGTTTTTGGATGAGGGCAAAAGCATTTGGCAGAGACAAGGGCTGGAAAAGGGTGCACTGGACCTAAGGGCAGGGATCCTGGCATATGCAACCATAGGGGACAGATGACTTTGGGAGCCTGGGAACATACTGGCATTTATATTGCACTGGGGAGATCCCATGGTCAGCTGGGTCACATCAGGCTTTTATACCCATTAGATTGTCTGCCATCCAAAATGCCTTTTTTCAAAGGGACATCCAGTCCTCCCCCAGTATTTGCATGTAACCATGAACAGCTGCATGAGACTCATGTCAAGAGCAAAAAGAATTACCTCCAAAGGCTCTTGGCTCTGAAAGTTCATGCAAACGTTTCTAAAGCTCCCTCTTCTCATGCCAGGACAACCAGACTGCAGGGCTGAAATAAAAATCCCTCCACTTGGCTGAAATTATTCTTACTCTATAGACTGACACAAATGCTTATTTTCCTGACCCAAAGGTAAAGGAGAACGGTCACTAGAGAAAAAATTATTAGCTTTGGTAGGCTGATGGCCACTGGCAATTTCCTAGTATTTCCCTTCATGTCCCACCCTACTTATATTTGGCTAAATACGTATTTTTGAGGCACCTGGATCCATCCTGTTGCACCCTACAGCAAGAAAATATCATCTTCTTCAACTATAATACCACACTATTTTGTGGTTATTGTGCCAGGATGCACATGGGAGCTGTCTTTGAAGGCCTGCCCAGTGCTGGGGTAAGCAAGAGTTTTGCCTGATTGGTTGATAAATTCAACTCTATTTTTTCCTCTGTACTTTTCATTTCTTCCCATTATATCGTTCAGGTATGTTTTTTTCTATCCTTCTTTGTTATATATAAATAATAGAGCAGAAATATCGGTAGCAAAAGGCATTTTGGGCTCTCATGACTTCCAGAGGACTGTGTCTTGCTGTTTCCAGAAAGAATAGTGGGATAGTAAAAATGAGTGAAAATAAGACATGAATTTACCTGAAATGCCCAGATCACACACTGCTAAATTAACAGTCATTATCTCAGCAGGTCTCAACTTCTTTTTTCGCTTTGAGGACATAAAAATAACATAGCCATTTCCCAGAGTTGAAAGAATCCCTATAAAAATCGAAAAAAGAAACCAAATCAAATTAGGATTCTTCTCAAAACTAGCAATATCACACCTTCCTTTTGATATTCTCTGATATTTTTGGCCTGAACCTGTGGTCCCAAGGATAGGCATTTTACTCTGACGCATGTTCATCTCATCCTCATTACGCAGCTCACAGAGACATCAGCTGCAGGCATCTACCTCCCACGACAAATACTATTTTCCCCCTCTGCAGCAGGACACTGCCTTCACCATTTGAGCCTGCACAACTATCAACTAAATGCACATAATAGAAATTCTGTAATTCCTCTGCTTCGATTAATCTCATTTTCCTCACAAACATTTACACAACCATGAATGAATGGCGGTATTCTGGCATATAGACACATTCTGTCATAGAAACAGAATGAAATTTTATCTGTCTGTAATCAGAAGGACCCCAATATCTGACCCACCTTAATTTTATTAATTATTCTAAGCAGAGATTGAGGGATAAATTCCTAAAATAATGTAAGTTAATATATTAATATTATATCTTAAATTATAAAATAAATATTTATTTCTATCACAAGAAAGCAATTATAAAATATATCTGATTTTAACTTCCAGCTGGAATTCAGTGCATAAGGAGGGATCCTGTTCATGTTGACTGACACCTTTTCTGCATGTTACCACCCAAGGGCCTGCAGGGACCAACACTGCACGTAGTTAATCAGGCATGGATTTTAATCACACTGGTACCAAAAATTGCAGGGTTTACAGTTCCCTTAAAGAAAACTGTTTCTTCACTAACTCATGTCTGAAAGAGTTTGAGCCCAGAGTGAACTTTTTGCAGTAGAAACACAGGACATTATCACTTTCAGGAAGCAAGAGTCATCCCCAAAGGTGAACACACTAAAGGGACTACAGCCCATGGAGGCTTCGACCATCGCAGAGGAGGAAAGTAAGAAGGAGGGAGACACAGAAGAAAAGAATGAAGAGCAAAGAGTGGCTATTCCCTACCAAAGTGACCTAGAACAGCAATGAGGGAGATGATATTGGAATGAAGTTCTGCCTGGGAAAGGGTGAGGAAAGGTGTTTTCCCTAATTATTTTATGTTTGTCATCTTTGTTTCTCACTACCCAAATCAGAAATTAAATGTTAACTTAAATTCCCCATGATGAGCCTGTTTTACCCACAGCAGTAACTGGTGATTGATTTCCTGTCTTTACCTTCACTCTGTCGTTATCTCCACTGCTTTTGCTCTTCCAGTTTTCTCCCCAACCTATTGTGGGGGCTGTAAGCAAGTGGCTGCCCTGGGTGCTTGGCTACCAGCTGAGGCTAACCCTCCACACTGCTATTAAAGTTCATAAATAACCCAACTTCTCTCTGTCAATGAGGCAGCAAAGTCACTCCTTGTGATGCTTTCCTACACATGGCTTTGATGGTCAAACTCCAATGTACTCCATGTTTCAAAAAGACCCAGCCACACAGCAACACCACCCTCCTTAAATATTGAAACTTTGAATACCACATAATTTTCATCAGAGTCTTCTGGGAGGCCAGACCTCAGGAATTAAGTGGGCATTTATTTACTCTGGCCTAGCAATGGAGCAAACCCCTTGCAAGGATGCTCACAAAACCAAGAAACCCAACCTGGGAACGCTCCTGAGGCTGACAGAAAAATGGTTCCCAGAGGCTAGAACCAGACTGTTTATCAAGAAATATGTGTATCTGTGGAAACAAAAAGTCTATCAAAGCCAGGAGAAAAGTACTTTGATTTTGAATTTTTCAGTAATAAATTCAATATTCATCTAACCAGAAACATTTGTTATTTATTTACTGACAGTATTGCTTTCTGTATTATTTTTAAAAATAAACAAGACAGAAGCTGGCTTATCATTAAATATTAGCTTTTCTCAGCAAATTTGATTTATCCTTGATGAATGAAATCTAAAGATCTTTCTATTCTTAGAAGGGCATGTAGTGATAAGAATAGAGCTAAAGGCTTTAAACTGACAGAGGAGAGATTTAGATTAGATATTAGGAAGAAGCTCTTCCCTGTGAGGGTGGTGAGGCACTGACACCGGTTGCCCAGAGAAGTTGTGGCTGCTCCAACCCTGGCAGTGTTCAAGACCATATTGGCCGGAGCTTTGAGCAGCCTGGTCTAATGGAAGGTATCCCTGTCCATGGCAGGGAGTTGGAACAAGATGATGTTTCAGGTGCCTTCCAACCCAAACCATTCTATGATTCTGTGATTCTATAATTCTTATGGCTTTAAAAATTTAATCTGAATTGAAATCATATTAAATATTTTCTTCCTTGAAGCTAAGTGAATGAATCTCAGCATTTTTTATGTACCTTAATCCTTTTCTCTCTGAATACCATTTCTGTCTCGTTATATTTAGGATATTCAGAGTACCAGCATCCACTTTAAAATACCTTTCAAAAGCGCCTGATGTTTTCCTAAATCTTTTTCGACTGGTACTCCAGAGATGTTTTCATCAGACATGCCTCTGAAGCAACTGCTCATTATTAATAGCAATATTTCAGAGAGCACCAGCCCACTGACCTCCTGATCATACATCTAGAAGGGGTCCAGTGACATTTTAAGTTGCCTTTTGTCTATACCTGCATCTGACTGGTTTTGGTTGGGATAGACTTAATTTAATCGCATATCTGAATTCTTTTCTTAACTGCTTGGTGGTGTAAACTCTGATATCCTTAGGTGAGCCATCTAATACTTCATTTTCCCTATGATTACAAAGATTTTCCTAACAGCTAGCTGAAGTCTTCTTTGATGCAGGCTCCCAGCTCTGGTAGGTGCTGGCAGGCTGTGTGCCTGGATTGGAAACAGGGAAAAAAAGGCACATCAGATATAAAATAAAGGCTCTTTTGCAGGAGCAAGGGGTCCATGACACCATAACACTATTACAAATATACTAATGAAGAGCCAAAGATGCTATAGCTAAAAATGTGACACCTACAGAGAAAAAGTCAGGCTCAGAATCGCAACCTGCAGTGAAAGGTGAAAGTGTATAAAAGTAGCAATTTGAGCAAGTAAGACTCCAATAATAAGGATCCTTTTCTCCAATCTGACAGCAATGTTAAACCATCAGAGAGAATTAAAAAAAAAAAAAAAAAAAAAAAAAGGATAGTTCAGGATTTTGTTTTCAATTAAGCTGTTTCATAACGCACTGAGGAAGTGTGCAGCAACAGTTTGCAAATCAATAGTTACTTGCCATGGGGTTTCAAAGGAGCTGACAGCCAGCAGGTCTCCTCTCAGTAGTTAGTCACCCTACCCGAATGTACAGTAAATCAATCAACTCAGTGATGAAAAAGCTAGCAGGAGAAGTGACAAAGTAAAAAGAATTGGATCGTTATAACCGTGGGTACTGTTTGATTAAATAATACATGTGGAAATGAACTAGTTAGGTGAAAGATCACACATTTACAGAGAATTTCTCATAGATTGGTTAAGACTCCTGGTTTTCTTAAAAGACAAAAGAACTTATTTTTATATTTTCAAATAATAGGGATGCTCCATCCCTGTCAGTGTTCAAGGGCAGGTTGGACGCTGCTTTGAGCAACCTGGTCTTAGTGGAAGGTATCCCTGCCCATGGCAGGAGGGTTGGAACTGAATGAGCTTTAGGATCCCTTTCAACTCAAACCATTCTATGATTCTATGAAACCTCAATGCTTCAGCTGGACAACCAGCTTGACCCTAAAAGCTCTGCTGAGTTTGCTGATAAGATCCCAGCCTTGTTCACTTACTGTGTAGCTTCCTCCCACAAAATTAATTGCTGAAGTAAATTTATTTTAAACACACTTGAACCTTATGCACCTCAAGCACAAAAAGATGCCCAATAGCAATCCTGGCTTCCCACCTTTCCACAGCTAGTCCCTCTCTCCACTATCAGGATGTCCACACAGGACATCCTCAGGAGGGACCACCATTTCTTGGAAGTGGCCTGCAAAAGAGTAGGGGACACAGTTCAGTGGTAGGTGACAACAGACAAGTTCGGTCTGAACCACCAGCTATAATAAAAAAAACCACAGACATACCCTTGCTGGGCATGGGAGCTGAATGCTCAGGTTTGGTGTTCCACCTTCTGCAGATTACAGATTTAAAAAGTAAATGTGCAGTACTGCAGAGTTACCCCAATGCACAACTGTGCCCAAGACATATTTGAGCACATTGTTTTTGCTTACTGCTTTGGATACCTGGGAGATGTGGTCAACGATAAAGTTGCCAATTACAGCAAATTTATATCTTCAGCAA
The DNA here is from genome assembly GCF_963264785.1 of Psittacula echo. Lineage (NCBI taxonomy): Eukaryota > Metazoa > Chordata > Aves > Psittaciformes > Psittacidae > Psittacula > Psittacula echo. Next base: position 102,885,223 of record NC_137738.1, read on the forward strand.
GCCTGTTGAGAAGAACTTGATGTCAGTCAGTATTTTGACAGAGCAAGGCTTCCTTCTCCATCATCTTCAGACCCATGATCTACCGCAAAGAAATCTGCATGGCAGTGCTTCATGTCCTAACAGATATGTGGATGCTTTGAACTTCCAGAAATCAGCTTAGTGGAAAGGGAAATTCAGGATTATTTTTGTTTGCAGAAAGTAAAAAAAGTCACTAAGAGATTTACCTGGGAACAAATTCTCATATTTTTGAAAGCCCAAGATATTATTAAAACGTTGCTCTCCACCTAAACATTAATGAGTAATAAAATATGAATCTGCACACTAACAGGAGCTAATAGTGGCATCCCCAGAAACTAGCCCAGGCTTGTAAGGCCCAGGCTTGTAAGGTGCAACTCAAACAAGAATCATTAGCCCAAGAAAATCTTGGGGGAGGTTTGTAAGAAGAATGTGTTTAAAGACTACTTTACCCCATTTATTCAGAGTACAGAAGACCTGACATTGCTCCTTCCACCAGTTTTCATTCCCTCTCTTGGTGTTTAGCCATCTGACACCGAGAGCCCAGTTTGGTGTAGCAGTTGTGTGTCTTTGGCTGAGCTTTACTGAGAAAATAGCTGTTGAGCTAAAAACTGTATAAACTAAAACCGTAAAACATAAGGAAACCTAAACCATAGAAAGAAGTGTAAATATTGAGGCAAGTATTGACACAAGAAAGATATAACCCTGCTCACCTCCATAAAGTAAAGAAGGTACATCGGCAAGAAGGACCGGTTTATCCTCAGAAGCAATAGACACCAGTATTTTCCAGCTGAATGACAACTCCTGCACATATGAATACTTAACATAGAAATCAGACCCAACTATCCTCTGTGTGCACAGACCAATAAATGATTGTGTTTGTCCTGCTTGCAAAGTCACTTTGCAAAGAGTAAAAGATCCCAAAACAAAAGAGGGGGGAAGGGTTTAGGCAGAAAATGTTGTTCAATGTAATATGTAACAGAGGACAGCTGATGCCAGGAGCCAAGTAAGATTCAAACAAGCACATCTGATAAGCACCTCTGAAGATGTTCTCTTTGCTGCGTAAGCAGAGAGAGGCTTTGAAAACAGGTCATAAACCTTACATGGCATAAGGGAAAAGGGAACAATTAAAATGCAAGCTAGTAACCTATCACTAGAGAAAAGAAAAAGAGAGAGTATTTCTTCACTTTTTGCCTGAAAGCCTACTGCTAGTCACTTCTGGCTACCTGGAGCAGCACTGTCTATTGATGCTGTTGACATCATATTTCTATCACATTCTCTTCTCTCCATCCTGGATTTTTCTTTCTAGTATGAAGAAATATGTAATTACACATCTAATGCACAGAAGCTTCTGCCTTCTTTGTGAGTGCCTGCAAGGATGCAATGGCTTAGTCATATTTCAAAGATGAATTACAAAATCATTACCAATTACTGTCAAATAAAACCCAGCTATGATGTCAGCTTCTTTAGAAAGCTTTGATGCAAAGGGGTCTTCCTTCTGGAGATAGTGTGGGAGGTATTCTTCCTGGGAGGAAGTATTGTGATCTGATGCCATCCCATTCATGTTGAGTTCAGGGTCTGAAAAACAAAGAACAGTGTCTGAAAGAACAAAGTTTGAAATAGATCATGTCTGCCACAAGAAAATGCGAAGACATTTTTGTTCATATACAAGATGCATCCTCCTGTCTTCATTTCTTCTCTGCCACTTCCCAGGGCATTTCAGGATCCAGTTGAAAATTTCATAAAGCATCCTACCATGATTTATTTCACATCTTACTTTAACCCAAGAATGTCAATATTTATATGGCATCCAGCACAGTAATCCATCTGAGCAGTACTTAGGTACCACTGTCTTGTGGCACTCAGACAAGGGTTCCTGAAGCACCTTTTGTGAATATCTTAAGAAGCTTCATGTTTCCAGCTGGGTGTAAGAATAACCCAAGACTGAGAATACAGAAAAATGAAGCAGGGCAATTGTTTGTGTCTGAATAGTTTCATTCCTCAATGTGTTTAATGCATACTGAACTTGTCTTTATCTGTACACACTGCTCTTGTAATCCCCAGAAACTGGGAATTATCAGTAAGACAGTCCCAGCAATTTCTACATATCCTGAGGGGAATTATGTTTACACATTGTAGCTCTACAAATTTTACAGTTCAGTGAAAAGCTACATCCATATTTTCTCCTTAGAGTTATTTAGGTAGTGGGGTCTGATGTAAATAACCTTACATGGCTCTGTTTATAAACAGTAATTGGCTATTACAGTTATGAAAAGACTGCAGGAGTATTAAATAATAGCCTCATCTAGGCAAGCTTGTTGAGATCTTTTTCCATTTCTTTTTGTGTGGAAGTGGGCTATGGAGGTCAAATGTGATAAGATCAATAAAGTGAACCCTTATATAGGAAAAGGCAGACATCCGTGAAGTTACTCTTCTAGGAAAAACTGAAGAAATAAAGTGAGGTGCTCTAGCATAAGATATAAACCATTTTTGTGACATTTGAAACCACCCAGCCAAAAGCTATTCAGGACATTTGGTCATCCCAATTCTCCTTGTCAGTGCTTGGTAGGGCAGGAATGGCACACAGGAACTTAGCACTTGACTCCCAGGACTCCCATACTTTTTACTATTTTCTACATCTTCTGCACCTTGGAGGGCTGCATCAATAACAGCCCTGGATAGCCAGAAATGTAGCAGATGACACCTACCTATACCTAAAGTACCCACAACCCTCTCCCTGCTGTTCCTCTAGCTTCAGAAAGAAGATCTTATTTAAGGGAATCAGATCATGAAGGCACACTGCCACTCTAGTCATGGGAGAAGCCAAAAGGTGTCCCAGGCATACGGCTCCAAGAAGCACTAAGACTTTAAAGTTTAGCAGCTTCATTACGAATATTTTTTTCCCCAATAAAGTTAAAAAATAAGCAAAGCCTGATTAATTAAAAAAAAAAACCAAACCCTTAGGTGACTTCGTGAGTACTTTTCTCCTTCCACAGCTCAGCAGAGCAAGCACTCAAATTATTCACTGCTGCAGGTGGCAGGTTTGATTAGGTACCATGATATGGCAGCCTGGACATGGGCTGAAAAGACTGTCTTGTACAAAAAGGTGGACAAAGGCATGAATCTGGGAAATAAAATAATCAGACTAATCATCGTTTCCATCCAATTATAGCCACAGGTCTTGAACCAAATTCCATTTAGCCTTTAAAAAGATCCTGATACTTTTCTCTCCCCCAGCTTGCATGGTACCACAACTCTTACATTGTTGAAGGATTTGAACCATATGGGTGGATGAAGTGATGCAAATGGAAAAGCGCATCTGGGACCTGTCAGCACGATTTGGATTTGATATAAATAAGTATCAAAGTGTTTGAGGGCATGTTTCTGTCCCTGAGCCACACTAACATCTGCCACTCAAGCCAATATTAGGTGGCTCACAAGGACATTATTGTCCAACTTAGAAGCATTTTTTTTAAAAAAAAAAGCTTTAAAGAGAAGATTCCAAAAGAAAAGATTCCAACTTCTGCATATGTTAAGTCCAGCCAGAAGCCCAGTCATGGGAATTTTTAACCTGCCTTAGAAGAAAAGGTGCAGGTTTCCCAAGCAATTCACAGCCATGGGGCAAGAGGAAGCTCTCGGTGATCCAACTGAACTGCTACAACATGGCAGATTTTGCTACTTCACTCAATATAAGTAGTTTACCTGCATGCTAATGTTAATGTTACAACAGACTAGTCCTGTTTGGTTGCTGAAAAAGAAGAACCTCACCTTTGTTTTAGAAAATGAAAGCACATTATTTCTCAAAGAATTTCAATAAAACCAAAGGGAGACTAATGTTCAGCTTTCAAAAAAGACAAAGAAACTTTCCTCTTTATTTTAAATCATGTCTGACAAATTAAGAATAAATTTCAGTTAGAAGAAAATAAAAACCAATTTTGTTTAATTTATACAAAAAGTGTTACAGTGACATATAATGGAGGATTTTAATACCAGACTATGGCTTTAAAATATGTTAATCATCCTGATTAGGCAGGAATTAATTCTGGCTCCCAAATGAAGCTTTACTCAAGAATCAAATCTCACTTTTAGAGTGTAAAAACCACAAAGAGATGTAAGTAACAAGGCAGAATAGTTATTCCTTTCATAATTTCAAGTCAAGAAAAGCCATAATCCTAATCAGCATGTGGTGCCTAAATGTTGGGTAAAACCATATGGAGAGGGATAATTTTTAAACCATTAAACAAAGCCTAGAAAATGTAAGGGATGTGCATTTTCCCAGATGAATTATTTCAGGAACTGAGATTCGAAAGTCTTGTTTATGCGCGTGCTTTTTTAAGATACCACAGCATTAGATGCCTGATAAAATTCATGAAAGTTCTGATCCACAACCCCTCAAAGTTAATGAGTCAGGGACAGAGACTATAAAATGTTATTTTAATATAAACTTCAGTGATCCATGCTTGCACCAATCTTCAGTGTTTGCAAGCTCCTGTGAACCTCTGAAACATATTGGGAAGCTACAGAGGAGAGGTACTAACCCTGGTTCAAATTATGCTTTCTTCCATGTGGCTCGGGCAAATATTGTCAGAAACCAGCAAAACCTGAAATCCTTAGCCTAAATTAATAAGAAAACAATCATGGATGCATTCAGTTTATGTAAGAACAGCCAAACTGGTGTGAAGGGACGAAAATATTTTTGTGACTCTGCAGGCAAATGTAGGAAATATTAATACTAAACATTAAAAAAAAAACGGAAATGTGTTGAAGCCTATAGGCAAAAGTTATTTGGTATGAGAGACAGTGGTATGTAGTATGTGCCACAGCAATTGCAGAAACTGAGTCACTTCAGTCACTGCAGAGATTCCTGTGTGAAAGTTACTGAGACACCAATGTTATAATGTGCTTGCAAAGAGAGCACAAGGAATGAGATATTATATTCAGTCAGGTAAGCACTGCAATTATTTGTAGAAGCAGATGAATTTACCAAGGGTTAAATGGTAGTGTAAAACGGAAGATGTCCATGGATCTAGTGCTACCTCATAAGAAGAATTAGTAGAGCTTATTGCAAAAGAATTAACACAGCTGAAGTGATAACATTATCAATTGTGTCAATTAAGAAAATAACTTTCTGCCCTCTCATGATATGTTAAAAACAATAAAACTATGAAAAACAATAAAATTATGAATAATTTTATCTTTGTCAGTAAAAACAAAAGCTAGAAGGACACATTAGTGCCAGACAAAGTTATTATCTTTTTAAGAGGAAAAATGGGAATGATCTTTTTCTTTAATTTGCTCAATTACATCTGTTTCCCAGAGTCTCCATAGCAAAGTTAGTCAGCTCTCAGTGTCTGCTGGATCCAAATTCATATTGTCAAATATCAGGTTTTATTCTAAACTTCTGTGTATATTGCAGAGCCCGTCACACAAGCATTGGCTGTAGAATTGCCTTGTCCTCCTACACCTGTCCTGGCTGCTGCACTGGTAACTCAGACCATGAGTCCATCACACCTGGTGACAAACACTGCCTCACAGTTTAAATACCTGTCTTTCAGTACTCATTCTTCTCCAGTTTGATGATGACTGTCAAAACTCATTTCTATGATGCACATCCTTAGCCAACTATTTCCCAGCAGTCCAGCTAACTGCAGAGTATTTAGCAATGTAAATAACAGTAACCAGAAAACTTATCTCAAAATAACCACAGAGCACAATAATAAAAGATTTCCTTAAGAAAGGTCTTGATTAAATTTCAATTTGGGGCTAAATTCTGAAGACTCAGGCTGTGGACTAGGAATCTGCCTTTTGTCCTTAGTAGACTTGTTTAACCACCAGGCTGCTGGTTTTTCAAGGGGAGAGTCTCTCACACGTGTTGAAGAGGGATCATCACTTTGAAATCATAAAGTCTAAATTTTAAACTACCATTTTCTACATTTCAGGTGCAAGTGCAAACTGTGCTTCAGCACATCAGACAGCTGCTTTTGTGCTAATAACGACAGAAAACAGTAAAATTTCACTGTCTCATATTTCCTTATAAGAGAATCAGAGAGCTTTTGGAATATCAACTTTTTGATTTTGATACTAGGAGAATACTTTACCCACCTATCGCACCCAATCAACATAGTGCAACACTGGAAGGACATGAGTAAGAGAGAAGCTACGCTCAGATCTGTGAAAGTAACACAGAGCTGAGATTTATGTCCCCCATTTCAAGCTAAACACCCCACTGCTAGGTGAAAGCTGAATTTTCAATTAAAGCTATTTTTAGGTGCTTCTGTTAACCTTCAGTCTTAAAAGTATGCAGTGAAACGTATTGCTGAGTTTTGAAACAACGCAGTAAGAAATAAATAAGTTAATATAGAAATTCACAAGTGGTATGTGAGTGTTGGTAGCTACTTTTACATTAGTAAGTGGTGCAGACCTACAGCAATAGGTCTACATAGCTGCTGATTATACGGTTATTATACAGTTTATTATACAGTTATTATGTTGTTATGCAGTTGCTGTTGAGGACTTTCATTTTCCCAAGGCTGTACATTTTTTGAGCACTAGAGATCAAGAAAAAAATAAAGAAAAGAAAATGCAAATACATGAAAATAACAAAATAGTGAATGATAAGACAAGTCTTATTTTAATTGGGTCTTTGATTCTGATTAATAAGCATAGATTAAAACCAAAGCTTTCAAATGATGTTCTGCAATGTAAGCACTTCATCTAACATGGTAGGCAACTGACAAGCACTGGAAAATAAACCAGTTATCAAGGACTGTTTTCTTCTCACTTCCTCAGAAGACTAAAGGATTCTACTTTGCAATAGGTCTCCAATGACCAAAGTGTGGGAACAGAGAGCACTACACCACAGCCTACCATCTAGCTCATCTACAGGCCATCTTTCCAACACATCCCTTGCTGAAAGGCCCTGAGTGCCTGCAAAAACGATTTAAAACCATAAAAAAAGAAACCAATCCACTGCTTCTTATTAGAAATGGACTCAAGCTTATTCCTGTGCTGCAGACATTCATATTTAATTAATAAAAAAAGTCCCACTTTTAAATAATATATTCTTTAAAATGGAACTGTTCCACTATAGCCAACCTCAGGAGATCCAAAATCCTCACTCAGACACTATAAAACAGCAATACCAAGCCTCGAAACTTCTGAGAATAATAATACCAAAAAAAAAAAGCAATTTGAGTATTTTTCTTTGGCTTAATCAATGCAGTTTTGCCAGCCTTACATCAGCTTTCCTTCCTGCTACCTCCTCATCTCCTGCTGCGGTGTTTCACCATGTCATGTGTTCCTTGGCCAGGTTCTTCTTGCCCTGAGGAAAAAAAGGACATGCCATCCCCCACCTCTTTCAGGAATGAAGCAGACCACAGAATAGCAGCAACTTTCCTGATCCCTCCTTCCTATAGAGAGAACACTGAAGGACGGGGAAGAAAAATCTCAGTTTTTCCTGCACAGCATCAATCACCAGATGTTTTTCCTAAAGTCTGGACAAATCCAGGGAATTTTCACCTGGGGCTGCCAAAAGCAGCAACCAGAATGTACCTGATAATTACCTGTTATTTATCAGGCACTGACATCTGGTTTCAGAGTTTTGTAGACCCCTCCATGGCTGGCACACTCCAGACACAGGATGAGATTTTCCGTGCCCCAAGCAAACTCCATTATGTGAGGTTAAAGTCACATCTACTTCTGCAGCATCATCTGGAGAAGACAGGAGCTTCATGGTAACTGTACCTCAGCAGCTGCAAAGGACTGATGAAGTCTGTCTAGGCTGTGGTTTTGTCCATTTCTATTTTGTCACACACCATGACTTTGTACCTGTCCGTCTTTTCCATTTTAGTGCATCTTTTGAAGGAGATTCTTACAGTCCCTTACTCTCCAAAGGGAGATGAAAGATCTGAAGGACCAAGAAGAGAACAACCCCCTGGTGCCTGCAAAGTCTCATCCCTTCTTCTACTTGATGGCCAATTTTCAGCAAGTTGCTAAACCTCTTTCCCCAGAAGGAAAACAGAGTGAATTTGTATCTACAGCAGAAGTGGGCTGGTGGACTAATGTGTGCTGGTGTAATGGTTCTCAAGCCAGTGATAGGAGCAATAATAATGTGTCCTACTGTTTTGGAAAATTACTATAAACCACAAGCTGTCCTAAGAGAAGTAAAGGCATGCAATGCTTTTATGAAGCAAGAATGAACTTATTAGCTTCGGTAGCAAGAGATTATGATTTTGTAGGTGATGTCATACTTGGAGACTTAAAGCTGGTTTTTAACCCAGGATAGCATTTTTGAAGACAACTGATTTATTTATAATGAGGAGATCAAAACCGAAATTTCAGATTCATCTCAGCAGCCTGTTTTCAATTATTGATGTGAAAAATCACAAGCATTATATTTTCAAATTGTGCATTTATACAGTTAGTCCTCAATGTCCAAAGGGCACATAACAACACCCACAAGCCTGAAGTCATCTGAATTTTACAATTTAATTGTGGGTTTGTTTTCCTATAGCTCAACAAAACAACAAATAATGCTGTCTTGCGGTATAATGCCTGCTAATATCCCTGACAGCAGCCAGATATATGTCTGTGTCCAGGAGCAGAATCTGAAGGTGCTGGGACATGTAAACCATGGAAAATTTCCTTCTTCTGAAAACAGCAGTATTTTTGAGCATGATGGGTACAGAAGCAGCCTCCACAACAGTCACCTTTGATTAAGAAGGGAAATCTTTTACCTGTTCACTCTGGCTGCTAAGAAACCCCCTTGCATATGGTTTCCAACAGGTCAGAACCACAATGGTCAATGATAATTTTGCATGATTGGGTGGTATTTCCAAGAGAGCCAACTGAGTGGTGGCTGCGGCTTTATACCCTGCAGAGGGCAGACACTGAGGAACAAAACTGTGGCATACAATCGTTACAACCCTTGTGACTGAAAAACAGGCTGGAGACAACATCAAGCAAACATGTACTCCTTATCTGATTTCATAGCAGGATAAAATCCGGTTATGTTGTTACGGATGATTGTCCAGCCTGTTCTTTACGAAGGAAATTTCACAGCCTCCCTAGGTAATTTTTTCCTGAGGTTAATTAGAATTCTCGGAAGGAGAAACTTGAGACCACCCAATTTTATACTAACTTACATCATTATATCAAAGAGACTAATTTTCCCCAAAAACGCTTAATATCTGATATACATAGATCCTTTTGGGGAAGAAAAACAGGGTAAATGTCAGTATTTTAGGAGTGTAATAACCGCAGATTCCATAATCTGCTGAGTTCAGCCTTGATAAAATCTTGGTAATGTTAAATGGACTATGAGCAGGGTTGGGCACAAAGGAAGACAACTCAAGTGCCTTGAACAGGTAACACACATGGAGAAGTGCACTTGTATGTTGACTATTGTCCCTGCTTCGGCAAGGACTGGACATCAGCAGTGCTTCTCAGGGACTCAAAAAAAATTGAAGGTTAACATGATATTATACCACAAAATATAAATGAAATGCAGGAGATCTAGGTGTAGAAAGATGAGAGGAAAGCAATGAGAGAAAGTCAGCAGAACCTCAATTCAAATTTAAGCTTTATCTGGAGAATAAAGGGTGTTTAAGAAGCACTGAGAAACTCAATTTGGGAATAAAAATTAAACTGAAGAGCCATGTAAATATTTGCTAAACAACAATACAGATTTCCCTTCTGCTTGGGTTTCTGCAAAGTGTTGTACACACCACCACCACAAGAACACGTTATGCAGCACCTTGCACAAGAACACGTTATGCAGCACCTTGCACCTGAGCCGCTGCCTACAGCAGAGGACATTTCACATGCCCTTGGCAAAGGTCATGGGTATGCAGCACCCAAAACACGTTCACAGCTTTCCCAAGAAAAAGAACACATATTAAAATACTCATTTCCAGTTTTGAGCCCTCAGTGATCGTCAACCTTGAGAGCTAACATACTAGAAGGAAAAGATCTCTGTTCCCACCACTTCCTGTGGGAGCCCTCTGGTGCATCAGAATTTCCTCACATCCATGTTTGAGCTCACACTTGCCAGGCCACACCTGAAATGCTGTGTTCTGTTTTGGTCCCGCTACACAAAAAAGATGTGGACAGGCTTGAGAGAGTCCACAGAAGGGCCACAAGGATAATTCAACTACTCGGCAGCCATGTGGGGAAAGGCTGAGAGAGCTAGGCTTGTTGAACTTTGAGAAAAGAAGGCTCAGGGAAGACCTTGTCACTATTTTCCAGTATTTAAAGGGTGGCTAAAAAGAAGATGAAGACTCCCTTTTCACAAGGAGTCCCATGGAGAAGACAAGGGGTGACGGGCACAGGTTACTCCTGCACAGATTCTGGTTGAACACAAGAAGAAAATTTTACAAATGAGAACAATCACAGAATCACAGAATCCCGAGGGTTGGAAGGGACCTCAAAAGATCATCTAGTCCAACTCCCCTGCAAGAGCAGGGTAACCTAGAGTACATCACACAGGAACTTGTCCAGGCAGGCCTTGAATATCTCCAACATAGGAGACTCCACAACTCCCTTGGGCAACCTCTTCCAGTGCTCTGTCACTCTCACAGTAAAGAAGTTTTTCCTGATGTTCGCATGGAAGCTTTTATGTTCCAGTTTACACCCATTACCCCTTGTCCTATCACTGGACATCACTGAGAAAAACCTAGCTCCATCATCCTGACACTCACCCTTTACATATTTATAAACACTGATGAGGTCACTCCTCAGTCTCCTCTTCTCCAAGCTAAAGAGACCCAGCTCCCTCAGCCTCTCCTCATAAGGGAGATGTTCCACTCCCTTAATCATCTTTGTGGCTCTGCGCTGGACTCTTTCAAGCAATTCCCTGTCCTTTTTGAACTGAGGGGCCCAGGACTGGACACAATATTCCAGATGTGGCCTCACCAAGGCAGAGTAGAGGGGGAGGAGAACCTCTCTTGACCTACTAACCACAGCCTTTCTAATGCACCCTAGGATGCCATTGGCCTTCTTGGCCACAAGGGCACAGTGTTGGCTCATGGTCATCCTCCTATCCACCAGGACCCCCAGGTCCCTTTCCCCTTCGCTACTTTCCAGCAGGTCAAACCCAACCTGCACTGGTACATGGGGTTGTTCCTCCCCAGATGCAAGACTCTACACTTGCCCTTGTTGAATTTCATCAAGTTTCTCCCCACCCAACTCTCCAGCCTGTCCAGGTCTCGCTGAATGGCAACACAGCCTTCTGGCGTGTCAGCCACTCCTCCCAGCTTAGTGTCATCAGCGAACTTGCTGAGGGTACATTCAGTTCCCTCATCCAGGTCATCAATGAAAATATTAAACAGCACTGGTCCCAGCACCAACTCCTGAGGGACTCCACTAGTCACAGACCTCCAGCTAGATTCTGCCCCATTGACCACAACTCTCTGCCTTCTTCCTTTCAACCAGTTCTTGATCCACCTCACTACCTGATCAAGCCCACACTTCCTTAGCTTATCTATGAGGATGCTGTGGAAGACAGTATCAAATGCCTTACTGAAATCAAGAAAAACCACATCTACCTCTCTACCATCATCCATCCACCTAGTTACTTCCTCATAGAAGGCTATAAGGTTGGTCAAACATGACTTCCCCTTGGTAAAACCATGTTGGCTACTCTCAATGACCCCCTCATCCTTGATATGTCTAGAGATGGTGTCAAGAATAAGTTGTTCCAATCAACCATTGGAATATTCTCCCCAGGGAGTGGTGGATTCCCCAGCACTGGACACTTTAATGATTCAGCTGGACAGGGTGCTGGGACATCTAGTCTAGGTCATGCTTTGCCTAGAAAGGTCAGACCAGATGATCCTTTGGGTCCCTTCCAACCTGATATTCTGTGATCCTATGAGTCACACTACTTATGAATTGCAGGGCACACACTTCTGCTCTCACCTGGGACAGACAGGACTATATTTTCTTGCAATAGCTTTCGTGGGAATCCTGGTGGCAAGCAGGTCTTCAGCTGTGTGAACCTGCTGCAGCAAAGTAACACTTACTTAAGCCAAAGATCCGGCTCTATCTATTTCCTAATCTTGCAGAATGAATTTGAGTGTCTCTATAGATCTCAGCCAAAGCAAACCAAAATAAAACAGAGCAAGCATTTCACAGGATCTGAAAAGGCTGCAATGGTTTTATTGAATATTTCTATAGTTCCTATAGCACAGCAGCAATAAAGCAGGTTTCACACTCCTGCTTTCTTAAGATTGACTTGTGAAAACAGCATGTGCCACTCAAACACAGGAGCTACATAATCAGGAGAGACTGTCTAGAAAAAAAGGAAAAGTAGTCACAGTCAAGGTAGGGTTTAGAGAAGATAAAAGTGGGGCTGAGTAACTCAGCAAGTACAATTTTAACCAAAAAAATAGTACCCCATTGGCAGCACCTCAGGAGAACAAGCAACAAGGAAAAGCTATGAAAAGATTATGAGCTAAAGAAGAACAGAAAGGCAATGCCAATTGACAAGAACGTGCAACTTTGGCTTAGGCTCCTGGAACACTTTTAGGTGGAGGTTTTCTATTGCAGAGCAAACTCTTTTCCTTTGCTTGGTCATCACTGCCTATCTGTCCATTAAGCAAGTGTCCTGGAGACACACAAACGCCTGCTCTTGTCCCAAGGAGAATCAAGTGGCTTACTGGCAGACCAGCATGTGAAATCTCATGTTTCTTTCTCATGACAAACAATAATGCCTGGAATAAATACATGCTTAATTATTTTTTAACCCATAAACTCTAATAGAGTGGCTTAGTGATTTACGTGCAGCCCATTAGTGAGTCAGAGGCTGGGAATGTAACTTGGAAATTCTGACTCCCTTCTCTTTACTCTCTTTGCTGGAGCCTGTTACATGCTGAGACTACTATTAGAATTGTCCTTTTGCTGCCTGTTTACTACCAAAGCAGTAGTTTAGCGTTGCAGACTTCAGTGCAGCCAGACACATGGAGAGGGTGCCTGCATCCAGATCAGCAAAGAACACATCCAACTGCATGCAAGCACTCTGCTGCTGCCAGACTTTCAGATGAGTACTTCAGAGCTAATTTGCAATTAAATGGAGTTTCAAGTTCTGCTAAACACAAAGAGCTGTTTTTTCTTTGGTGTAAAGTGCCATCACAACACCGTGATGACTTACAGTTTTAAAACTCGAGGCAATTGCCTTCTCTCTATGAACAAGCAAAGCTGTGAGGAAGGGATATGAAGAGAGTTTCTACAAATACTTTCTCTCTTATTGTTAGAGAGTGTTTGGGGATATTCACTTTAGTTTTTTACTTTGAAATTAACCAATAATTGCTATCATCAAATCAACACCAATCAGATAAACTATATCAAATCAATCACTATTTCAGTGATTGCCCAAAGACACAAATGATCAGTTCTCTTCTGAATTAATTCTGCAAGAAAGGTAATGCTAGATGTGTACAGATCTCCAAAAAAACTAAAGGAAATACCAATCCAAAAAGGACAATATTTATCAAAATGCCGTTACACTGCCCAGCCGTGGTACATCATGAAATGCAATGAAATTATTGCTGGTTATATCACACATGCCTAGAGACCCTAACGCCATCAGAAGGGGTGGAGGAGAGAAAGAAATAAAGGACGCTGTGCAAACATTAAATATCAAACTTTCAGGAAGTTAGGAATACATTTCAGAAGGCTACATCCTAAAATCCTTATTCCTATATTGAAATATTTTATTCCACAGGAAGGAGAGAAAAAGTGGAATGGCAATCAAGAGAATTCTATTTGAAACTAAGTATTAGTGAAGTTAATATGAAGATGTACCTAAACAAAGAATACAGTGAAAATACATAGTGTAAACACCAAGATGTGCTTGGAATTTTTCACATGCAGTTTTTACATATACACACCTATACTTTCAGAACATTACAAAAGCAGAAGGAGAAACAGGACATACCTTATTCGTGAACTCTGCATAAAGCATCCCCCTTGGAGCTCTACAGCTGCTTTTATTTCAGCGTCTGGACCAGAGCAATCTGTAAAAGCATAAATCAACAGTGCTCTTGGTGTTTCAAGTTTTTGAATTTAAAAGGGAGAGGGGCAAACCATGCTGCTCATCAGTAAAAGGCAATCTCTCTCCTTCCCGACTCAGGCTCCCAGCCTCTGGATGCTGTGCTGTTCCTCCCTCTCTCACTCTTCCCAGTGGTGCTGCTGTCGATCATCCACTTTACCTCACGAAAATCACTCTCCGAAGCATCCTATCTCTATGTCTGTGCTCATCAGCTTTCCAAAGAAGCAGTGACATCTCAGAGAGAGACCCTGGGAGCATACCACTGGCAGAGGAAAGAGCTGAAGCCAGACCCAGCCAAATTCTGTCAAACCACGTCACATGCTGCTCGATCCCCCCCTGCCAGCACAGCTGTAATTCTGTTTATCACCCACACCACAAAACAGAGAATGTTTTTAAACTTTAAGGTTTATGTGCTTTTTTTCCCATCAAGTGATTCTTATTTTCTAGTAAAAGAGAAAAATATCTGCTTCCTAAAAGGTGTTTTCACAGAATTAATGAAAGCATCTTTTAACATTGTATTTCACTCTTCTTCACCAGCACCACCAGTCGCATATTAACCTGGTCTGGCTAGTAAGATGACCTGTGTGCAAATCATCGTCACTACCCTGAACTCAGTCAATTTTTACACTACCTGCCCAGACCTGACTTTCAGTCCACACTACATTAAAATAAAATTTAAAAAAATTAAATTTGAAGCCTGCAAAGAAGTTGACAAAGATGAAATACAGGAATCAATCCCTGATTTTTTCTCACTAAGGCACATTTCTGAATCTATACAGCTCTGCCCCACATAAAACAGAATCGGTTTGCTTTCATTAGCTGCCTTGTCAAGAGGCACTTACCTGGGTAACACAGCAAAATTAACCCAATCCTGGATATAGAAAGAATATTGCAGGGAACATTTTTAGTTGCTCTGTAACCAGAAGCTAACTCTGCCACCTTTCTGCTGAGGGCTAGGAATTAAGAAACTGCAGAATTCACTGAAAGATTGTAATAAATAACAACTTCACATGGTATTTTAATACCAAAGATCAATTCAGACTATGACACCTTGCTTCATTCAAAATAAAATCATCATGAATTTCATCAGTGTCTTTGTGTGCTTGCCAAGAGGTGAAAGGATTGCATTCTACAAGTAAAAGAGAAAAATGAGTTCTATTCTACGATGGCAAAAGAAGATTAGAGAAAGTACATGATTTCCAGAAATATGGAGATTCTTCTGAGCCAGGGCAGTCTTACAGTGAGGCTGGATATCACTTCTGATGGTTACATAAAAAAAAAGCAGCATGTTTTCTCCTTTCCTAATGAAGGGATTGGGAGTAGCCCAGGTTTTGGTTACAGACTGGCCTCAGTCAGTTCACTGAGATTCAGCCTTCCTCAGCACACACACACACATCATGAAGGATCTGAAGCCCATAAGAACAGCACATAAAGGGAGGACTCATGAAACTCCAGAGAGTAACTTTCTAACTGACCCAAAATCCAGGCTACACCACCAGAAACCTTGCGTGGCAAGCGACCTCAGGACAGTTCACTACAGAATTAACAGGAACACAGTTCTTTATGCTCAATTGATTTGAAGCAGCTTTGCAGAAAATGCTCATTGTTAATGCCATGTTTTATTTACAAGGTGAAAAACCATGGCAGAGAAAGGTGAAAAGCACACAGGTTTCCCAATAGAAAACTCACTCTAGGTAAGATTTTCAGTCTTCCAAACTGTTAGTGTGTGCCAAAACTCATGTAGACATCAGGAAAGCTCTTGGGATGTTAAGTGCCAATTCCTCCAAAACCAGTCCTGCGCTGCTATCCTGCAAGCACTGAGAAGGGGACCAAGGTAACCGACTGCTTCGTAGATGGTAAGTCCCTAAGAGAGATGCTACATTGTGTCACATCAATATGGAGCAGAGTGACAAACAGCAGCGCTTAGTGAGGGTTAAAGAGCCCAGTATAGCACCCATAACACCCCTTGGAAAGGAAAAATAATGGGTGAAAAAAAGGAAAACAGAAAAAAAGGTGTCATTTATAGCATCAGTCAGAGCCTTTGGCACTAGGAGACAACAGGAGCATAGCTCTCCTCCAAAGCAGTAACCACACTACAGGACTTTCAGGGTTCCCACTGATACCTCTGACTTATAATATAAATTTTTTAAGGAAGATTTTTGCATTTGCTATGGACTCAGACACCAGTAGATGTAAAGTAGAAACTGAAGTCCTTCTAGGGCATGTAATTAATTTCTAGGAAGTTGTTTGCTTTCCCTAGTTGCAGATATCATGACAAAAAAACTCATGAAAGGCAGCGGTGGAAGACAATTGAGTTTATTCCTCAGTTTACTGCAGGTGGTGGTGGTGATATGATATTGTCGCTGTTAGCAACAGACCATTGACTTCAAATCCTCAGCTTAGCCCACATCTTAACTAGTCTTGCCTTGCTTTGCTTGCTTGAGCAGCAAGATAGTCAGGTGACTAAACTCTTAACAGAAAAAAAGTGGTCAGATGATGATTTTTTTTTAACCACAGTCCTTGTTTGGTAGCTTTAAACCTTGGACTTGTTCATATTTAGTAAGGTTTAGTCATAAAATATAAGGCAAAAGTCCAGCAAAGAACCACGTGTGAGTGAAAATCCTAGCATAGCATGGGATCACAGATCACTGGGAAAGAAGCTCACTAACAACATAAAAACATCCTTAAGCAAACAGCAAAACTGAAGAGTATCTGAAGGAGAAACTGTTGCCATCAACAGTGACGCTGGTAACCCAGAGCGTTGACATCCTGCTTGGCCAGCCCCCATAATCACAGGCAACCACACGGGTTGGAAAGTAGCTTGGAGAAAGGGGAAAGCAAGAGGACAATATAGCCAGGATACTGCTGTTAATTACATTAGTAATATCACACCTTTCATTTTAACTAAGCTATTTGGATTATTGATGCATAGGTGTCATTTTAATTGGACTAGTAGCAGCTTTTAGCTTATTTTAATTAGACTAGCAATCAATGCTGCAAACTGTTTTATGAACTATTTCAGGCTTAGTGAATATGTCAGACTTACGGATTCAAGATGTGGAACATCATTTCAGGAACCTTAAGGGTTTTCTTGGTCTTCTTAAGCTTGGATGAATCCAGGTGGCATGAACCACCAGAAACAGAGAAATAAAAGTCAATAGCTAACATGCTTGCAAGAACACATAACTGGATATTTGATTGAGAGGAGCTTTTTAGAAACAAAAGTACAGAAGAAATAAAAAGTATAGTGGGGAAAGAAAAAAAATCCTTCAGTCTACTAGTTAATTCATGTATTTTTTTATACTTTTACAGCATCCTTTTAACAAATTATTGATTTGATGAAAAAATAAATCAGAATGGCATTATTTTAATTATTGGTACACCATAGCATTGTAACGTGTCTTTCCAACAAACAACATGAAGCACAATGAAGATCCATGTTAACTGCATACCACTAGCAATAATCTTATTGCAACAGATAGAGCGTTGGTCCAAAGTAAATGTGGTCATGTTCCAACTGCAGGTTGTCTTAAGTATCCAGTGTGTTCATTCACATGGTGATGAAAAAAAGTGTCACTGGATGCCTAATGGCACACTGATCAACTGAGATAAAACTTAACTAACTCTGTGCTCTGCTTATGCAACGCAGCTTGACTACACACAATCGATTGAAAGAGGGGGATTTATGTGCAAGATTTTAATCCGTCAGGATGTGTCCACCCAAATTACTCCTATGGCACTCGTACTCCCTCATTAAGATTGAGATGCCAGGGCTCATTAGAGGGCAAGGCTGTGCGAACCTCCAAGTTATACATCTTGACATGTGACAGAGTGAATTAATAAAATGATAGTGCAAAGCTTAAGGCACAAAAGAGCTCAGTGGTTGTAGATGCCATCCTTTCCCGGGACCTTATCTTCTAGCTGCCAAAACATGTTAACTGAGTCAATGATTATTCTAAAAAGCTCAGACTAGCACCATTTTGGATGACATTTTAAATACTAATGCTGGGATTTAACAAGTGGAGAAATTACTCTCATGCCCAGATCTTCCCTGTTGGCATGACACTGGATGAGCTCTAGTGCCCTTGCCATTAAAATGTTCTCCACAGTGACCAGCCCACTGAAAAACACCTTGCACAGCAAATGATGGTGATGCAAGTGCATCAGTCCACTGATATAAAAATGAAAGGTCTTGAGAAGTTAGAGATTTATGGGTTGGAAGAGCTGTAGAATTTTAAAACAATGAACAGCAGTTTAGTGGGAGAAAGATTTCTATATCTTGGGAAGACATAGTATTGTAGAATGGTTTGCGTTGGAAAGGACCTTAAGCTCATCTAGTTTCAACCCGTCTGCCATGGACAGGGACACCTCACACTAGACCAGGTCACCCAAAGCTCTGTGCAACCTGGCCTTGGACACTGCAGGGATGGAGCATTCACAGCTTCCTTGGGCAACCCATTCCAGTGCCTCACCACCTTCACAGTAAAGAACTTCCTCCTTGTATCTAACCTGAACTTCCCCTGTTTAAGTTTGAACCAATCACCCTTTGTCCCACCGCTACAGTCCCTAATGAAGCGTCCCTCCCCAGCATCCTTGCAAGCCCACTTCAGATACAGGAAGAAGCTGGTACACATGGCAAGAAGCTCAGACCTGCATGCTGTTCTTTCATTGCACAGCATGGTGCATTGACCCTGGCTGGGTGCCAGATGCCCACTAAAGCTGTTCTTTTATTGCCTTCCTCAGCTGGACAGAGGAGAGAAAATATAACAAAAGGCTCATGGGTTAAATAAGGACAGGGATCGATCACTTACCAGTTACCATCATGGGCAGAACAGACTGGAGTTGTGGAAATTAATTTATTACCAATCGAATCAGAGCAGGGTAAAGAAGAATAAAATCAAATCTTGTAACACCTTCCCCTGATCCCTCCCTTCTTACTGGGTTTAACTTCACTCCTGAATTCTCTACCTCCTCCCCTCAAGCAGCACAGGGGTATGGGGAACAGGGGTTGTGGTCAGTTTCATTGTCTCTGCTGCCACTTCCTCCTCAGGGAAGGATTCTTCACATTCTTCCTCTGCTCCAGTGTGAGTTCCCCACATGGTCACGAGTCCTGCAGCAAACCTGTTCCAATGTGAGCTCCTCTTTCCATGGTACCACAGGTTCTGCTGGGAGCCTGCTCCAGCGCAGGCTGCCCACAGGGTCACGGCCTCCTTAAGTCATCTTCCTGCTCCATTGTGGGGTCTTCCATGGGCATCAGGTAGAGATCTGCTCCACTGTGGACCTCCATAGGCTGCATGGGCACAGCCTGCAGAATGGTATTAGAAGAACCAATGTTTGGTTAAGATGGTCAGAGACTTTCTAAGGAAAACAATGCAGATTAACAGCTAATAAAAGTGAGGGTGCTCTGACTTATACAGAGCTACTGATCAGTTTGGCACTTGAGGAAAAGGAATAGAATCTCTTCCATGGACAGCTCAAATTAGGACTAAAGAATAAAACCAATTTTTCCCCATAAAGAATTTTTATTCTTTGCTACCATTTTATTCTGGATGTATTGTTTGGATGTATCATCTGGATGTATTGTGGATGGCATTTTTTATCTGGTTGTCATGGTTTAAGCCCAGGCCATAAATTAACACCACGCAGTCTACTTCCCCCCCACACCTTTCTTCCCCCCGCTCCTGGAAGGACGGGGAAGAGAATCGAAAGAATGCAACTCCCACAGGTTGAGATAAGAACAGTTTAATAACTAAGGTATAATACAAACCACTACTGCTACCACCAATAATAATGATAAAGGAAATAACAAGGGAAGAGAATACAACACCTCGCCGACCAATACCTCACCCACCCCCAGCAGTGAGCCAGCCCTTCCGGGAACTCTCAGTTCTACATCCCCGGGCATGACGTGCTGTGGTATGGAATACCTCTTTGGCTAGTTTGGGTCAGGTGTCCTGTCTCTGCTTCCTCCCGGCTTCCTCTCCTCCCTGGCAGAGCACGAGACTCACAAAGTCCTTGGTCAGAGTAAACATTCTGACCAGCAACTGAAAACATCGGCTTTATCAGTATTATCCCCATGCCGAAAGTCAAAAACACAGCGCTGCACCAGCTACTAAGAAGGAGAAAAACTGACTGCTACTGCTAAACCAGGACGCTGGTTTAGAATAGCTCAGCTGATCCAACACTGATCAGGTCACAATCACATTAAGCATGAAAGAATTTTTCTACTGGTCTGTTTGTTTGTGCATGTGCGCACACAGGCAAACACCATTTCTGAGGTCCTTCATGAATGTATAACTTAGGATGACACATAATGGGGGACAGAACGGCTAATTACTGTGCCTTAAAAGTTACACAGCCCAATTACTTCACTGCTGAATGATCACCAGCAACTCTTTGACCTTTCCCAACAGCAATGCTCTGTTGCAAAGAAGGTGATAGTTAGGCATGTCTTGAACAGTTTTTAACATAAAGAATACGAGTCTTAGTTCCTACACTCACAGAATAAAACAGGATAAGAAAACAAGGTCCTTATTCTCAGTTCCGAAGCTTTGTATCAGCTTCCATCACAAAAACCCTTTCCCTGCCTTCTCTCCAATACACTCAGTGTCTCCCCAGCAAGGGGAACCTCCAAATTTCCAGTTCAGAGCAGCAAATCACTTCCCTGTGCATCTTTAGCTGGAGATATGTACTTGGGTTTGTACCTGCCATTATTTCAGATACAAACTTCCTTGTTATTTTTGTGGTTTTTTAAAACTAATCTAACTTAGGTCAGTGGTTTTAGCAAGCAATTTTGATGAGATTCCACCCAACACATTTCATTCATTTAAATTGCATCTTCTATGGTTCAATGATGTCCAACAACCCCATCCTCTGCTGGGTGGATTTTATTGTTGAACACCGTCCACTGCTGGGCAGAGTGGAAATGTCTTTCCATTTCACTAAATACAGTTCCATCTCTTGTGAGCCATCAAAACTGCAGAAGTTCTTTTTGTCCCCACTGTGATACCACCAGAAATTAATTTTGTCATAATAACCTTGTGAGACTTGATAAGCAGTGCTTTTACCCTTCTTCTCTGTTAGGCAAGTTTTACTGTAGAAAATGGGCAGATGTCAACTTACAAGAATAGCAGCTGTGACCTAAGGTGATATTTGTTGGTATCTTATATCCATTTTTTTTCTAACTTACTGAGAAGTGAATGTTGCTTTACAAATACAGAGTTGTTCTGTGTATCTCCAGAGCTCAATGCAGCTTTGAAGAAAAATATTCTGAGTATGCCATGTTACCCTTTTGATAGCTAGCGGACTGAAGGGGGGTGGTCAGTAGGTCAAGAGAGGTTCTCCTTCCTTTCTACTGTGCCCTGGTGAGACCACATCTGGAATATTGTGTCCAGTTCTGGGCCCCTCAGTTCAAGAAGGACAGGGACCTGCTGGAGAGAGTCCAGCGCAGGGCGACAAAGATGATGAAGGGAGTGGAGCATCTCCCTTATGAGGAAAGGCTGAGGGAGCTGGGTCTCTATAGTTTGGAGAAGAGGAGACTGAGGGGTGACCTTATTAGTGTATATAAATATATAAAGGGGGAGTGTCACAAGGATGGAGCCAGGCTCTTCTCAGTGACAACCAATGGTAAGACAAGGGGTAGTGGGCTCAAACTGGAACACAAGAGGTTCCACTTAAACTTGAGAAGAAACTTCTTCTCAGTGAGGGTGACAGAACACTGGAACAGGCTGCCCAGGGGGGTTGTGGAGTCTCCTTCTCTGGAGACATTCAAAACCCGCCTGGACACATTCCTGTGTAACCTCATCTAGGTGTTCCTGCTCTGGCAGGGGGATTGGACTAGATGATCTTTTGAGGTCCCTTCCAATTCCTAATATTCTGTGATTCTGTGATTCCCTTTAATGCTTCAGGGTGGTGACACCCTTCCTTTTCATCTCCCTGTGCAATTTCCTCCCTCAGCCTGCTGGTGAGCCTTGCTTATCCCTTGCCTTTTTTTTCCTCTCTTCCCACTCCCTTCCCAAGCACAACTGCTTCCCTGTGCATGTTACACTTTTTAGTCCCTGGACCACAGTCTCTTCATCTCCCCAGTCCCACAAGCGTCAGGCTGAAGGCTATTTACTATGCTCTATTTACTTCCAGAGAAAGAAAAACAAGTAGTCATGAGGTGTTTTGGAGAACGGCGCTCCTGTTCTGGATTATGTCCATCATGCCTTGCCGATGTGGATTGTACAAGCTGTGTAAGAGCAAGCATGGTAGCAGGAAAGCCTCTGCACACAGCAGACTGGTAAACAGACTCTACCATTAAATCAACACTTTCATACTACCAGAAAACCACCCTTTAACAGCGTTACCTTCAATGCAACAAGAGGTGGCAGCAAAGAAAAACTAAAAGTTTCTCAAGTACCTCAGAAGGCAATGAAACAACAGAATTAATGCTTGGAGATGTGAAATATCAGCCTGTTGAGCTGTTGCCATTGCTTCATTTCTGATGGGTTAATTAAAAAATGAAAGGTGTATTTAAAAAAATGAAAGATAATCCCAGCAGAAGAATTTGCTTAAACAAAATCATTTTTTTTTGTGTAATATAGTACAAATGGAATGTTCTGTTTTGTCTACTTGAATGTGCTTATGATAGACACAGGTTCAACATCAAATCTTTCATGGTATCTTTGCAGACTTCAAATACAAACGGACAAGTCATACTTTATATTTTAAGCAGAAATCCAAAACCTTAACCACTGTTGATTTTCGTACCAATACACCAGTACTTAGCCATTTTTCATCACTTGAAACAAAATATAAACAAACAGGGAAACCTTCCTAGCTGGGAGGAGAAACCAAGGAGATACCCTGAGGATCAGGCAGTTATACAGAGAACTGGACTTAATAGTTACTAAACTGAAAACCACAGGAAAGGAGATAAGGGCAAGGGACAAACCAATGACACTTGCAAACTATGGAGTGTAAGAGGCAACAAAATCAGACTTTGATGTAACTAATTTTTTACATTCTTCAATTTCTGAGACCTAAAGGCTGCTCTCTCTGCACCTACGTAACGTGTTTGGAAGATGAGCACAAAGCTTCATTTAGTGAGGCTGTAATATCTACTTCTGTTTCCTTGTATGCTCACAACTTTTGTGACTTTCTTGGAGATCACTAAATGTAAATCCAAGGCACTGTGTGTTTATGAGTAAGGATGGATGTTAGAGGTTTCTCTGCGTACGTGGTCCAGCACAAACAGCAAGCTGGAAACACCTTCCTCAAAAATAAACCCACTTTTGCTCTCACCGCTTTACACCTTTGCAAAATGTGTGACATGCAATAGCAATAGTTGGTCACTGAGATGCTCCCACTTGGCTGACATTTCTGTCATGGTGACTGTCCCCAGGGTGCCAGGACTTTCTGACCGGTTCTACAGAAGTGGCGCCATGTTGTGATGCTGAAACTCTAATGTCACTCTGATAGCTCCCTGTTACAGCATTTCTTTCCTCAGTGTATTACAGGAACCAACATAATTTCAATCTTCATTTTGCCACCCAAATAAATGAAGCACCTTCAGTTTCTTCATGAAGAGAGATACCCCATTTCTCAGATCACAGTTACTCACTCTCAGGATTGTGTTGGTTTGTCCACCTATTTGATGTGAGACACTATACCCTAGGTGAGTTTTTATATATATCCTATACCTAGAGGATTTAGTTTCCCTGTGTTTTTGAAAGACTTCTGTGAATACAATTTAGGAGACAATTCAGCTTTCTGACTGCAGTGGAATGAGGGTCTATGTTGGGCCCATGAGGGAATAACCTTTGACGTTATGATAAGCTGAGCTCTGGATATGACATAAAAGCAGCTCCTGTTGCACTTCCTAAGGGCATATCTTGCACTTGGTACATATCTGCCTCACCCTATTCCCATTTATTTCAGACTTAAGCATTACTCTTCATTGGCCAAATTACCAGGAAATTGTTCCCTGCTGCTAAATATTTGGCCCCATTTTTGTCCAAGACACACCAGCACCCTACCAACATATCCCAACCATAGGTCAGGAACCGTTTTCAAAAGGTAACTTGAATGTGGCCACACCATTCTGAAGGCCAAAGAACTTCATAGTATTGAAAAACCAGCTGCCATCAGGGCCAAAGAGCTAGCTGTGATCCTTCCAATGTTCCTAGTGCCAATGCACCCAGCGCATGCTCTTTTAATCTTCTGATTAAGCACAACCACTGAGATAGGTACAGACCTGGCTTATTGCTGATGGTTTAAATCAATGAAAAGCAGTATATTTGCCTTTGGACTAGAGGAAGATAAGTAGTGATTTTTATTTTCATTGAAAATTTATTTTCTTCTGAAAAATGACTACTCATCATATCTAGTTACAAACTATAGCAGTGAAATCATAGGACTGTTAGAGAATTTCAAAAACAGGACGCGCATGACCTTTGAGAGAATACAACTTGCACAATGGAGACCACATAACTTTAGTAAAAGTTAGCATTTTGTCCCTTTAAATACAAAAACAAATAGGAGATCTGACTATTTTCTTTTTCCTTTTCTTTCTTTTTTAATTCTTTAAGATAGCAATTAAAATAATGTTCACACATAATCATGAGTGGCATTTTTGTGTCACCCCAAAGCAATATCACACAAGATGCTATAGGTAGCAAAAGGAATTAGTTTCCACAAAAAATATCTCAATCTTTGACTAATCATCGTGCCATCAATACATTTGTATTAGGAGTTACTCCACTTCTTGCTAAGGGAAGCAACCCCAAGAACTTTTGAAGTCTGAAAATAAAGCAGTCTAAGTGTTCCGAATAAGCACAAAGTGGATATCAAGGATTTTTTAATCATAAACTTAATAGGAAACAAATGTCTATCTGCTGTTATAGAAGATATGTCCTAACAGCAACAAAAAACCCTGTTGCCTAATTCTTAAACCAGCCGTTGTATTTATTATACCTTTTCTCCACAAAGGATTACCTTTTAATGACTAAGTCTTCTTAATTCTCCTCACATATTGCAAAGATAGTGCTGTTATTGTCCTCAGACTGGGAGCTATCATTAAATGTAAAATGCTTTTATATAAATCAAACTATGGCTTGTGGTGGGGATTTAATTACTTCAACGCGCATAGAAGCAAAGAATCTACTTCCTAATTTTATATCTAAGATATTGAGCATATGTTAAGCGTAAGAATGTTCGGTGTGCTTTTAAATCATTTTGCTATAATGCATACATTTAACAAGATGATTGAAGTTCTGACTCCAAAGTAGATTAATTGGGATATGATAAAATGAAGAGATTAAGAATTATATGGTAAATAAAATCAAATGAGGTATTAGAAATATTTAAGATATTCAGATTATATTCTCTAAGGGACATAAACCAAAGAAGAGGCAGAGCACTGATTGACCACAGCATGGACAGGTGAAGATATAACCAGAACTCACAGCCATGGTATGTATCTAAGCCTGGTTTAAGTCTTGTAAAAGTCAATAAGAAAAGACCCAATGCTTTTTTTATTGAACCCTTCTTTTGTGATATTTTAACTGGAGTATAAACCATCCTAATAGAGGGATGAAGAAAACTCCTGTGTAAGTAGAAGAGCCCTCTTCAGTCAGTGGATTGTTTTTACAGTCTTCACACTATAAGATCCTAATGCCTCACATGGCAACAGAGTAAAGTTCCAGTAAAAATGTGTAAACTGAAGTGTTATCCTCTAAAATATTTTCTTCCTAAAGGAATAAAAGATAAGAAAAACATGCAAACCCATAATGGTGGATAAGCCTTCACCTCAACCATTCCAAGGGTTCAGAACAGCTCTATTTATTTATTTTAAATCCCTTGCTGTTCACAGTCTCTCTCTCTCTAAATGGTGGCACATGAATGTTACTATCTCTACTGGGATACTGAGAGCTCCCAGTTAGAGGGCTGAACCTTATAACATGAACTGGATCTTGAAAATAAAGTCTATCCAAAAAGCAGAAAATGCTTTAACAAGCAACAACTTTGTAATTGCAAACACATAATTTCAACGTACTGTTCTCTGGAAGGCATAGAAGGAAAAAAAGGTAATTACTGGAACTCTAGCTGGAATTTTCATAACTTTGGGAGCAATCTCTTGAGGAATTCCTATTGAAGTAAAGAGATTTTTTAAAAAAACTGAGGCATATGATGACAGGGAATCACACACTAACCAGCCACTGCTGAACTTGCTTAGACTATTTCAAGGGCATCAACATAAATTATATATACCCTGCACATCTGCACACAAATATGCTGGTAGGAGTTTTTGTAGTGCATATTTCCAAGGTCACTGAGCTCTTCTCTAGGAAAAAATGTATTGCCATTCATGTTTGAAGTGAAAAAGAAAGATACCATGAGTAAATTCCCTCATTTCAAAGTGGGATCCATTTCCGTTTCATGTAATGCATCCAGTCCGCAGTAGTCCCTGAATTCCACAGATAAGAATGACACATGGATACCTCCAGGCTGAAGTCGATCTCAACTTGACACGGAAGTACACAGAGATACCCCATGGAGAGGGCTTCTCCCTAGAACATTAAAGTTCACAAATAAAGTACTATTACAGAGAAGACCTTCGGATAATCTTGCAAGGAATTCACCTATTCAAAATAAAGGAATTTGTTCATTTTGTCACACAAGTGCATTTCTTGCTTCACAAACTTACTATCTAGGAGGCAGGCACTCATACAACAATGAATATGCGTAGATATTTCACTGAAGTATTCTTATCCATGCTTTGATAAGGACCCTAATCCTTCTATGCCATGAAAAGAAAATGGGTTTACTTTTGCACTGTCACAAACACAGTTCAGCCATTAAACCATCCCAACCAGGGCAGTTCATTTAACTCACTACCTGCCACTTAGGTATACCAACACTGAAAGCTGTAGCCTGTAATGCATCACTGGAAACAAGTCCATCTGCCTTCACACGCACAATGTAAAAAGGCATTATAATTTTATTTTAATCCATTATTGCTCTATGGTCCTCTAAACTATCAGTAAAATGAAGGTCTATTTAAGCTTGGACAGGTCTTCTGGCTTAAGTCTATAGCATGTCAACAACACGAGGTTGAGATGTGTAATATTATTTGTTTCTAAATCACTTATTATGACATTATGAGGCTTATTTCTTACTTCAGATTGTAAACCTAAAGAGACTACTCTTAAACTCTTGAGAGCAGAAAAACACAGGTAAGTTTTTCTTTCTTGTTCTCACACAACTGTACTACTCAATTAAAGGCTCCCAGATATTGCATAGAAATGTTTTCTCCTTACGACCTAAAATAATTTAAAAATTATTTAAGTAATAATTTTCTATCTCTATGATACCATCCATGGAATTAGAGGTGCTTCCTTCCCATTCAATCTCCTTGAGATTTTTGAAGTCCTGAAATAGAGCTAAAATATTTCTAAGTCTCCAAGATTACTGTTCCCAAGTCAATACAAAGAAAACTAAAGAGACACTTGTCTGTATCATTGTGATTGTCTTTTCAGTTTTGCTAAACATAATTAGGGTTTGTTTAATTAACAATTTGCCAACAACATTAGTGCATGCAGAATTTATGCTGAAGTTCAAGACAATCAGTACGTATGGGTGATTCTTCTGTGAAAAGTTCACAGTCAGAAATTGCCTCAAGATTGTTAATTTAATCAAGTCACACTGACATTTTCCCCCTAAAGAGAATCCAGATAATAATAGGAAAAGTCACATCACCTTGTGTTTCCAACGAAAACAAAACATTTCTAACATATCTCAGTACAAGAGACATGGCAATACCAAAAGCATAAAACGTTTAGCTGATGCGGGCATTTTGCACGTGCAAAAGTGAAACATGCATCAACTTGCTATGAAAAAAAGATGTTTCCATTATTTTCCCTAAAGAATTTCTTTAAACATTTTTCCCTAATACACAAGTACATTTTATGCCACAAGAGACAGACCTGATTTCAGAGGATTTCGTAAAATCCCAATACAACAGAAAATCTAGGAAAGTAACTGAGAAAAGATAGTATCCTGAGAGCATGCTTAGTGCCAGAGGCAAGTCTGCCTCTGTCATATCTTGATACTAAGAAAAACAACAAGAATGTGTGAAGCATGGAGAGGAGGAAGATTGCAGATTAATGAGAAAGTGTGTGTTGAGCACTTTTTTAGATCAGAACACACTTTGACTGAATTTGAGTTAAACCTTCAGTCACACAGGTATCAAATTGGTATCGGTTATTCCATGTGATAAGGGACTGGAACAAACACAGGTGTCAATGAAAAAAAACGAAGCAAGAGAAGAGTAACCAGGTTTCTAAAACATCTGCCTGTAACTGCTCATACTGCAGGAAGCAGAACTGGAGAAGACATTTGTTATTTGTGTTACATCTACAATCTGTGGTAAAACTGTGTTGCTAAATTCATCAAATTGTCTCTGGGCATTTCTCAAAAGCAGCCCAATTGACACCAGTGAGGAGCTCAGCAGAAGATATGCAACCTGAGTTCTGGTAGCAAGTAAATCGGAAAATGAATGCTTTCACAGGGACATTGCAGACTTTCATAAAGTGTTACAAATTGAAGAGAACCCCAACTTTTTCCACAAAAGGTTGGTGAAATTCAGAATAAAATTCTGATTTTATTCAAAATCTCTGTTCTGTCATTTTAAAAATTTTAATCATCAGCCAGAATATAGAAATAAGACTCATGGCTCATATTAGACAACATCCACACTAAAAAATAACATGTATCTACCGACCGTATAACTTCTTGTGCAGATGATCTGGGACTTCCTCTTTCTTTCTTCTCCCTGCCCGTCATCAGGCCCATACCTGTGGTACCAGCAGATGTGCATAGTGCACGCAACTGCCCCTGGGAGAAAAATACAGTTATGTCCTGGAGCACTACCAGACTCATCCTGCAGTAGGACAATATGGACATGTATTTTTTCCAGGGCAATTGCATTTTGCTCATATAATGCTGCACAGTCAGTCATAGAGCTGAGGAAGGGCCAAAAGTCTGTAAACCCCGCAAACTCCTCAGCTCAGCTGGGCTTTGGTGCTTTTTTTGTACAAAGCAAGTTTTTTTTATAACATTGAGAAATAAATACACTTAAGGTAAGTGGCTTAATGTCATCAGGTTGCACCTTTTGGTTCTCAAAGAGGTTTTTTTCTGTGCAATGGTAAAGGTAAGAAAAGCTGCTGTAGGTGCCACTAAATCATCTCTACAAGGGGATGGTACTTGTTAGTGTTATTCCTAGTATATTCAGGTAGCATAGGAGATGGTTAGCAGTGAGCATGGATTGTTACCCTGCATACAGACAGACAAGATGATGACAATAAGTTATTGAAGATGAGCTATATTTAATAATCTCATGCATTCTTTCCACTACACTGTCCTCGTGAAGATTTAGGCTTGGCAAGATCGAGAATTGCTTTACTGGGGAGAATACACATTCCCTATATTTTTCTTACAGACTTCCATGGTTATAGGGCTGACATGAATTACCTGGATAAGATCTGAAACTAAGTTGATCTCTAATATTTCTCCAGAACTGTTAGTATCTGGATAGAATATTTGAGGCTATGCCATGGTCCCAGGGATGAAAAACCTGTTATTTTGGTTTAGGATCTGGTTAATAAAGAAGACAAGTTTGGGTGTTTGTGTGTATTATATCCCTTCAAATATGTATTTTTTTAATAAAACAAAACAAAACAACAAAATAAAACCCACCACAACTCCAACAACAACAACAAAAAATAAACCAAAAAAATCTTTTGGACTTCTTTTGTGCAGATGACTCTGGTTGATAAAGGAGGTGCTTCATGGGATGGAGAGCTCAGAGCTCACACTTGCAAATTCCCCATGGGTCTGTGCTAACACCGATGAAAAAGGAGGAAAATTTATGACATTAAAGTGACAGATTCCATTATATTTGCACCTTCAGTGACTGTCTGGTCAGGAAAAAGAAAGTGTGAATGTGCTGAGCAAGATGACTTTGACTTTTGAAATAGCTTTTATCAAGGTCACACAAACAGCCCAAACTTTTAATTGGGCGTTGCTCCCTTACCACAGGGATGTTCACCCAGCCCTTGGCTCATCTTGGGTTTTACATGGGAGTAAGTGCACAGCTTCAGCAAGGTGCTTTCAATATGATGAAGAGTCAGGCTGGTCATTTCCAAAGGTGCTCAGCTCAAAACCCAGTAGGAAAAAGGGTTTTGGAGATAGTTGTTAGTGCTATATCAAGCACACACATGTAAATAGGCTGAGAACTATGAAAAAAAACTATAAACACAAATCATCTGAAAGTGTATCAGGAAGTTCCTGCAGCGGCAAAAGCAGCAAATAAAAAAGGGCAAGAAAAACCATTACTGGGTTCACACTACAGACAGGAAACACTGAATGAGGGTTCAAAGTCAGAATTTCATCTCAAATTCAACAGTGTCAAAGAACACACAGGAATTGTTTTCATGTTTTCTCACAATGAAATCCCTTTCAATTCTTTTGGTAAACCATTTCAAAGGGGGTAGAAATTCCTTCTGATCCCCCCAGAAATATTACCATTTTTGTTCTTAATATCAAACCTCAAACATTCAGGTTTTTAATCAAAAGTTATGATTTCTTCATAAGCAAAATCCTCAGGTTTTTCTTCATTATAATTTTCTCCATGTCATTTCCATATTTTAATTCTTCCACATGGTTTCCATTTTTAAAATCCTTCGGTCAACCTTGAGGGAAAAATTATTCCTTTCCCTGTAGCCTCTCTGAGAAGCTACTGTCTCTATCTTTGATGATAAAGAATTAGAAGAAGGAAAGAAATTCATGTTTTTCTTCATCTTTGTGTTAGACGAGTGTAGGCAACGAGCAATCACATTATTCTGCAGACCCAGCCATGCATGCTCTAAGAGTTATCACATCTTTGTTGCTGGCAACAGATTGGCAAATTTTAATCCTATCAGAGATATTTCACTTCATAGGTTTTTAATAGTTTAACAGAATTTTTAATAGTTCTTCATATCCAAAGGCCTATAAATATGTTAACAAATGAAAGAATTTATTATATGACAGCTGTTATTGGTATTGCATAAGCAGCTTTATTTTTTCCTGCATGTAGAAAGGCTATGTAATGAGTTTTGATACATACATACACACACACACCTTCAAGTCTGGTGATAAAGCCAAAGAAATATCTTCCATCCACGAATAAATTATCACTTCCTATCTTTACAGCTTCTTAGTAAAACCATTGAAGTTGGTAAAATTAAAGTGTGTTGTTTGAGGAAATAAAATGATAAACTTAATTCAAAATATACTATAGAGGTATTAAACTTGAGACACCATTGATAGTTTTGTATTTAAGGTTATTTTTTTTGGGAAAAAACCTTAAAGTAGCACTCGGTGAGTCTGTTGATAGCAAAGTTGCTCATCAGTCTTCCTAACACATTGGCTGAGAGGTGAACATCCAGTGTGCATAAGAACTGACCCTGCCCAGGATACTTCATGAGCAAGGCCTTCCTCAAAACTAGAAGTTACCTTTCAACAGAGAAGCCACACAACCAGAGCAATGCAAAATTATTACACTAATAATAACTGCGCAAGAAAGGCTTCAGGCTCACTGAAAAGCCTGGGAAAAGATCAGAAGAAAGCTCAAGTTCAGATGGCATTTGCCTCAAATGCTATTTTCCGAATAGGTATTTTCTTGCACTGGTGCTTTCTTCATTCCTAACTTGTCCAGAAACTGGGTTGAATGGATGCCAAGATGATCTCGATGTAAAAGCAAGACAATTGAAGTTTCAGACTTCTTTACATCAGGGCAAATGAAATGTTCAACAAGTGCCACAGTTGCTCCTTCAAACTTTCAACTTTTATTTATTTAGGACGATTGTGCTGTTGTACATGAAAACTCAGCAAAGCCCATTACATTTGTCTTCTATTTCTGTTTGCATGGTTTTTCTTTGCTACACCAATAAAATAACTTTGGTCTGAGAACAGCAATGAAGCATTGTGGAAGTCATGGGTTTACCCTGAAGAAATAACCAATAACTTGCTTCATACTACTTGTTTTTATTTGTGTTGTTATAAGATCTGTTTCTGAGCCACATGGATTGTTTGTATTTCCTGGAAACAATCAATGATTTAGTTACGTCAAATCATATCCAGCTAACTGGAGTTCAAGCCCAGAGTTCACCAGTTGAATATGATATATTTTTTAACATAGTTTCTTTCATAGACACACATGACTCCATATGTGATGTCTGTAGGACACCCTTTTCCCCTTGTATCAGCAAAACTAACAATTCAGACTTTGAGGGAATAATTGTTAATCACCCACTTTTTTTGCCCTCAGTGGAAGATTATCTTATGCTACTAAATCACAGCACAGAAATGCACAGAGCAATGACTGCTGTTCAGCAGGGATATGTTTGCAAATATTTCTCTTACCTGTCAGCAACATATTTCAGAGTGTATTTTCAGAAACACAAATCATTCCTGTAGCAAGGCATTAGTACTTTCAAATGTGGATCTACCTAAATGTTTTTTACATATGATTGTATTTTTCAACTCTACATGTATTTTTAAAGAATTTAAAAATACAATCACATATATTTTCATGCGGAATGATTAGATTAAGTAAAGCATATGTAAAGCATTAGATTAAGTAAAGCATATGTGTTTAGTACAAGAATTATCCCAGTCCCGGTTACACTCAGCCTGATGTGACCAGCACAAAATCAGTAAAACATTTGCTTTCTTTCTGAACAACTGTATCCTGACCAGGGAATTATACAGCAGGACTGGACCTGCAAACCAGTATTGGACTTTCCTTATGGCAAACTTATTTTTTTCCCCTCGCCAAAGAGCTGACACAGTTTTCAGTAGCTCTTCCTGTGACCATTTCTGCTTCAGGGCTGGTGCTCACATCCAATCCATCCAGTGCTGGATTATGCACTCAGACTCTGCACGCATCTCCTCCACAGAGGATGCTATTCTTAGGTACAATTATCTATACTGATTTTAGAAAAGGATTCAGGCTTATGTCTCACTCACTTCTTGAGGTTCCCCAAGAGAATTTACACACTGGGAGAAATTAGGACTGACTGAGAGCGGTTCAGATAATCTCTGGAGAGATATGATTATTCCGTCATCAGAACAATTATAGTTTAGGCACATTTCAGCTGAAAGTCATACTCATTTGACTTACACAGCTTTCCTTCACTTTTTTTTTTTCCCACCTTCCCATAAACTAGTATGCATCAAAAAGCTGGAAGCAACAACACTGTTTCTCACTCAGCCCATCTCCTTTCTCCTCTCTGTCCCTAAATTCCATTTCCGTAAAGCATTTTAATTTTAAGAATCTTATAGTAGCTCAAGTGATCAAGAACATACGCCAGCTATTGTACAGCCCTGTAATTCAAGTAATTTAGGATTGTGACCAGCAAAAATTGATATGTTTCTTTGGAAAGAGAGAGTCATGTATTCATCAGGATCATCCCATTTTGCATGCTTATTCCTTATAAACCCTGTAAAGTGTCCTACATAGAGGCTGCCTTGCCTTGCTGCTAAACAACTGCAGAGCTCCAGATTACTTGGGAAAACAATCTTAGTACATCTCATCACCTTCTGCATCACCCACCCTTTGCTTTCAGTTTCAGGCATCTGCTATCTCCCATCACCACGCACTGAACCCTCAGACATCCCAAATGTCTTAGGAGAAAGCTCCCCCATGCAAAGGTCTCCACGGCAGTACCAGCTAATGGACTTCCCACTTCTGCCCCACATCGTGCTCCCTTTTCTTTGCAGCATTGTATACGTTATGTGGGCCTCACCATGAAATGGATCTGGTGCAAGCTAGAGCTGAGGAACTCAGAAAGAGCCCCACGACACAATGTAAGGCTGCACAACAGTATGCACTCTATTGAAGCAGTCAGATGGACAAAACCCTGCATCCAGCTACAGTCTGGTTATCACAGCAGGTCCCAGATGGGTTTTCAAGAGCTGGTTGCTGAAGTGTAAAGCCTCCCATGAGCTAGTCAAAAACCTAAAGATTTTTAGCTCTTTTCTTTGACAATATTGTGATTGAGTTGCCTTACTGTTGCTGGTTTCAGATGTCAACCACTGATTTTTGTGAGTTTTATTCCTCTACTTGCAGCTTAAGTCTCAATAACCAAAAACTTTGTCTCGACTCTCCTTTTTTCCTGTGGGTTTTCACACACATTCATTACAGGAAGAAGACCCAAATTCCTCTTAGTTGAACACAGCTTGTAACCTGAAGGATGCATTTGTGTACTAAATTAATTCTTCTGTCTGCTAGCAAAAATGGAAATCAATACAAGTTCAACACTGCGACTTGTCTTTTGAAAGGAAAAAAGACAGGTCAATCTATCTAGCTTGCCCAAGAGAAGGCTGCATGGTGGTTTGATCACATCTGAGAGAAGGCAGCTCTGGTTAATCTCAGCAGTTTCTTCTGGTCTAAAAAATAAAAGCTTAAAAAATAATGTATCAATGAATATTTTCCCAAAAGCAGACTTTCTCATGACAATTCATGGCTTGGCAGTTCCTTTTAAAGTCAGTGGGAATTTTACCACTAATCAGCACACTTCAAAGTGAGCCTTCAAGTCTTGTCTTCAATAGATCTTTTGGCAGGTCCTGACACACGTTACACTCTAGTAGCTTTACAGCTTACTGATATAAAGGTCAAAATCCTCAAGTGTACTAGCCTATTCTTGCTATGCCCAGCAGCTCCTACATTTACAGGGATAATGAGAAGATTTCTGCTGTACCCCTCCAGCTGGCCAGATGAATACCCTAGGCTCTGCAGCAAGCAAAGATTAAGATAACGTTTTGCAATAATGCAGGAGCTAAGCAAGAAAACCAGACTGTTCCAGAGCTCCCAAGCCAACCATCTCAGCAACATGGGAGATTGTCAGCTACATCATGACAGAAGCAAAGATTGCATGAATAATTCTCATTGCCCAGAAAAAGTGAATCCTTTACTGTGAAAATAGCAATCGTTCAGAGGCACACAGCTCTGTGATGGATCTGATGCAACTAAACATGTGAGAGTCTAATTCTGCTCTCTTGTACCATGAAAAGTCAAGATTAACTACTGATGTCAATGGAGAGTTTCTGGAGGAAAACCATTCTAAGAGCAAGGATAGGGACAAAGATATCACTCACAAATAGCAGGGGTTATTAAAAAGATTGACACCAATGTAAGTATACTGATGCAATTTCTCCACCTTCCTTTTCTTTACAATTGCCACCAAAGAGCCAGCTAAAGCAGAGAGCTGTGCCTGGGGATGGCCACCCATAGTACTAGAAATTCACGTTTGGCTACTGATAGCAAAATACTACAATAGAAAGAAAGGCCTGGGATAGTTATTGACTGTTAAGGCCAGAAGTGACCGTTTCACAGGCAGGATAACTGCTTTCACACCACTGTACAGATCCCAGTAATTAGCGTTTCCTGAAAGCCTTGTTTAGCAACAGCAGAGAAAGGAAAAGGCACTGCTTCTCAAAACACTTGCTCTCCTACTAACTTATCTTTCTTAAGGAAGGGTATTTAAAGCTGGGCAAACTCAAGCTAAATACAGTTCAATCTTCCAAAAGCCCAATAATTGTAATAGTCTGCCTGTTCTGTGATCAGAGATGCTGCGGCATGAAGAAGTAGTAAATTACAAAACTCCGCTTGCGCTCCCCAAGGGCTGGAGTAATCATTATAATCAATCTGTTGTTCAACACTTAATCTTCAAACAGCCCAAACAGGTGATTTATTACTAGTCTCTATCTGAAAGAAAAGCACCCAAGGGGTACAGGTACATCTTTCATGTGGACTGAAGAGCTATAATTAAACACTGGTGCTTGAGCAAGCAGGAGAGCACTGCTGAGCAAATAGAAGTGAAATTCCATTTACTAGTTGCAGTTAAGTAAATAAATTGACCTAAGATGACTTTTCCCAGTTGTGAAAAAGAATAACTTTTTGACCTTAGCACATGGCTGCAGTAATTAGGAGCAGATGAATTCTGTTTATAAAATCAGGAGAGGCATTCCCCTTTTCCCAAAGCGTGAACAAGCCTCAAGGCATCACTAAATACAGGCTGGGTTTCAGATACAGTGGGAACCTGAGGGGCCTGAAGGAACACAGTGTCCAAATACATTTGACCTGAAACATGGATTGTATGTAAACAAGTTTCCAATTTTACACCGTTAGAAAGGTTTCTCCATTACACCCAGACAGAAGCTGTTCAAGAAAACTGCCTCCAACTACAGTGTTTAGAGCAAAACCTTGGAAAGATTTGATTACATCAAAAGATAACAGAAAGGTTCAAATTATACACAATTCAAATAGCATTTGATATTGATTATGTCTCCCTTGGGAGAACTGAAGCAAACAGAGAAATCTGGTTTATAGTGCAGAATATGTTAGAAATCATAAACTAAGTCATCACCATCGCCCTGCTTACACAAATGGGTTGTCTGACCTGAAGGTCAAGGAAGGAGAATGTTGGTTTCATAATTTTGACCTGGTTACATTTACAGATATGATAAGACTATATTCACATGGTACTATTAGCCTAATCAAAAACTTTGAAACTGGAGTCAGAGAAGGAGGTATAGCTCCCAAGGGGCTTTTCTCTTGGAAGCACATTCACCAGAGATATTAGGTGCATCTTCACTGTGGGGCCAGAGATGAAAGAGTGCTGCATGTCAGAAACTGCTTTCCTCTATACCCCAAAATGAGATTTAACTTCTGGAGCAACCTTATCTTACAAACCCTGCATATCTAGCACCATGTACCATTAACACCTAAAACCAAACAGCCTGACCACAAGGCATCAGATAATTCTCAAAAAGGCAAAGCAGCAGCCAGACCCAGAGCCACTCAATGCCTTTATGAAGGACCACAGGTCAAGCATCCACTTGCTCTTGGAGCCACAGGCAGCAGGTTGGAAGCAGGCCCAGAGCAGGCAGTGCAGAGCCTTGTAGTATAGGCAAGCATCAACCATAAGCACCTCTTATGAGGCAGAGAAAAGGGGATAAACTGAGTGGCTCTGGAAAGGCAACATAAAACTTGCAGGATCTGAGGTAAATTAAGGTTCTGCCAAGTACCTTGTTTCAGTGTCAACCTTGACACAAAAAATTCAATTTTACCTGCCTGGCCAAGGAGCTGACACCTCTATATGCTTGGCCACATAAGCAATGCTGTAAGCCTGCAGAAAAAACATGGATCATCCCATTAATTGTGACACCTTGTGAAGAAGAGCACGATGGATTTTCAAGTCTGACCACTTTGGCAGGGAGAGTGGAAGAAGCTCCTGCACATAAAGCGGTCTGACACATTCAACACTGACATTAAGCTGTTACTACACTGATAATTTGGGAAACTGGCAGAATTCTAACTCCAGTGATTTTCTTAGGGGTTTTTTGCAAGCTGCAATAAGAACTGGGCCATCAGCCCACAGCATTTAAAGAAATACCAGTTCACAATAGCTTTCACCCCTCAAAAACATTTATTCATTAAATGCTCCAGGTCAGTTTAATTTTGGGGTATTAAAAATAATGCTTCAGTGCTCATCCACATCCCATATCATTAACTGATTCTCTGTAAGCCCTCGGTTATTCTCAAATACCTAAATGATCGTAAGACACCGGGTGAAACACTGTGTTGTGTGCCAGCTTCTGAAAATATAGACTATATTTTCAGAATATATATATATATATAGTGCTATATATAGCACTATACTTCAAACACTTTGATAAATGGCTTGGATGCATTCTCAGCAAACTGCAGATGAAAGATTCCTGGGCAAGACTCCTACTGAATTTCCTGGTGTTTTGGAGAGGGTGTGTATAATATGGAAAGCCTCATCCGAGACTGTCTATAGATGCACAGTAAAGTACTGCAGTTTAAAACACATGTGTGCGCACAGGAGAGAAGCGTACAGTGTTAGGTTAAGATGCTATAAAAAAAAAAATCCCAACATTTCGTTATTAAAGTTTCATTGGTAACAGTAAAATTAACAAAGAAGAAGTTAATAATAAGCAAATTAAATGTGGTCCTGAAAGTGGTGGAAAATGGGGGTATTTTTAAATATATTGCAGCAAATTCTGGTGCAAAGCAGTTGTTTCCTTCATGCTGCAAACTACACAACATAGTCCCCTTCCTTCAGGGGTTACAGAGGTACCTGGACAAAGTTCACAGCTGCAAAATGCACGCGCTAAACACTGACCAACGTCTTCACCTCACACCACACATCCTGTGCCAGTCTTTGAACCATTCTTTAAAATGCAGTAGACAATTCATAAATTGAGTTTACAATACTCCAGTGAAACAAACATAACACCCCCCCCCCCCCCCCCCCCCCGCACAAGAGGCATGTAGCTGTGATACTACATTGAAAAAGGTCATGCAGGATGTTGGAGGAGATGCTACTGATGCTGGAAAGGGTTTAACAGAGACAACTCCAAGAGAGATGTATCTTATTAAGGGAGGGGAAAGGAAAGGAAAGGAAAGAAAAGAATGCTCTCAGCACTTCAAGAAGTGAAAGCACAGAAGATGCTGCTCAACACTAAGAAGCAGACTTTGGGGTAACGGTCTTTTAAAATTTGTTACAGAAGCATATAAGCCCCATTTATCTCTATTTGATCAAAGCTCTCCAATGTACAAATGTGCTGTATGAAAGGAGCAGGGATAGTCTCTTGCAACAAGACTACAGTCTATGAGGAAAGAAATAGGGGAGGAAGACAGGAGGAAGGAAGACATTCCTAAGGACAAGAACTGTCTCATGGCCCAGGGCAGAGCTCTGCCCTCCAGATCATCCCACCACAGACCCTGCTTCTCTCAAAACATCTGACTGTGGGTTTTTCCATTGTACATACCCACATGCCCCACATCCCTCGGTTCATTTGCCAAGGTATTTTTCTCCCTATTCAGTGTGACACTAAACAGTATCATTTTGATTAAATCTTCTATATTTCAAAGTTATGTAAAGCTACAGAGGGGTAAGTGATTTCTGACTTGAGTAATACCAGCTAATATTAAAGGGCATTTATCTACTTTTTTGTTAGAGGAGGATAAGGACCACTTATTAGAAACAGTGACAAAATTTCAACTTTATTTCCATTTGTAAACACTGAATTGTCCTGACAAGAGGCAATAGCATTTCTATCACAGCTTTCGTTAACGAAGGGTTTCTCAGACCATGGACTGATTTTCTAGTGGAACTAGACATACCATCTCACATGGATGAACCATTTCCTTTGTTAGCACACTGCACAGTACAAAGGAGATCTTCAACCTCTTGATTCAATTCTGAAGCATACTCAAAGCTTGCTTCCCCACATCTAAAGAGGTAAGCTAATTATTTGCAGAGTGCTCTTTCTTGTTTACCTCTGTCATTGTCGTGCAGGACTGGAAAGGGAATGAAAATTCCGTCCTACCAAAAAAAGGGGCTTTTTACAATTCCTCTGACACACAAGCACTGAGATGGAGAGAACAAATACTGAGGTGGAGAGAACAGCGGTAATGCAGAAATAGAATTATGTTGTCCATCAGTCTGGGGGGACAAATGGAAATTATGGAAACAGTGCCACCTAATAGAATCACTTTTTATCAAAGACAGCCAAAACCAGCTAGATAGCACCTAACATCAGTACATCACATAAAAAATTAAACCATTTTAGAACAGCTCCATATGCTGTACAGCTCCTTGCTGCACTGACATGGGAAAAACAGAAATGAAGCACTGAAATTGCAAATGAGGACAAACTCTCCTTATAGCAGTTTTTATGAAGGTAAGAAACATCCTTTATGTATCAGCATGTTTCCTCCAAGGGTTGCAGCAACACTGATGGTTTCCTGCTCCTGACAGCAGGGTCAGGGCCTTTTCTCTTCTGGTTTTCACGATGCTTCCCGTGATTGTGCTCCAAGACAGTGCTGTCCATGCTCCGAGCTGGTCAGCCACTTTGGCTCATCTCAAACCAGGATCTTTGTGTAAGAAGTGCTCCTTTTTTCTCCCACTGGTCAAATCCACTGAAGACAACTGTCCACTGCTAGGACTAGGGGAAAAGAAATCAGCAGGTCACATTAGAGATATCATCCATGAAGATGGAGGCTCCATTTCAAACAAGAGGTGCCTCAAGGTCTTGCAAGAAATGCCACTAAAAGGTAATCTTAAAATCTGATCCAGAAGAAAGGCTTTTACGTGTCTGGAGAAACTAGGAAACCTGAAGCAAGAGTCTGCATAACCCTTCTATATGTTTTACATAATCACCATTAAGCCCCCAGATATACAGTCCC
This sequence comes from Psittacula echo, assembly GCF_963264785.1. Classification (NCBI taxonomy): domain Eukaryota; kingdom Metazoa; phylum Chordata; class Aves; order Psittaciformes; family Psittacidae; genus Psittacula; species Psittacula echo. Next base: position 102,925,590 of record NC_137738.1, read on the forward strand.
ACTCTGAAGCTCTCCAAAACCAGATATTTTGATTTTGTATTTTTAACAATCATTTCAGGTGTGACAAACTTTCCCAGCTGTCATGAGTCAAATTCCTTATTAACATCCAAGTTTGCAAAACTGGATGACTAATATTTTCCTCCTCTCTGTTATGCAATGTAAACACCTACATGTGGCCTCTTCCACCCAGGCGAGTGACAACATTGATTCAAGTTCTTAGGCACAAGCAGACATGGTTTCCATATCAAGTTTTGCCCAGTGAGATCAGTACATACTCTAAGCAAATGTTGTCAAGTCATGGGATTAGTGAAATTTCCAACTGCTGTTTCCTGAATGTTAAATTGGTGGTGACTTGAGAGAATTTTAACTTTCAAACTGTCAATCCTCACCTAAAGCCTAGTGAGATGTGAAACATCTTCACCATTATTTGGATCCTGGATCTGTAAAAGCAGGACTTGAATCTCAGCTTATTAAATATGGAGCAGTTGCAAGCACTTCCTTTCTCTTTTTCCTCTGTTAGGTACAAAACAGTTTATTTTAGCAGAAGTTGGGGGTTGGTCTTTTTGTTTGTTATTGGGTTTGGGGGTTTGTTTTGTTACTTGGGTTTTCCTGGATGGTTGGTGTTTTTAAAGAGAGGACCTTCTGCCCTGCATTTAAACTTATCTTGCAACAGCAGTGCTGGATGAAACTGAAAACTAAATTCAAGAGGGAAGATGCAGAGGAGATGAGTCAGAAGTTGCACAAGCAGGCAGCTTCTCTTGAGCCAGATGACCCAAAGCACACTGGGCAATGCTGACAGCAGAAGGGAGGTATAGTTTCCTTAACCCCCCTATTTTTACCCTTATAACCCACAAACAGGATATACACTGAAACTGAAAGACACTCTGCAGCTTTCAAGTACTAAAATCAGAACTAATAGTCTGAAGAAAAGCAAGGAAATAATTTTTCCAAAGTCTAAACTGAACAGACAGGTTTTTTTGGCAGACAGCAGGATCACTGCAGGTGATTCTTCATAGACTGCTAAAGGGAATTCCCTTGTATAAACATGGCATGAAACTATTAAAGCTGGTACCAACTGGTATCAAAAGAAATCTAACAGCAGATAAGTTTTCCAGCAGAGGTAGGACACATTCAGTGATATCAATACCTCAATTCTGTCTGTATTTTCCTAGGAGGCTGCTGAAACACAGTTTATTTTCTTAAAGGTTTAAACATTTGCTTTCAACGCATTGCCCTGATATTTATAAAAACCTCAAGCTCTTACGAGTACACAACACGGACTAGCACTAAATACACTGGCTGGGTTCTGAGTGCTTTCCATCCTAAGCTCATATTCAGATAGATACCTCTATTTCCTTCATCAAGCAATTGCCTTACAAAAATGTGAAAGTAGGTAAGATCTAGTGGCTGGTTCCTTTCTTTCTGTGTACAAATCAAAAGGCAACTTGGTAAATTAAGATATTAAGGGGAAAGAACAGCAAAAAAAGAGTCTTTACCTTCACTAGACTGCACTTCCGCCTTGATGAAAGGCAGCTCATCCTTAAGGCTTCTCTTGTCTGTAGATTTTAAAACACACATTAAAGGCAACAGTTTCTCAGAGTGTACACAATAATCCAGAATAAGGGCTGAAGTGACCCAAGTACCTTTCTGTCCAGAAGTGTCCCAAACAACAGGATGAAGAATCCCTAAAAAAATTGCAAAACCAGTTAACAAAAACCAGCATGACCACATGATGTTCCTTAAATGCTTCTAGATACTACTTTATGTTTTATATAGATATTGATCTCACCACTGACTTAGACAACAACAATGTGCAAAATGAGTTTATCCACCCAGGTCACACGGGCTCTCTGGGAATGTCAGGAATGGATATCTAACCCATGCTAATTCTCATTAGGAACTGGACTGATGGGTTACATTCCAGGACTTTCTCAACCCACTCAGTAGCAGTATTAGCTAAGAAGAGCTAAGGCAGAGTGGGCGTACAACAGCACATTAGGTAACAGTGGATGTTTATACTGATGAGTTAACCAAAACCATCTTCAATGCCAGTGAGAATTTTCTGCATACTTGTTAATTGAGAAGGATGAGACATCTTTGCAGTTACTGGACATTAACCAGTGTATTTTATGTTTAACATGAATTCATAGTCTTAATTCCTCATCACATTTCACACCAACTAGTTTGTTCCATTACCCATCTGAATTTACTCTGTCAATGCAGCATGCCTAGTGTATGCACCATGGAAAATAGTTGAGTCAAAAGGAAAGCTCAGATCTCATTTTGCATGCACAATGCATGCTGCCAGCCCCATTTTGACCTGCTACCTTTTCCCGGGCTCAAAGTCTAGACGCACACTTATGGTTTAAGTCCAGCTAGTAACTAAATCCCAACACTATTCCCAGTCTCAGAGAGTTTACCTGGAAGGCGTTCAGTAGCGCGAACGTAACGTGGAATGCCAGAGAGCGACTGTCGACAATCGTTGCTAATCCAAACCCCCAGGTAAGACCCAGAAGAGGTGTCAGAAGGGCAACATTTTTGCTAACTCGGATCATGCTGCTCAAATCTTGTGACTTGCAGCCTTCTCCAACAGAGGATCGCCCAGTCTTCACCACAACCACTACCACCACCACCACATTCACAACAATGATACTCAGAGCAGGTACAACAAAGGCCAAAAGGGCTTTTGTCTCATACCAATTGAGCCAGCAGGCTCCACTCCTTAAATACCCATTTTTTGGCTCAGTAATAGCAACAGTGAGCATAGATATGACCAAGGGACATCCATATCCAATAAAGCATGCAGTAGCTATGAATATAGATCTTGTTATCTTAAAAAAAATGAATAATAATCCATAGAGAATCAAGAGGCCAAGGGTAAACATCCAAAAAAACAAGGCAAGATAAAAAAAGTGAAGGAAAAAAGTGGCTGCTACACACAATTTGTAGTTCAGAGCTGTATTGTGCACAATAGCCGCCAAGATGAACAAAACATCAGCAACGAGAAGCGAGGTAGCGATGTTGACCAAACAAAAATGGCGCATGTAGGTTATTTCAGTTTTTGTTACATGATGCCAGACAACAGTCTCGATGATAAGGCAAAGAACCAAGCTGAAAATAGAAAGGCCTACCCCTACACGTGTAATATAATCCAGCACTGCATTTCGCAGCATGGTGGGGGACATCAAAATGGAGAAGGATTTGAACGTCCGATGGCGATGCTTGCAGATGCAAACAACACTGCTGATGTTGTCAGACTTCATTTTGCATGCCCTGTTATCCCATCTCCTTTCAATAGAGTGCCACCCTACACACTGAGCCTTGACATTCTCCAGTTTATTCACCTTTTCAAAGATGAGCAAAACATGATGGAGCTCTTCTGGCAGAGACACTGATAACACCATTCCATTCACAGAAACAGGGTCCAACCGGCTGGTTTCTATAATGGCTCCAAGTGTTGGAAATGCAATGCTGATGGCTTTGGAAGTCTTGGGTAACTTCAAAAGCTCTTCTTCAGGAATGACCACATGCCCAGTGATATTGGCTGTGGTATTAAACTCCATATAAAAATCAAAGCTCTTTCCTGAAGTATTTTTATGTACACTGTAGCCTTTTGTAGAGATGAAGTGTTCCTGTATGCTTTCTGATCCATTCCTTAGAAGAAGTTTCCCAGCAAATAAATTCACCGAGTCCAGTAATATTGAACTAGCATTTCTATCCTTTACAAAAGCCCAGTTGGAAATGATGGAGCTGTTCAGAACATGGTTTGCTATCCTGCTGTAGCTCTGAAACAAACAAGAAAAAGAAAAGTTATTTATTGTATTAAAATAAACAAACTACTATTCTACTGACAGTCTCCAGAAAGGCTCCTTTAATTCAAAGTTATTCTTATAAAGGGAATAATTTTCTTTGACAATGGTCCATCCTAGTCAAACTGAAACATCACATTGGCTTAAACACTAGCGAAATTTTCCTTTCCTTTTCATTTCATAGTTCAAAAGATGACTGGAGAAGCAAGTATAAAGCAGGTGATCTTCATGTGACTTGCAGCCACCACTTCATTGAATATTGACTGTAAAGACAAAACACTGCATGGATGCTCTGTCAAGCTCAGAAACACCTCCTGAAAAGACCATAAAAGTAAATACCTGCATTTTTCCTCTATCAACATTCACTGATAAGAGCAGGGAAATCTTCTTTAGCAATTCCACTATATCAGCGATATTTCCTGGAATTGCTGGTGAAGACAGGATATCTGGGATGATGCATGAAAAATCAGCTTGGCAGTTACTATTCCCAAGGTCATCAGAACCAAAATATTTTCCTGCATCTCCAGGCTTCCCATGCGCTGGCTTTCCTTTCCCTACAAAAGGAAGGTGTCCTCCGGCAACACTAACGTGTCCTCCAGAGCTTGGAAGGAGATCACGCACAGAAATCCTCTGGAGGGAGGAAAATAAGTTTGAGGAAAATTAATGAACAGAGTGAAAATGAAGCTACATTTATTTTGTAGCTAAACATTAGGTGCTTTCTTACTAGCACCTAAACATTTGTACATTTATTTTGCTCATTTCAACAACTAAGCAAAGAGGTACAGTGCTGGGGCACGCAATGACTGTGCCAGGTGGCCTGAAACCCACCCAGAGACAAAGCTCACCTGAGAAGAATGTCTTGTAAGATGCACATGAAAGAAGGTGCAGTGCCTCAGTCTGGAAGTGACTTGAATAAAGATCTTTATTTTGTTGTTGAGGAGAATTTACCATGAATCATCTGATTATTACAGGTGTTGCCATTGCTCTCTTCCCAGGTTCATCCTAGCATATCATTCTCTTGGTTTAGATCCCCATGAGGACCATTAGCCAAGTGAACAAGGCAACTTCACTTCTGAATTATGTTTTCACACAAGAGTTCCCCAAATTTATTTCCTATTTCTTGATTTAAAATGAAGTCAAAGCTTCTTATCAAAATAATCTGCGGTTTAGGATGCCCCCCTACTTCCCTTTGCTTAGGGCTGACAGTGTATAGAGGGAGGGGCTATCTTATCAAGAAATTATGAGCATAGGCCAAAGTAGATGCATAACAGTTATCTAACCTGAAAAAGGGACTGAATATCCAGGTTTGCACAGGCATCTGTGAACATTTGCCACTTTCTGTCTTCACAGACAAAGCTTGTCTCCCCATGGAAGGAGGGAGAACAAGGCTCAATACAAATAGCTCCATTATCTTTGCAGGGAATAAGATTTATACAGTCTTCTGAAAAACAAATCAAGCAGATGTCGTTATAAGGTGTAAGACAGCATATCATGGTCTATGAGGTATCAGTGGCATAAAGTATTGATAACTGATAATATCTCACAAAGAGCTAACAAGGACACATAGCTATTCACTGTACCTTGCTGTTTATCAGTCTTTGATTCTTTACTGAGAACCTGAAAAATAAGAAGTAGAATGAAGATTGAATGTTAAAATAAATATGTAAAAGACAACTCATTGGCACAAGCCAGAAAGGTGTTTCCAAGGGCAAAATAGTCCTTTTGGGGTTCAGAAGTCTTTTCAAAGTACAGAATGCAGAGCTGATGGCCCTCTGTTCATCCAGACCAACTGACAACTCTCTACTAACAGTTTGTCTCTATATATTAAGCTTTCAGTTGCACTCTTCTACTGTGAAGTGACATACTTGGCTAGTGGACAGGATCACACATGCCCCCGAAGTTATTCCTCCATCAGAAAGCCTGTATTAGGCTTAAGTTCTCCAGTTATTTCTCATGTTAATAAGAATGTGACTTGTTGGTAAGAATATGCAATTTATATGACTTTTGCCATAACATACAGATACAGTTCTACAAACGCACATACCGGCAGGACTGTGTGCCATAAAGCCAGGCACAATCCAGAACAGGTTCCATCACTGCTTGCTCAAAAGGTCTATTGTCTACAACCAGCCAAACCTTGGCAGTCTAGAAACAGAGCTTGCCTATGCAATGCCTGGGAATCAGTGTTATTGCTGGGTAGAGCAGGCTGAAGAGCAGATGTCTAACATTACAAGAGTTGTGCTGGAAGTTGCTTGGCATATTGAACATATTGACTACCTCAAAATATTTTCTCCTGTAGTAGCAGGATGAGGGGGAATAGCTTTAAACTGAAAGAGGGGAAATTTAAATTAGATATAAGGAAGGAATTCTTCCCTGTGAGAGTGGTGAGGCACTGGCTCTGGTTGCCCAGAGAAGCTGTGGCTGCCCCATCCCTGGCAGCGTTCAAGACCAGGTTGGATGGGGCTTTGAGCAACCAGATCTGATGAAGCTTACCCTGAGAGCAGTGCGTGATGCAGCTGGGAAGAAGTGCACAGCCCAGAGGAGCAGGCAATAGGCTACCCACATATCCATCACCTCACATTTACTGCTTTGTCCCTGGAAGAAAGATATGTTAAAGAAGCTTAGACATCTGTTTTCACTTTCAAACAGTCTGGTTGCTAGTAAGAAAGCACCAAAACCCATCACAAAGACTGCCCTTACTCCGCTTGCAAGGTGATTTTCAGATATTTATCATTTATTAATTTTTTTTACTGAGAATAATATGTCAAACTTTTATTGAAAAAAAAAAATCTAACACTGGAAGTTACTGCATTAATAATTTACTGTATTACTGCAAGATGGAGAGCTTATTATAGCCATTCAACCTGCAGGGCCATTTTGAAGTCATTTAAAACAGCCTTGCTCTACTGGGTTCAACACTGCTACTCTCCTCAGGCAGCTCCTGATGAGACCAGCCATGTGAGGTAGGAAGCTGGAGCCCTTGGGGCTCAGATATCAAAATCTGAGAAAAAAGGACCAGGCTGAAATAAAGTGTTATTTGCTCTGCAGAAGGATTCAGGCTTTCCCTCCTACCATCAATTTTCCCATGGTCATCAGTAAAAGCTTAATATCCTGGGAAGCAACTTTTTGAGGCATATTTGGTTTACGAAGACAATCCAGTAAAGGGAATGAGGGAAAAATAACATGTCACATCAAATCTGATTATTAGATGCTATATGTGTCCAAGGTAAGGGCAACAGCTTCTGGGATTCAGAAGTAGATTAAGCTGTGTACTTAAAAAACCAAATAAAAATAAAAATAAAAAATAGTGAGCTAAAACACTAAAGCAAGAAACAAATGCGAAGTGTCAAAGCAGAACAATGGATGGATTTCAGGAAATGCACACATGAAAAGGCTCATCACATCACCATGCCTTGATAAGAGCCACTGAATTTTTCCCCCCAATACATACTGATCAGCACAGATGATGCTGAAATACAGGTGGCCCTGCTCTGACAGAGCAAAGATGTGTTTTCCTAACCAGGAAACTCCAAGCTCTCAGAATCTAACAGCATGAAAGGGCCAGGTGCACAGCTGGCTGCCCTTCATCTGTGACATTTGCTCTCCTTACTGTATTTTTAGATCTGCAGGTTTATTACTTATGAAAAGATCATAAAGGGAAGAGCTAGATCAAAGCACTGAATTTCTCTGCTAGCTCTAAAGGAGAACCTCGTGCTAACCTCTTGAATTCAACTGGAATTAGTAAAAGCATTTTCTGGGTTTAAGGTAGCAAACATTAGTTCTTCTAAGGAAATGAAGTGGATAAGAAGTGAACTGGAAGACTCAGATTAATATTGCTTAAGAACAGGAGGTGGCTGGGAATCACCTACAGGTTTGAAGCAAAGGGTTGTATCAAATTATTTTCCAGTTTCTGCAGCCATTAAATGTTTTCTGTGTGCTCGTAGCCCTAATCCCATTTCACAGCTGGGAATCCTTAAGCTCATGATGTTTCATCATTAATACATATTCAATCAATATGTAATCACTGATGCAACTTCACCTAGGGCTGTTACCTTTACATGAGGTAGAAATCTGGGACAACTCAAGGTATTTAAGGCTCACTGAGTTACTGGCCCATGTTACCAGTAAAACACCGATCTCGCCCAGTTATGCGGCTTGACTCATTGTAGAAACCACTTGGCCTCACCAATACAAGAACGTGCCAGCACACAACAGAAACTTACAGAAACTACAGCACAGCAACAGAAACTTAGAGCAAAACAAGTATTACAGCAGCAAGTCACTGTCACTTCAGGGAAAAATTAAATAGATTTACTGACATAAGGCCACATGAAAGCATATACAGCTATTTATCTCCCTCCGAAACATCCAGTTATAGTACTCTCTCTCTCTCTATATATATATATATATGTATATATATCTTGTCCTCCTTCTAATCATAAACTGCTGCCATTGCTGTCTCCCTTTTTAAAAAGCTGTAAACACGTTACTCCTCTCTCGCAGAGATTTTTGTTCTATCAGGACACAGGCACGTAAGCAGCTGAGTTGTCAAAATCCTCTCACATGGGAGGGACTTTCTAGCAAGAGAACACTTCCATACCCTCAGATATCTTCCACTCAATTCATGAGACTGTCGCCAGCTGCCCATCCTCCTTCCGCAGCTCATTTCCTTTGGTCACAGCTGCCCAGGGGGACAAAGCCCTCAACAAGTGTGAAAGAGTGAGGAGTGAGGCAGCGCATGTAGGCAGTGGGGAGGAGAGAGGAAAGAGCCTCATAAACCAGTAAGAAATAGTAAAAAGATCATGTATTTGAAAAGTAATCTTAATGTTGGTTAACATATCACAGCCTTAAATTTGGAGATCTTACTCCATGAGTTCTGTCAGTTTAAAATCATAGAATCATAGAATAGTTAGGGTTCAAAAGGACCTTAAGATCATCTAGCTCCAATCCCCCTGCCATGGGCAGGGACACCCCACACTAAACCATGCCACCCAAAGCTTCGTCCAACCTGGCCTTGAACACTGCCAGGGATGGAGCATTCACAACCTCCCTGGACAACCCATTCCAGTGCCTCACCACCCTCTCAGTAAAGAATTTCTTCCTTAGATCCAATCTAAACTTCCCCTGTTTAAGTTTGAACCCGTTACCCCTTGTCCTGTCACTACAGTCCCTGATGAAGAGTCCATCCCCAGCACCCTCATAGCCCCCCTTCAGATACTGGAAGGCTGCTATGAGGTCTCCACGCAGCCTTCTCTTCTCCAGGCTGAACAGCCCCAACTTTCTCAGCCTGTCTCCATACGGGAGGTGCTCCAGTCCCCTGATCGTCCTCGTGGCCCTCCTCTGGACTTGTTCCAACAGTTCCATGTCCTTCTTATGTTGAGGACACCAGAACTGCACACAATACTCCAAGTGAGGTCTCACAAGAGCAGAGTAGAGGGGCACGATCACCTCTTTCGACCTGCTGGTCATGCTCTTTTTGATGCAGCCCAGGATACGGTTGGCTTTCTGGGCTGCAAGCACACACTGAAGCCGGCTCATGTTCATTTTCTCATCGACCAACACCCCCAAGTCCTTCTCTGCAGGGCTGCTCTGAATCTCTTCTCTGCCCAACCTGTAGCTATGTTTTGTATCACACCACAAAACTATCCCTGCTTTTCCTCTACCTTAAGCACTTTCTTGTCTTTAATTCCCAGTTTAATTCACAGTTCTGAGAGGAGAGTGATCTTTACAGTAACTTTAGCTATAAGAAAATTTCACATTTTCTTAAAAGTGACAACACTGCGTTTATAGACCAATTACAAAATTACAAGCAAAAAGATCAGAGGATAATTAAGCTAGCTAATTATTTCCACAGACAAAAGAAAATAGAAATGAAAAAATAAATGCAAAGTAAATACAACCTAAGTAATTAAGTACATTTTACATTATGAATAAATCAATTTCACAGAGCACCGATATATTTCAAGCTGTTCTGGAAGAATGTTGTTTTGGGATAGTACTCACTGTTTTGAGAAGTCTGGGTTCTACTGTAAGCAAAATTAACACAGCCAGAGATCAAGATATCCCCTGCAAGCGTCTAACCATTCATCCATTGCCATCGTGCTCCAGCCTCACTCTCACAGTCTTACCCAGCGTTGCTTGGGTGCTCTGATTCATTTAATTTTTCCATGAAGAAATAATCTTGGGCATCAGCCTACTTCTTTTCTTGCCCGACTGGATTAACACTGAGGAACCTTTATATGACAATATAGGTATGGCACTGCAAAATGACAAAACAAATTACAAACACACCCACAAAGCTGCCAAATCACTGTCTTTGCCAGGAGTCCACACAGATGAATCACACCTGTGTGGTTTGTACCCCTCCTCCTTGTGGAGGCCGCACCTTCTACTCTTCTCTATTTAACAGATCATAGAATCATGGAATGGTTTGGGTTGAAAGGGACCTTAGAAATCATCTAGTTCCAATCCTCCTGCCACTGAGGACACCTTCCACTAGACCTGGTTGCTCCAAGCCCCATCCAACCTGGCCTCGAACACCTCAAAGGATGGAGCAGCCACAGCTTCTCTGAGCAACCCATTCCAGTACCTCACCACCCTCACAGTAAAGAACTTCCTAACACCTAATCTAAATCTCTTCTCTTCCAGTTTAAAGCCATTCCCCCTTGTTCTGTCACTACTTGTTCTCATAAAAAGTCTATTTCCTTCTAAAGACGAAAAAAATTTCTATCAAAATCTGGTCAAGTTAACATATTACCCTTCATAAACCAAAGATGACATTACTGACAAAATCTTGCCCAGCTAAAAAGCTCAATGAACAAGTAATTTTATTTAGGGGTGCAGCCATAAAAAGGGGCAAGAGCTGTCTACTGAACCTTGTGCTATGTTTGCTGTCAGCTTGCTTAATACTGACTCACCTTTAATAAGCATATTTCCAATTACCAGGAATTTACAGCAAATTGTTTATCCTAACAGAAGAGCAATTTTGAACATTCTGTCTACTCATAGGGCTGCTTTGCAAGAGCTTTGGTAACTAATCTTTCCACAGTCCTGCAATGCATTCATCATGAGCTTACAGGATTTCCTGAGATAACTCCCACCAGTCCCCAGACACAAGGTAGGTCTCTGCTGTCAGCCCAAATGCAGATATTTAACGTTCTGGTTTGATACAGCCAGAAATAAGAATTTTTTTCTGCATTGCACATTGCTATCAAGTAGGAATTAAGCCAAGCACAATTAGGCACAGCCAACACAACCTGGAAAGGGTATATGATCTTGCACTTGAAACAATACTGGGTAGAGATGAATTAAAAGGTGGCACCTTAGTAATTTTTTAAGAAGGGTGAAAGACCATATCATGTCAAGTTATGGATACCTGTTTAAAAGGCTTCTTCCCTAAACACCTGCGTTTGTGCTTCTCTACACAGTCCCTGAACCTTTGCTACACTGGCAAGACTGAATACCCCTCCATTCTCAAACAACTCCTCAATCTAAGCAATAGCTCCCTGAAGGACATGAAGGCTGGCATACTTCAACACTCAGAGCATCCCAAAAAGAAGAGGCGTGAATCTGTGCTCCCCAGGGGGCTTAGAAAGAGATTCAGACCATGACTTCCAGCAAGCAAGAAGCATACTGTAAACCCTGAACCCAGCACCAGCAGTCTCATACTTTACAAAGGTAAAAAGTAAAAAGTAAAGTAAGAGGTATCTGCCTGGGCACCCAAAAGGAGTGGTATGTCTTCTCAGCTCTTGCAAAACCCAATTACCCAAGATATATGACCAGCTGCTTTGTCACTGCTCTGAGAAAGCACTCAGCAAGCAGGAACATCCCAGATAATTTTAATAGCAGCTAAAAGTAAGGCAGCTGTGAATGATTTTATCATTTCCTTTGAAAAGCATTAACAGACTCCTGCTAATTTATGACTTTAATGAATACAAAGTATTTATTTACAAGTTCAACAGCTACTTTGCTACACAGCTTATAGTCAAATCTTGCTATATGCGCTACAGGTTTCCATTAGAAACTTAATTCCTCTGAAGCAACATTAATGAAAAATGTTATCTGCATGGTGACTATTTAAATAAATTAAAAAAAAAAAAAAAAAGTAGACCTGTAGGATGGGGATTTTTTTTTCTCCCCCCAAAAAAAAAAAAAAAAAAATGTACTTTATATGCAAACAAAAGCTTTTCAGGGAACGTTAAAAGATTGAATAAAAACCTTGCAGTTTATAGATGCTCCATTTTTCTATTCTTCATTTTTCATTTCCTTCACCCATACCCCTTTTAAATATGCCTAAGTCTTCAGTTCTTCACCACATATTTAAGAAGCGAATCAAACATGCATTTATTCATGTTAGTCAGTGGAAATGAGGATCTTAAAAACAGGCTCTGAAGATGCAGAGTAAGGGTAGCTCAGTAAGACCAACAACAGAAAAGAAGTAAAAAAGGAATAAAGAGATAGTTAGCTGAGTTAACGAAGACGTTAAGATTCCCAGTTATACTTGTAAAGAAAACCAGTAAGCATGCTAGGATCCTAAGCCATCCTGACAGTAAAGAACCAGAGCATTCCAGTGAGTAAATTAAAACTGAAAGCCTCAAAGGGGGGCTATATAAATCATAAGACACTTTGATTCTACTCCCCAAACTCCTGCAAAGAATTTAACAACATAACAAAGTTTCCTGAACAGAACTGAGCAGACATTTCAACAGGTTTTTAAACTTATTTTATTTGCTGAGTTTGGATAGCATGCATTATTTTACAGCACCAGTAAACAAGTCAGTGAAGCATACTGCTTTTAGGAACTTGTCCTGTGGAATGTCTTCAAAACCATTACCCTTTACCCCTCCACTCTAGTACATAACACTAGCTGAAGACAAGACAGACATATATCAGAGCAACTTCCTTATGGCTAAAAATACTCGTAGCAGCGACTTTTAAAGGAGGGTTTTATTAAATCAAGTCATTGCACTTGGGTCATTTATTGCTATAGCGAACAAAGGCCATTAAATAACAAACATCTTTCATTTATGGTTTTAACTGATTGTCTTGCTCTGTTTGCCTGCTAGAAGCTTACACACAGACACAATTTCTGTAGAGCAATCCATTCCAAGATTTATTTCATGCTCTAATCAATCACAGTGAAGAGCTCATATAACAGAAATGGCTATTCTGTTAGGCCCAATTCTTACTTTTCATCACTTGACTTAGAGGCATGAATTCTAAGAGTTTAGCGTCTGACAAGAAGCATTACTGCTGCACATTATTCCTCAATATAAAAGATCTGGTTCAAGTCTTCATTTATGATGCATTGCTGCAATTAAAGGTTAAAAGCATTAATGTTCAATCAGCTTATTAGCAATGTCACTAGCAAGTACTACTTAATACCTACATAAGTATATGAATCAAATTTTACAAATAATTTAAATCAGTAACTGACAAATATCATTCAATTGCCATTTTGATGTTTGTATTTTAGGATGCATCAACTGTGGAAAAATATACTCTCAAGTAATAATAATTCCATGTCACAAGCTCAAGTGACATGCTAAATAATTACTGTATTTACGACTATTCCCATTAATAGAAACATAATTACTTCTCTTCCTGGTGAACTTGTCAAATTATGAAACTATGTGGCATGTTTTTGTCCTTTAAATTCTAGTAGATCAAAAGAAGATAAGGTGATTATTAACCAAAGTAATGCATTTGACTGGCTTTCTAAAGCCGTATGGTTTTTTATTCTTTAATGAAATGAATGCAGCAATAAATATTATTGTTCTCCATCACCTTTTTCTTTTTTTTTTTTTTTTTTTGTATTGTTCTGGTGCACTGTGTTAAGCTCAGGGTGTTAAAGATAACGGCAATCCACAAGATTTCAACAGTTTTCCATAAAACATGAAAGACACTGTCTTGGACGCTAGCACAATGCTGTCAAAGCAATTGTTCCAGTCACTCATTAAAATACAAAGATGTTATTAAATTTAGAGGTACACAACATATGGCGAAAGTTTATGGCCTAAATATATAAATATTGAGACATTTTGAGAGTATCAAAGTTCCAAAGGGATTTATTTGGAGACATATTATAAACAAAACCTGACTATTGTAAAAACAGATCATGATACATATTTAACCACTAGAAAGACTTATGACTTCAGTTTAGACATACAGAAGCACAGACATAACTTAAGGTTAACTTTCATGCTGTATGCTGCAATATTTTAGGCACAACAGGTTAAGATTGGATTCTAGCCTTGTTTCTGTATTTCTTACATTTATGATTTTAAAAGTTAGTTTTGTCATAACTTCATGATTCAGTTCTAAATCCCTTTTTAATCCAATAGTGCAAGTGACAAAACATTCTGTTAAACTACTCAGATTATATCACTCATTCTTACTACAATGCATAGGAGTTTCACCTGCTTAATTGCATTAATTCCTATTTCATACTCAACATATAAACAGCATGTTATTTATATTCTCACTGCAGACAGGCACAACAGCATACTCCTGGGTAAGACTGCCAAAATTATACAAACATCATATATTCCCTTTTGCATGTAGGGAAAAAGTAGTGACTACAATTACGATACAGTTATTCAATCCCTTGCAATAGACTATTTTACAGATTAGTTGTAAAGATAGATCACCCTATTTATCACATAGATCTCTTTAAAAATTAAGCTACAGGTATTCAATAAAAATCTATTAAGAATTCCCTCTCCTTTCTATACAGATTCAGTAGTATTTTCAAGCAAACCAAAAAATAAGGTCTGCAATTCCAGCACAGTAAGAAATAAGGCCTCTTTTATATTGGCAAAAAAATTACACCATTATTCTTCTTTGTTTTCATAATCTCTCTGAATAAAAGACTATATTCCTTTTCTTACTATGTTTTTTTCTTGAAGACTATAAAACACCAGCATTCATTATTAAGAAATTAGAGTCAGTTCTCCTTCTGTTCAGCTTTGAATTCCTGGTGAGTTAAAAACATTGAGTCCATAGCTGTCTCATGTAGACATCATTGCTTTCTTCAATTTTTCTATTTCAAGCTGGAAAATGGACATTTTGAAAAGAGAGAGACATATTAAAGTAATAATAATAAAGTAGCAATAATCTAAAGTTTTCAGAGCTTTCAATAAAATTACAACCTTTACATTTCAAGGGCACTGAAGCAAATAAAATTGTAACACAGACACATTTGACAGGTTGGTATTCACAGCTGATTTTATATTATTATGTTGCTAAACAGACAAGAATTTAAAATCATTAAAAGTTTGCCTATATTTCTGGTTCATCTCATCAGATAAAGTCACTCTGAATATACCAGTCAGAGCTGGGTTGTGGAATCCCTTGACATAACCCCATGTATTGCAGCATCATCACCTCAGACTAATCTCTTCAAGCAGCCTTCATGCAAAATACCGTGCCATGATTAATTTGTATTTCTTCAAACAGATTTAGAGGATATGTAGAAGCTACCTCTTCTCCATTCCCAGTGTGTATTTAAGGCAACTTCATCAATTGCTTTAGAGATGCATTAAAAAGAGGACTCAGCAGAAGTTCTTTGGCAAGTTTAGAAAGTAACTTTGTAGTCAATAGGAAGTACTATTTCACAAATAAAATGCCTTTTTTTATCAAACAACTAGTTTTCTACAATGAGCTTATCCTACTAACTACTTAATGGCATCATATTGCAATGCAGGTAGCCTTCTTCATCAATAAATTGAGAGGAGTGGTGCTCATTCACAAAGAAATTTTTCAGATGCATTCTGTTCTTTTGACCAATTATCCACTTAATAGTTAAATAGTTCATTAAAAAAAAAAAATAAGGAAAGTTTACTTTTGCCCTGTTTTTCTTTTATTACATAAACTAAATTTGCCCTTCAATTCCACAAAAGTATTATATTAGTCTTCTCTCTTAGAACATGTCCAGTTGGACATATTTGTAGCAAAGGGCAAAATCTAGCAACAGTAAACTGATTTCACATCGCAACACCCATACACATATTGTCACAAATAATTTTCAAGATAAAGAAAGCTGAACTAAAATGAACTATGACTCTCCTGGGTACATCCAACTGGCTCATGACGCATTCATTCAACCACACAATAACACAGCAATACAAACATATTGAGCAGGCTGGTTAAGACTGTCCTGTGAACAAAATTCAAGAACACTGCCTACCTACTTCTAAATCTCTTTTCCCACCCCACTCCCCAGATTGCTAACATTACCTCCAGATTACTTCGCAACTGCTTCTCTTCTTCCAAATCCTTCTTTAGTTTTTCCAGTTCTCTCCTAACAGTAAAGGTAAAAGAAATACAATTTGAGGGGAGAAAAACTTTCACGTTACTGAGAACAGGAAGCACAGGCCTTGTATGAATTCTGCTTGTAAAAATCAAACAACTCTCTGATGCTTCATCTTATAAATAAAACCCACATATAAATACATGCCCACTAATGAACTAGTACTCTATCTATTGGACCACAAGCTTCCACCAACTCAACACTTCTTGCCTATCACTATGCACCTATCCTTAATTTATAATCACAATTTTAAGTAGGCTACTTAAAAATTTGTATTGTCATTTTACTTGGAGAATTGAATTTAAGCTAAAAGAACCTGACAACTTCCACACAAAGAACAGAACTTCTTTAGAAGAGAAGGTTCCTAAAAATTCTTAAAATGTTTTATTTCATAACTATATTCCGTCAAGAAAGTGCTAAGAATTATCATCAAGTCACTGAAGAAAATCCAGAACACATAATTTACTAGTTTGCTTTAGAGACCAACTGATTCTGGGGTTTATAACCTCTAAAGAGGTATGTATCTCTTAAAGCTGGCTGGTTATCACTAGTTATCATTTCAATAACAAAACGAATGTCTGTGCTGTAAAACTAAAATCAGAAAAGGGAAAATTTCCCCCGGATTGGTCTTTGCTATTTTCTCAAACACCAATTACGTTTTTATTCTACAAACATTACCCAACACACACACAAAGATGTTGAGGCTGCCATGATCACAAGATAGAAAAGCTCAGTAATATCTTTTCCTACTACCAGTCATGTCAATACTGCAATCACTTATGCACAGTGTTACATAAGTCCAGCACATGTACTTTTATTTTATACCACGAAAATTATGTACTTTTCTTTACAGTAAAAGTACTACTGTTTAAGAAATATTTTCAAAAAGCTGTAATGAATGCAGGAGCACAAAGTAGGAAGGCAAAAATGTATGCAAATTTCAAAAAGACTTTGACATCAAATTTGTACTTATTTAGGACATTTAATTGGATCAACTTCTAAAGAAAGAAGTTCTGAATTAACATTAATACGGAATAGCTTTTTATTATTAAGAAGTTTGGCATTAAAGACGTTTTGATTTCTATATATCCCTTTGCAGATTAAAAAGAAAATATTTACCCATGTTCTTTCCTCAGAGCATCTACTAAACCCATCAACTCATTAATCTGAGTCCTGAGCTCTTCCACAGAAATTTTTTCATCATCTGTTTCTCCTTTAAGTTGTATGTCTCCAGGAAAAAAGCTGAGTATAGCAGAACTTGGTCTCTGAGATGAAGATGGAGTTGGTGAACTGAATGCAGATGGCTGAAAACATAAATCAGTAGAAGGCTAAGAACTGAAATCTTTATGAACTGAACAGTTACAGTGTACAAATTGTACTGGTATGGGAGCTACGGGTGCACAAATTTCCCTTATTTTCAACCCAAAAGGTAAAAAACAATGTCCAGTTCCAATGGACTACTGCAGTGTAGGAGAGTTATTTTACACAGCTATTAAGCATTTCCCTAAGGTTCCTGCAGTCGCACTGCAGTTCTTTATGCTTTAAAACACTTCGTGATTTAATGGAGCCCATTAGTTCATTATGAACATTATTTTGTGCACCTTTCTTATCTGCTCAGTTGTTCTGTCTGTCAGGAAACTAAAGGCTGAGATGACATAAAGCTTATTTGAGAAATACCACCATAGTTTCATGGTATCCTATACAATCATTCTCATAAGAACTGATGGACTTTAATTATAAATGAGCTTTACACTAAAATTTCTATTATGAACTTTAGACTAAATGGTATAGCTCACTTGCATTTAAAGACAATTATTTGTATTTAGATGGTTGCATCAATCTAAACTGGAAATACAAGCAAGATGAACAGAACATCCAGTTGCCTGGTACTTCTCAAGCTCCTATCATACCTTTTTTGTTTCAACTGGCTTTGGTTTGGCACTTTCTTCTTCTTTCTGCACCTTCAGATTTTTTTCTGGACTCACATTTTGATTTGCCTGGTAAACCATTCATAAAAAATGAAAAGGTTTTCAGACATTTAAAAAAAAGTAAATTAAAAAAAACCAAACAAACAAAATAAACAAACAAACAAAACCCACAAAAAACAAACAAAAAAAACCATCAGATGTTTCTAAAGATGCAATAGTTTAAAAGCAAACAAACTCCACAAACAAAATAAAACCACCCCAAAACAAAACAAACAAAAAGCCCAACAAAAAATCCCCCTCCAAAATAAAGCCAAACTTAAGTTGCTAGACTATCAGAGTCTTCTTTCCCTGAAAGTCAGCACTTGCCTTCCCTGCAATACTCATTCAGCTGAATTTAAATCTAACATAGGAATCCTGGACAGGATTTCAAGCATCTCTGCAGTACTTAAGTCCTTGATGCTTCTGTGAGTCTGTAGGTGCTTCCATAACACATTAACAAGGTTAATTAAGTGGCATGACTGAACTATATAACATCCCATGATATAAACTGATTTCAAGGACTCTGCACTACCTGATTCTCAAGATCTGACAATCTCACATCTTAGCACACGAGAACATAAGTCCCACATTACAGCAACATTACATTACAAATTTGTTGTATCACAGTGTGCTAGAGATTGGAAGGGACCTCAAAAGATCATCTAGTCCAATCCCCCTGCCGGAGCAGGAACACCTAGATGAGGTTACACAGGAATGTGTCCAGGTGGGTTTTGAATGTCTCCAGAGAAGGAGACTCCATGACCCCCGTGGGCAGCCTGTTCCAGTGTTCTGTCACCCTCACTGAGAAGAAGTTTCTTCTCAAGTTTAAGTGGAACCTCTTGTGTTCCAGTTTGTACCCATTACCCCTTGTCCTATCATCGTTTGCCACTGAGAAGAGCCTGGCTCCATCCTCATGACACTCCCCCTTTATATATTTATATACACTAATATTTGTGTTAATAGCTGTGGCCAAAGACTATATATTGTTAGGCTTGTAAGGCACTGAAGGTACTTTCAGAGCTGTGTGTACACAAAACACCTGTTTCATCATCTGTGATGCTGAAAGAACCAAGTACTTACTGCAGCAATACCCCACAGAACAGAAAAAACTCCAGCTGCAACACAGCCACATTATTTCTCTTTGGTACGCCTCCCTCCTGAGAATGGATATATTCCTGTAGACGAAATCTATAGGAATTGAACCTCATTTTTCACTCAGGCGAATGGTTCATAGGAGTTTCCCAGTGCAATCCTGTTTCCTGGGAAGTTAGTTTTTAGTTTGCTACTAGGAAAACCCACCCATTATACTCACAGGACTACTGCAATTGAACCGTGAAGGTAGCCTCCTACCAGGCATCTTGGGTCGGTTTGCAGTAGGGTGTGATAGATTATCTGAGGTAGCTATTACATCATCAAAGCTTAGCAGATCTAGAAAAAGACGAAAACACAGACCACCATCAAGACCAGACGGTTTTGTGGAATTCTTCTTTATCCCTTTGTTTCTTAATACAAAAAAAAAAAAAAAAAAAAAAAAAAAAAAAAGTTGAATTCTAAGACAATTAGAATTGTTTCAAATATCCTTACTGTTTCTAATTATTTCAGCATACTCAACATGAGCTATACAAAACAACTACATGACTGTGACATATCTGGGAAACCATACCTTCCCCCTTGAAAACAATTCCCTTGAAAAAAGGTTTAAATTCATGTTCTCACAGAAAAATGCTGTAGTAACATGGCAGCATAAAACAGACCTAACAAATACATGCAGAAAAATATGACTGGTTGAGAGATGCTGTATTCAACTACTTAAGAGAGCATGTGTTCTTGTCTCTAAACTTTCATGAAAAGCATGAAAATCCAAGTTTTGGCTAAGACAAAAATAAAAGCAAAATGGTAAAGTATATGCTCACATGTTGGTGAAAGTTAACAAGACATGAAGAGTAAATATTCCTGGGCATGGTAGTTTTAATACATTCAGTACTTACTCTAAAGAAAATACATGACTTCATGAATTTTATAATAAATATTTCCAAACTCCATTCCCATACTGTATTAAAACATAGAGAGCTCTTTGCTCATTAGTCTCTCTATGCTCATAGCTCTAGGTAAAATCTCTCTTACATCAGTAGAAGTTTTTTATGTTATATGGGAAGAAGCAACATTAGGAAAAACGCTATTAATAGGAAGAATGGAACACACCTACTTAACAACAGAAGTACTTCATCTAGTTGACAAGTGGACTCCTTAACTGTTTCCCCACAAAAATACTTACCTGTCAGCAGTTTTGTAATGAGGTAGGGTTTTTATTTAAGCATCAAAATTATGGTTATTATATATCATTTTAAAACACAAATTCATTAGATTTGTTCTAGAGACTCAAAATGTTTACCTGCAATGCCACACAGCATTTACTATGGGCATCAAAAATGACATTGAAGGGGTTGGGTTTTGTTTTGGGGTTGGGTTTTTTTGGTGACCCTTTATTTTTCAGAACATTATGATTTATCAAATAGAAGCTAAGACACTTCTTTCTCTATTTTCACATTTATTTTGAAGCTATAGCAAAAAAAAAAAAAAAAAAGCAGCCCTAAGAACACTGAGCCAGATCATTCATATCACTTCAGTGTTTGGATGACTTAAAATCATCTGATTAATCCAAGTTTTAATCATGCATTGTTAAAGCTGCATTTATACCTGTTGGAACTAAGTTTTCCACTGAATGTTTTAACTGATTTTTATGTCTTCTAATCTGCCATAGTATCCTTGAAGTCCTTAACATATTCACATCTTTCATACGTCCCTGAACATACCTACTTTGTCATCTGTTGCCTTATTGAAGTGCAAGCATTTATAACACTATCAGTTAACAATCAGTTTTGCTGCTTTTTAATCTTATTGCAGAGAATGCAAAGACAGCCTTTTGTAAACATGAAATCATATTTGCAATTAAAAAAAAAGCAGGGAAGGAAAACAAAGAAGGAAGTAACAGAAGAGTGAATGAGTGACAAGCGGCTGACGGAAAAAGAGGATGAGGGAGAAATAGCTATGAAGACATTTCTGTTGTAGCCTGTGCCAAAAATATTTAACTTATTAGAAGCCAAGCAATAGTGACCAAGGGGTATATTTTCATGTTCTTTACTCAATCATCAGGAATCCCACAGCACTAACCCATGCCAAAATATACAACAGGATTTACATTAGTTAGTTACTATTGAAAGGTTAACAAGAAGGCAGGAAATGTGCCTTTTCCCCCACCTCAGTAATTCTGGCCTGTAAACAACCCTCCTTTTGTACTGCAGAAATGGCAAATCATTTGGCATTACATTTAAATAAGAATTCTAAGTGTAGTTGCTATTATGATCGTAATGCCAGTCCTGCCTCCATCAACAAAGTGAACATCAGGCATGTTAAGAATATTAAGAACATATTGAGAATAAAATGTACTTCTGAAAAAAAAAAAAAAAACCCAACAAAAAAACAAACAAAAAACCCAAACAAACCCAAACAAAAAAACCCCACAGAATTTTACAAGGCCTGAAGATTAAGACTTCTACAGTCTCAAATTGGATACAATTTAAATATAGATAGTGGGATGACACTAAAGTCAGGGTTTGTATTTGTTATCTGTAAGAGCTTCTAAAGGAAATTGCTACTACACCCGAGACAATTGCTCAGCATTAAAATATTACCACCCCATTACAGCCAGAGGGAATTCTAACTGAACTTGCATTTTTCTTTTTACCTTTCCATTTTGTTGCTTTGGTATAAGGAAGAAATTAAAAACAGGCTGGTGGGGATCAGGGCTTGTGAGTTTTTTGGTGGTGGTTTTGTTTGTTTGTGGGTTTAGGGAGGTTGCCTTTTTTTTAAACAGCATTCTTTGTTATTTTAGGAGAAAGCTTGGCCTCACTGAAACCAAATAGAGATCCCGACAAAACCCACTGAAAGCTTACAATTTACACCCATTTCAATCAGTAAAAGTGATTTATCAATTCGCTTTCTTACAGCCAGCCTGTGAGTAATTGTCAAAGGAAATCCCACCATGGTGCCAAAAGAGCAATACCATACATCTGGGGATTAATCTTAGTCAAAAATATTTTGAGGCTGAGCAAAAGCAGCTTTCTAGGAAAATGAGTTAAGCTTAAACGGTTACTTAGGACAGACTATTAGAAATGTCTCTTCTGCAAGCTTAACACTGATCCATAACAGAACTGTTAGGAGCGTTAACAGATACAATTAGGTGAGAGGTTTTGTTAAGATTTGTGAATGCTTCACATATATTCAAAGCAGTTTGGCTTAAAAAAATCTTCACAAAAAGAAGCAAAGCTGAAGGGGTGTCTAAAGAAATTGTGGTTCCAACAACTGATGTGGCTGGGACTTAAAAACCTATGATAGAAATGAAACATATCCCATATTTTAGAAGACAAGACTTTCAATTAATCTGCAGAGTAAGAGAAGATGGCAGTTCTTTTTCCTATTACTCATCTTGCTGAGATTGCACCCAAAAAAATTAGGGGACAGATATAAGCTTTAGAATATTTAAATTTGCAGTCAAGCTATAGTAAGGCATTTGCTACCATTAAGCTCGCACCTAACAATGTAATTTTCAAGAATACTGTTTTTCAAGGTTCATGATACTAAATAGTCAACATTGGTGGATTCAGTGCCGAAAGATTTCTTAAGAGCATAATTTGTGTGTACAGAAAGATAAAGCCCTTCAACCTCCATACACCAGAAGCTATTGAACACATACCCTATAAACATTAGGTTTGGCTTATCAATAGCTGTAAAGTTTCTTACTTATTTTATCCCCACAAGTTCCTAATTGAAGTAACTTCTGTAACAGCTAAGGAAAACAGGCATTCAAAGAAACAAACAAACAAAGGCATTTTAAATTGAAAACCAATAATTGTAGTATCAATCATTGCAACTGAAAACTATGCTTACGAAGTTAAGAAGAGGCTATGTGTATGGCATAAAGCGTTTGGATTTCCTTATAGATTGTTATCTTACCAAAATGGAGAAGGGTAGGGTAATTTCCTGACACGTAAGAAGGGAAACATGGCAAACAGGATAGGAAACAAAATCTGGAAAGAAAAGTCAAGGAGAGGAATGTCTAGAAAAAGATTCTGAACAAAAAAAAATATTTTACAAAGCAGGAAAAAGAAACATTTTTAGAAGAAACAGAATCGCTTTACATGTTCAGCATGCCAGTAGTACAGCTTTAGTCTTTTACAGTACTTTCATTCTAATTGAACAGAGAAACATTTATGCACCTTTTCAAATAAAGCTTCACAAGGAGGTATTTCAACATTATCAATATTTCTGAATGGTTTTGAGTATTTGTCCTTATCTGATGGCTGAGTGCCTAATTTTGGTGTGGGGTGGGTGTTTTATTTTCCTACAGGTACAGAATAGGTACATCAACTCCTTCAGCTGAATTGAAAGTGGTTCAACCTATACCACACTTCACTGGCCAAATAAGCTGGAAAAAAAAAAAAAAAGAAAAAGAAAAAAAAGAAAAACACTCTGAAAATTAAAAAAAAAAATAAAATTTGTTTTCCAAAAAATCATTCACTTCAGGATCTCAACCTAAAGTGGGTGTGGAGGGATAAGACTGGTAATACAGTTGCCATACATTTTCCCCCATGTTTTAATATCTATTCTAGTTCTCATAAGATTAAGCAATCTTGAACTTTATATAAGGACTCAATATCTTTGGAACTTTACACAGCTGCTGCATGGAATATTACATCTTTAGCAGCAGAATGCATACAGAGACATAACCATTACATTTTACTGGCAGGAGTTTGGACTAGTCTCTTTTCATAAGAGCAGTAAAACTACAGGTGACTCAGACAGACTGTTTTAAACAAGGGCAGCTTTGTGTAACAGAATTTTTGAAGTTTTCTTTAAAAAGCAGGTCCTTGATGCTGTCAGTGTTGCATCCCCACATGGACTGCCTGAGCCTCCTTTGCTGCTTTGCACCAAACAAGGACCCTTGAACAGACCTCACCCACTTTCTTGTTATGCACCCCTGTCCCCTGCCCCATCTAAGTATCAAAATACTGAATTTCTCCATAAGACTGTAAAATCTTATATTAGCAAATCAGAATTCATAGATTTATTTTTTTTTCTAGATCTGTAGAAGGTTAGGGGGGTTATATCTATATATATATATATATATATAGATATAGATATAGATAGATACCAAATATCACAGCTACTATGTTGTTACTCAGGTTATTAAAAGTTGCCAAGATAATTGCATCTAAAAGAGGAAAAAAGTAGTTACATCTATTTTCATGGGGAGTGTTTTCCTATGGATAAATGATACAGTGCTATACAGAAATATACCTAGCACAATCAGAGAGAAACATCTGGGTAGCAGGACAAGGCTGACATTTTTAAGACTAGGTTATGCATTACCCTTTAATCTCTCATCTTATTTTGGCCTAAAAGTGTTTCTTCTGCACCCTCATTCAAACTCATCTTTAAATAGAGGCAAAAGTTAAACTGCCAATTCAAAGCCTTTTTAAAAAGGCATTTCAAGCACATGCATAGATTTTACTGGGGAATAAAAAAAAAAAAAAACCAAACGTATAAACACTTTAGGAAAACACTGACAGTATTTGTAAGATTTCCAGGATATTTTAATCCCCACTGAAGTCCAGCTTTTTGTGGCTCAGAAAAATGTAATTCTATATTAAAGCCATATATGAAGTAACCTTTCCTTAAACAAAGTATTTAAGCTTAGAAGCACATTTAACAATGCTTAATGGAAGAATCAGGAGTATTCTTTTATATTCAGAAACTGCTTTAATTTTTTAATGCATTATTTTTATCTCCCAGATGATTTTATTATGCTGTAGGACCAACTATTCTACAAACTGGATATCATAATTGACCAAAAATACTAAATCAAGTTAGACTATTTCAAAATCTATTCTTACCAAAACTTTTCCTGAGATGAAGGGGTTGCATTTGAGATATGCAAGTCAAACACTGCACATGAAGTTCACTAATGCTTTTTCTACAGTGGTTAATCATACAAGAAAAATAATTTAGAGTTTAATAAAAATATGCCCACAACAGATGATTTCTGCATAAAAGAGGCACACATGGGACTAAAACTAGTTGTGCTGTCAGTAAAGGACAAAAGATAACTATATAACAGCTCAGAGAGCCTGGCCACCTTTGCAGGTAGGTCAACCTGTATCAAGGTTTCTGCTGGGCAAATTTAGATTCAAAAATACGCTAGATTTGGCTCAAGGTGCATTAAGCAAGGCCATAAGCATGAAATTCCCATGTATGATGCTCCATGCTGGCTCAATTTTAATGCATGATAAAGTCACAACCTAGAATAACTACGAACTTAATCGCAGAATGCTGAAGGTAATAGCATTACTAAAAATATGCAAGTTAGCTAGAAAAGCAAAAGTTATCTGAAATGCAAGAGCAGAACAGAACCAGTCAGTAAGGAAAACAATTTCATAAATATGCAAGATAAAAGTGGCAGCAAAAAACATGCTTTCAAATCAGAACAACAAACCATTACCTACATTTCTCTCTTCCTGTCACCTATTACAACACAGAGCTCATTGACTACCTCTCAACAGCCTACTTACATCTACTCATTGCTTGCTGACTCTTACCTTCAGCTACCTACAGAAGTTCTAAAATCTCTGCTTTCCACTCAACAGGCATAATTTCACTCTGTGGCATTTTAAGTAAATTACTTAAGAGGCTTATTCTAACCTTGTAAAATACTGCAATCCAAAACAGAAAGGCCAAAAAAAAAAAACTATTGGTTTTGGTTTTTTTCTTTTCTTACCTGATTCTTTAGAGCTCTTTGCCACAAGTGAATCTACCTCTACTGATTTTGGTCTAAGTGGTAACGGTTCAGACTCTAACTTTGGTTTTCCTACTGGCTCAACTTCAGATTTTGGTCGAAGACAAACAACTTCTCCATTAGATCTGTAGTAAGAAAAAAAAAAAACCCAACATAAACCTAATCAATGGATTAAATAGTTAACAACTGAAACATACCAAGAATTAGAAGTAAACTGAAAACTTTCAGTATATCTTATCATATTCTAAAGACTTGCTTAAAAATAAAGTCCTCTGGAGACCAACTCTAATTTTTTAAAAGCCAATTCTTCTGTTCCAGCTTTTCCAGAGTTTTCCAACATGCACAATCCCTCATAAAACCAGTCCAAAACTTTTACTACAGGGCACATTTTGGCACTTAAATCTAAAATAGTACACTACAGTGCAACAGAAATATAGTATCTTGTGAAATGTTCAGAAACATTACTTAGACTTTTTGACATCAAAATCTTCCTGTAAAGAAAAAAAGCTGCCAAGTTATTTCTTGCTAGGTATAGAAGCTTGTACACTTTGCTTTTATGCTACTGTGCTTTCTCTGCATATCTGGTCACATCATCCAGAGACAAATAAACCCACCAAAACATGCATATCAGAAAAGATTATCTTTTTCTTTACAATTCTTGCTGTAATTTATGCTACAGCATAAAAAAAAAAAAAAAAAAAAAAAAAAAAAGACAAAATCTCTAAATCTTTCCTTGGGAAACTCTCCAAAATACCAAGTGACAAAACACAATTACATACTGAAAACCTAAACGGAAGTAATGTGGCAACAGTCTATTTCTTCAGTCAGTCATCCAGCGTTCCCAGGGCTGTGCAGATAGGATCAGAGGCAGCTAATCACTTTTGGAGTCAACCATCTGAAGTGTGTGCCTTACCCACACTCCCTTTCCCTACTGCCCTCCTCCTCACTCTTTTATCTCTTTAGATACTCTTCCTTATGGTTCAGCTATACAGGACCTGCTGCTAAAAAAAGATAAACCCTGACAAATGCTTGCTGTCACCCTGTATTTTGGTTGGCATTTAAGGTGCAAGCTCTTTGATGTATCAGCTATTTTTATTTATTTGTACAAGGCCAAGTGCATCATGACTTTACTTTTTCATGGTTCTCTCAAGTTAACTAAGCATCCCAAAGGGACAGTTAACCATCAGCAGTTTATTTACAGTCTGGGGTAAGGATCTAGCAATTACTTTGATAGAGACAGAAAGTAAAACTGGGGGGGGGGGGGGGGGGATTGTACTGATGCAAAATTAGTCTTAGTGAAACACCATAAGTAAATTGTTTCAAACTCATTAGAAAAAAAATTAGAAGTGGATCTAAAAGAAATGGTGAGCCATTATTTACTATTACCCTCCCTATTTGCTCAGTAACTTAATTGAGAATACTCAAGACAGTATGGAGACTGGATGTGGTTTTGTGCAAGTGCTTTCATCCCAAGAAGAGCACATAAGCAACGTAGGGTGCCTCTAGCAAGGGTACTAACTGTGCTCAACTCTTCCTTTCCATCTATCTTACTCTATTTGAAGTACTGAAACACTGAATATTGATGCAGCTCAAATCTTCATGTTTTCTTCCAACACAGTAAGAATTCTAAAGTGCCATGTCCACAG
The DNA here is from genome assembly GCF_963264785.1 of Psittacula echo. NCBI lineage: Eukaryota > Metazoa > Chordata > Aves > Psittaciformes > Psittacidae > Psittacula > Psittacula echo. Next base: position 102,953,174 of record NC_137738.1, read on the forward strand.
ATTCTTTTACACCACACTACTGCCATAGCTACAACTTCTTCATTATGGGGCAGGCTTAAAGCAAAGAAGCCCACAGATAACTTAAATCTGCCTCACAGTTAGTTATACTGAAATATTCACCAAGATGGATTTAATGTCTCAAAGAATTAGAAGGTGATAAGTGCACACTGATAAAGACTTGGAGAACCAAGACACAGGTAGGTGTAGGGCAAAACTTATCCTTGCATCCTTTTCACCTTTAAAATACAAGTTTCTTCCCACCCTGTCCATGAGGAAAGACTGAACAAACCAAATAAAATATACTCAATGTATACAATATAAAATATACTGACTTGGATACAGATGATGGCAAAAGAGGTTTATCTGGACGTTTTGGGTGCAAAAGCCCTCCCCTCAGTAATCTGTTAGTCTTGCTTGGAGGAACAGGCTTCTTGGGTGGTACTTGAGGAGCTTGTGGCTTCAAAGGCTTCTGATCCAAAGCTCCTCTTTCATCTGATAAAATAAATCACCACAACACTTTAAAACCCTACGTTATCTAGAATTCTTACAATGCTAATCAATAATAAAGCAAATGTTGTCAGAAATACTTTCTTTGAAGACTGATGTGAAAAATAGTTTTGCAAGTGTCTTAAGTGGTCTTATTAAAACACACTAACTACTTACCTGAACTTAAAAAAAACACATTAAAGCAAAATGTCTTTCTACTGACAGGAAATAGCATTAAGAAATTATTGATTCACATTATTGCAGTACAAATGACAGCTAAGAACCAAGAATCTCTCTATACTTCTCCTGCTCTCTTTTCTCTGAATCCAACTTATCTCTTCTGAAAAAGATAGGGTTTGTTTTCTTTATTTTATTGTAACTAGAGCTCTTCCATATACACAAGCAGCATAATTTCTCTATGCAAAAAGGAGGCAGATAGGGGAGAATATTTATCTGAATAACTGAATTTTTTTAGATAAAGTCCACCTTCCTACAAATTCAGGATACAAATTAAATATGGGTAATCAAACAAACAAACAAGTTAAATTTATTGTTTAATGACTGCTTGACCTAATCAAATACTGTCCAGAAGAGCTGGAGCTATATAACTAATGGGACATGGAAAAATTCAAGCTGCTTCACAAACAGTAGTTAAATAGTCTTCAATCTACATTCCCTAATCACAGCCTTTGGGATATCCGGAGTAAACCTTCTACTTTTCCTTATAAAACTATGCTATAGCCTCATTGGGCATACATAAAGCACTGAGGATTTAAAAGATTTTTGTTAGGTTGCTGTAAGAAGTTACAGTTCTTTTACAGTTACTACAGTAAATCAGTTAACTGGGATGAAAATACCAACCTTCAACTTTGATTCTCCCCACGCTTCCCTCCTATGACCTTTAACACAGTATTAGTCTAATGTAAAATATTTACATATGCTATGAATTTAAGGGTTGGATTGGAAATTTGCTTCAGCTCCATCCCAGCTAAGTGCCTGATCTGCCAGTTGCCTGACTTCCTTTGGAAAACTCCTCCAGCTGCTGAGTGTCAACCCTCCAACTCGAAAATGGGAAAACACTGATTTTCTTTCACGGGAATACTCAGAAGTAAACAGACTGTAGACATAATTTTGCAAAAAAAATCGTATGATCCAGGTCAGATCATCATTTTGCTTTGGGACATCTGAACATTAGGAGGAGACATGAACAAAATAACCCTCAACTGTTTGACATTCCCTTCTAGTCTTTCAGTATTGAGATGAAAAAATAGAATACTGAAGTAGTGGAAGAATTTTGCCACATGGTGGTGCTGACTGTTCGGTGTAGAACAACCTGTTAACAGTGCTAGCCACTTCTGCCTACAGATCCTATATGCAAGACTTTAAATGCCCAGTAGGAAGGAGTTAACCTTAACGGAAGTTCCATTAGCTTTATTTTAGCTATGCTGAACATAAGCTGAGAATTATGCCTTTTGTTTTTAAGAATAAGTGAGCTCATTAACAAGACAGAAAAACTGCTGTCATCAAATCTTATGCCTGAATTGCCATCTGTCAGTTTTCCCTTCACTTACTCCCACTCAGAATCTGAATATAAAAACTCTCCACAGCTAAGTAGAAAAAGTTAATACCAAAGTTCAAGATTCACCATGAGCTCAGAAACCGGACAATTTTGCTGGACAAAATGGCATGTCTCTTTTTTTGGCTTTTGCTCTGCAATGAGAGATGAGGTTTGGCTAAAAATAAGCAGTTTAGTAATGGAAATAAAAAATACTAATCTGAAGACATTTACACTGAACAAAAAATTCTACATTACACCACTAAGTGCCCTTCGCTATAAACAAACACAGGAGTATTGCTTGCAATTTTTGATCACAGTTCAAGGCAGATATCTTAGTTTCCCAATACGCATTAAAAAAATTACATAGTTTTGTATTTTGTGATTAAAGCTGCTCAATTATTTTTCTTTTTGAAAATTACAGTACAATTTCATAGTTAATAGATTTAATCACTAGTATCAACATAGTCATTTTTCCATAAGTAAAACTCCACTGATAAATGGGCAATTCTTCTAGTAAAACACTACTGCTATCTATATGCAACATGTAAGACCAGACCTTCAACTGAATGCAAGACCAACTCTTCCACCATCATTTCCTCATCACAGTAAAGGACAGTTCTCTGCCTTACTTAATTATTCAGAAGCTTCCATGTTCCTAAGCATTTTGGATGGCGTTCTCAGTAGGCCTTCCCCCCCGCCCCCATATTCCTTCAAGAACTGTTGAACTTAACTATGCAAAGGTTAACACCATAGTACAAACAGAACCAATCTAAAATTAAACTTACTTCAGGTTAAGTAAACTTAAACTTATAAAGAGCCAAGTGATCAAAATTTCTAGAACCATACAGCTGATCTCAATTCGCATCTGAAGATAATGTTCCAACAGCCAAAAATTATTTTGCTTGCTCACATGCAGAGGAAACATATCTGATTTCAGCAAGTATTCTTCAAATGAAACACCTGAGAATGTGCTTTGTTTAAAATGTGGTTTGTAAAATCTGCTCAAGGAAGCCACGTAACCCACTGAGCAGGCTTATTTGTCAAAAAGCCATAGTCAGCCACAGGTCACTATTCAGAGAACAGAGTATGTTTTTGTAATATGGTTAAGCTGCAGTAACATCTGAATTTCTTCTCTAAGACCCAGCAAGCATGTTTGTTTAAGCTTCTGACTTTTAAGCACAATCAAAACAGTTTGATGGGGAATACCCCCAAATTCCATGGGACAGGAAAACACGGAATCTAGCAAGAATTAACAGGAAAGAAATCTCAATTTCTGAGCATTGCCACTGTAACATCTGTCAAAGGAGTGCTGTGACTGTTCTGTGTATTTCTTTCAAAAATGTTTTCCATCAGAGACTGACTTTGGCCAAAACGTTCAGGTGCAGCAGTAAATGTTTCCATTTCTAGTAACTTACTATTGCTATTCAGAACTGCAATAAGTATCACAGAACTAACTTTAAATCAATTCAATAGTAACTATGTCATTATGCAGTGCAATATATATTTTTCAGAATGTAATGCAATTATAAGAAATTTAGTTCTTGTTCTAATCACTCTGAAGACATTTCCAGAACATCACAGATACAACAACTTCAGTAGATGCTATCAAGGGAATCTGTATGTCATCTTCTAAACAGGTACCTATTGCACAGAGAAGCCAAGCTAAAAACGAACTCATTTACAAGACCTTGGTCTGAAATTCTCAATGAAGAAAATTGGTCTCACCTTTTTCTTCAGGCCTCAAAGAAGGCAATTTCTTCTCTCCAGCTGGCAATTCAGGCTTTGGAGCTAAACGCAAAAAGAAACCATAGACATTTCTCTAAAGCTATAATTATCTTCGTCACTAACTGAAAATATGACATACACCAACTTGTGCTTATATTCTCTCCTTTGCAAGGAGTGAAATACTATTTATAAACACTCATTTGAGCCCAGAAAAGAGTAGGCCTGTATTAAGGTGTTTCCTATTTAGGCTTCATCATGATTATGAAAAATATATAGCAACAGCATACTACATGAAGCATGAAAAGTAACCTCAAGCTGTGACTATGGGTGGTTGGATCACTAGAAAATACAAAGTTACTTCTGAATTTTCTTTTGAAGTCATGCACTGCTTCCAACTTAATATTTCCTCAAATACATACCATTATTCATACACTACATACCTGGACTTTTAACTGGAGGTGGAGGTTTCTTTGGTTTCTTAAAAAAAAAAAACAACAAACAAAGAATAAATAAAAATAGTACTCAAACAAACAGATATTTTCTATTGAAGACAGACTCAGTATTTTGTTTTGCATACTGTAACATCTAGCTTGTTTACTAGCTGATTTAAAAGTATTTCACAAAGGAGGCAATCAATTCACAGACAAGAAACAGAACTGGAGTAATTGCTCTGATATCTCCTAGTCAGCCAGTTGAGAAAACAAACTGCAAATCAGATCAAAATCTTCAAATCAGATCAGTGCTTCAGCAATGTGTATAAGCAGTAGAAGCACAAAGAACTAAAAACTAAGCATTACATCTTTTTTAGTCCAGAGAATTGTTCTGATGGCAACCATTTTAATCTCATTATGCAAACCTCAGCTTTCGTACAATGTAAGTTTAAAAGAATAATCAGGTAAATTTTTGAACTGAAGTTGGTCGTTTTCACAGAAAAGTTCTAAATTAAGTTCAGAAGAGCTATTTCAATTAACTGACTCCTAAATTACAAGTGTAAGGAAACAAATTAAAATAGCAGCCTTTGCAATGCAAACACTGCAGGTTTTAAATACTATTTTGAGCTTCCTTATCACTGTATATTTAAGTGGGAAAGGTGGACAAACTACATTAGCTGTATTTGTACAAAAACTGTACGAAGTATTACAGTGCCATAGTCTCTGGCTTGCTTTCCCAGTGTGGTCATCAGTACACTGTACATTGAAACTAACTTTATTTTAAAATGCCATCACTCATCACTTTCCTTAAACTGGTAAAATTTAATTTAACTTTCTCCTGTTGAAGGAGAACTGGCATCTCTCAGGACAGGCATCTCAAACCATCTCATCCTCAGAATGCAATTTATGAAAATGCTCCAGAAGAGCTGTCTTTGTGGCTGTACTAAGGACAATCACTGATAAAGCAATCACAAAAGCCTACAAACAAACCCTCATTCTTTATCCAAAAACTGCTGAAACCATATGGGCTTAGTCTAACATAGCCCCTCCAAAACACCTTGTAGCAAGTATTTTTGAAACAGTTGCTAAGGGTGGATTTCACTTCTATGCCCCTACCACTATTGAATAAGCTGCTCTTAAAGCAGAAAGATTTTATTCTGATAGGAGAAATGTAACTAAGAAAGCATGAAAACCCATATTAAATTTCTTCCTCTAATTTCAGAGAACACAAGAGCTGGTGAACTTAAGTAACAAGATCACATTTTCTTTCTTTCCCCCAAAAGTAGATACATTATCCAGCTGTGCAGCATTTCTGCCTATATCAAACCCAGTTATGCTGAGAACTCAGCATCACCCTGCCATTACATGATTCTGATCTGTGTTTCTATTAAGTCAATATCAAATAGCTGATTATAATAACCAGCCATCCAATGCTTTGAACTTCAAACCTGCTCAGTTCAAGGTGAATCCCTGTACTGAGACACACTATACAAAGCAGAATAAAGGATCAAAGAAAGTTTTGTCTACAGAAGACACTGTTTATGGTAAAAGAACAATTTCTTTTCCCTTTCTCAAGAGCAATTCTGTATTGCAAAACAGTAATACTTCCCACCCACCCCTCAAATCATGTCAGCTATACATTACAGCATTTATGCCATTCTTGCAAAGCTGAGACTCAAGTTAAGAAGGAAATTCTGACTTTCTGTGTATGTTACGTAACTGATGCTAAATGCTAAGTTAATAACTATATATCAGGTTGTACCTAGCAATTCCCTGTGAATGTCTCCAATTCCAGATGAAATGGCACTAACTTACTATGAAACTCACTGTTCTGCTGAGATACAGGTTTCAGCATTTAGATTTTCTGACCTGGACCTGAATCCATCCCATCTGGAGATGATGTACATTTGTGAATTAACGCAGCCATCAAAAAGAAAATTATAAAATAAGAACCAAAATTACAAGATCAAGGAGTACCACATGAAATCATGTATTTCTACAATTTAGCACATGAGATGGTGGGGAAAAGGTATTTTTAGATCCCATCCAAAGACTCATGCACTGCAGCCTACAGGCAAGTCTGAGCATGGAAAAATCCCAGTCGGTCTTACAGGGGCCGTTCATTATTTTGCAATTATAGTTACTTACAGGACTACAGATGGAGAAGACCAACTGCTTATATATCCTTTCAAAACAGTAAGGATTGAACGCAGTAATCAGTTACATATTACAGAACACGATCAGAACTATATAATTTTCTATATGACCTAATCATCCTCGCTAATACAGTTAATATCAAAAAGCATGCCTCTTTTTAATAATTAAGAAGGTTAAAGACAAGCATTAACTTTTAAATCTTTCTACTTGGTATAGCTAATTCAAGATAAAGTTAAAACTGCTACAATTGTAATAATATTTTAAGCAGCTTAATATGTTATAATTTTATTGTTTGCATTTCCATCTTTATTTTTTTGATACTAAATGATACACGTAAGAACTTACAGGGAAATCTTTATCAGACTCTTGTATTTGAACAGCAAAATTATCTGGGAAGACTCCTTCTTTACCATTGAGTTCTCCTTTCCACCAGCCTGGCTCTCCAGTGTCCTAAAATAAACAACAGGACATTTCAATCAGGATTTACTCCTTCCCCAAAAGAGATACGGTTACAGGAATATTTTTGCTTTTATCCACAATATAAAATAATTGTTTGTCTGAAACACCAATTTATAAGAGGAATACTTTGGCCACCTTTCCAAGGGGAAACAGCTATAGATCAGGTTTTGTCACTTTTTGTTTGTTTTGTAAAAAGTAGGAGATATATATTACATCATACATAAGATAAGGGTATAAGGATAAGATCGGCAAAGGGAAAGAAAGTACGTAAACTCAGCATGACTCAACACACAGTATTCAATATACTCAACTTCCTTAACTGGCAACTTATTCAATAAATACTTCAAGTGGTACTGGTGTAACACAGAATTTTACTCAACAAAAGTGATTCTGATGTGATGAATCAGGTCCACTGGTCTGAAAATTGTGAAGAAGCAAGAGGATATACCCATTATAACCACATTAAGGTATAAGTTAAAATTAAAGAGGGGCAGAGGGAGGGTGAATTAATTCAGTTGCATAAAAATCCATTACATGATCTTACTGGATCAAGGCCTTAGTTTATTCATAACAGAAAGTATGATGTTATTTGAATATTTTGGCAGCATAAATAACAGCTTTCCTCTGTTCCTCAGATCCAAAATACTGCAGATGTCACCCCTGCATGCAGCTCCAAATGGATTACTGCTGATATGTGCCACCATTAGCAGCACCAAGTAGTTCCTTCCAAAGTTCAGTAAACAAGAAGAATAATTTGGCACTTGATTTGGCTGGGATGCAGAATAGGTAGAGGACTGGGGGGGGGAAAGATTTTAAAAAAATCTCACTGCACATTAAAGTAAAGGAGGAATCGGCAAGAAAGGCATGAATAGGTGATAAGTGCTGAAAGTAAAAGTTTGGTAAAGTTTTCGCCCATTTCTCCATCTGTCACCCTTTCAATTAAGTACTACAGAGTCCAGCTTCTGAGCAGTGAGTGGTCGTGAATGGGAAAAGCCATCTTTTGCTAAACTTCATTTAGCCAGTGCTGAGGGTATGCTAGGAAGTCAGAGACAACTTCATGGCAAATGATCATATGTAACACAACAGAAAATAAATGGCCAATAGGGACAGGCTTTACAAATTTGTACGTAACTAAAAGAAAAATACCTTTACACATGGCAGACCAAAACCCCAGATTGAGGCAGCCACCTTAAAGTTACATTAATATACTCAGACTTCAGAAGATGGTTTTAGAGTGAGAGCTCTGCTCTGGATAACTCTGCTTTGCTTCCATTTCGACCAGCATATGCTTAAGATAAAGTTGGGGTAAATTTAAGAGGGACAGAGAGGCAAGAGTTTCAGTGAAGATGGAGCAAGAGCGTCATGTTTGAAAAGGTGGTTTCCATAAATATTCTTTTCCACTGTAACTGCAGTCAGTAATACTGATGATATCAATTTGCTTGTTAAGAAAAGCAGTCAGCTTTTCCATAAACTTAAAATCTTTTAAGAGAAAAAAAAAAAAAAAAGGTATTACTCTTCTTCTGCAACTGTGTGAAAGCTCAAAACAAAACAAAAAAAATTTTACTTTCTTTGGCCAAGTCATTATTCCTTAATATAGAATCATAGAATAGCTAGGGTTGGAAAGGACCTTAAGATTATCCAGTTCCACAGCCCTGCCACAGGCAGGGATGCCTTCCACTAGACCAGGGTGCTCAAAGCCCTGTTCAGCCTGGCCTTGAACACTGCCAGGGATGGGGCATTCACAACTACCTAGTGCCTCACCACCTTCACAGTAAAGAACTTCTTCCTTATATCTAACCTGAACTTACCTTGTTTAAGTTTGAACCCTTTATCCCTTGTCCTGTCACTACAGCCCCTAATGAAGAGTCCCTCCCCAGCATCCTTGTAGGCCCCCTTCAGATACTGGAATGCTGCTATAAGGTCTCCATGCAGCCTTCTCTTCTCCAGGCTGAACAGCCCCAACTTTCCCAGCCTGTCTCCATACGGGAGGTGCTCCAGTGCCCTGATCATCCTCGTGGCCCTCCTCTGGACTTGTTCCAACAGTTCCATGTCCTTTTTATGTTGAGGACATATAGCAGCATATGAACTAACAAAAGACTGCAGAGTACTGGAGGGATATTAAGTATGGATAGGTTCCTTTGTTGTTTAAAACCATATCTGCAACAAGCTGCCCTTTCAGAAAGGAGTTTTAAATATTCAACACAAATAAGAACATTCAATTAAAAAACCTGGACTTCATTCTCCTGCTGAAAATACTTGCAGTTTTTTTCATAATACCTAGACCAAAATCTAAGTACTGATCCTAATTTCTCACCTTTTGACACATACTACTTTCCAACCACCACCTTTAGGTCAGCCTGATCTATCACCAGAGAAAAAGTACAAGTTCTGAAGGTAAAAGGGCTCTTTGCAAAGCTTTTCCAACTTCCCCTCTAAAAAGGCATTTGGTAATGGGGGTACACTGATCTGACTGGCCTTTGAGGAATCTAAGATAACTTCCTACTCCAGAACCATCTTTAAGGACATCTGTATCTCTACCAAGTACGGAAGAAAAGAGTTGATTCTGACACAATACAAATCAGCCTACGGGATTATCTACTTCAACAGACCCTCTTTGGGGCTTTCATATTTTACACATTACCTACCTGTGCAAAACCCACAAAGGCTGCATAAATGTTTAAAGCAGACTGAACATCTTACCTTACTGATTATTTGAATGATCTCGCCTTCTTTAAAGCTCAGTTCATCATTTGAGCCTTCATAGGAAAATATTGTCCTGCAATATTCCTTGGCTGAAACAAAGCAGCACAATTAACCACATTTGCTTTTCATGGGTAGTAACACACATAACACTAGCTCACTTTTGCTGACCAAAAGGAGAGCTCAGACATTAACACTATAATCATACTTTCCTTTTAGATGAGCCATGTGGGACAGCTTTACATGTTCACTATCTGCCCATATCACAAGAAAAATAAGTGTATATATTTAAAGAACAATGGAGATAAATCTTTGTCAAGTCAAGAGTTTAAGCTCTAAAACACTTTTTTCCACAACAGCAACTTAATTCAAGTACTCTGACTTCACAGGGAGAAGATCCTACCGAGTTAAATTATAACAGCCTCTCTAACCCTCTCTATAGCATTATATATTCTGGTTTGAGCTACTTAAGACAAAAATTGTTTGGAGTTTTTTATTAAGAGTTTATACGATTTTTTTTTTTCAAATTTGATCTAAATTTCAAATTTGCAATCCTACTTAAATACAGTCAAACATTTCAAGGTGACATCGTCCTTTATTAACATGTACAATTACAGAAACTTCAAATACCCAGCAAATGTGCTGAAATTCTGCTGTAAAAACAAATAACTGAAGCAAAGGAATTCCTTGACTAAGCACCTGAAACCAGAGCTCATTTGAGTGATCAGCTCAGACAGTCACAGCCTCTTCCGCAAAAGAGATAGAATAATTCCTTTCTTTCCATTTGGTACAGTTCAATAACTAATCCATTTAAAACTGTGATAAGGTTTTCAAGTGAAAAAGCTGGAGGATTCATTTTCCTTTCCCACACTAGAACAAAAACAACATGAAAAAGGCCAAAATACATTCATATAGAAGGCTTGATTGCAACACAATCCCTTTTGCACCCTTCTTAACCTCACCACATTTAAAATAATTTAGCATATAAAAAGAATATATTTCTGTATCTGACAGATTAAGGAAAAAGAAGTAAACAAAAGACTCTACTGTGCTGCCATAACCTAAACACGTATTTGGCACTGACAACACCCACAGGTGAGCAGCTGCACCAACCCCAGTTAGAAAGCAGCACACCACCAAGTCATCATGAGGATCCTCTGCAAGTCTTAATGACTGCCTGTTGCTGGATGGTAAGAAAAGAAATGAATTGCAGTTGAACCTTGTTGTTGTTGTTGTATTTATTTAATCAAGACAAAAATTTTTAGTTAAAAAAATGCATAAATTCTGTTAATTAAAAACCTACCTTGGTAAGCAACAACCACTATGTTAAAATGTGAAAGCATGCCAAGATTAAGAGATAGATCTATCTATACAGATAGACATTGATATGTAACCACGTGAGTAATCCCAAATACAAGAACTTGTGTTATTTTACAGCCTTATCTAGTGATCAAAATTGCTCAGCTGTAGATTGACTATATTGTGGCTCATGAAGAATTACAGAACCATAGGAAGAACCCTGTCAGAGATGAATTTTAAATCTAGGTCCAAAAATAAAACCACACTGATGAAAATAGATTCAACAGATACACTATAAATATCTATGAAATTCAGGGATTTTATCCATGAGTAATGAGTAACTATAAAGCAAGCATGATACATTTCTATACATTCTATAAATATATATGCATTTCCTTACCGCCTGGGGTTTTGGCCAGTACAGAAGAACTACAAAGTCATCCTTTTCTCCTCAATTCCTCCATGCACTTCTCCCCTCCTCACTTACACAAAGCCCCACAACAGGCAGAAACAGCGCCAGAAAGGGGACCTTTCACTTTGCTCCAGCTGCCAGGAAGGCTGGGGACAGGATGCCCTTCACCCTGCAGACCCCCAAGGTTCCCATATATGTCAGGCTGTGAGCTCCAGCAGTCAGCACCAGCTGAGAAATCCAGCCATGTACATTAAGAGTGTGTACAACTTGCCACTTCAGAATCTTAGTTTGTAAGCCTGATATTCTGCCAGTAGTTACAGATGAAAACAGTCCAGTTTAGACTTCTGAGCATTTAAATCTAAAATGGCATTTACAAAACAGTAAATCTGAACTTCAATAAATATTTTTAATAAAAGGTAGTTTGAATCTTTTCTAAGACTTAGTATGACCAATACAGTAGCAGCAATCACAAATGTTGTGTTCTAACACAGTGAGGGGAAAGAGGGGTCAAATGGTGATTATTTTATTTTTTAAACAAAGTATTTTTACATACTTGCTCCAGAGGCCAAAACAAGCTTCACAGAAATAGCAGAGACACACCACAAAACATACCACATTAGTCTAAACTCTTTGGAGATCTCTGTTTATTTGCTAATGTGCTGAACACAGTTTATTTTAAACTCACTCTCTCAAAACTGAGGATTATATACATAAACTATACAATAGTCGATGTTGAAATAAAAACACTATGTAAGAAAACCAAGCTTTCTTTAAAAGGTTGCAAGACATTCTTAAATGGTGTCTGTCTATTGATGTTCTCCTACAGCATCTATTACTATTATATTTAAATTCCTCTTTGACATATTTTTTTCTATGGGGAGCAAACAGCATAGCTACTGGATTAGTCCAATTTCTGTGTTCTTAACATGAGATGCATCTGAAATTATGCAGAGAGCTAAATACTGAATGATCAGTGTTCAGTACTGAATGTTCACATTTTTTAGGAAGAGTTGTGCTCAGGGTTGCACATTGTCTTGGCGTACTTATAGCAATAGCACTGGAATGGTTTAAAAGCAAGATCCGACGATTATACCAATTTTGATATTTAGGAAAGACTTCAAAGTTGCAAGTTAGCAGAAACTTCCATCGAATCATTTGTATCATATGCAAGCTTTTGATGTATGCTTTGTAATGGCAAAACAAATATTAGCTGCTTTCAACCCATTGCATCAAACACTTCTTGACAGTAATCATCTGTTTGGAAACATGGTCATACTATTTATAGCTATCCAAGTCAGCAAAGCCAGAATATGGCTAGAACAGCAAGGATACCTTATACACTGGCTCTGACAAACAAACGTGCCATTTCAAGTGCCCTGTTGTGCTACATCACGCAACTCCTGGACACAACTAAAGTCAACTGTTTGTTGCAGTTTTCATATTTCTGCAAATTATGCATTCCACCTAAACAATCCACTTGCACCAAATAAGGTGTTTCCACATAAAACAAAAATATACTTGAAATTATAATACAGAAGTCAAAAAAAAAAAAAAAAGAAAAAAAGAGTCTGCTCTGGAACCAGGCAAAATGAGCTGTCTACACATCGTATAATTGAAGTTAATTTTTTATACGGCATTGGCACTCCCACAAGATGTTTTGGGTTGGCTTAAAAATATCCCCTTATTTAAAACTATGCAATTTGGTAGTTAAATGAAGTCATACATTCTTAGAGATAATAAAAAAGACAAACAAAAAAAGTTATAAACAGAATCACAATGGAACTGGATTATCTAGGGAACAGACTTCAACAAAACATCAACACCAGCTTTCTGATGCAAGCAACTTCACAGTTTGTCAGTTATGAGAGCACACTACCAACTCCACAGTAAATCCTAAACCTAGCAAGTGACTTCTATAACCTAGTGACAGAAACCGAGTTAAGGGATTGTTCCATAGCAATAGATTTTCAGCATTCCATCTGAACACTAAAAGTTAGGCAGACAGGAAGTCTAAACAGATCAAGATAGCAAAATAATGCAAAGAGACTGCTGTAAAAAACTTCATACTCCAGCTTGATTTTGTTCTGGGGGACAACCCTACAAATATTTTGATTATTTTCCACAGAAATGCAAGTAAAAATTTTTTTAGACTCTTTTGCATTTGCAGAACTCCTGAAAGGTACAGAACATTTGTTTTAAGTATACTGGATTTTTGTGTAGGAGTTAATAGAAAAAATTTGACAATCAAATACTTCTCTAGAGAGAATTACCAAGTAATAGATGTAAATTTCCAGCCTCACCAGGTTTACTTTCAGCTTCTGCTTTCGTTACTTCTGATGAGTTCTCAGTTTTTGTTGCACTGGGAAAATGAACTAGCTTTGTTCCAGGGGGATGGCTAGGTAATGGCTGTATAAACAAAAGAGAACTTTGTTAACAAAAATTCTTTATGAGGGTTTGTTCCCCCCCCACCCCACTTTTTATTAGGCTACAGAACATATTCAGGTTTTCATTAGCTGGCATGGTGTACATGACTGTCTGCAAGAAATTCAATGAGCTTTCCCATCAAGTACTTCACTTACTGTAGTTACTTCATTACAGCTACAGCGATTAGAATTTTGTCTACTGATTAAAGATAGAGCACAGATTTGAAACTGAAAGCCAATCTCAAAGCATTGCCAGATATACTTTTCGCAGTTGTATTTCAGCAGTTCCAAGTGTTACTTTTCCATTAGCCTGAAAATTGCCTCCTCCAGCACAGAGCAGAAGCACTTCTTTAACAGCTCTACTGAAAGTAACTCACTGACCATGCTTACTATGCTCTGGAATAAAGCAGTAATATTCAGTAGCCATAAACCACCTCAGCTGAAGAGGCAAACAGCTTTTAACTATTCAGATAAAAGTAAAATCACATGAAAACCCATCCTAGCTTCCCTTCACTCTTAGCAATTCATACAGAACAGATTAAGTGTCACTAGAGATTTCTCCTGAACCAAAGTAACAGAAAGGCATTGCAACCAGTAACAAGTTTCAAAGTTAACCTTCAACCAAAATAATTGCTCTAATGTGGATTTTTTTTCCCCGACCCAGGAGACATACTGAGATGCCAGGAAGATTCAGACAGCTTCAGCTGCATCCACTTCTTCACAGAGTTATGAGCTACAAACACATAATATGATCTTACACTCAGTACTTACCTGAGCAGCTGTAATAGCGTTACTGATGTGAAAACTCACATTGCCTTTAGTTATTCTGTTCATTTTCATTTATGGTTAAACTTTGCAGACTTTCTACTGCCAAAGAAACTAGATTTACTCCTTAAAATGAGGTAGTGCCTGTGAACTGGTGTTTAGTACCTCTGACATACCATGGAGGAAGCCACGGTCACTCACGATGTTCTTGGAGTACATATGCAATTTAACTTGCTCCAGAATGCTATATGAAGTAAGCACTAAAATAACCCACCTGTGGGATTAAACAAGTCCAACATGGAAATAGTTCTCTACATTTCCCTTTTCCAAAATGGGATGCAAGTACAGGTATGAAAGGAAGTTGAGGCAGGCAAGGTATAAATAGCCTGAGCCCAGGCAGGATGCTGGGACCAGCTGAAACTCCCTCTTGCAGGACCATATATACTCTAGAGCACTCCAGATACATCAGAGCTCAGCCTTCCTGTGCTGAACAGTCTCTGAATTCCCCAAGTTAAAAAAAGCCCTCTCTACAGTTTCCTGATGACAGCTTTTTTCCTTACTGGCTTAAAGACTGAGAGCAGCCTTCCAGCATCCCTCCATCTAGCTCCAAAGTGAGTTGAGCACAAATCCAAAGAAGTCATTCATTTTTGCAAAGCCTTCATGAGAATTACCTTCCTAAGGCTCTCTATGTTGTTTTGTAAGTCTGTGTACCTTTGGGATGACCTTGGCAACAACAGTAAGTGGAATATTAAGTGCTAAACTCAACTGTTTATTTCATTGTCTTTAAGCTATGCAAAACTGGTTTTGCACTTCATTTCCCTCTTGCTGAGAGATGGCTTATAACAACTTCCCAGGCAAGCCAACCAACAACAGAGCAACAACATATTTCAGTGTTTATGCACAGTCAAATAACACAATTCAAAATGTCTGAGCAGACTTCATATTAATTGAAAATACTTTAGTTAGGCTCTTTATACTCCCAAGTTACAAGGTAGAAAGTAGGGAAACATGCTTTTGAATGATCAATCTCACGACAAGAAAGCAAACTAAAAGCTGGGTCCTGACAGCCTAGTCTAACAGCATTCATGAGGGGATGTAGTGATTCCACAGAATCCTGAGGAAACTGAGGAAAATCACTGCACCTTCATAAAATCACAGAATGATTTGGGTTGGACCTTAAAGCTCACCCAGTTCCAATCCCCTGCCATGGGCAAGGACACCTTCCACTAGACCAGGTTGCTCAAAGCGCCATTCAACCTAGCCTTGAACACTGCCAGGGATGGGGCAGCCACAGCTTCTCTGGGCAACCTGTGTCAGCACCTCACCACCCTCACAGGGAAGAATTTCTTCCTTATGTCCAATCTAAACCTACCCTCCTTCAATTTAAAACCACTGTTCCTTGTTCTGTCACTACAGACCTTGGTAAAAAGCCTCCCTCCATCCATATACTGAAAGGACACCGAAGCTGAGCAACATCTTCCTTAGGAGATAACGTTACCTGAGCCTTAAATAGAAGGCAGCACACTTGCAACTTTCATTTTCTAAATCACCTGATTTTTTGACAGGATCAGAAACAAAGAGAACATACATGTCCATAGGTAGATGAGCACTGCTCTTCACACCGCTACCAATGGAAAACACATTGAAGGGAGTCTCTGTCTCTACCCTCTTCCTAGGGACACATGCCACGTTTTGCCCTCCACCATTACAATTATTTCCAGGGCAGCAGAGGAAAGCAAATCAGTCAATAAACAGCATTAATAACCATAATCCACAGACAAAAAAAAATAAAAAAAAAATAGAAATTGTCCAAGGTTTTAAAAGCTTTCTTTCATTGACCACCTGAGTAAAAACTGAAACAGTGGATTATCTCCATTGCCTTTAATTTATCAAGAGCTGCAAGTCCGTATAGAAGCTCATGGCATAAACAATGCACGAGTTCAAGATAAAGGACTGTGTATTGCTATTGTGCTTCCAAGGGGTAACACTGCTCTCAGATTAAGACCAAAACAAAACAAACTAAAGCAATTCCACTATTATCACATTATCTCCTGTCTCCTAAGCTTTAAGTTCAATATAAAGAATAAAAGTGCCTTTTCCCCTGCCCCACTCCTAAAAAAGGAGGAAAAGAAAAGAAGATGCAAATTGTGTAAGCCTGAAAAAAATCTGTTCTACAATCACCAGTTCATGTAGCTCATTAACCTAAGACATCACCAAAGCTAAAAGATTGGCAGCATTTACTGAAGGACATTTACACTGGTAATGATGGTTGACATCTAGAACACTGATCTCAACATCCACCAAAAATCGGGGGGGAAGGAAAAAACCAACAAACAAACAAAAAAACCCACAAAACCACAAAAACAAACAAACCCACAAACCAAAAAAAAAAAAAAAAAAAAAAAAAAAAAAAAAAAAAAAAAGAAAAAAACACTCTCTAAAAAAAAAACACTAAAAAAACCTCCCACCAAACATTGCTTGTTTTAAAGGACAAGTTTAACATGTATGGAAAGACTTTACCGTACTGTAGATGTAACACACAACAACTTCTCAAACACATCATACCTCTTTGGAATGACAATTTTTAATATCAGCTTTGTTTTCCCACTCTGATGCTTCAAATACCAAAACATTTGAACAGACCTTTCGGAATCAATGCTAAATATAACTTGCTATGAAATAAGTTTGAGGGGGTTTGTTTTGTTTTGTGGGCAAGAGCCCCATAAGAAGAATATGGTCTGATTATGGAGCCATATTGACAAATTTTTAAATGGCCAGTGCATTCAGCAGCTGCAAGATACATAATCTTCAGAGCCAAGTCTTCTAAGTTATTTATATAGGAACTCCCTCCTCCCCTCCAAAACAAAAAAAAAAAAAAAAAAAGCCAAACCCAGTATGAATCAGTACAAACCTTATCTTGCTTTTTATCTTCTTCATTACTGGATAATCTTGTCTTAAGTTTCACTGAGCCTTCTTTAAAGATATCTCCAAACCCAACACCTCGGACTTTCTTTGGCTGTGCTGGTCCAGATGCAGGTTCAGTCCCATTTCCTGGAGAGGCCACAGGTGAGGTAGGACCACTGAAAACAGACTCTGAAAGAAAGAAAAGAAAGAAAAAAAAAAAAAGTTGGTCTAAGATTGGAAATTATTTGTTCTTCTTGGAAAAAAAAAAAAAGTGGGAATAACACAACTGCGTGTACTGCTCTTGCTGAACATCATTTCTAGGAGCATTATTGTAGCTGTAATACCTTACATTTGCTCCTTTTGCACATTAAACTTCAGACCATTTGAAATGACACCAGTATTGCACTAAACACTCTGGGCTACTAAGTCATTAGATTGCTCATATTGCTTGCTATTTCAATTATCACTCAGGCTCCACAGCCTGTTAATATCAATGTTTTCCATTAGTTTTAGGAAACACTGCTTATGCATTCTCTAAAGGCATGGGCTTAGTCCAACATTTAAAACTTGTCATTTGCGCAGCTATAGCTGCTGAAAGTAATAATCAATAAAGGTCCATAATGAGTCCTACTATGTTTCAGCAGCCACAGGGAGAAAAAAAAAGCCCTGTGTTTCAGCACATTATTTGGTGTTTCAGCAACCAAATGATGCCTCTCAGGGCACCAAAGTGAAATTTTCCTTTTGCTCAAAATGCACTATCAAAAATACCTGAAAAGTTTACTGCAAATTTATTTAAATAGATTTTTAACCTAATAACACCTAAACCCTATTTTAAAGGGGTTCAGCATTCATATCAGATACAGTTGGCTGAGATAAATACTTGTGTTATCTACCACTGATTAAGTATTCTTTAAATCTTTCAGTCTTGAGGGACAACATTTATTCACTCTGAAAAAAATATAGTTAAAGAGCTTTTAAGCTCTTCTAAGATACCTATATCCCCACCACCAACACCCCACACCTTTTTTCCTTCCTTTTTTTTTTGTTTGGTTGGTTGTTTGGTTAATTTTTTTATTATTTTTTCCTTTCCTTCTCTTTTAACTTATAAGTTGCAATCAAATCTGTTAAAACCTACAAATCAGTATTCGTGGGCAAACTATTTCCACATGCAGAATGCCAGGAGATGGTAATGTGAAAATAGAGAGCTTTTAGAAACCGAATTCAAAATAGTCTCCACATCTTTTAGTTTTTCAGCTAAGTTATTTTCTGGAAATTGCAATGAAGATTAAAGCCTCTTCCCTCCACCATAAATTTATGGGGTTTTCATAATACTGTGAAGTGACATGGCTCTTAACTTCAGTATCTCTCTTTTTCTCAACTGAGTTACTACTCAGTTATATCCCTCTTACCTAAAAAGATAGCTAGATATTTCATTGATAAGAAAAGGTTGCACGTTTGAAAGACCATAGCTCAGTGAACGAGACGTTTACTGTTTCCCCAGTGGTAAGAACAGAACTAGCAGATACTTGAACTCCTGGTTGTGAACATATTGAAAGTTAAATATAACCTCTGGGGGTGAGGGGCTGAAAATCATAACTATGAAAATCATAACTTTCTGCCACTGTTAGTGGCAGAAAATACAGTTACTTGAAATTACTATTCTGTCCCACTGATCTCTGTATTCAGGAATTAAGACCAATACATGCCCATTTGTAAATTCATCTCTCCAGACCCCACTAACTCAGGGAACTTGACCTCCAAGGAGACAGCAGCTGAGCTATTTGGGGCTGCTCAAGTCAAAGAGCTCTTGTTTTATGCTACTGCAATTATTTCCACAATTTAGCAATAAAAGAAAATCCAAGTCAGACTTTATTTCCCCTATCTCTGAACAAATCCTTGTTAGAAACAATCAATACTGAACATCTTGTGAGAGTGTGTATTACTGAAAGAAAAAAAAATAAAATCACTTTTCCCCTTGAACATTATGCAGCTGTCTCCAAGCATCGATTAACTTGCATTAAGATGTTGCTCCTAAAGAACGCTGCCGTTCTAGCAATATCATATAACAAGTCCCCAGCCTTCAAACAGGTCTTCATAGACAGAATGCCTCTAAGGTGAAGTTTCAAGGGAACAAGGAACTGCCTGTAAAGCATGCACCTGCCTGGCACCATTCAGCACTCACAGACTCTCTGCTTCTGCTCAAGCTATACAGCCACAGCCACAAAGGAATGGCTAAATGCAAACACTGCCTTAAAAACATTTTATTGTTAGATTAAACCAGTGAAGAACCAGGGACCTCTTCTCAGGATTCTTTTTAAGTTGCATCAGAACAATATAGAGAGCTTCAATTCAAGTTTTAATTCTCAACTGACAGTTAAACATTTTTCTGTGTTAAAGAACTCCATGTCTGTGAAAATATGATTGAGAAAAGCTATTAAACGAAAGAATAATTTTATATTATTATTATTTATAAATGCAGAATATACACTTGCAAGACCAACACCTCAACTGCAATTTTATTAAAAGTGCATTGGGAGCAGCACAGTTATCGTCATAGCTAGCATCGGTATATTCTAGAATTAAATTCAATACTTCCCATTCTTAGGAAGCTTGAATTCCTTACATCTTTTGTTGTAATACAACCACTATACTCCAAATTATACCTGACATCCAAAATGACTTTAAGGGTTTACAACAGAATACCACCTGTGTCATCCAGAGCATCCTGTGTTTCTCCATCATCAGCCACTTCCAATTCTTTCACAAAGTTTGAAGGAAACAGCCCTGTCCTGCCATTTAGTGTGCCACTCCACCAGCCTTCTTCTACCTGTGCAGAAATATTTGGCACATTACTAATAAAGCAAAAGGAAATTTTTATAAATTCCACCCATGCTTCATTTATAAAACTCTACAAACAACTTCAGAGAAGTTCAAATGACCATGATTTCTCTTTAAAGAAGCCTCGCAAAGATGTAGAAACAATAGGCAAAAAGAAGAGCACAAAAACAGTTTACTGTCACTTCTTCAATGATCCTGAATCATGAGACTAGCCCCTGACAAGTAATCCAGAACAGCAGCAAAATGTCTATCAACTTTCTCAAGGTAAAACAGCGTAACAGACATTACACATCTAATAGAAGAAGAAAATATCACTGTTTAAGAAATAAAGATACAACTTTTAACCTGGCTAAGGAAATTTTTTTGGATTCTTGCTGTCCATCTGTCTTTTCCTGTGTCTGTAGTTTCTACCAGTGCTACTCCCACTGGCCTCATACCCATTAAAGAGTTTCAAGCAATTTTGATCAAAAGACCCAAGTTTCAAAGATATAATTCATACAGGTAATGTTGGAAAGAACAGAGAAAAGTCCTTCAGGACATCAGAGTAACAGAAAACTAAGCTGTCCATTCCTTCTAGAAGGAGGCAACTGGCTGAATAGCACATGCTGGCTCTAGTTCGGTCAGAAGGTACAGACACTTTCACATCAGAGCTGGCCAGCTACTGATAGTAACAAAGATACATGACGATTCTTTGATGGCAAACAACAGTCCTAAGGATAGAGGTCTACTGGATGCCAAATTTTGTTGGCTTTCCTCTTCACAAAACCACTCATTTTTGCACTGAAAAGAAACCTATCCAGGAATTTGGGAACATAATGACTACAGCACTCAGTTATGTGCTTGGATTCCTGTAATTACACTGTGTCATTTACACTGCTATACTTCAGATTTAATGGAACATTTATCAGGAATAACCCATGGTCCAAAGCAGAACATACAACATTGGGCATACACAGGTGACAGTGTAAAACAGGGCCAGAAGACCAAGTGAGAATTGTGCTTTTCAAATTTATGAGCAGTTTTCAAAGTGTCTTAAATAAATCAAATGTATTTGCCTAAAGAGCACTATTTAAAAACTATAATTAACATAAGTTTTCAAAATATTTCATTTTGATTGTTATTTCAGGGCTGGAAAGCTGGTTTTAGACAAGAAAGAAAAGCAACAAAAGGAAAAAACAAAAGGCAAACAGCAGTTGTTTACATTATCCTTTAACCTTGTTTAGTAGGTCACTACGCCTGACACACAGGCACAGTTTAGACACCAGCCTACCTCCAGGCAAGCAGAATGCACGCAAAACCTGACAGCTACAGAGACAGATAGGCGGTGAAAAGAGCATTGTTACTTTTAAAGACTTTCTGGTGCTCAAATATACCTTAGCTGTGGATGGTTCAAATTCAGAGTCTGGTCCTCTGAAACAAATTTTAAGCACAGATTACTTGTAAGTGCTGACCAGGCTCCAGCACCTCGAGCTTTACATATACAGAAAATTAACATTCAAATGCCTTGACTCACCCATACTACACCCAAGAGCCATGAGAAAGGGACTTTTAATGCTTATGATACAGAAAGCAACTGGAGCATTCATTTATTCTTCTGCCAAGAAATAAGTTCAGCAAAGCACTTTACAAACTTGCAAGGCAAAGTGACCCCAATTCAGAGAGTATCAATAATAAAACAGCAATTTCTTGAGCATATTTGCTTTTGCTTCCTTACCACTTTTAAAAAAACTTGAAAATGGACAAGCTGTGTTACCAGAAAAGCTATCTTTAATCGTCATTAAAATACAGGTTTAAAAAGTTCTACATGCTTTGGTGGATAATATCTCTGCATCTCTGTCATCTGTATTGCTAAGGCCCAATTTCACAACTCATATCTTGCATTTCAATATCTTACCACAGGATACAATTTCCACAAGAGGGAGTTACAGCTTTGGTACACACCAGTACTTTAGTGTGAATTCCATCAACTTATTTCTGTAAGATAATGAAAACTCAGACTTATAAACAAAAAGGGGAGCAAAAAAAAAACACAAAAAAAAAAAAAAACAACCAAAAAAAACACCACACCAACAAAAAACCAAAAAGCTAAACCAAGCAGTTCTGCAGAACTCTACTAAAGGAGGCATGTGAATTTTGAGTATGCTTGATAACACAGCGTGCAAGCACTACAAAAATAAATCTGTTATTTAGCACTGCATATGATACAACTGGGAGGAAAACAAAGGAGAAATAAAAGTTTTACAGCAATGATACATTTATCATGTACACTTTGTGCACATAATTTGCACTGAAACCCCACATGTTCTTGTTTTCCCCATTTAAAAAAGTGACCAAATGATCTTTGCTTGATGTAACAGTTATGCATTACCTGCGTATATATAAATTGCACCTTTTACACATAAAGGGAATTGAATCATCTCATAGCACTGAAGACAAGATACCAAGATGAGGTATCCCAGCATACTGCACAACCAATAGAATGTATTTTCTACCTTTTTTCCCCATTTCTGTTTTATTAGTGTACAGTTTTGTGAGGCAGACCTAAGCTACACCTGTCAGGTCTATTCTACACCATCATAAAACCAGCATGCAAACAGCATAAAAACTATGAGTTAGGTACAGTATTTTTTTCTACCTGTTAGGATTTGGGAAAAAAAAAAAATACAAGAATAAAATAAAACCCACGTTTCCTTAAGAAACCAGATGAGGAAATGCTTTGATCTTTTTATTCTGTTTTATTTGGTCATCTGTATTGCTTCACACTGACCACCCCTCCCAAAATCATTCCAGATGTTGGCACATGTGACCTGAAACAGAAACTTCCACAACAGCTTTCTGCACATGCTGCCTCTGATAAATGCTTCCATTGGACCATCTGAAGTCACGACTGCTGTGTACAGGCACTATTCACAAATCAAACTGGTGAGGTTATCCAGGAGCACTCAGTTACAAAACACCCACTCACAATGGTCCTTATGAATCTGTGATTTTGATGAGCAGGTTTTACAAGTCACTCACTCTGTTTATTCAATTCTATAAACCATTAGCGCAAATACATCTAAAGGCATAACTTCTTCCTTGATAGGAGAATGGAAGAGTCCTTCCTGGTAAATGTCAGGATCCTGAAGAATTAATACTCTCTTCAAAAGATGCCATGAATATGAAAAACAGTCTCAAAAAGCTACTTACAAAAGACCACCAGACACATGACCAGGAAGAAACCTCCTTCCTCAGACCCTCAGGAGGGTAGTGAGAAGAGATGGTGCAGTGAAAGTCAGAGCATGCCATGCAGAAGCTTTCCACCTAGCTCTGAAAAAGTTGCTTCCACAATCGCGCTGGTCTCTTCCACAGGCTCCCTGACAGATTTCACTCTAGTAAGAGGCACTCTTCCCGCATATTCAAAAGCTTCCCACAACACAAGTTGCTATTGAATAGAACAAGTTGCTATTGAATGGAACAGATATCAAGGAAGCACGTAGGTTGGAAAAGAAACCTTCACCCTAAACCCCTACTCAAATACAGAGGGCCATTGCCATCACAGTCTGAACATCAAGATATATCTTTAACTGTATTTCTTACCTAGTGAAAAAGGAAGACAATAGAAAAATAACATGTTGTTGAGTGCATTTGTATGCCCCATATTTTTGTGCAGGTGGCTGATGTATATCATATTACAGATACAGGCTTCTGTGCTGAATACTGTTACTACATCAGTTCAAAGCTTCAGTGAGTTTGCAAGAAAGCATGAGACTGGAAAAGTCAGGTCAAATAACATTTTTCACCTAAACTGAGTTAAGAGTATGTCAACTTAAAGGAACAGTTTTAGCATAAGCATCCTAAAAAACAGGATCACAAGCAAGGCCAAAGAACTATAAAAGTCTTTTGAGAAAGGAAACTGTAACAGATAATTTATTGCTGTGATGATCAAATGCTTCTCCTAACATCTAGCATTCATTGATTTAGGATTAGATACTGAAAGAACTCCCAAATTTAGCTTAAAAAACACTAATTCCCATGTTATTCTTCTAATGTTCTTGTAATTCATTTAATCAAAGAAGCAATTTGACTTTTGGCCATATAAAGAGACTCTCAGCTCTGTATAACAGCTTACCTCTTCATTGATGTCAAGCACATCCCCCAGCTTGAGTTCCAGCTCATCCTCATTCTGTGGGACATATTCGAAGAGCACTTTACATTGCCGCTTCTTGGACCCTGAACCAAAGGAAATGGCAAAAGTAAGAACTCTTGCAAAGAAAAACTAGATTTCTTCAGCTCCTGAGGATCACATCTGACCAGGAGACCCACAAACCAACCTGAACAGCTACGCAGATTTTGCTGCTGGTTTTCCAGCTTGCCTGTGTCACTTCAGGCTAGCAAGCCGTATCCTAGAACTTGCAAATCATGGAGCTTCACAGACTCCCAATTACAAACACTATGCTGCCAATTACAAACATGCCATAGAAAACATGTTCACACAAGCAAGTCAGATAAACCCCTCACTACAATGATTTTTCAAGCTGTTTCCTGAGCATAATCTGCAGGAATGACAACCATTACCAGTTGCAGTGTTAGCACGTGCTTGGAAGAAAATGTGCAAATTTGAGCCTCCAGTCTTAAGCAATCCTTGAAAGAAGTTAACACGTTTCGTTCTGCACAACACGGAAATGCCAACAGCCTTTCTGTTCTCTAACAAAGACTTTGCTAACTACAGCTCTGAGGTAATGCTAACATTTGCCTGGCTCATATTTCAAAATCCAAACTCATTTTTATCTGTCAATGCAAAACCTCTCCCTTTTCTCAGTACCAGGATGGAGTTGAGAATTCAACCTAAGCTTCAATTAGCAGTGCTTAACAAAGGCAAAATTAAAATACAGTGCAGTCTTTAGATGTTTACCACATAACATTAAGGCTTCACAGGCAGCAAAAAGACAAAGTGACATCCTAAAAGGGGAGAGCATTGATGTGGCTTCCAACAATCCCTCCAGCCAAAGTGGTGTGAATCTACAATTGCCCGATTACTCTGCACATACCCTGGAGCAATGCTACTGCTGAACCCAGAAAGTTCTCCTTCAAACAAGTAGCCATGCCTTCAGACCTTTTCCACAACAGAGCAGCCAGCATGATTTTGAAGGCAACTGTCATTCTGTGCTATGACCCACACAGGATCTCTAAACTCCTTAAAAATAAATCTGCCACACTAAGTGAATATATGAAATAAATGGTTGAATCATAGAATAGTTAGGGTTGGAAAGGACCTTAAGATCATCTAGTTCCAATCCCCCTGCCATGGGCAGGGATGAAGCGGCAAAGCTTAAGCTTGTAGAAGATGTATAGTTTCCATACTCTCTTATACTTTACCCTCCTTCCATACTCTCTTATACTTTACCCTCCTTCCATACTCGAGCTTCAGCAATTAAGATTAGCTGGGTAAAAACATATCAGAACACAAATACTGCCTCCAAGATTGATCTTTGTCTTATTATAGCAGCATTGAAAGTCCAAAGTCATTTAGAAGACCGCCTTACCCAGCATCCTTAGTACAAAACACACCAGGCATCTGAATAATATTCAGCATCTAAAATTTCTGACAGCGGGCTCACTAAATCAGGAATTTTCTACATGCTGGTATATGGTCTGTGCTCTAAAGAACATGAAAGGGGCAGGAAGCAAATAAGCCAGGAGAATGAAGCTCTACGGGTTATTTCTAGTAACGCATAATTGCCCACCTAATACACCCTTCTTTTAACTCTACTGAAACTCATACATTAGCCCAGAAGAATTGTTAGGTTAACAGTAATTGCAATAAATGGTTCACTGGCCTTTACTACCTCCTACAGTGCTTTCAGTACTCCTCCTTTGTATGAGATTAGCTGATACCAGAGAAAAAGGCAAATTAAAAAGTCATGGCCATTTGGTATAATTCTGATCTCAGCATTCCTTTTCATATTGTAATTCTATCAACATGGGGAAGAGGGGGAGAAACCAAACCCACATATGCATTTCACCTGCAGAACTCACTCTCACCCGAGGTCTGACTTCAGTGATATATAGTTCAGGAAGTACTGCCTTCCAGTTTTGAAAATCCCTAGACTAACCTAGAAAGCTAACCAATCTGCTTGGAAAACACCACTCCATCTTCACATGGTGCTGGGCTGCAAGCCCTCAAGCAATTGTTTCCAAAACAACTTGTCTGGCTTCAGGTTTTATTTGTTTTGTATGGAGTAAACCAAATTCAGCCCTTTCTTGCTGTAATTTAACACACCTTCTGTATTTTCCTTTCTGTGAATAAAGGCAGCCATCTAACTGATAGGAATAGAGCCTGCAGCTTACTACCCAGCTGATATAAAATACCCGAGAGAGCTGCACATGAGAAAAAAACACAAGGGATGCCCCAGGCAGAGACAACCTACCTCCCTGCACACTGGCAAAAAATCAAAGAAGCTTAATTTAGTTTTTAACATTGTAAACCTCATTTCCACAGGTTAGGAACCAGAAACAGGAAGACAACAAAGCACTGGGAACCTTTTGAAGGGAGTGAATGATTGCCCAGGCACAGAGCAAACATGATCTGCAGGAGCTATTTAAACAGTCTTCCAGGAAAGAGTGAACAGCAAGTAAAATGGAAATGCAGAGATTGTCACTGCACCAAGTAAACAGTTGTGTGCCTAAAGGAAGGTACTTGAACACCACTTTCTTTTAGGAGAATGAGACTAGCCAGAGAACTGCAGTTTGAGACCCAAGTTTTACCTATTATCGTGGCCACAGCCATCAACATAAGACGTCCTGTATATGAGATCATTCCAGGGTTTCGGAGACAAGCAGAATGAGTAAGCAACCTCTGAACTAGTATCATATCATCTTCATAGAATCATGGAATCCTAGTTGGAAGGACTGATAACGATCATGTTGATTTCCTTTCAAAGCCTTGTTGCATTAGTCTAGGAACAGCATTAATCTTTCACGATAGATTTTTAAAAGCCTGCTGATGCAAACATCTAACAGGCACTTATGTGCTGTTGCAAATATGCATATAGAGATCAGAGTCACTAAAAGTGATTTTTAAGCTAACATCCTTAGTTGCCTAGAAGATGGTTTCAACAAATTTGTTAATCTGGTAGTCCCATTTTAGGGCTTTAAAAGACAACTAGTGGTTCTTCTCCTTTTATGGGCAAAACTTCAAAGTATAAACATACCAGAAACATTAAGTTCTGAATTCTTTCTTTTAAAGAAAGCTTAAATAGTAAATGTTTGCAATCCCTCGTAAGAGAAAGGAAGCCAGAGTAATTTAAAGCAGTGTCTCTTTTAAGACTGAAGTGCCCAAATATAAATAACAGGTCAATTTTCTGGAGGCAGGGAACATCAAGTTTTCTGCTCTAGGCTTTAGTTGCCTTGATTTAAATACAAGCATTAAAATGCAGAAGACCACACATAGAGAGGCACTAGGTCTGTACTCCTGACCATCCTGAGGGCTGCAGTTACAACCAAAGGAAGGCCGCCACAATTTTTCTTTGATGGCACCAACTCTACCTTATTTCACACTAAAAGCAAGTCTACCAGACAAGAGGAACCTGAACTGCAGAATGTTGCCTTGTCACAAAACCCTGAATTCCCAGCAAAACTTTTGTTTAAAAGAAACGTCCACAGGAAGATTTTTGATTATCATGAAGACACCTTCAGTTCTCATTTAGGTAACTGACACAATACAAGCACGGCTCACATGAAGTTACAGATCAAGTCTCTGGAATGTGGAAAGGGCTAAATCCTGTTCCCAGGAAAATTCATCCTTATTGCTGCTGTTGAGAAGTACACGTAAGTTTTCTGCCCATGCATCCAGCAGCAGAATTTGCTTAGAATCAAAGCTTTTCTTCCTATGTCTCTAGTTTTCCATACAATCTTAAAACTAAGTCAGACATTAAATAATTCATGTTTATTAAAAGAAAAAAAAATGCACATCAGCAGTTTACAATCGAAGGAACTGGAAAGACTACGTACTCTTCTTGAAGCTTTTGGATGGGGGATGAGGCTGAAATCCTCCTGCTGGAAGCCCATAGCTGCTCATACGCTGCACAAGACTGGCTACATTGCCAGCTTTCTCTCTCCTGACCGGTACAGCATCATCCTTGGGTTCTACATCCTTCTTAACTTCCTAAAACAAGAGATTTAAAAGACTGAGAGGCCACTGAAATTACTCAAGAGGTCAATGTTTTTAGACAGTTACTCCATAGGCTAACAGATTTCAGGTACTTACCATCTGGTGTGTACTGATGTCTTATAATACTCAAAAAACATGGCATCCTGCAACTAAACATACTAAAGGCCTTAAAATAAACTTAACCCTTCCATACAATCATATTAGTAAACAAAAATGCTAATGTGCTGAGAAAATTGAGAAACAGGCAGTATTTTAGCTGTCCACTCCAACCCTAAGTAGCATTGAGCCCAAAAGTCTCTTATTACAACTCTTAAGTCACAGCTTATATTTGAAAACCTTGTTAAAAATATAAAGATTACTTCAATGACAGACCCATAGGATAGGGCATTAAATAAAATATTACAATATATAAAACTGTATTAGGTGATCATCTCTGCTTCAGAAAGCTCAAAGGTTTTTGTTACAGAAAAGATGCAATTGTACTGCTGAAAGACATGAGTGGAAAAAAGTGAGATACATGAAGCAGAGTGTGAAGAACTGAGAGGAAAGGTGTAAGAGGAAAGTAACAGACAATTTTTCTCATAATTGTCTCCCACCTTCCTATCTTTCTAAATTAAGGTGTTAACATTGGAACTGAATGTGCTAATCAGGACTAAGAAGCCTAAAAACAAGAAAGCACCAGTTCTTGACAGAAAAGGCACTGTACACAGCACTTACTCTGCTGCATCAGGTCGCTAAATGAGATTCTACCAGAGAACTGATCCTCTGAAAGAAGGAAGTCATCACTTAGCACAAGAAGAAATCCATTAAGTCAGATCAATGGCCCATCTAGAGCACAGCAGCTCTCAGCAGCTGCAATCCCAGACGCTCTTTAGGGAGCTAGCCTGCAACCCAGACCCTCCCACATTCCCAGAGCATCCATAAGGGTTTCATTAAGGAGATAGATCCTCTCCATTCTCCCTTTCAGGTCTGCAAATAAAGCTGCCTAATCCCTTTTTGCACCCACGGTCCAGTCTGCCTCCACAGCTTCCTTAGGGATAGGCAGCAGATATTCACCCTCTGCTACTTAGAGAAGCTCCTCTCATCTGCGTTAAACTGCCACTTCACTAGTCCCAGTGCATGCTCCCTATCACTGCATTCAGTTTATCACTGCCTTCATGGCTGTGTAAACCTTGATCGTATTCCCCCTTGGCTTCACCCTCTCAACTAAAGAGTCCTAGTGTTGTCAGCCCCAATCTCTCCAGGCAGCTGCTCCATCCCCTTAACTTTCTAGCTGCTTGTCCCCATACTGGTCTCAGCAGATCTGATGACACCTGCATCCTGCTGGTGTTTTGGGCTGTTATTGCACATTGTTCTTTCGCTTCTCCTCTCCATCCTTCCAGGAGCTGGGGAGGAAGAAGGTGGGGGAGTGAGCAAGCAGCTGCGTGGTTATGAGTTACCAGCTGGGCTTAAACCATGACATTGCTGAACAAAGCCAGTATCACAACTGGCTCCTGGGGAATCCCATTGCTGACTCTTCTCTACCCTGACAAATTAGTGATAAGTCCTTTGCTTCTTATTCTTTAAGTATCTTCCAACCCATAAAAGAATTTTCTTCAGTTCCACGGCAACTTCATTCCTTCAGTAACTTGGACAGCTTCATCAAAGATTTTCTGAAAACCCAACTGCGTTACATCCACTGAATCTCATGCACCTGTGTGCTTAGCAAGACCCTCAAAGCCCATCAGCTTTTCCACTGCAGTAATACAATGTCTTGAGGAAAGCAAACACCCATAAGGACCCTTTGTGATCCACTTCAGAACAATTCTTACATCCACCACCAGCAGCCACTGGTTAACAGCTCCACTGGTTACTGCAGCTGTAGCTGTAATAAAATAATATCTGAAAACAATATTTGCAATGCATATATATATATATGCTTACTAACGTTATGTGAATGTGAGCTTTAAAACAACAGAATCCATGCATTGGTGAAACGCCAAAAACATGAGAAACATTTACAAGGACCTATATGGTGCTCTCTGGAACATTTAAGCCAAGGTTACTTAGAGCAGCTGTCCAGCTGAAAAAACTCTGTGGTCTGGAAAGCTACTGATGCTTTCAAACTTACTGCAAACCTCTAACAAAA
Source organism: Psittacula echo (assembly GCF_963264785.1). NCBI lineage: Eukaryota > Metazoa > Chordata > Aves > Psittaciformes > Psittacidae > Psittacula > Psittacula echo. The sequence goes on from NC_137738.1 coordinate 102,983,611, forward strand.
CAGTCCAAAGCACCTTCCTATTTCCCAAAAGAGTAGAGGAAGTAGAATAAGCAAGACTACAGGCAGCACAATTTTTCCTCCCACTCACCTACATTACATAAAGAAGCTTTTCAGAAAATGTGAGTAGTTCCTGCTGTTATTCACCCATCTCCAGGACTTCTGCCCTGGAGATCTTAGCTTTGCTGAGATCCCATCTTCCAAGTCAAGCCCCCTTTCCCCAAAAAACATCAGGAAAGCACAGCATCTGGTCTACCTCCATTTAAGCAGACATTTTACATTTCAAAGACTTTGTCATTCTCAGTCTTACTGCTGTTTATTGGCAGGTTATTTGCAAGTCTGACAAACAGCTGAGAAGTGTTCCACCTCCAAAACAAACTTCAAGCTGCCTTACTGCAAGACCATTCTGCTCAACTGAAAAACATCTTGGTGCTTGAAAACTTGCCTAGAGTGGTTCTGTCCCTGAATTTTCTAAATTATAATCTTTTGCCATGCAATTTATACACCTCCAAAAGCTTCCAGCTGCTCCAGAAGCTAACACCTCCCGAGTTAACCAGTTTCTTAGTAGTAACACTTGCTGGTGAGGAGTCAGCTCCACACTCCTTCCCCAGGTCTGCACTTCACACAAGACTTCAGAAGCAGCTGCTTCAATAACTTTGTGAAAAGCAAAGAGACGCAAAAGTGAAATGGGGATGGCATACACTGGCAGTCTGATGAAAAATATCACCCCCCTCTTTTCTTTGTTTATTAAAAGAAAAAAAAAAAAAAAGAAACAACAAAACCACACCACACATCACTTCTAAGTGCTAGAACAAGCTGCAAAGGTAAGGTAAATATCACCTTCACCAGTAATTTGAAGTAAACAGGCAACACACTTTTAAGTCCAGAGGTAGTATCAAAGGCAGCAAAGTAATTGACAGGTTACAAACAACAGGGAATGGTTTGAGACAAAAGCAATGACCACTACAAAGACTGAAGACCAAAAATGGACAGAGGAATGCTTGAGCAAGCATCTTTTTTGCCAGGCTTAAGCCACTAATCGAAGTAATGATGGGCAGGAAACTCTCAGAAGCTTAACACAAGACTAGGAATGGCAAATTTGAACAGAAAATATAGATTAAAAAGTAAAATCTAAAATAATTCTGTGAGTAATCTTGCAGTCAGATTCAAAGACTGAAGACTTACTGATGAAGGCTTTTGTCAGTAGAAGACAGAATGATCAGACAGAGAAACTGGTAGCAACATACTTTATGAAAGCTGAACACTTGAATATGCACTTAAGAGAAACCATCCTAATCCGAGACACAAAAAAGAAAAGAGGATGCAAGGAAAAGATCAAGGTGACTACAGAAGCAGAGCTGAAAATCAATCAGATTTACAATGAACAGACCTGGGTAATGGACAGATACCAGCCTTGCTTGAATCAGACAACAGTGACATTTTGCTTCCTCTATCAGAAAGCACTCTGACTGTAGCATCACATGAAGGTGCTTTGCAACAAGGAGAGGAAAAACAGCCACAAAGGAATCTACTGCTGCAGCAGCTAGTGACAAATCTAGTGACAAAGAACTACAGAAGAAGGGGTTAGGAAGCAGCGCATGGATAAGCCAGCAACTGCATTTTCCACATTTAAACCTCCTACTGTTTAGAACAAACTTGTAAAGCAAGCAATACTTCCCCTACGCACACACTGCTTGTTCAAGAGGAACTACAGCATTAATTATCCTTCCTCAGGACATTAAAAACCACATTATAGCCAAACCAAGTTAAAGCAAATTCAGGAATCCCTGGTCTCCATACTTGCATGTGATCCACTAAACCACAACCTGTATGTCACATCAGTCCTCAAACAGTAAGAAACTGCTTTAAATACATTTTAAAAAGCACCCATCACCACTGCCAGCAGCTTCACCCCGAGCATCACTGTTACGACTCTGGGCTTTTGGACACGTTAATATTTTACAAAAGACATAATTTTAAAACAAGACACCAGTTTGGATCTCCGAAAACTGGCACTAATTGATGCAAACATTAAAAAATGCCCCATTAATTACAGAATCACAGAATGGTTTTGGTTATGATTTTGGTTGGAAGGGACCTTCAAGATCACAGTATCACAGTATGCTAGAGATTGGAAAGGACCTCAAAAGATCATCTAGTCCAATCCCCCTGCCGGAGCAGGAATACCTAGATAAGGTTACACAGGAATGTGTCCAGGCGGGTTTTGAATGTCTCCAGAGAAGGAGACTCCACAACCCCCCTGGGCAGCCTGTTCCAGTGTTCCGTCACCCTCACTGAGAAGAAGTTTCTTCTCAAGTTTAAGTGGAACCTCTTGTGTTCCAGTTTGTACCCATTACCCCTTGTCCTATCATTGTTTGCCACTGAGAAGAGCCTGGCTCCATCCTCGTGACACTCCCCCTTTATATATTTATATACACTAATAAGGTCACCCCTCAGTCTCCTCCAAACTATAGAGACCCAGCTCCCTCAGTCTTTCCTCATAAGGGAGATGCTCCACTCCCTTCATCATCTTAGTTGCCCTGCACTGGACTCTCTCCAGCAGGTCCCTGTCCTTCTTGAACTGAGGGGCCCAGAACTGGACACAATATTCCAGATGTGGTCTCACCAGGGCAGAGTAGAGGGGAAGGAGGACCTCTCTCGACCTACTGACCACCCCCCTTCTAATACACCCCAGGATGCCATTGGCCTTCTTGGCCACAAGGGCACAGTGTTGGCTCATGGTCATCCTGCCGTCCACTAGGACCCCCAAGTCCCTCTCCCCTACACTACTCTCTAACAGGTCGTTCCTCAACCTATACTGGAACCTGGGGTTATTCCTGCCCAGATGCAGGACTCTACATTTTCCCTTGTTATATTTCATCAAGTTACTCCCTGCCCAACTCTCCAGCCTGTCCAGGTCCCGCTGGATGGCAGCACAGCCTTCTGGCGTGTCAGCCACTCCTCCCAGCTTAGTGTCATCAGCAAACTTGCTGATAGTACACTCAATTCCCTCATCTAAATCGTTGATGAATATATTAAATAATACTGGTCCCAGTACTGACCCTTGAGGCACTCCACTAGATACAGGCCTCCAACTAGACTCCGCCCCATAGACTACAACTCTCTGGCTTCTCTCCTTCAAGCCAGTTCGCAGTCCACCTCACTACCTGATCATCCAGACCACACTTCTTCAGTTTAGCTATGAGGATGCTGTGGGAGACTGTGTCAAATGCTTTGCTGAAGTCAAGGTAGACCACATCCACCGCTCTGCCATCATCCATCCACCGTGTTATTTCCTCATAAAAGGCTATGAGGTTGGTCAAGCATGACTTCCCCTTGGTAAAGCCATGTTGACTGCCCCTCATGACCCTCTTATCCTTGATATGCCTTAAGATCATCTAGTTCCAACCCCCTGCCACAGGCAGGGACACCTTCTACTAGACCAAGTTGCTCAAACCCCATTCAACCTGGCCAATCTGTGCCAGTGTTTCACCACTGCCACAGGGAAGAATTTTTTCCTAATATCTAATCTAAATCTACCACCTTTCAGCTTAAAACTATTCCCCCAGTAATAAGAGTCTACAATTAACACTAAATGTTAATAAGAGATTGCAATTCTTACGTCTCTGTCCAAACAGGCAGCTTGATTTTCAGCAGTTGGCAAATGACACTGCCCACAAGTCTCACCTCCCAAGTACCACTATAACCAACCTGAATATGCTCAAGGCTCCTATTCATTGGCTTCACAAGTAAGGCATTTTTCTTTGTTTGTTTTTGTTATGTTTTATGTCAGTCTCATATATCCAAACTATCAGAGAGACTGTGCTGTGACAATACCAACAAAAACCTCCAGGGCACTTCAGCTTGTTCTGAGATGAGGCCACAATCAGCTGCCAGCCAGCAAAACCAAAGTGAAAATCTGACATTAACTGCAGCTGGAAATTTTAATATTTTTATGATGGGAGTCCACTGCAGTTCAAGCCTTGTCAGTGTTTCCATTAGCAACACAGATTTTATGCATTTATGATTTGGCAGTAGAAGGTCGCTACAGACTGTCTCTTGGCATAAGACACACTCAAGTGGGAAGTAACCACCCACTCCTTCTGTTGCAAACTACAGCACAAGTCATAAAGGTCTGAAGTTTTCATAGTCTCCACTAGACACATTTCACAACACTTTTGCCGAAATTGCTACAGGCTGATATACAAAAATGTGTACAAAAACCCCACTGTGCTGATCTTAACAGCATTAAAACTGTTTTAATTGTACCTGTCACAGTTTAATGATTTCTCAGGGAAATTTATATGTTTACATAGAAAAGCTCAAAATCACTGAAATACAGCAATGTGAAACAAGAACTATTCTTCCTTACATGCAGACAAAATCTAACATCCACACCCTCATGATACCTTTTAAAATAAACAAATAAGCAGGCATTCCTGTCTTACTTTAAGCTAGCAAGCAAGCAGCCTTTCCTCCATCAGCCGCTTGCCCACACAAGGCTCCAGCAATCATGGCAGGATCCTCCCTGCATCTCTCGCCAGAAGCAAAGAGCACTAAAATCAGCAGGGCAGTGGAGAAAGAGAAAGCAGGTCAGATCACCTGGAAAAACATGAGGAATAAATAGATGGTTGCAAATATCAAGTCTATTCCTGAATTAAAAAGCAAAGCAAAATCCATTCCTCAGCAAACCTAAATCCTTAGCTGGATTCTTCAGGCATAAATATTAAGACTTTAGCTGGCATTTCCTCCTATATCATACCAAGAATAATCTGTAGACTTATTACATTAGTTCCACTGTAAACTAGGAAACATCAGCTTGTGCAAAAGCAATGCGCATTTCTGTTACTGACTGAGTATACTTTAAAGTAAGATCAAGCAGCAGAAAATGGTCTCAATCTCTAAAACATGTTGAGATGAAGAATACAGAGACTGAGCCCTCACATATGAATATCTCATCTCCTTTCACATCAGAAATGCAATAAAGAATCTGGCAAATTAAGTTTATGATTGTTTTTTGACCGGAAATAAGGAAATCAGAATTGAACTTGTCACTATTACGGGAGAGAGGAATTGGAAGATTGTGACAGATCTATAGGCCATAGTTTTGTGTATACAAGTACATCTCTTCCCCTTACAGCCTGCAAAACTAAAAAGCTTGTCACTGAAGAGTAACACGTGTGCAACTGGATATAAATACATATAGAAATCTGTACAGCTGCATACAGATAAGAGCCAGCCATAATCTGTTCAAGTGCAGTGAAAAACCATGGCTCCTAGAAGATAAAAATCTTCACATTGCTAATTTTTTAAGCACCAGTTACTCCTCACATTTACAATTTCAGTTACAGCAGGACACAGGAAGGCACAGGGCAGCTTTAACAGCTTCAGTTTCTTAAACCTAAGATATCCCATGTCCTGTAATTTCACCAGTGTCTCCTCCTTGAGTAGAAAACTTGTTTTCTCATCCTCAATGCAGGTGCCCACAGAGGCTAAATATTTAATAAAGGCAAAGAAAGAAATGCTAATAATTTGCAGCTACTCCTGTCTACCTCATGCCTTTGCCACACTTGCCTTGAACTAAACAGACAGATCAAGAAAACTTATGAACCAAACTAGCTGTGAAGATCCCGAGCAATTTCCCTGGAGCATTCAAGAGGTCACAGCAGGTTCCACTTCTCAACAGGAAAGCTCAACTGGGAGAGGTCACAAGCAGACCCTGATTCCCCAGAGAATTAAACATTATTCTTGAAAATAGAAACAAATCACTTTAAAGATGAAAGTAGTTACCATCTGAAGAACAGTAACTTGTCTTGGTTCGGAAGACAAATTACCTCCTGGGCAGATTAACATGTGCCATGGGTTGATTTTTTTTGGCCTAATTTATGGCCAAAGTAGGGACTCTTTAACAGTAAATCAGAGGGTTTATTTTTAAGCACTGACCCATGCTCAGGCTGAAGCAACAGCAAAGCAGTATCATGCCTCATATCTGTGCCTCTTTGAAAAATGAAATTGCTTCATATTCTGACTTTGGTATGCCCCAGTCAAAGGCATTTCTGTTCAAGACTAAGGTTAGGAAAAAGGCTTCTGGTTGACATCAATCCCCAGCAGTTTTCACAGCAGCTACAGAAACATACTGCTATGGGAGCAATTTTGCTGTAGTTCTTCCATAAAGCACACCGTTTACTCAAATCATAGAATCATAGAATAGTTAAGGTTGGAAAGGACCTTAAGATGATCTAGTTCCAACCCCCCTGCCATGGGCAGGGATATCTCACACTAAACCATGCCACCCAAGGCCTCATCCAACCTGGCCTTGAACACCGCCAAGGATGGAGCATTCACAACTTCCCTGGACAACCCATTCCAGTGCCTCACCACCCTCTCAGTAAAGAACTTCCTCCTTAGATCCAATCTAAACTTCCCGTTTAAGTTTTAACCCATTACCCCTTGTCCTCTCACTACAGTCCCTGATGAAGAGTCCATCCCCAGCATCCTTGTAGGCCCCCTTCAGATACTGGAAGGCTGCTATGAGGTCTCCATGCAGCCTTCTCTTCTCCAGGCTCCACAGCCCCAACTTTCTCAGCCTCTCTCCATACGGGAGGTGCTCCACTCCCCTGATCATCCTCGTGGCCCTCCTCTGGACTTGTTCCAACAGTTCCATGTCCTTTTTATGTTGAGGACACCAGAACTGCACACAATACTCCAAGTGAGGTCTCACAAGAGCAGAGCAGAGGGGCAGGATCACCTCCTTTGACCTGCCAGTCATGCTCCTTTTGATGCAGCCCAGGATATGGTTGGCTTTCTGGGCTGCGAGCACACACTGAAGCCTCCTCATGTTCACATTTTCTCATTCACCAACACCCCCAAGTCCTTCTCTGCAGGGCTGCTCTGAATCTCTTCTCTGCCCAACCTGTAGCTGTGCCTGGGATTGCTCCAACCCAGGTGTAGGACCTTGCACTTGGCATGGTTAAACTTCATCAGGTTGGCATCAGCCCACCTCACAAGCGTGTCAAGGTCCCTCTGGATGGCATCCCTTCCCTCCAGCTTATCAACCGAACCACACAGCTTGGTGTCATCAGCAAACTTGCTGAGGGCACACTCAATCCCACTGTCCATGTCACCGACAAAGATGTTGAACAAGACCGGTCCCAACACCGATCCCTGAGGGACACCACTCGTTACTGGTCTCCAGCCGGACATTGAGCCATTGACCACAGCTCTTTGCGTGCGGCCATCCAGCCAGTTCTTTATCCATCGAGTGGTCCACCCATCAAATTGATGTCTCTCCAATTTAGAGACAAGGATGTCATGTGGGACAGTGTCGAACGGCTTGCACAAGTCCAGATAGATAACGTCAACTGCTCTGCCCCTGTCCATCAGTTTCGTAGCCCCATCACAGAAGGCCACCAAATTGGTCAGGCAGGATTTCCCCTTAGTGAAGCCATGCTGGCTGTCACCAACCGCCTCCTTGTTTTTCATGTGCCTTAGCATGTCTTCCAGGAGAATATGCCCCAAGATTTTGCCAGGCACAGAGGTGAGATTGACTGCTCTGTAGTTCCCTGGATCATCCATTTCCCCCTTCCTGAAAATGGGGGTTATATTTCCCTTTTTCCAGTGGTTGAGAACTTCACCCGACTGCCATGATTTTTCAAATATGAGGGACAGTGGCTTAGCAACTTCATTCACCAGCTCCTTCAGGACCCGTGGATGGATTTCATCAGGTTGGATGGATTTTATCAGTTGAGCATGGCTTTGGGAATTCCCCTAAATGTTTCTTATAAGAATTTTACATAGAACTATCCATTTATATTTAAATTTTTGCATGCTTCAAATACAAGAGTACATAAAGCAAGGATGCAGAGCCCTCATGGACAAACTTCACCACCATCAAGCAATGCCAGAAGACATCTGTGAACTCTCTGCACAGCACAATTTCATAAATGTTTGGACAAATATTCTCAGAACATTGAATTATTAATATTCATGCCTGCTGCAGATTCAAATCATAATTTCTAACTTTTCCCCCAAGAATAAAATATAATTAGCTGCAGAAGAACTGACTCAAGCCAGGCTTACACTTGTCCATTTTGCAGACAGAACCCCAGCATTTCTTTCTATTAAATCACACCTACACCACATCATTGGTTTCTTGTTAAACAAATTCAGCATAAGTTTAACAAGTTACCAATATTTTTATATATTATGGTCTATGCTAAATATAGAATCATTTAGGTTAGAGAAGACCTTTGAGATCATTGAGTCCAACCACAAACCTGATGCTGCAAAGTCCAGCAAAATAAGTGATGTGGTGATCAATCATTCTGCCTCTTTGTTAGGAAGAAAGGCATCATTAGTCAGGCAAGGTACTACTTCTTTCTCATAATGCATAAATATGTGGAATAAGTAGGAGCTCTGAGAAACATAAAAAAAAAAAAAATAGGAGAGTAATTTCAGACTTACAGACTAAACCCTGAGCCATTGAATATATGTATTATTTGAAGGTGAAGAACAGGCAAAAACCTAGACTTCCCTAAAGAAAGAACACAGGGGGAATGTAGAAGCAGGCTTGGAATTTCAGATCTTGTTACAGGTTATATATATGTGTGTGTGTGTATGTTATTATACATGCATATATTTTATTCTACGTATATATGTAAACAAAAATAATTTTTTTTTTTTTTTTTTATTGTGGAGAAATGGGTACCTCTAAAGCTTGTGCCAAATATGTGTCAAAGATTCTGATCTGCAGTCTGTTAACATTGGCAAAATACAAGAGACCTAGAAACGTGCAGTGTTTTAGCATCCTAAACAGCTTTTGCAAATGTTAAAAAGACTCTTTCCACCTTCTTTTAACAAGGACCTAACCCCAGATGCAGAAAAGCACAGCAATCAGATCACCAGGCCTACCAATATTGGAGCAAAGTATCCTAAATCAACAGGAGTAACTAAAGGAAGGACAGATGTTAACATCAGTGTTTCCCAACCATTTAATTAAGAAAAAAATTCTCCTAAAATACTTCTAAAAATAATGTCTAAGTATCTGATGGTGCTGCCACATTCACAGCCAGATAAAAACCATCTTAAAATGTTAATTGCATTTCTTTTCTATTCTAATTGCTTATACGTATGAAAATTTAATTAGATTTCTTGTAATTGTTTTATAAACTAGCAGTTATGTCCTGCCAACCACTGGACACAAAAATAGTGCTTTAGATCAATGAAACCAAAAATCTCATATGGCAGAGGGCAAGACATAGATCCAGCTTCCCCAACACGTGGTGTTTCATCAAGCTTCCCCTACAACGGAAAGCAGGAAGACACATTTCTTCTCCTTCTCCCAGTTAAGTGCCTATTGCTGGACCAGAGAAATGTGTCATCCATTAACCATTATAGCTGCACTTTCATGTTTAATTCAGAACATCCCTTGCTCCTTCTCACCATCATCTTGGCTTCCTGCAGGATGCTGTACTCAGCTTTCTTCTTCCCTGCATCCCTTTCCCAGGGCATCCATCTCTTTCTATTCCCTGTAAAACCTCCAGCACTTGCGGCCACCTCTTCACAAAGCTTAAAGCAAGTTAAAACATTAACACATCTGTGTCCCACCATAACTCTTGCCCAAAATACAGAATTAAATGCTTAAGAGATTTGTTGAATAAGGGCTAAAAATATAAAACTTAACATCTCAGTGGAGATCAGAAGTGTTTTAAAGCTGAAGTTTCATCAAAGATTCACAGGTTAATTAACATTTTAAACTGAAAATGCATCTTGCTTTCTGCTCCTGTTTTGTAAGCAGATAGGTGACAGGGCAACTGCCCATCATCATCAGCTTTTAATAGTCTGAAAGCTTATTACACCAAATACAAATGAACTCACACACATTCACCAGAGTAATATTTTTAGGAAGAGAAATAACCAAAAGGCTGTTAAGCCTTGAAAATGTTTACCACATCTAACTTCAAGATCAGCCCATAACATGAGATAGAGCAAAGGAAAACACACATTCAAAAAAAAATTTAGTACTGAAAACACGACAGTAGAGGGGAGCTAACTTCCCCCCTCCAAAACAATGACCCATCCGAACAAGAAGAAAACAGAATTCTCAAGTGGTGCAGATGTTCTGGGATTACAGGACAGCTGAGCTAGCCTCACACAATAATTTTCAAGTTCACAAGTAGATTACTTCATTCAGCCTCATTTAAAAAAAAAAAAAAAAAAAAAAAAAAACAACACCAGATTTAATATTAACCGTGTTGGGTGTACACACATGTTGAATTATTAGACATATGTCTAAGTACTAAAAATACAGCGCTGGGATGCATGCCCAGAGCCTCCAGGATGTAACAAACATTACATCTTACAGTATCTGGAGAACCAAATTTTTTGGTATTATTCCTCAATTATCTGCTAATTCCAGAACACATATTTATGGCTGTATCTTAGACTTCTGCATACAGTGAAGGTCCAAACTTAAAAGTACGTTTTCTGCACATGCCCAGTCAATTTCCACTGATCGAGAAACTGGCAATGCTTCCAGTAATTTACCCAATGATGGTTGCAAATGCCATCTGATGGAACACACCCTGTTTGCAAGCTTCCAGCTAGGGAATGTTTACCTTTCTCCCATGCTCGGAGAGGAAGTTATAAAACTAAACACAAATCAAATGTAAAAACTAAATAAGGAAGGGCAAAAGTGCAGATGTTTCATGTGGTTAAACAAATAACTACTTGTACATACCTGTTGCTTCTTCCCGACTAGCTTGTGCAACAAACCCTTACACCCAAACCAAGCAGCATTACTGGTACCTAGGACCGTGCAGCTACAACAGAGTAACATCCCAAACTGATACATCATTTAGAAAGGCAAAAGGCACATGTACAATCAAGGAACTTAAAAAAGTAAAATCAGAGAGAGTTATTAGCGTATTAAGCAGGATTTACATAAGTCATTAATTACATTTTATACTGCATCCTTCAGAACACTACTTCAAGTTCCCTTCCATACCAGTACTGCCACTGAGGCAAAATGAAGGAGCTATTTCCATTTCTCACATGCTCTTAGAAGTACAGTATTTATAGACTCCCTATTTCCAAATATATTTTAAAATTCTAAATATTAAAAGCACCAACAGTATTTTCTTCATTCTGTGTTCACATTCAACCATGGAAGACTTCACAATGCTACAGACTTTTACAGTGAAACAGCAGTTTTCAAATGCAAACTAAAACCTTCTTGACAGGTGATTTAAAACATGCGCTCATGTAGAACAAGGCAAGGGCCACATTTTCTTCACTTGGGTGGCACAGTTTAGTGGAAGGTGTCCCTGCCCATGGCAGGGGGGTTGGAACTAGATGATCTTAAGGTCCTTTCCAACCCTAACTATTCTATGACTATATGATTCTATTCTAAATAGTTAACAAAGGCAAGAATCTCTGACATTTCAGATCTAATACTCCATCAAGATAAAGAATTCATGTAACCACATATCTTTCTCATAACATATCTTCCTAATCACCATACCTACACTGCTTTGGAATATGCAATAATTCACACATCTAAAACCATCATGATAATGCAATTAAATCCCAGTGCTACACCATCCCATCATAGAGATGACAAAAAAAAGACAACCTGACACACAGGTGTCCACGAGCTGTGTCAGTAGTAGCAACTGCACAGAGTAAAGTCTCAGGCCATCTGCAAACTCAAACCAGCCTCAAGATTTTATTTTTCTTCTCTTCATGCCAGATACAGTCAGTTTATGGAACTCACAGGGCCAGGGCCTGACTGATCCAAGCAGTCAACTCAGAAATTCAATTGTAAAAGTAACAGGAAAAAGAATCATCCAAGATGGGCCATTTATCCCACCAAAAACTCTTATATACGACTTTACACCTACATATCTGTGCCTTGAGTATGTCTGACAATGTTTTCAGCTAGATTTCTGGGGTTATTTTAGTATTAATTTTAGACACAATGGCTGCCCCCATCATAAGGAAGGCTCACCCAAGCCATTTATCCTGACATTATGGTTGGAAGAAAGCTGTTTCCTTGTTTATTCATGACAAAATAGCTGGCTAGTAGAGATCTGTCTCTTGCCCCACAAGCACAGGAATCATTATCACCATTCTCGCAAATCCCAGGCATGTGCCAATGGATGGGATTAGCAGAAGCAGCCGAGGCAAACCCACATGGCACCCCCTGATAACACACTCTGCAGTGGCACTATTTTCTCCAAAAGCCAAAAGAAACAATTATTTGCACCATCCTATCAGCAACAGGCCTTAAAGCTTCAGCCTGAACACTCAGCTTCATTCCTTGCCAGGAAAAAGAGCCTCCTTACACCCATCATTTCTCTCATATACTCAGCACTGAAACCAAAATTGCTTAATATGGCTTTCAATCTTGCATATTATCTTTGTTTCTGAAAAACAAGAACTGCCAGCTCTGAAGCAAGTGTTACCTTCTTACCAGCAGGGCTGCCTACCTCTCCCTGGGAAGCCAACGGCACCTTCAGGCTCCTCAATCTCTCCACCCTATGCAAGCCACTGTGATTAAACTTTCCTCAGAACAACAATAAAGCAATGAAAAAAGCTGTATAAACTATCATTTGACTGACAGTAACTGATAAATAAATGCACATCTAATTTTCTCCAAACTTTACCTGTATGCAAAAAATTCAGACAGGACACCTAGCAGAGGAACAAACCCCAATGTTCTGGACACAGATGTGTGTTTTATTCCATGTTACAGACATCCCAATTACAAACTAGATGTGTATGGCTTATCTTATATATGTTATTTAAAAGCGTAGGCACAATTACATGCTATAGTAACATTCAGAACAACCCAGAAGAGAGGGACACTGTCTCACCCACAATCCCTCCCAACACCATAATTCCTGTTTAAAGTTCTGGGTGAGGTCAATTTTCTATTTTTGAAAAGGAATTACAGAAAGCGCTATGCTAGAAGGAGTTCTCAGCCAAAACTACTCTCTCCAGCTCACAGCATGCTCAGTGCTTAATAGCATCCCATCAGCAAGAATGTAGGAAGGAAGCAGCAAAGACACAGCCTTAAGAAGGTAGGTCGGCAGCGTTAATACCTAGTCCTGGTGTAGGGAGACTTTTAAGGGAAGGAAAAGGGGATTGGGTTTTGTTTTGTTCACAAAGACAAACACAGAGACCAGGAAGCTGAACAAGAAATCATCCCTTAAAATAAATTCACCTTTTTTAAAAGAACTTCATGCAAGCATCATAGTGGTCTGCAGTTCTTAAGCGTCTCTATACACTACAGGAGGGTAGATAAGCTAAACCAAACCCAAGTAATTTTATTACACAACCAACTCTAAGGCCAAGCATTCACACAGTATATTAAATAAAATCTAAAACTTACACTGCAGCTACAACTTTCACATTTGCATTGCTGTTCACATTCGTTACCCTGAAACACAAAGTCTGCTTATGATATTTGCCGTTAAGAACGCACAGAAAATTAAAGCAAGCTTACCACTTCCAGGGACATATTTGCTCGAACACACCCAGTGTTGCAGAGCTTTTTTATTCTGGGGAAGGAAGAAAAATGTCACAGCGAGCAAAGTTCACGTGCTAACCTGAGGAGGACCAAGGCTCGGCACTGAGCTAAGTGGGAGCAGCTGCATGCACCTGCACAGGCAAAAGGTTTCCTATGAACGAGCTCTAGAACAGACAAATCCTTGGCTGAGCAGGCAGCTGAAGGGATGCATATCCCAAACACACTTGTTGAAGCATCCAGTTTGTTCACCAGAGTGCCCCCAAAGTCCACCAGCAAACTTTTCTACCTTAACTGATGAAAGCTACTAATTAATCTACCCACTGCTCCTCCCTCCTTCAAGTTAATGCCTTGAGCTCATGATAGAACTGGTTTTACTACAGTGAAAAGATGTATTACTCACAGTCTAGCTAGTTACAAAACTAATATAGCAATGAATAAAATTAATTAAACAAGGAACTTTAGTGATAACATTCTCAGCTATTTATGGACACAAACTTCAGAAATGAACAGAAGGATGAACACCAAATCATCACTTCCAGCTGATTAACAAAATAGTTGGCTGGAAAGTGAACAGAGCTACTCAAATAAATACATAAACGATCCAGAATATAGAAACAAACAAAAAAAAAAAAAAAAACACAACCCAAAACGCCTTCCTTATCCCACACACCCTCACATCTCCAAAAAGCTCACATATTCAACCTAACAGCATTATTGTGCTACTCTAGCATATAATGGAGATGAACGTGCGCATGCACATTCCATGCTGTGATGAATTTTAGGAAGGAAAAGCCACTCTCAAAGAAAACAATACAAGTTTGCTAGGTTTCCACTGCTAATTCTTTTCAGGAATTTATTAAGTTGTTGACTTTAAATTGCCCATACAGGAAGAGGGAAAAAAATTGTGATAATAGTGTCAGGAACAAGAACTCTAATTCAAATATTTCAACCCCACTAAAAAAGCACATATGCACATAGTTCAAAGAGGAAATTTCAAATCAGGTTTGGTTAATGGAATTGAATATTTATGCACCCCAAATCCAACACTGTATTACAGGCAGAAAATCTCTAAAAGGTCTACTGCTGGAAAGTGAATTCAAGGAAATCAGCTTCACAAGTAGGCAGTGTAATTGCCTGTACTTCCTTTTTTTTGTTACCTACTTGTTTTCAACTACACAGTCACCACAAGCTTCACCACCACCCCTGAGCTCTGGTTTCAGAACTGCTTTGGACATCCCACTCCAACTTCTCTCCAACCTTTACAATATTCCTGTTCTCCATCCAAGGCATTGTCACTCTAGTATCTGAGGATGTTTTGGGGGCTTTATGGGGTTCCCCTGAATTGAGTCCACCTGTTCTCTTTCTCCTAATGCAAAACAGTGCAATTGGAAGTCAGCACCAAGAACTGCACCTTTTGAGACAGACAATCTCAGGATCCTGGTTAAGCCAACAAGTGATGAGCTTACAGAAAATCCTGCGTCCCAGTTGGCACTAGGAACTAACTGGGCACCGCCAAGCTCTGATCCTTCTTCAGGATCTCACTGTCAATGGGCAAAAAGTTTGGGTAGAAGCCAAAAAAACCCCAACCAAAAACTTACTAACAGATGTTGTAAGGTGCCAAGCATCACAGCAGCATCCACAGGAAACTTCCATACATTCATTTCTGCATTTGAGTATTTCAAAGTCATAAGAGTGCTTAGCTGCCCTACTTGCCTGTGCAACAAATTAACTCATTTGAAAACAGTGTCAGCTTCCTTTGCTGCACTTTTAACAGCAAAGACCCAATTGCTATTACTATACAAAACATAAACCCTCTACCACTACATGAAACTATTTTGCAATATTTCGAAGACTTGAGAAAGAGATAGACATAATCAAAAGGTATTGCCTGCACGACGAACAATTCCAAATGAAGTTGACAGCACTTGTTCAAACAGAAAAGACACATTTGTCAAAGCATGCAAAAGTCAAAGTATGAAAAGTAGTGCAAAATGTCAGTAAATCCTATGTATTAGCAGACTCAGAAAGAGGAAACAGAGGTAGAGTCTGAATCTGGGGCACTCAACACACCCAGGCAGCATGAAGTGATAATCCTCCTGTTGACCTTCAAATAGGCAAGAAACAGCTGTCTGACAGCCAAGAACAGTCTGCATCTTACCACAAAGGCAACAAGCTCTTTTCGTGCCCTCAGACAGGATGAAGAAAAACTAACAAAATGAGTGAAAACCAAACTAGCTGGAATTAGCATCTCTCCCCCAACCCACACCCCCTAATTCTCCTGCAGTTGTCTGATGAAAATCAAAGCCTTCTTTAAAAGAACGCATTTATCTTCTCTAAAAAATCTGTCACTTGAAAAAGAAAACATGTCCATCTTCACCTTATTAAATCTGTCATATATTTGTTATACTTTTAAATATTTTGTACATGAAGAAGCCAGGTAGATCTCATGGATAACACATGTGCTTTCAGCTTCAAATGTTAATCTCTTCCAGATCAGCACAGATTATACCTTACTATCCAAATTCTGCAAGGAGAGGTTATACTCTGGCCTCAGTTCAATTCTTAATAAACCAGCATATATATACCACAAAAATCCCAAATTTATCCATATAATGAATTCAGGCCAGATCTCCATCTAATGTATGAAATTACACTCATAACAAGAGAATAAGAAGATTCTTTTAGTAAGGAATAAATATTCAAGTGCATTCTCAGAGACTTGCATCCAAATATGCAAACGTTGGTGCAACTTTTGGTTATGTCCAGAGCAATTTCCTCTTTCCAGCCATATTTCTACTGACCTGACCCAAGATATCTACCCCATACATCCAAGTTTCCCCCAGTCCTAGCAGCCTAGTGTTGTTCCAGATCTTTCCACCTCACTGCACCTTTCAGATCGTTAGTCTCCTTTCCCTGCCCTGTGCGTCATGCGACATTAGCAATATCTGTCCTTCTTCCACATCCTTCCTGTCATTACCCCTCCCAATGAACTTGCTACACTTCTCTTAACCCTGCAAACCCGTGCAGGAGCTGTTCCTTCTTCAACTGGCAAGACATCCCTTCTCACAGAAAGCTCAGTGGTGGTGGCCCCCACCACCTGGTGATGCTGAGCTACTGAGTAAGGCAGCAAACAAGTAAATCCAGTTCTCAAGGAACTTTCCTCCTTCACAAGGCCAAAGTACAACCTTGCTTCAGCTTATTTTCACATTCTTCCTGAAGTTCACCCACAACCTGCAGGTGTTAATACTGCACCTGACCAAGCTGAAGCATTTGAGTTCAGTTGTTGAAGCCCAGTATTAGCACCAGTGTGGTCATACTGGTTTTTCATAGATCCTGGCTATTCAACAACCTAGAGCACCACAAAGTGAGCTCATTTGAGGGGGGAGGCAGAAAAACCCCACTTCCCCAGAAATGTTCTCTCAAACTATCACTACCTGTAAATTAACTTTTAAGAAGAAACTATAATCAAATTGGCCATGAAGAAAACCACAACTTTAACTTTCCTAACAATTAATGCTTTCTCATCCTATCATCACTGCATGACAGTCTTCCAGCCTATGCACACCATCCTAAAAGTTCCCAAAAATCAGCCTCATAACTGCACTCAACTCCATACCAAGAAGGCAAGTTATCCCCTGCTGTCATGAAACAAAAGAGATAATTTTATCCTACACAATTTCTTTTCCACTTTTCCAAATCCCTATGCCACCTAGAAAACTAACTGCCCCCTGTAATTCAGGATATCCAAGCATGCCATACACACACTGAACAGCTGTGTAGTTAAAAATACCTGGAGCTGAGACACATAAAGACTTTTTAGAACTGAAATAATTTAAAAGAGACAGCTGCAAGAGGGCAAGAAAACACCCAACAAGTTTAGTATTTAACATGGAAACAAGCCACAACTGACCCTTCTTAGTTGTTCAGTACCAACCAGATGATCTTAATGACACAAGAATCAGGGAAGAGCCATGATGGATGCTTCTTCCCACATGGTACTTGAGTGCTAATTAAATATATCATCAACACAGTAATCACTGAAACACCACTTAAGGTAAAATTACTATTTATACAGGACTCAAACCCAAAACTGATTTTGAACTAAGCTATGAACAACATAAAAAAGTTAGACAAGTGAAAGGCATTCATAAAAATTCTCCTTGGTAACAGATCCTGAGAACAACTAGATTTTTCCCATCAGTTTTAATAGGTAGATACTTAAACTTCTCTGCACTAAAAAAATGACTAATTTGCTTTTTCAGGCAGATGAACAGAAAAATTGTCAAATTTAAGGTATTCAGTGTAAAAGAAGTATTTATAGCACTGGACAGACTTTCCTTTAGGTTTAACAATATGAAAAGATCACAGATCCATCAGATAATTCTATTTTGCAAAGAATTAGTTTCACTTTAAAAGAAACTGAAATATCTAAATTCTCTTTGATTTTATGGAAGCTACACTAAGGAATCCTTGGAAGCTTCTAAAGGTTAGAAAGTATAAAGAAGTAAAACCTAACATCTCCATAATAATTGCATAGTTTAGATGAGAAAATATCTGCAGCTCAGCAGACTCTGTGAGGTGGGCTGATGACAACCTGATGAAGTTTAACCATGCCAAGTGCAAGGTCCTATACCTGGGTCGGAGCAATCCCAGGCACAGCTACAGGTTGGGCAGAGAAGAGATTCGGAGCAGCCCTGCAGAGAAGGACTTGGGGGTGTTGGTCGATGAGAAAATGAACATGAGCCGGCTTTAGTGTGTGCTCACAGCCCAGAAAGCCAACTGTATCCTGGGCTGCATCAAAAAGAGCATGACTGGCAGGTCAAAGGAGGTGATCCTGCCCCTCTGCTCTGCTCTTGTGAGACCTCACTTGGAGTATTGTGTGCAGTTCTGTGTCCTCAACATAAAAAGGACATGAAACTGTTGGAACAAGTCCAGAGGAGGGCCACGAGGATGATCAGGGGACTGGAGCACCTCCCATATGAAGACAGACGAGAAAGTTGGGGCCTGTTGAGCCTGGAGAAGAGAAGGCTGCATGGAGACCTCATAGCAGCCTTCCAGTATCTGAAGGGGGCCTACAAGGATGCTGGGGATGGACTCTTCATCAGGGACTGTAGTGACAGGACAAGGGGTAATGGGTTAAAACTTAAACAAGTGAAGTTTAGATTGGATCTAAGGAAGAAATTCTTTACTGTGAGGGTGGTGAGGCACTGGAATGGGTTGTCCAGGGAGGTTGTGAATGCTCCATCCTTGGCGGTGTTCAAGGCCAGGTTGGATGAGGCCTTGGGTGGCATGGTTTAGTGTGAGATATCCCTGCCCATGGCAGGGGGGTTGGAGCTAGATGATCTTAAGGTCCTTTCCAACCCTAACTATTCTATGATTCTATGTATTTCAGAGTAGAATAGCACACCTAGTTGCTTTGCAGGCTTCTTCATTGTAAGTAACTAATAAATAGGTGCATATTCAATATTACATTTAGAAAATCTGCAGAGAAAACAGAAAAAAAATTGAACAATACAAACAAGAATTTTGATTAAAATTAGGACACAAACACAGAATAAATATAAAAGGTTAAATAAAAGGTTTGAGAAGCAATATCTCGCAGCAGAAAATTGGTGTAGAGTTTGTCACACGGCACCTAGTGAGACAGAGCTCCCAGAGAAGAGGCTCATCTTCATTAAGATGATGACTAACCCAAAGACACAACAGTGCTACAACCCAGCAAAGCACTTACTTTTCCCTTCCTATTTCAGATACTTGCTGCTGACAAATGGGGAGCCCAGCCAAGAAACCAAACAAGCTGAAAGCCAGCCTGATTCCATAGTTACCTTTCAGCTGGGTACATTCCCTGCCCTGTCCCTTTGCATGGTCACAAATAGGCAGTGCCAGCAATGGGGAGTCCAGGGTAGGGCAGAATTGCTCCTTCAAACAAAGCAAGTTAATCCAGGCTGAAGTACCCACACAACTGTAGCCCGAGGATGTAGTTTTTCATTATAGCTGAGATGACTGGGCTGTGATCTCACTTTCCCAGCTCTCTCCTTACTTCCTGTCTTCTGCAAGGGTAGGCTTGGAGGTTTTTTTGTGGTTTTGGTTTCTTAATCAGTTCATCTCCCTAAAGCAGGTAACTATGGCTACAGAAAACTGTTAGTGCACTGCAGCAAGAGGGAGACAGAACATACAGCGCAAGGGTACAGACTAAAAGAAATGAAGTGAATGAGAATAACAAACAAACAAAAACAGTTATATGTTTTTGGTTTCTTTAGTATGAAAAAGCATACTAAAAAAAAGGGTAATAATTTAAAAGGCCATCCAGTTAAAAAAAAAAAATCATCTTGTTACAAATATAACTGATGTGTGTGCTAGCCATTTCAACATAGTTTCAGTAGTAACTAGCCTGCTGTACAATCACAGTAAAAACAAGCCAATACAGAAAACTCACCTTCACAAAATTGTCAGGGAACATGCCCCTTTTGCCATTTAGCTCCCCTTCTAACCATCCTTCTTCTTCCAGCTTTTTCACATTCTTGATGGTTTCCCCGACTCGGATTGTTAATTCATCGTCATGCACTGCATCATAGTCATATTCCACAATATAGTCAACTAAAAAGAAAAAAAAACCCACAATGAATGTAACTCAGACATGGAAATGCAACCTGATAGCCATGCATGTACAGAAAGGCAGACCTAGCAACAAATGCTAAGAACAAGTGCTTCCATTGCAGCACAACTCATCTGGGAATTATAGTGAATTTTGAAAGGGGAAGAAAACTGGACAGTCACTTGTTCAAATAAAGTAAATTTAGGAATATGACAGCAGGTCATATGTTGATGGTGGTGGGTAGGATTTTGGACATGTGTGGTGGAAGGGATTGCTGGCAGTGGCTTTTTTTTTTTTCCACGCCGCCTAAGTCCCAGCCTAAGATATACCAATTATGAATCACTGCCCACAGGGCAATCATTTGTTACTCAATGAATATCTGGGGCCAAGGAAGGAGAAAGGTTCAAACTGTGCACGTATGGTACATACATGCAATGTTTTTTTAATTCTCATACTTGCAACTGCTACTATATCTGCAAAAAAAACTGATTGCTGCATACAGAATAGTTTTGCCTGATTTAACCAAGAAATGTAACATAGCCCGAAGGTGTCCGATTGACAGTATCGTACAACTTAAATTGCACAGACTTATAAAGGCACCCTCCTTCAGATTTATCTGGTTTCGAATGAAAAAAGAATAAGCAAGAAAACTTGGATTTTGATATAAGAAAGTTTACCCAGAGGAACATAGCAATATATTTACACACTTGTCCATCTGTTGCACAAAATCCATGAGAGTTGCTTACTGACAGCTTAAGTCTTGTTTGGCAATAAAGGCTCGTTTGTTCATCAAGAAATTCTGTTTATGCCAGAAATTTCCACGGACCTGCAGCAATCAAATTATCTTCCCTCACTAAAATCCAGTTAGGATAGCCAGGCACTACCAAGCATAACACTGTGCTCACTGAAACCTCCCTCTGTTCTGCACATCACAACAAGCATGCAAAGATGAGAGCACAACATGGTTAAAAGACAGAAATCCTGAATGGTAATAAAAACTTTTTCCCAGGTTACTCTTTATTCTATCAATGCATAATAATATCCAGTAATTAATTCACAAATTAAGGAATCAAATGGGAGAAAGTATTATTTCCTGGTACTGAACTTACAGCTCCATTAAATCACAGAATCATAGAATCACAGAATCAAGGTTGGAAGGTTGGAAGGGACCTCAAAAGATCATCTAGTCCAACTCCCCTGCAAGAGCAGGGTAACCTAGAGTACATCACACAGGAACTTCTCCAGCCAGGCCTTGAATATCTCCAACGTAGGAGACTCCACAACTCCCCTGGGCAACCTGTTCCAGTGCTCTGTCACTCTCACAGTAAAGAAGTTTTTCCTGATGTTCACATGGAACCTCTTATGCTCCAGTTTACACCCATTACCCCTTGTCCTGTCACTGGACATCCCTGAGAAAAGCCTAGCTCCATCATCCTGACACTCACCCTTTACATATTTGTAAACATTGATGAGGTCACCCCTCAGTCTCCTCTTCTCCAAGCTAAAGAGACCCAGCTCCCTCAGCCTCTCCTCATAAGGGAGATGTTCCACTCCCTTGATCATCTTTGTGGCTCTGCGCTGGACCCTTTCAAGCAATTCCCTGTCCTTTTTGAACTGAGGGGCCCAGGACTGGATACAGTATTCCAGATGCGGCCTCACCAAGGCAGAGTAGAGGGGGAGGAGAACCTCTCTTGACCTACTAACCACACTTTCTAATTCTGATCTGTGAACGGTTTTGATCAAAAGTGTTGCTGCATGCATGCTATGATATATCCTTTATTCCCCTGTTGCCTACAGATGAAGTCAGAAAACCCTCAGTAAAAAAAAACTGAACTACAATCATGGTGCCATGAATACAAGAGAAGCCAGAACGATTTGTCTGGCAAACTAGTTGAATATAAACAGGAAGACCTAGTTTTGACTTTTTCCTTTAAGAAAGAAAACTTTTCTTCATCATGAACAGAAATCATCACCAGATATCTGCACATGATACACACTCTGGAACTCCCTAATACACGCTTTTTGTACTGTATGTATTTGCTTTTTGTAGTGCATACATCTATTCTTGCCAAATGTATTCTCTGAGCTTACTTCAAAGCATAATTTCCCCATTACTGCCTGCAGCAAGCATAGTAATTTTGTCTTGCTTCTGCACTGTCTTTGGAGTTGCTGACATGAAATATCACCTAAATAGAAAATTCTGGCAGCCACAGATCAAAGACAACAGCCATGCATCACTTACAGTTTGGAAATAAAAATGTCATCTTCTAACCAACTTAACCCATGCATTTTAGAAACCTACAAATGCATAAAAATGCAAGAAATTGCCATGTTATATATTTCGCTCATGATAAACTCTGGTTTTAAGCATATTTCAGTGTCACACTACAGGACAGTTTTGCAAATTTTTACAAGAAAAAAAGGCTCAGAACACACTGTCAGTCATGGTAAATGTTTACAGCATTGCAGACTATGACTCAAACTGCCAAACACCTGGTTCTTTTTCCACAGAAGCAGTAGGTAACCATACCCACACTATGTCAACATGAACTAATTATTTTGAAAGCTCCTTTATTTTCTCGGGAGAACATTTCTATATTTGTGCTTGAAATGCACAACACGTTCATTTTGGTCACATCACCTTTGCTGACTGTAAAACATTGACTTGGTCATGCCAACAGCAAAAGGAGGATGTCAAGAACCTCTCAGTCATCACCTATGCATCTTTGCATTCCAAAGACAAGTAGTAGTAAATTAATATCAGCTTTTTATGTTTGAAATTTAGGTTCTGGATTTCCTCTTATCAGCGCTACTCAATACTGCCCTCACTCTCATGGACACACATACAAAACAGATATAAACTTTATTATCTCACCTGTAAATTGGAAGGGTCATGGGGAATGTTAAGACAGTTTCATCCCATACTTTTTTACAATGTGGTAATAGAAACAGCAAGAAACTACACATCTCACTACTATGTGGTCCTCAAGAGGAACACTTACAAGTTTTAGCAAGTAGCACTGAATTAACTGTCCAGATAATTTGGACTGCAGTGTGATGGGCAAAAAAAACATTCTAGTACCAAAAGAGTCCAGATTAAATAAGCCTCTGAAAAGTCTTCAAATATAATATTTACCCAAGTGAAAACGGTGCCCAGTGGTGACAGAAAGTGTTTCTAAGGAATCACAATCCTTATAATAAGAAAAATTAGGAATCATGGCAGTCCACAGTTTATACTTCTGAATGCTCCTGAATTATACCTCTGAATGCTTCAAGTTCTTGCTTAAAAGTTTTCCTCAAGAACAGATGTGACACTAAAATCATTCAGCAGTAAGGTGAACTGCAGTAACATAAGCTGGTCAAAACATACAAAAATTAGAAAGTCTCAACTGGTTGAAGGTGCAGCAGAAAACTTCGGCAACACAAATTACCAAACACACCTATCTTACCTCCTCTCTGCTTTTTACACAGCTTTCTCAATTTCAAACTTTATTCAGATCCATTATCTGTAGCTTAAAAGTCTATAATGACCAAGTACTGGATAGAAAATAATCTTCTCAAGCTTGAGTATGAACACTGAGAGGTTAACCACGCTTTGCTTGCACAGCCAGCAGGACCAAAACTCACCTGAGGAAGACAACATTCTCCCGGTTTTTCAGAGGCAGCATGGGCCATCCCAAACCTCTTCCTTTGTCTTTTTTGTCTTTATTCTAGATCTCTAGCAAGAGACAACTTATTTTGGCAAGAATTCAAATATAAATATAAGACAGCATCTGACACATGCTTCCAATCAAAGGAAGAGGGAAGGAACCAAAACCAACCAGCCAACTAAACACACACAAACCAAATCAGAGTCAGGTCAATTAGGGTATTGTAGAATATAGACTGTAACAGACAAAGACCTGACAGAACATATTTAGAAACACAGGACCACTACATTTAGCATCCTGGTAGCAGTCATTTAGTGCCCTTGTATCAGTCAAGGTGCTGGAAGCTCTGTTCAATGAGACAAGAGACAGCTAGGCCAGTGTCACCCAAGAGTACCAGGGTGGTGATGGTGAGAATCAACAAAGATATATGAAGATAAAATCATGCCTGACCAACCTGACAGACTCCCACAATGAAATTATTACTTCACTGGATGATGAGAAAGCAAGGGATGCTGTCTCCCTGATGGAGTACAGGCCAGATAAGTGTAAAGTGAAATGGAGTGAAAACTGTCCAAAATGCCAAGCTCAAAGGGTTGTGATCAATGACACTCAGTCCAGAGTCACCAGAGCTGTGCCACAGGAGTCAGTGCTGAGTTGTTCAAAATCTTTATCAATGACCTGGATGATGAGACTGGATGCACCCTCAGCAAGTCTGCAGGTGATTAAAAAGTACTTATAGAGTGGCTGACAGAGCAGATGGGTGTGCTGCTATTCAGAAGGACCTCAAAAGGCTGAGCAAATGGGCCAACAGGAACCTCATGAAGTTCAGAGGGAAATGTCAAGTCCTGCCTCTGGGGAGGAACAACGCTGTGCACCAATACTGGCTGTGGACTGCTTGGCTGGAAAGCAGCTTGGCAGAGAAGCACCTGATGGACATGAGCCAGCAATGTACCCTTGCAGGAAAAGGCAGCCAACAGCATCTTGGGCTACATTAGGAGTACAACCACCACTAGCAGGTCAAGGGAGGGGATCCTCCCCCTCTGCTCAGCCCTGGTGAGACCCACCTGGAGTGCTGGGTCCTGTTCTGGGCTCCCCAGGAAAAGATAAACAAACATACTGAAGTGAGCCCAACAAAGGGTCACAAAGATGACTAACAGACTAGATTATCTTTATGAAAGGAAAGGCTGAAAGGGCTGGGAGAAGGAGCAAAGTGATCTTATTGATAAAGGAGTGGAGAAGACTGAGCGCTGCACAGCAAAAGCATGAGAAGCAGAAGACACTAGCTAAACAGAACAAACTTCACTTATGTGTATAAATATATACATACATAAATACACATACATGGAGAGTGTGATCAAAAAATGGAACAGTCTGTCCCGAGGGGCTGCATAGTCTTAGAGATGCTCAAAACCCAACTGGACATGGTCCTGAGCAACCTGCTGTAGCTGACTGCTCCTAGAGGAGAGTTGGACAAGATCGTCTCAAAGATGCCTTCCAGCCTTAGCGATTATGTGACTGATTTGAGCCAAAGATATACCTTAGGTGGCAACTTTCTGCCATCCAGCCATCAGAGCTTTCCAACACAACCAGAAAACTTCCCAGACAGTGATTTTTGAAGGTTCTGACCCACTTTCAGGGGCAGGGGATTGATATTAAATCAACAGTGTTAAGTAAAAAAGTACTGATGGGACATCTTTCAGAGAAATGTGGTTATAGCAGGCTTTATGGGAGCGGCCTGTTCAGCTCAAGGTTTTGAATAAGATGACAACTTGACTAATGAAACAATAAAGCAGGACAAACACATCAAAGCCAGTCAGCCCTGTCAACAACTACAGACTACGCTGTTCCCCATGGCAAAGACAAAAAGCATCCTAACAGAACAGAACTGCCTCCTTGGCAGAACAACTCCCACTGTTAGCCAACGCAGCAACGCTGCCTGCACAAGGCATTCAGTCACTGCTGGCACAGGTGGACTCTGCTTCTCCAAGACTGACATAACTGGCTTTTCTGCCAACCACATCCTCATGCCAAAGCAGAGAGCAAGCCTCCTGATAAGCATGGCTGCATAACACCCACCTTCACTGATTTTAAACAAAGGAAGTCTTCAGCTACTCAGACTCTTTCTGAAGGTGGCTGTTACAGGTAACTAAGGCTCTCTGGAGCCCTCCAAAAACAAATCTATAAACAAATGAAGAAAAAGTGGAAACATACTGAAATTCTAGCATGCCTGTGCCTTCAATAAGAATAACCAATTGTCAGAGACTCACCCAGCAAAGAGCACAATTTCACATTCTTGGTACTTTGTTTAGGATATTACAATACTATCAGAACCCAGTGACCATTCTGTGGTAGCCAGAAAAAGACAAAAACCAGATACAAAATAAATCCCATGAAAGCCCACATTTAAAAGCTTATAAAATGAAAAAAAAAATTAAATTGTGGTATAACTGAAATCCTTGCATATAACTTTCAAGCCATTCAAGAAGCCTTGCTGAAACTTGCTGCAGACCTGGAAGGACAGAGTCCAACATGAAACAGCAAGAGGAGCTTGAAGTACATGCCATGCTCTGTAAAGGTCTCTTCAGGGATGTTTTAGGTCAGTTCATATTCTAAGTCATTTATTGGAACATGAACTCTGGAAAGTTGTGTGGCCTCCAGAAGCATCTTGCCAGCAGAACTGCAGTTACACTAGAAACTGAGATTTTGCTTTTCCAATTTATCATAACAGACAGTTGCTAAATGCCCAAACCAAACATTATTAGTACTGTTATTTCCACTTATCCGTCACAAAAAACCCCAACAGTTTAGACTCCTATAAAACAAATTTAACATTTGTTATTATGCATGAATACATAGAGTTACTAAGGTATTTAATTTTTACTAAGGTGTTTAGTTCTATAGCAGATAGCAAGCTTACAGTGGACAGAAAAGACAACAGAAGATACAATCTTGTCCTTGTAACTATCATATTTTTCTTCAAAACTATCTCAAAATCAGATGTTGGTCTGAAGGAGAAAGCTCCTTCCAATTATTTTCCCCCAGAAACATTGCTATAATTTGTGAGATATAAGTGTTCCAGATGTTTTAATAGCAATACTATAGTATACATTTGGCCACTGAAGACAGACCTTAACACTGAAAAAGTAGTCCAGGTGTTTAAATGCTGAACAATGGAAACACCTCCAGAAGTGTTAAACATAAGTAGTGGTTATAAGAATGTTTTTTCCCACTTCAACACCACATAATTAATCCTCTGTTACCTGACCTGAGTCACTGGTGACAATCCATATGCTCAAATAAGGAAACCTGGTGTACTCCCATTGCCCTTAGAATTCTAGACCCTGCTTCCAAACCTGCCTGAGTTTTGCCCTTGCAAAGCTCTCCTGGTAAGATAAGTGCACAAGGCAAGCACCAGGGTTTGGCAATCAAAGACAAATCCCTCCTGGCCAAGAGCCTCCACTGCTCTAAAGCCAAGCTCTTTTGCTCTGCATCTGCTCCTGTGATTCACTCTCTTGTTAACACAACGACCCACAATGGCCACAATAATCAGTTCTCCAAAAATCAAAGTATGCTTTTGGGGTACAGATGTGGGTTTGGTCTTCCTCACACTGAGTAGAGAAGTGCCTCACATCTACTACTATTAGGGAAACCACAGTGACCACTAGTCTTGTTCAAGATGTTTCTTTCCTTCCTTTCATGCCCCAATAGCCATCAGCATAAGCAGCAGGCTACATACTGAACCCTGAAAGGATGGAAACGTAAGATATTTCCTACCTACCCGCTCCTGGTGCCCAATACAGCTATATCACCGACTCAAAGTGGGAAACCTGTAAAGTTGTACTTCTAAGACAACTTAACCCAAGAATGCTGCGATCCCACCCCCTCCTCTGTGTGCATTCCCATAGTCCCTTCCCCCTGCTTTGCATTTAAATTAGTACTTATTTATACTCCTGCTGAATCAGTTTAAGAAAACTATTTTTTGCCAACTTTCTGCAAGTTAACCTCCCTAGGATGGCTCACTGCAGGGTCAGAGATGCAGGACTGCATCAAACGCAACTTAGATCAACATCTACATCATTGCTACAGTCCAGACCAGAAGCATGCTTCTTAATGAAACTTCAAACCATTCTCATCTATTGTGCTTCAGTTCATGGTGTGGAGTAGTCTCACATTAAGAAATCTGGATTTACTTTTACTGAAACTAAATCAAAGATATACAGCCCAGAAACACTCAATGCACGCTGACCTTTAACTGGTGTTAAATCCAAGGGATGAAACTAGAATTACAATGATATAAAAAAACCCAAAACATGCACCACAAATGCTAGATTCCTAACACCAGCAGTTTCTTCCTATGGATCCACTCATCTCACCCCCAGGAACTTGCTGCTTTTCACCTAGCTGGAATCTACCATGAAACCACATGCTAACATAATGCATAAACAACATGAGGTCACTGGATTCCTGTCAACTTCTATGGCAGGGCTGCAGTTCCAAGATATTAAGAAATTAAACAAGGAAAGAGTATATTTAACTAGCAGATACCATACAGTCTACAGATACTTTACAGTACAGCTCACCACAGCCTTCATTAAGTCAATAGTTTTAAGTCACACTACACAGAACAGCAGACACTTAACCAAGCTGAGCCATGTGGAATCATCACATTCACATTCCACATGGAGGAAGTGCAAAACAGCTGCGTTACAAAGACTATTGAAAGCATTAAGCATCACAAGGAAGATGTTCCACCCTCACAAGTAGCTCAGAAGGAGGTCAGGTGCCTCCTGCTTGGGATCATAAATAGAAGTGACACATAGCACAGCCATTTCTACCTGTCCCCACTCCCACATGAGCCATACCAGTTGTGCCAGCTCCAGACCTGATAAACAGCTCTGTACCAAGGCAGGCACACTACTTCCTGCTCCTAAAGCTTTGATCCCTTATATGGTAGGAAAACAAACTTCTGCTGCCACAAGGAAGGGATGTGGCAGAAGAGGGACTCTGAAGTTTAAGATAATGCCAACCTCATATACCAAATATTGACTTAAGGTCTTGTTTTAAGCAAAGTGCCCTGAGCCATCAGGGTTCTTGCATTAGCTCATAATATAACAACATACTGCCAGTGGAACTGAGAGATTTCCATGCTATTCCATGTACATTTTAAGTATATACAAATAGTTCCCAATCTGCTGTAAATTGATTATTCCTGTAGTGTATTGTTTCATCTAGTAGTGGATTATTTCAGAGTCAGAGAATCTAAATCTGTAGAATTTATTAGCTCAGGTGCTGGGCAAAACAAAACTTGCTTTCAAGCACTAAAGACACCTTCAATACGAACACACACTGTTGGATCCAAGCTGATTCTACATAAAAACAGATCAGCTGTGTCCACCCAAACTCAGGGAGCACCACAAACACCCTGCTGCCACCCAGCAGGGACTTGGTTTGGATCCCAACAGGATTTGTTCCATTTGAAGCAATAGCCTTCATACACTTAACAAGACATCCCATGTCTCAGGTTTTTTAGGTTCAGTGCAGCATTAGATGAGCAATGGCAATCCATTTCTACCCTACAGAGTCAGGCCAGATTCCCAGCAAGCCCCCTTTCCACTTCCCCAGCACAAGAGCTGATCAGAGACCTATCCCCGCCTGAGCTTGCAGTCATGCAGTGCTGTGATGGGACAGCTCAGCCTTCCAGTCCCTGCCCTCCTTCCTCTCTCAGATTAAAAACCCAGTCTTTTTAGAAGGGAGTTTAAAAACCAACTCTTTCCAATCAACCAATTTTTCTTGGTTATCAAGAAAATATATCATTCTTCTGGAATACAGTGTATCTTTTCTATCACAATTCACCAATAAAAAGCTGCTGGATATATGTGATAGCTTACAATATTAGAAACTTAATGAGTACTTTCCAGTGTTTACATTAAACATATTTTAAACTGTTACAATGATAGCTTTTAGGAAACAAGAAGAAAAAAAAAAAAGGTCAAAATAAGCACATATGGGGACACCCACCCCAAAAAAAAAAAAAAAAAAAAAAAAAAAGGCAACAAAACCACTTTCAATCATTGTTTAAAATTCACAGGATTCAATATTTCATTTGGGACTTGCCCAAACTTCAGCAACAGCAGCCCAGTTACCATCATCTTTCCATTTTCATTAAATACTACAAGCTTAAAGGGAAAAGAAAAAACTACCATTGCAAGAGGTGAAGAAATAAACTGGAATAAAAAGTAGTTCTGTTATTTTCTCTGAAGTATGGGGTCCCAGCATATTTTATACTTTCTAATGATAATGGAGACCTTATTGCAGCCTTTCAGTATATAAAGGGGGCTTATAAGAGAGATGGGGAGATATTTCTTACAAGGGTATGTGACAGGAGAAGGGGGAATGGCTTTAAACTGACAGAGGGAAGATTTAGTTGAAAAGAACTGTTGTGGTTTAAGCCCAGTCGGCAACCCAGACTGTCTTCCCCAGCAAATTCTTCGTGCGCACTACAGGATCTTTATCCCCTTCTACAGTATGTAAAAGTTCTGACTGGGATGGGCCAGCCTGGTTGGCAGATCCTCTGGTGTTGACCAACCAAGTGGCCTTTGGTAAATGTGTATCCCAGTGTTTGAAAGTCCCACTACCCATTGCTCTCAGTGTAGTTTTTAACAGCCCATTGTACCATTTAGTTTGCTTAATTGCAGCACATGCTTCACAGTCGTGAATAACTTGGACTATAGTGTCCATTGTTAAGTCCACTCCTCGATCACAGCCCATCTGAATTTTGCATTTCTGCCCTGATGGCCTGAAGTGTCACGGGCCCACCAGACCAAAAATAATTCACCCTTATGTTGCCAATCTAAGTCCATCTGAGCCACTTCAGTCTTAGCAGCTTTATCCACTTGTTGGCTGCAATACTGCTGCTGCCATAGTTCTCTACTGTGAGAGTGGTAAGGCACTGGCACAGGTTGCCCAGAGAAGCTGCCCCGTTCCTGGCAGTGTTCAAGGCCAGGCTGTATGCGGCTTGGAGCAACCTGGTCCAGTGGAAGGTACCCGTGCCCATATTCTCTTTCAGGATGTTTCACAACAGACATTCTGTGACTTTCACAAATTTCATGTGATCCACAAGATCTGTCAGATCCCTCATTAAAGTTTCTCATATTTACAATTTTACATCTGCAGCTGACAGGCAAGTCTGCAGAATCTGGCCAAACTAAAATTAATTTCAGCCACTGAACACCCCTCCCAGAAAATATGTTTTCGCTGCTATGCTGCTGACATCCCAATCACAAGTCCTCCAGCAGTACAATCAATCGCAAGCCAGCTTCAGCTACTGTCAAAGTCAGTGGTAAGGTAATCTGAGTAAATTTTGCTTTTTTTCTGCTTCATTTTCCTTTCTATCCTGCAGTGTCTGCTATTTTTCCTTACTCTTTTTGGAACTTGCTTTATGCTGCATCACCCCTTTCTAGCACAAACATTCTCTGCTTAGAACAATAATCCCTCCACATCAATAGCTTGCCTTAAAAAAAGGGAAAATAAAACCAAAAATAGCAATCTACCCATGAGACTGTCTAAAGGCAGGAACCTTGCTTCTGTTGGCACAGAAGTGGTCCATCTGAAAGCTGCCCTGGATCCACCTGTCATTTTTAGACTGGGCAAGTCAGCGGTGCATTCTCCAAGAAACGACTCACCACAAATTCTTAAAAAAATATCATGTCTAATTTTACAGCCCAGTAAGACTGGCTGAAATAATTAGGAAAATGAACAATTGAAAACCACGAACAATGTACACTTTTTCTCCCAAACTGTTTAAAGTATTGAGAAACTATTGCATTCTAACAGTAATCATCTCAAACACCAGCTTCTGGAGCTGGCTCCAGCACAATTAGTAAGATACTTTGTGAAGGAAATTAAACAGTGTAGCTGAAATCCTGCCCGGCAGTCTGCCCTGAAGCATTAGAGATGTCAGACAAGCATGCCTTATTTTCCTGCTTCAGGCTCCCATAATTGTTTAGCCTGCATTCAAGTGGTTACCACTGTGTATAGTAGAACATACACTTAAAAAATTACATATTTGTCAATTTTCCCCTCCCTAAAGCAAATCATCTCCTCTTAATTTTACAAAATACCCTCATAATTTTACTACTATATCCTGTAGATAAGTCATCATTACTAGCCAGCTGGGAAACAAAACATTTTAGTGATACATTCCCCACTGCAGATATATTAAACCAACTCTAGAAGCAGCATCTGATCAAGCTTTCACCAACATTATCAGAAATACTTGTCTCAAACTTAGTTGCAAAAAAATACAAAATATTATAATTATGGATTTGATTTACCCCTTGCTTTTAAGAGCAGGAATTGCCAGGCTCCTCCCTCACAGCAAAAGGCAACATGAAATAGGAAGAATTAGAGTAACATCTCTACCACATACAGGTATTTAGTACTACCTTGTAAAGACAGAAGAGGACAAAATGTTTTTTACCTGGGAAGTTATATTAAGAAGTAGCACAAAACATCACTTTCTGATTATCTCCTTCAGTCTGATTAGAGCTCACTGCAAGAAATCAGCCTGGAAATGAGAGGTAAGACCTGCAGGAAAGGTAGCAGAAGTCTTCACAAAGGTGAAACACTGCTATCAATTTAATAAGCAGAGAAAACCAGGAATCTTAGAGGGCACAGGGGGACATATTTAAAAAAAAACACACTACATTTTCTGAAGTCCTGCCTCAGACACTGCTCCATATATAGATTTACACCTCTTCCTCTCTTCCTTCCTTTAAGTTAATTTTATAACATCTATTTGGCAAAACAGTCAAGGTGAGTCACGAAACACCAAATTACAAAAGCTGCTAAACCAAAGCCATGCCAAAAAGCTCTGAAAAACAAAAAGACCATAGCTCATTCAGATTTAGTTCAAATCCAAAGCACCAAATAAGCAATAAAAGTACCACAGGGTCAACACCTATTCACAGGTTTTTCACTTAAAATCTCTAATAGACAATTAGCTTGAAGATGTTTGAAGCTGAAGACTCTGCAGCATATCTTAGTTAAAATTCTTTTTACAAAGTCACACCCAAAAGAACCCAAGCAAACAGACAACCAAACACCTGTATTTGAGTCAGATAAAAGTTTGCCTCCTTGAATATAGGACCTCATGATACTACAAAAGCTTCAACTCCTCCTGCAGATTTTTTTCAGGACTCTTCTAGCCAAAAATGACAGCATAGTCATAGCTCCAGGTTACGAATTCACAAGTAACAAAAACCAAGAAAGTCTCTGAAAGCTTTGGGTTTAAATCAAAAGAAAACTCCTTTCACTCTCATTAAAAAAAAAAAAAGGGGGGGGGGGAGGAGGAAGCTGGTTTGATAGATGGCTTACAATTTGGCACATATCTAATTCAGAATGACAATTAGTATTTCTGCAAACATGGCAAGAATCTGGCTTTGAAATACATTTATGGAAATTTAAAAGCATCACTGGGAGCATGCACAAAGTGTTCCCTTCATCTTTAAAAAGAGACATGATGCAATAGTCTGAATGGTCCCAGATTGGGATCTTGCAAAAACCACAGAATATGCTTAGCATTAAGAAAGAGACAAGTGTTTCTCTCCGACTTCATGCTGTCAGCACAGTTCATACAAATTATGGCATTAATAAATTTAATCTACTTTTTAGTGTGGACATTTTAGTCAATACAAAAATATTAATTGGTGATTGAAATGCATAGAGAAAAATCCTTATGCTGTGGATTTTTACAAAAGCCATTGAAATGGCAAATATTCAAGGGCACCCTACAATCTCATTCAGATAGTTTTAAAGGAGACAAAATAGCTTCATTAGCTCAATCATGTTGTAAAAGTTCAGAGATCAAGTCCTTTAAACATCCATTTGTAACTTGAATTTAGAAGGATTTAAGCATATTTTGATATGATGATTTAAACCAACATCACTTGCAGTACTTCAAATCACAATAAAACAAGGTCTGAAAGCGAAGACACTTTCTCTAGGTTACTTACTCCAAACTGGTCAGAGCAAGGCTAATCTCAGATTCAAATCAGCTCAATCAAGGCACTGTCTACCTTAAGTTTTGAAAGTCTTCAAAGGATGGGGATAAAACAGCCACCCTGGGCAACTTTCCTGCTACTCAACTCTCATAGTAATCTTTCCCCATTATATTCAATAGGAATTACCATTGTCCTAATTTGCAGCCACTGATTTATATTTTTTCACTGTGCCTCCAAGGAAAGTGTGTCTCTCTTCTCCAAGCTAAACTAACTCCTTGCTTACTGTATCTACCAGCCTCCTGACTACACTCAACTCACTGCTTTGTTGGCATGCCCTTTGCATTTAATGGGAGGGAGAAGCAAAACCAGACACTGTGTTTTAGAGACAGCCTTGTGAGTACCAGGTAGTTGGGAATACTCACTTCCTATGACCTGCTAGCTACTATTCTGCTTGTGCCACCTAGTAGACAGTGAGGTTGTTTTTTCCCAGATGCTGGATTATGCGTTTGTCTTCTTGAAATTGCAGGAGGTTCCTGTTGGCCCATTCCCCCAATAATACTGCAGCACATCAACCATTCCCTCCTCATTCACTGTGAGGTTTTTTTAGGTACTTGAACATAATATTGAGCACTTGAAGAAACCAGGCTCACATGAGCATCCATATCAGCCTATCCTCCTGCTTTGCTCCCAATAATTCTTCCTCTGTGCTCCCATTTGGTTGAGACATGCCAGAAGAGTAGCATCTCCAAAATAAAAGCTGTACTACTTTTTTTTGCAGAGTCAGCACTGAAACATCAAAATCGCAGTCCTCCCTGAGCAAAAGACTGGAGGACTGCCCCAACACTCTCACTCATTTAACCTGATGGCTGGCTAATCACCAAATACTCAGCTTGGAAAGAGCTATAGAATGTGCTATGTTTTGCAGAGCTAATTGATAGTAACACAGAACAATTGGTATTTGAAGAATTCAGGAAGGAAGCACAGGACTTATGAGGGGTTATGAAAAGCTGTCTGGGGTAAGGGATACCAATGGCTGCGATCAGAAGACAAAGTACCTGAACCTAAGTTCACAGAAAGCTAACCATCACCTCCACCATTCTAACACATTCACTTGAATTAGTAGTTTGGATTTCAGAAGCATGAAGGAAATTCATTTAACTGTCCCCAAATATTTCACAACTACCAGGCATAACGCTGGAGACCCAACTATCCACATAAAAAGTAAAATCAAGAGGAGAGGAAAATCAGCAATATAACCTCAGCTTTTTAAAAAACACAGGTCAGGATTTATCACTTCAATCACTGCTCAGAACTGCAAAAGCATGATACAGCAGGGCACAACAAGACCCAGCAGCTCTGTCTTGATAGGAAATCAGCACAATCGTCTTGCTGCATGGAGATGGCAGGCTGTGTCTTATTCTACTGACACCACATCTCACGTTTCATAAAGAGCTTTATTTCATCTGTTCTGCATCCAGCCTGAGGCTTCCTGTTACTACTTATCTATCAGGGCAGCTTTTCTTCTACTACCCTCACATCAGAAGCCATTTACATTACAATCCATATATATATATTTTATGATTCTCTCTCAATAAGGGTGCAGCATTAAGATTGAAAGAGCAAACTCTCTTCCCACAAAATGAGCATCTAGTAAGATGATGAATACATTGAAATTAAAGGAAGCTATTTTATGCACTCTCAATTGTGCTTTTACTTGCAAAGAACCATACTGTTAATTCACATAGAGCCCTATAACTCTTGCAGCTACAAGAAATGCCTTCAAGCTCTCTTCAATTTGCAAAGGGTTGCATCCAAGACTGTTTCCAATTTTCCTACTCCCAGGCACCACATCTTCATGTCTACAGACATACTCCCCTCAGCACTTCCGCTGCCCCCATTTCAGAATGGCATCTCATTTTACTGGGCTTCAGAACAGCACCAGCTCTGATAAACACAAAAAGAAGTGTTGCTTGGGACACTGAGGTTTTAAGCAAACAGCCCATGGCCCGCTCTTCAGATAGTCATCTGAAACTCTGCCAGTGCTCCCAGGCAGCTTACAAATCTAGCTAAATTTGTATGAAGTCTTGTACTAGAAACTCTGAATCAAAGAATATCCTTCACTTAACCACTTCAGAAACCAAACAGATGGGCTCTGCTTTTCAGGAATGGTTGCTTCAGTCATTTACAGAAAATAGAGTTTCTTATAGCAATTCCAATAGTCTGAGGATGAAGGAATGACCCTGTATGCTCTCTCCCTACTCATTCCCATACTACTGCCTCTTCCCTTGTGCTCACAGCTATGCTGCTCCAGGGTGTGCCTGTTTAGTTTGCTGCCAAATTAGCCAGCTGGTTCCCTTCCAGTTGGATTCAACTCTGGCCAGTGTCTTGAACTAGGTCATCCCATGGACACATAATCACTAAATCTGCCAAAAGGGAAGATTAAAGAACATAATGAAATGGGCATCATCCAGGGGACTGTCCATATCAAGAGATGATGGATCTAGCACTTCCCCTGGCAGTTTGTTTTAGTAGTTAATAACTTCCCCAACAGAAATATTTAGATATTAAGATGGTGCAAACAGCAATATAATTTACCTTATGTTTTAGGCAAGCGTATTCTAGTTAATCTTGCATTTATTGATTCATGACAGTACTAAGTAAGACAAACTCCATAAAAGCCTTCAAGTGATGGGAACATTAAAGTCCAGCCCAACTGCAGAAAATCAGGAAGGACAGAGGCGAGACTATTTTCTTTATAAAGGTATCATTATACCAATTAAAAAAAATAATTTAGAGGCACAGCTTAAAAAAGACACTTGGCTGGCTTAAAATGGATGGGGGAAAATGACAATGAGGTTTAAAAAAGCCTTTTAAAGATCAAAAACAAGAAAGCTGTGAAATAATCAGTTTGCTGGATCCTAAACACTTAGGGAGAGCAGTTAACAGACAGAAGAAACTTATAAAATCTCAGTTTGGATCTAATGCAAGGTAACTGCAGGCTAAAATGGAAAAGAAGCAGCACCCTCTATTCCCTGGCTCGTGAAATAAAGTCCACTCTCTTGCACAGGAGCTAATGGTTGTACAGATTAAGGTCATTCAGACTACTGACAAGGTGGCAAACCTGGTACAAGGGTTTCTTCCACACAAATCAGCTTGTCAGCTCTTACCATGGACTTACTACCCCTAGAGTCATGACAAACCAGGAAAAGGCACCACAAAGCTCTGGCACTTTTTGGCAGCAGCCAAAAGTTATGTCTGCTGAAGCACAATGTGAAACTGCACCACAGGATGACTACAGGAGAAGAGAGATTACATGCAAAGCAGCCTCAAAAATTCTATCATAACTAAAGATAGAAGTTCAGAGTTGAGTGATGCAATTCTCCTTGACTAGAGAGTGAAAACGTCATGAAACTAGCAGTTTCATTTCTTCAAGCAGCAAAGATGGAGACTTTTCTCCCCTTAGCCCCAAAGATGCATTAAATGGAAATTACTTGAACATTTTGAGAAGTTTGCTTATTATTCTGCTTTTGTACTTTCCTGAAATGAAGAAACAATGCAGCTTGGGGGAGGGTAGTGGGGGAGGATGAGTAAACTGGTTTGTTTCTTACAAACCCACAATTGAACTAAAGAGCTAAAATTGGAAGACAATTTCTATAAGGCAGAACTTTAAGACTGCTGCTAATGTGCTTTGGCTGACACCACCGTAAGCAGCATCCTCATCCTCTTCCTGCTTCCATTCACTCTTTTTGCAACCATGAGCTTAGCCTCAGTTTCTGGAGAGCGAGCCTGGCTAAAAACCAACCCAGTAAGACGGGAAAGTTTTGAAAGATTCAGTTTGTAGAAGCAAAGGAAGAGCACAATACTCACTAGCCAGAGGTGAAGGATGAGACTTTATTTCCTCACCAGCTTAAATAGATCAAGCTACATATACAGTCAAAAACACCTAAGACTGACCACTTAGTAATTTTATCCAAGAGGTAGAAACTGATGACTTAAGAGTCTTCTTTAAATGGTAAGTTAGGAAAGTTTCCAGGAACTTAGGCAAAACTGCTTTCCTTAAAACAAAAATGAAAACCATTAATAAGTTCAGTCTACAAAAATCTACTCACAGCAGCCAACACTCAGCTGCTAATGAAGAAAAAACAAAAAACCCAAATTAGATTACTTAGTACTGCTTAACTCAAAACCACTCACATATTCATCCGTTGTCAAAAAGTATCATGTTCATGGTTGTTTAGGTACTATTAAGAAAAGAGATTAAGTCATTTAAATAATTTAAAATAATACTTTATCTGGTTGAAGCAATAAAAATGATAAAATTACTTTTGAGTTTCTTTCACAATAATGTCAAATTTAAAAATCAAAGTTTATAATCACAGAGCTCTTCAGCACTCAGGCACACAAGCAGACAAAGCTCTGCTTCCTTCTCCAGAGATCAGTGGAGAGCTCCAACTGCAACCCATCACAAGTCAGCACTGTCCACATTGCTGAAATGGTTCATTCTTGTTTAATAATTCAAAATTTTAGATTCTAATGTTTTCCACTGACAGAAATCCTGCCTAATACCTTGAGCATGTTATAGGCGATGTATATTCCTTTAAGAAAAGTTAACTTTATATGCTAAATGACCTCATATTATATTCTCTCCAGTATAAATCACCCCGAAAGGGGAAAGATTTAACTCATCTGGCAGACAGACACATACTATGACTTCTCCTACAGCCCGATTTAGGACTGTGGTAGCGGCAAGTCTTAAATTTCTTAGGAAATGCAGATACACTGTTCAAAACTATCTACAGTGCTTTGTTTTCTTCATTCAAGATTTCTGAAAAAGCAACATTTCATACTGATTTTATATGAAGAGAGTCAATTCTGCATACAGCTAAAGCAATAAAACATAAACCCACCTAAAAAGACTTGCTGTCATTAGTAAAAGGAAGTAAACAGCTGTGCTGATGCCACAGCATTATTCAAACAAATTGAAGTTTACTCTAAGAATCATAGAATAACTTAGGTAGAGAGGAACATACAGAGGACATCTAGGTGAACATCCTTCTCAAAGCAAAGCTACCATCAAAATTAAATCTTTGGTATGCTTTTATATAACATAGCAAGGGAACACTCTAGAAAAGAGGTGACTGAACAGGTAGTTTCAGGTTCAGTCCTGCTAACAGCCACTGCAACAGGACAGCCAAGGGCGATGTACAAACAGGGTTACACTCACACCATCATGGCAACAAAGTTATGTAAAATTATTTCTCATCACTGCATGTTCAAGACAATAACGGACAGCAAGATATAGGTGTTCTTTTCACAGCAAGCAGGGCACATCCTAGATACTTAGTAAATTCACAATTCAGAATAGAATCTAAGAACCTAACTCACTTCAAGCACCTTCATGGCTGCTCTTTCTTAACAAATAACTGTTAAGAAACTGGGTTAGGGAAATACCAGACAAGCAATCATATGTGACGGCATCTCCAAGGAAGCAACATAGATGGTAAGAATAGAGCAATGACAACCAGACCTGGACAGATCAGGAAGCTGCCTCACTTAACCCCGGACAGTTCAGTGCTCTGGACCACACATTTCCTGTGTTTATGCAACAAAAACCCACTAAGAGAAAAAAAAAAAAAAAAAAAAAAAAACCAAAAACAAAAACAACAACAAAAAAAAAACACTAACACAGGCAGAGCACAGAATGCCAGTGAAGGTGAAAAGATTTCAAAGACCCTTCCTAGCTGAAACAGAAACTCTAAGAACTGTTAGGACAACAAAGGAAGTTAAGACAGCAAATTAAATTATGCCCCTGCATAGTGTTGAGTCTTGAATAACATGCAGAGTCCTGAACAATTCTCCACAACAAAAGGAAAGTGCTGAAAAAATTAAGATAACCACCCAGTAAAAAGTGACCAGCATTCAGAATGGCTGGCACAGGAGGAACATAAATGAAGAACAGAGTCTTTCAGTTTGAAGTCACCAATCATCCATCATTTCTCAATAAGCAAAGGAGCTGGGTAGAACAAGCAGTAGCTTTTGGGAAAAAAGCTCATGATGGAAAGACGTATATATTCCACACACACACACACACCCCCACACACCCCATTCATGCTAAACAGGCTCTCACTACCACAGGTAGTTGTGGAGTGTGAGAGCGATGTTTTTCTTTGTCCTCCTTTGTACAACTCTTTAATGGTCCATACCCATCCATAAACAGGTTCAGTGAAGCTATAAACACCTTTGAGCAAGTCCATTAATTATTCATTGCCAGACCATGGTTTTTAATTTTACATACAAAATCAGAACTTTCCATGATGGACTTGCTTTCCATATCATTCTCCTCCCTACCTGCCTCACAAACAGGACTCTCAGCCCAGCAGCTCTTACATTCTTGGAAAAAATGGAAAAGACCAGAGCTGCACTGACAGAATCACTCCACCTTTTCATGGGATTTCTCCTCTACCTTGACCCAAACCCAGTATCCATCAATTCCTCCCAGTTATTGTAATTTCGTTTCCCAGCAGCTTAGGCATCTCTTCTCCAGAAGTCAACGTTCCATCAGCTCTTCCCTTAGCATTTTGTCTAGAACTGAAAAAAATGATAAGAAAGCACTTTGCTCAACATTGCCTGAACAAGAACAGTTGGCATGTCAGCATTAGGCTCATCAAGTACCCTAGTGCAGAAGGGTTGCAGTAACTTCTACTTCTGATAAGTAATTTTTTATTTTTTTTTTTATCAATATACATCACATCTTACCTATTTCTTGATAAAAACAGCAGTGGAAGGACCCTTCATCTATCCTATCCCATTTGTTTGGGAATGTTTGGAGTGGATATATTGTTTTGGGGCATTGTGGGTTTGTTTCAGTTTTGTTGTTGTTATTTTTATTTTTTAAATCAACAAACCCCAAAGTAACATTTTAACTGCATTTGTAACACTCCGTGTGGAAACTGAAACAATGTGTCACTATCTCTGTAACAACATGTTAAAAGTATCCAGTCTGCTTCTGAAAACATTGTAGACTTCTACTGTCAAAATGAAGCTAAAGAAAGGAAAAAGATTCACACAAACTTTACAATGAACTTACTAAACAGCTTCTATAGACCTAATATATTTACATATATTTACACTCATTCTGTTAGCAATGAAGAAACGTGTGGCTTCTTAAAAGTATTCCGAAGTTATCACATTTTCTAAAGATAAAAAGAAGCAAATTCAAACTCATGGAAACCACAAATCAAAGCTTGCACGACTTTTTGGAAATTAAGAAAAAGGGGGAAGGGGAGCAGGAAATGCATATAGCTAAGAAGATACTCTCAGAAGCCTGGTAGATTTCAGTGTACTAATGTGGAAATTTATCAGCTGTTGCTGGGATATTTCATTCTTAGTTGTGAAGCCATACAAAAAACTAGTTGAACACTGCAAATTTAGCTCAACCTTCCTGTTAACATGCAAGTTGTTTAGTCAAACCATTTCTCAAGTATAATTAGGAAAATTAGCTGCTATTGAGCCATAAAAGTAAACCAGACATTACAAAGAACCAACACAGGGAACTCTACCTCCTCTAATTGGATATCAACCCCCAAGGCAGCAAAAAGATATTTCAGTCAAATAGTTTTTCCAGAACAACAGAATATTCTTTTCCTTCAATTAATCCATTATTCAATACGATTATGATTTTTCAATGTAGAGCCATTTACTGAATCCACATTATTAATATAGTACAGAATGAAAGAATTAAAATGACTGAGCTTAAGCATGTAACTGAGCATTACTAGTACCTTTATACTGTCTAGTGTTTGTCACCTCCAATATCTTCATCACCCTTTAAGCACCTGAATGACAAGTGCACTTCCAGCATTAATTTCCAGCTACTACAAGAACATAAAAGAACCCACTCCAATGCATTTTGTATTTCTGCCTTTCCCCTTTTGGTTCCTCCAGAGTTATATTGCTCTGTTCTTACTTCTCTGTAGATCTCAGAAGCCCTTGAGTTTGCCAGATACCTTAACAGCCTCCCGAGCAACCTCTTACATGTAGAATCTATTCCATGAGCTGACAGTAAAGACAAAAAATCTCTTATCAAGACTGGCTCTACCACAATGTCAATAAGAATTAAATAACAACTTCTCAAGGTAAATGTGAGGCCATCACTAAATATAGTGAGCGCAGTGTGAGCTAAACTTTGCTCTTTTTCCACTTTTTATTTTCAGAGCTGTTTTACTGTACATTCCTCCCCCCTTTCAATCACAAGACAGTAATGCTTAAGATCTGAATAAAGGATGAAACCTTCATAGAAAATCTATTTCAAAGGCTCTGGTATCATTCTGCAATTGTTCATAGAGGTTTGCCAGCGCTCTGGCAGAAGCAGTTCTGTAACTGCACATGCACACAAATTGTCATGGTATTAACCACCCATGCAATAACAATATTTGACACAGAGTGCATGCACCCACTTAATTCACTTACCTCTGGAGCAGTATTAACATGCTCACTACTGTGGTCAGAAGAGAAAGAGAAAGAAGCCACTCTTAAGGACAGGAAATGTAAGGAAAAAAATACATAAAATAAAGTAATATAGCAATCATTAGTTGTAAACAGGATTTGGTCATTTATTGACAGTCTTATACTGTATTCCTAACTGTTTACTAATAATTTGAATAACTCAGATATATCATATGTAAATCCTCAGGTATTTCACATTTCAGCATTACAGGCTCTGAGTTCAAAATGTTTAATTAGCACATTAAACCTTTACACTTTCAGAACTACCATCACAGGGCACCACAGTGATCTGGATAGACACTTCTTCCTCACAAGTGAGAGAATGCAGCCCCCAGACAAAGAAACTGTAATTCTTACCTATTCAGAACAGCCACAAGCACCATAAAAAAGTGAAGGGTTTAGCTTGGTTTGTAT
The DNA here is from genome assembly GCF_963264785.1 of Psittacula echo. Lineage (NCBI taxonomy): Eukaryota > Metazoa > Chordata > Aves > Psittaciformes > Psittacidae > Psittacula > Psittacula echo. The sequence goes on from NC_137738.1 coordinate 103,026,304, forward strand.
CAGAACCTAAACCATCGATTTCTCTTTATATTTTCAGATTTCATTTTAACTGTGCTTTGTCCATGTAAGACAACTTTCAGTGAAATGAAGACATGTATTTATAACCAGGAAGAGTGTTTAGCCCTTCACTTAAGAGATAGCTTGATCTGCACACCACGCACTCCTTCCCTTCTTAGGCCAAGAGGGAGGAAGCAAAGCTATCTGAAACCCAGGGATCCTTCCATTTAAAAAGCTTAAATCACACCCAAATGTGGCAATTTGCACACAGCAGCATCAGCACACACACACCCCAGCACAATATACAAAACATCACACGTTCTTGCACACACCCCTCCAGAAATACAGGACAGCAGAGCAAAGGATGCAATACAAGTGAGATAAGAGGCAGACAAAATGGTCAGTGGACCTTTTTGGACCACAGTGGGGGAACTCTGTGTAAGGAAAGAGTGGTGTTTGAGTCACTGTTTCATACTTCCCTACGCAGACTCTCTTACATTAAAAATCAGACCCGGCACAACTGACTGTTTCAAGTGTAAACCCGAACTGGCACATTATCATAAAAATCACAGAACGGTTTGAGTTGGAAGGGACCTTAAAGCTCATCTGGTTCCAACCCCCCTGCACGTGCAGGGACACCTTCCACTAGACCAGGTTGCTCAAAGCCCTGTTCACAGGAATACTTTGAGTCACTGTACGCTTGCTTTTAAGCCAACAACTTGGTGGAGAAACGCATGAAGATGCAGCCCAAACAAGCTGGGTAATAAAAAGGGCAAAAAGGCTGACTTCCATCAGAAAAACTTTTACCCCTCATCAAGCCACTCCAATCAAGCTCCCTTCAACCAGCACAGTATCAGTACTCACTACGCGTCTGGAAGCCGCGTTCTGCCCACCGAAAACCACATAACTTCCGGCGCTGCACCCCACCGCCTCCCGCCCCGGGTCCCCGCCGCAGTCCCCAGGTCAGGCCGGGCGATGGCCTCGGCCTCTCCCAGCCCCGCCGAGGAGCCAGTGTTCACCCAGGCACCTGCGGGCACCTGCCACCGCCCGCCGCCACTCCTACAGCCCCACCAGCGGCCGCCGCCACTCCTACAGCCCCACCAGCGGCCGCCGCCACTCCTACAGCCCCACCAGCGGCCGCCGCCACTCCTACAGCCCCACCAGCGGCCGCCGCCACTCCTACAGCCCCACCAGCGGCCGCCGCCACTCCTACAGCCCCACCAGCGGCCGCCGCCTCCTACCACAGCACCGGGTACCAGCCACGCTCCTGCCCTAGGGTCTGCCCGAAGCGGTGCTCCCAGGCACCGCAGGTCCGCGCTTTCCCCTCAGACAAAGGGCAGCGGAGGTGGCTCCGGGGAAGCGGGGACCCATCTCAGCGCTACGGTAGCCCTTCCTCACTGCACTCACCCATACTGCACTCACCCATGCTGCGCCCACCCGGGCTCGGCGAAGCGACCCCGGGTCCCGCCGAAGCGCTCAAGCTGGGCACGGCAGCTCCATCTGTGCCGCTTCGGACCCGAAGAGAACTACTCCGAACTGCCGACAGCCCAGAACAGAACCTGCCACACAACCGCCCGCCACTCCCCGCCACCACCGAGCCTCGCCTCAAGCGAGCTCCGGCACCGGCAGCCCCGCCCACCGCGGAGGTCGCCAAATCCCGCGAGAGCAGAGCGCCACCGCCTCCACGCCGTGCCGCCGTTGCCAGGCGGGATGACGTCACCGCCAGCTCACCGCTCCGCTGCGGGTGAGGTGCCCACTGCAGTAGGTTGGCGCGTGAGGTCGTTCCTGTTCAGGTCCTCCTGAGGGGTCACCCTGCCTTAGAGCGGCCATGCCCTTCCCTCATGGGGTGTCCACAGCTCGCGCACCCCCAGCTCCGCTTCGGCAGAGCCCCGGCCTGCCCCGCCCAGCAGGCAGCTTCTCCAGTAGCCTCCTGGCTGTGTCCCGTACCCGAAAACACCGGCCCTGGGGTCGTTCCGGAGGGTCCCTTTGGACAGTGAAGACTTGGGGATGAGGCCGTTATGGTGGAAGGATCAGGCTCTGCTGCCTGGCCCCGGGAAAGTGGCAGGGTGCTTGGAGGGAGGCCCGGGGAGGGAAGCGGATACGTTCCCCTGGCCGTCGAGGATAATAACCTCCTGTGGGCTTGTGCATTGCTCTTGGAGAGTTTGTAAGACAAAAGTATTTGGTTGGTTGCTTGCTTGTTTTTACTTGAGAAAAGAGGAAAGTGTACAAAGCTATTTCAGGCTGCCATTGGTTAGGGTTTTGTGGGAAACGAGAATGAGTGGAAACGACTACTTAGAGCTAAACTGATTTAAAGACAAAACAGTGACCCCGAGGCCAAAAGGACAAGTAAACATGGTCTGGGTTTGATGAAAATCAGGGAGTGTAATGCAGCAGGCCTTTCTGAAATGAAAATACTCTGCCTTCCCTGCTGCAGACATCCTTTTATGAGTGGTTCAAAATGAGCCATTGCAGCCAAGCTCAGGACAAAATTAGCCTAAAAAGAATGTCAAGTATTTCCAGGAGTCAGCTTTTAGTTAGCATCTTTCTCATGGCATATAAACAGAAAATGAGTCAGACAATGAGTACTGAAGACAAAATGTGAAGTCTGAGGGAGTAAACAAGCATATAATACGTTGTATATTTTATAGTATGATATTTTTTCTCCACTGTACTTTGAGGCAGACTTTGCTTCCATATTTTCATACAGCAGAACTGTACTAGTAGTACTCAGAATTTCCTTGGTGCAGGTATAGTGTTTAACACTGATAAATGGCCCCATGATACTGCCCTTAAAAGGAGAATTTATTAAAAATACTACCTCCCTGCAGCCCCAGATTTACAACAGTTAATAGCAAGGGGAGATTTGGGACAGAAAGGGAACATCCTTGGGGTCTGAAGTCACTCCCAACAAAAGAATTATCCTCATCTGTCTTCCCTATATTTTTTTCCACTTCCTCTGAAGAGCTACATGCTGGAAAAAAGGATAAAGGATGAGAGGAATTATAAATTTGACCTTATGCAGCAAATTATATCCTTTTAAATCCTGCCACAAGGCTAAGTATGCATGCAAAAGAGGTGAGAAATAAAATATTCATGGTGTACACCTTTACAGAGAGTTGAACGAGCATCAAGTAGCCTTCTTTCAGGAAACTGGTCTGGACTAGGGCAAAAGCTAATTTCAGAGCACATTAGTTAAGTTTACAAAATGTTTATTTGAGCATCATTGCTACCATAAAGCTGCCTCTGCTCTCTTCTTCAATCTGAAACATGCTGGAGAGCAAAGCACTGGTTCTCAGTTCCTATGCTGAGGACTAATAAGACACTGGTGCTCTCAAATTCTCTTTTTTATTTTTACATGTCTTGCTGACTGTGGCCAGGGCTGACTCAAAGCTTCTCAGCAGTCTGAGTACAAAACCTGAATAGTTATTTATAGCCCATCTGCTGTGGTGATAGTGCACCAGCATATAGCCAGTCCCCTGCTTTAGCCTTCATCTTTGTTTCAGTACCAGCGAGGCAGAAATGGGATTGTTCCTGAGGGAGCCCAAAAGTGCTTTTGTCTCTGGATGACTGGCTGCAGTGCTGCTGTCTGCAGCCCTGTACGATTTTCTGGTTTGCCTATGTCTTCTTCAGGGCTTTGGTCCAAGAGTTATGTCGTGCTGAATGGCTGTATATCTCAGAGCAGCACAGGGATGTGTTTTAGCATTCTTGTACTAGTTGACCATTATAATACCTATAAAGAAAATATGTCTGGGCTAGGCTATTAAATATTAACTTATGGCTCAACCGTTTAGCCATGCGACTGCTTTGTTTCTTTTCCATATGCTATATGTCTGATGTCATGTGCTAAATGCTTATTTACCAGTCATTACCTTCTGAATCACCTGCAATGAGTTCCTTCTTCGCTTTCCCCTTTAGTAAAAGCTGAAAACATTTATTTAGCCATTTTCACTTGAATGTTATGCAATAATTGGTGTTCATGTGGTGCTTTGAAAACATAACCTAGCTGTTATACTGATAGGGATACAGGGAAGTCCAGATCTTGCTTTTTATTCAGTTGTATCTTTCAATTCAAGCAGAGTGTAGAGCATCAATACTCTGACTCTCTAGAATTATAAGGAAGAGATTCTTCCCTGTGAGGGTGGTGAGGCACTGGCACAGGTTACCCAGAGAAGCTGTGACTGCCCCATCCCTGGAAGGTTGGACGGGGCTTTGAGCCACCTGGTCTAGTGGAAGGTGTCCCTGCCCATGGCAGGGGGATTGGAACTGAGTAATCTATAAGTTCCTTTCCAGCTCCAACATTCCATAATTCTATAGAAGTTCGTTTGTTTCAGGGTGTCTTCAAATCCAATTAGGTTCTGCAGAATAACTGATAATTTTCCCTTGGGGTGGAATTTTTCAACAAAACTTTTAAAACTGAAATATTAGCATTTTAAATGGATTATGATTGAGCTTAATGGAATATCTGAATTTCTGGATTGATTCTGAGAGAAGAGTTAAGACATGTTCACAGAAAATATTCACTGTTAACGTCAGTAACTGCTATAATTTTATTTAGAAGAGAGATCATTGTAAAAAGCCTGCTATGTAGTTTTATAGCATATGATAAGTTTGTCACTTGTGGAGATGCTTTTTATTTTTTCTCACACACACACAAAAAAAGAAAAAAGGAATAATTATGAACTCTCTTCCTAGTAGTGCTACAGTGAGCATTTGACTTGAACTTTTTTGCGACTGTGTTAGTCTTAAAATTGCTCTGTTACTTCCAAATAAAGAAACCTAAACCGAGAACTTTAAAAACTTCTCCATAGAGCACAAATAATAAAGGAACTGATTCTTTTTTTTTTACCAAGTTATGGTTTCATGCACACTTGAGTGGCACATGTAATGCAATAATTGTACATTCCCCTTTAGCCAAATAGTTTGCTCCTGAACACTCCAGATGAGTCAACTTTTCATGCTTTTAATACTCTATTGCATTTTTCACAACAACTTCTTGCACAATAATACCCATAAAAATTGTCTGGAAACATACAGCCTCCAGCACTAAAGAGTTAAACAGGCTTGGCTGTAAAATTTCACCTTTTGTTTTCAGTAGCAGTTCCTACCAGGTAACATAACATTGCTAAAAAAGAAAAGGCAGGTTTGTGTTTCGGAAGTTAAAATAATTAAGTTTCTGAAGTTAAAAGATGAGAAAACTCCCTCTGCTGGTTTGAGGAAGCAGCAGATACGTTTACTTTTAAAAGGAACACAAAGTGGGGGAAAATATTAATTCAGCACACAGTATTTTTCCCTTCACTTGCATAGTGGAGAGTGAATCTGGTTATTCCACAGAATGAGGCAGAGAGAAAATATAGGAAGAGCAGTTGTTGTGTAAGTAAAAACTGTATCAAAATGTAGATTTTCAAGAAGGGGGCAAGTTGAGCTTGCACACAAATATTTAATCCTGTTATTTCTTTTAACTGTTTGGGAGGGTGGAGGTTGAAGTATTTTAAGAAGAAAAACCAACTTTGTCTTTCTTTTCTTCCTGTCCCCATACAGACACTACATTATGCAGCACCTTAACAGCTATGCAGGACCAGAACCTTTGCAAATACAGCACAGCTCCCTCCATCCAGGTCAAGAGCAGCAGTTACAGTCTTTCTTGAAGCTTATTGCTAGAGGAGGATGAGATACTGGGTCACTACAGACAGCTGATGATAACTTGGGGTGCCACTTTTCAGGTTGTTGAAAGGATCATACACTAGTGCCCTGTTTTTCAAACTGGGGAGTGTGGGTCAGCGATGATTTATGAGAATTTAGGAGCTAATCTGCAAAATAATTGAAAATGGCTTTGTAAACTAACTACACTTGCATTCTTACCCATCGAGACAGCAAGCAGCTTGAAATGGGGGAAATAATATGGACACTGGAAGTTTATCCTGATTTTATTTGCCTTTACCTGGAAATTGTTGTCGCAACACCACAAAAATTGTTTGTTGTTTATTGGCTAAGTTCTTAGTTGAAAAGGTTGAGGAAAATGAGTTAGTGGAAACAAATTCCTCTGTCCTTTGTTTCAAGTTTAACCACTCTCGACCTATTTATTTCCTCACTATCAACCTCTAATCAATCTCATTCTTTTCTCATAATCAATTCTAGCCTTGACTAGCACATACTGGTTTTTTCCCTTGCCTTATTCCTTTGCCTAATGCCAGAAACTCTTATGCCTTACTCCTTTTTGCTGGGCTGAGCACAAGACAGGGAGCCAGGACAAATTTCAGTTCTGTGGCCCCATTTTGTTGTATAAAACTATGTCCTTCAAATGGACCCAATGGTGATTAAAACACTGTTGTAGGTGGCAGCTTGTCCAGTACTAAATACTTTTAAAGTCCTGATTGAAATATTAGAAATGTTACTTCTGTTGTACAGGGATGAAATAAAGTACTTGTAACTGTTGAATCATGAAAGCAAATAATTGGGGAAGAGGGAGAGGTAGCTGAAATTCGGGCTAAGTATAGGCAACAATTAATCATGTTTCTGCCATAAAGCCATTATAACTGTAGCCTGAAAGCACAGTTACCTACCCTGATGGCAGCTATTATGTTTATTCTTTGACATCTCTTCTGATGATTCAATTTGTTTATACTGAGCTGTTACAACTAATTAATTCAAAGCTGCAAACAGCAGGGAGTTTGTGAAGAAACTCCACCCGCATTGTGCTGATGAAAACCATTTCATGTCATCATTAACGGTATAACCATCTGTGTAACCATACGTGTAGTTTCAAAGATACTCTATTTGCTTTAAATACAGGGGAGTTTTCATGTCCACAGCTTAGTTGTAGTACATCACACTACTTTTCACTAACATAATTTTTTTTTTTTTTTTTTTTTTAATAAGCAGTCACCTTCCTGCTTCCCTTTTAGGTATGTTTGGTATTTTGCATTTGTATTGAGTCCCTTTGGCAGCCACTGTTTAGGATTTCCTTATATTAACATCTAGCACAAAGAAATCTCATCTTCAGGGTCCAATGGGCTAATGGTTTCCTTCGGCATCTGAATAAATCAACAGCTGTGGCTTTCAGCCATTTTGTCTTAACAAAATAAGAGTAATGGAAAAATGGCTTGTTGTTGTAACAGTTCTCACACATGCTCTGGGAGAGGGATAAGAAGGCTATTCTTTGCACAGACAACTTCACAAAAAACGTACAGTATTAGCAATATAATTTTCCCCTCACTCCATCAGTGACAGCAATGTAGTCCAAAATGTAATCATCTAAACACACGAAGTTTGCTCAAAAGGTAGTAAGTTTTATTAAAGCATTTGATACATCATCATGAATACTTCAATCACTGGAATGCACATGCATTATATATTAGGGTGCATTTCTGTGCCACAGGCAGGTCCGTGGTGTCAACTGTAAGTGCTCTTATATTCAGTGGCAGTCACCGATACCTATACAGCCTCTTTGTGCTGTAAGTGTGGTGCCAAAAGCAGCTGAGCCACTGTCACAGCAATTGGGAAGTGTCACACTTTGACACTGAACTTCTGTTTCTGGCTCTCGCTAGTTCTAGTGCTCATCTGATGGTTTGCTCAGTTAGTTCACCTTCCAGATCCAGCAGGAAACTTTTAAATCAGGGAATTGTCAAGTCTTCAGAGAAGTTTGGACTTGTAGTTAAACTGTGTTCAACTGTAACTTTAAGAATTTCAAATAAAAACAGTCTATCACCAAAAAGACTGCCCAGGTGCAGAAACTATGCACATGTTCCTTGCACTCAGGGAACTATTTTGAGTATGATTGCCTTGGGGGCTTTTTGTGGGTTTATTGTGGTGTTAGGTTTTTTTTAATGACAGTACAGCAAAGCCACACCCTGCAAGCCCCACGACATGAAGACACAATATTCTCTGTAATGATCTGTGACAGGGGACTCTTAAAGCCTTTTGGAGAAAGGGATATGGAGTTATCTGTACGTTTACATTTTCCTGTAGTAATTTTTCTAAGCTGACATGCAGTGAGTAGTGCATTTTCATCAATATCACAACCTTAGAGAGGTCAAGACAAAGGAGTGCAAACATATTTGTCTATCGCTTCATGCTTTAAGCTTAACACAATGCCTCTTGTCTCTTCGTTCCCAAACAATGTGAGATTGTCGTTAATTTTCTTGAAACTGGCAGCCTTTTTGTGAGTGCTGCTCAGCCGCTTTTGAGTTTATAAATAGCATTCCCAAGGGGCAGTCTGTACATCTGTGGAATCGCCAGAGTTGACCAAATACCCACTGTTTAGAAAATTCTATCATAAAATATTACTTCCCCTGAAAATTACACACCCTAACCTTCAGTTATACTAACTGAACAATAGGATATGTTGCCATACTCTGTAGATGCTCCTGTAAGGTGTGTAACTATTTCAGCAAGCTACTAAACTTTACAAGAAAGTTGGTTTCCTGCATTTTCAATTCTGAAAGTTATCAAGTAAATTACAACTGACAAAACTGTTAGACATTACTGCAGAGAAAATATTGCCCAGATCAAGAAAGGACACACATTTCTCCCTCCCCACTCGCAGACGAACCAAACTCAGTCAATTTTTGTTGTTAAAAAAGTCAGAATTTTGATTGGATCTAATAAATATAAAATATTTTCAGCTAGAAGTGTTAGCTCGCATCTTATTAAGGTACTTGTGACTGTGAAAAAGGGCCCCTTGGCAGAGCTTTGAGGCTTTCACTGATTATTTTTCTGTTGTTGTCATGCAGAGTAAGAACTTAGATATTTATCTACATTCCTGCAGGCTTGTATATCCTCTCCCTCGGGGCATTGATGCCTGCTGCCAGCAATGCACATTAGGTTTTCTAGACAGACAGCAAGCTCAGCCTAACAACAGGCTGAGCACTTCAGAAGCACCTGATAGCTTTATATTTTCTCTCCTTTAAAGAAGTTAAAGTATTGGGGATTATTCATTTTACGAGAGCATATTCCCACAAAAACACCAGAAGATGAATTTCCTGTTTCATTCACTGACTACAAATGGAAATTTTTACTCTATTTCCCCTTTTTACAGTTATCAACATTTCAGCCTCAAGGAGGAAAAGCAGCTTTTATCCTGCTTGCAGAGATAATGAAGTTAGAGAGACAAACAGAAGGTTGGATTTATGTCTCGACAAATAAAATGTTTTTCAGTTCCCATTTTAGTTGGGGCAGTGAGCTGAGTTTATTTCTTCTTTTCCGGATCAAGGTGCAAAGAATTGTAGGCTTTTAGTGTGCAGTCAGAGGAAAGCATTACAGATTAGTTACCCAGAATAGTTTGTTGCATAGTTTGGACTTGCATTTGCCCATCTGAAAGTGCATAGAGGGATGTATGACAGAAAAGGGAAATGTGCTCCAGCAATGGTATCTGTGTTGCCAAACAGATATCACCAAATACACTCACAAACCTGAGTGTTTTTCTAAGGAAGGAACATTTAGCTATCTAATCAGCTGCTGTGTGACTTAGTTAACCATAGACATGAGCATGGATCATTCATACTTTTCCTACCAAAAGTAGGCACCCTCCTCAAAACACCCACTCAGAGAACAGTGCAGACACGATGTTTTCTATTCTTTTTCACTTCTCCATCTGTGTTATTTCTATCCCAGTCTACTTGAAATGTCCGTATCCCTTCTTGAATATAATTAATCCTTATGACTTGGCCTTTCACATCAAATCCTTTCCTTTTTAGAAATTCCAGTTTATAATTGTTCCAGAGTTCCTGCTGTACTCAGGAACTCCCAGTCTCTCTTCATGACCTTTTGTCACAAACAAGAGCAAAACCAATAGTTTTGTTTAGATGCACCGGTCTGTTAAAAGACCATATTTTTTTTTCAAGAGAGCACTTGGAAAACAGGATCAGTCTGATATAATGACAGATGGTAACATCGGATTGGTCAGAGGCAATTTCCCATCTCAGCCATTTTCTACACTAATTAATCACAAATCTCTCATGGGAAATCAAAATTCCAAAGCTTATTCTTGTTCCAATTTGAAAATACAGTGATTCTTGCAATGAATGTTCCAGAAAAAGCTTGCTTCTGGAAACAAAAAGTGGTTTAAGTATCCTATGTTTTTCTTTCAGTGTTTATATTTGTCTCACGGCATGTCAGTAATGACCAGACTCAGTGAGTTTAGTCCTTTTAAGCAGTTCTCTGACACCCCAGGCAACTGATCCATTTTCTTCTCAGTGCATGAAAAATCCAAGTGCCAAAGCCTCAGCATTTTTAATTCTTGCCAATTAGCTCTACTCCTGTGTTATACTGGAACATTTTGTTACTCTAGAGCTAGTGGCCGAAAGGAATGCAGGAATACCCATGCATGAAATTCACCTTTGTTATAATACTGAGAAGAGAGCTAATGTAATTCTAGAAAAGTGCAGCATGATACAGTTCATGTAACCAGACATTTCAGTCACTGACTGGAATATTCTTTTGAATTTTAAGATAAAGCTCAGTTCACCTGATTTTAGCTGCATGTTTCAGTTACTCTGCTGATGCAGATTCATTTGATAATCTTTGGAAAGAAAGAAGCAGTCACTGATTGGAAACAGTTCATCAGATCCTAAAATAAGTGCCTAAGATACGAGTGATAAAAACCCTGGAGAGATGCCAGCATCTTTCTGGTGGCTGTAGAGGGAATCCATACAACTAGCATAGACTTTGATGACTAAATTTTGATAAAGTGATGGATGGATTATGTGGATACATACTCCTCTTACAGTGTCTGTATTATTTTCCCCTTTACATTCTACTAGTAAAATGTTTCCCTTGCAAACAAAATCAACAGTGCATTTTGGGCAATCTAGAATTAGATTTAGTTCATGTTTCTGGAGATTGCTTCATATAACCAAAAAAGTGAGACAAGACCTAGACACAGCTGCTTAAAGAGGAAGTCTTGAAGTGGAAAGCAATAAAATACTGGTCTAATCCAACTATGCTCTTACTATTTTTGAGCCTCTTGGGGTGAAACATAACCATTCAAACTGCAAGGTCCTGCACTGGTCCTGCATTTAAACCAATGGTGAGGAGTTGTTCTAAAGGAAAGGTGTTGAAGAGAAAACTCAGAGTATACTCATTAACATGATGCAGCCATAAAAATGACAAATGTGGTTCTTCAGTTTATCGGGAGAGGTGTTTTCTTTATGCTGATGCCATTATTTAACTAGTAAGACCTACTCTTGAAAAAGGAATGCAAAGCCATTCAAGAAAAGTAAATTCAACTTGGAATAGGTATGGAAAAGGTCCATTTGAACCACATTGGAGTGTGAGCAGTCTAAAAGAGCTTGTTTAGTCTCACAAAACAAAGACTGAGAAGGGAGGTATTTGCTGTCTGTAAATGCAGATCTGAGGGAGAAGAAATGACTACAGTTTACAAGCAGCACTGCTCAGAACTGGTGGATGAAATATGGTGGTAGTTGTGCTTAGACTGGGATTTAGAAAGGAAATATTACTGCAGAGCATAGCCATAATATTCTGAAACAACATTCACACAGTGTTTGGAGAGAAGTTACGTTAAAGGTTCCCAGGATGAATCTTGCTCATTTTATGTAATGGATTATTATTATGCTATTTGCTTTACTAGCAGGAAAAAGAATTTTGTCGCATTACTTCCTAAGGTCATGTATATACACGCACACATATATATAATGTATCTTTGTGTGTATGCGTGCATGTGCTGTATATACATATACATGTATCATAGAATCATAGAGTGGTTTGCGTTGGAAGGGATCTTAAAGCTCATCCAGTTCCAACCCCCTGCCATGGACAGGGACACCTTCCGCTAGACCGGGTTGCTCAAAGCCCTGTCCAACCTGGCCTTGAACACTGCCAGGGATGGGGCAGCCACAGCTTCTCTGGGCAATCTGTGCCAGAACCTCACCAAAAAGAACTTCTTGCTAATGTCTAATCTAAATCTGTCTCTTTCATCTTGAAGCCGTTTACCCTTGTCCTGTTACTATATTCCTTTGTTAAATCCCTCTCCAGCTTTCTTGTCAGCCCCTTTACGTACCAGAAGGCTGCTATAAAGTCTCCTCAGAGCCTTCTCTTCTCCAGGCTGAAAACCCACAACTCTCTCAGCCTATATATTTATTTTTCAAAAATTCTATACACAGGAGTCAAGTTCTTACCATTCATAGAATCATAGAATAATTTGGGTTGGAAAAGACCTACAGAGGTCATCTAGTCCAACCCCCCTGCAATGAGCAGGGACATCTTCAACTAGATCAGATCCTCTGCTTCCGGTGATATTCCAGTTATGCCTTCAACAGTCACCCTTCCACCTCTGCAGTTTGTCATCCCTCTTCTCCCCAAAGTGAGATGGTCGTAGCTTTGGGAGCAGGTCTGTACACAGAGATGCAAGCAGCACTGCCTTCATTTTGTATGGGGATGATGATAACCCTCTCCACCTCACCCCCTCAGGGCAGGGGGACAGACACCCTTGAGAGAAGAAAGCTTTGCCACGCACTGGTAAGACGACACAATCCGCTGCCGGGTTCCTGCCCCTCGCTGTGTACCGGGGCCGCCATGAAGCACCCGCTGGACTCCCCTGTCCCCACACAGACCAGAGACCACTACCGGCAACCGAGATCCGTCGCCATGGGAAGCAAAGTGCAAAGGCACCTATATATGTTTATAGGCGGATACAGTGCTTTGTAGGGTATGGACTTCACTATCACTATTTTGCCTTTGACATCCAGATATTCAGGAGTGACTGCAAAATAGCACACAGATGCCAGAGCAGTCTTAGCATCACCAAGTCTGTGTATTGATGACAGCAGTAAGTATTAAGATCACAATGAGCTAGGTAGCTCTGCTGTCTCCAGTGGGTTATCATGGTCCCATTTGCACTCCGTGTCTCTCTTTTTCAGGATGAATAGCCTTTAGACTGCAGAAGGGCATCCCTAAAGGGGCAGGCAGAGGTGCAGACTTACAGTAATAAGGAATGAAACTATCTCTCCTTCCTTTGAGAAAAAAAAAAATAAAAAAAGAAGACTGAAATAAAGAACTGAAATCTTGTATCAGCTTTGGCTGTGCTCCCATACATGAACCAGGTGAGTTACCACGCCAGATCAGAAGTGCTTAAACAGTTCTGTCTGACAGCTGCTGATTAACCTGCATAGTCTAGCAGCAAAGCGAGAGGTGCCATACAGAAGCCAGACGCTTGAACTGTCACCACTTGTGCAAGCTGGTGGCCTGGAGTATCTGTTTCTGTGGGGCTGTCAATCCAGCATCTGTCACAAGCATCTAGTTCTAGTGAGGAAACAAAGGGAAGCCTGAGTGATACATCTTCCAGCTGCAATCCCAAAGAAGTGTCATAGGAGGGCAATAGAATGCCTCTTCTGCAATGAATGAGTGGGTATTATTACAAGGCACATAAAATATGCACAAGGTTGAATTTCACCTCTGCCAAAGACAGCAGACACCAAATGTGTTTAACTGAAGGAAGCTCTGCAGTTTTGCTCTTGAAGGTCCTTGAAGAAAGCTGTAGTAGGATGTCATGGCTACATGTGATAACAGTGTTGTAACTTCCATTAGGCATGATAATGAATGCAACGTAGTAATCATTCTTTTGTACTCCCATGCTGTATTTTCAGAGAGTGAGATAGAAAAAAAACAAGAGACATGACATCATTTTTACATGGTAACTGCTTGCCTTAGAACAGAAGATCCTTTTTCTTTCCATTTACTTATTTTTGTAAGTACAACAGCACTGCCCTATGCAGTTCACCATCTCCTATTCCTCTACTTTGTCTCCTTTCATGTGTATTTGTTGGGGTTTTTTTAACAGAGCTTATTCTCCCTTGGCCTGCACCACTTTTTCTCCTCGTCCTCACCTCTACACAGACTATTTGTTCTTGTTTAAATTATTTATTAATTTTATTTAATTCTGTAAGGCCATTTGCAAAAGAGATGGTATTTAATCCACAGGTTTGTTCTGTATATCTTACTTGTTTGTAGAGGATGCTGATAATCTTCTTTGTAATAGGCTTTAAGATGAGGATTGTAACTACATGATCTTTAAGGTCCCTTCCAACCCAAACCATTCTATGATTCTATAGTACTTCTTTCTGGAACACTAGGTGTATACCTGTTGCCTTAAAAAACTCAAATCGTTTCCCTAAAGCAGTTATAACAGTCACAAATATATTTTAGTTGCCTCTGGTTTTGCCTGCCTAATTTGTTATTTTATAAATTACCTAGGTTTCATATAGTAACTTCAACAGCCGATTTAAGACAATTCGGACATCAGAGGCCAGTCTGATCAGAGCAGCAGAAGGGCAATACCAGAGCAGGAGAGTAGGAAGTCCATGGCCTGGGAAGGCAAATTAGCTCCAGGTACAAAGGTAAACCTGAAAGAAGATGAAAAGACAGGAGCCTGAAGTTAGAGGGAGGAGAAGGGTGATAAGGAGTTGTAGGCAATACAGCACACACAGGCCAGGCAAACAAAATGTCTTTTCCAGGAAATGAGCACAAGCATTCAGAAGGAAACTTGCCTCATACATAGTCTTTATATCAGATACATCTGACCTAAACCTCTGAGCTGTAAGCCTAATGATTGAGTTCTAAGGGAGAAGGGGAACCCCCGTCCAGAAATCACTAAGAGGATGGCTGCTCGGAAGAAGGGAGCAAACAGCTGGAGTCTGGTAACAGGGAAGGGACGTAGGGGAATGGATTAACAGTCATGTTTGAGGTAGGCATTTGAAAGATACTGGATTTTCATTTAAGTTTTTCATATATGGAGCATATGTAGTAAAAAAGCCCACAAAACAAAACAAAACAAAATTCCAAGCCTATGAAAGAGAGAAATTACACAGTTACTATACCATAAGGAAAACCTGAGCAAATCAACCAAGCCAAAACAGGCCTGAAGTGACTGGTCTGTCTGATCTCTCACATAGCTTGTAGCTTTAGTCCATGAAAGTACATATTAAAAACAGAGAAAGAAGGAACCATAGTTAAGAGGATTTAGAGGATTCAAAGGATTTTCCTTTGGGAAAATTTGGTCTTGGGGAGGAAATCACCAATGAAGAGGAATAATGATCTAAAAGGGACAGCTTGCTAGAGAAGCCAGAAAGGAGAAGGAGCTCAGGGTGGCTGAAGGATAGTTCAGACTTGAGGCATCAGCTTTTTTATACTGGAAGGAGAGGCAAGGCTCACAGGCTGCTAGTGTGGGGTGTTAGTCCTGGATGCACAAACCACCCTGCAGTTTGTTTGCCGTGAAATTATAGAGGAAAACTTCAAGTTGGTTTACTCTGTTTATTGCTTGACATTGTGAAAGGTGCACCCAGTCATTACATGCTATTGCGTTTATCTTTTCTTCACCTTTAATAAGCTACTACCATTCTAAACACTGACTCATTATTGTGATAGGAAAGGAAATTTTCCCAGGTGTCTGGCCTGGGGCTTAAACCAATCTTCACAACAGACCTTCAGAGATTGTCAAAGCCAGCCGTTATGGCTGCCAACCAGGGTCTTCCAATAGTATTGCAGAAAAGCTCACAGTACTTATGATTGATTTGGCTGTTGTTGAAAGGCTGTAGCTGTGCTAAGCACTGTGAGAGCAACACCTGTCCCCAAAAAACTTTGAGTCCAAATTTTGGGAAATTACCTGAGGCCACAATTCTGCCCAGGACCAAAAATATTCCAAGAAGTACAAGGAAATGGTGCTAATTCAGCCCAAGCAGAGAACCAAAAGGACTTAATGAAATAAAAGGGATCCAGACACAGGCAGATTTTAGAAAAGCAAAGTTTAGCCCAGTAGGACCTGGAGGCTGTAGGCTTCTCCTTCAACATGTAAACCAACAGCCTCAGAGTGCAGTTCTTGCAAAGTCTAGTAACATTATTTCCCTATGACGGTGTATCGTTTTTCTGACAAAGCTTCTTTTGTGTCCCTGTGGTTTTTCTACAACAGATATTTATAGAAACTGTAGTCACAAAGCTGCCAAAAACACTTCCTGTAAATTACATAAAGCGTCTGTCTCCCTTCCAGTATCATGAGGACCTGCTCACAAACTTCCCATTACTTTTGAGACCTTTATTTTGCAAGATAGAAGAGCTCTGACTGTTACCATATGCTGTATATGTGCTCAAAGAAAACACTGCTGATTGGAGAGGACTGAGGCAGACAATAATGGGCAGAGAGTAACTGGAATAGTGACAGTATTCATGTTGTCACAGGTGTTTTTGTTGGTGGGTCTTTTCCAGATCTATAAAATGTTTTCTTGAGCAGATTTTTCCTCTGAAGATGCTTAATCAGATTCAGCAGCATGCCCTGTAATGTGCTGCTGATGTGTCCCAGGGCAGAAGTGCCTGACTGTAACCTCTCTTTAGTACCTATCAAAATGATGTATGCTCCCTCCTCACCCAGTATCTTCACAGTAAAGGAGATGTGCATTTCCCCCAGTTATATCTGGGCTAAGTTCACCTTTATGGGTGAGGAGACCCCTGTGTATTCCCAGCAATATGAGGTAATTTAAAATACACAACACTCTGAAATAAAGCTAATTTGCCTGGGTTAATTTTACATCCAAGTGACCATAAAATGGTTGATTATAGTGTTTGAGAGGAAAACATGAGATTAAAGAATTGATCTAATCTGCATTGTAGTTAGTAAGAAAACATCCACTTATTTTAGTGGGAATGAGTTTGGGCCTAAATGTGCACGTTTCTTGGAGTTCAAAGGAAAATAAGATCTAAGCAAAAGGTATAAAAAATGTGGAGAGCATGTTACATAGTAAACAATCCCATGAGCTCATGCTGTGTCCTTTCTTTGCCTGCCTTTGATGCTGGAGCTCTCATTTTATTCATACAGACTTGATCCTGCTGCCTTTGAATTTAGTGGAAAAATCTCTCACTGACTTTGTGCAAAAACTGGCTTTATGTACTTACATGGCTTTTATAAGGAATGAAGCAGTTTTGTACTTTCATTCTGTGATAGGATCCTAAACTCCCCCAGTGGAGGAAGGAAACAAGTAGGGCTGTATGACTTACACCAGCTTTCAGCCCCAGGCAGGCCCAGGGACTGCAGAGGACCCATACCCCCGTTTTCCATCTGCTGTCCTTTTTCCTCTCTTCAGCAAAATGCCAGAGCAGACAAGAGCAATGGTGCAAAAAGGGATTAGTGGGGGCCCAAGCAGGGGAAGAACCAAAGGAAAGATGGAAGGAGAGGGCTGTACGGAGGGATATAGAACCGTAGGATCATAGAATAACGGCTTGGGTTGAAAGGAACCTTAAAAATCACCTAATTCCTGCCAAGGGCAGGGACACCTTCCACTAGACCAGGTTGCTTGAAGCACAGTTCAACCAGGCCTTGAACAGGTTGGGCCATCCACCTCTTCTCTGAGAAGCCTGTTCCAGAGGCTCAGCACCCTCACAGTGAAGAGTTTCTTTCTAATATCTAAACTAAATCTTCCCTCTGTCAGTTTAAAGCCATTGCTCCTTCTACTGTCACTACAGACCTTTCTGAAAAGTCCCTCTCCGTATCTCTTGTCAGCCCCTTTAGACATTGGAAGTTGCTGTAAGGTCCCCCTGGAGCCTTCTCTTCTCCAGGCTGAACAAGCCTTAGCAGAGGTGTTCCAGCCCTCTGATCATCTTTGTGGCCTCCTCTGGCCTTGCTCCAAAAACTCCAAGTCCCTCTTATGTGGGGGGCCCCAGAGCTGGATGCAGTACTGCAGGTGGAGTCTCATGAGAGTGGAGTGGAGGGCCAGGATCACCTCCCTTGACCTGCTGGTCATGCTCCTTTTGATGCAGCCCAGGATATGGTTGGCTTCTGGGCTGCAAATGCACGTTGCTGGGTCATGTTGAGTTTCTTGTCAACCAATATGCTCAAGGCTCTGCTGGTTTCAATTCAGTCTCTGCCCAGCTTGTATTTGTGCTTAAGACCCAGCCTCCTGCCAGCAGCCACCTGCAATGGTAGCCTCCACCAAATGAGCAATCACTTTTGTAAGAGCCTGGGGCAATGATTAACAGAGGATAAAATCCTGCTGAGGGCACTCACTAAGTATCTAGTCCTACGTCCTGGTATGTACAGCTCATTTTTTGAGTAAGATTTACAGTGCTATAGCAAGGGTTAGGAAGTGCCAGTGGAGGTTGTCATGTCCCAGCCCCGGCTGTTGTTGTCCCACAGGACATGGAAAGGTCCTAGCTGTGGAGTGAGCAGAAGGCTGCAGGCTCCAGGGAATGGAGACTGATAGTGGAGGGCATTCAGTGGGAGGGGAGCAGAGGGGCTGTGAGCATTACACAGCTCATTATGGCTTTGGGATTTCCTGGCAACATCATACTGTTCTAATTTAGTTTGGAATCAAGGTGATTTCCCAACACAATGTTTTGCTCTTAAAACCTCTCCCTTAACTCCCCTTGTGTTAATTTATTAACAAATTAGGGTGTTTTCTGTAGCAGATGAAGCCACTTGCATTCACAACTGCACAACACTGGTTTAAAAATAGTAGCAAGTAATTTAATAGCTCAAACACAGGGTATCTACTTGGAGAATAAACATGTCTCCAGTGTTAGCTCAGCTCTTCAAACAAACTAATAATTGTTTCCTGAGATAAAATATTTGTAAGCTATTACTACAGTGTTCTTTCACTAAAGGGAAGGAAACACACTTTTCTCTTTGGAGCAGGCAAATGGCAACAGAGAAAGTTGTGCTCCATAATTAGGCTTTCAAGAACCATCAGGTACCTGTATCTCTGACAGCTAAACGTTAAAAGCATATAGATGGAGCATTCATCCATGCTGCTGTTTCCCAAGCCACCCAAAAGAGGTTGTGAATTTGTTAATTAATTTCTGAAAAACACTGTGTTTCTGTCTCTGAAAGCAAATAGCCCAGGGAGATGTAAAATGTCCTGAACAGAGAACACAAGCCTGCAAGTGATTTAATGGTCTGAATATTGCATATTCTTCAAAAGCAGTGGAAGAGGAGGGAAATGGAAGTGTCAGTTAGCTCGTGTCTTCACACAGAGATGTGTTTTTTCTTGTAAGTGGCTGTTTCACTTCAAAGTATCTGATCCTACAACTGCTAAAACTGACAGTCAGTGAAGCTGCTTCTTCATGCCAGGGTAGGTTGGTTTGGGGACTGTCTGAAAATAACAGAGGTAGCACATTGCTTTCTAGAGATTTCTTTAGGGTTATGCAGTACAGCATATCACTGGCTCTTGTTTACAAAACATCCCTCATTCCAACAACAGCAGCATTTCCAACAACAGCAGCATTTCCGATCACAGTTTTAGCTCAGCTTCTCCCATTCTCGACATAATTTGGAACAATTTTGTACTAAAAATAACCTGGCAGGAAAAAATAATCAAAACAAAGAACTCAAGTCATAAATCTGCATTGTTTCCCTCTCAAGGGATAATAATACTGTGATATGGCAATAGGCCACAGCAGTAAATTGCCCCATATCTACACTGCACACCTGCTGCATCAGAACGACACATTTCTGTTCGTAGTGGCACAATCCAAAATTAACTTGTCCTAGCAAGCTCAGTTAAAATCATGATGTTTAAAAAAATGGAGACCCTCACTATCACTGAGGAGGACACGTGAAGTACATGACCTGCTTCTGAGCTTTTAGCATCTTCAGTGGGAACCTGGTACGTGTAAATCCCAGGACTCCTCACATGTTTTGCAGTAAACATTTGCCTGGATTAAACCTCTCTGGACTTAATTTTTGGCCAAGGGGCTACTTAGAATTTAGAAATCAGGCAAGCCTTGGCAGGGCAGATTCTCTCCAGCCAGGTAACATAAACTAGTGTTGTGTGCCCCCATATACAGCTGAAGGCAATGTCTTCCTGTTGTTAGAACCTTACTGCCCAGATCTCTTGCCCAGGAGGAAGACAGTTGCAGGTTTTTCCTGAACTGCTTTGAATTCCCACCTTACTGTACTCTAACTAGATCATCTCAGCAGAGATTCCTCCTCCAACCTTGCTAAAGTAAGGCCCCTATGGGCCCATAAACACACACTGAGTGCAACCAAAACACTTTTTGTGACTGGAGGGGTGTGTGTCTTTATTTGGGACTGGCGAGCTTAGGGAACTGCCTGCTGGCTTTTTATGTGTATCTATAAAGCCACCATTTGGTAAAGAACAGAGACCTTCAGGCAGCTTCTGCCGTTGTTGTGAGCATCCTGCTTGTGGTTATCATCCCAACATTGATCTGGAAACCTCACACAAAGAATTCGGGCATTGTGAATTCAGCTCCTGCAGCATGAGTTTTTCAGCAAAACCTGCCTTTGCAGATCTGTCTTAGGAACATTCCAGAGATGGTAGAGCCCTTGTAGTATGGTTATCCTGGTTCTGTACCTCTCTTTATTATTCAGAAGGAGCCTCTGTACATAGGAAGGAAGTTTTAAAATGATTGTCTGCAAGGATTTCCAACAATCAGAACTCATGATCTGTGGGGATTATTTGTAGTTTATTGTGAACTGTGTCTCATTTGTCCTCCTGAAGAGGCAGCTCAATGACTCACTGTTTGAGGTATAACATAATGATTTTTGCCAGATCAACTGCCAACAAAGGAGAGCATTTAGTGTAAACAAATCAGTTATTGTACAGCAGGTCTTCGACTAGTTTGCAGTGAGGCAGAGGACAGAATTTAATATGCTAAACACAAGCTGGAACAGTTCAGTCACTTGGGACTTCAAAACATTAGTGCAAGTATACTTTCTGTAATTCAAGCTGATTATTTTATGTCCTTTTGCAATATACAGAAAAAAAATCCAGTTCTTTTCCTCTTTTCAGAAGTATTTTTGCATATATAAGGGCTGTTACAAGCTTCACCATCCATTCTCTTTTCTAGAATTGTCTAGAAGTTTCTAGAAATGGATTTATTGTCTACAGCTTTTCTGAAGTGTTTTTCCCAAACCAAGCACACTTATTCCGTCTGCAGCCTTAGCAATGTTATCTAGACTGGAAAGATCATTTCAACATCTTACATGCCATAGGCTAGTTAAACAAATCGATTCTTTACAAGTCTACCTTGTCTGTTGTTAATTAGATGTTTCCTGCATTTTACAAACACTGTTTTGGTATATTCTCATAAATGCACTCAGACTGATTGGTCACGGTTCCTGTGTACCTCCCTTCCTTCTTTTTTACCATACTCACCATGCTTGCTCTTCTCCAGTGCCCTTGAACCTCATCTGTCCTCACCACCTTCTCAAGGATGATCACTTACATCTCATCCTGCTTACAACAGCTACTTCAGCATTTTAAATAAACTTCCTTTTTCTGAAGTGACTACTGAGGGGAAAAAAGGCATTAAACCTATAGGCATTATTATTCCTCCCTTCCCATCACGTAACTCTTTCATATGTCATGACTTTGGATAATGTCCTCATGTTATTCTTCATTCAATTTCCTTGCTGTATCTTATTCTGATCTTCATTCCCCCCCCCCCCCCCCCCCCCCCCCATGATTACACTGATCATAGAAATTCAAGCAGTATCTACGTTATGTCAAAACCCATTTGATACAGGACTTAAGTGCAGTAACTCAGCTTTTGTCTGTTAGGTAATAGTAAGCAAATACCGCTTAGGCAAAACACCACAGACTTTTTACAATCATGTCACTTCTATATTCAAGGGGGCAACTATGCCTGTTCCCCTTGAGCCCCTGATGAAACTCCTCCTTACACCCAGGAAGGTGGTGTTATCATGAGCCTCAGTAAAATTGTGTGAGCATTTCTCTCTCACACTGAAATCACCAACTATTTTCAATATGTGCAAAGTCAGCAGGGAGATGGCAGCTAAGTGCAGTAAAAGGAGAAGGAATATTGCATCTCCTGTTGTGCTTAGTTGTTGAAAGAAAATAAAAGACTCAAGGTTAAACACCAATGGTGAAAGTAGTACTTTGCTCAAAGATTATTAATAAACATGCAAAAGAGGAACATTTTGACCATTTAAAACCATATTTTTAGTCTTTTTGAATGCCTGAAACTTAACTGTATGATTAAACAGCTGCTGTGGCTAAGGTCGAATAAACCAAACCCAAGTATTTTCTGAATGTTTGTCTGTTTCCCACACTAACCAGGAAGCGGAATTTTGACAGTTCTGAATTCTGAAGTGTTTCTTTAATACTGTTTTTCTCTGGTTTTGATTTTTTTCCCCTACTGTTTAAAATGTTTTTATTTAAACAGAATTGAGAGATTTGACAGTAATTTTTGTAACATTTCTCTAATCATTAATCAAAACACAACGTGAGCCTGTTCTAACATATTCTTACTAGTGAGCAAAAACATGAAAAGCCCAGATGTCTATCTGCCTATATGAGCTGAGGGCAAAGTTTGAGCCACCTGGTATTTACTCATAACCAACTTTAATACTCTACATTTCCCATCTTTAAAATCCCCTTCAATCATTAACTGATCCCTCACAGTTCAGCAATGCAGGTAGATGTATTTCTTCCTGTCTTGCACACAAAGTGATACAGTGAGTTGAAAAGCCACAGAGGGAGTTGCCGCCAGTGCCCCCATTCAGAACATGATTTAGTTAATCTTTTACATGATGGTAAAAATGGCTGCGTCTTCCCTTTCACTCAGTGTGTCATCCACCTCGCTCACATTTTCTCATCTTTATTACACACTTTTCTCCCCTTGCTTTTCACAAAAGAAATTATTTTTTTCCATCTACTTGCTCTCTTCTTTCCCCATGAAAGCTCTGGCCCAGGGGAAAGGATCCTGTGTCTTGCTTTTGGATAATCTCTTCATTTCTTGGCAGACAGTCAGGTGAAAAGCAAAGCAGAGAGCTTTGGCGCAAACCAGAGGCTCAGTGTTTGGTTGTTTGGGAAATTTTTTAATTGTTTCTAGGGGACTTTTTTTCCCCATCTCTTCTTGGGAATGTTTCACTTAAGCTGCCCTTTAGTCTGGGGAGAGAATAAGAACCCATTATACTAAAGGCTGAAGTTTGATGTTACAGCTATTCACAGGAAAGTGGGACTTTCCTTTTATTGTTCACAACAAACATTTTCCTTTATGAGAAGCATAATAGAAAGGCAGGTCTGAAGCTAGGGAAAAAGATGTTTTGCCCAACTTGAATCAGATATGAATTGCTTGTGAAATTTTACGAGAAGCATATTGTTTGAGCTTATGAACACCGCCTGATACTTCCTTTTCTTCTTGGATGCATCATTACAAAATAAATATGGGAAAAGATAAAGTGTAACTATTCTGATGTTTCACACACAAAAAAAAACCCTGTTAAAAAATAACTGGTGATAAGCTGCTGGATCCCTGCACATGATCTGACTGCTCTGAGTGAGCTGCTCCTGCGTCTGTAGCACCTCTGCGTGAGTTGAGCCAAGAAAAGTGATTCCTCCTCTATGGTTGCAGGATTCACTGCTGGCCAGTGATCGTTTCCCACCTGGCATGAAACATCTTAGATGTGTCTATGGTAACTCTTTAACTGCCAGATTTCCATCATTTGATGGAAATAAATCCCTGTGCTTTTTGGAATCAAACATGACCTGGAACATTCCAATTTTAACACTTTCCAAGCCTTGAGTGCTGTTACTACCAGACAAAACTTACCTCATGAGTCCCCATCCACTACCAACATGCAGCCCATCCTTGAATTCACTGCAGAGAAGAATGGGTGTTTTCTCATCCCGACACAGTCAGCTTTGGCTGACACCGAGGACCTCCTGAGATGGAGAAATGATGCAGAAGGAGCAGGAAAATCTAGGGCTCCCCATACCTCTACTCCATTCTCTGGCTCCTTCTTCACCCATGCTGTGGGGCATCTAATGAGAGTAGTTGAGCTTTGTTTTCTATCTACAGCTGCTCACTATGGATCAGCATCACAAAGCCAATATCTCCAGCAGGTCATAGTCCAGTCTTAGAGTAGAGGGTGAGATGCTCTCAATGTGGCTCTTTCTGTATCATGGCTAGCTGATGGCATTAGCAGTTGTATCTGTGGGGGAAAAGGACTATTCAGTCATGCTAGACTTAGTCTTACATGTACAGGTACTTCAGCCCTTGGCAGCAGCTCTGATCTACGTAGTCTTTAGATTCCTAATTCAGTGATCATCAATCACGATCTCTGTAAAATAGGTATTTTCTAAGTTATACAAAGTAGGTGTCCTCTCTTTTTCTACATTCCCCATGTCTGTATAATATGTCCATGAAGCACAAGGCACAGTCTTTTCAGCAAATCTTGTGGTTTGCCTTCACACAAGCTTACTCTGAAATAATTACATCAGTGTTCTTCCAAGTTCCTTATTACTTCAGGGAAAGTCCATGAATGAGCATGTTTCTTTCAGAGTAAACTGAATTGTCAGCCAACAAAAGAAATAGGCTGTATGGGAAGGTTGCTAGAGGGCAAGAATAAAGCTGATCTAATTTAGGCAGATTCAGAAAGGTAAAGTCTGGAGGCATGAAGAGCTAAAGCCTACTACATTCCTGGAAAACCTCTACTGGAGCAAAGTTCATGGGGAATTACACAACTAATGAATGATGTGCTGGAGAGGGCAGAACTAAAAGGATGAATCGACTCTGTGTGTCCATAAGGAAAAAAAACTTGTTAGTGTTCAGATTAAACCAGTTTTGAACTATGCTCACTGCAGTCCCCTGCGTTTCTTCAGGAGATGTGGTCAGGTTGAATTCTGATTCATTTCAGCAGCACAGTTGAAATCATGAGTTTATTGCATCAGGGCAAAAAGGGAGAAAATAATTTCAATAAATAAATTGTATCAAACCTTGGCCTTGTTTTTCCTCACCAAATGCCAAAGTGAAATTTCACAAGACTCATTTTTCAATTGAAATTGCATGGCTTGTTCTCCAGCCATATATTGGACATTTCTGTCATAATGGATAAAAACACTAGCAAAACTCTTGGTTTAGGGACTAGATGATATAAAAACCCCCATCTGTTATTCATACAATCTACATATGCCAGTGGTGCAGAAGGATTTGGGCTGTGCTGACAGCTAATGGTAATGTTTGCATCATACGTGATTTTAGTGTAAATGCTTGCATGTACAAATGCACTTATAGAAATTCAATTTTAAAAGTTCATATATATATATTTTGCTATAATTCAGTCAAGTAAAACTGGAAGAAAGTGAATCTCAAAATAACATGAAAAATGTTCTTTGTTTTTTATTTTTTATAATCAAAATAATTTTCCTATTCAGAATGATTTAATAAACTCATACCACAGATTAAATTGCTTGAAGAACATTACTTGTGAAATTAAGCCTTTTAACCATCGTATAATTAATGCTGACATGCACAACCCTTAATTAACCACAAGGTTTTTATAGAACCTGATGTTTTCAATGGGAAATTTCTATTAAAATTTCTCTAATATGCAAAAGACCACGTCTGAAGGAAATGCATGAATAATTTGCCTTCCAGCACGGCTCTCTCTAGAGAGATATGTATCTCTCTGTGCATCCTTTCTTTTGTGTAAATACTGGGGAAACTCCCCGAGCAAAGCTGGATGCAGAGTTAGCCTTATGCCGAAATGTCTTTCCATGTTATCACAGCCCCTTTTACAAAGACACTTGGACACTTTTGCACATTCATCAGGCCGAGCAGGAGGGTTGGTCCACAAAGCCCAGTCTGGTCATTGTCCAAGGTGCTATAGCATTAATTCAGTCAAACTTCAGATCTCACAAGGACTCCCCCGATGAAGGAAGCATTTGGCAAAAAATCCCCCATATTTTTCCTTGGTTTCTTGGTCATGGTATTCATTCAGAAGGGATTTTAGATGGAGAAGCTGCCTGGAATAAGAACTTTGAAAAATCAAAAAAGTTGTATTTATTATACCAAGGTTCACCCTAGCTCTTGAGTGTGAAGGAAAGGGAGTCACAGGAAGCATTCATCTTTTCATGTTCCCCACAGGCCTGTCACTATGATGAAACAAGCAGGAGAGCATCCCACAGTTGTTTTCCGCTTGAGCTCTGCACGCTGCCTGTCTCACAGCCTCTATCCAAGTATGTGAAACCAAGTGCCAGGTACTTTGGCTGGGTCAACATTGTTATCTACCCACATTCTGTCCAGGCAAAATATACCCAGAGATGATCAGGGAAGTGGAGCACCTCCTGTATGAAGACAGGCTGAGAAAGTTGGGGCTGTTCAGCCTGGAGAAGAGAAGGCTGCGTGGAGACCTCATAGCAGCCTTCCAGTATCTGAAGGGGGCCTACAAGGATGCTGGGGATGGACTCTTCATCAGGGACTGTAGTGACAGGACAAGGGGTAACGGGTTCAAACTTAAACAGGGGAAGTTTAGATTGGATCTAAGGAAGAAATTCTTTACTGAGAGGGTGGTGAGGCACTG
The DNA here is from genome assembly GCF_963264785.1 of Psittacula echo. NCBI lineage: Eukaryota > Metazoa > Chordata > Aves > Psittaciformes > Psittacidae > Psittacula > Psittacula echo. Next base: position 103,052,582 of record NC_137738.1, read on the forward strand.
GAATGGGTTGCCCAGGGAGGTTGTGAGTGCTCCATCCTTGGCGGTGTTCAAGGCCAGGTTGGATGAGGCCTTGGGTGACATGGTTTAGTGTGAGGTGTCCCTGCCCATGGCAGGGGGGTTGGAACTAGATGATCTTAAGGTCCTTTCCAACCCTAACTAGTCTATGATTCTGTGATTCTATGACACCATCTTTTCTAGGTGCCACCTAACCCCATAGTGCTTCTGCTGAAGCATTGGCCAAAGGCACCACATACATACCTCGGCCCCTAGTTTAATGGTTGGACTCAATGATTTCAAAGACCTTTTCCAAACAAACAATTAAATAATTCTATACTTACAATATACTTGTGTGTGGCACTGCACATTATCACCCCCCTCCCTGCTTCAAGGCTGGCATGGAAAACCTGATGCATCCCACCGTGCAGAGCTGTCAAGTTTGCACAGGTCTCTGTAGACTATAACCAGCTGATTTGTGTGGGGCAGTGGGTCAGGGCCAAAAGGAATCTGATATTGCCGGTGGTTGTACAGAGGTGCTGCAGACTAACTGGGGAAGACTGAGTGAATGTCACCAGGAAAACGGAGGGCTTGCTGCCTATGTACATCTAAAATGAAAGCTGAATGGGGCTGGCTGCAAACAAATATGTAGGAGGGTGCTTGGAAAGATGTCCTATGCTTCCCACACTGACTAATGCTTCCTTCTTGTAATCTTGATGTTCTCCATTGCATTCTGCCAGAGAGACAAAGAAGAGGCAGGAGGCTCAAGCTGACTGACAGCAAATATCACTGCAGCCTGTGGTGACCCAGTTTGCAATGCTCTCTGCTTTTCTGTGAATGCACGAAGGTCTCCACAGGAATGAAGGGAAGCTGATGGTCCTATCAAGTGTTTGTCATCTCCTGCCCCTGACATGCATCAGTTCTGTGGCAAGGAGGTCACGTGAAAATTGAAAACAATTCTGTATTTGCAATTCAGACCAAGCTGATGCAGAGCAGATTAAGACTGGCCTAGCTCAGACTGATGCACAGGCTTCCCGGGAAAGGGGTTGAGTCACCATCCCTGGAGGTATTTAAAAGACATGTAGATGTGGCACATGGTTTAGTGTTGGACTTGGCAGTGCTGAGTTAACAGTTGAACTTGATAAACTTAAATGTCTCTTCCAACCTAAACAATTCTTTGATTCTATGATCTGCTGTATGACTTGCTCCAGTATTTTTCTGGTAATAGTTCTTTAACACCTCCACTTTCTCCTTAGCCATACAGGCCCTTCCAGAAGGGGATTATGGGCTGTTCTCATCCTCCAGCAAAGGAGGGTACCTTCTCACCTGCAGCTTCATGTTCCTTTGGGTGTCTCCCACTGGCAGCATGCTGAGAACAACACTGTCACAGTGTGCCTGTTCTTAGACAGTACATGTCTCTGACTTGTGGCTGGTCTTCAATGTAACACCAAATAAGACAATAAAACCTTAGAGGGAATGTGGTGTAAAAGAGATGTGTCACAAATCACAGTCAGGCAGGTAAGGCACTCAAGTGACAGCTGCCTTAACCAAGATGCTGCAGAGGCAAGTTTCAGCCCAGGCTTGATAAGGGACCATAAACCCACAAACTAAACCCAAACAAATAAAAAGTTATAAGTGAGTAAACATTACACGATGATCTTGAAATGCAAATTAAGCACACATAATGATGGTGCATTTCAATACGATGCGCATAGACAAGGCTCTTTTTTGGCGTATGCAGCATGCCACATTTCACATGTGGTTGCTTTTTTAGAGGGAATTTATGCTCACTATTTATGTACTATATAGCATCTGGCCATTCCTATCAGGGATCTCATATTTGCACTGAACAAATACAGAACTGAAGTATTTCATTTGTGTTTTACACACAGCCTTGTCCATGGAATTGCAGATAAGTCAGTGTCAAGGAAAAGGGGTCTGATGTCTGCTCTGTGCCACAGGGACAGCTTTTGTGTCAGGAGTGTCATGATCACATTTCACCTTTTCTGCATATTCTAATGAGCAAGTAACACTCTTCCCCCTTGCACCGCACTGGGCAAAACATTCCTGTGTTGTGTGCAGGAGCCAGGCTATACCGGCCACACCGCACACGGGGTGTTCTTCAAGTAACCTCACAATCGGTTGGACTAAGCTGGAAAAACCTACACATTAGGGGGAATAATTCCTTGTCCTGCACCGTTTAGTCACTAGGTGGCTCTGCAAGCCTTGGAGTTGCGTGGTGGAGACGAAGGGAAGCCTGGCTGTGTGCCCCTCCGCAGTTCCGGCTTTCTGCCTCAAAACCCGCAAACCATCGCGGGTTTTGTCTAACCCTTGTTCTTTCTGTCATCTTTCCCACCCTAACCTTGTTCTTTTCTGACAGACATCCATTCACCCCATCCTGTTCTCTCTGGATGTCCAGCCCATGATAAGCACACAGTCATTCAATCACATCCCATCGCAGCTGTGCTATGATGTATTTAGCTGAACGCCATGACATTAGCTGGGTGAGTACATCAGTGTGACAGCTCCTGTAGCTGCAGAGGGCCTGTGCAGGCAGCACTGCAGCACTGTCCTCCTGCCTGCAGCATTGAGATACTTCACATATATTTACTATGCTTCATCATGTCTCTGCCAGCATTGGAGATAGAATCAGAGAACCACATACCATTTACCGCTTCTTTGGGCAACCCATTCCAGTGCCTCACCACCCTCACAGTAAAGAATTTCTTCCTTATATCCAATCTAAACTTCCCCTGTTTAAGTTTTAACCCATTACCCCTTGTCCTGTCACTACAGTCCCTAATGAAGAGTCCATCCCCAGCATCCTTGTAGGCCCCCTTCAGATACTGGAAGGCTGCTATGAGGTCTCCACGCAGCCTTCTCTTCTCCAGGCTGAACAGCCCCAACTTTCTCAGCCTGTCTCCATACGGGAGGTGCTCCAGTCCCCTGATCATCCTCGTGGCCCTCCTCTGGACTTGCTCCAACAAAGATACAGCTGTTAGCTGAGATGCACTGTCTGGCACTGACTAGGTTAAATCAGCAGCTGCCATCTAACATATTACAGAAGATACAACTCATAATAGTATTTTATCGTATTTTTCCATGCCTGATGCTGGAAGCCCCTAGAGGTCCAATCTGCTTGACATTTATTTCTACCTGGCAACTCAATTTTACTGGCTGTGCACAGTCAAGAATTACATTTTATAGATAATACATTTAGGTTGGGGATGCAAGCCAATTTAAAAAGCACTTATGCAAATCTGAATAACACAGGCTTGGAACAGTCACGAAAAAGGTACATACTTCCCAGCTAGAGCCCTTTGCAGAAGGTTGCTATGGAGATATCAGGAAGGTTTGTCATGGGTGGCAAAAGTTTTTCATGTAAACAGATCATTACCAACGCAGTAACATCCAGGATGGGCAAAAGGGGTTACAGCTTTACCTGATACCTAAAAAGATGGGCTTGTTCTCTAAAACAAGAATCATATAATTGTTTAGGTTGTAAAAGACCTTTAAGGTCATCAAGTCCAACAGTTAACCCAGCACTGCCAAGTCCACCACTAAACCATGCCCCTAAGCATCTCATCTATATGTGGGATGGTGACTCCACCACTTCCCTAGGCAGCCTGTTCCAATGGTTCACAATGCTTTCAGTGAAGACATTTTTCCTAATATCCAATCTAAACCTCCCCTTGGCGTTACTTGAGGACATCTCATCCTATCACTTCCTACATGGGAGAAGAAACCAACACCCACCTCGCTACAACCTCCTTTCAGGAGCAGCAATGCTGAGTTTTGGCTCCCTTGTCAAATTCCAGGCAAATCAGGGCAAGAGCATGCTCATTTGACCAGACAGTGATTTCCTGGCTGAAAGCCATTCCTTCAGGGAACCTGGCAGATCCCACCCAGCACACAGAACAAACCACACTTTGCTTATTCCCACCTGCCCAACTCAGCCCAGCATTCAGCAGAGTCAGCTTCCCCTGAGGATGTCTCACAGGCACTGAGTAGCACAATGCGGAAGGGAAATGTAAAAAGCTCCAGTTCGCATGCATTGACGAAGATGTCTGCATCCATCTACAGAGTCCTTGCCCTGCTTTTCAACCCAGTCCCATGTCCTCACTCAACTACAGCTCCCCAGATGGATCTGACCATGCAGAACCTGTGTCCACATCGTGGCTGGGCCAGGGCTGCAGTACAGGCTTCCTAGTGCAAACACACCTTCACGGACCAGTTTGGTGGAAATGCTGTGGACTAGAGCAAGAAAGGCACCAGGTGCCTTCCCTTCTGTCCCACCTGCTCTGCTCTTGCAGGAGGCATGGTCACAGTGGGGAGTCATAAGTCAGGCATCATGGCTGGATATGGCAGAGCTTGTGTGTCGCAAGAGCCCAGGTTGCAGGATATGTCCCTGGAGGTCCGACCCCTAACTTTAGTCACCACTTGGTCAAGTCACCCATGTCAGCAATCACCAGGTGGCTTCAGTGGTTGCTCAGTTTTCTAGCTTTCACCACACAATTTGCAAAAGGCCCCAGCATCTCCTCTGGAGCAGCCCCATAGTTCTGAAAGGGCCACCCAAAGCACGTGCAACCTGCCGCTGCAGGGGCTGCTCATGGGTTGTCAGCACCCTGCAGACTTTTCCACGCCTCACTTCTTCATCTCTGAGTACAAGCAAGGAGACATCCTTGCAACATTCAGTCAGGCTGCGTAGGAGGTATAAGGTAGGGCTCAGCAACCCTGTGACTCAAACCAGGAGAGCACTGCAAAGTTCTAGGGCAGTGCTTTAGTGGACAATAGCCCTAGGAAAGAACAGCAGTTACTCCTTCCCTCTCCACCTCCTCAGCTGTCTTTCCACATGTCCTGCAGTCACTCCTTTTCTCCGGTTCCTGTCTCCTTCCCAATGAGCTGAGATGCAAATCACTGTTTTGCATTTGCTCCAGACTGACACCAGGACCAAAACCTGCGCTGGGGCCCTTCTCCCCTGGCTTAGCCTTGTTAATTGAAAACAACAGCAAACAGAAACTGGGCTCCTTGCTGGGTTTCATCGTTACTCATCAGTTTGGGCAGGATGGGACAGGGTGAAGGTTGCTCGAGGATGATGCTTGATGCCATAACGGCCTCAAGCTGCGGCAGGGGCGGTTTAGATTGGATATTAGGAAAAGTTTCTTTACAGAGAAGGTGATCAGGCATTGGGACAGGCTTCACAGGAAAGTGATGAAGTCGCAGTTCCTGGAAGTGTTAAAAAAACGTGGATGAAGCTGTCAGTGACAGGTTTAGTGGCGGACTTGGCAGTGATGGGGTAAAGGTTGGACTTGATGATCTTAAAGGTTTTTTCCAATCTTGTTGATTCTGCGATTCTATGTAAAGGGCCAAACTGGGGGGACTAGAATCTTTGGAGGATTCATTGCCTAAGGATGCCGTCACAACTCATGGCAGCACAAAGGAGTCTTGCTCTCAGTATTCGGGCTTGGAGTGGCATCCAAAGTCAACCTTAAAGTATCCTAGGCTGGGCTGACCTGTGAATGGCAAAGCTTCTCAGTCATTTTTGAATGAAAAATGTATTTATGATGAAGCTTTAACCTATTAACAGCTTTACCCTGCTGTGCAATGGGTTCCATCACTTTAGAATTATGATCTTTATTAGCCCCAAGAGGTGTTTCAAAGCAGCCCTAAAGGATAATGGTCTGTGTCTAAAAACCTTGACATAGCGTTTTGTCTCAGGCCCCTGATTGCGTTATCACTCAAGGGATGAAATCTGTAATCAGAAGCTCAGCTGAGCCTCCACTTTCCTTAAAACATCTCCCTCCTTGAGCATCATCAACACATCAGCCTGATGGTATAAGGCATACATCCATCAGCTTCTCCATCACTGAGCAGCACCAGCACAGCTATGCATGGCTGCGACTTTAAGTTCCAATATGGAGACATCAAGGGCTTTGGAGCTGCTTTTCTCAGCAGTAAAACCCCTGTCCCTATTAACCAGTGACATTTACTCCTGGCAGTAGCCACCAGCCCCAAATTACCATTGGGATACCTTAAACAACAAGCAGAGGCAGGGCTGGTGGCATGCAGTGCGGAGCTGGATTTTGGGTCTCTGCTCATGTAACTCCTGCCACATGTGTTGGATGACTGGAACAAGGCACATCTAGAGACACCCTCAGCAGCAGGGAGAGTGTTGTGAGTGGGAGTTTCTGGCTGCCCATGAGTGCAGGAATGGAAGGGAAAAGCCATTTGTTTGTTTCTCCATTCAGGTCTCATTCTCAGCCTCGTCTGCACCTATATGCTTTGACAGCCTCACAACAATTTGAGGTGGGTCTAGCTAAGTCCCCCTGAAAGGTATGAAATTGGTTATTCCCTTTCCTCCTAGCCCTCTTTCCCCTCTCAATGACCTCCATCAAAATCTGATGTCAAATTCAGAGGTTTTCTTTAATAAGATAACAAACCCCAGCAATCAGTAACAAGTTTCCACGTACCTATTGTATTGAATGTAGGTATCTGCCATGACCTGTCCTGGCAGCATCCCCTCCCTGAGCAGCCCTGAAATCCCTGGAGTCTGCTTACTTTTATCCAAATGCTGCCAGGTATCTTGGAAGCCAGATTTGTCTTCAAAAATGTCTGTTTTCAAAACAAAACTGCAGTATTCTGGTTCCACTAATGCTGTTTGAGGTTTCCTTCCAATTCCTCATGAAAATAATTCCACAAATTAAGGAAATTGAGCTTCCTGGTCTGCTATGGCATTGTGAGCTCTCTTACCTCCCCACTGTCATGTCTCCGGTTGCTGAGACATGAAGGGATCACTGTACTGGATTTACGGAACACTGTGCCAATTTTTCGGAGCACCAAGAAGCGAGGTTGTAGGAGAGAACAACAAGGTCTTACACTAAGCCAAAGCCCAAGACTTTCCATATTCTTCTATTGCATTGCTCCCAGCAGCTTCTTTCCCTTCAAGAAAAGAAGGGCTTTTCTTGAGGTCTGCCCATGGAGGGGCTGCTATAGGGCAGTAGCCCACATGTTAGAGCCTCTCAGGGTATAGGATAATCCAGACTTAACATAAGGAATGACCTGTGCAACACCAAGTTATCCTGAAATGGTGCATATAGCTCCAAGCAAAACAAAGTATTTGGCTCCCTGAACTGGGAACTGGAGGAAGAGCTGCTAATTCCTGCACTGTTCAACTCTGCCACTAGGATGAGGGCAAAACCAAAGAACATTGCTGGTAAAAAGCTGGGGATTGCAGAAAGATTGGCGGGATAATCAGTAGCTGCAGTGACAGAGCAGTTGTACTGTGGTTTGATTCTCTTCTAGCGGTGTAGGACGAATAGCACTCCATGCAGTGGGATATAGTTGGGAAAGAACACAAGCAGTGCTTATAGCATGGGGACTCAATGTATCTCGAAAAGAATTTGAGGGATTTAGGGGGATCATCTGTATCAGCTCACAGTGTGATGTTGCAGCAAAAAGGACTGAGGCTGAAGAACAGATGGGAAATCTGTGCTTTAGTCAAACACAAGCTGTTGAACTGAACAGAAGGAGCTGGTTACATGCTATAATTCAGTGTCAAACAAGAAATCAAACTAGATGTGCCAACAGAATATAAGTCTATGATCTCACATGGGTCACACATGGTGTTTATCATAAAAAAGAAACTTGAAGACGTGTCTTTGAAGCCCCATGGCCAATGCCCATCCTCTGAATCTCTCTCCCTTACATGAGAAATAATAAACAGTTTTCATTCCTTTTCCCTTCCTTCCACTACCCTTTGACAAGGAGTGGGCTGGCTGGCAAAGCTATGGTTGTATAAGGCTGCACCCAGTGCTGTTAGCAGGAAAGCTGCTTTTGAGCAGAAATTCTGATTACAGCACAGCCTTGTTGTCCTGCTGCACCTTGTGCTCAATCCTGCTTGGATGATACAGTTGAAATCTTCTGCAGATCCTGGTGCTGTGGGCACCCAGTGCCATGTGAAACATGGGTCCAAGGATTTCCTCCAAAGTTTCTCCTGTTCCCAGCTATAATTGCCTTGGGTCTCATGTAGTTTGCTCTACAGTAATGGTGGGTCACTGCTTCTCAAAGGGGCTCAGAGCTAGGATTCGGTTTGGAATGGCATGCTCCTGGCATGCTGGCAGCACTTGTTAGCTTCATGTCAGAGCTGCTACTCCGGAGACGTGGGAAGTGACATGCGGTTCATCTGGGAAGCTTGGCAGTGCTTTCACTGCAAGCGGTTCAGCTGTGCTCCTCAGGGAGAGAGTAGGAAGTGTCCTCATTTCCCCAGGAGCACGAGGCACAGAGTACTTTTAGCATGTGTCCATGAGAGCCATACCTTCACCTGGCTACTGCAACCAAAGGACATTTCCTTCCCTCGCACACAACCACATCACAAGGGACACATAGTAGTAATACACAAGAGATCAAAGATGTCTTTTGCTGGAGTGCTGGGAAGAGAAGGGTTATAAGGTCCTTTCCCATCCAAGCCTTTGGGAATTCTGCTGGAGTTGCGGAGAGAGCCTATGTGTCCCCACTGGCCAAGAGCTGAGCTGCCTCAGAGGGACAGGAGGAGCTCCATGGAGGAGTGCTCTGGACTGGGTTGCCAGCAGGTTCCCTGTGGTGGTGAGGCAGAGCCTGAAGAGCAGCACAGAAACCATGTGAGTCACCAAGTTTGCCTCCTCAGTTACAGCTGCCTTCAGGTTCTCAGCTGTAGGAAACATCCTTCTTTCCATGTCTTTTCACACCCATCTCTTGATGGCAAAGCCTAATGTCACCACAAACAAGGAAAACCCAAAGAGCTGCGGCTCCCTGTGGTGAGATCTCCACGCTGACCTGCTTGGGTACCCAAAGAAGATACTTGCTTGCTTGCTACTCCCCAGGAGAATACTGAGGATTTTCCACTGTTTTATGGTCCAGGGCAAGATGGGACAAGCCCGTTGGGCCACTGGTCCCTAGAGGACACTGTGCCACAGCCAGTGCTACAGCCATGCCCCCAACCTGGGCACTAGCAAAGCTGTTGCTCTGTCCGGGCCAGCTCTTTGCTCCCTGAGCATTTTGTTCTCCAATATTGTCTTTCTCTCCCTCTGTCACACACATTTTTGGCATTACTGATGCTCATTCATTTTTAACGCTGAATACACTTTTCCTGCTCAAAGCCTTTCCTAAACATCAACTAATGAAGCCTCCACGCTCCCCTTGGAGACTGGCATCGGACATGATTATCCCCGTGGCAGGGATTTGGCCATGAGCATGAAACAGGTCAGCTTCAGAGCTGGATTTGAGCCTGGAGCTAGACAGCACCAGGGCTGTGTCCAGACCAAATGTAGGAAGGTCTAAAGCCGTACACAATATAAGGGATAAGAAGGGTTGTCCTGTCTGTCTGTACTGAACTTGTCAGCTACCATTGCAGAGATGTTTTGTTCACAGCAGAGACCATGCTGTGAACAGTTATCATTCAGTTTAAGGCTATAAACAGCAGTTTCTCAGTGAAGGATATTAGCCCCAAAGCCTCTGTGTCTGAAGGGTAAATTCATTCACCAGCCTGTCCAGGTTCCTGTTGCCTGGGTGTGCCTGGCCCATGGTGCTTCCCAGACCCAAGGAGCTATCTTCATCTAAGCACTAACTGCCTTCAGCAGTATTATTATTATTATTATTATCTGTCTGCCTGCAGCTTCCTAGAAATTTCAAGTCATTAAAGCAGAACTGGAGCGGGTGGGAGAGCACCTCCATGCAAAACTGTTCACTACTTTCCAGACATCAGCTTTGCTTGCAAGTGGCAGCCAGATCACATAAGTCAAAACTGAAGAGCAGGAGCCACTTTGATCTGCAGCACGAAGCTGGTGCACCCCACCACCGCAGCCCAGAAGGTGCTGGGGATGGCTTGGCACAGAGGGATGGGTGCCTGTGCCCGCAGGCTGCCTTGCACATTCCCAGTCAGTCCCGCTGAAGGATGCCTCACTCTTTATGTCAAGCTATTGCTTCATGTATCTTATTTAGTGGGTGGCATTTCAAGGAATATATAAGTGTCGCTGGTATATTAAATGAAGGACAGATGAAATATGGTGAAAGGCCCATAAAAATGAAATGTGTGCGTGCCTCACCCTGCCTCTTTTCTAACTCACATTTTAGTTTCTTTGCATTTGCAGCAGATCAGCCACAGTAGGAGCAAAACCAGCAAGGACAGAACCAGGCAGAAGTGGGCTGGGAACAGGGGATGTCAAGTCATTTGCCTAAGCCTAAAAAGCCTATAAATTAGAGTAGCAAAATACTTATTTCAGTGCCAGAATGACGCTGTTATAAGGTATGTTTTATTATCAGCAGCAGATCCAAACTGTTCTCTCCCCTCCAGTGTAGGATATGCAGGGGCTGGCCATTCCTGCAGCTCCTCACTGCAGCCCCATACGTCTCCCTGGTGATCCCACTGGCACCGCCAAGAGACTGCATCCCTCAGTCCCATGTATAACGAGGATTAGCAGGGATGCTGCATGTGTTTGCCACAGTTCTCCAGCATCAGGAATGCTGTAACTATTGCTCCCAGTGCTGTCCTGTTGTTTTGCTTTCCAGGTCAGGAGGAGCAAACCTGCCCTGCACCTGAGGCCACAGGGATGTATGCCAGGGCTTGTGCTGCTTAAAATCCCTCTGAATGGGATGCTGTAGGGCAATGTCAGCTCTGATGCTGGTGCTGTTAATTACTCCACGAGTCCTACCAATGCCTTGAGTCACCATTTATTTGGAGTGTCAATGAGGAGAACTAGGGATTTCTTTGGTAAGGCCTATATAGGCACTGCGGTACTGGGAGATGCTGTTGTGGGGAAGTGCATACCCACAACTTTAGCTGGCTGTTATTTGAAAACCAAACACACAAGCAAAAAGGTGCAGCAGATATTTTGTGTTTAGGTGATGTGTAATGATGCAGTTATATGTGCACCTGGGGAAGCTAGAGGGGGGTCTGCAGCATTGCTTTCCTAGACCATATGTTACCCCAGATTTGCCAGAGAAACACAGCAGCATGCAGGAATGGACGCACTTGGAAGGCGTCGTTTATTCCCTGAGGCCTCATCTCACCCTGCAGGATTATGCCTGATAATCCCAGGGTGATAATGGCAGTGAGTTTTGCTTCCTCACCGTCTTTGCTTCAGCCTTGCTGGAGGGGAGTGTTTGTGTCACATCCTGACCTCAGCAGAGCAGGATCAATTCTGTTCTCAATAACATACACAGAAACGGTTTTCTAGGGGTTTTTTTTTTGGCTTTGATTTTCATCTCTTTGGCCTGAGATTGATCTTACTGCAACGAGCCACTGAGTGCAGGTATAAGAGATAATACTTGGCTAAAGGTATAGAGGAGCACAAAGAAACATTAAAATATGACAGAAACCAACAGATTTATACCAGTTTGCACTCCTGGTGACTTCAGCATGTTCATCAAGCCAAAGCTGAGTTTAGTTTCACCACTTTGTACATGAGCATCTATAAAACTGACATGTACAACCCATAAACAAGTATATGCGAGCGTATTTCTGCACCTCCACAATTTACTACCTTCCTGAAATTGTTCCTCTGTGAGTACAGAACAGATGTCGACGTTACACGTCTAATAAATTCATCAACCACTCAGTTCCGCATGCAGACACACTGTATCTTTTAAAAATGGGACGGAATACAGAAAGAGAAAAGAATTAGTTATCAACAGCACCCTCCAAAATGAGGGAGTGTGTGAACAGCCAGAAGGCGAAGCGGGGGTGGGAATCTGGTGTCTTGGAAAGTCTTCAAGCAGTTTTATGTGTAAATCATATTTTACTGCCTTGTCCACTGTGTCATGAATCTCTCTCCAAATCTGCATGTAAAAATGCCACCACCAAATTATTAGCTATGAATTAAATGCTGGATTCAAGCGAGAATTACCATAATGTGCCACAGCATCCATAAATATGAGATTCAGCAGGGGCATAATGGCCTTTTGTTTCCCTCTGCAGAATTGTATGCATGACCCAGTTTTTTCTAATACTGCAGTGGCAGGAGGGACATAGCATTGTTAGTTCAACACAAAATGAGGAAGGAGGAAGGGCTCTGTTTTGCGATGTACAGTAAATAAGATCTTGGACTGCAGAATAAAACCAGAGAAAAGGTGCTCAAGTCTCTTGCTTCAGCAGCATCTCACAGTTACTTATAACACTTTCTGGAACTGTTTGCTGCCAATCTCAGAACCCAATTTTCATTTTAAGTACTCCTCTTCTACATTCTGGATCTCTTGCTTGCATTGCAGGTTGGCTTGACCTGCTGGTTTTGGGTGGAAGTTGCAATCTGTGATGCACAGACCCTGGTGCTGGTGGGGTTTGGAGATGCTCAGAGCTCTTCGGAGGGCAATGGAAGTGAAGAGTGCCCAGTGGGCTTGGACACCAGTGTGGCATCAAAGCTGGGAGGTGTGTGGCCCTCACCCCTGACAAAGCGCACTCAACCTTCAGCCTCCACGGTCATTGGGACAAGCAGTGTGAGACATGCTAGCTAGCTCCGGCTGGGGATGAAGATTCTGGTGGCTGAGAGCCCCCTACCCTGGGGAGAGGTACATAAATATGGGAGATGGGAGGAGGATCCACTTTTCTTGGAGAAATTATTGTGCTGGTTTAAGGGAGAGCTGACAAAGAGAAAAAGGCAACAGAGCGTTTATCTATTAATGTCTCTACAACATCCCCCAAGAACCTAAGGAATAAATAAGTACAACGTGAATTCCTAAGGCACAGACACAACGGTGACATTATGCATGACAAGCTCACAGCACAGAAACCTACTCACGTCCTTACAGAGGTAATCTGGGAAGAGCAGAGGAAAGGAAGGCCATGCTGGGAGGATATGCAGCTGTGCCTGAGATGTGGCCGTGGCAGGAGTTGTGAGGAGGAGGTAGAAGATGTTCTTCCAATTATCATGAACAGTCAGAGTGAAAGATGTTATTTTAATCACCCGTAACTGGAAACGAGACAGGAAGAGACACAGTCCACCAGGTCCCTAGGCTGCTGGGAATAAAGTTTCAGCTCAGATGGACAAACAACTCAATGGACTGGACTGTGACCACGAGCTGATGCTGGGAACTGGAAAGTGATTTTCGGGACAGTGATCACAGAGTGGCAGAATTCATTCTTTTCACCAACAGGAAGTGGCCAGAGTAAGGGCAGAGGGACACTGAACCCGAACTGGCTGATTTCAACACACGTGGGGAAGCTGTGTGTAGCTCCTGGGGAAGCAGGAGGGTCGGCACAGCAGGGGAGAGCCCTAAAGGCACTGGGAGATGTATCCTGCCGGGAGGAAGGCAGAAAACACAACCACAGACCCCAATACCAGTGGTCCTGCTGAAAACCCAGGGCAGAGGGAGTCTGGAACCGTGGGAGTTCATTACATATCTGCAGCCAAAACAGCCCTATTGCGAAACCATGAGAGCAGGCATGAATGAGTTTCGGCTAACAAGGGTGGGAAGGCAATAGAAGGATCTATAAATACGTCAGAAGGAAAAGAAAGAGGAAAGAGTAACCGACACATGACTCAGAAAGGGCCAGTGCTGTGTTCACTAAAAAGGGTCCTTGTCACCAGCTGAATCACTTTAATTACATGTTAATCAAGGAGGTGGAGGTGAGCAGAGAAAGCAATTGTGATGCTTTGCCCAGACACCCTGAGCTACAAAAAGTCCTGAGGGGCAGAAACAGGCAAGAACAATCTCTCTCTTTAAGGAGTGGGAATTATACACCTTAAAAAGCTTAACTTTGAGCCTTGGAAAACTTCCAGAACAAATGATTAAAGAAACAGTTGATACAAAGCCAGAGGAGAATATAGGGATAAGAAGAGAAGGTGAATTTGTCAGAAATAAAATGTTTAACCCAAACTAATGCTCAGCTCAGGTTCCCTCTTGGGCAGCTGAAAAGTGCTGCGATTTAGGTAAAGCTTTCAGAATTGTCCCACCTGACATTTCACAAGTTCTCTTAAATTAAGGAATAACTGAATAAAAGACACTTGGGGTCACTGCTGATGGTTTTCAGCCAGGCAAGGAGGAGATTCTGAGCAGTGTCCTCCTGGATAGGGCATAAAGGAGCTCGTATTCAATATTTTAAACTTACTGACTTGAATGGTAGCCTGGGGAATGCATGTCTAAAATATGCAGCTCGTGCTGCACACAAGCACCCAGGGGGACTGGATAAGAATTCAAAATTACCTCGAAAAACTGTAGAAAAAGCCTGAATTGAACAAGATGAAATCCAATAAATAACAGCACAAACTGTGGCCCTTAGAGGAACGATATCAAATGTGCAGCTCCCACTGGGGAGCTCTTACCAGGTGTCAGTACAGAAGAAAGAGAGGAGGTATGGCGAGTCACAAAGCATGGGGATGAGAAATCTGTCGCTGGGAAAACACCAGCAGCAGCAGCAAATCTCTTTCTAGGGTGCAATAACAAGACTGTTGTGTGTAAGCCAGAGGAGGTAATTCTTCAACTTTCTGCCATGCTGATAAGGTCTCGGCTGCACTAAGTCTCCTACTTAGGATGCACTTTGACAAAGACATCAATTAATTAAAAAAGATTAAGATATGAAAAAGTAGAAAGGTCAAAGGATTTAACTTTGTTTTGTCAGGAAGGACAAGCTGTGATAAAAGCTCTATAATACAGCCAACTCTTACAAAGAGCAGATATTCGAGTGTTGCAAAAGGAAATCACATTAAATTACAGCAGGGCAGCTGCTACATTCCTAGTTACCATCCAGCTGCCTTTTCCTGTCCCTTTTTCACCCCAGCACACCTGCTTTGGGGTGTAGAATCTGGAGCAGCACACGGTGTTCACTGTGTGGGTTTAACATTGCTGAGCACAGGAGCAGGGGAGAGCAGCCATGGCTCTTGAAGCGAATGAAGCAGGACAGGGGGCTGGAGCTGGATGGTCCAATTTAAACAGCAGATCACAAGCGTGTGGCCACCCTTGGAGTGGGCCTTCTAGCCCCCTGCCTCAGCCTCTTTGGACTCTGTTTCAAGCTGTTGGATACGCATCAGTTGAAAATAAGGCCAGCAATAATTAAAACACTGCAACGCCTTTTGCTTTGGGGTGGATAAGAAAGAAAAAGAAATCTGATTGGTTTTTTGGTCTGGTTTTCTCCAATTTTTTTTAAGCAAAAAACAATTCTCCTTAATTACGATTGTCCTGTGTTCCCACTCATGTTCCTCGCTCATGTTAATGTGAGGATTTAAATACACCATTTAGAACTGACATGGGCCAGGGAACTCATGGTTACACTCACACTCCCAGACTGCAAGGACGATGCATGATTCTATAACAGGCAATTAAAAATCCTATTATGGGACTGTAGAATCTGAAGTAGATGATACATAAAAACAAGGAGTATGTTTAATTTATAAATCCAAGTTATTGCATGCTGTGAAGTGCTAGGGAGAGAAATGAATAAAGAAAGGGCTTTGTACTGTTGCTCACTATTAAGCATTTCAAACAGCAATATATGTCTGGATGTCAGAGCCTCCCAGCAGCTTTGCATCTCAGGCAGCCTTCTGCCTCCCCTTCCCCTGGGGCAAATTGTTTCCTGCTTTTCCAAATCCAGTGAGAATTTTTGTTTCATTAGCCAAAGAAACCCTCACCGCATCATTAGAGACTCTTATGCTGGCGACCTGGCCTTGGGGCTGGGGTGTAAAGTGGAATTATACAGTTTCTCTATTAAAATTCAGCCCTGGTAATTAAAGTTTAATAATAAAGACCAGCTCAGCACACAGATGCTGCAGGGATGAATTTCTTGGGTGTGCTGCTCTCCCTCGTGCGCCTGAGGCACCGCTCTCCTGGCAGACGACCACTCCCCATTTAATTTTCAGAGGGAAAGCGAGAGGTATATTGTGCAAAACACACATAATTGCATGGATGGCACTGGTATGGACTGCTTTGTCTTTCTGAGGACTGATGAAGTGGGGTGCAGCCCTGGTGTGAAAACCCCTCCAAGGAGGGCTGTCAGGTCAGGCTGAGGGCCTGGAGAAGTGCCTGAGCCCACCTCCCTCTCTGAATGGGACTGCTGAGGTTCCTCCATGGAGCTTTGTTCCACACACATGTTTCAGTGGTAGGTTATTATCCTCTGCGGAGCAGTGCCTCCAGCCAGAGCAGCTCTGGTGACAGACGGATGCTACGAGGGGTGCTAGCCCGGGATGACTGGAGCCCCGCAGCTTGCTGAAGGGGGTCAGAGGAAATCCCAGAGAGAAGAAGTCAGGGTGAGAGATAACACATGGGCAAGACATCTCCGACCTGCAGGGAGGGCTGGGAGAGGAAATGGTCCATTAGCAGCTCTCAGTCTGGGAGAACCAAAGAGCCATTGTGCACTGGTCTCCGCATCCAGCTTTCTCAGCATGTTTCCACCTCCCTGGGGACAGTGCTCCAGCCTCTCACCTACTTCTTACGTCAGTGCATTTCCCAGCAGATTTCCCCATCTGTTTATCATCTCTGGTGGTGAAGGATCTCATGGGGAGCTCTGCCTGCTCTGCATCTGCTCCTGTGACAGGCTCCGCTCTGTCTGCGGGAGATGAATGAGCAGCCCTGGGGTGGGGAAGTCCTGGGAATAAATACTCTGGTCTGAGGGGGACCTTTCTATGCTGAGGGTGAAACCCTGCACCGCTGCTGTGGTAACCTAGGGAAGAATAGGAGCTCCCTGTCAAAGGAGCCAAGGGGGTCTTTGTCTTCATCCACAGAAAACAAATGGTATCTTCCTACATGTCTCATTTCATATGGCCTTTAAAGACACTGTCATTCCTTGGGTAATTAGTGGAGAAGAACATTATTCTGCCTTGCCTCAACCAAAGGTGATGACCATTTCCCAGCACACTTGCACATGGCAGAAGATGACTAACAGATCCTGGGCCAAACATACCCCACACCAAACTGGCTTTGAGGATTGGCTTAGCCCTGCATAACAAGGGGAATCAATTAGCAAGCAAGGGCAGAGAAGTGAAGACCACCAGAAGCCCAGCTCTTTGCCACACAGAAGCATGTGCCCCCAGACTCCTCAGAAAGGCTGCACAAACAAGATGTGTGTTGAAGGATATCCCACCAAGCAGCCAAATGGACCTCCAAGGCCTGAAAGGACACAGTTTCCCTTCCCTCCTGACAGTACTGTGGCCACCAGAGAGAAGCCCCTGACTTCTGAGGGTTTTGCAATGAAGCACTGTCAGGAAAAGTCCTGTCTGATGTCCCCAGTGCTCCCACAAGTTCTCTCTCTGCATTGGATGATGTAGAAGTTTTCCTTGTGAGATACAATTCTGCTGTTCTTGGTTATTTCACTGGCCTACGCTGCATCAAGTGCCTGAGCTTCCAGCCATCACAACATCCCAAATGAGCAGACTCCCTAAGACACAGGTAGGTCCTGGAAGGAACATTCCAAACCATTTCAGAGCAAAAATCCATGTGACTAGGGCAAGCCTATGAGGCACCTGCTGGCTGGTCACTCTCTCCTTGACTTGATACTTCAAGGGTATTTGCGAATTTCATCAAGGACTAATACCAAGTCCAGCAGAAAGATCTGAGGGTCTTGGTGGACACCAGGTTGACCATTAGCCAGCAGTGCATCATTACAGCAAAGAAGGCTGAAGCCCCTTGGGCTCCATTAGTCACAGCATTGACAGCAGGTCGAGGGAGAGGATTCTTCCCCTCTGCTCAGCCCCGATGACAGCATGCCTGGATATTGCGTCCGGGTTTCAGCCCCTAATACAAGAGAGACAGGGACACAAGGGAGCGAGTCCAGTGACCGGCCACCAAGATGGTCATGGCACTGGAGCACATGGTCTGGGAGGGGAGGCTGAGGGTCCAGGGTTGGAGAAGGGAGAGCTTTGGTGGGGATCTGATAATGACCTCCACTACTTACAAGGAAGATATGAGGATGATGAAGGCAGGCTCTACGCAGTGGCACATGAGAGGAGGACAACAGACATAAGCTGAAACAAGAGAGGTTCAGACTGGATGTGAGGAAACACATTCCTAGTATGAGGACAGTTCAGCACTGCTCCAGGATGCCAGAGAGGCTGTGCTGCCTCCTACCTCTGTGGTTCTCAAGACCTAACTGAGTAGCCTGGTCTGACCCCGGAGCTGGCCCTGCATAAGCAGGAGGTTGGGCTGGAGACCTCCTGCAGTTCCTTCCCACATGAGCTATCCTGTGATCCTACAGTGCCCAAAGGCACCCTGTGCCCAAGACACACAGTGCATCTGGGGCTGAGTCACTGCCAAACGCTGGCCTTCCTGTCTAGGAACAGGACTGGTGACTGATCCTTCTCCCTTGCTGTGAGACCTCCACCAAACCCGCAGCTACCAGATGGCTGAAAGCTGCCTCCCCCCAGCACTAGCAGAGACAGGGGGAGCAGGGAGCCTCCCAGCGCTCTCCCAGGCATCCCTAACCACAACATATTGTTCTGGGCATCGCACAATAACCCCAGACAGAGCGGGGCGTCATGGGGGGGTGGGATCCACAGTCATGTCCGGGATGCTGCGCATCACCCTTAGGAACAAAGCCTTGCGGGAGAGGGCAGGGGGCTGTGCCTGCCATCCCTCCCTGCCTAGTGCAGGCCGCAGGAGGGGCGAGGAGTGCAGCCCTCCTCCCTCTATCGCAGTCAGCATTTGATTATCCCAAACCAGCAGTTGTAAAAGTCCCTCACCCATCTGGTAACAATAATGAGCAGGGGAACAGCTTGTCCCTTGCCTGGCACCACGTCACTCATCAGGCGATGCGGACAGAAGAGCACGTCCCCATGCTCCTACTCTGAGTCTCTCCTCTGCCACTCTTGCTTGAAGACAAAATGAACCCAGCGATGGAAAATTGGAGGTCCACAAGCACTCCTGTTCCTGGGTCACATTTCTGTCACTCCATGACCTTAAGGCCTTAGCTCAACACAAATGCTATTATATATTGTGCATTAAAAATGGGCTACTCTTAGGTTTTGACTTTATTTAGGAAGTCTTCTTCTAGGAGAGGACAATATTGGGTTCCTGCTAAGGGCATCACTGAATAGCTGTTAATTAGTACTGGATGGGTGGACGGATGGATGGATGGATGGATATAGAATCACAGAATTATAGAACAGTTTGGGTTGGAAAGGACCTTAAGATCGTCCAGTTCCACACCCCTGCCATGAGCAGGGACACCTGACACCAGACCATGTTGCCCGAGGCTCTGTCCAACCTGCCCTTGAACACTGCCAGGGACAGAGCATTTACCACTTCTTTGGGCAACCCATTCCAGTGCCTCACCACCCTCTCAGTAAAGAATTTCTTCCTTAGATCCAATCTAAACTTCCCCTGTTTAAGTTTGAACCCGTTACCCCTTGTCCTGTCACTACAGTCCCTGATGAAGAGTCCATCCCCAGCATCCTTGTAGGCCCCCTTCAGATACTGGAAGGCTGCTATGAGGTCTCCACGCAGCCTTCTCTTCTCCAGGCTGAACAGCCCCAACTTTCTCAGCCTGTCTCCATACGGGAGGTGCTCCAGTCCCCTGATCATCCTCGTGGCCCTCCTCTGGACTTGTTCCAACAGTTCCATGTCCTTTTTATGTTGAGGACACCAGAACTGCACACAATACTCCAAGTGAGGTCTCACGAGAGCAGAGTAGAAGGGCTGCTGCTTGGGAGAAATGCATAGCCCAAGGCTTGAGACCAGTGAACTGAGACCAGTGCGACGCTGCAGGGCAGAGGCAATAGCCCGCTTCCCTAGGGGGGCCCCAGAAGTGCAAAGAGAAAGGGAGAGCTGAACATTTCTCTGTGTACTTTGGATGTATGGTTGTTTATTGTTATATCATCTGCTTTCCTGTTTCCCTTGCCTCTCTTCCTTTCAGTGAAGCACTGCTCTCTTAAGTCTCTTTGTTCACAAATGCGGAAGAATAGCTGGGAAGGGCAGTAGGGGAAGGAGAGCTGGAGCATGGCAGTGGGGGAAGGAGACCAGAGGCAGAATGGTGGGGAAAGGCTTGGAGGCCAGGATAGTTCCTTGATTGCCCAAGCAGGTTTGGCTAAATTTTCCCAGGTTTCTGGCCAGAAACTAGTGATGTGTTTGCAAGGACCCTTAGAAAGAAGTTTCTTAATTGCTCTCTTGCTGCTGCCAGAAAGATTGCATTTATTGTAGTATCACCCCTAGACAGGGCAGCATCTAGAGCTTTTAGAGCTGTGACCTGTCATTTCCAAGGACAACTTGCCCTATGGACACTTCAGAGCTTAAAGAGGAGGTTCACAAAGGTGAAATGGAAAGAACTGGGCTAAAAGCAGAAATGTGGTAGCTACGTGGCTAGCCCAGTACTACCTCTAAGCAGGCTTATCCCATAGGCATGGAACTGGGTATCCAACCATCATCCTGCTACCCAAACAGCAAGTGCCCTGCAGAGCTCAGGCTGAGATGAGCTCTGTTTGGCAAGCTCTTAGGTTGATTCAAGATGAACTGTTTAAGCCATGGTTGAAAGTGATTTGAGCTCAGGGAGTGGGACTTATCCGCTGTTCTCTCTCCTATACAGCCTGAGTTTACCTGCAGTGGCAAACAGACCAGAAACCACCACAGGAGAGGGTCTGAAAGCCGCCAAGGGAACAGAGGAGAACTGGCTAGTCTCTAGGAAGGACCTGGTAAGATGGGAGGGATGTGTTCTTCACGTGAGCTGGCCCGTGACCCAGGTGCTGCTTTACACATCAAGCCCTGAGAAGGGACATTACTCTCCAGCAATAATCTGCACTAAAGATGCTCTCTTCCAGAGTAATTTAGCACCAGCGCTAATTCTAAATTTCCTGGAGGAGGATTTGCACACAGTAGAAATGTGTGAAGGCAGGAGAGTGCCAGACTGCAGGGAGTTTCCTGATGGCTCTTCTTGCCTCCTAAACTGGTGCTTAATGCAAGGCTTGGGCTCCCTTGTGCTCGAGATCTTGCTGCCTGGGCCTTTGTCTCCATGGTAAGCTTATCATGGCATAACCAGCTCCTTATACAGCCCACCAAGTTACTCTAACCAACATTAAGTCTACAAATTAGTTTTTAAACTACGTCTGCTTATGCGATGATTAAATAGCCTGAAGTGATTTAAATCATCCAAACTTGGGCGAGGCTTTTAAATGGTTGTGCAGGACTGCAGGAGCTCACGGAAGATGTGACATCTCATTACCTCCAAGCCACTTTGCCCTGCTCCCCATGGTGCTGAGGACATCCCCATGGTGCTGAGGACATCCAGCCACCGCTTGGACCCTGGGCAGCTGCCTACAGCCACAGGAGGCTGCTATATGCACGCTTCCCACCGCCGCCTGCTCTGGGGGAAAGGCTGCCTCAGCACTCAGATGATGGGGCTGGGAACACCCAGCACTGCCAGGGCTGAGGTTGCACAAATCCCGGTGATTCAGAGACCTGGCATGTTCCCAGGCTCTGTCACCTACGTATGCTGAGAGTGATACGTTGCTAATTTCCCCATTGGCTCTCTCTGTATCACCCATGACTTCACGTCATGGCCTCATGTCCCCATGAACCCTCCCTTGTGTCGTCTGCTGAGCCCTCCCAAACCAGGGGCTCCTCCATACCCATCACCATCCGCATGGATGCAGGGGAGGTTGTTTTTCTTCCTCACCCGCTACTGTGTTGTGATCAGATACCCAGGAGAGCCTGTGAAAGGTTCTGGGTTCTCATTCCTGGGTGGCAGTAGCCCACGTGGAGGGAGTCCTTGCCCCTCTTCAAGCACACTAAGTCTTACATGTGCTTGTATTTCCTGCTTAGGTGTTATTTTAAACTCTTTGCATCTCTTTGCTATCACCCTTAATGATCACCCTTGGTAAGTCTGTACCCTGTGCAACACACATCAAATATGATGTATCGTGCAGGGACAGAAGAGCCCTTGTGGGTTACTTCTCACCCTGATCATCCTCCACCCATGAGCACCGTTACCTGGTGACTGTATCCTCCTTGACACAGACATGTGCATAGCCCTGTGCACCCTCAGCCCCAGGACAACAGAGCAGTGGCGTGCCACTTACATCAGGGGAGTGGAGGAGACCGTAAGTTGTGACTAAGATCACTCAGCAATGAGATCTGCTCTCATGGGGGCAGCTGGGGCGTCTGAGCAAGGTCACTTGGGAAGTGACATTCTCTTGAGATCCCAAATACAGCCCCAAGGCTGCACATCTGTCTTTGAGCTCTTGCTCAAGCAAAAAAGTGCTGTGCTGAGCGGAATGAAGCCTGCTGAGTTAGAGATGGTGGGAGTTAGTTTCTGGTTCATCTCTGTACTGGGAGGGTTTAGGCTGGATTAAGCAGTGGCTACCCATGTCACTATGAAGGCCCTTCGTCCTTCTGCAGGCGATACTAAGCATAATGCTAGCAGCATCTTGAATGCCAGGTAGTCAGACACAACAGGGATCTTGCATCCACAGCTGACATGGATCACAGATTTGCAAGGGGGGTTGTTGGGTGTCTTTTTCTGATGTTGAATGTACAAGAGTGCACAACACTCCCAGGAAAGCAGCTGGCTTTGGGAAACTCCTACTGAGTTTTGCAGTGGTCTCCCAAAGCTCTGCAAACCAACCCATCACCCGCGCCACTTCCCCATCCCATTCAGGTTGGGCTTAAAGGAGCAAGACAACATGCTGTCTTCTACTTAATGTGTAGCTCTTGGCTTTGCTGCTAACTCTCTGATCATAGATATGACACATAATTTGCTGCTTGGATTTCTCCAATGTAAGCTTAGGGACACTGCAAGACTTTCAGATACATGCATAAAAATGATCTTCATCATTTTCATTTCCAACTTCATGACCATCAAGATGCTCCAGCTAAGAGCAAAGGCTTAGCTTTGTGAAGCACCTTTCAAGTGTCAGCTCCAGAGCACTAGCATCCAAGGAGAAGGAGGAAGTATATGAAGTGCCCAGAGTCATAGTGGTTTTGGTGAGGTTGAGATGGGACTCCAGGCTTCAAAACCTGGGCCTTGCCCCCAAGCTGAACTGAAGGACCTCTTGCAAAACGAGACTTCGTATAATTAAAGGGATAACCCTCCCCCAAGAGAAGCATTAACTTTACATCAGTTCATTATTTTTCCTCTGAAAGGTGCAGATGTGACTGCTGGGCTTGCTCCACCTGCACTGAACTTGGCATGCATTCAAATGGAGATAAACTGTTCTGCTTTACAGCACTTGCGTTGCTGTAACTGCTCTGGGGGCAGAAAGGAAATGTCTTTACGAGCCACCAACCTGGAAAGGATTTTCTGTGCCAGCCCCATGTGCCCTTCTCCCTTTTGTCACCAGGGGTGAAGGTGCAGTGTCAGCTGTGCTGCGTGTGCAGCCTCATCTCCCTACCTTACCTGCTGGTTATCTCATAGCTGTTACCCGGGGCACTGGGTTAAAGTGGTGTTTATGCATTCACTCTTGCCTTCTCTTTTCTTCTCTGTGAAAACAGCTCTCCAGATGTGCACTGGCCTTTTCCAGAAAAGAGAGAAGCTCAGGAACAGTGGTGACCAAACCTGGATCAAACAGCACCACATTTCCTTTCCCCACTGCCACCCCCAGCTCCTTGCCCATGGGCTACCTAGGCAGAACATCCATCAGTTATAACACACCTTATCTCCTTCAAGATGCTTCTCAGCCAGTAGAATCAATATGACTTGCTGCTGGCAAAAGAAATTAAGGTAGGGACTAGAGTCTTTATGGGGAGACCCAGGCTCATCGTAGCTCTGTATTGGAGAGTATGATTTTGTTTTCTCACAGTGTAAGGTGAGAAAAGCTCATTTAATAAGGAGATGGCAAGTAGTACACTCTGTCCCAGTCTGGACAAATGGCCACGGGGGAGCTGCTCTGTCTGCTGATCTGGAGGATGTTCTCATGCTCTTTTTCGGTTGCCATTTCACACTGGAAGACCAATGTTTTCTCATCTCTCCTCAACAACCCAAAAGACCTTCCTGCAGACAACCCTATTTGCAGGGGATCTTGCTAGAAACCATTGTGTTTATACATGTGTGTGTATATATGTCTCTATACATTCCTGCTGGGACCATCTGCTCTTGGTAGACATTTCCCTTCCCGGTTTCCTGGAGATCATAAGGAGGGTCAGAAGGGTGAGAACTCCCACCCAAACTATCCTTTCCCTCACTCACGGAAGTCTATGGGCTGTGTTGATTTAACTTCCCAATTTACATTAATGCAAGTGATAATTGTAGTTTCTGTATGAATCGGAGCTGCACATTTTCCCATACAGTGGCTGCTTTCCCATAACAGCAACAGAACATAGAAATGTTCTGTTTCTACAGGATATGTGGAAGCAATGGTCCATGTACAGAGAATGAGAAAGTCCAAAAGTAAATTACATCTGCCCTATTGGCCTGGCTTCTTCTATTCCAAATAAGAGGTGAGAAATTGCTTCCCAGAATGCTTCTGGTTTCTAAAAACTTAAGCAAGTGATGGTGCTGTAGCAAGTTCTTTAACATCTCCCCCAAAACTTCTTTCTGTGAAACAATTCCTCCCATCTCATGAACATGCTTTAAACAGCCTCAGATGATGAAGCAGGACCACTGGGTTTTCCTTGTGAGAGAGAAGGGCTTGCCATTGAAGAGACAACGGTATCTGCTGCAAACCAGGTTGGTGGATGTTCCTCCATCACTCATTCAGACTCCTGCCACCATCTTAGCGAAAACCAAGCAGCCTCTGGTCAACACAAGCAGCAAGGTTCACCAACTCTGATTAAAAAGACCCTCCTTCTTGTTCCTTTTAACAGTTCACTGACCCGGCTGATCCCTGAGGCCTGTGTGTGCATTACTCATGGGGTGGCACAAGGAGGGGGAAAAAGGAACCAAATGCAAGGAGGCGAGGAGGAACTTCTTGAGCTGCTGTTGCCAGCAAAAATGCAACATGAAACTCCAGCCTCAGTCATTTGCTTCCCTATTTTCCTTTCAAAGAGTGAGAAAAGTGGAGATGCAGCAAGCTGGATGTTAATAAGCAATTTATGTCACAGCCAGTATGAACCAGTCTAGGTAGCGTGACTGGTGTTTGTCATTACAAGAGCTGTGACGGGGGGGAGTGAAGGGAGATTTACAGATCAGCCCACACATTTTGGGATAATCTGTGACTGCCTTTAGGTTCTGTATAAATAATAATAATTGAAAGCGGATGTAGCTAATTGGAATCCATGCCACAGCAGTAACGTGATCCATCTTATTGCCAGTCCCCTGAGTCACTCCATCCTCCAGATGATTACTCTTCTGCTTTTCCCTAATACAATCTGAACACTGCCTTTCACATTGCTAGTGGATCCGCTGTGCGTTGGTGCTGCCGGAGCATTTCAAACCCTCTTCTAGCCTGGACACAACCATCCTGGTTACCTCCGCACCAATGGAGCAAGATTTGCCCTATGTTTAATCAGGAAGCTGTAAGTTTTCCATCTTAAAATCCCCTTCAGCATCCCAAAATCTGGTGTTACCTGTTTTGCTATCGCCTATTATTTGCTCTATTTATTTTGAATTCAAAACAGCAATGGGCATCCCTGGTTTCCTTCTGGGCAACCTCACTTGGTCTTGCTTTGCATCATGATCTCTATTTGGGATGAGGCTCTCCTTCCCTGACCTCTTGGGAAGAGCATGTTGTTCCCAGGTTTGATGGCCCCAGGGGAAGGCAAAGCTCGAAGCAGGGCTCTGCAGCACTAGAAAACAGCCAGCTGTGGAGGAAGGTCCTCTCCCTCTACACATGACACGGTCTGTCTTATCACCCCCTGGGAACAGCAGTCCTGCCACTGCAACCCCAGCTCTGGGAGGAAAGCTCTTCCCCAGGCTCATTCCCAGGCTCCAGAGGGTTGTTGCTCCCTTCCAGGATTAGATATGGGGAAAACACAGAGAGAAAAAGTCCACCTTGGCTAGGAGAGGAGCCTTCTAGCTTGATTCAAACCTCCCTCAAACCAGGAGGAGGCTTCTTGTGAGCTCCAGATAGGTTTGGATGAAACCCAGACTCCTGCAGAGCAAGAACATCATTTTTTCTTCCTCTTTTTACTTTTTTTTTGGGGGGGGTGTATGGGGGAGACTTTCTGTCATTCATGGGGGTTCTGTGCTGCTCACTTTGGTGTGACACTGAAATCCTGCCTTACTTCATCTGCCTTTAGGATGCCTCCAGAAGGTCACTGTTTGCCAAAAGGATTTCTGCAGCTTCTGGAAATAAGGCATTTGAATGTTTTCCTCCATAGGCAACCAGCAATGCAGAGTCATCTAATGCCTTGATTTGGTGCCCTCATAAACCTTCAAGGCCCTGATCAGCCTTACTCTGGGCTTTGCCCACCCCTGGCTGGGTCTCCTGATTGGAACTTGGAGCCACCCTGAAGCCTCATCTCTGTTCCTGTCTCCTGGAAGGACCTTGGACTTTCATCGGAGCCCTTCCAGTCCTGTCTCTGGCCCCATCTCCTGCTCCTCTTGGCTCCCTGGATAGACCTGGATCTGTTTCCATCACCTGCCATGGCCATCAACAGACGTTGTGACCAGCACCTCGCTCTGCCCACCCTGTTCAGGTACTGCAGGATGGTCCATGAGGGCACTGTCTCTGCTGTAACCACCCTCACATTTCCAGGTAAGCCTCACTCATGCAAGGATGTGTTTGCTCCCTGACACTTCCCTCAATCACAGGGAATGGGCTACATGTTCACAAAATCATCGAATGGTTTGGGTTGGAAGGAACCTTAAAGATCATCCACTTCCAACCCCCGACACAGGCAGGGACACCTTTCCACTAGACCAGGTTGCTCAAAACCCCATCCAACCTGGCCCTGAACACTGCCAGGAATGGGGCAGCCACAGCTTCTCTGGGCAACCTGTGCCAGTGTTTCATGACGCTTGTCATGAGAAATTTCTTCCTTATATCTGGTCTGATGTTGGAGAACAAAGGAAAAAAAAATAACATCACAACCCAAAATGTGATGGTGTTGAACACTCACCACCCTGCCGTTTCCACATGCTCGCATCACCC
The DNA here is from genome assembly GCF_963264785.1 of Psittacula echo. Lineage (NCBI taxonomy): Eukaryota > Metazoa > Chordata > Aves > Psittaciformes > Psittacidae > Psittacula > Psittacula echo. The sequence goes on from NC_137738.1 coordinate 103,079,488, forward strand.
AAGCAAAACTTTGACAAGGAAAAGAAACTGTGCCTATCCCATTTATAGAGAGGATGGTGGACGGAGATGCTAAAGCAACACACAGCAGAGCTGGAGCAAGCGCATTTCCTACACAGCACTTCCATCCCTTAGGTCCCTGGTGGGTGAGAGATGGTCATCCTTCTGTAGAAGTCCAGGCAGTGAAGGCAATGACACTGCATAGGGTCCTACTTTTACCAAGAGAAAGTAGGGATGGGACAAGGGGAAATGGCTCTAAACTGAAAGAGGGGAGATTTAGATTGGATACTAGGAACAAGTTCTTCCCTGTGAGGGTGGTGAGGCCCTGGCACAGATTGCCCAGAGAAGCTGTGGCTGCCCCATCCCTGGCAGTGTTCAAGGCCAGGTTGGACGGGGCTTGGAGCAACCTGCTCTAGTGGAAGGTGTCCCTTGCCCATGGCAGGAGGCTGGAACTGGATGAGCTGTAAGGTCCAACCCAAACCATTTTGTGATTCCACGATTTTCCATACCCTCAATGTATGGATGCTTGGCACAGGGATAGATTTCGCCTGGCAGAGCAGTGCTATCGCTCCAGTGGAGCGCTGTGTACATGGCCCCGAGCCCCGCGGGACGGCGGGTCACCGGGGTGAACCAGCTGGGGAGCCGCGGCGCGAAGCAGCGCTGAGTTAATACCTCCGGCAGAGCCGGGCGCGGTGTTCCGCCGGCGCGGACCGCCGCGCAGGACGCATGGAGAAAGGGGAGGACGAGGCTCCGCACCGCATGGCGGCGCCTGCAAGCAGCGCGCGGCTCTTCCGCGGCCGCGGATGGAACACGGTGGGGTGGGGCGGGGCGGGGCGGGGGGCGCCCTTGTGCGCGCTCCTGCGCGGGCGGGTGACGCCACAAAGCGCCCCGCCCCGCCGCGCCGCCCCACGTGCGCGCCGCCCCGCCGCGGCAGTGCGCAGCCGGCGGCCCCGCAGGCAGGTGGGAGCGCGGCGGGCGGCAGGGCCCCCGCCCCGGCCGGCCCCCGCCCCGGCCCCGCCATGGGCGCCAGCCCGCGCCGGCCGCCGCTGGCACCGCGACCCGCCGCCTGAGGCAGCCCCGCGGCGCGGCGGATCCGGCCCCGGCCGCCACCATGGGGGCCGCCGCGGCGTGCCCGAGCGCCGCCGTGTTCGCCGGCTTCCTCACGGTGAGTGGAGCGGGGGTGCCGTGCCCCTCCGTCCCTGCGCGCTCCGCGAGTGCAGAGGTGCCGCCGGCGCAAGATCCGCGTATCCGCGGGGTGGGGACGTGCTGCAGTGCGGGACTGCCGCCCGCCCTTCTGCTCGAGAGAGTGTGTGGGGAGTACTGCCTGGCTGGGGGGGGGGCAGGTGGGCAGGGGTGTGTTTTGGGGGTATGCAGGTATTTGGATGTCACCGTCTCTCATTCAGGGGCCCGTACGGTGTGGGTGCTCCCCTGTGCTATCTCTGGGGGATGCTGCCATCCCCAGCCCTGCGGCGAGCACTGGCTGGGTGCGACATCCGCTGCTCCATCCTCGCCGTCCCCTGCAGCATCCTTCCCGCAGCCTTCACCCAGGGCTGCGCCCCACCTTGAAGTCTGAGCAGCTCCGTGTTTTGCCCCCGTGTCCCGCTCCCACTGTTTGGCGCTGGGCTGGGATCCATCCATCCATCCCCTCCTAGCTGCTTTTCTCCACCTTTTGGACAGGCAACAGAATTCACAGCTGCAAACTGCAGGCGTTTGTCCTCACTTAACATAAGAATATTTTCCGGCAGGTTCGCCTCCAGGTTTACCTGCCCGGGTAGGGCCCTTCCCAGTCAAGCGTTTTATGGCTATGTCCTGTTTCTTTGGGAAGAGATGGTAATTCAGTGTGTCAGGCACACGCCGCAGCTGCTGTGGCTGGGTTGTGTAACCGGGGAGTGCACTTGCTCTTGAACTCAAGGTGGATCTTAGCAAGCTGGTGCTGGCTTGACAGGAATCTGTGTAAACAGAAAATAATCTAAAGCTGCGAGAGCATTAGGTGGGAAACAGCCTCCTTGCTTTGAAGGCAAAGGGTTCAGTCGTGGAGCAGCCAGGGTCCGTGCACCATGCTGGCTGGGTGCTCCTGACTGCTGGTTTCCTGCTGGGAGAGGCGAGTGCTGCTGTGTGTCTGGAAGATGAGATGCTGATGGGGACCTTGAGATATAGAGCTCCGGCTGGAGTCCTGGAGGTCAGTCGGGAATGGCTGGTATGGAGGGAAGGGTGGGAGAGTAGCGGGGGAAGTGTGACACAACGGTGTAGGGAAATACAACGGCAATTTTGCAGAATGAATCTGAGACTGAGCAGGCAAGCACAAATGTTGTTTGTGCATGGGTGTACTCAAACCTCTGTGTGTGCTGATGGGATGAGCAAGCGGGCTGTAAGGCAAAACTCCCGTTCGCTCGTGAGCTGGCAGGATGCTCCCATAGCCACCAGTCAGGGGTTTCTTCATCCAGCATCTTCATCTTCAGGATTTTGGGCAATCTCCGTTGTCCTTAGAAGGAATTAATGTCTTTCCAGCCTGATGGAAGTGTTTAAATCAGTAGTTGGTGGGTCTCGTACTGGTGCAGCAAACCTGAATCCGCTTGGCCGCTTGTTTTTTGAGCAATAGCAGCTCAGCAGAGATTGCATAAGTCTGGTGTTGGTCATGGTTTCCCTCACTTGGTGAACGCTTCAGGCTCCCGCTAGCTGCTGTAAGGTAGTTTTCACCATTTCTCTCCATGCCCTTGCCTCAAACTAGTGCGGTGTCACCTTGCTTTGACTGGGGGCTTTTGGGAGCCTGAGGGATTTCATCAGCTTGGAGCACAGCTGTGGCTGCCAGGGGTGCTTTTGAGCCTTGGTCTGCACTGGCTGCAGGGAATAGCTGCTGGGTTTTCCTTCATGGGGACCAGATGTGCTGCTGGTGCTGCTGTTTTGGCAAGTTTGGCTGCTTGAGTTTCGAGATGTAGTAAAGGGACTGCTGAGCAGGGTAAGCCCTGGACTTTTGGTTTCATAAACCCCAAACCAGCTGAAATCGCTGGTTTGCATTGCAAGAAGTAGAAACTTGCTTTGCTCTTCAATACTCTCCTCACGGGCAACTTTTTTGGAGTAACTTGATCCTTTCTACAGTGAGCAAGGCAGGAGGTGGGCTGCTTCTGCCTGCAAAGTTACCATAAAACTTCCAGAACAGTTCATTTGTCTTTCTAGGTTTGGTTTTCAGTTTTTGTCTCTTCTCTTAATGTCACAAGTGACTTCCTGGTGCTGATTAGCAGGGGGTGCAGGCAACCTTCAGGAAGGGTGGCAGGCTGTGCAGCCTATACCTGACCTGTGCCAAGGCATTCCCATGGAGCCTGCTGCCATTTCTACCAAAATCTGCTGGGTTTGCTTGGAAATGGTTCCTAGAGCATCAATTTAGCACTCTTGGTGCTTCTCCTGCTCTTCTCTGCCGGGGGTGCCCTGTGTTTAGCTGCTCGGGTTTCTTTCTTTTCTCTTTCTTTCTTTCTTTTATTTTTCAGGTTTATGGCTGCCTCTCTGCAGGGCTGGCAGCAGGGTGGCACTGTACACAACCCAAATCTATGACTGTCTCGAGGTGTCACCCTGTTTCAAGACACAGATATCTGTTGATCCACTAACTTTCTGCTGGTGTTTTGACTCACTAAGCAGGTTCGGGTCTCAAATGAGCTGTTGCATTCCCAGCCACATCCCCCATTTGTGTGCCCAGGAAGCTTGTAGCCCCCTAAAAGCTATTTACTGTGTGAATTGCCCACTGGGTCTCTCCTGCAGCATGCAGTTATTTAAGAGGGTAATGGAGGCATGGTGTAGATGTGACCATTGAGATAGGGTCATCAAGCTGGATGATGGCAAGGTGGGTCATGCCCACATCTGCTGTGGGGTGCTGCTGGCTTGAGAGTTTGTTTGCAGTGTTTGAACATGAAGATGCCCTTGTTTGAGCCATTTCCCTGACCGAGCCTGATCTGCTTTCCTCGTGCCATAAAACGTCCATGTGTTGGAATAGGTTGAAATGGGTGGGAAGTGTCTTTGCCAGTGTGGTGCAGGGTGTTGGTGCTGAGTTGGGAATGCTTTTTGGGATCATAACAGTCCTGTCCCACTTAATCTTTTTGGCTTCAGTGTTGAGACGTGCTCCTGCATTGGGCACAGACAGCAGCACCGAAACTGCTTGAAACCAAATCTGCTTATTAGTGTTGTCTTGCACCCATTCTTTTTTTCTGTGTTTTTTCTTGTTACTCTATACACTTTATTTAGTATTGGAGTAATGAACTGAAATGCAGTGGCTGAGCAGAGCTTGCTTCATTGCTTTGCTGCTTTCACTACTGAAGCTGGGTGTATCAACCAGAAGGGTTTAGTTTTGCATACGGCTGGATAGTCCTGAGGATGAGGGACCAAACCAGCAGACACCCCTTTTTGTTACAGACATCCTCCTGCTCCTGGCCCCTTCTTTGACAGATCTGAGGGGGGCCAGCCATGAAACCTGAGCAGCTGGGGTATTTTTTAAAGGACTAGAAGTGCCGAACTGAATAAATAATAGATGCTCAGCGTTGCTTAGCCTCCCCTTGTGGGGACTTGCTGCTGTCCCTAAGCTTGCAAGCTTGTCCCTTCAGCCTGCAGCTGAAGAACTGGAGATGTGTGAAAGTTTCATTGCTGCTTTGCTTGAGATCAGGTTAAAAAAACCCAACAACCCAAAAGCGAACAAAACCAAACCTGGTGCAGGTTTGTACAGTACTGGTACAGTAGTGCACGTCCCACTGGCTTTAGTTACCCAGATGAGTGATGGCATGATGGTGAAGATGAAAAGGGAGAACAGGGGGGACTTGAGGCACATGCAAGGTTGTCTGTGGGTTTCCTGAGGTCTGGCTTAATGCAGAGGGAGAAATCAGGATCTTAGACAGCAGCATGCAGGTCATCCCCAGCAAGGCAGGAGAGCTGCTGTGTGTCCTCCCTCTCCAAACACCCTGTCTGCTTGGCACTGTCTTGGGGACAAGGATGAGTGACACAGGTAACCCCCCATACAACCTCCAGCGGCTGCATCCTGCTGAATCTGGTTTGCTAATGCAGGGTTGTGTCATGAAGATTATGGGGGGGGGCAGGGGCAGCGGGCAGGTTTCCTCAGAGCCGTCTAAGCGCTTTGTTAAATAGTGTCTTAGGGGAGGGGAGAAATAAAATACCTCCTGTAAGCCTTTGGTGCCTGCCAGGGCAGCCCTGCTTCGTAATTTGACGTGCTGTAATTAGCCTGGCCGCGGCAGGATCCCCATCAGCTCCTGCGGGCTTGCCTGCTTCTGCCTGCTCTGTAATTGCTGCCGCTTCGGGAGAAAAGCAAATAAAACACTGAAACTCAAGGTGTTTTGTGCAAATCCCGAGCTGTAACTTATTGAGCAGGTGAAACAGCAATGTGCTGTGTGTTTCCAGGAAGCAGCAGACTGCACCAGAAATGCCGCGGCGAGGCTTGCGGCTGTGCTGCGATGTGTCTTCTGCAGAGTCATGTTGTTGGGAGCCTTCTTTTGCCTTTTTTTTTTTTCTTCTGAATTTATTTTTGTTGGCTGGTGGCCCAGAATAGGTAGCAGAGCAAGAGGCGAAGGCTTGTGTAACACAGCCAAGCGATTTATGTGCCTGGCTATGCAGTTGGAAAGTGTTGGGGTCTGTGGTCTTTTTACCTTCAGTGTAGAAAGCAGCTTTGGAAATTCAAGGTAACGTTGGCTCATTCCTCTCTCCCTCTTCTAACTCAGCCTGCTGATGTTTGGAAATGTGCTTTCTATTGATGCCTGCTGTGTGAGGTTGTCAGCCTTTCTTTCGAAATGCCTTTTGTTCTTAGTATCTTATCTCTGCTGGTGTAACTGACATTAAATCTGTTAAATCTGTGGACAAGAAGTCTTTGGCAGGAAGCAGAGGTCTGACTTGGAAGATGGAGTTTCTCTTAGGGATAGAGCAGCGTCGATGCAGAGGAATTGAGGGAATAAAGCCTTGGAAATGTGAATAGGTGGAGATAAACAGATTTGTAGCCATCAGGTAGCCAAGCCCAGCTGGGTGCTGTTTAGTGTCTAAAAACTGGAGACCTTATCTGATGCAGTGAGGAACTGAGCTCCACAAAGAGCTTAAAAATAGCATCAGGTTTCTCTCCTGTTGGTAATGCATCTGATTTAAAGTGGGTTCAGATGTAGTTGGAGACTCAAAGCAGAGCATCTCACCAAACCTTACACAGGGTCTTAAAACTCATGGAAAGGCAGAGGTGCTGAGAAATAGCCCGGTAGTAGCTGCTAGCCTGGATTTTATCACTGTTCGTGTTATTTATTAAAGGTAACTATTTGGACAAGTGCAGATTAACAGATGCAGAGGAGGGAAGTTTTACAGGTCAGAGCTGCCACGGGCATGTGTTTTTGGTGTTCTTGGCAAGCGCCTGGCTTGTGCTGGAGAACCTCAGCCTTGAAATGCAAAGCTGGTCTGAATTCTCCTGAGGTGGCAGGTAGCACGTACCGCTGAAACACAATTAGCGATGTTTACCACCCTGTCAGGGTTGCAGTGTAAATGGTGCTTAGTGTCACTTAGAACCATGGTGTCAGATTTAAGGGATTATAATTGTAGCTGGTGATGTGTTTGGAGAGCGTGGTGCTACCTCTACTGGTTCTCTTCCACTCTGACCCTGCTGAGGTTGCTTCCCTGGGTGTAGTAACACTTCCAAGGTCCCAAGGCTCTGGGACATCCCCTGTGACCCTGCACGGGATTGCTGGCAGAGAGGGCTCCCATCTCATGCTGTTGCTGACTAATATCTCCTGTCTGTCTTCCAGCTGCTCATGCTCCTTGGCACCGCTGATGGTCAGTTGAAGCTGACCTCCGAGCAGAATGCCATCAGCCTTTCCCCTGGCAAGTACCGCCACCTTGACCGTGCCACCAGTCAAGAGCTGATCTGTGATAAATGTCCTGCAGGAACCTATGTGTCTAAACACTGTACAAAGAGTACCTTAAGAGAGTGCAGCCCTTGTCCAGATGGGACCTTTACTAAGCATGAGAACGGCATAGAGCGGTGCCACCCTTGTAGAAAGCCCTGTGAACTGCCGATGATTGAGAAAACTCATTGTACTGCCTTGACTGACCGCGAGTGCACTTGCCTGTCTGGTACGTTTCAGACGAACGATACCTGCGTCCCTTACACGGTGTGCCCGGTCGGCTGGGGCGTCCGTAAGAAAGGAACCGAGACGGAAGACGTTAGGTGCAAGCCGTGCCCTCGTGGTACCTTTTCTGATGTGCCTTCTAGTGTGATGAAGTGCAAAACATACACTGACTGCTTTGGGAAAAACATGGTGGTCATCAAGCCAGGGACAAAGGAGAGTGACAATGTCTGTGGTTCTCCAGCGTCTCTCCCGAACACGTCTTTGACTTCGTCCAGCACCGAAGTGGGTGAAGAGCCCTATGAAGCTCCACCCACTGCTCAGCTTCCCAAAGGTAATGTCCACCACTGAAACACAGATGTGGTTTTGGTTGTGGTATTGCGTTTCCGCCTCGGTCATGGTTGGTTTTAGGCTGTTAAAGGGCAACCTGGTTTAAATTGTGGGTGATGCTTTTGCTTCTTGGCCAGAAGGCAGCTCCAGAGTGCATGAGATTGCCCTCGCTTGTGTTAAACTACATTCAATAACATTTTCACTGGGACTGTAGTAATGATTGAACTTCTGGCCATCCTACTGTTTGAACTGAAAGGACATTACATTCCCAGCCTCATTTCCTGTCTCTGTGTTGTGCTGGCTCAAGTCTCTGTCCATTTGTGGCAAACGTGAGGTGGGATGCAGCAGGAAAACCCATAGGGGAGAGGAGCTTTGTTCTACCGGGCTCCTTCTCTGATGAATTCACTGCTTTCATGCCCATGCTTCCCTTGCTTCATTTCCCCTGTGTATTGGCGTGAATGGGAACCATTGCTAAATGAGCTGCCCAGGAGCCTAGCCTGTCCTATAACATTTTTTCTTCAGAATCTCTAAGATTTCCATTAGTTATCACTGGTGGGGAGGCCCAGGTTAAATTCCCTATTCTCTTGCTTATTTGGAAATGGTACATCATGATAGTCTTTACTGAGATGTGGCTAGTTGCGTTGGTGCTGTAGGACCCCATTTGAGGCAGTGCTCAGCATTCCCTGGGAAGGAGTTCCTTACAGTGTCTTGGATAGGGCATTCTAATTGAAAAAAATGCAACTTTTGATGGTCTGAATGCCTGAGTTGGTAAATACAATAGGGAAGTGTTGACAGTGGTAGACTTCCAGTGACTTTTCCTTGTTAGGTTTCAAAGCTTGATAGTATATTGGTGTGTCATTGGGAAAGGCCAGGAGGTGTTCCCTGAATGTTGAAGTCAACTGTAGACAATTAGGGAAAAGTTAAAGCATTTTCGCTGTTCACATCCTTGTCAGAATGTTTTGGATAACCGGCTCAGAGGCACAGTCTGGTTAGTGGTTACAGCCGCTCTGGCTCAGATGGGATGAGACGTGATCTTCAATTTCCAAAGTAAGCTCTAGTTTTTTGCCACAGCAGCCCTTCCTTTTCTCACCCTGCTTCTATCTGGCTGGGACCTGAGAGCTGTTGGTTGATAAGAAAACTCAGTAAAGATGGAAAGTAGCTCTTCGGAGGAAGTTTGGTGTCTTCTGTTGCTACAGAAACCTGTTTTGTAGTTGATGGCATCCACAGCTGCTTGCAGTGCTGATAAAGAAGCTAGTGCTTCCTTAATAAAACCCAGTAGAAGGATACTAGGCCTCCAAACTGTCCTGTATTTTTAGCCCCCAAAAAACCAAATTCCACAACAGGAGTAAAACTAATGTCTGTAAACCTAAGAAAGAAAAAACTCCCTCAGAAATACTGAATGTGGGACAAACACAGATTGACAACATGCCTTTAAGAACTCATTTTTTTAATTAGCTGCCACTAGTCTTAACCAGCAAGGGTCAATTTTACCTTGAACCTATCTCTGTAACCATACCCATCTGTTCCCAGAGTCAAACCTCAATTTCACCTCTTCCCTTTCTCGCTGTCTGGCGTTGGGTTTCTGTCTGCTGGCCAAGCAGATGCTCAGGCAGGTCTTAGACTGTGATGTGATGCCGTATCGCATCTCCGGTGCTGTGGCACTGAACTCTCTTCTCTTTTCACAGGTCTGAACTCTTCAGTTCCTGGTTTTGTCCCCTCTCCAGTGCCACACATGTCCAGCGGCATGGCGGCCAGCTACTACAATGAAACCTCAGCCAACGAGACAGATAGCGCTGGTGGGACCCTTGCTGGCTCTGGTGCCACCAGCCAGGCACAGAGCTACCGGCACAAGCAGACCAGCCAAGGGTTGGAGAAGCAGCCATCATTAGAGATGGTGGGGGGTGAGAAGTCCAGTGTCCCATACAGACCCCCCCGGCGAGGTCCACCGAATGTCCACCAGCACTTTGACATCAACGAACACTTGCCATGGATGATCGTCCTCTTCTTGCTGCTGGTCCTGGTGGTTATCGTTGTCTGCAGCGTAAGAAAGAGCTCACGGACTCTGAAGAAGGGGCCCAGGCAAGATCCCAGTGCCATTGTGGAAAAAGCTATTATGAAGAAGTCCACCACCCCGACGCAGAACAGAGAGAAGTGGATCTATTACTGCAATGGGCATGGTGAGCAGTAGTGACTGGGGGCCACGGGGGGCTGTGTCCTCTTCAGTGTCCTGTGCGGTGCTTTAGAGGGGCTGACTTCACATCCAGTGACCTGTCTTTTCTAACTTGCTGGGTCTTGTTGCAAGGACAAAGCCCATATACTGGTTCCTTTGTTTCTTCATCTTGGCTTCTCCACCTTCCTGTTCCCATGGTGTGTGTCTGCTCCTGAAGGAAGGGTTAATGGAGGCGATGATACCTACTCACTCCAGCTCCTCTCCTTCTTCCCACCATCTTTGGTAGAAAGGATGTTGAATGAAGGCTCATTTTCCTTCCCCTCTATACCTCTTTCCATTTTTCTTGTTTAGCATACTCCTTATTTTCTTGGTGACTCAGGCATGGATCTGGTTGCCTTTTGTGTCTTCCCTTTTCCCTCACCCCATCTGTTTCTGGGAGGCTGAGTCATCCTGTGCCTCTTGGCAGTGCCTGAGTTTCAGGTTCTTAGCCCTAAATCCTGACTGCTGGCCTGTGTCCCCAGCCCTTTGCCCATGCTGGAAGGTTGTTCTTAAAGGTTCTGTCACAGCTCCATGAGTGCTGTGAAGCCTTCCTGGAAGCTCTGCTTTGTGATGCTTTCTCTTCTTTTGGTGGATGACTTGCTGTCAGCTTTTGATGAGGTTTAAAGATGACCGGTTGTGGTCATTATATTGAAATTTGTAAAAATCAATGGTGGCATGTACATGAACACCAAGGAGCTGTGATCTCCCTAGTAGGATGCATGGTTCTTCCTCACAAAGCTATAGAGGCAGTTTTGCCCCCCCCCCCCTTATCCTGTGTAGACAGCACTGATGAGTCTGTACTTTAGGTTGAGGTTGCTCAACCTTAAACATCCGTTCACAGTTAACCTTTAGAAAAGCACATTTAACAAGGGGGAAGCAAATAAAGAACGGATTGAAAAAAAAGATTGGAAGATTTACAAGATAAGTCTTTGAAAGTCATCCTTGAGTGCTTAAGTACAAAGCAAAGGAGGCTTTGAGTAGGGACGTCTTATGTCATGTACTCTCTTCTCCTTCCTGTTGATTAATAGACGTGCCCTTTGTTTGCCTTCATTAGTGCATTTATGGAACCAGTAAGATCTTGTTGGAATTAGCTTTTTGACTTTTCCTGTGTTTGTGCAACTTGCCAATTTCCTTTTAAATCTTTTGAATTCTTGAGGTGAGGTTTCTTGAGGTTTTTTCCATTTGTGGTAATTTTTTCCAATAACACTTGCACCCTATTGTCTCTAAAATCTGTGGTACCCAAAGCATGGTCCATGAGGCTATGGTGAGTGATCTTCAGTGGAGTTTTAAGCATTATTAGACATCCTTATTTGTGGGCACCACCAGAAATACTACATGGCTTTGGCCATGGTTCACTGACTAAAAGCAGCAGCTTGTTGCTAACTTGTAGTAATATTTTTTTCCTCCAAGACCTAATTACATGTTGGTTGAATTTCTGACTCCTTCCTGATTTTTGGAGCATGTCAGAGCAGGGGCTGAGTTGTATAACCCATTTAAGTATAGCCCATTTAGGTATAACCCCACCTCCCAGCTCTTGTCATCCTTTGAGGGACAGCATAATTCATGGGTCATCCTGTGCTTCCCATGATCAGTCTTTGTCATCCTTTAACAGCTGAATTCAGCTAGTGCATCAGATTCACGAGATAGTTAAGTTTTTCCCGTTGTCTTGGGAAATAAGGTGGATATAACAAAGCAAAACCACACTTAGGTGATAAACTGGCCCAGTTTCTGATCAAGTCTCTCAGGTCTGGAGGCAAATTGCCCTGTTATTCTGGGTTCCTGGCCGGGCAGTTTTTCACATCCCTCCCAGTCATTCTTGCAGCAGTCACGCTGTTTCCATGTTGGCATGGGTGGCTTCATGACTTCCTCATGCCACTGAATGTCCTCAGTTGAACTTTGTGCAATGAAGGCAGACAGACAAGCACAAACCAGTTAATGCTTTGTCTTGCTTTTAGTGCAGCTCTGGTGTTGCCCACATTCTGTTGCATTTGGCAGTCCTGGGGTAGCGGTTGGATTTGGTGATCCTAAAGGTCTTTTCCAACCTAGTTTATTCTACAAGTAGCTGAAAGGGCCTTGCTTGTTAGTTCTTACTTGGTGGTTGTGCTCTGTTATGTCGGATATGGAAATTGCTCTGCTCCATGGTGGTGTATAAATCCCTCTTTGGTTTTCTTATTGAAACGTCTGGCTCTTGAAACTGTTTACTTGAAATGAGAGAAGATGTAATGCCATGGGGAAATTGACCTTTTACTTAATAACTGCCTGTACAGCTAAGATGTACTGCAGAGCTGCAGCGTCATAGCTTAGGTTTCTGCTGCTCTAGCAGTGTTTGTACCCAAGTCATGCTTCATCCTGAAGCAGTGTTTCAGGCAAGGATGAATATAGCTAGGAATAGGCTTCAGGCTATTGCAGAGAGGAAGTCTTTTCCCTCCGGTGCTGCCAGCTTGGATCCCTCCATTGTAGGCACCCAGAGCAAAGCGTCCATAATGTGAGGACCACAGCTGCTCACCACATCTTCAGGCATCAACCTGGTTTGTGGTTGCAGTAGGGGTGTGGAGGGCAAGCAGTTTGGCTTAAATCGTCTGGGGGTGAAGGCCCAGGGTCTGGTATTGGCAGTGCACCCACATCAGTATGACCTCCCTACCTGTACATTGGCTGGCCATGCCGACAAGGGGTTGGGGCACGCTTATCGTCAGGGCAAATCCTGTGTGCGTAGTTGTTGCACAAAGTCTCCCCCCAGCTTCTTCCTAGTTTGCCATCTCCTCCCTCCTAATCCTTTCGGTAAACAGCTTTAACCTTTGAAAGGGAAGACAGAGTCTGACGTAGGCACTGCAGCCTGTGCGTGGAGGAGCTGTACTTGGGTGGATGCCGTTGCAACAGCATCCCACCAGATGGACCTGCAAGGCTTTGCCTCTTTGGAGGATTGTGTTACTATTTGCTTCAAGCCCATCAGCTCTGGGTGAAGCATGGCCAGGGTGGTACTAGCACTGCTAGGTGCTGGAACAAAGACATCTTGCTGTGATTGGGCTGCTTTCCCGAAGAGGCAGATTTTAGGGTGGCAGCAGTGGCTCAAACTCTTGCCCAGTCCCTGAAGGCACTTGCTGTACTGACTTGCTTAAATAGTTGAGATAGGTGTGCAATCCTGAACAGCAGTTGTTGTCATGGGGCGTTTCACTTGTCCTCATCTCCCCGTGCACTGATGTCTCTGCCCTGTGTTCTCTCTAGTCATAGTACATGCCTTAAATAACAACCCAAACCTAAAAATAGCAGTAGCTTGGGAGGCTGGTGTTAAAACTAGACCTGTGTCCTTAACGTGGATATATTCCAGCCAGGGCAGCAAATGCTGACGATTGTCACTGGATTAAATGGCTCAGAGGTCTAGGAAGAGCTTGTGATGACTAACAGCCTGAGTTAGCAGCCAGCCTACCTCCACATGTGTCCTCATGTCCATCTGCACAGCAGGGACACGTAGATAAGCCCCAAAGTCTCATCTATACGGGGTTGAGGAGGTAGAGCAACACCAACAGTGCAGCTGTGGTTGGAGAAATTAGATCTCTTTTGCTGCTTCAGCTGGCTCTTGCATTGTAGGCATGCAGATGGGAATCCAAAGGGGAAAAGCAGTTTGCCAATGATTTCCAAAGAAATTATCGATGTGGTGCCTGAATGACGTGGTACTGGGCTGATAGTGCTCTGTGGTTTTAACCTTGTACAACTACTTTCTTTTAGAAGATCAAGAATAGCCTACGAACTCGAAATGCTTTGTTCTAAGCAATCGCTTTATTTTAGCAAATACGCATTTCCTTTTTTCAGCTCAGGGTAAGGAATTGATCTTGCAGAAACCTTTCAGTCAAAATTGAGTGTTGGAGTCTGTCTCTTGAACATCTTGGAAATGCCAAATTTGGCATCAGTCTATGCCAAACATGAAGATGTGCTTGAAATCATCTTGCAGAAATTGCTGATAGTTTGACTTTTGACTTTCACCCATTGAGTAGCAGAGGATGAAAGGCAAAGATTGTGTAAAATGTTATGGGTTTGGGTAAAATCTGTGTAGAAGGAGCTGCCTGAAGCGATGTGACAAGAGGCAAGAAGGGAGTTTGGTGATTTATTTTTTCCTGGAGTTGAAAGTCTGAAGAGCAGATCTTGGCAGCACTGGCCTGGCATGAGATTCCACTTCCCTTTAATTTTTCTTCAAGTCCTGTAATTGCACATTATTGCAGTGGGTGGTGAAAGCGAAGCGAGGAAGTCTCTTGTTAAATAATCAGAGAAATAAACTGTTCTGCAGAAGCTGTTTGCAGCTGAGATGGAGCTGAGGCTTGACTATCAGTAGAAGACCATATACTGAAAATGGCTCAGTGGGGAGTTGAGGGGTGGTGCTGGAAAGATGAGGAATGTTAGGATCTGAGGACCTTGGTTGCTCAGTTGTTGGGATGCCTGGTTGTCGGCACACTGGGAGCTAGAATCTTCTTGGTTGGCAGCTCATAGGGAATAGTCCTTGGTGTGCAGCTTGTTTGGTGTAGAACCAGGGCTAGGCTTGAGCTTGTTCTGCTCCCAAGGAAGTCATTGAGGGTGTTGAAGAGGGTGTTACCTCCTTGTACCTCAGAGAACCTGATGCTGTAGGTCTGAAGCTTCCCCTTGTGAATATAACCAATGTGTGTGTTTGGCAGTATGCATCAAGACATCTGGGTCACTGTGGGTTTGTCCTCATGTGGAATTAGATACTCATTTATGGTTAGTGTTGGAAGAGGTTTACTGCTTGATTCTTTTGCTTTTAAAACAATGGCACCTTAACTAAAAAAGCTCACATGTAACTAATCTTTTCTATAGATCACCTAATGAAGGGAAGCAAGTGCATGGAAACAACACAGCAGGGGATATTCTTTCTCAAGCCTGGTGTCCCTCACTATTCAACTTAAATAAGGAAACATGGCTGCAGGCATGGCATCTGCAGCTCCACAGGGTTACAGCTCTACAGAGCTCTACAGAGACTGGATGCTACTTGAGGACCCCTCCTTAGTGCTTGTTTTAGTAAATGAGATGAAAGCCACTTAGTGTAGTGATTTTGTTTTGTAGAGGTGGTTTTCCCTTCTATCAACTCCTGAACGGGTCACAGCTTGGTGTCAGGAGCATCACACTGGAAGGCAGGGTGAGGATGGAGGAGCTGATGTGGAAATGCACCCCTGGGGACTCTGTATCACAGTATCACAGTATCACAGTATGTTAGAGATTGGAAGGGACCTCAAAAGATCATCTAGTCCAATCCCCCTGCCGGAGCAGGAACACCTAGATGAGGTTACACAGGAATGTGTCCAGGCAGGTTTTGAATGTCTCCAGAGAAGGAGACTCCACAACCCCCCTGGGCAGCCTGTTCCAGTGTTCTGTCACCAGAACCAGTTGTCTCCTCAACACATCTGCAGAGCGTAGGGATAAGCAATGGGATTGAAAGCTTCGCCAGTCTAAGACTGTGGTGGCCTCATGGTTTTGTGCCCAGGTAGGGAAGAGATGGCCGGCAGCATCTAGTGAGGGCAGGTCCGCCCATTGCTGTTAATGTAATTTGGTAATTGCTCTTACGTCTGGAAAGGGGCAGCCCTGGGCTTGTGTGTGAATCCTAATGTTTGCACTAGCAGACAGAGCATGAGGTGAGAGCTTGTTTGTCTACCTGCCAAAACAGAGAGACAGAAGGTGTTGGTGGTCTTTGAATGTCAGCCTGTCCACCTCTGCGAAGTGAGACCTGAGCAGAAAGGGAGCTTATTAAATTGGAAAGGGCAGGTATGTACTGGGCACCATGATGAATACAGATGCTGTGATACTGCTGAGCCTTAAAACAGGAATGCTCCCTCACTGCAGCTTGTTCATCTGCCCTGGAGCTCTGCCTTTCATGCTGTGTTTGCTCCAACACAGGTATGATGCTCTGCTTTGGGGTGGGATGAAGCAACTCCTCATCTGCAGCACAAGCCTCTGCCTTGGGAGCTTTGGGCTGACATCTGATGAGTTCAAAACATCACCTGCCTCAAACTATTCAATTCTGCTCAGGTTTGCTCCAAACTCATCCTTGACCTTTTGGGAAGCTCTGTGGTTCCCAGAGGGTGTGTGCAGGAGCTGACCAAGCTTCATGGTGAAAGGGAACCTGGGGAAATGCAAATGATGGAGGCTGCTGTTCCTCTAAGAGAGGAGGAAATCTAATCATGTGCAGATCTATCATATCTCGCTTTTCAGCCTTATTGCATTAGTAGACCTGAAGACCAGTGCTTGATCATTTTCAGTGCATGTATCTCCATGAGCCATCTATCCACAGCGTGCGCAGGGCTGTGCGAAGCTGCTATGAGAAGCTGGTGTATTTGCTCCAAAATCTGCTAAAAAGCAAAATTATCCCATGGCCAAAATTCCTGGGTGGTCCTTGGATTAATTTAATAAGGGATCAGGATTTGTGGCTGCGTGTTAGGTGTAGGCCTGAGTGTCGGAAGCAGGGCAGCTCTGCTGCAGAGAGGAGTGTTGTCCTTGTAGAAAAACACACTGAGCACAGGGTTGTTTTGCCAAGCCCCGAGCACTGGTTTCTGTGCTGGGAGGGCTGTGATTTCTCACTTCAGCAGGGCTTTTACACATAACTCCTCGAATAACAAGGCAGGCTTTTTATTTTGATCCTTTCCCTTCACTGGCCAAGGCTTTGTCTGGGTTGGGGGGAAATGCAGGAGGCAAATTTAATCCTCAGGTTGGCATCCACGGATGTCTGGATATTTATATGGCTGTGGCAGTGTGCTTGCTCAGGGTTACCAGCTGTCCGAGAGGGTTATAATGGAGATTAACTCTGTGCAAGCCGTTTAAAATTTTATAATTACATAAAATACTTATGATGGACGTTCCCTTTTAAACTAAAGGAGGAGCAAGTCTGCTCTGCAGGTCCCCAGTGCCATCACGGGGACGCAGAGGGAGCATCACGTGGTAGTGGGCAGGAGCACATAGAGGTCCCAGGAGGGCTGGACCAAGGGTGCTCTTATAGAAGTGACTTTCCATGGAGGGAAAGGGAAGTCTTGTCTCCTGCTGACCGTCAGGTTCCTCGGTCTGAGACATGTTCATAACCACATGTGGCTGATCACAGATATTCCTCCACTGCCTGGTTTGGTTGAGTTGTATTCCAGAGTGTGGGAAGTCTTTGTCAGGAGTCCCTTTCCTGCCCTGCAAGATTTTTGTTTTCTTAAAAAAACCCCACAAACATCACCATTTAGTGGTTTGTTGCTCAAACAGTGGTTGCTGAGGATGTGACTCACTGGCTGCTGGGAGGGTCTGATACCAGCACTGTCCTCTGTGGAGGAAATAGCAAATTGCTAACAAGTATTCTTACATGTGTCCTTTCCTTCAGTTTGGACAAAGGCTCCTGTTAGACTTGTGAAAACACTTGTGTTGGAAGGGACCTTAAAGCTCATCTAGCTCCATTGTCAGGGACACCTTCTGCTAGACCAGGTTGCTCCAAGCCCTGTCCAACCTGGCCTTGAACACTGCCAGGGATGGGGCAGCCACAGCTTCTCTGGGCAACCTGTGCCAGGGCCTCACTGCCCTCACAGGGAAAAATGTTTGCCTAATACCAGGTGTAAATCTCCCCTCTGTCAGTTTAAAGGCATTCCGCCTTGTCCTATCCTTACATGCCCTCGTAAAACATCCCTCACCAGCTTTCCTGTAGGCTCTCTAGGTACTGGAAGCTATTCTAAGGTCTCCCCAGACGCTTCTCTTCTCCAGGCTGAACAATCCCAAATCTCAGCCTGACACCATAGCAGAGGTGCTCCAGCCCTCTTGAGCATCTTTGTGGCCTTCTCTGGACTCTCTCCAACAGGTCCACATCCTCTTTATGTTGGAGGCCCAGAGCTGGGTACAGGACTGCAGGTGGGGTCTCATGCAAGCAGGGAGTATCATCTCATTTGACCTGCTGGTCATGCAGCCCAGGATGTGGTTGGCTTTCTGAGTTGTGAATGTGCATTGTGGATTCATGCCCAATCTTTCATCCACCAGCATCCCAAGTCCTTCTTGGTACAGCTGCTCTCAATCCCTTAGTCCATCAGCTTGTGCTGATACCAGTGATTGTCCTGACCAATGTGTAGGACCTTGCACATCTTTAAAATTTTCCCCTTTTAGGATCTGGAATATATCTGGCAGGGCAGTAGCAGGGGGGGAGGGGGTACTGAGTTTCCAGCAACTGCCCTTTTTTGGTGGAGGTTGGTGACATTTTCACATTTTGGAAAGGTATTTGTGTCAGGGATTCGGGATTTCTAAGTCCTTTGGCTGAGCCGTTGTGTCTCATCAGCTGGAGTTCGGATGTGCCACATTCTGACTTGCTTGTACATGCAGTCTCTTCATTTGTGCTCAGAGGTAAAAATAGGCTGCTGTGGCTGTGTTTCGCATGAGTCAAGAGGATACTTGGAGGAGGTAGGTGGGCTGAGCTCAGGAGCAGAGCTGAGTTTGCAGTGATTTGGAGCCCTTATCTGAATGTAAGGGAGGGTTTGGCTGCATCACTGTGGTTCTCAAATTTGACTTGCATGTGCCCTTCAGCTGTGCTCTCCACCTGTGATGCTTCATCCTCAAGGTCTGTGCAAGTGTCAGAATCAAAAATCGGGATTTGTCACTGCGTGTGGCATACAAATTAATATCACCTATCTCTGGAAAACCTGTCTCAGTAGGTAGGTGGTGGAAGCTCCACGTGCTCTAGCTCAGATTGGTACTGGGATGCTGGAGGTCAGTTCCTGCAGGTTTTGTGGGTAGACTGGTGGGACTTGGCCCTACTGAAGAAGGGCTGGAGTGTGGAATCTCCAGAAATCCAGCCTTTCTGAAAACTCAGGAACCCCAGCAGATGAGCTGCTGCTAGATGAGACCATGTGTGCTACAGATCCTGGAGAACCTCCTGAGTTTTGCTTCCCAGCTGTGTAAGACAGCCTGTAAGTATCATAGAATGGTTTGGGTTGGAAAGGACCTTAAATCATCTAGTTCCACCCCCTGGCGTGGGCAGGGGCACCTTCTTCTATACCACGTTTCTCAAAGCCCTGTGCAGCCTGGCCTTGAACATTGCTAAGGATGAGGTATTCACAGCTTCCTTGTTACTCACAGCATCACTTGAATCGATGTGTTAGTAGTTTTCTCTGTGCTATATCCCTTCATTATTTATGGGATGGGAGGACCTATGGTTTGGAAGGGCTCTGTAGCCTCGAGATTTCCCCTTCAAGGTGGCAGCTCCTCAACAAGCACTCTTCTGAAAAGAACAAATGAACGTTTGGCTAGAGCTCCAGAAATGAAAATGATGATGGCTTTTTGTTTGTCAGAGGGTGGGGAGAGGAAGGAACCGAAGCTCCCCTGTGGCTAGGCTGTGGTTAGACTTTGCTGTATCTGTTGCCAGGTGCTTGGGTGTAGCATTCTGGCTTCCACTCCTCGTGAGTTTGCTTGAAGAGATGAAAAATGTAACGGCAGAAAAGAGAAATAGTCTCTTGCAGGTATTGTACATAAGCATGCCAGTGCTGCTGGTCATGGCCCTGTGCCGCACTGGCCTCCTGCCCCACTTGAGGCCAAGCGATTGCTGAAGAACTGGGTTTGTGTCCAACCTGTAAATAGCAGGGGTATGGGAAGTGAGTGAGGCTTGTTCAGAACAAGCTCATGAGAGTCATCAAAGCTCAGCCAAGTCCCGTGTGCGTGTGTGGTGACTACTTTGGTGATGTTCACGAGTGCAAGGAGTGACTGTTCTGTTCACACCAAACTGTGTACCGCAGTGAGGCAGCAGCCAGCTGAAGGAAATGGAAATGGGTAGGAAAAATCTTAAACCAGGCTCAAGGAAGTCACTGAAATAAACTGAAATGCATTTATGGGGAAGATGGGGGTGAAGATGAGCAATGTGTTTAGAGAGACCTGCCTATAGATTGTCCCTACCTCTCCAGGAAGGTCCTCCCTTCAGCGTACACTGCTGGATGTGTGTATTCAGCAGTGCTCTTTGCTTTTGCTGTCTACAGGCATCTGTCTGCTCTGGACTTGTCTCCATTTGTCTCTGTTTGCTCTGGCTGTAGACATGCCTGGTTGCGCCCATGTTCCTTTGTGTGTACATTCATCTTTGGGCTTTACATTTGCCTGTTCAGAGCATGCTGGCTTTGTCCTGGCTTGAAGGGGAGTTCTTCATGGCTCTGGGGTTATCACCACTTTAAAATATTGGGTGGTTATGTGGATTAGCCCATTCAAACATTTAGAGAAATCCAATGTTCAGATGATGGCAATTGAAATGCCATCTGCTAAGGTGCTTAAGACGTGCATGGATGTCTTGGATCCATCAGATATTGTTGTTGCCTTCTATGGGATGGCCATGGCACACACAGCTCTGCTGAAAGCAGCCATGGGGGTTTCACAGCAAGGGCTCCTGTTTAATTCCAGTGTCGGAGGCAAGCAAAAGCTGGGTGATAAATGGTGATGGTTCCCGGTGGTGGTGATGGAGAGTGTAGTGATGCCTCCTACATTAGCAGTACAGTGGTGGCAGCTCTCCCAGGCTGTTTCCATGGCCCCCAATAAAAAAAGGATGACTCAGGTTGTTCTCTGGTACTTGCCAACTCAGGGCAGCTTTAGCATCACACCGGTGTGGCTGTAACCAGCCTTGTGTGGGAAGCGTGAAGTGGGTGAATTAAAGCACTGTCCCTGCTGCGCTCAGCCATTTTACTTGGGATTGGTGGGGTTTGGAGGGCTTTGAGCTTCATCATGCAGATGAGCATGGTAGGAGAAGGTCCAAACGGTTTGGTGGCAGGGGGGACCCAGGACCAAAGGTGGAGCTGAGGTTTTTTGCTCTATGCAGTCTGGTGGGCATCTTCCCATCCCAGCGGATGCTCCAGCACTGTTACTACTCTTCAGAGTAACTTACAGGGCTTCTGGAAATATGGAGGTAGTAGGACTGTAAGCTCATTACAAGCATTAACATTTTCTTTAGTTTGAGCAGTAATACTTGGCAGTGTGCAGCCACAACTTGTCATATAATGGTTTTAAATCTTATTTTTCAAGAACAGAGGGAGCAATGGTTTTCTAACTGACTGGAGCCAAAGCTGTGCTCACGTCTGTGTCTGTTCTGTATCTCTCTGTTTTGTTTGCCCGATATTGTAGTAGTTGTGGTGAACATATGGGACTTAAATTCATTTAATAGTTGCAAGAAAATGAGTTTAAGGTTCTTATATTATTAAGGTAGACGTTTCCAAATTCGTTTTTAATGGAACATTTGTTCTCCAAAGATTATTACACGCCATTAAATCCTCTGCTGCCTGGTGCATTCTCGTGCCCTGGGATATTATTGCCAAGGGATATAACATGTTTATGGGGCCACTTTGTTGAACAATGAGATTAAATATACTGAACTTGACAATGTCGGCAGGAGCATGAGCACTCTTTCATAAATCTTGTGCAAGAACATTTGGGCATAAATATCATGCCACCGCATGAAACTGGTACAAGTCAGGTTGCGACCAGCTGAAGACTCTTCTCACCAGTACAGCAGCTGTAAATAGTGGGATTTATCAGCATGAAATACGTAGATGGGAACAGGTAGTTTATAGGCTTTTCGTTTCCTGGGAGGACTAGGTGCACCATGCAGGCATCATAAACCAGCAAATTATATTTTAATGCTTCTGTATGACTGACACACATGGGTGTAGGTGGAGCTCCCACCCAGCTCTAATGCTTCATCTCATTGCAGGGCACCACAGGGGGACTCAACCCTGCTTATCTCGTGTGTGTGTGTGTGTGTGTGTGTGTGTGTGTGTGTATATGTATATATATAATAGGCAGCATTATCTATATATCTGTATATATCACTCAAGCCAGGAAAACGTAACCCCTAAGTATGAGAGTAGAAAAAGCTCTGCAAGATTAATGCACTACTATTTATGCATTATCTAGAGATGTATCTCACTGCATTAATTGCTACCTATCTATAGATATATATAATAAGTAGTACCAGACCTGCTCATCCCTCTGCATTGCTGTCACTACCTTGGTGCACAAGCCTTGCAAAGCTTTTTCTATCCTTGTATTCAGGGTTTTATTTTGTTCCCTTGGGTGGCTGGGTGATAAAATTAAGCGTCAGCTGCATAAACCTGGCATTTTGCTGCTTTTATGTCAACAGCAGTGGAATTTGCTGGTTTAAAGGATCCAATTCAAAGCCTGAGTTGGCTTTTGGGCTTCTTGCTGACACAGGGTGTGATACCCAAAGGTGCAGGGCTTGGCTGCTGGCATGATTTGTGTTGTCTGCCCTACTTGAGCAGGACTGATGGCTAACCCAGATGCAAAGGCATCGAGTTGAGAGAAATTGGAAGCCTGGAACCTCACAACCTTGAACTGAGGATTGTTAGTCTTCATCTGAGTAATGGGAAGAGTTAACAAGACCAGGCTTAATTCCTGCTACATAAGGATATGTAAAAATATATATCTCATCTATCTGTATATATATACGGACATCACATGTATAAAGAAGGCGATACAAACTGTACAGCCTGGTACATATTTATATATACATATATTAAGATATATCAGTATATCTCTATCAGTTTGTATAGCTTATATATATATCTATATCTATCTATCTATTTGGCTGTATTAGGGCTGTGACCTGAAGGTTTGATCTAACTTGGTCTAGAAACTGTTAAATTTTAGGCCATTGGAAAAGACCTTGCCTCTGATATTCTTCATAAGCAGCTGCTTTTGCTGACACAACTGTGGTGCCTGAGGAGGGAAAGAGAAATAGTCCCTGTAGCGATGGAAGTGGTGCTGGCTTATGAAGAAACCTGAGGTGTGGTTGCTTCTCTGGAAAAAGTGAGTTTCTCTTTGCAGCTTGCCTACACCCAACCCTTCATGTGGTTGCTGGAAACAAGGTGTTGCTCAGTTTGATAGAACAGGGTTAATTAGCTATTATGGAGGAGCTATGGCATTATTTGAAGGTTTAACTCCTGGCCTCTTAGTAGTTTCAAGAATAAGCATGCTGTTTGCATTGCCCCTGAAGCTATGGGAAGTAAACCCTCACTGTCTTGACCCATCATGTCTCAAAGGCTTTTCTGAGGGAAACCCTTCTTTTGCTCTTCAGATCCCCTACCAGACCTTGCATTCACCCAATGCTTCTGTCCCATAACTGAGTCATCCGACCAGTCTGCACTGGAAACAGCTCTAAATGCGATCTGTTGTGGAAATACTTGTTTGTATAGAGATGCTTTGATGACTCACCTGTTAATCCAGCTCCCGTTTAAACTGGTGGCTGCAGTGCAGGTGTATGGGCAAGCACGTTGCCATATCCCCTGTTCCTGCAGCCATGTGGTGGCTGAGTACAAGGGGTTTTTCTGTGCCGAAGAGTGCAGGAAATTAATGTGGTTAATTTTAGTGTGTGTTTGCCTTGATTGGAGTGACCTATGGGTCTGTCACCCTTTACATGAATGGCAGGTGGTGAGGACATTGCAGGTGCTTGTCTGCAGGGCTCATTGCAGCCTGGACTCATGAACAGTCTTAAAAATAATGATAATATTAAAATCTCCAAACAAAGACCAACCAAAGAAAAACAAAGCAGGGATGGGATGGGGAGAAGCTTTGCTAAAGTTTAGGTCTGCAGTGCCAGGAGGCTGCAGACCCCTGTGCCTCACCTGTAGCTCTTCTGCCCCACAGGCATTGACATCCTGAAGCTGGTGGCAGCCCAGGTGGGGAGCCAGTGGAAGGACATCTACCAGTTCCTGTGCAACGCCAGTGAGCGTGAGGTGGCAGCTTTCTCCAATGGCTACGCGGCTGACCACGAGCGCGCCTACGCCGCTTTGCAGCACTGGACCATCCGCGGCCCCGAGGCCAGCCTGGCGCAGCTCATCAGTGCCCTCCGCCAGCACCGGCGCAATGACGTGGTGGAGAAGATCCGAGGCCTGATGGAGGACACCACACCGGTAACGATGGGCTGGGTTTTGTGTGCTCTTGTCTGATGCAGTGCATGTCTTGTCTGGCTATGGCAAGCGTGAGACCCCGACTGCATCATCAAGCTTAGCTCATAGCCAAATAGCTGGACACCATCTCCCCCTGGAGCTTCTCAGGGGCTTATAATTAAGCTTTATATTACTTTTGAGTTTTGCCAAAGTTTGCTCAAAACCTTGTCAAAGTTTTGACAAACTCTTGAGTCCCAGGTGTTGTGGTTTGCATGTAGTTTTGAAGGTCGGCAGGAGAAGCTGGTACTTGAGCCCTTATATTGGGGATGATCAACCTTAGGTGCTGGCCATTGCCCTGTCTGGAAGGTCTTGGACCGGTTGCTGTGCTAAAGCAGTATGTGGGATGTAAAAGCGTGGAAGCACCCCGGGGTGCAGACTCAGCATGGTAGCACATTGTGCACCCCGGGGTGCAGACTCAGCATGGTAGCACATTGTGTTTCTGCAAGGTTTTACTTGCTGTAACCTGTTTGCCTCCTCCCCCTGAACTGGCTGCTGCACTGTGGATGCGGGTGGTGATAGAATGGCCCTGGGAGGGATAGAGAAAGCTGTGGAAAGCAGCTTGTGCAAGGGAGGCTGAATCCCTGGAGCCTCATGCCAGTGGCTGAGCTGCACTACAGCATCCAGATTGTGAGCGGATGGGGCAGCCGACTGCTCAATGCGTGGAGCAGGCAGGGAGATTGATTTTGGGTTTTTTCTAATCTGCTGGTTGGAAAGCCTTTAATTAGTGTGAATTCCAGTCTGACTCAGTGATTTGTCTGTCCAAATGCAGACAAATCAAGGCAGTTTCTCTCTGTACCAAACCGGTTTGATCCGAGTGAGCAGGTTGACCTGTTGTTGGTGGCACTTTGTGCTGTGGAGGAAGTGAGGACTCTCATAAGCAATACAAACACATGCATGCTCCCTGTGGCTAAGGGGATGATGCCCTTGGGGTAACCAAAGCCAGCAGTGAGCATCTAATATGTGTCAGTGTGTCCTAGATGAGTTCAGGAGGGATGCACAGGTGGCTATGCTGTCCGTGGTGCCTTTGGCCCTGCTTGGCATCCCTGGGAGCAAAAAAGGGTTTCCCCGTCAGTCCCGATCTTCCTGTGTCCATAAGAAGGGAGCAACACCCCCAACTTATAAGTAAAAATTGTGTTATTAAAAGATGAAGCTCTTGGACAGCAAATACCTAAACCCAGCCAGCCTCTCTTCACCATCTCATCTGCTATCATATTCTTGCCCAAATCATTTATCTGGCATCTGACTTAAGCCTGCAAAACCTGCAGAGGCAAAGCTGCACTCTCCTGTTGTGTCCCATTCCCTCAGGCAGCCCTTTGAGCTCTGAAATCCAAATATTTACAACCCCTGATAGGAATAAGGGAATTAATGGGAGTCTCTGGAGTGTTACGGTACATTGCAGGAACATTTTCCCTCAGGTGGGGAACAGCTCCACTGAAGACTCGCCAGCTTTTTTAGCTGTGGGAGATTATGCTGGTTTTGCATCGTGCTGAATGAATTTAGGTTAAAACGAGATTAGCCTTCTGAATCGCTTTGCTGGGGTTTGTTTTCTGCAGTGAGCTCAGCAGCTGTGAGAAGGTTTCTTGGGGTGCATTTAACTTGCAGGGCTCCTGTTTCAGGATTGCTCTGGCCACGAATACTTCTCAGCCTCGAGGTTTGCAGAATCTCTCCCCTTGCAGCCAGGCTTGCTGGGCAGCAGCATGCGAGCCTGGGCGCTGTTCATTGAGCACAGGCACACCCCAAATTAGTGCTGACAACAGCAAAAATGCAGGATAGAAGGGCAAAAGAGGTTTTTCATTGCTATCCCAGGGAGCTGCAATTCTCCATTGTGAGGTTAAAACCAGAAAAAATCAGTGCACTGGGCTATGGGCTTTTTTGGGGGTGCATAACAGCATTGTGCAGATACCAAGGGGTGTCTGTGCTTGCCTGGGTTGGCCTGGAGCATTGCTGGCACAGCTGGCTGTGTTGGCTACTGTAAGTGTCCTGCCGTGAGCAATGCTTTAAGAGCTTTTTATTTATGGCTCTGCTGGCCTCGGCTGAAATATTCCAGGGGAAGCAAACAGCCTTGCTCAGGGCCTTCAGCAGCACAGCCTCAGCAAAGCTTATAAAAAAGAATAATAAATTAATAAGGCATATGTTGAAAATGGAGAGGAGAAGGCTGCAGCCCTGAGCCCAGCGAGATTTACGTCCGTAGCTAGTTGCATGCTGCAGATAATTCCATGAATCAGCAAATATATCAGGGCTAGGTCTGGTGTGAGGCTAAGCAATAGGGGTTTTGGGGGTGCCAGAGGAGAAGAGGATGTGAAAGCAGCCCCGTGTCCAGGCACGCAGCTGTTTACTTTTGGCTCCTTCCCTTCCTCTTTTCCAGTTCAAAACCCTGAAGGTCAAGAGCCTGGAGCAACATTCCCCAAATTCAGCCCCCAGCAGCTCCTGCCCATCCCCTTTGTTTCCTCTTTTGACAAAGCTGAACTGGGCTGAACAAAGTAATTAGCAGTTCATTTTGTGCTTTGTTAACTTCAAGTGTCAGCAGTGGAACAAGGGTTTTGCTGGAGTAGGCATCCTGTTTTACTCCTGGTTTGCACTAAATCATGAGTTGATTTTCAGCAAGCCAGGGTTGGGTTTGAACCAGGCTGGAGAGTGTCCAATAAGAAAAAAAATCATGATTTATGAAATAATATAAAATATAAACAATAGAAACACAAAAATATGAACTTTACAGTTTGAGGTTTCCCTGCTGTGATAGTCACATCTCCTAGGGTTCATGTTCTGTGTTTTTGTAGTACAATGGGCTTGGGAGTATAAAATGAAGCTAGAAGATGGTGGGGTCATAACAGGCTGAACTCAGTAGTGACTTAGCCTGTAGTTGACTTTGGAAACCCTTCATCACGCTTCATCATCTCTTCTGCATGGTTTGAGTTGAAAAGTGGATGAGCAAATCCACAGAAAGGAGAAGGCTTTAGAAGCTCTCATTGAGACACCGTCTTCTGCTTAGAGAAGCACTTGGCCCACGGATGGCCAGGGCTGATGGAGAAGAGCTGCTTCCTCTGTGTATGGTTGCATGTTGGTCTTGATGTCTAAACCCTCCCCAGACCCAGCGTTGCCCATCCTGGGTTGCATGGGGCTTGACTTGAGTAGCTCTTTTCCAGGGCTGCTTGTGTTGAGGGGTGCTGGCTCCACCATGGAGGTGGTGTTGAGTGCTCTTCCGAAACCTGGCCACCAAGGTGAAGGACACAGAGAGAATATTTGGGCTTTCCAACCCCAGGGTGCTGAGCACCCCTGTGCCTTTCACATCCCAGTGAAGGGCTTGCCTCCTAACTCTGCAGCGCCTTCCCACCATTGCTGCATCCTTCTACCACCTCAGTGAGACCTCGTGGCCTGGCCAAGTGGTGTTTCACCTTCCAAGGTCTGGTCTGCCCTGAAAGTGGACCCCCGAACACCACAAGCCCCATGAAGCTGCTCATCCAAACAGATCCTCCTTGTGCCTGTTGGGACTATAGCAAGAGCAGCATTGCAGAGCTGCCACCCAGCCCACCCTGCTTCATGTGCTGGGGTTCCTCCTCCTGCATCCCTTACGGAAGCATAACAGATCTAGGAATAGGGCTGGTGTCAGCCGGGTGTCATCTTTTGTCAGGGAATCCGGGAAACAGCCGCTTCAGTGCTAAATTTGTCCCCGCACATCCCAGGAGAGTGCACAGCCACCCTCTGCAGCAATAAACCTGCCACCAGCTTTTATTACTGCCTGGTTGCTGTAGGAAGTATTGCCCAAGGGAGGGTTTTTTTAATGCCTCCGACTGCTCCTTCCTAACATTAGCACAGCAGCTGCGGTTGCTGTTGACCAAGTTGATCTTTTATTGCCATACAGTAAAACGAAGCAGAAACTGGGACCAACTAGTTCAAACAGAGCTGTTGGGACCAACTGTGAAAAGAAAACAAAGCCAAGCTTATGTCATCTTGTGCCCCCTTTTCAACCTTCAGGTACCCTGAGCTGCTTTTAGAGCATCCTCCCAGATGCATTGGGATCCAAGAGGATGTCTGCTTGAGCTGCAGTCTAAAGCTACACAGGAGCATTTAGGATGCTGGGGTTCTTTTTTGGCATTGCAAACCTCTTGCTGCGGTGCTCAGAAAAAACCAAAATCAAATTGGCAGGGTGCCCTGGCTGGTCGCAGGAGGCTTCTGATGCGTCAAAGCCGCCGCGGCGCATTCAGTTTTCATGCTGGACCATCCATCTAACAGTTTCCCATGTGTCTGTCTCTGCAGGTGCAAATGCAGCCTCAGTGGCAAGCGCAGGAACCCTGCAATGATGATGGAAAGGTGAGCAATTTGGTGGCTCTGGAAAGGCAAAAGGGCTGTGGAGGGTGGTTTTGATTTCTTTTCTTGTTTTCTTTTTTCCCTGGCCAGAGCTGGGTTTCACTCGAGCACCACTGTTAATAAAAATAGGAATGGCCAAGGTGGCTTCAAGCAAATGAGTCATGGGCTATGAATAGTGTGTTTTCACACCTATTCCACAGGCTTCACCTTGCAGCAACCTTTTGCTTTCCCTGGCTTCTCAAAACCCTCATTCCCACTTGCTTTCTTCCTGTGGTTTAAATATTAACACGCATCCAAGCATCCTGTTTGCTTTGCCTCAAGCTCGCTACCGTTCAGCTATTTGGAAAGCTTTGGGCTCCCAGGATGCCTACAGTCAAATAACCTCTGGTGATTTTTTTTTCTCCTAGTGTGCTTTAGCAGCTGTTTAATTAAACTCCAAATGACTCACTTCTGGGAAGGGCTTTTCCCCTCTGCTGGGAAGGCAGAGCTGGGGCAGATGGCTGCTCCCTGCCCTCCCTGTAATTGCTTCTCAGATGTTGGGCCACTTTTTGGAAATGAGGAGGTGTGTTTGTGGCTGGATCTTAGATGAGTTTGCATGAGGAGAAACTCACCCCTAAAGCCTGTCTTATTTTTAAAGGTGAAATCAGAGTGTGTTGCTATTTAGAAAGTAGCCAGCCACTCTTCTGCTGCTTCCTTTGCTTTTCCCCCATAAATGGCAATGGGCTGATTCCCATCATTGAGCCCTATTGGAAAGGGAGCTTCAGGAGAGAGGCAGATTCTGTTATTTAAAAATTAAAGCTGACTTTTATTTTTAATATGCCTATTGCATAATATGCTGAGCTAGAACAAATCCCCCCCTGTTCGTTTTCAGTGGGGGGCGAGGAAAATAAAAACCCTTTCATACTACCAGAAACAGGCTTCAATGTTAACTTAATGTGAACTAATGGGCGTCTCAGCAGCCATGTGATTTGTGGGTGGCGAATTCCTCGACATGGATGAGGAATGTGCCGGCACATCCATGCCGACGCGGAGGTGGCTCAGCAGCTCCCTTTCCCATAGCCTTTAATCCGAATTTTGCATTTTAATCCCTGGGTAGTAAGCAAAGCATGTTAGCCGAAATAGCCTGGTCTTGCCTCTGTAAAAGGAGAAAACAGGTTGGGAGAATGGGTTGCATGTGGACAGGGCTTGCAAATCTGTTCTCTTGCAAGTCAAACAGGGATGCAGGCTTTGGGAAGAAGTTAAATATTAGGTGGTCCTTAAAGCAACCTGCTTGGGGGGGACCTGGTGACATTCAGAGGAGCCCAGACTGCCAGTCAGGGATGTGGGATGCTGCCCCAAGCCTCTCGTCACTGCAGGGAATGGGAACCAGAAAAGCTTTGCTTGAGATTTGCACCCTGAGGGATGCAGAGAGGCAGAGGAGGGTAGATAATGTTGGCTTCTGCCATGCATGTGGGAAGGAGATGCAAGAAGGAAGATGAAGAGCACCGTCAAATTAGGAAGCAGGTTCACACCAGCACCCATGTGTGCAACATGTCCCAGCAGCGCTTGCTGCTGCCGCTGTGTTTGGAACTGTGGAGCCAAACACTTGCCTGTGGCTCACATCAGGGTATCATAAAGCAAGGGCACTTGGGTGACACTGGGGTCAGTGCCAGCCCTTGCTTGTCCTTCTGGCCCTGAACTTGGAGTCTGGTGGGGTGCATTTGTCCATCACACTTTAATGGGATACTCATGGGAGCAAGGGTGAGACTGGGCAAACAAATCATTAACGTGCAGTGTGACCAGTGTAGCTGGTCATGGGAGTGTGCTGCAGTGGAGGTCTCTGAGGGTCTCACAGCTCTCACCCTGTAGCCTTGGCACTGGTTGGAGGCATGGAATCAGGCTATGCCTTGCTTTTAGCAAACAATAGCTGTGGAGCAAGATATCTGGGTGGAGCTTACCTGCTTGGGCATCATCACCTGATGCCCCAAGAGCTGAGAATGAGAAGGAAAGCCAAGTTAAAATGTTCTGCTCTGGTTCCATGTGCCAAGCTGGTGCTGCGGTTACTCCTACGAAGAGCATGGGTTATGTTGCCCTTCCTGTCTGCTGAGCACTGATGTGCCAAATGCCATCACTCATGTCCCCTTGTGTCACCTCCAGTGCCTTTCTGGGTCAGCATGACCCCTGGGAGGAGGAAGCCACCGAACATGGGGACCTTTTGCCAAGGATGGGCTGGGGTGTGTTGAAAGCCAGCATGCAGAGGAATTTAAATGCAAGCCCATTGCATACCATCCCCTGAGTTAATTTTCCTTCTCTTTCTTCTCCCCAAAGCTGGAAGCTGACAGACTGGCGCTGCCAGTGAGCCCCAGCCCGGTGAGCCCTGCGCCCAGCCCCAGCCCAAAGCCTCCTGAGGCAGCCGTCCTCACCGTGGAGCCCTCTCCTTCAGAGAAGAAATGCTTCTTCGTTGATGAAGCAGAGCCTCTCCTGCGGTGCGACTCAACCTCCAGCGGCTCCTCTGCGCTCAGCCGGACAGGCTCTTTTATTACCAAAGGTACCAAAATCAGCCCAGGGGGAAGTGGGAGGACCAAAGGGTTGCCTTGGCATGTCACATATGTTTAGCACATGCGGTAGAGCTGCCCAACATGATATCATTGAAGTAAATAACTGGGAAAACTGAGTCTCCAGGATACATTCATCACATTCTTGTTCCACACCAGGATATCCTGTTAGCAAAGACGGCAGATTTGAGAGGGGAAAACACCTTTAAAGCCCTTTAACAATTTGTGCTGACAGAAAAGTTGTAGCATCCCTGGATGTCTGGGAAGGTTCTCCTCACTTTTGGCTGTTGCGTTGCCCTGTGCTTTATTGCGTGAGATGATACCAGGAAAATGTCATTTCAAGACTGAATTAGTATTTTTCACCCTTAATCCTGCTTGCTGCAGCATGTGACTTGAGATGTAAGTCACCATTAGTCACCTCCCTTCTTCTTGAGGGGGTTTAATTTACTGCATTTAACCTGCTGCGTTTAATCTTCTTTAACTTCTGATGAAGGTGAAACACTGAGCTAAGTCAGTCTACCCAATGTACACGTGGGTGTGGAAATGAAGCTGACCCAACAAAAACAAAAGAGCAGAATTCAGCTTTTTTGGGCTCCCCTTCTGCCTTCACTTTTCTGTATTGGCCATTCAGCATTTATAAGTGCTGTGTTTGCTGTAGTGGGATCCTGGATTAGGTGCCTCAGCAGAGTGGCTTCTCCATCTTCTCCCCTCCCTGTCACTCCTCACCCTCCATCTTTTTCCTCTGTTTTCCTTGTGACATGTACCTCTTCAGAGTTAGCAACAGGAGATGGACAAGGAAAGCAAGCCCTGTTTAACGGATGTTTCTTGAAGGGTTTCTTGACCTCCGTCTCTTTTCCTCCTACAGAAAAGAAGGACACTGTCCTGCGCCAGGTGCGCTTGGACCCTTGCGACCTGCAGCCCATCTTCGATGACATGCTGCACATCCTCAACCCTGAGGAGCTCCATGTGATTGAGGAGATCCCACAGGCTGAAGACAAGCTGGACAGGCTATTTGAGATCGCTGGAGTCAAGAGCCAGGAAGCCAGCCAGACCCTCCTGGACTCTGTCTATAGCCACCTTCCTGACTTACTGTAGACTTACTGGGTCACCATGCACTCTCCAAATATCTGCTAGAGCTAGCTTGGCACTCGTTAAGACGACCGACAATACACAGGCAGGTTTTGTTGTAGAATATATGGCCAGTATTTTCATTGAGGTGTCCTTGGTTTTTGGAGGGGGGGCAGTTTGCCAGCGTTGCACCCCTCTGTTGTAACTCTATCGCTCAGTCCAAGTCTTTGCACTCTCTGCCCCCTTCCCGAGCCTCTCTTCTCCCTGTTCTTATTCCAGTCAGATCAGTTGATGCACTTTAAAAAAAGAATAATAATATTGCAGTTAACAAACTAAAAGACCATGAATCTGGTGTAATTTAACACATTGAATCGGGGATTGCTCTATAACCCGCGTCTTCTGTCAAAGCTGTCGCTCGGAGTGACTGTCTCCCACCACCTCCCTTTGCCTTGGAGCGGTAAATGGCAAACACACACAAAAAAAAACCAGTCGTGGCTGGTTACTGTCTCTTAACACAGCTAAGCTTCCCACCCGAGCTGACTTTTTTTAATGTACTATTGTATAGCTCGTATCCATTGCTGAGATTTTACTAGCACGGTTATTTATTGTATGGTTTTCACCCGGACAATGCATCACGCTCCTATAAGCTAAAGCAGAAGCGCTTTAACCGCAAAGAAGGGGTCAGCCCCACCAGTCTTCGAGGCGATGAAAAGGTCCTTTGCCTTCAGTCGAATGTAAGGAGTTGTCTTGCCTTGCTGCTTGCGGGGATGGAGGGGCCCTGAAGGGAGCCGGTGCTGGACATGGGGAGGCGAAGGCGGCTGCCAGTGTTCTGCTCTCCTCATGGTGTAAGACTTAAACCAAGCTATGCTTTTACACTCATGTCTCTTGTTTTTTATACAGACGTGGCCGATAGGTTCTCCAAAGACCTTACCTGGTCTTAATAGTCTCTTCAAATCACACTTCACTTTTTATTAAGAGAAAAGAGATTGAGGGGTGGGAGGGGGGGAAAGCTGCATCGTAAGAAGTCTGTCTGATTATATTTGCAACTCTTATGCTCTCGTAACAAACAGTCTGTACTACGCTCAGTTTGAAGAAATCGTGGTATGAGGGTGGCGTGTGCTGCCCCATGGGAAGGGGTGGGAGTGGGGGAAGAGGGGAATGAATTGAAAAATTGCCTTCCAGTGTACTAATTTATTAATAAATACTAGGTGTTTGTTACTTGACATGATTCCGCGTTAACCTCCTTAACACCTGCCTCTGCTTAGGGACACCAGGGTTGGAGCAGGGGCTGCTCAAGGTGTCCATGGAGGGGTGAAGAGGGAGATTTGGGGGTTTGAAGGTGGTGAGGGGTTTGTCCTCTGTAATTTTGAGGCCAAATGTGGCTGCTTTCTGTTGACAACACTGCCTTGAGTCCTCATGGTCTACACTGGAAATGCTTCCCCCCAAGGCAGTCCCCGCACTGAGCCGGGGTGGGGGACATGTGTTAATCCCCATAGTGATGAGCAGATAGATGGCTGATGGGGCTTCCAGGGCTGGTTTTTGCAAGCTCTCAAAGGCTTTGCAGGCACCTGGGGGGGCTGAAGTATTAATTTTCCAGGATGCAGCTGCTGTGCTGAGTCACTCCTAAGCGGAGGTCTTGCAGTCACAGCGTTTCTGTTGTCCTTTTACATTACCAGTGTCCTTAACATCTCCACTTCCAAATAACTCATCCCTTGTTATTCTGTCTATGAATGGAAATGTTAATGGGACAAATGCTTCTGGTTTATAATACTGTCATTTTGTGTACTTAGCTCCAGTGTTTTCGGTTAACTCGGGTAGTGTGTTTTCCTTCTGGCTGGCGTTGAAAATTGCTGTTACAGGACTATACATAGGTACAGGATTAAAACTTTTCAACACATGGACATATCAAATACAGTGCAAAACAGCAAGAGCCTTTACTGGGAGCACTGGGGTGGGCTTTTTCCTCACTGGCAATGCCAGATTGCAGCCACTGAAGAGCTCAATGCTTCAAGGTGCCTTCAAAGCACCATGAAGAAATTGTGAGCATGGCTCATGTTCCTGGCATACACCCGGTTGCTAAAAGCAGTATTGAGGTGCAGTCCAACACCACTCTGGCAAGTGGATTTTTTACATCCCCATATTGGGAGTGGTGGTGGTGGTTGCTGTTGATGTGCCCAGGCAAGAATTGACAAGGGGAAGGAAGGTGTGTGATCATGGGTTCAATCAATAGCTTAAGGCAAGCACAAACCACTGGCTTTAAATTATCCTTAGCAGGCTCTTGGAGTGAGTCCAGCTGGGAAACTGGGACTTTGTCCCTTATAATGATGGTTCAAGTTCTTCCAGGTACAGACATCGATTGCAAGCACCAGAGCCATTGTGCCACCCTCCCAGGGCACCAGTGTCATCATCCCACAGCTCTGCTTCCCATCCTGAAAGCTGCTCGTGCTTCTGATGGGCATTGAAGGTAAAGTGAAACAAAATGGTCCTGAGAAGAGGATTTAGCAGCCAGCTGAAGAAATCAGAGAGTCACAGAATGGCTTGGGTTGGAAGGGACCTTCGAAGGTCATCTAGTCCAACCCCCTGCAATGAGCAGGGTGATCTTCCAACTAGATCAGGTTGCCCTTCAGAACCACATCCAGCCTGCCCCCGGGTGTCTCCAGGCATGGTGCAACAACCACGTCTCCGGGCAATCTGTGTCAATGTTTTACCACCCTCATGGTGAAGAATTTCTTCCTCACATCCAGCCTCAATCTCCCCTCTTTTAGTATAAAACCATCACCCCTCACCCTATCACAACAGGCCTGGCTAAAAAGTCTCTCCCCATCTTTCTTGTAAGCTCCTTTTTAGCACTGAAAGGCCACAACAAGGTCTCTCCGGAGTCTTCTCCCTGTTGAACAACTTCAACCCTCTCAGCGTTTCCTCATAGGAGAGGTGCTGCATCCCTCTGATCATTTCTGTGGCCCTTCTCTGGATCCTCTCCAACAGGTCCATGTCTTTGCTGTACTGCGGACTCCAGAGCTGGACACAGTATTCCAGGGAGGGTCTCACCAGAGCAGAGCAAAGGGGCAGAATCACCTCCATTGACCTGCTGGCCGTGCAGCAGGCATGGTGTGGAGGCCAAGAGATTCTGAGGAGGCACAAGGAGGCATTGGTGGGTCTCCGGGCTGTGTTCAGCTCATCTTGGTGGCAGGTTGTGGGACAGGCCAAAATTTGGCTCCATCTGTGCTGTGCACACTTCCAGCATGGCTCCCTCTGCTTGCACCGGGATCCATCATTTCCCATTTCCAAGCTGTGCTCTCTAAGCAGCCCTTTGCTGTTTGCATATGTGTATTTGTGCAATATGCATATTTGCTAGGCACAAATACTGTATATGAATATATGCTACATTTTTCTATATTATGTTATATATTTTAAAATTCCTTTTATGTACGTATATATGTGTATAAATATATGTTTGTATTTTATGCATCTGGGGGTGTGCATGGGAAATGCCTGGGAGCAGCTGAGCCACACTGAACCCCACATACAGGTGGGGTATTTCCTGGCAGAGTGGGAGGTGTGAAGAGCCACAAGCCCCATGCCCCCACCCTTCCTCTGAGCCAGCTCTAAGGCCTTGAGAAAACAAACCAGGCAGGTAGGATCGATGGGTTTGTGATCTGGAGGCATAACCCTACAGAGGAGAGAGATGGTCCTTGTCCTCTTGTGTGGCTTATTTGAGGCATCATGGGCAATACACAAGCCTTGCACACTGCAGCACTGGTACAACTGTATGGGTGAGGTTTTGAGCTAAATGGGTTTAGCAAGGTTAAGCTGTGACTATAAAGACCTTTATACATGTATCTAACATGCATAAATGTGCATTTTGCATTTTATGTAAAGTATGCAGTAAAAATGTACTCCAGTGTGCACTGCAGGCGAGAGGTGGGGTGTGAAATGCACGGCTTTGCTTTGCTCCTTGTCTGGCCCTGCTTGCTCAGTTATGCTTGCTCCTTATGTGCTGTTCTCTACCTAGGGACAGACAGTATGATTGGGGATTTAGGTGCTGGGGTCGCTATCCTGGTTGGGACAACCTGTAAAACAACTGGGGGGACAGAAAGCAAAACAAGTGCAGCCCTGCTCCCCTCTTCTGCCTGCTGTGGGTATCTTGTGTTAGAGCAGAGACCGCATTTCTTCTGTAGGTCACACAAGAAAACATCAGCCGCTCTAGTCCTGCTTGCTGTGGGCCTGGACATGAAGTGTGAAGATTGCATCTCCCACCAAGATCACAGTGTTTGCTGGGACAAAACTCTCTGGAGATGCCTCCATCGTGGCCTAGCATCCTCAGGACTGGATGGCTCTGCTCTTCCCTGGTCTTTCAATTCCTCCAGTGCAAATGAGGTTTGGGATTATTTTTATTATTCTCTTTCTTTATTTGCTCCACAAATTGCAGGTGCTCCACGCAGAAGAACAAGGCACCTGGTGCACTTTCCTCCTACCCCAGCCTAATTGGAGTTTATCCTAATTGTGAACTAATTGCAATCCTCCAGGCGTGGCTGCTCACATCCTTCCTTGGAAAAGCACCCAAGTGTTCTGGGAGGTTATTCACCCCTCTTACATCAGCTATTGTCTGGCTGAATTGCGACACAGCCTGTGCGTAGGAGGAATCGTCTGTGCAGCCTTTGTGTGAATAACCTGCGGGGAGATGGGTAGCGATTGCCGCCCAAGGATGCCCGCAGGCTCGGCGCGGGATGTGGGGTTACCCAGGGGGTCTGTGCCCGTCCCGGGGCTGCGGAGCCAAGCTGTGCAGGGTGTGGGAGGGAGTCAGGTTGGCACAGGGATGGCTCATGCCAAAATCCTCCTCTGGCATTGCTGGGTCATGAGTTTCAAGTCATGAAAGCTTTGCAGCTGCTTTTCTTCTCATGGACTTTGCTCCTGTGAGTACTGCGATGGGGGAGTTTCCAGGGCAACTGGTAGGAAATAGGGAGGAAGCTGGAGGAGAAATAAGAGGAGCCATTATTTATTTGAGTACATGCCTAGTGGTGGCATCTCCCAAGGTGTTTATCAAACCAGCTTTTAGACATGGCTGCTCCTTCACCTCGTGAGCATTTACAAGGTTTGCAGTTTCCTTTGGACTGTTGTAATTTAATTTTCCCTTCCAGCTTTCCTCCCTTTCTCAAGCATTTTCTTAACCAATATAATGCAGGAAAAGGGGAAAAAAAACCCAAACAAAAATGACACCAGAAGCATCCAAATAACATTGGATCAGCTGTTGATGAAGATGCTGTCCAGCAGCTCAGGCAGTGAGTTTGTGGGATTTCCTAAACTTGCACCAACCCCCCTTCACGTTTGGGTGCTGTTACAGCCAGGCCAGGTTCTATTCTCTGTTCTTCAGGTGCCCAAATTGCCCTTGGAGTAGTTGGCGTCAAGGTCACTTAAGTGATGTTGGAGATGTTCCTCTCTGATTTGCTTTGGCTACATGATTAAACTGTAGCAATGATCAAATTAAAAATCAGAAGCTAGTCTTATGATATAACCTTTTTCCTCTAAAAATATTAGTTTATAAAATGTTGTGATCCTGTGCATTTAACTTTTTATTCTTTAAATGTCTGTTCAATATTTCTTTATTCCTTTTTTTGTGTTTCCCGGATGCTGAAGAAGAGAATCTCATGTTTCGGGCATGACTGAAGCTTTGCTACCCCCCACCCCCAATAAACTCACAAATGGTAATTTACAGACATGAATGCACAAATTATGGCACTTTCTCACTAGGCTTTTCTTCTCTGAATGCACGTGAGCCCCTAACTTGGGGACCTCACCCTTAGAACAGCTGAAGGTGGAGGAGATTAACCATATTTAGTTCTAACACTGGGAATAAGCTACCCTGCATAGGCAGGAGCTCCCTCATGGTGGTGAACAGCCCCTTCTCAAATCAGAGACCTGTCACTAATAGGGTCCGTCAGGGACTGATATTGGGCCCAACACTGTTCAATGTCTCCATAAGTGATCTGGAAGATGGGATCAAGTGTACCCTGATGAAGTTTTGAAGTCGACACTTAGTAAGGGAGAGCCACCCTGCAGGGTGACCTGGATAGGCCTGTTCTAACAAGAACCTTGTGAAGTTCAACAAGGACGAATGTAAGGTCTTTCACCCGGGTAAACACAATCCAGGAGCGCAGCACAGGCCGGGATCAACCATTCTGGGGAGTAGCTCCATAGAGAGGGACCTGGGGGTCATGGTGGACATGAGCTCAATGAGTGAACAGTGTGCTGCTGTGGCAAAGGAAGCCAACAACTTACATCAACAGGGCGTCACCAGCAGACATGTAGATGTTATTAGATAAGAGCAAGATAGCGTTTTATAAGAGTAAGATAACGTTTTATAAGAGCAAGTAGTGATAAGACAAGGGAGAATAACTTTAAACTGAAAGAGGGTAGATCTAGATTAGATATTAGGAAGAAGTTCTTTACCATAAGGGTGATGAGGCGCTGGTACAGGTTGCCCAGAGAAGCTGTGGCTGCCCCATCCCTGGCAGTGTTCAAGGCCAGGTTGGACAGGGCTTGATCTAGTGGCAGGGGGTTGGAACTGAACGATCTTTCCAACCCAAACCTTTCCATGATTCTATGATTTCTGTCAGCCATGCTTCTTGCATTGAACCCTGAGCCCTTGTAGCTTTGCAGTGCTCAGCAGAGCTGAGCCAAGACACCCTTGTGTGTCTGTGTTCCTGCAACCCCATTTCTGCTGCAAGCCCCACAAGGACCCCTTTTCTGCAATGCCAGCTTCACCTATCTGCTGTCTTTCCACTATGTATGAGATTAGTTTAGCTTTAATTTAATATGAAGGAAATGAGTTACTCTGCAAGCATGCTAATCTCAAATACATTTCTGGACACAGGACCTTTTGCCAGGACCTGTCAGGCTCAGTGGGAAATCAGGACTGTGGGCAAGACATTAATTGGCCTGACTGTTTCTGGCAGCTCAGATCTTTCCAGACTACTACTTGGCTAAAATTAGATTGATTAAATCATTGGTCTTCCAGGGTGCTTCAGTAGGCTGGTGATTGCTTTTGGTGGAAACTGCTTCTTCTCTTACACTGATAATACTAATTTATTGTAAGAATAGCTAGTTGTCTTACAGCTCTCCCAGTGAGCGGAGCTCCAGGTACGTTACAGCTGAGGCTGGCAGTGTTACTGTCATTTTACAGGTAAGGAAACTTGAATGATGGAGATAAAACTCCCCATCAGAAAAAAAATCAGAGTGAAATTCAGAGAAACCCCATCAGACCCCACACCATCCTCTCTTGAGAAGTGTATGGATAAGACTTGGGGTTTGAAGTGCTGAGCCCCAGCAAGCAGAGAGGGTTGGGGGCAGTGTTCCCAAACAATGTTTTCCATTAATTAATTTGCCAACTAAATTTTTTTTTAGCTGGAAAATAATCTATGGCCATGGTGGCTCCCTGGTTAGACCATTTGCCTTCTTCTTGTTCCAACTCACAATGTGCAGCTAGGAGGAAGTCCAGACCCAGAGCTAAGCCAATAGGCTCAATTCTTTGTTCTCTGCCCTCTACCGTTTCCCTATTCTCTCTTGCCTTATGCCCTAGGCTGTCCTGCCTCCCCAGAGCAGGGATATTTCTTCTCTCTGCCCTCTGCAAGTGCATGGCATGGCAGTGATACCCATACAGCTGTCGATGGAAGACGGACATGAAATGGGTAAGCAGAGCTGTTGGCATTGCAAGCAAAGCAATTCCATGGGGCCAGGGGATTCACAACTGGAAATCACAGCTGTCCATGGTGACAACCTTCTCATCTAGTTTCCTCAAGGGAGAGAAGGGAATTAAACCTGTTGAAATGCAACATAGCAAATAAAGATTCCGGTTGCGTAACGGCAATCAGCCTTTTCCGCTACCCCTGCTGTTGCCATCTTCTAAAGTTTCCTTTCTTAAAATGACATTTAATCCTGAAAACAGATTTCCTTTTTATTTCTCACCTCTACTTTTTTCTTTTTTTTTTTTAATGCTCTAATGGCTGTGAAATTTCCTCTAATTAAATGTACCCATGGACAGATAATCCTGTTTTGCTCTAGTGTCAATATGGTCCTTTAGCTAAATTAGATGTTTTCCCTGCCTGATGTTTGTCCTTCCTTGTCTGCCCCTTGGCTCCCTCCTGGAGGTATTTGAAGACCATGATCCCATTACCTCCTTTCTTTCTTCTTCTGGGCTCAGAAAGTCAGGTTTTCTCAGGGTTTTGACTCATGTGTGGTCATTTAGAGAGCTCCCATCCTCAAGCGTCTGCTCTCCCTCTCTGAATGTTTTTACCCCTGTAGCAGTGGTGGGGAGAAGAAGGCAAGAACTGACTCCTGAGAAATGCCACTCACCACTAGTCTCCACCTGGACATCGAGCTGTTGACCACAACTCTTTGAGTGCAGCCATCCAGCCAATTCCTTATCCACCAGGTAGTCCATCCATCAAGTCCACATCTGTCCAGTTTAGAGACAGTGATGCTGTGTGGGACACTGTCAAAGGCTTTGCGCAACTCCAGGTACATGATGCTAGTTGTTTTTCCATTATCCACCAACAGCGTGTAACCCCATTGTAGCTCTTTGCTATTTGACACAGCTCCTGGCTAGTCCCCTCTCCCTTCCCATTGTGGACATCCATGGGAGGGCCCCCATGGCTGGGAAACCCTGGTTACTTTGCAGTCTTGTCATTTATTCCTAATATCCTTGAGATGGTGAGTAAACTTAAGAGCACCAGGGCCAGCTAGTACGTTAGCTCTCATCCTCTTACACAGGGTGGCCCTGTCCAGATATGCCCCAAGGACAAGGTGATGTCCCTTACCCACCACACTCCAAGCAACACACAGGAGGCCTTTGAGAGCTCTCCTGGGCCAAAACCGTGCCAGACACAGATGCTCCAATGACCGGTGGCATTTGCAGCCAGGCTCTGGTGATGCTGTTCGTGAGCTTCGCATTATTGAAATCAGGAGCCTTCGTCATGGCCCTGCATTTGCTTATGTTTTCACTTCACTGCCATCAACCACCTTGTCTGGATTAATGCAGCCTTGCTCTCCTAAAGCTTCCTGTGACTGTGATAAATAATTTATGTAACAGGCTGAGTCAGGATTTGTTCCTGGGATAAAGTGCACAGCCTTCTGCAAAACATGCCTTGGTCTTGCTGTTAGCCTAGAAATAGGGCCACTAATGTGTGAAACATGTAGCAGTCCTGGCTTTTCTCCCTCCTGCGGTGACACAAACTGGGGATGACACTCAGGACCTGCAGCTGTTCATTTGTGCCATGGGTGTGCGGGATGAAGTGCCAAGGAGACGAATCTACAAGGTTTATTGGATCTGGGGGGGAAATAAAAGCTGGTCCAGCAGGGACCAAATCCTGGAGGATCTGTGGCAGGCTTATCCTTTGAACTCACAAGAAGCAGCTCAGTATGTCTCCAGGATACCTGAACAATTCCATGGGGGGAGGAGGGGGAGAAGCTGTTTTGATGGGAAAAATGAAAGTAACCTGGGTATTCTGCACCCCATACTGAATGTCCCCCTACTCTTTACTGTCCTTTCCCACTCCCCTTTGTTCTGCTCCACTTTCCCCTGCTCTGTGCCGTACAGTAGCGCCCCTAGAGGATCACAGTGTGGAAGGATCTGGGGTGGGAAGGGCTTGGGGTGGGGAAAGGCTGTTTTCCTGCATCCACCCCAAGGTGATGCACTCTTGTACATGATCCCCATGTATGAATAACACCCACAGTGGTTTGCTGCCATGGATGGCCACTTGGATCTCAGTCTGAGCCTGACATCCCAAGCTACAGTTGCTCTGCCCCATTCAACATGCTTCTGGAGGAACCAACCTAGGATGGCATGCCAGATTTTCAATGAATACACATGTATCTGTGGCACAGCATCTGGCTTGCATCCTAAAATAGCATTCAGCATCACTGATTTTGACACACTTGCCCCAGTGTGCAATAGCCACAGGGGACTTGACCCTCCAGTTTGGGGTTTGGACATTCAAAGGGGTGAAAATGCTTCTTCTGAAGTCAGAAAACCCTCCCTTTGGGGTTAACACCCCTAATGCTGCCCTGGCCGTTGGTGCTGCCCTGGGACTGGGGCTGCATCCGCAGGCTGGGTCCCAGTTATCTTCTCAACTGTCACCCTCTAGAGTCTCAGTATGAAGCCCATAGGACTGTGTTCCAAACTCCGTGAGTGTTTCCAAACTAGACTGATGGGTTAGTCACCATAAAAATCCAGCTCTGCCATCATACAGCGACCTGCGCTCGGTGGAGATGGACAGACCTGGGGAAGCTGCATGATGGACAAGTCACCCAGAATAATGCCTCATTTGTCTGGAGTCCCAGCAGCTCATGGGAAAGGAGCTGCACCATTAATACTGCGGCACCAACACCTGCTGATGCAGCACTGCTAATTTTAGAGCCGAGGCTCAAGCAAGCACAGCACAATTAGCATTTCTTAGATGAGCAAGAGGCAAGACTGCTGCTCAGCTCGCCCCAGGCGTCCTCCAGCATAAAGGGATGCCTACTGAGAGCTGTCCTGCCATGGTGGCAGTCCTATGGCAAACAAGCACGGATTTGCACCCTGCTGTTCTGAGGGTGATGTTTGGGCTCAGAGTCCAGCCTTTAATATTGGAGCAATAAATTGCATGTGGCTTTCAAAGGAAGGCCAAGTGCTCCTCCCTGGTAGGTCCAGCAGGAGGCAGGGAAGTGGTGAAAGCTCGACATTAATGCTTGCAGCGCCTGTGCTCTGTGTCATTCGTGTTGTTCCCTGAGGCTCTGTTAAAAAGCACAAGGTGTAATTGGAGTGCTGAAATGCCAGTGTCTCACCACCACCCATCTCTAAATGTACAGCCATTTCCTCACAGAGTGATTCGGAGAAATCTCCAGGAACTCGCCAACAAAGTTGAAGTTGACAAGCATGTATTCTTCATTGTGGAGTCAGGAGACACTGGGGATAGCTCCTCCTAGCGTGTCTCGTCCGAGCATCAACCAGGCTGTGTTTATATTGTCCTTAAACATACATATTCATTAGATTACATTCATATTCATTGAGTTACTTATACATTACATCATACTTCTAGAATTCCTCCTGCATGCACACTAAAATGTGGTAGTGGGCTTTGGGACCACTGGTGGTTATTTCTTCATCATCTTCCTCAATTTGTTTTAGGATTGCTGTCATGTCAGTAACCACCAGGCTGGTTCTGGCTGGTTCTTGTGCAATGCTTATGTTAGCCATTTCCTTATCTTTATAGTTGCTAACAAAGCCTAATGTCCTTGAAGTTACTTATTTACAACCCTATTCTTCAATCAACCCCATTCTTCAATCAACCCTATTCTTCAGAGGATACGTTTTTCTGAAGATATAAAGAAATGCTTATTTTGACCAGAGAAAGCAGCTATTTTCCTGTGCTTGCTGGTTTTCGGAGCACTCAGCAAGCTGGCATTGCCACATTCAAACTCTATTTAAGGTAATCCTCACTGCAGTGTCCAACAGACCTGCCCATCCTTGAGCTCTGAGAAACCTTCATGACCAGCACCATTAAAGCACCTGAAATTCCTTATTAAAGGCCTGGGACAGTCCCTGTGCCCCTATATATGATGCCAAACATCGCTGCGAATGATGCCAGCCTGGACATCATTCGTTTGAGGAGAGTTTGTGGAGATTAAGTGGCCTATTGAGATAGGACAAGGAGTAATGGTTTTAAACTAAAAAAGGGTAAATTAAGACTAGATATAAGGAAGAAATTTTTTATGATGAGGGTGGTGAAACACTGGCACAGGCTTCCCAGAGAAGTGGTAGATGCCCCATCCCTGGAAACATTCAAGTTCAGGTTGGGCAAGGATCTGAGTAACCATGATCTAGTTGAAGATGCCCATGGCATGCGGGGTGGATTAGAAGACCTTTAAAGGTCCCTTCCAACCCAAACTATTCCATGATTTCTGATCAATGGGTTGAATGGGACTTAGAGGATCTCCTCATGGGATGTAGGTGCTGAAGTCCCATGCCAAGGACTTGCACCCAGTATCAGCTGGGGAAATGGTACCATCAGCGGGGGAAGTACCATCAAGTATCCTGGGACACATGGTGGTTTAGAGGTCACCACTACAGAGAACAGGCTCCTTGCTTATCCCCCAGCTTGCAGGCCTGGATCCCCATGGCATTTTGCTGGGCTTTTAGGATGAGCTCAATGCCCAGCATATTGACGCATCACATCCCATGCCTGTGCATTTTCCCACTGCTTCCACCCCAGCAGCTCTCTGCAGTGTTAGAGCTGGTTAATGGGTTCAGCTGAAGAGTTTGATATTTAACCTGGTTCCAACAGCCAGGCGGAGGGAGGAGATGTGACCCAACAAGGTCTTGCTCTATTTCAGCCAGGAAAATCACGTCCTGTTCTTTGGGCAGGAAAAAACTTGGCCACAGGCATATTGCATCTTGTTGTGCACTGGAGGCATCTGCTCCTCACCCAGGCTTGTGTCACCTCATGTAACCCCTACAATGACAGGCTAAAAACTGGCACAAACCCACTGGCACAGCATCATATCGATGCACTTAGCTGCCCTGTCGGCAGTTTTAAAGGGTGACCCACATGGCTCTTGTAATTTAAAAACAACTCACCTTGTACCTGGGATTGGGCTTGCTCCATCTCACCCCAGCAACAGCTTTGGGTTTGTGCCTGCCTGCAGGTGCGACTGCACATCCCCATCACAACTGGTTTAATGAATCTGAGCAAACGAGCACAAAACCATCGAGCCGCACTGATTTTATATCACTGCCAGATTTTGCACTCAGCTTGGGAAGTGGGAGCCATGGAGATAAAATACAGCTCATTCTGTTGATGCCAGCGAGGTTTAAAATTCAGGACAAATTAATTGCATCTGTATTTTTTGATTGGTGAAGGCAATTTTGTGAAGCATTTGTTAAAGATGCCACTTAAAGAGGAATTTCCTAACTGCAGAAGTTAATAACTTTAAAACTGCTACTCAGGCTCCCTGAAAATGAGGCTTTGTACTGCAAATCTCTTTGAAGCTCATAATTCAATCCTATTTAGAAGCAAATTTCTTAGATTTAGAGCAATGAATATTTAAATGCTACCAGTTGAAACATTTTCAATTTTGAGATCATTTCAAAGCCAGGAGAGTTTATAACATTCGGCTACTCCGCAATGATTTAACGTCTGAATTGATCTGAATCTTAAGCAGCTTAAACAGCTATAAAGGGTTAGAGTAGTTTAAAGGGTTAGGGTAGTTTAAGCAGAACACCATGTTTTCAGAGCTTTGGTTGAAGAAATGGGAGTTCACAGGCTGTCAAACCGAGCAGCTCTAGATGAAGGACCTGACAAGCATCGTTAGAAAAGCTCTCTGAAGCACTCATCATGTTCTCGGCTTC
Source organism: Psittacula echo (assembly GCF_963264785.1). Taxonomy (NCBI): domain Eukaryota; kingdom Metazoa; phylum Chordata; class Aves; order Psittaciformes; family Psittacidae; genus Psittacula; species Psittacula echo. The sequence continues at coordinate 103,124,337 of NC_137738.1, forward strand.
CAAACCTTGTCTGCTTTACTTTTTTTCTAGGAAAAAGGAAATGAAACAAGCAGTTTTGAATGTTCACACAAAATGCAGAATATAGGCAAAATGTTTTGGAAGTGCTGTGAACATGGGTTTGTTCTGACAACAGGCTCCCTGTATTTGACACTCTTTTTTTCTTCAGTACAAACCACTTCAAAACACAGCAACGCTCTGAAAAGTGGCAAAGCAGAAAACACATGGGCTTTGTGGTGCTTGTGTTTGGCCCCTTTAATGTCAGATATGTGCAAATTAAAAATTGAAAGATGAAGCTTTTAGAAACTCTTTTGCAAGACTGTTGTGGTTTAAGCCATCTGGTAACTCAGAGGTTCTGCACAAGAATTTGGCCAGGACGATTATTTTGGATGGGAAAGAAGACCAATGGAGAAGGAAGTAATTTTTTTGGTAAGATACATTTATGCCATTCCTAGCCATAGAAAAAAGCAGCTGTGTACCATTATAATTTATTCCTCTCAACTAAAAGCCATGCATATTCCAGTATGGCTGCTCCATCTGTGCTGTTAACGCTGGACTGTGCAAAACAAACCAATTCAAGATTTATTGGATACAAGAGGGAGCTGAGGCAGAGAGAAGACTCCTTAGCTTGGTATAACACAGACAGATTAAAGCAGGGGATCTGATTCCACGTGTTTCTCCAACTGGACTGGCATAAGGACAGCGTCTGTGCTGGCCCAAGCCACCCATGCCTGTGCTGCAAAAAATAAGGTGACAAACAGTGGAGCAAAGGTGAGCCTGCAAAGGCTCTGCCCAGGGCTATCGCTGCTGCAGCTTCTTTGAACCGGTCGAAGGGGTTATAAGAACAGGACAGGACTGCTGTACTGGGTCACCCACGTTCCAGTCACCCGCAGTTCTGTCCCTGACACTCACTAGAAGATGTTTGGAAAGGCACAGGAACAGGTACTGATATTTTCTCTGCAAACCCTCCTGTCTCTGACCATTTGTGACCTGGGGTGACCCTCCATAGTTTTCTCTTCCATGACCACCTCGGCTCCTCCAGAGAGAGCAGGACGAGCCTTTGCTTCCTTGCCAGACTTTGTACCAAACACAGGCTGATATGTGTGTTTTGAGCCTGCCAACCTCAGCTGACGCCCTTATCTTTCTATTTGTTTGTTGTTTATTTGTCACTGGATGAGGCAGTGAACAGCCTGTCCTCTCCCAGTTTCATAAGCCCTACTATGCTTCCCCTCCAGCCATTTCTTTTCAAAGACAATGTGCCCTGACCTACTCATTGTAAGGAGCTGTTTAATCTTTCGTGCTTTGAACTTCTCCCCCTCTGCCCACGGTGAGCTGTGGTGCCAGATGAGGCAGGAACACATCCGTATCAGGATTATACCCTGGCAGCATTATTGGTGCAGAAAAACATCATTGCCACAGAAGAACATTATTGCCAGCCCTGACTAAATGTCCCCTCAGAGGCTATTGCCAAGGACTTCATCACAGTAGAATCCAGGCAATCACTCAACTGGAAAAATAACTCAGGTGTTGTGTAATGAGATTTGACAGAAACATAGCAGTAAATGATTTAATTACTCAGCTTATTTCAGTGATGGTGCCAGGATGGGTGCAGAGGTGCTGGGTCCCTCCAGCTGACATCAGCATCCTCCCATAGCCCAGCAGCAAGCCTGGGGCAAACCTGAGCTTGTGGCCTCCCACCTCACCATAAATATGCTATAGAATTTAATAATACTATAGAAAGTGAGTATTCTAAAAGTATAGATGATATGTATGTATATAGATACTGAGGTATTTCATACACTGAGGCCCCCAGCAGTCCTATTTCTCCTTTGATAACCTTCCTCAGCTCCATTTCTCATCTTACCCCCAAACTGCTCCTATCCCATTCCATCTTACCTCTGTACCCTCTTAAATTCCATTTTTTTCAGCTGTGAGGCAATATCATCTCTGCTCATGAGTATGATATTCCTACCAGTTCTTACTTTTCCAGTTTCTTTGGAGACATACAAAAAGACCTGTTTTGTGAAGCAGATACTCAGCATTTCCCAGGAATTAGGTCTCTTCAGCAAGTGGCAATGTATGTGTTGTCCTCAAAACCACCCAGTCCTTGCTTTAATACCAGCTGTCCTGTGACTCATTTCTCCATCACTTAGACTGATGGTTAGAGCACCAGGATGCTCTGATTGAGCAGGATTTCCACCCCCTCTGAAGCTGGCATGTGGCAGAGCCCTTTCTTTTCTTAAGCACTTTGCAAGGAAACTTCTTATATATTGTACTGAATAGGAGCATAACTTCTGCATCAGCACCATTAGGACTTCCCTGCAACGCCCAGGGCTCCTGGCTTGTGAACCAGCTCCCGGGACAAGCCACTGAAAACTTCCCACCTGACGTAAGGCACCGGACGATTGCATCATCCCAGAAGCTTTCCAGGAAGCCCGGACTCAGTCAGGAGCTCACGTTCACCTTCTCTCCCCCAGCCCATCGCTCTGATCTCTGCAGCAGTGGTCACGCTTGGGGGCCGGAGACGTCATCATGGAAAAGGGCCGGAAAACGCACGATCTGGGGGGGAATTCCTTATCACGATTCTTTTTGCTGCCCTTTTGCAAGCAGATCACCTCCAGCTTGGCTGGAGCTCTTCCCAGAGCCTTTTTGAAAGGTTTTCGCCCTCTGGAGGCTAACATTAGGAAAGCAAATGCTAGGGAACTAAAATAAAAAAGGCTCAAATCTCACATTTGCAGAAATGCAGCCCCCATGAGAATAAACCTGCAAGGAGTTGGTGAGCTTCAGAGAGCTTCTACTGAAAAGCTGTTCATGGGCAAGGACAACTCTCACATGACATTGAAATCCTCAGTGCGACCCAGAGTCATTTTGCTTAGCATCAGCCTTCTCCTTCTAAATGCAACTGTACTGAGTAATGTCCAGACCATGTTGAATCATCCCCTTGACAATTCCAGATAAAACCTGCTGATTTAGTTAATTTTACAATTATTTTATTCCCCTTTTATTCTTCCCCATCTTCGCCATAGATTGTGCATTCCAATATCTGAAGGGGGCCTATAAGGATGCTGGAGAAGGATTCTTCATCAGGGACAGTAACAACAGGACAAGGGGCAATGGGTTGAAACTTAAATAGAGTAAGTTCAAGTTAGATATAAGGTACAAGGTCTTTACTGTAAGAGTGGTGAGGCACTGGAACAGGCAGCCCAAAGAAGTGGTGAATGCTTCATCCCAGGCAGTGTTCAAGGCCAGGCTGGACAGAGCCTTGAGTGGCATGGTTTAGGGTGAGGTGTCCCTGCCCATGGCAGGGGGTTGGAACTTGATGATTTTAAGGTCCTTTCCAACCCGAACCATTCTATTATTCTATGATTCTATGGTTATGAAGTACTACATGGAGGCTAAAATGCACAACATTTCTAAATTTTAAAAATTAAATGTCTGGATATCCTTTGAAATTCCTGCAGTTTGCCCTCATCAGACACAGCTCCATTCATTTGCCTGCAATTAGAACCAGGGGATAAAACCAGCAGGGTTTTTTTTTTGTTGATGAAAAACTCTATGGGGAAAAGGGTGACACAGAAAACCTGAGCTCAGGTTTGGTTTGTGCCGGGCTTGGCCTAGCAGCATCTACCTATCTGTGTGATTTTATTTCCCTATGTCTTTCTGCTGTGACTTTGTCCCCAGTTCCCTGGGGAGCCTGATATCTGTGCAGTCCTCCTGTTTCTCTGGATTTTTCTTACAAGCCTGTAGTACATCCTCTGTCAAGCTAACACACAGCTCAGCCTCGAGAGTCTCAGAAAGAACACAAAAAGTGCTGTGCATGGAAGCACAGTGCCAAGATCCAGGCATGGGTGATCTGATTCAGTGGGCTAGAGGCAGAGATGCAGAATGTCCTCTCCCTGTCAACAAACCCATGCAAGACACATTGTATTTTGTGTGTGGTCTCTTCCAGTCAGGACTGCCTGTTTTTGCATGTCTGCCAAAACGATAGCTTGAAGCCAGATATGTGAAAGATAGCTAGCAACTAGCTCCTACTGGTGGCATAAACACCCATAGATGCTGACACAGGTTAGGAGCCTGTGTAGGAATGATGCTCCTAAACATCCTTGTAGACTTGGATCTTGTTTCTAGAAAACAAAGCACATAACAGATATGCTTCATAACCAAGGATTTTTAGATTTTCACAGCTTCAGAGGCATTTACTCGCTGCTTCTCACACCTACTGCACGTCCATCTGTGAGGAAGTTGCCCACCTGTGATCTATACACCTCAAGAGCTCAAAAAATGCCCACATTCTGCCAATATGTCGCAGGTTTACATCACACTCATGGTTGGAAAAGAAGATGTGCAACACCATGAAGCAGCCAAGTGTCCCTTTGTTTTCCTATCCAGCTTCATGCCCAGTCTTTACAAGATGCCCTCCTCCACCTCTGCAACATTCAACACTTCTGTATGGGGTCAGTTCCATCCCACAGGGCTGCTGAAGGGAAAGGCACAGCCTTTTGCAAGGGGAAAATGAGAGATTGTAAGAAAACAAAGTCCAGACAGGAGAGGGATGATGAAGAAAACCTAGATGGGATTGGCCATAGTGACTCCTTCTGCATTTGAATAGGTCTGAACTTGGGAAAAAGCCTTCTACATGGCTAACCAAAGGCAGTTGTCCTGATTTTGGCTGGCATAGAGTTAATTTTCTCCCTACTTGCTGGTGCAGTGCTGTGGTTTGGCTTTAGTCTGGGAACAATGCTGATAACACACCAATATTTCAGTTGTTGCTCAGTAGCGCTTATCCTGATCAAGGACTTTTCAGTCTTTCATGCTCTGTCAGTGCAAAGGGGCACGGAAAGCCGTGAGAGAGCAGGGACAGGACACCTGACCCAAACTAGCCAAAGGGGTATCCCATACCACAGCACGTCATGCCCGGTACAGAAACTGGAGGGAGTTGACCGGAAGGGGCCGATCACTGCTTGGTGGTGGGCTGGATATCGGTCAGAGGGTGGTGAGCAATTGTATTGTGCAACACTTGTCTTTCTTGGGTTTTATTCCTCTATTTTTGTTGTCTCCCCTTTAATAATAATTATTATTTTAATTATTATAACATTTTGTTCTATTTTAATTATTAAATTGTTCTTACCTCAACCCAGAATTCTTCCAGTTCTCCTCTCCATCCTACCAGGGTAGGGGGGAGCAAGAAGCTGTGTGGTACTTAGTTGCTGGCTGCAGTTAAACCACGACAGCAGTAAATTACTTAATGATTTCATACTGTGCTCTACAGTGGAGGTAAATACATTCTGATGGAGGAGCGGAGGTAAATGAATTGCCTTGTTGGAGTACATCTGATGTGTACTGAAGTTACCAAGTAGGATCAGAAGCAGAAGGGCACTTTCACAGTGTGTGGTCAGAGGGGTGCAGTCACAGGGATGGGCTCATTACTGCAGATTTGGGGTAGGCTTTGTCAGTGCATTACAGGGAACCCAGGAAGGCGCCAGAGCTGTTTTGAATTCTGTCTGCAGGGCTGGGATTTGTACAGCTGAACAAGTTTTAATGTGATGTTTTCCAAGGCAATAGATGTGGCAGCCCAAGTGCCGCTATTACAAAACTCCAGTCCAAGCATAGGCACATTTTAAATAAGCAATAAAGATGCAAGAGCAAGTCAGTGCAAAATAGCAATTCCACTGAAAGATCACAGAGCCATGACCAGGCACAATCCAATATTTTTATGCATGTTAAAGTAATTGGAAAGTTGCCTTTTGCTTGTTCCTCATCATATTAAAGGGCCTGCTGCTATGAGGACACGTGGAGTCATTTTTTGTTGTTGCTAGCACTCTGGACAATTACTTGGCTGGCTTTCACAGTGTGCCAGTAAACAGTTACCTGCTTGCTTACTGGAAAAACAAGGATTTCAGACCCTCTTTAGAAGATGATTTAATTTTGCACTTGGATAAGCAGGTCAGCAGCCAATGCTTGAACCAACAACAGGATCTGCCATCCCTTACCTTCTGCCTTGACCAGCACTGGTATGCAGGAACAAGGAAACCAAGGAGTGCTATCACATGGCTGTGTCCCTGCAGCGTTAGCATGTTTCCTCATGCCTGATGTGCACATGCCATGTTAGCAAAATGTGTACATTTGACTCAGCTTGGCCTACACTGAACATGAGTTGGAGCCCTAGCAAGTAAACAAAAAAGTCATTCTCCCGCTGAGTTGCCAGGAGGCTCTTCAATACCTGGGGAGGATTCAGTGGATGCCACACTACCAGGCTGCATTTGCAGCCTGCTGCTAATAAGAAAACAACATCACAGTTTAGGTCTCCTTTGGCTCACGTCAACACACATGGAGTACCAGTCCTGCAGACTGATTCTCAGCTGGCCCAGCCACAGGAGAAAGAAAGGGAAGTTCATTTTAGAAAAAGCAGCACAACTTTGCCTTGCCCAGCCTGCGGTTGCTCACGAGGAAGAATTGCGCCATGCCCCCGTGTCCCCAGTGGGTTACATCAGTGACATACCACATGACGTCCAGCACATTTCGGGAAGCAGTCAGTCCTTCAACTTAGTCCCAAAACCTGACTTTTGCCCTGCTCATGCTGATCAGTGTGTTATGCCTGGTCAAGTTATCATCCACTGGTAAGCATACAGGTTACCTCTGAAGTCATAACTGAGTTAGTAACTCCAAACACAGGCTTTCTCAGCTGGGCAGCTCTTTGCCTGTACAACAGTAAGAGGAATCAGGTCTGTGTATGAAGTGAAATCCCAAACCAGGAGGATGAAGTGGTGGTTTCCCACATGTCTAAGCTGGCTCTGACCCATCACCATTTTCTTGCTCAGTCCCTGTGTGTCCACTGTGAAAACTGAGTGAAGGCAGGTTCCTTCACAACTGCTGGGGTGCCACGGCTAATCCAGCTGCTGTCACCCCTTGGCTGGGAGCTGCAAGAGCCAATATATTTGGGTAGATGGAGTTTTTTGTGAATATCTTACCCATACCTCCCATCCTGAATAACATCTGCACATCACGTGTGCTGTTTGTCTGCCCCATGGACGGAGTATACGTGGTGAAAACACCACTTGCAGCAACAACAGGGGCAGGAGGAAAACAACGTAAGAAGGGTAGAAATGCTGATGGTGAAGCAAAGAAAAAATATAAAGGAAACTATGAAAGACACAAGGAATAAAAGAGAACCTCTGTAGAAAGCTGCAACAGAGCTCAGCAAGATGATGGCACATCTCCCTCCTGGTTCGTTAACCACTAATAGAATTTATGAGAAGAATTTGTCACACTCTTAGGAGCATTTAGAAAAATGAAAAACTAATCTGGAAAGAGTCTTACCCCCTATAAACATCTATCCTAATGAACCTTGTGCTTGTTTAGAGTGGAAATGTAAAAGGAGCCAAGTGGAAGTCAGCCAGGGTCTGGTTTGAGATGAAGCCCCTGAGATGTATAAGGCCCTGCAGTCCTTGCCTCCTACAGGTACTTAGGGCTGTATGAGGTTCCCTGAACATCTGGAATGGCCTCCAGCCACCACTTAGTGGCTGTTGATGTCCCATTTGTTGCACCTGAAGCCCGTATCTATGTCTGTGATGCCCATAAGCACCTCGGTGATGCCTGAGGCCTTCAGTGAAGAAAAGCAATGGCGCTTTCATGGGCTTTTTGGCAGGGGTGCTGCAAAATATGGGCCAGGCTCAAGGCAAGAAGAGTCATATACAGCTGTGGTGAATGCCGCAATCTAAATGGACTGAAATTGTCCTCTGTACCAGGGACAGTTCAAAATATCTTCTGGGGATCCTGGAGATGCTCACCCTTGCTTGGGGAGAGAAACTCCAGGCAATGACCTACCCAATAGAAACTGTGCCACCAAAGCCAGGACTGGGGAAACTGAGGCAGTTTCACAGAATCACAGAGTGGTTTGGGTTAGAAGGAACTTTAAAGCTCATCCAGTTCCAACCCCTTGCTACACACAGGGACACCTTCCACTAGACCAGGTTGCTTCAAGCCCCACCCAGCCTGGCCTTGAACACTGCCAGGGAAGGGGCAGCCACAGCTTCTCTGGGCAACCTGTGCCAGAGCCTCAGCACCATCATACTGGAAAATTTCTTCCTAGCATGTAACCTAAATCTGTCCTCTTTCAGTCTAAGTTTCTGTTGCATCCCTGACTCCCCCATATTGCTGAACTCCTCAAGGCCTTCATCAGTTCCTCTGGGCTTTAGGAATCTTAGATGCAAACCAGTTAAGTAATGCCCGAGTCATTTTCGATGCCCTAAGCAAAACCACCCTGATAATCCTCAGCTTCCAACACAAGATGGCAGGCTGTCCCCAAGATGAGGAGCAGCCAAGACAGTCGAAGAGGAGAGAGACTCTCCTTTCGTATCACAGAATTCAAATGCTGCTCCTTCTTGTTACCTCTTAGAGGAGGGAGGACGGGCACAAGGTTTCTGTGCGACTTGTAGTGACTTAGGGAGAGCCCTATGTGGTGAATGAAGGCTTATTGCTGTGAAAGGCTTCTTTCAAGCCTGAGCTCTCACCCAAAACAACCTACCAGCTTGGGAGGAGGGTGACTGAGGGATGCCACAGGCTGGTTATGGTGACGATGGGATGCTGCTGTGGATGCATCTCCTCTGCCTGTAAGTTAGGTACTGGCAGCACTCAGGGTTCATTTCCTTTAGTGGTTTGGTTACCGGGACTTGGGGCCAGACCTGCAGCAAACCTGCACCAGCCTTCTTGTTAGGGGAGAAATGACAGCAAGGAAAGTGCCTTTGAAGGTCTCTGGTCAGTGCAGACAAAGCCCTGGCCCAGCTGTCCAGAATTACCATAGGGCTTCACATCACTATGGTGTGGGGGAGCTACTTGCTCCCCATCGTCCAGGAATGCAGCTCCCACGTGGAGCACACAGCTCCCTGCAGAGCAGAAGCTTCCCGTGGCTCATGGAGCTTCTTGCCATGAAGTTTATTCACAGGGCAATTTACATTATATTACAGAGTGACCAAGCATGGTGAGACCATGGAAAGAGCAGTCTAATCCACCAAGTCTTACATCTACAGTAGCACTAGGTGACTGGTGTGCTACCTTTGACGCTGGTCTCAGAGCTTGGGCACACCACACTAATGGCTTGATGCTTTGTCAGCCCCATGCCCACCTGAGAGCATCCACAGTTCATTAAGCCTATTTGCATACAGCTCTATATAAAGTCATTAAAAAGTGCCAAGCGCAAGAGCAAAACTGGATGAAAGCTTCATCGGTGGGAACAATCCAAGGAAATCCCAGTGCTCGAGTTCCAGTTTGCCTCAACAGAGGGGAATTCAATTAAGGGCTGATGTGATTTGTGTTGCTCAGAGAAAAGCCAGCTGACTGGGTGTTGGACATATTTTGGCATTGAATCAGCCATAAATACCAAGGATTATTTTAAGCAGACTGAAACAAACATGCTGGACCAAGCCCATCTCCAGCTGCCAGCTGGGGAGTCAGAGTGGGCAGCAAAGGAGGCAAAATTGTACCTCACTGATGGAGGGCTGCTGTGTAACTGCTTGCAGGGATTGGCTTCCCCACACAGCCCTCTCTAGGAGGAGACCCTACAGATTTCAGGAGTTCTGGATATGTCCTTCCCTCCCTTGCAGCTTTCTCATGCTGTCCAACTCACGCACACCACTACACTGTGAGTTCTCAGAGACCTGCACACATCACTGTACTAGAGATGCACCTTCTGACTTCAAGAGCTTTTGATCTTGCAATTGCCTCCCTGGGGACACTGAGATAAGGGCAGTAACCAGTTATGATCAACCTTTGCAGAAGTGATTAGGTATCCTGTGTTATTCATTATCTTCCTGTTACCGTTTTCTTTTCTTCCTTTGAAAAAACACTGTTTGTTAAATCAACTGATTCATCCTTTGCCAACAACACACCAGAGGAGCAGTGCCCGGGCTGGTTTCCTTCTCACAGGTTTCTGGCTGGGTGGACTCAAGATGGATGGTTTCTTAGTGATCCCCCACATCTCTGCTGGGTACCTCTTAAACCCTATTAACTGCTGTCTACCCTAAGTCCTGGGGGAATCCACCATCCCCTTGAGTGCACAGGGAACTTCAGCTCTTGCATTCAAAGAGCTGCTGCACTAATAACATTAATGCGAACCTTGATCCCTAAACACAAGGGCCTGTGTGCAGCTTTGCTGCTGCATAAACACAGGCAAGCTCACGCAACTCCCACAGGGACCTTCTCTGTCCCTGGGGTCCCTTTGTGCCCCAAAGTGCTCATGGACCTGTGGCACCAGGCAAGCTCCAGTTCCTGCTCATGCTGGGAGCAGACAAGCTGCATCGAACTGCCTGCAGCTCCCCAGGAGCTACATCCATGGAGCAGGATGAGCTGGAGTTGCTGCATGATCGCGGCAAAAAGCATGGGGCAAATGAGCAGCCCTGGGTAGCAGGGAACAAGCACCACTCAGAGACTAGCACAGGTAAGATGTTCATTAACTCCCTTAATACTTCACACATTCACAGGGAATTGGAGGATCCTTCTTTAAGGAAAATTCATTTGCAGTACAAAGCAGTCCATTGGGTTGACAACACAGGGCATGTTTTCATTTGCCCAGGGATCAAAATGGAGCTGCACAGCTCCAAAAGGGGGTAATGAACTCGTTTAAAAGGATTTGTCCTTCACGTCTGAAGAAAGTCATTGGTGCTGTGCCTGAGGTCACATGAGAAGTGTCTATGTAAATCTCTTGCTTGTCTGCATGAAACAAGGACTTCTTGGTAGGACTGGCCAAAATTCCTCTCTAAATAAAATATTTAACTGGGTAAGATACCTTTTTTCTGCAGAATTTTTCTGCTGAAACCACTCAAGCAGGAAAATTCCAAGGAGTGAGTTCAGTTCACTTTTTCTTCTCCCCTGTATGACACATAAAGTCTTGAACAGAGCTAATTGTCCCTTCCCCTCGCACTCTTTGCCATGTTCCCTCCTTGTCCCCTGCTCTGTGGCATCCTGAGTGTTCCACCAGTTCCTCCATCTGCTGCTTTGCTTCATCCCACTATGCTGGCAAAAGCCAGCTCAAAACAAAACCAAACCAGACCTTCCATGAGGTTTCCTGCCAGCTCAGTCCAAAACTGTCACAGTTTTGGTAGAAATTCTAACATAAAAGTGGGCAGTCAGGCTATCATTAACCAACTGCAGCAAAAGCTAAACCTATCTTTTTCAATAGTTGGCAAAGACTGCATTTAATACTAAATAAATATTGCATTCTTGGAACCATTTCCCTTTCAAATGAGCAGGCTGGATGAAAGGCTTCCCTGGCTCTCCCAACTGCATAAAAAGACAAGATTTATTTTCTTGCTTGGCTGAGCAATGCTGGTGGACAACCATACCTCAGGTTTTCCTTCCTGCTTCTACCATGTCTGATTATCAGAAAGGATCACCTGTTTACTCAAGATAAGACAAACAGACTTTGCTCATTTGAGGTCTCTTAGAGACATCCTACGAGCATCCTTTGTAGTCTGAACCAGACAACCTGCAACCGACAGCTCTACAAGCACACAGCTCAGGCTGGCCAGATTTGCTGGTGTTTTGAGCTACATCAATGTGTGTTTTTAAGCAGAACTAATGTAAAAGCTGGGCTGTGCTCCACAGGGAGCATCTGACCAACTCTAAAACTTTGAAACAGGAGAAGGCAAAAGCTGCTCTTCCCAGAAAGCAGTGGGCACTTGTCCCATCTGACCTTGAATTTAGCCATGGGAATGGACATTGTGGCCAACAGATCTGTGTTGCCCGATGGCCCTTGGCAGTTTGAAATGAATAAATGGGTAAGCTTGGGCTGGTAGCAGCATGCAGTCCTTGATCTAAAACCCCTCAGCAGCAAGTGGCTCTACTCTGTGCTGGCTAGTGGGAGAAGGAATGATGCTTTTCCTTTGGGACACATCCTACAACAGACAGCATCAGTGGAGAGAGGTCCCACAGCAATCACAGCCCACCCATCTACCACAAGAGCACAAGCTCTGTACAGTCAGCAGTGCCAGAGGGATATGTTTAATGAGGTCTGTGCTCAAAGCACCTGCACATGCGTCTCCCAAGGTCGTGGCTTTGCTCCAGCAGCCTCCATTGTGTATCATATTGCCCCCTGCCTCATGGTGCTGGGACCATGAGGATGGTGGATTTGGATGAGCCAGAAGTTTGCTGAGCCAGCTGCTGTGCAAGGGATCTGGGGAAAGGAGATAAAACAGGGGATATGCCCCATCCATCCAACAAAGTCCCCCTACGCTGTGCCTCTTTCACCTGCTGCCAGCAGCAGCATCTCACCCCCTGGGAGACCCCTCTGAGGTGTGTCGGGTGACAGCACATGTCCCTCCACATTCCTTGCTGGGGTTAGCATAGGGCCAGTGCTTTCAAGTGTAGACTAGTCCCAAAAATTTATCTTGCCAACTTCCCTTTCGTAACAGGAAGGATAGCGGGCAAACAATAATTGCCGGAAATGTACAACTGACCCAGGCAAAGGTTTGCTCTGGATCAGCCTCGTGTGCAGATGGGAACAGGGAGAAAAGCCAGTGCTGAAAGCCTGTGGGTCTTCTTCGCGGACTTTTTGTTTGGTTTTTTTTAAGTGGGGAATATTATTTTATGACAAATTAAGTCTTGTGGAAATGTGTCTGACTCCACAAAACCATGCAGGAAGCACTGACAGGGTTATGTGTGCTGGAAACCAGTCTGCTTTCTTACTGCCTCTGAGACCTAGCCACCATCAGCGGTGCCTCCAGGGAAACTCTGCCCAGCAAAGCTCTCTCATGCTGAGGGTCCTACAGTGTCTCAGACCCCTGCTAGAGATCCAAGGCATCTTAGATCCACATCTTGGACATCTGGGACACTCAATAAGCAACAGGAACTACTTCTGGGCTTGGTGGAAGGTTCTCAATGCCTTTGGCCAGGGCAGTTTTCACCCAGTGCTCAAGTTCTGTAAAACTCTGACTACTTGAGTATTCACTAATCTTGAGTATTCATTAATCCGGCTGACTCCTAGCAAAGATGAAAGAAACCATCAACATGGATAAGGCTGTTTCAGTCCCAAGGTCATTTATCAGATAAATGGAAGTATTTTGTTTATTTCAAAACATTTTTCCTATATTTGCTTCTCTTAGAGACTCAATTAGAGATCCTTGTTTAAGGTCCCAGAGCAGGATATGATGTGATGAATTTTAGCTGGAGGGAAAGTCCAGCTTTCAACCACATCTAATCTCAGCTACTTTTCAGCTTCCATTCCTCAGTCCCTCAGACAGATTGGATACACCAAAAACTGGATGGGGGGAGAGCCTGCTATGCATCAGCCTTTCTGTAAGGATCAGTATGTTCAGTGATCTGGGACCTGAGGAGGAAGAGTCCCAGAGGAGGGTGACCACCTGCCGGTCCACGGGTCTGGTCTTCCCCTCCGTCCACCGTTGGCGCAAAACTGGTATGAGAGGAAAATCAAGCTGAATATTTGCTGTCCTTTCTGTTCAGCTGGGACTAGTGGGAAGGTCAAACCTGTGCCCAACATCAGCTGAGCTTAGTGAATGCAATCCTTAACCCAAGATCAGGGTTTATTTTCATGTACACAGTCTACCGTTGGTATTTCTTCCTTATTTTTGTGTTAACAATCAAGAGGGAACCACTTTTGTGCTGCACTAATAAAAGGGCCAGGTGTGCTGGTTAATAAACAAACCAACCAACCTTTTTTATCCAGAGATGGCATTTTCAGGTTTTGTTAACCTGACAGTTTGGTGTTGCCCTGTGCTGTGTTCCCTTGTATCTTGAAGTGTTTTGGGGATGTGCAGCAAGGGTTTTCTCTCCAGATCTGTTCTACAGGTGATATATCTGTAGTGGGCCACAATCCCACAGGTTTTCCAGTCATTTCTAGAGGTGAGATCTGAAGAGTTATTGAGAGGAAACAAGTCTGGAGCAAATCATAAAGCACACACGCAGCCCCAGATCTTTGTCTTGGCCAGGGACAGCCTGTAATCCTCATAAATGCCTCCTTGTGTGGATGATGTCTGGAGCTGGTCCAGGCTGAGTTCCTCAGGAAGGGACTGAGAAACCTGTGAAGCTGAACACGGCACTTAGTTTTGGCTAGGGAATTGCAGACTTTAAAAATCACAGGGACTTTCCAGCAAAAACTTCCAAACTGTGTTGTCAGACACAGCACCTCACACCCGTACCTGTTATACATCAGAAATACCAGTACAGTGCTGTCTCAGCACATCCAAGAGATGTGAATGAGGCCGTGCCACTACACTTATCTCACCCAAACCCTTTCAGGTTCAGTTTGCAGCTGCCCAGCAACAGCTGCATCAACTCTGCATGGGTGGCAAAGATGCCAAGCTGAGCCTAAGGGATCAGACCCAGTATGACTGTGTACTGCAGAGGCATTTCTGGCGTTGACAAATAAGAGAGCTCAGTGGACAAACAAAAGCCAAACTTTGGATTGGGGAAATGAGTTGCAAATCAAGGTTATGTCTGGCATTTGATCCTTTTGGCATCTACTCTTTTGGCCTCTAACACTGATTTTCCTTGTGAATAATTGGGGTTTTTCAGTTGCTCAGTTCTGGTTTTCTCTATTAGTCTCTTTTTCTTTCTTTTTCAACACAGTAAGCACAGAAAACTGAAGCCGTGAGTGCAACTGAGGCCCCTACCTGGGGAAAACCTTTAAGTGAGGCTGCTAGATATGATGCTCCCATATCTAGCAAGGCATAGAAGATTTGGTACTCAAATACCATCCTGTTCTACAGCATTTCACTCTTGCTTCAGCTGGATTTGAGACCCAAGGCAACTAGTCCTCCTCATGTGTAAAGGCAAGCCTGTACACTGAACTGAAGGCAAAGTGTTATGGTAGGAACAGATGCTGAGAAGGGAGGTGTTGCCTCTTTTTCCACATTGGGTCTAGGCATCTTACTGTTTTGCAGAATAACTGCATCTATACACACTGAAGCACTATGGATAGTCATTCCCTATGGATTCAAATGTCTAAGGGCAAGTACCATGGTCCTGAGAACACTAACAGGCTTTTCAAGCTTTTAAGTCCTCTCTCTCAGGTTTGCTTGCTTCTACCCAAGGTTAGCTCTGCAAAGGTGCAGCTGTGTAACCAGAGATCAGACTGCTGGGGAAAAAGCTAAGGTGTGAGAAAAGGTGGGAGACAACTCACTGCAGACCCCACCTTGGCTCAGGAACCACATTTAAATGGCTCTTTCCTTGGCCAAGCCACATCGTCCATCTCTGTGTGCCCAACCTTGTACCTTGCTAATCCCAACATCAACTTGCTGACATGACTCCCAGCTTCACCTTGGACCTGTGTCTTCACTATGGACTCATTTGCGGATGGGACTGTGGCTGAACCCAGTCACTGTGACCAGACTTGATCTGCTTTCCTTGTTCAGATGCCATGGGACTGTGCCCACCAGTGAGCACGCAGTTCTGCCTGCTCCCAGCTCCTGCCATGTGGAGCAGCAAACCTCTTCTGCTCCCTGGAGCTGGGTTTCTCCTTCACCTGTAGGCTAAGCATTTACCCAGGTGGTTGCAAGCCAAGTCCTAGGTCGCTCAGCAAGTGCCTTTCCATTGGTTTTCCTGGGAATTTGTCAGTCTTTGGAAACACGCTACTGCAAGTCAATCAGAAGCTATGCTGGAGACTTCTATGCCAACGGAAACCACTTGAAGATTCAGGGTAACGTTATGATATCTGCTGGTGGTTCCAATCTGCAGGAGAATAAATCAACTGAATTGTTCTATGGCCCATCTATCTTGAGTAAAAAGCAACTAATAGACTGATGAACACCATGGATCAGGCACAAAGCAATCACACAATCACATAGCAATGTAATAGTGCAATAATTCTACCAGGTGGTGGATGAAAGAGGAGTGCTCTTGGGAGGGGTGGGGGTGGCATTTGTCAGCATTCCCCCTGGTAGGCAGCTAAATTGTATAGATGCCTTCCACTCTACTGAGAAACAAACTGCACCCTTTCTTAATGCTGTTACATGGTAGTTTCCCCATTTCACAAGGCTGTAAGCAAACAAGGAAGTCTCTGTTATAAGATGGGAATTCAGGTGAACCACCTTTCAGTAACACTGATAAAAGTCTGCTTAAATACTCCTGCAATGGAGCCAGGGTGCCTTTCTCCACTGCTCTGGCTCCAAGCTCATCCATATCTCACACCCAAGACATTGGATTGGACTTTTCCTTCCAGAGTCTTTAGGATGCAGGAAAATTTGGGATTCTTCAATAACCTCCCACCTGCTTAGCACAGAACTGTAAAAAGATAAAGTTGTTTTATGAACCATCAAGGTAATTAATTTTTCCCCAGCTTTATTATCCAACACCTTCTACTGCAACATTTTGGGGTCCCACCATATTCCCTGTAATACCATAACAATACTCAAGCCACTGCACCTGCCCTAGACCCTACTATACTCCTTCTGTGTACTTTCTATGCCTCTGTTCCCAACTGTCACCTGTACTTCCAACAGATCTATCACTTTTCTCTCCACAGTGACCCCCGATTCCTTTCTATAATGTCCATCCCTTTCTAATATGTCAACCCTCATGTCTTTTGTCTGGCTCAGCCTGGCTGTTAGCCTGATAAAAGTCAGCAACCATTTATCTGGTCTTTGAGTAGCTGGGCATCTTTTCTAGCTGTTGATCAGCCAAACAAAACACACTTATACTTTAGGTATTTGTACTTTAACCCAGCCTCTGACAGGAAGCATACAGGTATTTATTATAACTGAGATTACATGATTGCAATATCTCACACAGAGAAACCGTGTGATCAGACTAAAAGGTGATAAAAAGGAATTAACAAACAGTGCAATATACAAAGCATACTCATGGCTAAAATAACCCCTCTTCCTCAAATTAGTTTGCTTCTCCCAGTACACACAGGCTTGTCTCAGAAGTGTCACAGTTATCTGGCCAGGGAACCTCTGTGGCAATGTTGTCTTCTCTTCGACAGCAGAAAGAGTGCTTCTTGTCCCAGAGCAAAGATGGACAGCAAAGAATTTGATTTAATAGAAAACAGGTCTGGGATCTGGATCTCTGAGTCAGGGGGAACATATATGGTAAAGATGTCTCATTCATGTCTGCAAAGGAGAGAAAAGATCTGATTCACACAGGAAAAGTGCCTTTCACAGGGAATTGTAGCAAAAACAAAGGTTTCGCTATAGCCAGAGTTTCTATTTTGCCTAGTCATTTTCTATGCAAAAGAGGAAACAGCTTACTGAATGAATGGACTATATATATCCAAATATATATATGGACTGTCTGCAAGCTGGAATTCATAAATCCTTTTTGTATTTGTTTTTCTTTGGACTCAATTACCTCTAGCTATCCATGTGGTGACTCCACAGCTCTCACGGAGGGATCTGACCTTTGCTGTCTCATGCCTGCTTGGGATTTGCAGTGAGCTAAAGGGTGTTCAGGACAGAAGCTTCTCCGAGAAGCAGCTGTATGACCAGAATGCTCTTTACCAGTAACCAGCATGATGCCTAAACATGTTCTGACTGGCTGAAAAGGTCTTTTCACTGGAAAGGGTACACAAATCCATGAACTAAATATACATACCCACTGGCAGGTACTTTGGCCAGCACACATTAAATATGTATCAGTAGGGGTTGTACAGTCCTTACTCTTCCACCTTGGGGCCTCTTACAGCTACCAGATCCCTTCTTCTTCCCCTTCATAAGCATGGAAAATACCTTGGAGGACCTGCCTATGGTATTGCACCTTAATATCATACATGACATTTGCTGTCAAAGCAAGGCTTTTAAATCCACGTCTTCCTAAGCAAGTTTGTTATCCTAACACCTACCTGTATCAGGCTTCCTTTCTCTTGTATATAAAGTGCATACTAAGTAAGTAGAGTACTAAGTGAAAGGAGCGTGAGAACATGAAAAAAGGCAGTATAGTATAGCCCATATCCCCAGTGAAGAAAAGCTCCTGGAGCTCTTTCCCTACATCTTACCCTTTGCTTCAGGAGCAGATTTTTTTTTGATCAAAATATAGCACATCCTTTCCAACCCTAACAATTCTATGATTCTACTACTTGTCTTGCTTTTTGGAACAGGAACTTTGGGTCTGTACATCTTCAATACAAAGGTTGTGTTGTTGCTATTAGAATCTCAGAATGGTTTGTGTTAGAAGGGACCTTAAAACTCATCCAGTTCCAACCCCCTGCCACGAGCAAGAGCACCTTCCACTAGACCAGGTTGCTCCAAGCCCCATTCAACCTGGCCTTGAGCCCTTCCAGGGATAGGGCAGCCACAGCCTCTCTGGGCAACCTGTGCCAGTGCCTCACCAGCCTCACAGGGAAGAATTTCTTCCTAAGATCTCATCTCAATCTACCCTCTTTAAACCTTTTGGTTTAAAGCCATTCCTTGTCCTGTCCCTAAGGCACTTGTAAAAGTCCCTCTGCAGATTTCTTGTCAGGCCCCTTAGGCACTAGAAGCTGCTGTAAGGTCTCCCCAGGGCCTTCTCTTCTCCAGGCTGAATAAGCCCAGCTCTCTCAGCCTGTTTCTGTAGGAGAGATTCTCCAGCCCCCTGAGCATCTTTTTGGCCTCCTTTGAACTTGCTTCAGCAGTTCCATGTCCTTCTTATGTTGGGGCCCCAGAGCAGGATGTAGGACTACAGGTGGGGTCTCTGAAGAGCAGAGCAGAGGGGGAGAATCACCTCCCTTGACCTGCTGGTCACTTTTCTTTTGATGCAGCCCAGGATGTGGTTGGTTTCTGGGCTGCAAGCACGCACTGCCAGCTCATGTTGAGCTTCTCAACAGCCAGCGCCCACAAGTCCTTCACCTCAGGGCTGCTTTCCACCCATTCTCTGCCCAGCCTGTATTTATTCTTGGGATTACTTCTGTTAACAACTTTGCAGATAATCAAAATATGTGATGATTCCTCAGCACACTGCATTGTAGGGAATCCTTAAGCCCCATGTTATGTAGCATACAGCTTTGCAGAGCACTCCACATACAAACACTCCTGTTTGGTAATACACCATTAAAAAGCATTTCCTTCATTGCACATTGTCAGAAGAAATGACAGGAAAATAGGCCATTGCCTGGAGCCATTCAATTTAAACAAGGTCCAGCTAACCAAGGAAGCTGCTTGAAGTTTCAGAAAGGGATGGGTGGGTTGCACTTTGTGGGTAGGGACTCAAAAATCCCTGGAGGAATTACTGAGTGTTTTCTGGTAGGGGAAATCCAACAATCGCATGAGTACAAAGGCTACCAGTTACAGGCATGTCCACTTCCTTTATTGGTTTTCACAAGAGCTCAATGAGTTCTCCATCGTTCTGCAGAAGTCCCTACTTTGGCCTGGGTCTCTGCACTGGGATTTCCTATCAGCTATGAAGGCCCTTTGTTGCCTATTGTCAAAAGTGCTTTTAGTACATGAAGCTTTATATAACCCCAGACAAAACATGTTGTTAAAACCACAGCCCACTAAAGCACCTAGATCCCTCATTTAGTAATAAAGAGCTTCAGGAAGTCTAAAGGCTGAAAGAGCTGGTTATGTATGAGGGTTGTCAAATAGCTGTATGTCTATCTAAGCCCAATAATGAAGAAAAATGTAACACCTCATGTAGGAAAGCAGCCAGATATGATATGAATGTGTCAAGTACTGAATCACACGGAAGTTTTCTTGTATGGTTGATACCTGGAATTATTAAAAACATGAAGTTTTGCTTTTAAGTTGGATTTGTCCACCTTCAGTTTCCAACATTTGATTCTTCTTTGCTTTTCTCTAGAAGATTAAATAGCTATTTAGGAGTTTGTGCCTTTTCAACACAGTGATTACTACATTATTGTAGTCATCGTTCTCCTATAATGAAATTCATACATGTGTGGTAATTAGCCTGAAAACCCCACATTTTAAACCACTGAAATCTAAAATAAACCTGGGCAATGGCAGCGTATAACTGAAGTATTCTGATTACCCAAATTAATTGTTCTATCACTGCAATGAATTCCTGGTGCTTCAGTAAAAAAAGTAATGTTCAGGGGCCTTATTCAATAAACAGTTTTAGTTGACCATTGGCTGCAGTGAGACAGCCCAGAGCATGTCATTCCTTTTGGTATAAAACCACACAGTCTGCAGCACTACTGTCAGTTCTAAATATATTACTCTAGTCAGTTGTATAATGAGACATTTCATTACTTCCTTCCTTCTCAGCATATTAGAGCAAAGCGAGTCAGGATTTTCTGTCCTGGGTATGAGCAAAGGTTAAGTCTTTGCTCTCTGCCAGGATCACCAGAACAACTGAAATATCCCTTTACTGTCCCTGGGCACGTTAGAGCACTGCAGCTTACTGACACTCCTTAATGGCAGGACAGGCTTGTGAGATAACTGCTGTATCATCCTTCTAGTGACCTGTGGCTTTTAATGATTCATTGTTGTACTGAGATGCCCCAGCCATCTTCAGAACCCTATAGTGCTCGGGGTTAAAATTAAGCCTTGTCATGCAAAGACAGAACACAGGATATAGAAAAAAAGATTATAGGACTCTTTTGATGTCCTGCAAGCCTTTCCTAATCTCTAAAACAGAATAATCCAAACCTAGGCATAGCTTGCATTTATTCATGCCTGCTCAACTATCCAAAGTTCAGACTTCTCTTGCTCCGTCCAAAATTTCTTTCTGGCCTGAGCCTCAGTCTGCACTCTGGCAAATGGAATTGTTGGATGATGCTGTTGTTAAACCATGCCTGTCAGCTCTTATCTTGAAGTCCAAGGAGCCATTCCATTTTGCATAATAATAATGACCCATTGAAGGCAACAAGGTCTTTCCACCCAGACTAGTATTCATCTCACTTCACTAGAAATTACAACAATGTAGATAACTGCTCCTAACCTAGTCTTTGAGGTTCCCATTAGTCAATAGAGAGAATAAGCATCTCTAGTCTGAACCGATCTAGATATTTTCTCCTGAGTCATTTTAGACATTTATTTAACCATTGTCTGGATTACCCACTTCTCTCCAATTCCCAGATGTGACAATCCCAGTTTTTAAATTTATCTTGATGTTGAACTGGAACAGTTCTGAAACCTTGGAAATTGCCATCGGGGTAGAAGTCATGTTCCACCAGCCACCAAACTCACCAGCAAACTGCAACGTAGATGGGAATAAAAGTCAGGAAAACAAGCCTGAGCAATAAACATAAGTGCTTTCTATATACTTTAAAAAATAATCTCTCAGGTGCTCTTGTATAAAGAAATAATCATTCTGTCACTCTAAGCAAAGCATTGCAGCAGTACTTTTGAGCAACCTGCTCTAGTGGAAGGTGTCCCTGCCCATGGCAGGGGGGTTGGAACTAGATGCTCTTAAGGTCCTTTCCAACCCTAACTATTCTATAACTATGATTTTCTTTCCTAGATGCCCCAACCATCATATTTTACTTATCCCAGACAACAGAAGGAGATGGACAGGAATAAAACTTCCAGCTCTAGCCAGACCAAAAGAAATGAAACTGAAAAGCCCACTGCAAATGAAGTGGCTGCTGTTACATGTAAAGGCTGCCATTAAATATAAGAAATATGGATGACACTCATTAATCAAAAGCACATAAAGATGGGGGACACAGCTCTCCTTCTCTGTCTCTTTCTCTCCCTCTCTGTGAAAATGAAAGTGTATGTCAGTGAGCATGTGGGTGAGATGTATTCAGCAGTGAAATGTCCATTCTTGTTTTTATAGTATGAACAGGATAAAGTAACTAAAAAGTGATCCTGAGTGGAGATACCAAGTTACTAAAATAAATTCTTTTGGTGTCCAGAAAGAAGGACACTATCAGCTGTAGAGTCCATTATCATATATACAACTTTCCATGTTAAGGCATCCTCAGAAGGATGGTTCAGATAGACTACACTCAGACCCTGAAACACAGACTAGCTGTTCTCAGCTACTTCTACGGTGGAGAAGGAGATGCTGATACTTCCAGAGACCAATACTCATCACAGATGGCATACGCCCCGTGCTAGCTGATGGGTTGATTGATGTACCACTTGCAAGTGTTATCTTGCATGAACATCAGAGGTGATGCAAAGCCATGAGAGACAAAAGAAAGAAGGCCATTTCAGTTCCTTCATTTTACCACCATAATCGGGACTCAGCTGTGGAGAACCATCTCCACCTTCCTGGGGTGCAGTCATTCGGCTAGTGCATTAAAATCCCACTCTGATTGCCCCAGTGGGAGGCAGCTGGGCCTGTACAGCACAGTTTGGGGGTTATTCCAGGCATAGATGTCCTTCTGGATGCATGAGCCTGCCCAAATTTCTTCTGCGCCTTGACAAGAATGCTTTATGCCATGGCTTCATCACTGGGGTGTTGCTGAAGACCAGCTCCCTGTGGAAAGGCTCTCCTGCATTAATTTACAGAGCATCTCAGCACCTCTTAGCATGAACGGCACCACAGCTGCAAGTCCGAGAAACACCCACACAACGGAGCTCACTGTGTATGGTGACAACTGAGGCTCTTAGAACATTTACCTTAGGAAAAAAAATAGCAATTTCTTTTAGTCCTCTGATGACCAAAAAAGTGTTTTCCTCATCTTTGCAGTTGCAGTCCCCAGCAGCACTGTTAGCACCCCCACCCAAGTGTCTCTTGCATCCATTTCCCCCACACACACACAGCAGGAAATCACTGAGAAAATATTTCCCAGGTTCCTTCCTGGCTAGAGGTCATCTCGGTGTTTCGGACCAGCAGGAATCACCATGTTCTCTGACACAACAAACGGAGAAGGAAGATCTGCCCTGCCCATCCAGCACTGCGTTTTCAGGCTTGTGTTTTTTAGCTGCAGCTCCACCCCGTGCTGGTGGAGAAGGGAGCTGTTCCCACTGATCGCAGGAAAGGGAGGTCACGGTGTTTGCTTGCTTAAATCACCACAAGCCAAAAGGTTCTCTCTCTCGTTTACTGAGAATTGCTCACAGGCTGTTTAATTTGTTCCAAAAAGAAAAGCACAACAAGAAACAAGCCCCAAGCCCAACAACCAACAGCACACACGGAAAAGCAGGTGTGTCTCCAGATCTTGGGAAAACAAAGGGCAGAGACTGAGGAAGGAGTTGACACTTAGATGGGAGGTTCCCTTCCCAGCACAGGAGGACAAGTTTGGAAGAGGCTCGGACACAAACAGTACTTGTTGTCCTACAGGTATGGATGATGCGTGTGAAATGTGACATTGGTTTCCTCGTGCGGTTCAGCTCTTCAGGGCAGGTAAAGGCTGATTGGAGAAGTTTTCGGGGACAGGTTGTGACATTGAGGTGTGAGCTATGCGTGACCGATAAACCTGCTGCAGGTTCCTACTGGGAGGCATGCGATCGGCACGTGTTTAATTTTGTGGTGACTAGTTGACAGTTCTCTGTAGGATGCTTTTGGCTTGTGAGGGTATGAATTAAGCCATTCAGATGTTGTCAAAGTGCTACTGTCTGTTAGCTTGGCTAGTGAATTTTAATAGAGGCTATGGTTAATCTAGTTTAAGCTTGGGGCTGTGGAGGTAAAGAGGGATGTACATGGAAATGCTGTGCTAATCTGGACTGCATTTATTACCTCCTAGGGCAAGCTACCTAGTTTCAGAAAAAAACCAAACAGATCAACTGCAAAAGCATTTGTATTTTTTTCACTTTGCTTTATGGCTACAGTGGCTGGGATTTGCAGTGCGGGTAACAGGCAATGTATTCTTGTCAGCTATATAAAACGGTAGGTTTGTTCCTTTTAAGAGCAATTACTTGCATTCACCTTCAGTTTTCATATTAGATGATGCCTGTTGACAAGGGAGAGGTACTTGGAGCACCCATGGCCACAGGCTGAGACACTGCTGTGTAATGTCTTTGAGTGTCACATTTATCTTGTTTCCATTCTTTTCTACCCGTGTTATGAGCTGCCTAAATGAAAGCCAGTTTTATGGTGTTATGTTTGAGTACTGAAATGCTGCTGCCAGTGCTTGTGTCAGGTGGGATGCAGGGATGCTTTCTGATGCTTCCACCTCCAACAACACCTATAATCATGAAAGTTCGGCTCCATTCAGACATGTCTGCTGCAGCAGTATCTACTGGATGCTTAAATGATTGTCATTCAGAAAAAACACAGTTGTGGTTTGACTTTGTACAACCTTGTTTCTCTCCCCATCAGTGAGAAAGTGATGCTCACCTGGGTGCATAAGGAGCTTTCAGATCTGGGGAAGAAAGGTGTTATTATTTGCATGCTGGAACTATTGTTTTCAGTGACAGTTTTATGGGAGGCAATGATCTTGTAACAGGCAAGGGAATAGCAAGGGAAGAGATGTTGGAAATTTGAAAGCCTGAGGCTGCATTTTTCCTTTCTCCATCACTTGCTGTTGCATGGCGAAAATGGCATTTCTCAACCCATAGATCATCCTGTCATCCAGAAAATTCTTCATCTGTTTCTGTCACTGAATCTGTCTTGTGATGTCTGGTAGCACTGCAGAATGAAGTGATACGTAAGGAAGTTCAGGGGCAAATTTTTAGCATCTGCATAGCAGTGACACTTGACTGAACTCAGTAATGGCTCGGCCAGCTTGGCAGGAACCTGGTGTGACTATTTGGCATTTGTCATTATTTAACTTCCCTAGATTCCTCTGAGTTTGCCTCCGGTGATCCAGGTTTAAAAACCAAACAAACAGAACATGCGCAGGCTCTGGGGAGATATCTTTGTCCTCATCTCCTTGATTATTTTTATTTTTTTAACACCTCTTAGACAGGCTTCGTGAAGCAGTTTACCAAAGTCTGAATTGGAGACGTGGGAAATTCCTCAAACTAGGCAGAGCTTCCTCTTATTGTTAAAACACAAAAGAGCAGCGCAGCCTTTACTAGAGTTCCTTTTTTAACCCATTCATCTTGATCAAGAAAGCCTCTCTGATGCTGTCACCGTTCATGGCTGCAACCCACAGTTTCCCAGAAGAAACAAGGGCTTGCAGCAGGCAGGCATTGTATCACCCATGAGGGCATCAGTAGCTTTGCGGCTATGTTTGCACATCATAAAGGAAATGTACTTGAACTTGAAACTGAAATTATTTGCTGCTGGAATTCACCTCCACCTTGTGCAGGAATCATGGCTTTTTAAGACCAAGCTACAATAGACCCAAATACCTTTCAGAAAACCATTTCCAATTTTCCAGGAAAGAGTTTCTTAGGGCTGTGATCTCAAAGAGGGGTCCCATTGTAATTTGTGAACTGATCCACTGTAATTGCATAATTAAACAGTTTATTTCTCAAATGATCCTGCTTTTGCTCAGGCTGCCCATGGGCAGTTGCCAGCCATCAAATAATTTGATCCAGCACCTGATGTGTGTGGTAAGAAAGCAGCAGCTTGTCCCCCTTACCTGTGCTCGACAGCATCCTTCATGAGGACTGAGCCAGTGCTGGGCAAAGGCAGAGACTTGGGGGCTGTGATCGTGACCCTGCAGTGGGCTGGAGGGGTTGGTTTAGGCATGAGTGTGAGATTGAAGGCACAAGGTAGGTGTTCAGGAACAGGGAGCATGGGAAAGAGCTTGCAAAAGGTGATTTGTAATGGCTTGTTTCTCTCTGACAAAGGAATGATCTGCTCTATGTCTTTTGCAGTTCTTGCAGAGCAGCTAGTTCACTGTAGCAGTTGTCTAGTAATAACAGCACTATATTTGTATGTTATAATGCTGCACCAATGGACTTTGTTAAGGAATTTTTGACTACATTTGCAGCCTTATCTGCAGGTTTGTCTGCTAAGGGTGGTGGCCTGTAAGAGAGGTTTCATTCTGACAACCACCCTATGACATGGCATGGATGTTATAACGTTAATTCACCATCTCTACTCTCAGCTCCTATCTTTCCTGCAAACTCCAGTTTATCCCTGAGGAAACCTGTAATGAGTTCCCCCCAGAGCCCTCCCCTCTCCATCATAACTCCCTTCCAAGTAAGCCAAACAAGAAGGGTGTACTGGGTCTGACTGGGATGGAGTTAACTTTCTTCATAACCGCCCCTAAGGTGCTGTGTTTGGGATTTGTGGCTGCAGCAGTGTTGCTAGTACATCAATGTTTTAGCTATTGCTGAGCAGTGCTTGCATAACATCTAGGCTTTCTTTTCTTACCACTCTGCCTCTGTAGTGAGCGGGCTGGATTCTGGGAGGGACTACAGCTGGGAAAACTGACTCCAATTCACAAATAGGCTATTTTGAACCGTGTAAGTTCATCTTCAGCAATAATAAATAAGGATGGGGACACGGTTGTCTTCCAAAATGGTCATTGCTTGGAGACTTTCTGCTTGTGGGAGGGGATTAGTGATGGCCTTCATATCACTTTTTTCTTTCTTTTTTTTTCCCTTATTAACCTCTATTTATCTCAACCCATCACTTTTCTCACTTCTTCTCATCCTATTCTCTCCCTAGTCCTGCTGGCAGGTGGGGTGCTTACCTGCAGAACAGGGTCAACTCACCACAACAGGGTATCTAACCCACCTTTTAGATGCTTTTGAATAAACAGAGGCTGGCATATAAAATAAATAAACCTGGGCTGGCAAAAACCTTTAACTGCCTTGTGTTATCTCAATCAGCTGATTTCTTTCGTTACTGTGAGGGTGGTGAGGCACTGGAACAGGTTCACCAAAGAAGTGGTAAATGCCCCACCCCTGCCTGGCAGTGTTCAAGGCCAGGTTGGACAGAGCCTTTAGTGACACGATCTAGGGTGAGGTGTCCCTGCCCATGGCAGGGGGTTGGAACCAGATGATCTTAAGGTCCTTTCCAACCCGAACCATTCTATGATTTACACAAAATAATATTTTTTTTTTTAGGAAGAACTCAAAAGATCACCAAAAATTGACCAGTCTTGGCACTGAAAGCCTTCCTTCTAGCTGAAAGGGGAGCTGTGTCTCATTTGCCTTTGAGGTATTTCTACAGCTCTTGCTCTATCAGACTATTAGTGCAAGCAGTTATGGCTTATTCCTGCCCCAGTTTGTCTCTAAACACCCTGTCCCAAAGTAGGGACAGCTAGTACCATCCTTGATTGGCAGCAAAGAACAGAAGCACAGAGATAGTGAGGGTCTGCTTACATGGGTAGCTGATGTCAACCCAAGTCCCACTTAAACCCACCTCAACAGGAGGGACAATGCAGTGGAAGGCCAGGTTTGATGATGCCCATGAGCAGCAGAGCTGTATGTGTTCACCATTTATATCTTAATATGAAACATTAATTTCCAAATGCCTTCCCCAAAAACATAATAGAGCTGTGATCTAGTATGTAATTTACTGTCCTCGGAAATTCCTCAAAACGGCAGAGCTTCCCCCAATTGTTCATATGCAGAGGAAAAACTCTACTAGAGTTCCTGCTTCGGCTCACTCCTGTGACCACGGGCTTGGCCCTCAACAACCATCAGACAAAGTGTGTAAAAACCATCTTCATTCCAAAGCTGTCCCTACGTGCCTTATGACAGGCTGTTCACAGCTTGCCCCTTGCTCCTGAGATTGTTCTACTGTTCATTCTTGGGGAAAAATTCTTTAAATTCATGCATGGGGTCCCTAAAATCCGGGGTAACTGATCCTATGGCTGAGATCCCGGAAGAGCCTGTGCATGCCTTAAGTCTCACTGGCTGTAAAGCAGGACCGACGGAACTTCCTTCCTTCCTCTCACTATCCATCCTGTTTCAAGCCTACAGCTTAAAAAATCCAATTGCTGTTCATAAACACTGGCCCTTATTTCAGAAAGGACACATAAGATGTTAGTCATAGAATCACAGAATGGTTTGT
Organism: Psittacula echo; assembly: GCF_963264785.1. Lineage (NCBI taxonomy): Eukaryota > Metazoa > Chordata > Aves > Psittaciformes > Psittacidae > Psittacula > Psittacula echo. The sequence continues at coordinate 103,152,024 of NC_137738.1, forward strand.
GTTGGAAGGAACCTTACAGCTCACCCAGTTCCAACCCCCTGACACAGGCAGAGACACCTTCTGCTAGACCAGGTTGCTCCAAGCCCCGTCCAACCTGGCCTTGAACACTGCCAGGGATGGGGCAGCCACAGCTTCTCTGGGCAACCTATGCCAGGGCCTCACCACCCTCACAGGGAAGAACTTCTTCCTAATTTCTAACCTAAATCTCTCTGTCAGTTTAAAGCCATTCCTCTTTGTCCTGTCATTACTTGCTCTTGTCAAATGTCTCTCTCCAGATCTCTTGTTGGCCCCTTTAGGCACTGGAAGCTGCTGTAAGGTCTCCCTGGAGCTTTCTCTTCTCCAGGCTGAACAACCTCAATTCTCTCGGCCTATCTTTATAGTGAAGGTATTCTGTGCTATTATTTCCTGGTCTTGAAATGTGCATTTTACCTGAGGCCATACTAGGATTAGGAGAAATATGTGCAACAGCAACAGGGCAGCATGACAGCCTTGTTCCATCTGTCAGGGCAGAGCTCACCTCCCTGTGCCTGAACTCCTTTTTTCCCTCTGAAAGGCAGCTTAGGCTGTGCTGCCGACAGGAAACAGCCCCTGACCCATACTGCTCTTTGAATAATTTCTGTGAATCTTGGCACTGGCATTAGTTGAGATGGGGAACAGATTCACTGGGTCTCCTATAAAAATAAGGCAGAAAGAGACCTCAGCAGGCCATCTACTCCAGCTCTACATCTCATGGCAGGTGTTTGTTTAAGCTCTCCAAGGGCACTCTGGGGCATGAGAAATGCCACTCAGCTACGCAGGGTGGTGTTGGATCGCATGAACAAACCTGCCATCAAGTGCAAGTTGTCTTCGCATTGCTGTGATTTTACACCATGTGAGCCCAACATGCAACACAGGGTTCACAAGTGTGACGTTATTTTGAACCAGGCCAAGCATCTGTCTGAAGTCTAATATTCCTTAAAGTCTTCTGAACATTAGTAAAACAAACTAGTCCCCTCTGTGCTGATGATGTTCTGTCTTGATCTTACACCTAATGCCAGTGATGAAGAGTAAAGTGTTCTGATGATTTTGAAAGCATTATAGACCAGTGTAGCTTCGAAGAAATTTAATACTGGCACTATTTAGCATTTCTGAGTTATTCTGTGCTCTGGCAGACAGATGAGTACAAAAATAGTAAGATGGAGGTAAAATCAGTGGAACAAAATATAATGATCAGGCCTGATCATTAGAGAGGGGAATTATGAGATATGGACAACAGAGACCTGCCTTCACTGATCTGGGGGATTTCCTTCCATTTAGATAATTCTTTATGCGGAGGGTGGATGCTATTTTGTACGTCTACATTTGTGTTGCTAGGTGTGACAGGCCAGGCCTTCAGGCAGGAAACTCCTGCTGTCCAGAGTGGGATTATGCAAACTCCAAACGGCTGACACCTACACAACTCGCGGTAGCTTCCTATACAGCCAGCTGCGCCTGCAGCAATAACAGGAAGAAAATCAAGAGGTTAATAAAATGAAACGAGCAGGAAGCATGCAGTCATCAGGCTTTCTAGTACTTCAGTCTATAGAAGTAACCCGTGGCTGGCCTGACTTAGGGATCTAATCCAAAACTCATTGAAGCCCATGGAAATTCCACTTCAACGGATGTTGTTAGACCTCACTCTTTACTATATTGATATGGGAGTACATGGAGAGTTCCACCTTCTCTGTACTTGGTGCTGAGCTCCAAATATCTTGCATCATTGCTGCTAGCTGTGAGATAGGCCTGCCACTAATAACTCCACATGCTCCAAAAAGGTTGAGGAGACGAAAGGAAATATCATGGCTACAACTTTTCTCTCATCCCAGCCATCAGAGGGGATCAAATGTATGCTGGTGTGTGCTTTCCCACAGCTGTTTAAAACATATGGTACTCAGCTCCATGCAAAGAGCTAGAACAGCAGAGTGGAGCTCATTGTGTTGCATTTTCTTTCTTTCTTTCCTTTTTTCTTTTCTTTTTAATTTGTTCTTTCTACAAAACTCCAATACAAAGGTCAAGCAACAGCCATTAGCTGGAGTTCAGAATCTTCACATGAAATTAAAAGCAGCTGTATTGAGTGTGATGCTCTCTTATAAACATGAACTCCATACTTGTTCCTGCCTTCTTCATACTTTATACTGATAAATACCTAATTTTAATCAGTTCATTGCAAAAATGTTTTTCTTTGTCAAGTAGAAAATTATTATTTCCCAAGCAGAGGTAAGGAAGAAATGCCAGGAAGAAGGCAAGAATTGGGTAGGGCTTTCTTTTTCCAGTGAAGTGCTGATTTTTTTTCACTTTAGCAGTGAAAAATGCCTTTTTCACTTTGGTTTCAGCGACCGCTGTTTTCAGTCTGACATATTAATGTCCCATATGGCATGGGGAGCATTTATCCCTTCACTTATGAGTGCCACAACATTCGTTTGCAGAGAAGTAGCCCACACAAAACTAAAATAGCCCCTGTAAACAGAACCTCTGCTCAATTTCTGCAGATCCCTCAGTGCACCCGCTAGCTCAGCCTCCTGCACCATCACGAAGCCGGACTAATACAGTTCCTCAAACATCACAGAGAAAGCATCTCACAGCCTGTTTATTGCCTGTTTGAATCCTTATCACTCGAGTGGTTTGGTTTGGAGTCCTTGATTAATTTGTGTTTATTTTATTTTTGTTCTCATTCAGATGTGTTATCTAAGGTCAGTGCAACTTCCCCTGTCCCCCCTTTCCCTTCTAGCCAGCTCTCCAATGAAATATTGTTGTGCCTGGGTGTGTTTCTTAAAGTCATTGTGTTTTTTATGTCTGAAACAAACATTGTCTGATCATCCAACTTATTACGCACTACCCAAAGGTCATGTTTTATGCACAGAAAAGAAAGCTTTTCTGTTGTGCCTGAGGAATAACAAACTGAATGGTCACTGAAAACAAGGGCTTTAGCCCCAGAGACTAAGTCTCTGAAAAAATGGTCAGTGGTCGTTTGAGATGGGTAAACCAGGGCTCAGCTGCTATAAGCTACTGGGCAGCTGTAGAGCTTAACTGTCTTGTGCCAACCACGTATCTCCTCCTTTCACACCTTCTAATCTTTAGCAGCTCCTGGTTCCTCTCTCTATGTGCCCTTCACTTCCACAGATCTCATGGCACCATAGGCCTTTCATCCAAAATGCCTTAAAGGGAGGCAGAGCTATTTAGGCCACAATGCTGGCATGGTGACAAATGAGCTTAATTAAGTTCAAAAAATGATACAGCCTAATTAGAAAGATGAAGAGCAGAACAAATACCAAAGATGTGGGAGGACTGCTGTGCTAGAATGACATAGACAACTGATGGGGAATATAAAAGTGATGTATGCTGCCATGAGGCCATAGAGCAAGTGTGCCGTCCAGTTTGATAATCAAGACCCTAAAGAAGGGTAGATTCAAAGCAAACAAAGGAGATTTAGAACTCCTTGCTCCTGGACATCATGGATGCTGGACACTCTCCTAGGTTTCCTTATAGTTTGCTTCATTTTGTGTAGGCTTAATAGGCTATTAAAAGGGCTGCTAAACACCAAGGTCTTGCCTTTGCCTCCAGAAGTCCTGTACCTCTGATAGGCAGAAGGGGAAAGAAAGTTCTGGAGATCTGCTGCTACATGCTCACTTTGCTTTTGTAAAACTCTTCCTAAGGCTTCTGCTATAGCCTATGCTGGATAAGAAGCAAGTGGGCTAGAGGATACTTGCATCCAACCAAGTACAATTCTGCTTATGACATTAAGCAACACCCTCTAGAGAGGTTGGGGGATGGTCTGTCAGTGTGCACAAGGGAGTAAACCCACAGAACTACCTGCTTTTACAATGAGGCTTGACAAAACTCTAAAGCAGAATAGAGGCCATCCACACAAGGGGGTCATAACCTCAGTGATCCAGGGCATGTATTGCAGCCTTAGGAGAGGGCCACAAGCTGAGGCTATGGACTAATATTCACCTCACAAAGAACTTTGCTTTGTTGCAGATACAGAGTTGTTTATTATCCTCTTCCTACTGGTGCCAAAGGTGTGTCCATCTCTACTTCTGCACAAAAGGGGCCATGTTACCAGACACAGAATACAGAAAAGTTTCAGCCAATAGGGATAAAATACCTGTATCTGGGATGGCTGCATGAGGATGGATAGCTCTATGTCCAGAAATGCTTGTTTCAACTTACACTTCTGCATTCCCTCACCAAAGAAACCATTCCAGGGTGGGTGTTTCTTCAGTTTCTCTCATCAGTTATTTATAGACATTGACTAGGTCCCCCTGTGCCTTTCCTTTCGCAGGATGAACAGCCACATTTCTTTCAGCCTCTCCTGGTGTAAAAGATGCTCCAGCTCCTTAGTCTTCTTCATGGCTCTTTGCTGGACTCACACCAACGTGTCTATGTCTCTCATACTGGGGAACCTGGTAACTGGACACTGGGCTTCAGATATATCCAGAACCAGGAAATCTTCTCATCATTAAGTCTGGTATCATATTAGAAATGTTTTCCCAAAGAATCTAGAGAGAAGACATGGCTGGGCATGCTAAGAGAGGCTATCAAATGTGTCTGCCTGTAAGGGACAAGAGAGTGGAAATCAGGAAGTCAGAGAGAAGGATAAGGTAGAATAAGGCAGGTCCCACTGAGTGAACAGTGGTCACCTGAGCTAGAGAACCAGTGTTACAAGCCACAGGCCTGCAAGAGAGTGGAAGAGTGTAGAAGCAGCTTGGCCACCAGACATGAGCTACCAAACTCTGCTGCAAGTGTGGCAGCTTCCCAGACAGGTTACCTGCACAGACAGCCTGCAACTGGGACAGTGCTAATGTCCCACCAAATGCAGCAGACTGTTTCTCACCTTTCTTGCTCCCTAAGTTAATGCTTAGCCAATAACGGCTGCAGTTAATGTGTATTTCCCCTCACTACAAGAAAAACATTGAGGTGCTGGAACGGCTCCAGAAAAGGGCAACAAAGCTGATAAAGGGTCTGGAGGATAAGTCTTATGAGGAACAGCTGCGGGAACTGGGTTTAGTCTGGAGAAGAGAAGGCTCAGAGTTGACCTTATCAATCTCTGCAACTACCTGAAAGGAGATTGTAGTGAGGTGGGGGTCAGTTTCTTTTTCCAAATAACAAGTGATAGGACAAGAGGTAACGGCCTTGAGCTGCGCCAGGGGAGGTTTAGATTGGAAATGAGGAAAAATTTCTTCACAGAGAGGGCAATCAGGCATTGGAACAGGTTGCCCAGGGAAGTAGTGTAATCACTGCCCCTGGAAGTGTTCAAAAACCATGTAGATGAGGCCCTCACTGGTATGGTTTAGTAGTGGTCTCAGCAGTCCTGAGGTAATGAGAGGACTTGATGATCTTAAAGGTCTTTTCCAACCTATTTGATTCTGTGATTCTATGGTTCTATTCATGTCAGAATACCTTCACTTATCCAGCAGATGGCTGCTCTCCACTGACAAGCAGTATGTCCAACTGTGAACTATTCTGGAGGGGCTAGGATGACGTTCCAGGGCTGGCTGATATCATCCAGAGTATGCTGAAATGCTCATGAAAAGTTCCGTTGGCTTCTCTCATAGCATTAGGAATGCTTGAAGGATCTGATAATTTGGTCATTCAGCTGGACAGAACTGGGGTTGCTTTGTCTGAAGAAGAGAAGGGTCAGATGGGACCTTATCGCTCCCTACAACTACCTGAAAGGAGGATGGAGCGAGGAGATGGCTGGTCTCTTTGCTCAAGTAACAAATGATAGGATAAGAGGTAATGGCCTTAAGCTGTGCCAGGAGAGGTTTAGACTGGATATTAAGAAAAATTTCTTCATAGAAAGGAGGATGGAGCGAGGAGATGGCTGGTCTCTTTGCTCAAGTAACAAATGATAGGATAAGAGGTAATGGCCTTAAGCTGTGCCAGGAGAGGTTTAGACTGGATATTAAGAAAAATTTCTTCATAGAGAGGGTGATCAGGTATTGGAAGAGGCTATCCAGGGAAGTGGTGGAATGACCATGCCTGGAAGTGTTCAAATACCGTGTAGATGAAGCCATTACTGACATGGCTTAGTGGTGGCCTTGGCAGTGATGGAGTAATGGTTGGACTTGATGATCTTAAAGGTCTTTTCCAAGCTAGTCAATGCTACGATTCAGTTATCTGGTTGAGTGGTTCCTATTTCAGTTACTGTGCCTTGCAAACATGAGTCTTGCAGAGCTATATTTTTCCTTGCAGGAAGCCCTGCTTGGTCATGCTATGATTTAAGCCTGATCTGCAGATAGCTGGACTTAATGATTTTAATTTTCCATGTATATTATTTCAGTATGTTAAAAGGTCATCACCAATTCACGGGGAGGCTCACAGAGGAATAGAGGAATTTAAAGTCATAGGTCAAGAAGGAAAAGTATATTCTCAGTAAATAAGGATGGAAAATGTGACCTGATGTAGAAAACAGTGTGAACCAGAGCCCCTTTCTGGAAATACCATTTTGGGGAAACTCTTGATAAGGCTGTAAATACAGTTCACCTCCTCTGCGCTTAAACCAGTGGAAATGTTGTGCCGGAGAGGTCCAGAAAGGTATTCCTAAACTTGTCTAAGATATAATCATTTAGTTTGGAAAATACCTTTAATATCATCTAGTTCAACCGTTAACCCAGCATTGCCAAGTCCACCACTAAACCATGTCCATAAGTGCAATTTCTACACGTGCTTAAATGTCTCCAGGGCTGGTGATTCAACCACTTCCCTCAGCAGCCTGTTCAATGCTTGTCAGCCCTTTTGGTGAGGAAATTTTTCCTAATATCTCCTGGCACAACATGAGGCTATTTCTTATTGCCTTATTGCTTGTTGCTTGGGAGAAGAGACCAACCGCACCTCACTACAACCTGCTTTCGGGTAGTTGTAGAGAGCAATAAGGTCTCCTCTGAGCCTCCTTTTCTCCAGACTAAACAACCCCAGTTCCCTCAGCTACTTCTCTCAGGATTTGTGCTTCAGACCCTTCACCAGCTTTGTTGCCTTTCTCTGTACCCGCTCCAGCACCTTAGTATCTCTCTTGTAGTGAGGGGCCCAGAACTGAACACAGGATTTGAGGTGCAAGCTCCCCAGTGCTGAGTACAGGGTGATGGTCACTGCCCTAGTCAGTCCAATCTGAGTTCTGAGTACAAAGATTGGTGGATTGCATGTCTCCTCTGAATCTCTTTGAGCTCACTGATTGCATAGAAATTGAAGTAGTGTAAAGAAACTGAGGTAACTGGAAGAGGTCAATAAACCATCTACCTGGTACCCCTTTTTATGCAATTTTGTTGCTTATTCTTAAAACCCTCCAGTGAAGAGAACTTTGCAGCTGCCCTGGGTAGCTTTATTCAGTGCTTCTAACCTTTACAATTACACATTTTCTGTAATCATCAACATATTTAACTTTGCTTCAGATTGTATGATGCCATATCATCATTCACCCAGCTGTTGCTGTGAACATTTATGTCAGTCCTTTACCAAGTGACAGACAAGTTAGTGTGTCCTTACCTGAGTCTTGTCCTGACTACACTGAACAGCCTTCAACCTATTCACAAGGTTGTGTTCTGCTCATGTCTTAGCATTCACATGGCTCTCCTTTGGATGCTCTCTCATATAGCAACATCCAGACACAACACTGCAACCAAGGCATCAACAGCATCAAGTAGAGCACTTTTGTTACCTTCCAGGTCTTAAATTAAAAATCTTCAGAATTAGATCAGCCTTATTTGCAACATCATCTTGCTGAGTGTATTTAGGTAGCAATTTGCTAGGAGTTCATCCAGATTCTTTTCTACAAGACTGTGGTAGGCAAAACTATATAGTCATGTGAGAGAGATAATAAATGAAGCCCCAGGCATCGCCAGATTCATCCCCAAACTTTTTATCTAAAGTAATCTGCCTATTAGTTCAAATATGCTCGGGATTCATTCTGTCTTTCCATTTAAAAAACACGTCTCTCTGAGAGGCTGACCATGCAAATTCAGAGTCCAAAATAGTAAGAACAGCAAATGGTGTAAGAACCTGCAGTGTTGCATCCAGCTTCTGAGAGGTTTTGCCATCTTTCTTCTGAGTCTGTAATACAACATGAGTTCAACTCCAGGCTTTCCAACGGACTATACATGAGCTCAGTGAATCACTGTCTCACACACATTGCTGTGGAAAGAAATTCCATTGATAAACAGCTGTGACAAAACACTGTAGGGACAAGGGCCCCGCTCTTATTTGGACAGATGGTCCCTGCTTGTGCAGTGGGTTTCATGGCTCCAGATTCTCTTCAAGGTAGAAACATCAGTAACACATCAGAGTTTCTCCTGGTTTCTGGGATTTTCCTGCTCTTCCCCACCTTTCAGAGTAGCTATCAGAGCCGTAGGTCTGCATCTCTGCAACTTCTCCAAGGGCATCAACGCATATCACTAGTGCCTTCCAGGTCCAGCCCATAGCAAGCATGCTGCCAGCACGTATAGGAAAACTTGAGGGTTTTCCTCTCTTTTTAATTTAATCAAACCCATAGACATTTAGCTATAGCTGCAAAACATGATTTTACTGCTTTCAGTCTTCAAACACCTTCTTTTGTTAGAAGAAAGCAGGTGAGTAATAGCAGCAGAACAAGTTAGTCCACTTGATTAACCTGCAGATAAGAGCCTGAATGACTTAGATCAGTGCAGGGGGAACTAATAAGTACTACCTGATGGATGGTATCAGGAAATAGCTCCTCTTAAAATGCCTTGCGGGTTTTCTGCAGTGGCATCTCTGGTCATAACATGTTCAGCTAACTATACAAGTTCTTGTGTCTTGATTTCCCTCAGAGAGTAGACTGGGCTGTAGTAGAAAACAGAGGATGTTTAAGATGGATGGATGAAGGTCTTCAACTTGAATCACCTGAGAAGGTAAAACAGGTTATATCTCTGAGTAACATTTTTATTTTCTAGAAGATATGTGATGGTTACTATTGTGATTTATAAGGAGGGTGTAATTATTTTGCAACATTCATGGAAAAAAGAAACTTACAGAAAAAGTAAAGAGGAGATCATGTAGATCACCTCTGTCCTGGGTTAAAATGACAAGTTGCTATTTACCTCTAGGAATCTTCTGCACTTTAAAGATAACTTTAAACATTTTTTTAGCCTGAATGCCATGAAGATGCGATTTGATAGCAAACCTGGGTTTCTGTAGCATATTGGGTCTTAATAAGTGGAAGGTATTTATTGCCTCTCAGGAGACAGTTTGTATGAGAAATGATGAATGTGTCCCCATACCTTCTGTTTTACCAGCTGAATGTAGATAGATACTTTAAGAAATTGCCCACTGAAAAGTTTACAGCAATTCCTTTTTTCAATGAAAAATTAAATGAACAAGGGGAGCAGCCACATTACTTGAGAAGAACATTGATATTTTCCCCCATTTGCAATTTTATATTTGTCAGTTTTCTGGCTTTCTAGATACTGGTTTGAGTACTTTTAAATAGCTATCAAAGACTGAATAGCAGCACAGTTCTCAATTAACAGGGCATTTGCTCTCGGCTACATGGTTGCACAAAGGGTGCATTTGAAAATAGAGGCTGACCCACAACATTTGAATATGAATGCAAGTTTGTGGACAGTGCAAGCGATACATGCAAAACTATAGCAGATGCTGTGTAGCCTCATCATAAATTTTGTTTAACGGCTTTTTTTCCTTTCTGTTATCTGTTCCATCAACCCGTTACTAATGAAATACAAGTTCTTTGTGCAGATTAAGCTAATGTATCATATGCTGGAAGCATACGTGCATATACAAAACTATCAGCAATCTTTCTTTTGTTAGCGTTCTACTAGTAAGTCATGTCACTATCTCAAGGATCTGTGTCACAGCTTATAACTTGAAAATGTTTCCCTCTTGATCCATTTTGATCCATCTCAGTTTTAGGATTAGCCAGATCCATGTAAGTTTGAGGCTGTCACAAGTGGATAATTTCTTCAAAATAGTGTCTTTTGTGGAATGCTGGATATAGTGCTGGACATGACCAGGAAAGTTAAGGAACTTTTCCCTACTTCGGTCCCTACCACTCCCCACCCCCGAATTCTGACAGCCATTCGTCCAGTGTATTTTATATATATACATACGTATATATATATCCTGAAACAATCTTCTTTTTAATGGATCTTAGGGTGGGGTGGGAAGATAATTTGAATCAGCCAGATGCCTTGCTTTCTGGCTATCCCTACAAAGAAGCATAAGAACAGCCGTGCTGAGTGAGCTCAAATGTCCAGATACTACATGGGGGTTATAGGGTTTGGGGTTTTTTGTGGGTTTGGGGTGGTTCCCCCCCCCCCCCTTTTTTTTTGTTTGTTCCCCCCTCTCTGTTGCTGACCTAGAATATCTTAAAATGAATTTTCCTCCTTTAATTGCATCTCAGAATTCTACTGACATTTCTTCAGACCCCATTCTCTGAGCGTTAATAGTCAGCTTGGAGTCCATCAGTCCATCACAGAATGCATAACATCAGGATCGCTTCTCTCTTCTTTATACTTATCAGTGCTGAATTCCCTGGATTTCATAACTCAGTCTCTCAGTAATCTTTGATCCTTACACAGTCTGCACAGGCAGACTTTGCTTTTCTTAGTCTCAGTCATTCAAAGTGTTCCGCAGTGTTGTATCTTTAATCACTGCCTTTTTCAAGTCACTTGGGAACCGAGGATAAGACACAGGCTTACACACATGATCCTGCAGAGCTCTGGTGATGATATCTCTCTATTGGAAAAGCAAATAATTTCCTCCTACTTTTTTCCCCTATCTTTTGATCAGTATCCAGGTGAAGTCTCATTGCAGATGAATTGCTTGAAGAGCCACATTTGGTGAGAAACACTGATACATCCCTGCCGGATATCTGCGTCAGTGACATCAAGCATATTGCTTGGCTATAAGCTCATTGCTGTCGTCTATCGATTCACAAGGTGAGAGCTCAGATTATGTTCATATTGTAATTTTCCATCGTGGGCTCTTCTGATCTGGAAAGTCACAATGAAGCCCCCTGTCTGCTTGTGAGCCCCATCTCTGATATGCAACATGGTGGCAATCAGCAGTCATTGCCAATGTTCACTATCATCTCAGAAGGTGCTGATATTTCTGCTTTCCCCTAGTGATTCACAGCCTTTCACAGCCAGGTCTTTAAATGCAGAAAGATCATAACTGTACAAAAGCTCATTATTTTAATGAAGCTGATGTTTTCCACTCAGGTACTGTTCAGTACTATTCTTGAATTTTTTCTCAGTGCTTTTCTTTCTTAAAATGATTCTCATAATCTGTTTGGTTTCTTCCTTTCCTGTACCTGTACTAGCTGTTCATTCTGGAGCTAGGAAAATGTGCTAGAGGCATGTTTTGCCTCTGTTTTTAGGAATAATCAGAAAGTGTATATTCATAGGAAAATGCATATGTTCATGTATTCTTCGGCTCCTTTCTCTTTCGTCTGGTTGCAGAAATGCATCAAGACCTGTAATAAGGGTTCATGCACGTTTTGCCTTTCCCATTCTGTTTCATCATCCAATCTATTACACAAGTAAATTAGCTTAGGTACGAATGAGCTGGAAAAGGTTGGGGGTTTCTGGGTTTTGGTTTTCTGATTTTTTTCATTTCTTGCTTTGCTGTTCTGGTGTGTCAATATTCTTGTACTCTAGGTTATTTATTTGTAAACTTCAGTGCAATTAATGGTAATGAATGCTAAAAATTCAATGTTACAAGGATTTTTTCAAGAAGATATCACTTCTCATTGTTTCTCTTGTTAGCCAAGGGGTAACAAACACACAGAAATCTCTAGCTGAATCCATGATATTACTACAGCTCTCTCCAGAGTGAGACATGACTGGTAGCAAAGCTCTCCCTGCTGCAACAGGACAGGCCCTCACAGCAACATTCCTAACTATTCCCTCATGTTCTGGCTGTGCGTTTGCCAAGTACCACTGTGAGAAATATCTGAAGATCCAAAGTCAACTTTTCTCATGGCAGATGAATTTTTAGCACCTCATTTGTCCTTGTTAGGCATCTACTTGTGACTCTGCCTTCTCCGGGTGATTTCTTTCTCCCTCCTTTTTGAGTAGGTACAACTGATGTGCAGAAAAATGAGATATGAGGGAAACAGTCTGGTGACAGTGGCAGAGCTTGTTCCATGCTCTTCTGGATGGAGAAATCAAACAGAGGGTGCTGAAAAAGTCTGAACACACTGGTTTTGTAGAGTGGTGTTTCCTACTGTGTGAGTCAACTGAAAATCCCCTGGTGCTTTTGCTTCATTTTCTTTTCAGTCTGTACAGCAAAGTCACTGGACAAAATGCCATCCCTGATTACTGAAGGTCTCCACTGCCTATTTCTACTGGTCACAGCATGTTGCCAGACATCACAAGACTCAAACTTTGAGCCATTCATCCGATATGTGGTGAGTATCATTTCCCAGCCCCATTAGTTTTCATTTGGTCTCTAGGTGTAGCACCCAGCTACAATCGCTCTCCTTTTTATCCACAAAACCTTAGAGAAAGTCAGTGTAAGATCAGGTGGGGAAACTCAAACCAGGTAGGGAAACTTTTACCCAGTGTGTAAAAGAGATGGAGAAATCCAGGAACTGGGGTCTCTTTGCTTCCCAGTTTTACTCCTCTCCAGAAGGGATTGAGCAAAACTGGTTTCTCACTTGTGTTAGTCCACAACAGATTTAAATTGCTGTCCCTGGAGCTAAATAACAGTTACATGAGCACTGTTCCTGAGTGGAATTTACCTGTCCTGTGAGAGAGAGAAATCAAATAAATCTTGCCTAGAAGTGGTGTGCTAACAAAACTAGCTGAGGCACGGAGGTGCTTACATGTAGGTGACAGGAGTTTTCCCACTGTCTTGACAGTAGGACAAGTAGATGATCAAAATGCCACTCCTGAGAGACCTGTGTTTAGGCATTGTGCTTACAGTCAGACTTCACTTCAGTTTCCCACTTTTTCAATTATCTTCCCATACTGTCTCTGCTTCATCAATAGTGTGAACTATGGAAAAACCATTTTGTGCTTTGTCCTGTATGTGGTTTTATTAATAGACAGTTTCTGCACGAATAGTCCCTAACTGGAAAGGAAAAAAAGGAACAGAATAAAAAATGGTATGACCAAGTGGAAATTAATGTAGTTTGGTAAGGAAAACTAATGTACAAATCCACCAACTCTTGGTCTATCACAATTATTATTGGTCCAGAAAATGCTTCTTTCCTCTTCTACATTATGAACCCTGTCAAGCCAAAACGGACTCCAACATATATGCTCAGCCCCTACCACCACAGGGACCTTAGTTTTGATGGACTGACCAGAGCACAATGTAATTTTTTTAGCAGGTTGAAAAAAGGTGTGCAAACTTGAAGAGGAAGGTGGGAACTCCTTAAGCTGTTCCTGCCACCAATCCTTTTTCTTGGCAAGCCAAGATACAGCTGATGCCAGCAGCCTGATCTGCTCTTTGGCAGATGTATAATAGTGACCAAGTATCTCGTTTGCTCTGTTTTTCCAAACTGTCTCCATCTCAGCACTTAGGCATTTTCATTAAGAGTAACACCTTGCTTTTCAACATCATTGATGCCTATTTCAACCTGCAAATGAGTCATCATTTAATGCTGTGAAATATGTGAAGTATTTAGCAATGTAGCAATACTCTGCATTTCTTTGGGAGAATAATTGAAAAGGGAAACCACTTAGTCCAAACCTGGAGGAAGACATGGATCACAGCGGGCTTTCTGTAACTCTCTTAGCTAACCTCTGAGGTGAACAGCAGTACCCCAGCAGTGCAAAACTGCCAGAGGACTTTGGGATCTTCACTGCCAGCACAGCTGCAATATGAAGCCCAGCTCTAATCACACACCAGATGGTTCCTTTATGTGAAGAGATTACATAAGAGCTGCCAAGCTATTCACCCTTTCTGTAAATAAAGATTTCAGTAGGAATCAAGAAACTGGCAAAGCTGTGAATTTCCTGCCTGCGCCTTTGCTTGTTCTTCAGCCTTTCTTGCTAACTGTGATGCCAGTGTATTTTTAGGGCATGATTAAAAAAATAAGATGGTCTGCATCTCACTTGCCTGCACCCTGCGTGAACCCAGTCATACTGAAGTTGTGCCACCACTGCCCTAGTCAACCTTGTGCCCGCAGAATAGCTGACCTGACACCTGAGCTGGAGCCAAGACATTTCAAACCCTTTTCTACTCCTACTCAGGTTGGCTTTGCTGCTGCAGAGCTGGAAGCTCAGAGCAAAGAGGAAAGCAGAGGGTGGCATGAGTCCATGTTCTGGATTCAGAGGCTGAGTGGCTAGGTTTCCCAAGAAGTTTCCAAGGCTTGCCATGGACTAAAAGCACTGAATCAGCTCCTTAGCTGATGAATTCCTGCTAAGCTGAGGCAACTGCCTTGCAGAAATATGCAAAGAGACACCTACACACTCAGTACATCCCTCAGGTGGTGCCTTACTTTCCTACATGGAAGATATATATATTATGTTTAACGAGGAAAACCTATGAGAGGCTAAGATTGCTGGAGGGAAGAAACCCTATCTACGTACTTTTTCCATCAATTCTTTGCCAACAACAGCAGCTAAAGCTTCACTTTGTTTTTTCACAGAGCTTCACTCTCTTTTTTTTTCCCACAGATTGACAGTGAGCTAGTAGAGGAAAACTTCCAATCAGACATGCAAAGGCAGAAGCGAAACAGTACGTACACAAACGTGGTAACAGCATGATTCTAGTAAGCCAAGGGTGAAATCACTATCGAGGCCAGCACCTCTTAAGGTACTTTGACTTGCTGAGTCAAAGGAGAGAGGATGGGACAGCTTTTCTCTGTATCTATTATGCCATTTGTATCGGCTTCCTATTGTCCAAAGACCGAAGAAATCTGTCTTTTGTCAGACAAGCAGCAGATAAAACATGTGCAGAATATGTGCTGAGTAGGAAACAAGATTTCCTAAGCAGAATGCCATGCTAAGCAACAAAGATCCCAAATGCTGAAATGGAAGCCATCAATTTCTGATTTTCCCTCACACACAGCTTAGTCTCATGCTATTTCTCTTCTCTTTCAGTGCTTATTTTTGACCTTCCCCCTCTGGAGTACACTGTTGACATTGAAGTAAGCCTCACAGATTCATCTTTCCTGGAACCAGTCAAAGACTATTTCAAAAATCTTAATCTTCCAGTTTCAACAAATGTTTCAAATGTAGAAATGACAGTTTCAAACATCAACATTACCACAGGTGGGTTGGTTATTTACTTTTATATTCCGCTTTACTTTTATATATTATGCTTTTTTTGCCAGTAGTTGATCTCTTCCAGTTTCACCATCCGTCATGCTTGGGAATCAGCAGAACTGAACTGTCTCTGCTGTGTACGGAAGACCCATAAAGACTGAAGCTCACAACAGCATGTTTTGTTATCTGCATCTCTCCACTCCCCTTTATATAATGTTAGCATTAGGAATAGCCTTGACTGATTTTCTTTTCCTAAGGAAAGGACAAAGCCAGAGGAAGCCGGAGCCAAAGGATTTTGCTCCAGTTTGACTAACTGACAGTCTGAGTTACTTTCAAGTGTCAGGAAGCTGTGACTGCAGTTATCAGACTGTTTACTTCCCTCCACTTGCATTTGAAACGTAAATCGCTGTAAGAGGCTGTACTCTGACCCTAACCAAGATAGGCTGCATGAGGTGCAGTCTTTCCCTGGTATAACTTTCTAACCATGTTCTAACTGGACAAGATATCAGACAGGTTTTATTACATGAGCTGACCCATAAAGCAGTGAAAGGAAGCATTCATTGCTTCTCAAAACAACATGCAAATGGATCTTCTAGAGGTCTTCAGGGTCATATGCCATGTGTGAAAATTAATACCTTATTTTGTCAATGGTACATTAAGAACAGAAAAACTGAGAGTGAAGTGGTTTGGAGGTTATGTTTTTATTTTTTATTTCTTTTATTAGAGAGAATGTATGTCTTCAAAGGACTTTGTGATAATGTTACCTTCTCTCATGCAGCATCTGTCAGAAGACAGTCAGAATTAGACAGCACCTCACTAGTCACCGTGTAATGACCATTATATGTTTTTTAAATCTTTAAAACCCTATACATTTGCTTCCAGCTTAGGCAATATAGAAACATACAATCTGAAAACTATCATACGACCCTGGCCAACACACCAGGTAAATTTTTATGATCAGGGTTCACATCTGCATTCAATTACTTAAAAGTAATTAATCAGACTTATCACTGTACCAGTCTAGTCCCCATTTCTGGTTAGTCATTTGTCATTAGTATAGTAAGGTTTGCAAGGTTTCAGATCATCATGTTTGCATCATTCAAGTGAACTCACAAGAAGGGCAACATTTAGTTGAGATCACTGGCATAAAGGTACACAGGGTGAATATATATCATGCAATACAAAATGCCGTGTTTACCATTCTCATAGTATTTCTCTATCTGATACTAGTCTGTCTGCCCAGTGGTAAGAACAGTAGCTGTTGTTCCTGTGAAGATGGATATGCCTGGCCAAGTGCAGTGTGTGGTGACTTGATAACCTGCCCTTCTGTCAGCCTAGGACCTGATCTGCCCTGTGGCTACATGAAGGAAATGCCTTACTCTGGGCCTTACTGTGAACCACAGACTAAAGGTAAGGAGAAACAGTGATGAACTTCATCATTCTGATGTGGGTCCACCCTAACCCAAGTACTTGCAGATATTTAGTGCCATACTGGAGCCCCAGCTTCCGGAATCACTCTCACGCCTCTTCAGGGCTTCCAGCTTCTGCTAAGTAAAGAAAGCTTCATCTCATCAGATTTTCAACAGAGAAACTTACAAATGTGACCAAAGTGTGTCACAGTGCTCAAGAGAAGAGAAGGAGCAAAAATCTGGCATGAATCTTTTGTTTGGCTTTATTTCACGGCTCTTGTGACAAGATGCCCATGGTCTTTTAGGAACCTGACTGATGACTGGGCACTTAGGCTTGGCAGCACTGTGGTGGAACTCTGCTTCTTGTCTCTGCAATCCAAGACAAACATCCATGAGGATTTTCCTCTGATTTGTGATGGAGCAGCATACAGAGTCATCTGGAGGCAGCCCTAGAGCTGGAAGCAGTCCAGTGTTGTCAGCATACCCGTTCTAATCAACTCGGCTTGGAGGCAATGTTTTTATCACAGGGCAGCCCCATATCAACACTGCTGTACTACTTCCAGAACTAGACCTAGTATCTCTTCCATGTGGAAATCACATATCCCTTGGAAGGCCAGGGCCTTTGGTACAATGCTCCTCCACTGAATGGTATGGACATGCCCTTAAGTGGACCCAACTTAGAAAATTCCAGTATCCCTTTAAGCATTTTATATTATTTTGTGCCCATTGATGGGTTTTCACCCAGAATATTACCCTTCCAAAGTCACTGAAGATTTTTACATTAATTTCAGTAAAACATAAGTGGATATTCGTCCTGTGTAACTTTCACTATGTAAAAGATAAGTATTTGATCAAAGTTATTAATACAAACTCTCTATAGCTAGAGCAATGTAGTAATTCAACCACTGTAGGAAAGCTTTTTATCACCTTTTGAAGGTGTCCACAGTTTTGCATAGATTTCTAGCAGATGCCAGGCATCTAAATTAGATCTAAAAAATCAGGAGAATCCCAACTTTCCTATTGTACAAATGAACCTTCGTTAGTTGTCAGATTTTGATTTAGGATTAAGATAGCTTTACCAAGGGCAAATTGTACCTGACTAATCTAGTGGTCTTATGGGATGGACTAACTGCATCAGTGGACATGGGAAGAGCTACAGATATAATCTACCTAGACTTCTATAAGGTCTTTGATATGATCCTGTACAACATTCTTGCTGCTAAATTGGAGAGATATGGGTTTGACAGATGAAATGTTAGATGGACAAGAAACTGGTCAGATGGCCATGTCCAGAGTTACAGTCAGTGGTTCAATGTCGAAATTGAAGCCAGTTACAAGTGATGTCCTCAAAGATCTGTACTATTATATTCATCAATGACATAGGCATTTGAATTGCGTATACCGTCATCAAGTCTGCAGATGACACCAAGCTGAGTGGTGTACTTCATTCACAGGAAGGAAGGGATGTCATCCAGAGGGACCTTGACCACTTGAGAAGTGAGCCTGTACAAACCTCACGAAGTTCAATGAGGCCAGGAGCAAGGTCCTGCAACTGGATCAGGGCAATCCCCAGTATAAATACAGGCTGGGGAGTGAAGGGATTGAGAGCAGCTATGCTGAGATACTGGTGGATGAAAACTGGACATGAGCCTGCAGCGTGCACTCACAGCCCAGAAAACCAACCATATTCTAGGCTGCATCAGAAGAAGCGTGACCAGCAGGTAGAGGGAGGTGATCCTGCCCTTCTACTTTGCTTTTGTGAGACCTCACCTGCAGTCCTGCATCCAGCTCTGAGATCCTCAATGCAAGACGGATGTGGGCCTGTTGGAGCAAGTCCAGAGGAGGCCACAAAGATACCCAGAGAGCTGGAGCACCTCTGCTATGGAGACAGGCTGAGAGATTTGGGCTTGTTCAGCCTGGAGAAGAGAGGGCTCTGGGGAGACCTTATTGTGGCTTTTCCATACTTAGAGGGGAAAAACAGTAACGAATGATGCCCCTCAGGGATCAATGTTAGGACCAGTCTTGTTCAACATCTTTGTCGGTGACATGGACAGTGGGATTGAGTGCGCTCTCAGCAAGTTTGCCGATGACACCAAGCTGTGTGGTTCGGTTGATACGCTGGAGGGAAGGGATGCCATCCAGAGGGACCTCGACACGCTTGTGAGGTGGGCTGATGCCAACCTTATGAAGTTTCACCATGAGAAGTGCAAAGTCCTACACCTGGGTAGGAGCAATCCCAGGTACAGCTACAGGTTGGGCAGAGAAGAGATTCAGAGCAGCCCTGCAGAGAAGGACTTGGGGGTGGTGGTTGATGAGAAAATGAACATGAGCCGGCTTTAGTGTGTGCTCGCAGCCCAGAAAGCCAACGGTATCCTGGGCTGCATCAAGAGGAGCGTGACCAACAGGTCGAAGGAGGTGGTCCTGCCCCTCTACTCTGCTCTCGTGAGACCTCACTTGGAGTATTGTGTGCAGTTCTGGTGTCCTCAACATAAAAAGGACATGGAACTGTTGGAACAAGTCCAGAGGAGGGCCACGAGGATGATCAGGGGACTGGAGCACCTCCCATATGAAGACAGGCTGAGACAGTTGGGGCTGTTCAGCCTGGAGAAGAGAAGGCTGCGTGGAGACCTCATAGCAGCCTTCCAGTATCTGAAGGGGGCCTATAAAGACGCTGGGGATGGACTCTTCATTAGGGACTGTAGTGACAGGACAAGGGGTAATGGGTTCAAACTTAAACAGGGGAAGTTTAGATTGGATCTAAGGAAGAAATTCTTTACTGAGAGGGTGGTGAGGCACTGGAATGGGTTGTCCAGGGAAGCTGTGAATGCTCCATCCCTGGCGGTGTTGAAGGCCAGGTTGGACAGAGCCTTGGGTGACATGGTGTAGTGTGAGGTGCCCCTGCCCATGGCAGGTGGGTTGGAATCTTAAGGTCCTTTCCAACCCTAACTATTCTATGATGCTATGATCCTATATAGGAAAGACAGAAAGAGTTTTTACCAGGGCCTGTAATGACAGGACAAGGGCCAGTGATTTTAAACTGAAAGAGGGTAGGTTTAGATTGAACATAAAGAAGCAATTTTTTACAATAATGATGGCGAGACACAGGAACAGGTTGCCCAGAGAAGTTGTGGTTGCTCCGTCATTGGAAGTATTCAAGGTCAGAATGGTTGTCCCTAACAATGGCAAGAGGGTTTGACTGGACAATCTTTAAAAATCTCTTCCAACCCAACCCATTATATGATATTATAATTCTATTATTAAATTAGAAGAATAAGCTAAGAAATCACTTTGTAAGCATTGATTTTGATTGTTTTTTACACTAATTTGAATGTTTTTCCTTACAGATTCATGTGGTATGGGAGAGCCCGTTGTAATGAATATGTCAGTCAGACTTGACACAGACTTTCAGGATGATCTCAGGGATTCTTCTTCCAAACTGTACAAACAATACAAAGCTGACCTTGAAAAAGCGGTAATGACTTTAGTTTTCCATCTCTGAAGGAAGAAAGCCCTCTAAGAAATATAGTATTTACCATAAGTGTCTGTTAAATCAGGTGTACTGTCACTGTGTCTGGGGGTATGTGTCAAGTATGCAGCGGTGGTAGCTACAAAGTGGGATAAGGCTGACCTCCGTTGAAAGGCAATGACAATATTCCCATTAATTTTACTATGTTTGTCAATATAAAAGTATTTAGGAATGTTTTGCATCAAAAGCATGACAAAAATTAATCACATAATGGGTCCCAGCTTAAATCCACGTGAGCACACATAGAATGAGACTATCAACACAAACTTATCCCATAAAAGTGGGGAAAACACCAGGCCTATTATATCAGATATGCTATGTGCCCTTACATCAGTGTGGAATGGAGAGTTTCCCATTTTAATGTACAGAGGACTAGAGCAATGTACAGAGGACTTATGTCATGTGATATGTCTTTCTTTACAGTTTAATGCTAGTTACAGATGTTTACCAGGCTTTGTATCGGCAACAGTGACTGGTTTCTGGTAAGTAAACAATTACATTTTTTCATGGAAGACACAAACCCTTCTGTCCAGTCTCAATGAGACACCAGTCAGCAAACACTACATTCACTCTGGCTAGAACCCACACTCAGTATATATATGCTGAATAACAATATAATAGCTGCAAAGGAAAGGCCAACTATTAGCATGGAAATAGGATTGTGGGTAAAATTCACTACTGTGCAAAATTCCAAGAAACATAACTGTTCTCCATCTGGATCAAAGCTTTTTATGGGAAAGACTGAATTCCACCCAAAAGGGGAAATAGATGTGAGTAAACCTAATATTTCCTAGATCATCAGGAAGATGAATTAGTACATTGACTCTGGATATAACACTGGATCTGAGTAACAGAGATATAATTTATGTCCACTCATATGTAAATGTAGCTGTATTTTAGGTATCTAAGAGAAGTTTAATAGAGATTAACAGCAAGCAAAGGAGATTTCACATAGAGGTGTTCTTACTTTGGGAAGAGCTGTAGCATAACCTTCATGTATTCCAGATCAAGTCTTGAGTTACATCAGGAGCCTTCAAAGGAGAGCCCCGTGAAGCCTTCCTAGCCACACAAGATGGGTCAACACAACATAGAAAACCACTAATATGCAAGGATATTTAATCCTGGTGCTTCTCTCGTTCTTGTATCTGTTCAGGCCTGGAAGCGTTTTTGCGAACTATGAATTAAAAGCAGGAGCAGTAAGCTTTGAACAGCTAGCAAATGCCAACAAAGTTACACCACAATTTCTAGATTCATCGTACCAGCTAAACCCAGCTACGTACACAGCAGAAATAACTAGTAAGTTTTAAGTTGTCTCAGTGTTTTCCTTCAACCTTTACTTTCGTATTTCTAGCCTGAACCATGTAGCTGCCTTATACTGTTGATTATTTGTTACTGGACCTTTAAAAACCATTTATTTCTCTGGCTGTTCTGTTTCATCCTGTACCACCAAAGCTTAGGAATTACATGAGATGACCATGCATGCAATACCTTGCGCGGAAAACCAAATCCTTCTAGATACTCCACTGAATTTTTATGCAGTCCATCCATGGGAGACAGCTTGAATATCCTCAAGTTCACCTCCCGAACTGAGACAGCTGTTAGCACATCAGGCTGCCAGCACTTCCCACATCTTCAAACAAAAGCAAAGCCTCTTGCAGCTGACATGAGAACAGGTTCCCCCGGCTTCCTTGAAACATTTTCATGTTGCTGCTGGACAGTGTGTTACAAATCAGTTGCCTGATCAGGCACCCAGAGGTGCTGTATTCTCAGTGCACTGAGCACTGGTCTGTCGGTCTCACAGGATTACTTCAACCTGGTTGCTTCTTTTCTCAGTTTATCTACTTAGATAATAGTGGTGGTGATAACATTTCTGGCCCTCTGTGTAAAACCGTCTGGGATCTTTGGCTGACAAAAATAGTAGAAGAATATGTTGAGGGAAAATTGCATACCTTCTATCAGAAGTGGTGCCCTGCAGCTGATGTTGAGTGTGTACTAGCTGCGAAGCACCTAGGATTCCCATGAGATGAAAGACGTATGAAAGATGAAAGACGTGAGCTGAAATGACAATAGCGCTTGAATGTTGCTCTTTGTCTTCCCAGATCAGACAAACTTCACTGTGAGTCCTACAGACATTTTTGAAGGGGATACAGTAACATTGATTTGTGAGATAAATTCAACATCTAAGAATGTGACCTGGTATCACTTCGATCAGATCATCTCAACCTCCATGAGGTATTCAATGGAGAAAAAAGTTACAACGAAAACCTCAAGGTCGACTCTTAAAATTGCCAGCATTATGATGAAGGATTCTGGTATGATTTTCTATTGTTAAAACAGCAGATGTAAATTTCCAGTGTGGTTAGTTCTATAAAAAGCAAAAAGGAATGCAGTGACTGCATTTTCCTAGGGAAAATGTGAAAAATAGAATCATAGAATCATAGAACAGTTAGGGTTGGAAAGGACCTTGAGATCATTTAGTTCCACCCCCCTGCCATGGGCAGGGACACCTCACACTAAACCATGTCACCCAAGGCTCTGTCCAGCCTGGCCTTGAACACTGCTGGGGATGGAGCACTCACAACTTCCCTGGGCAACCCATTCCAGTGCCTCACCACCCTCACAGTAAAGAACTTCCTCCTTAGATCCAATCTAAACTTCCCCTGTTTAAGTTTTAACCCGTTACCCCTTGTCCTATCGCTACAGTCCCTGAAGAATAGTCCATCCCCAGCATCCTCATAGGGCCCCTTCAGATACTGGAAGCTGCTATGAGGTCTCTGCTGTCCCTCATAGTTTTGGGGTGCTTTTATTTACCTTTAATGAACTATGTACTGACTGGACTGACATTGCCAGAAAGATGTGAAATGATTGAAATTATTATACAGGCTTAGGTATTCTCAGTACCAGGCTTCACTGCCGTATCGCAGGAGACAGCAGTGACTACACGGCTGTGGGGCTTTCTCACTCTTTTGGTGTGCTAATTTGAGGCTGTGGTTGCATTTGTCCTAGATGGCCCTTGCCCCCTTTGCAAATGTCACCTAACCAATCAGAGCTCACAGTTACAGTTTTACATGTTCATGTTTAGGGCTTTTTGAAAATCAGAACCAGTTAAATTGTGGCATTTTGCTGGGAGGAGTTGTCAGGGGAGTTATCATGTATTATCAGAGCTTTGACTCAAGCTCCCACTCATTTTTTTGGACCATAAATTTTACATTCAACTTCAAAAAAGAGAATCTGTAACCAGGTATTTGGGCACACATACACAAAGTAGGAGCTATGGGTCCAAACTTCTTTGGGCTAAGGATGCCCTGAACCATGGTGTCTCCACTCCAATGTAAGTGGCCTACTCACTTAGCTATCCCAATAGGGAAAGGGAACCCACACACCTAAAGTATGAAGGGAGCTGGGAGCTGTGATTGCCAATTTCAAAAGGAAGCATGGCTGCATCCAGAGGACAAGTACCTGAGAATGTGGCTCATATATACTTCATGCTCTTTGGCAATACCTTCTGAGCAGCATATGTGCTTACCCCTAGAGTGCCAGCTGTTCTGGACTCCACCCTGGACACCTATCTCTCACCCATTCTGTGTAGGAACATTTTGCACAGTCAGTCTATATTCTTACTATGACATATTGCTGCCATGTGGACTATAGGCAATACACAGATCCCCAAAACACCAACTCAGCCAGATTTTAAGTATTTCACTCCCAGACTGCTGGTCTCTTTTCAAGTACTCATCAACACTGAAGCTGGCTAACCTGGACACATTTGGCACCAGGAGTCTGCAGAAAGCATACTGCGGACGACTTGAGGGTACATTTTAATTAGCAAGTAGCAGAGCCACTGCAGAGCAGGGAGATGTGAAAACCAGGGACAGTAGTTCCCACCTCCTGATTCCACATGTAGAGAAAAAAACCAACAGAACATCTTCTCAATGCTAAGATATTGCCTATGTTTTACAGGTTCCTATAAGTGCACTTTCACAAACAGCGATCAGTTTAACACACTGATATACAAGGCCACGAAAACAATAGCAGTGTCTCCGCTATACATCACTCCAAACTTAAATGACATCAATGTTACATGCAACAGTCCTGAAATGCAGGCAAATGGTCCTCTGCTGTCCTGTTGTATTGACGAACACTTACCATCACTTACTGGTCACTGGGAAGTAAATGGAGCAATCAACATTACAGGTAAGATTAACAAAGGGTTGTCTTCCACCTGCTGGGTTGGTTCGTTCTTCAAAGATTTCCTCCTAATTGGCCACCCCGAAAGCCAAGTACTGGGATGAATACAGTGTATGTTTCAAAGGTAGGGGGCAGGAGGATGATGGATGGACAGCATGGTACAGACTCCATATGTGTTGTGCCAGAGCCAGCGGGATTCTGGGCATCTGCATGTACTGTGGAGACATTAATGCTTTAAACTGTGCCATCCTGGATGGACACAGCTGCCTGGAGCAGCACCACACCAACTTTTCCCAAAAACTTTATTTTGGTATTGTCTAGTTTTGAGAGCAAGGATGAGTGCATCAGTCTCATCTGCTATCTCCCGAATCATCCATGGGGAATGAAAAGCTTCCATGTACCACATACCAAGATCTGGCAACCAAGAGAGGCAGGTGCTACACGTTAAACCAGCTGCAGCATAGCTTAATACTGAGTGCACAGTTTCCCTCTCCACCTGTAGCTGTGATATATCAAATGGCAGTAACATCCCACAAGGGTATACTTATAATGTAAATATAAAGAGTTAATAAAGCACAAAGTAAATGTTTTGCAAAGAGATACTCAAATATCTCAGATAATGAGGTTAGGCCAAACCAGAATACTCTTAATTTTGGCTTATCCTGAGCTAGCCAAGCAATGTTGATGCTTTCAGACTGATTTGAGCAGTAGGTGCCCAGCACTGTGCAGACAATTAGGCCTTTGGAATACCACTGTGAAAGAGTAAAAAATGTGCACAAGCTTCAGCAACGATGTGCCAAAAGTGCCATGCTATCATATAAACCCACGAGGTTTTCCTTAGCTGGAGTGATTGCTTGTGATTGCTTATGATTTCCAAAGCCCAGGTATTTTTTGACATCCGGAGCCCTTCAAGGAACGTTTATTTCTCTTTAGGAGTCTCCAGTTTCAGTGAAAACTGCACTGAATACAAG
The DNA here is from genome assembly GCF_963264785.1 of Psittacula echo. Taxonomy (NCBI): domain Eukaryota; kingdom Metazoa; phylum Chordata; class Aves; order Psittaciformes; family Psittacidae; genus Psittacula; species Psittacula echo. The sequence goes on from NC_137738.1 coordinate 103,177,324, forward strand.
CTGAACATCAACGAGTCACTATGCCCACCTGAAAAGTCAGGTACAGTGACCACATATACATGTGAGCTACAGACTGGACATGGTGCCAGGCGCAGTGAAAACATCAGAGTGACGTATTTCCGGACAGGTAAGAGTCAGGTAGCATATAACAGACCACCGGCACTGTAATTCATAGGTGGTCTCTTTGGGACATGTCATTTGCAAGGATTTGATTATAGCAAGTGACTCTCAGTAATGTGATGTCTGTCTTGTGTTTTCTTAGCCCATGTAACAATATCTTCAAGTGTAAACTCCGCAGTTTCGGAAGGATATGCATTCAATCTAACATGTGAAAGTGATGTAAGCAATTATGAGAGTATCAGCTGGAAAATCCAATCTGGAAATGACACGAAAATAGTAGACTGTGATGCATGCATCAAAACTAGCAAATTTCCAGCTACATCTGTGCTCACAGTGAAGACTGCCACGCAGGACTGGAGCGGTGAGTGAACACGGTTTATACTGGCTACAAAGGCAATGAAATCTCTGCATCATTTATAGCATCCTTAGCCCTGCAAATCACTGTGAAGTCTGGCCACAGTAAATTACAGCAGGAGTTAAAGTTATAACTGCTGGAGGACAGCAAGACATGATGCTGCAAACAGCATTGTACTTGCTCAGTTTAGGGCTCAGGACCTACAAACTGAGAAGCAATTCCACTGACTGAGATATGTTTTTTGTGTTACTCCTTTCAGGCACCTACATCTGCACACTGTCCCAGAAACATGCAGACAGTTCTGCCAATGTGACAATTGAGGTTATTTCCTTGCCTCTGAAGCAGAATATCCTGATAGACCCCATTGCAGCACCTATGCGATGCAAAACGCAACAAGCCCTCAAGTGCTGCATCAGTGCTAACACCAAGGAAGATTACATTGTTACATTTGTGGTTCAACAAAATGAATTTCAAGTTGGTAAGAAATCATAAACTTGCAGAATCATTAGTTGCATTATGTGTCACAACCCAGTCCTTTGGCTTTTTTTTTCAGTTAGGTCTCTGTAACCAATTCAATCTTATTGCTATTACGACAACTCATAAGTACTTCTGAGAGTGGTTAGGTTACCGTGCCTGTGGAGCATGGCTGAGATTGACAGAAGAGCAAATGAATTCATTGCTGTAGTGATAAATACTAAATAGGTAAATTCAGTGTTTGGTCTGCCTTGCCAGGCAGTGAGAAGTGAGCATCCTCACCATTGTTCAGATTAGAAATTGCTGGACTGCATTTATTTGCTTTTATCTTCCACACTGCCACTTTTTTTGACTATCATGGAAACATTACTTAACAAGATCAATTAATCAAAAATGTAGAATAACTCATTAAGAATGCAATCCAAAGAACTGTTCTGTTTTCTTCAAGGATACAGGTAACAGATCTTTAACAGCACAAAAGCCTAGGTTTCTATGTCTTCAAATTTAGGGCAGTTCTACAGCTTCCCTGGCACGTTTTTATAGACTAGAAGTTTTTAAATGGGTTACAAAACAGTTAATTTGAAAACAAAACCAAAGGCCCACCTAAACTAACCCAGAAGATATGGCGGAGTGCAAGCCCAGGCTGAACTGTAAAGCAGGTGGAGACTGAGGGATCCCTTGGTTGCTAACAAAAATGCCGAGATCTTCTTGGAAGATATTGCATTCATTGACCCTCACGCACAGGCATACTGAAAAGCAATTGAAGTATGGTTTAGATCCCAAGTTACAAAGAACCAGATGAAAGCAGCAAAAAAGTATCCTAGCCTAAACGAAACACCTGTGGTAGAAGCAGAAGCTGGAAAAAGCATTCTCCAAAACAGTTTCTGAGGCAAACTCTGGTTCCTGCACCGCAAAGGAGGGTTTGGGCAGGATTTGAAAAGGTACTGATCACACAACAGCTGCCAGAAGATGTATTACATGGGGAGTAAGAGACAGAGATCAGTGTTCAGAAAGGAAGTTTTTCCACAAAGGAAGTTTTTTTCTCTAGGACCCACAGAAAAGAAAGTTTTGCTGAAGCTTTCTGCTGTCTGCTAGCTGATTGACCCCAAATCTGCATTAACTTATCTTAATCCTTCCATACAGAGAAAAAGAAAAACAGAAATTTGCTTTGCTACATGTACAATTACACAGAAACAGAATGCAGCAAGACAAAAGAGCTCAGAGCACATTGCAAGTTTATTAACCGCATTGGACAGGAAGTCAACAGTGAAAGTATAAGACTGCATCTGATAGCTGGTAAGAAAAAAAAGTTACTATTTAAAGCTTTTAAATAGGAAATCCCAATATCTTTGTTAAATCAGATGCCACAGATTTATCACTGGTGACTCCTAACAGGAGCAGGTTTTGTTAGCCAAGACTTTTTGTCTCCTTATTTGATGAGGAATTTTGAAATACAGAGGAAAATATCAATTTTGCTGTAATTAAAAAAAAGAAAAATAGACAACATGTTTTGTCTTCACTGTATTTGACAGTGGCCCCAGTATGTTCCCAAGCAGTTATAGTTCTTGTATCTATATCTATATCCATATCCATACACTTATAGTTATATCCATATAGTTGTAGTTATAGTTACAGTTGTATTTCTAGTTACAGTTACAGATTTTCTGTTCCTACTTCTATATGGTGCAGCGCACACCACCAAGCTTCATCTCCTGTTTTGAAATGTGATCAAGCAGCTCCCAGCTTGCTCCAGCAATTTAGCAAAGATAAAAGACTGTGATGCCTCAGGAAGAAGTCACCTAGTTCAGGAGGTCCTCCCGTGGGAGAGCATATCCGCTTTAAACACATGGATAATTGCAATTCAACTTTGCTAAATCCAGTTTCAATGTTTAGCTCTGACCAGAGTTTGAATATTTCCGTTTCTAGTCTAAACTGGAAAGAAAGAAATGTTGGACATCCCCATAATGTAGAAATTTTTGATTTTTCCACAGTAGGGGTGCCTAATTTGAATCAGCGCATCTGGCCAGATTTCACTGCAGGCGCTTTATTTACTTTAAGCAGCAGATACTTACTGATATTACAAACCAAATGAAACCAATTAGCAGGACTCACTCTTCATCAAAAGCTGTTGAGATCTCACAATCAAAGTCTTAATGAATTTCCTATTAGTGATGCAGCAGCACAGAGATAGCAGAATAAACTTTGTGTGAGTTACTGTTCACATAGCGGTCAATATAATCCCACTCCACCTCTATCTAGCCCTGTACTATAACAGACAAATCCTAAAACTTTGGGTATTGGTTTGTTGATTTAATTCAGTATTCAAAACCAAAGAGCTTTATTAAATTTAATTTTCAATTTCATGATTCAAAAAAATTGGAAATGCAAGACATAGACCCTAAAAAGTAATAATCAATGAAGAAAGCAAGCTGAAATCCTCACCAATTTAAAGACGTTTGAAATTCAGGATGTCACAGTTTTGATGGGTGTAAATTATTCATCTCCCTGCTTCCTAGTTTTCCACCTCCATGTCTTTTTCTCAATCCAGATAAGGAAGTTTCCTGCTCAGGCAGCTTTGGGATTGGAATAGAAGGAGACACATTAATAAAGCCATGCTGTGAGTCGGATGATCCATATGGTTTTACCCGAGGCAGTAAAAGTTACAAGTGCTCTGGCAAATCCTGGAAGCTTGAAAGGAATGACTGCCTATCTGTACCAATAAGCAACCTGCTGACTAGTGCTGAGGTAACATTTGTGAGTTTTCTAGAGGTTGGGGTGTGGGAGTGGAAGAGAGCAAATATTTTTGTTGGGTGGTTTTTTGCTTAACAGATATAAAATAATGATAATATAAAAATATAAAATATATGAAGCATTAAAAAATCAAATAATTAAAACTATGTTCTGAAAGATATAAAGAATGGTACCTATATCTGCACAGGTCAGTGAGGCTAAGTACCCTTTTCTGGCCCAGAGGGCACATGGCATTGCATGGCTAATGTCCATAGACATGAACACCCTCTTCCCCTGGCAAGGTGACCTTATTCATAGCATCACTGGCCTGCAGTGTTCCTTGAACCATGCTCAGGCGGGAATGCTGTTGCCACAAACCCAAAGCATGCTACAGAGTACACTAAAAATGACGCAGTTGGGCCACTACCCAACCTCAGATCCAGGCCCTGTTTAGCATTTCCCCTCAGCCACTACGCTTCACAGATAAGCGCTGGGCCTTGATTTGCAGCCTAGGTATCCTATCATAGTGATATTTGCTTGTACAAACCATCCAGAGTGACCTTTCCCTCAGTGAGGTTAGATGAGAACAATTATCTTTCTTTCATCAAACACTTCCTATGTTTATCTTAGTAAATTAGGCACAGCAAGGTCCCAGGTAGAGGTACAGTACTCAGTTATATATTTTTGTCATTTGCTAGATTTTGCGCCCTCATATGCTTCAGCCCAGGCAAACTATTTTTTCCCCCAAAATTACCTGAGGGGAATTTTTTTCCTGGAGTCTGTGAGTTAGCACAGACAAGAGACTATTCTCTATCATGAAGACACCACTCTCCATAATACCCTAGATATTAACCCAGAACAGGTTAGGATGCTGTGCTCTGGAGGGTCAGACAGTTGAACATTAACAGCATGTCTAGAATGACCCTGGCTCTGGTTATTTTACTAGTGTAGGGGTAGCCATTATGTAGGAAGATGAAGCTCTAGGCAAACTGCAAACATGTGGTATGCTGTTTGTTATCTTCTATTCCAGTCCTTAGTCAACAGTCCTGAGGCAAAAGCAAACCTACCTAACTACCTTGCAGAGCTTAAGGAAAACACAAGAAAGGAGCAAAACATAATAAACAATTCTCCTGCAAACCTGGGCGCAATTGTTACCATCCTGGATATGATCTCCTCTATTCCAGCAGATGCAGAGGAGCTCATTATTCAAGTAAGGTTTTATTTTAAGTCTTACCTATTCTTACAAAGCCCTTTGGCCCATTTTGTCACAGGGGATGACGTTCTCCCTGAAGAACTTCCACAGTTACTTAGTGTCAGGAACAGGAAAGTATTAAGAGAGCAAAGATGAAATTACAGCAAAGATACAGAAGAGTTTATAAAAAGTCAAAATTATGACGACAAGAAGCCTGTGCATGAAAGAGAGGATGTGATATGCTTAGCAACTAGAAATTGGACATGAGTACACAATGTGCACTTGCAGCCCAGAAAACCAACTGTATTCTGGACTGCATAAGAAGAGGCATGGCCAGCAGGTTGAAGGACAAGATTCTCCTCCTCTATTTTGCTCTAGTGAGACCCCACCAGGAGTACTACATACAGCTCAGGAGTTCCTCAGTATAAGAAAGACATGGACCTGCTACAGCAGGTCCAGAGGGGGGCCTCAAAAATGATCACAGCGCTGGAACAACTCCCCTGTGAAGAAAGGCTGAGAGAGTTGGGGTTGTTCAGCCTGGAGGAGAGAAGGCTCTGGGGAGACACTGTAGTAGTCTTTGAGTACTTAAAAAGGGTTTATGGGAAAGACAGAGAAAGACTTTTTGCCAGGGCCTGTAGTGACAGAACAAGGGGCAATGGTTTTAAACTAAAAGAGGGGAGATTTAGTTTGGATATAAGGAAGAAATTTTTTACAATGAGGATGGTGAGATATAGGAAGAGGTTTCCCAGAGAAGTTGTGGATGCCGCATCATTAGAAATGTTCAAGGTCAAGATGGATTTCCCTGCCCATAGCAAGGGGCTTGGATTGTTCTTAAAATGTCAAAACCTTTCCATAATTCTATGATTCTACGTATAGAAGGAGAAATAGAAAAAAAGTTTGAAATACAGTTGGGGAGAGTGAATTCCAGGCGCCATGATCGAGCAAGGAAAATCAGTTAGATGTTACAACAAATTATTAGCAAAGCAAATCTTAGAAATACTTTAAAACATCGATTGTGAGGTACAGAGGAAAATCACTGCTCTTCCGAGCAAAGAGATGACGTTTTGTACCTGGAGAACCCTACATGATAGAAAATGACAAATTAAAGATAGCACAAACCCTGAGAAAGAAGGAAAAGAAGGCTGGAGAAGACAAATACTAAGTAATATGTGGGGGGAAAAAAAAAAAAATAAAGCACCACACAGCTCCATTTCTGGAAACTTTAACTTGAAAATAGAGCATTCAGAGGGTTAACAACTGTAGGCTTCACATGGATTGAGCAACATAAGAAAATGCTGGGCTTTTTCAAAAGGCAATTCTAGGACCACACAGAAATTACCATCAGAAACAACAGTGATTTGTATGAGATTTCAGTAACAACATTAATCTTTTGTTCCAGAATTTCCTGTCCACAGTGGACTTCATTGTTGCTGATTCCACAGCTAAAGTTTGGGAAGACCTGAATAAAGAAGAGATACTCAAAAGTTCTTTGTTACTTCAATCAGTAGAAAATTTTTCTCTGCGTCTCCAACCAGTTAATAATACCATTCCTCCTGTCTCTGCAAACAGCCTTCAGCTACAAGGTATAGTTGTCACAGAAAATAGCAACATGGATTATAATAAGAACTTCCGCAGTACAGAAAACCTCACAGTTAATGTGCTCATTGATGAAACTGAGATTCAGACTCTAACCCAAAATTCAACCATTGTCAGTGTGATGTACTCAAAACTTGGACATATTTTGCTCCAAAATGAGTCTGAGTATCTGAATGGTTTACTGCTATCAACAACAGTGAACAGCAACAGAAGCCACAAGTTTGATATCAATATGACATTTGCAAAGAAAAACTTGTCTCTAAAGATGCCCCGATGTGTCTTTTGGAACTTCACACTCAACAAAGTTGGAGGGGGCTGGGATACTAATGGTTGCACCCCCACAGAGGTAGAAGATTATGTCATTTGCTCCTGTAATCACTTGACATCATTCTCAATTCTGATGTCACCTGATAAATCTTCCCAGTTAATCTTTGAAGATTATATTACCTACATTGGCCTGGCTATTTCAATCTTGAGTTTGGCAGTCTGCATTATAGTTGAATCCTTAGTCTGGAAATACGTGACAAACAACACAACCTCCTATATGCGCCATGTCTGTATACTCAACATAGCTACATCACTTCTGATTGCTGATATTTGGTTCATTGTCACTGCCTCCATCAGTGACCAAAACCAACAGATGAGCAGAGGTATCTGTTTAGTGGCCACCTTCTTCATCCATTTATTCTACCTGTGTGTCTTTTTCTGGATGCTCAGCCTGGGCCTCATTCTTTTCTATAGACTGGTCTTCATCTTGCATAACACAAGCAAGACCTCCCAGAAAGCAGTGGCATTCTGTTTGGGATATGGATGCCCCTTTGCCATTGCAGCCATCACCATTGCTGTCACACTGCCAAGGAACAATTACACCAGAAAGGATGTCTGCTGGCTCAACTGGAAGGACAGCAAAGCTCTCTTGGCCTTCGTCATACCTGCCCTGATCATTGTGGCTATGAATTTGTTCATCACTGCAGTTGTTATAATAAAAATAATGAGGCCAACTATTGGGGATAGGTCAAACAGGCAGGAGAGGAACTCTTTGTTTCAAATTGGCAAAAGTGTGGCCATCTTGACACCCCTATTAGGCCTTACCTGGGGATTTGGTCTTGCCACCATCATCAAAAATAGTCATCGAATCTTCCACATCCTCTTTGCTCTTCTCAATGCTTTGCAGGTGAGTTGCACATGCGTATGGTTTTGTTTACTGTATGACCATTTAACATGTAGTGACATTCTTGTAGTGCTGTGTTTGGAGAAGAGTAAAAACAGTTTGGGAGAGATCAGGTTTACCTTACACATCCTTATTCCCAAAAGGCTCTTTGGAAAACCCATTCCAGGAATTCAGCAGCATTTCATATTCCCAGCTGCCTTAACAGATGTGCCTTATAGATAAAGCTGACATAAAGATAACTTACAGCTTTGCCAGTACCTTTGGGAAGAATTTCATTCCTGAAGATCAGGAAAATAGCCCTGTTATGTTCAGGTGGGCAAGCTTCAGCTGCCTGGTTTCATTTAGTGCATCTGGAGGCATCATATTAAGCTCTTGTGTGTTCAAGAAATTAGCATGAAGAACATGAAAGTCACCAAGAACAGATGAATAGTATTAATAATAAAAAGAATACACATGATTGAGAGTTTTAAGTCAGTATGATTTTTACAACAACATATTTAGGTGGCCAGTAGGATCCCAATATAATGGGATTTCTTAAGGACACAGTAGTTATGTGTACTCTGTCTCTAAAGAACAGCATTAAAATTGTATGCTTCAGTCCAAACTGCAAACTTATCTGGGAAACAGAGGCAGGGCATGTCTTCCATACACAGTGGTGCCTTCTTCTACATGTGTTTAGTACTGGCAAACTATCTGTGCCACTTCTACAGAAGAGATATACACCCAGTTTAAATAGGCCAGGCCAGGAAAACTCCTACCATATTAACACTCCATTATGTGAGATGCAGTTAGAAAAATGTCCTCTGTCAAAGAGTTTAGAGTTTAAATAGCATGGACAATGTTTGAAATAATTATTAAGTACTGAAATTAAAAGGTATCATCAAACTGCATGTAACTGTCTGTCTCCTAGGGATTATTCATTTTGGTGTTTGGGACTCTCTGGGACAAGAAGGTAAGAATTCAAATTATTTTTTATATTGCATGAACATACTGTTGGAATTTGAACATAATTCTGTGTTTACCAATTGATCATATTTTTTTTAACAAATAGATACAAGAAGCCCTGCTGAAAAGGAATTCAATGTCCAAATGGAGTTCTCAGCAAACAAAGGTTAGAAGTATGACCTAAGAATGTATTTCAGTTACTGCTGAATAAAAGAGAAGATACTAACAGCATAAACAGACCCACATTTTTGAAGTTCATTGTTTCACCTATAATTAGTAAATAACTAGAAGAAGGTTGGTGGACATTTGATCTAAATTCCACAAGACATAAACCACAAACTATAATGGAAATCATATTTTTTTAAGTTAGAAAACAGAAAATTTCAGTGGCCCTATTATTTATTCTCAATCTAAGGGAAATACAAAGGGAACTTCTTGGGGAAGATGCCCTTCAGCTATGAGCAGGAAAGGATGGAGATATTGCAACTTGAACACTCTCCATGCGACCATCCAGCCAATTCCTCACCCACCAGTCCATCCATTAAATACATACCTCTCCAATTCATACAGACGAATGTTGTGTTGAAGGCTTTACAGAAGTCCAGACAGACAACATCCATAGCACTTCCTTTGTCTGGTAATGTAGTAACTCCAACATAGAAGGCCACTAGGTTGGTCTGGCAAGATTTGTCCTTAGCAAAGCTGTGCTGGCTGTCCCGAATCACCTCCCTGTCCTCCATGTGGCTTAGCATAGCTCCTAGAAAGATCTGTTCTATGATCTTCCCATTCACAGAGGTGAGGCTGACAGGTCCATAGTTCCCAGGGTCCTCCTTTCTACCTTTTTAAAATGAGTATGATATTGCTCTTTTTCCTGTCACCAGAGACCTCACCTGACTGCCATGACTTCTCAAATACCATGGAGAATGTCTTGGCAACTACATCAGCCCACTCCCTCAGGATACTGGGATGTATCTCATCAGGTCCCATAGATCTATGTATGTTCAGGTTCCTCAAATGGTCACAAACCTGATCATACAGTGGGAGGGACTTTGCTTCCCCAGTCCTTGCCTTGCAGTTCGCCCACTCAAGAGGTGTGGGGAAAGAGCCTGCCAGTGAAGAATGAGGAAAAAATGTTGCTGAATACCTCAGCCTTCTCTTTGTCTGTTGTTATCAGTTTTCCAGTCTTGCACATCAGGGGAGGTATGGTTTCTTTGACCTTTCTCTTCTGGTTGACATACCTGTAGAAGCCCCTGATATTCTTTCCATCCCTTGCCAAGTTCAGCTCCAGCTACACCCTGGCATTCCTGATCCCATCTTTGCACAACTAGGCAGTGTTTCTTTACTCTTTCGAGGACAATGTCCATGCTTCCACTGCCTGTGCATTTCCTTCTTGCCCTTTAGTTTGATCAGCAGGACTCAACTCAGCTGTGCCAGCTGGCATTCCCTACCCCATTTCTCACACCTGGGGATCACCAGCTCTTGTGCTTTCTGGAAAGCATCCTTAAAGACCTGCCAGCTCTGTTCTGCTCCCTTGTCCCTGAGGGCAGTTTCTCAGGGGTCCTATTGACTAACTCCTTAAGGAGCTAGAAGTTGGCTTTCCTAAAATTCAGAATCCTGACTGTATCCTTTGGCTGTCTCACCTCCCTCAGGACTGTGAACTCCATGAGTGCATGATCACTGCAGCACAGGCTGCCTCCAATCTTGACATCACCAGTTAGCTTGCTTGCACTGGTGACCATCAGGTCCAGTATCACATCCGCCCTGGTAGGGCTCTCTATTACCTGGTTTAAGTGATTATCAATGCACTCCAGGAATCTCTTGGATAGCCTATAGCTCACCATGCTACTTTTCCAGCAGATATCAGGATGGTTGAAGTCCCCAAGGAGGACAAGAGCCTGCAAGCATGATGTTTCCTGCAAGCTGAAGTAGGAAGGGTTCATCAGTAGTACTCTGATTGGGCAGCCTGTAGTAGACACCAACCATCCTTTTTTGCCACACTCTCTGATTCTTACCCTTAAGCTTTTGACCTGCTCTGTGGATATCCAACCACAGAGTCATGTATTAATGGACTGTGTCTGTCTATTTGTTCTCATGTTGCTGCCCAGAACTGGAAGGAAAGAGGAGAAAATAATCTGTACTTCGCATCCCTTACAAGCCTTGATTTACTTCATGTTGTGTAAGCTTAATAGGCCATTAAAGGCTGTTAAACACCAAAGTATTGCCTTTGCCTCCAGAAGTCCCTGTACCTCTGAAAGGCAGAAGGGGAAAGAACATTCTAGAGAACTGCTGCTTTGCTTTTATAAAACTCTTCCCTAGGGCCTCTGCTATAGCCCATGTTGAATTAAGAAGCAAGTGGGCTAGAGGATACTTGCATCCAACCAAGTACAATTCTGCTTATGACATTAAGCAACCAGTACCCTCTAGAAAGGTTGGGAGACAGTCTCTCAGTGTGCACAAGGGAGTAAACCCACAGAATTACCTGCTTTTACAATGAGGCTTGACAAAACTCTAAAGCAGAATAGAGGCCATCCACACAAGGGGGTCATAACCTCAGTGATCCAGGGCATGTATTGCAGCCCTAGGAGAGGGCCACAAGCTGAGGCTATGGACTAATATTCACCTCACAAAGAACTCCGCTGGTTGAAGACACGTTGGGACTACAGAGTTGTTTATTATCCTCTTCTCGCTGATGCCAAATGTGTGTTCATCTCTACTTCTGCACAAGAGGGGCCACATTCCCAGACACAGAATACAGAAAAGTTTCAGCCAACAGGAATAAAATACCTGTATCTGGGATGGCTGCATGAGGATGGATAGCTCTACGTCCAGAAATGCTTGTTTCAACTTACACTTCTGCATTCATAATCCCTCAGTAAAGAAGCCACACAAGGATGGGTAAGGGATTGAAGGCATCAGAATCTAACTACTGGCATTTATAGTGGAAAAAGTAAATGGTAATAAATGCTAGCATCATTCTTAAATGACAATAGAGGTTAATTTTCTATCAGTATCTGAAGATTGTACTGGTTTAGAAAAGTCTGCACAGGTATTGCTAAAGAACTAGGAAACATACTTAAAAATGAGGATAATTAAGACAGATGAGTACATATGCTCAAAGGAATTAAGGCATCTATTAAGGCTGGACTGTCAGCTCAGAGAAGCAGCATTGACTCAAATCAGTCCAACTCCCATGAAGTCACGGAATCGCTGAAGTTGGAAAGTACCTCCAGAGATCATCTAGTACCACCCTCCCCCTCAAAGCATGGTCAGCTATAGCTCAGAGTCATGTCCAGCTGGATTTTGAGTAGCTCCAAGGATACAGACCCCACAATCTCTCTGTGCAGCCTTTTCCTGTGTTTGAACAACCTCAAAGTGAAAAAGTTTCTTCTTAAGTGGGATTTCCTGCGTTTCTGTTTGTTCCCAATGCCTCTTGTCCTTTTACTGGGCACAAACAAGAAAAGCCTGGTTCTGTCTTCATTCCCACCGCCTCTTGTCCTTTTAGTAGGTACCAAGGAGAAAAGTCTGGCTCTGTTTTCATAGAATCACAGAATCATAGAATAGTTAGGGTTGGAAAGGACCTTAAGATCATCTAGTTCCAACCCCCCTGCCACAGGCAGGGACACCTCACACTAAACCATGTCACCCAAGGCTCTGTCCAACCTGCCTTTGAACACCTCCAGGATGGAGCATTCACAACTTCCCTGAGCAGCCCATTCCAGTGCCTCACCACCCTCTCAGTAAAGAATTTCTTCCTTATATCCAATCTAAACTTCCCCTGTTTAAGTTTGAACCCGTTACCCCTTGTCCTGTCACTACAGTCCTTAATGAAGAGTCCATCCCCATCATCCTTATAGGCCCCTTTCAGATACTGGAAGGCTGCTATGAGGTCTCCACGCAGCCTTCTCTTCTCCAGGCTGAACAGCCCCAACTTTCTCAGCCTGTCTCCATACGGGAGGTGCTCCAGTCCCCTGATCATCCTCGTGGCCCTCCTCTGGACTTGTTCCAACAGTTCCATGTCCTTTTCATGTTGAGGACACCAGAACTGCACACAATACTCCAAGTGAGGTCTGGTGAGAGCAGAGTAGAGGGGCAGGATCACCTCCTTCGACCTGCTGGTCACACTCCTCTTGATGCAGCCCAGGATACGGTTGGCTTTCTGGGCTGCGAGCGCACACTGAAGCCGGCTCATGTTCATTTTCTCATCAACCACCACCCCCAAGTCCTTCTCTGCAGGGCTGCTCTGAATCTCTTCTCTGCCCAACCTGTAGCCGTGCCTGAGATTGCTTCGAGAGAGGTGTAGGACCTTTTCACTTCTTTCCATTTAGATGGCCCCTGTATGCCCTGGTGCACAGGGCTGTTCCTCCTGAGGGACAGGAGGACTTTGCATTTCCCTTTGTCAAACTTCATAAGATTCCTGTCATCCCATTTCTCCAGCCTGTTGATGTCCCCCTGAATGACAGCAGAGTCATCTGATCTATCAGCCACTCATTCCAGTTTTGTATCTTCTGCAGACTTGGTGAGGGTGCACTTTTCCCATCATCTATATCATTAATGTAGTGACCTCTCTTCATGCTCCCTCCAGCAACATGCTGAAGGCCCAGAAGGAGACAGAGCAGCTCTCTGAGTTTTAAGTGCTCAAACCATCAAAGGGAAAGATGCAGTTTCTGACTCATTTTTCTTCATTTAGGATGCCCAGAATAATCCACATGAATTTTTTTTAACCAGTACTCCAAGTGTCCCATTGCTTTCTGCAGGAGGATTACTCCTGGGAACTCAGCACTATTCCTTCTTTCTGACTTGAAAAGGACATGTGCTGTATGTGATGCTACTATGACTATGGGAAAAAATTCTTTTTTCTCAGGATACTGGAAGGAAGGCAGGAATAACTGATACAGCTATCATTAAGCATGTCAGTTTCTTCATTCTGTCTTATACTGACACATCCAGCAGAATAAAGTAGAGATAACAAGTCTTGGACCTCAGTTCTGAATTCCTTTTCAGATACTTCCAACTCTAGTTGACACTGTGGAAGCTGCCCCAGTGGGAACTGGCATATTTCCTTGGCAGTTCTGCTGATAAGGAACAAATTAAGCAAGATCAAAGTCTTTGATCAGACTTTTTAGATATGATTCATATCCCTCTACCACCTTATGATACAGGTGACAATACACAAAACTGCTTAATTTCCGTCACCATGGTACAACCTAACGAACAGAGAGGAACTGAACAAAAAAAACCCACGTTTTCCATACTTTTTTTTTTTTTTTAACACATCTTTAGAGGAATCCCAAGCCACTCCAGAACAAAAAAAGAAACTTCATTTTAGCAGCAAACGTTTCTTCTTTCCCATCTGGACTGTAGAGAGTTGTGTTCCAATGCCCTCTAGTGTGCCAAGTTAAATTTGCCTCTGATTATCTCAGGCTATTGACATTCAAGGACCATCCCTAAGCACATAAATCTCAGCTTTTCTGGTTGCCTTAATGGACATATTCCCTCAGATAAGGGACCAGAACTCTGTACTGTCTGGTATGGTAGACTCTGGAGCCTAACCCATCTTCCCTGGCCAGCAGTTAGAGACAGGCTGTTTGTGTCCTGCCATTTCTTTGCAGCTTCTTTCAAAGCTCGTCTCTTTCATTGCCATCATAAACATGCAAATTGGGTGAACTTGATGCCTCTCAAACATCTAACTTGTCCATTGGTGGGTTGCCTGCTTGCACTACTGGACACCTTATTGTTAAGTTTTATATTTTTCCCCCATCAATGTGGCTGCAAAGAAAGTTCTAGGCTTTTGACAAAAAGCATTTTTTTTTCTCTTACAGTCAACCTCTCTGATCCTGGTGACACCAATGCTTGCTATGAGCTATCCATTTTCAAGAACCTTTAATAACTTATGTGGGAAAACAGGTATGTGACAACAAATCTCGCCTACTGAAGCACAAATAAGGTTTTGCCTGCATTCTCACTCTCAGGGGCTGTCTATTCTTTTATCTATCAATCTATCTGTCTATCCATCCATCTGTAGATGGCATTTAACCTCCTAATACAAAGGAACTATAGTAAGCCATTGGTATCACTATCATAATTGATTGTGATTGTAGCATAATGCTAGCAGCATAATCATAGAATCAAAGATTCATAGAATCACAGAATGGTTTGGATTGGAGGGGACCTTAAAGCTCATCCAGTTCCAACCCCCTGCCACAGGCAGGGACACCTCACACTAGACCAGGCTGCTCCAAGCCCCGTCCAACCTGTCCTTGAACACTGCCAGGGATGGGGCAGCCACAGCTTCTCTGGGCAACCAGTTCCAGCACCTTACCTCCCTTGCAGGGAAGAACTTCTTCCTAATATTTAATCTAAATCTACCTCTTTCAGTTTAAAGCCTAAAGCAAGTATTGGAGAGTGGTATGCTTCATCAGTTCTAAAACCCACTGACTGAGTTTTGTTTTGAGCTTAATCATACCCTGACACAGTGCTCCTCATTTCATTTACTGTTCATGTACTCTTCACCACCTTGAAGCTATATCTCTTCAAAAGTTCTCTGGCTGTCATTTTATGGATGTCAGCATTTCAGTTATGACTTTATCTTGTAAGATGCATTGCTGGAAATATGAGTAATTTCTTTCGTGAGTGTGTAATCTTTGCATCCAACCATTGCTCAGAGAAGATGATTGTGACATTTGGTCAAAGTGGGATAAGGAAGAATTTAATGTAGGCAAGCAACTGCTTTTTAAGAGACAGTTTATTAGTCAGATAATGGAAGGAGAAGTTGGTTTCTTACTCTGCTACAGTAAGTATACATGAGTACAATGCCCAGATACAGAAGCCTCCTACCCCAAGAAAGATACTTGCCCACAACTGCCTCCTATGCTGCTGCCACCTGAGACTCTTGTATTATCACTACTCTCTTCCACACTCTGCTCCTGGGTTCTCTGCACTTGGGTCTTAGTTTAGAGTCTCATGGTCACAAAAGGGAGAGAGCTGGGATTCATCTCAACCATGCTCAATGAGGACCACTAAGTCCCTGCATTTGTGTGAGTAAATTACTACCCCACGGCATAATCATCAGTTCAGGCTGACATATCCTGGTTATGTCACCAAACACATTGACTTCTGTGGTTGCTTGTACTGCTGTAATGCAGCTAGTATAAGGGCTGCAGACCAAGCCAAAGACAACTGCGTCATCAAGGCAGTCTAACTGTCCTTGCTTTGCAGTGACAACATGTCCCAAGCTATCTGTCCGTATGCCTAACCACTGTGCTTTGTTTTGCAGGAAAATACAGAGTATCTTCTTCAGAGCCATCCAGCTCTTCCTCTGAAAACACTTCCAAGGCATATTCTTTGCTTAACTGAGGCAATGCAAATGCTAAATCACATAGCTCTGAAAGGACCTCTGCCCTTTCCAAGACGCACACAAAAAGTACCTGTGAGTCATCAAGAAGTGGACTGCTTCATCTTGAGTAAACTGCCTTGGTGCATTCTCCTGGAATAATCGTTTCTGGTTAACGTGTAAGGCAGGGAAGCTTTGAGAAGTGGAATTTTACAGGGGCTGCCAATCCCAGAAGAGATGACAAGGATTTGAAGGCGTCTAAGTGCTGGAAAAGACATTTGGGAGTGAAGAATTCTCAGCCTTTAAGAGGGTGCTTAGCACTGCGCAGTACTGAGCCATGAGTTGCAGTTCTATAAACAGCTGTTGTCCAGTGGTTTTAGTATTTCCCCTATCAACTCTCAGACTGATGCCAAAAGCCTGTGTAGATAGATACACGAGTACCTCATAGCTTGTCTCTTGCCCTCATATAAGAGTTTGGAAAGTCCATAGGGTATAGTGCTCTCCACTTTCTATTTAAGACTTTCTGGAACTAAAGATTCACAATTAAGAAGGTCCCTTTCAGATCTTCACTTTTAACTTGGGTAAAACGAAGACCATGATGATTCCTGCATGGTCTTCAGATGGAATGTACTGAAAGCTCCATACTGAAAGCTCCATGTGGCACTATTTTAGAAGAAAAGGAAGCTTTATATCCTTAACTATAGTTGTCCTTCCCTTGATATGTGGTAAGAGGGAGATGGTTGCTGCCCTCTACCACAGGGGGAACTGCATTTATCTAATGCATAGTAGCGTTAAGTATGTAAGGAATCTATTGTGTAAAGTCTGTATGTTAGAGGGTCCTCTCAGAGGAGCATCACACTTGGAGGGCTCCGAGAGTCAACTCCACAGTGAATGTAAACCACCATGTGCCAGGCAGGATGAAAGGTTTTATATAAATTGTTGCTCTAATACTACATTTTTGGAAACAGTTATTTCCAAGCCTGTATACCTTTAAAGGCAGGATTCCTGCCTAAAATGGAGGGCTATGAGAGAGCCTACAAAGTATTTATAGTGCACAAAGATGTTACAAAACTTAGTGTAAAATATAATAGGTGGAGTCACGAAGTTTTAGATTTGAGGCCATTATCAAATACTGCTGTTGAGTGGTACAGCCCCATATGGTCACTGGGGAATCAGGCCTATGTCTACCAGTGGTGAACCCATTCCCAGGACTTTGGGATGAACCAGGATGTGAAACTGTTGACTACAGTTAAAGGCATGTGCAATGGGTTGGTATGGGCAGGTAATGACTGAAAACAATAAACAAGTATCGATCAAATGTACTATTTATATTGAAAGGAATTTCTTTTTCCTCGAAGATGTAGATATAATACTGGAACTTGAGTACAGAGATCAAGAAATATTTGAAAATCAAGAATCTCTTTGAACTGCATGGCCAGTGGAAACTTGAAAATCAGACCTTTCCATATTATTCCAACCAATATTTGCCTTTGGACAGCAATTTGATCTAACTCACTCTGGAAGTAGCTTGTGCAATACTGACCTGCTACAGAATCATACAATCCCATGGTGTGGGACATAAGCTCTAAAGTACAAGTCTGTGTAGACAGCACAGTCCCACCTACTTTACCTCTGCAGACATTTCATCCCTGAGGTTTCACCACACTGCCCAGTTTAGCTAAGCCTGGGTCTTGACTGTATGTGAATGAGAAATCAGGATGTGATGTGATGCTGAGCTGTCTGGCACTGAAAGCTATCTTTGGGTGGATCTTGAAAGGCAAGGTCCTTGCCAGCATTACAAAAGCCATGACAATTCATGAAAGAGAAGTAGCTCAGAAATTAACTGTGCTGGTCTTAAACGCTTGGGGCCAAGGCTTCACTTGTATTTATACATGGATCAGATATAAGGGAAGAGAAGGAAAAGTGGAAGGAAGTGCTGAATGGTGGAAGAAGGGAAAACAAATGGCAGCAACAACACTATACCCCTCCCAGCAGCAAGAACCAGGCAAGGTGAGAAGTGGGCTCACCAACAGTTTGCTCTCCTCGGGAGTCTCATGCTTTGGGCAGCTGGCCCAGTCCTTCCCTTTGTCCTGACCAAAGCCCAAATTCCTGCATTTACCTCCCTTCTTGAACTCAGGGCTGTCATGGGGCTTGTTTCCTGATGATTCTGTCATGTATGTACCTCTCCCTGCTTAACTGTAAGGCACTGAGTTAAAAACATTGCAACAAAACCCTACCAGGTTCCACTAATCTCTAAAAGGGATTATTCACCTTTTATAGCATTGGATGGAGAACAGTCACTGCCTTGACACCTTCCTCATATATTCCAGATCAGAAAAAATAGTAAAGGAGGGGACTGTGACATACAGGTCTCTGAAGAACAGGCATGCCTTTTCTCACATGCCCTGCATAGAGGTTTTGGACTGTGATGGTTGCTGAACAGCTCTTATATGTGCTTCAAGCTCAGATTTTACCCTTCATTTCTTAAAGACTTTGGGAACCTTCGATACAAACAATGCAAAGAGCCGAGGACCATTTCATCCATGCTAGAGTGGACAGTGAAAATCAATGTGACCCAGAACTGGGGTTTACAGGTGTGCAGTTCTGATACCTTTTGTTTGGGCCATGAAACCAATTATCTTCTGATCTCTGATGTTTTGATGGCTCAGCAGTCTGGCCAGCATATTCACTCCTTACACTGTCCCAGGAAACATGTCCAGGAAACAGATGCATTTTGGAAAGGTCAAGTTGGTTCTCAACAACTAACAGGATTCAATGCCACTGAGATGACATGGGGCTGACAGGCAGATTCATACATGGACTGTGTCATTGCCTTAGTACTTTCCTGTTAGAAAACCAGGGTAAAATATACAAAACAACCTACATAAAATCCAGGATAATTTCTTCTAACACTTTAACACTCTTTCCAAGTTCTTTTTAGCTTTTTCCTTGGGATAAGTAGTGCTAATCCTCCTGCAATCTATTCTTGGATCACTCCTCCCTTTGCAGGGTAACAAGCAGTGCACATCTCAGCACATTAGGTTTGGGGTTTTTTTTTGTCAGGCAGGAAGGAGGCTTCGCTTTGTTAATTAAACTGGGGAGCAAAAATCAGCCCCAAGGGAAGTGGATAGAGCTGCTGCACAAAGGAAAGAAGAGCTGTGTGTGAAAGGCTGTGTTGGCATCATGGCTGGCAGGTCCCTGCTCACCTGCCTGTCCTGCCTGCAGCCTGGGTGCACCACGTCAGCTGTATCCTGTGCTTTACCCTGGCTTTCTAACAGGGAAGTGCTAGAGAATTGCGTGGTCTGGGTGTATCTCTGCCTAGCTGCCATCTCCTTGAAAAGGGTGTGTGCATTGCACGGGGTAACACTGCTGACTTCTTGTCGGCATTGTCCACTGTGCTGCAGGCAGGCCAGGCAGCTCCCTCCCTTCCTTGGGCAGCAGTCCACATCCCACAGCTGCAGATGGAAGATAAACCAATGAGTGGGTCAAATGAGAGCTTGCAGGATTTTTTCCACATGCTGCTTGGCAGCAGCAATCGCTTCACTCGAAGCAGCGACCTCAGGAGAGCCTCCTGGTTGCCCCCGGTCCAGGACTGCTGTAAGCATTGTCCAAATCATTTAGCCTGCAGCAGGGCCAGCCAGCCCTGCACTGAGAGCCCCTGTTTGACTGTGTCTGCAGCAGCCAGCCGTGCTGGGAAGATGAGGTGTCATGTTAACAACAAAGTAAACGTGTGTCCACGAGAACGGTCTACTTCCCGTCCCAGCCTTGGACAAGCAACAACCACGCAAGAGCCGTCTCACTGTGATGCTCTGAAGTGTTACAAAGTGTCTTACAGCAGCAGATCTGGCAGCGGGTCGGGAGCAGAGATACATGCGGTTGTTCGCAAGCACCCGAGTCTTTAAGCTGGAGTCTGAAATGCCCTAGAAATCACTGTGGAAGTCTTCTCTACCCCTTTTGCCCCATGGAGCCTGGGCTGCAGACCCTGTTTTGCCCTGGCTGAGTAAGTGAACGAGGCAGGTTCACACCTTTGAGTGGTGCCATTGCTGATTAGAAAACTCAAAACAGAGAGGACAGACACCTTGCTTGAGAATTATTGCTGTGACAGCTCTTCCTAGGGGATAGACTAAGCTTAGGGCTGGGAGCTGGCCGAGCTACGCTGGCTTCTCTGCTCCTGCAGTCTGAGCTGTGCCTTTCACATTTCTCCCCTGTAGCCAAGGGCTGCGAGCAATGCTGATGACACCTGGTGGCTCCAAAGGATCTTCCGTAGGTTACAGGGGTCTTTTGCAGAAACTGAAAGGATGTGGTGTCTGCATTCCCTATGATCCAGACCTCCAGTCTCCATTACCTTGAACCACTGTTGGTTCCAGTTCAATGCTGTGAGGTAAAATAGGTGGGTAAGGCAAGCAAAGGATCAGCAGCTTCAAACCCACTCCAGGATTGTGGGTCTGTAATGCAGCTCCACCACCCATACAGACCTGAGGCACACAAGCAAGACTGATGTTCTGCACTGAAAGCCTGTGGGTGGAGGTTAGAGAGAAAGGGATTTGTTATCCCACAATGGAATTCCCAGTTCTCATGCAAGTGGGGGGAGTTAAGCAAGGGACAATTGGAAACAGCTCTTTGCTTTTAGGAAAATGAATGCCCTAAATGCAAGTTTGAACAGGAAATAAAGAGCTACACATGCTTTGGCCTCGAGCAAAAATGACCAACACTTCAGCTACTGTTTGTGTTTGCACACAAAGCAGATCTTTTCCTTCATACAAGTATAAAAATCTCATATAGAGTTTCCAAAAACCACTTCTCAGAGTGATTTCAGATGGCAAGCCAGGCTTATTATAGTCCTTCTCCCGAGGGGTCAGAGTTAGGAGGCCTTCCTGGAACTGACCTGTATTCAGAGGTACAGATCAAACAAGGTCTCACACTAGAAACTACAGTTAATCAATGCTTTTGGGCAACTTCAGTACAGGTCTATTTAAGGAGTCTAAATATAGATTTTCAGAGCCTTAGAAAGTCATTCTTTCAATATTGTGCTCCAATAACTGTGACAAAACTGCCTTTATCAGATGTGATGTTTGAGAGCTAAGAGATGCTGTGAGCTGCATCCTACAGTGACTGATCCCAGGAAGTGTACAAGTTAATTGTAACGCAGGCTCACTGGAGAGAGGAACCACCGAAGACTCCAGCGCTTAGCACCTGACTTTTCCTAAGCTCATGGGCTGAGTGCAGTATTTGCAATTTACCCATGGTGATTACTTTCATTTGAGCTCCAGGAGTTTCCAAAAACTGCACGTCACCTGTGACCATGGCACCTTTCATCCACTCCCAAAATGGATTTCTTGAGCAATTTCTATAGAAACATTTGTAGAACCTTAACATATGTGCTTCTGTGTGACTTTTTCCAGTGTTTTGAGAGGTTCTACCAGTATTCAAGTTTGAGCTGTGGTTGAGAGTAAATACATGGACTGTCAGCATTGTTGGACTGCTTGCTATTGGATGAAGAAAAGAAACATGCAAAGAATACACAAGGAAGGCAGTGTATGAACTTTCATTAGACAACAGTTCTACATGATGTTCTTTAACTGTGAAGTCTTACAGTGTAAACAGCTATTTGCTTACATCATACATACACACATACATACACTGACTAGTCTTCAACAACTGTATTCATAATTTTTCACTGAAACCTGATGTCTCATGAACTATGGAATAATACCAGGCTGTGATTTATCCTCCTGCAGCTCTTTATCTTCTCACCATCATGGAAATGAGGACAATGGTTAAGACAATGGTTCCAGCAATTCCACCAACTATCAGTCCCAGGATGTTCCCATGGACCTGCCATGACTGACATCTCTCACCAGTAAAGAAGAAAGCTTGTCCTGATGGGCACCTGGGAAAATCAAGTACAGATTAACATGGATCAGGAGTGTTGTCCTGCCCTATAGTTCCACACCAAGGACCTCACACTCACTATCCTGGGTGGGCAGTTTCCATCAGAGAGGTTCACGTCACAACATCCCCGCCTTGTTTGGAAGCAATCTACATACCCTGGAAGCACCAGAGAATGGGGTTTCTTTGCCTCCCCTTATGGTTGCTAGTTAAAACTGGTCACTGCAGTGAAGTGTTTTGCTCCTACTGTTCCTTGAAAACCTACTGGCTTAGACCTCTGAAATGTGTAGCTCTGGATACTTAATAGCTGCATCATTTGCTTAAGAAGTGTCATGGTTTAAACCCAGCCGGCAACCCAGAACCACGCAGCCACTCGCTCACTCCTTCCACTTCCTCCACCCACTCCCGGAGGGATGGTCAAGGCAAGGCAAGCAGGGAAGAGGTCTGTGGTACCTGCAGCTTGCTCTTCCTTTTACATTCACACAGACTCCATCATTCTGGCAAGGGTTTGGGTCACATGGATCTTGCAGATAAGGCAGCTGGTCTTCAACGGGCTGTATATCCTGAGCTGCTCTCTTCTGCCTTTCAAGAATGAGACCTTTCTTGAAGGCAGTTTGTTCAGGTTCAACAGGAACTTCAGTGTTACTGAGGTGACTTAGGTCTTTTAAAAAAGGAAAAAGAGGAGACAGACATCAGACAGGAGTGACGCTATACGTAGTATTCTTCATACCAGGGGCTTACAGGCTGCTTTGTGAACTAGAGGGTACTTCTCCATTTTCCCTTTACAGAGCTCTCGCCATACAGAGCTACTGCCATACCGCAGCAAGTTCTTCACATTCAAAGCACAAAGTAGAAAATAATAGTTAGGTATATCAGTGGTATTCTGCATTTCAAAAAATTATGCCAAGTGTGGCTGTTCTGTTTGAAAATAAGAACAGGGATGGCCTTTCAGTATGTTCAATGCTTAGAAACGGACACAGCTACTGGTTAGGGTGCTTAAAGCTGTCTTAGACGTTAACCTTCAGTAACTTATTGCCATTTAGATTCCTCTGAACTCATAGTCACTTTAATTATCATCACCCACCTGAAACTAAGACAGAAATGCTTTTAAAAGTTGATCCCCATTAGAAGAGACAACGACTCAAGTGGCAATAGTTACTTGGATGTATGAAAAGAGATAGAAAGGATCACCAATTTGCTTTCGTAAGGAGAACCAGGAAGAGGGTCTTTACCATTAAATTCTGCAAAAATAATTAGGTCATCATTTTTCAGAAAGCTCCTCCGTCTTAACTGGCTGTGGGAGATGAAGGTATTCCACCCCAGGGACACGCTTCTATAGCAGTTGCATGACACATCAAAATTTCCAACAATTGATGGTTTTTCCCATATTGAGGTTTCATTATCATCTGCAAAGAGAATATAAGCAATGAACAAGAGCCACAAAGTCTGCAGCTGGAAGTATGACATGCCTTTTTTTCTGTATTACAGTGTTAAATGGGACTTCTGCTGTAAAATCAAATTTAGATCTGAAATACCCAAACAAATCACACAGGACTGACAAATTATGGGTGCCAGCAGATAGTCAGATACGGTCTGCATGAAGACTCTTAGTCTATGTGAGGGCATTGAAATTCCACAACTTCCATTTCCTTAAGGACTAACCAAACACAAGTTACCTCCTCATTGTCACCAGCTAAGAAAGAGCTCCCTTCTGTGTAAGGGCACTCTTTACTGTTTTTTTAAGTACCTATGGTTTAGAATTTACCAGATTTTGTTCATCGCTATGGTTCTGTTAAACATATTCACACCTAAGGCTTAAAAGCTCCTACTGAAAAGGTGTGTACTGAGCTTCCACTGGAAAAAGCAAAGAGGGGTGGAGATTCATCTCTAGTATTTTATTCTGTACAAGCTCACTATTGTCCTGTTGTTCTTGCTTGTTTGAATTAACATACCCATGGGACATTCTAGGGCTGGATGTGGAACTATGGTGCCACATGCTATGTAAACATGGAATTAAGAGGTGAAGTGTGAAAGTGTTCATAATCTGCAGCCTACACCCAGCCAAGCAAGACAGGCTTCAGGTGCTGCAGACTGATCTCACAGGTATTTTTTTCTTAAATACAGCTACAATGTGAATGCTGTGAATTCAGACCATGTATGCCCAAATTAGCCAAGTCTCCAAAATGCAGTTTTAATTTAAATTATTGCTGATTTAATAATGAAATACAACACCCTGCTGTCATTACACCATCCTGTGGTGATATGTCACCTATCATAATGGGCAAAACACAGGTAGCATGGGAATTGCCAGCTCTTAGAACTTTGTATTTAGATTCAAACTCAGATATCCCAGGGACAATTTACAATAACGCCAACCTTCTAGGTGTCACTTTTCACATTAGCTGATCTTTCACAGACAGGAATTCTGAGTCACATGCAAGAAAGTGTCCCAAATTGGGAAATACAGCCAAAGTTGCTCAACTTTTGAGTCCTATGTTCAATCCTCTGACCCAGGTTCCTTGGCTTTCATTTTCATCATTTGTCCAGGCAGACATCACTTACCTGAGCTAACATAATCTGCGCTTGTGGTGAAGCTTCTGCTTGAGGACATCCTTTTCAGGATGTCAGGGTCCTGGTCCAGCACTGTGATTACAGCTTGGCGGTTCAGGGCTGGCCACTCCAGAACACCGTCGTTCTCTCCACTGCACAAGTGAAAGGCGATACGACTGTAGCCACTGGTTCTGGAGTGGGGATGCAAACTTATACCAAAACCATAACCCTCAGGGCTATAAAACCTGGGGCTTTGAATAACATCACTTGATGTGTTTTCAAGGAATTGGCTGAAATTCCGAATGATCCACACAGCTGTGGGACAAGGAGTCTCTGTCAGCGTGACATCGTCGATAGCAATCCCACCAGATGAAGAGCTAGGGTTGCCCTTTACTCCTTGGAAGAGGTAACGGAACTTCTTCTGAGCATTGAGGGTTACATGGGCAATTTTCCAGTTATAGTCATCATCCGCTTTGGTAAAAGGAAAGCAAAACATTGCCATCAGCATGATTAGTGCTGCGATGAAACAGCTTACCCCTAGCCACCCATTCCAACTGCATTTTTGGACAACTGGACCTCTCACAGAGTCCTGAAGGCTAGAGATCTTAAGCTGGTATTGTGATTATAATACATTCACATTGCCTTACCATCTAAATGCTTTGGAGACATTGTGTTAGGAACTCTTCACACATTAGTGAATGTCAGTCTCTAGTGTAAAGGGAACAGGCTAAGGGCCGAGTCATAACAAGTAGATAAGACCCAATGTGTTAGAATTAACTGTTGTTGCCACTTTCACAGGGACTTTTCCTTCCCTGCAAACTGCTGCAGGTTGATACAGGCAGGTTATCACAGGTCTTGGGATTTGACATGTCAAAGGCACAGTGCCATGGCTGAATTTGTCCCACTTAGCAAAATCACCCAAAGTGGGAACTCAGTTCAGATTTCCAGAACTGCATATGTTTTTATATTTCCAACCATGTAAAAATCAGGCTGGGATTCTTAATGACTGCAGATGAGCACAGGTATTTACATCTGACCAGCTCACTGGTAGATAATATAGCCAGTGGAGATCTAGTCAACAGATCTCTTAGCAGAGTTTGGGTCCGTCTCAGTCACTGAGTGTAACATTATTAAGAACATTGTGACTTCTGCTGTCGAGCATCTAAATTACATTATTACAACCCATATTTTCATTGCTAAATGCCCTTACACAATGCCAAAATCCATAGCCAATTGCAAGGTATTCTGGTAGCTTCAGGAAAATCTCTCGATTCCTGTGCCAATCCACTTCATTCATGGACTCAGTAAGGCAACTCTTCCCTCCCCATCTCTAACACTCTAAATATTCCTCATATTAGCACAATTACCTTGAAAGGTTTGAATTTTCCTCAGCTTGCGAACATTTCCAGTGCCATCATCCTCTTTAAGCCAGACAATCAGCTTGTCAGAAAGGCTTCCTGTGGTCTTATAGAAGAACTGGAGGCACTGCTGAGTTCTCTTTGGATAAAGAATTCGAGACTCTAGGATTGCCACATCATCTGCCTTGCCAGAGCTGGTGCTGAAGTACATGAAATAGCCAGCATCTGCAAAGAAAGTGTGGTGTTACTGTCTCCAGATTTCCTATGGCTGCATGGAGCAAATTTACCATTTCAACTTCACTCTTTTAGTAGGCATAAGTGTAGTACTTAACATGAATAGTAGAGGAAATAGTATGTGATAACCATCCAAAACAGACCAGGATAAGAACAGGACTAGTAGTTTGGCATATATATGGAACTCATTGCTGGCAGCTTATGTCAATGTTGCATTAGTTGGTCTGGTTGGATGTCTCAGGAATGTCAGAGATATAAGATAAAGTGTTCAGTGCTGACTGCAAGTAATTAATAGATGCATTTTTTTTTTTACTTGATTTATATTCAAGATAATCTAAAGATAAGATCTTAGAGATCGTATGCTATATTATCTTGTAAAGAGTAAGATAACTTCTCACCAGTGATAAAGGCAATAAAAAAGGCCTGGGTACAAAACTAGCACTCTTCTGAACTTGCACATGAATTTACAGCTTGCCCAAGGACATTTCAAAACTCAGTTTGAGGAAAATATTTAAGAGTTATTGCCCCTCTAGTTTAATTTCTCACTAACATTTTCTGTAGTGTTTTTACTTTAAATTTCAAGGGTCTACTTTTATCCTGACATTTACAAGAGATTCACTGTTGCGCACATATCTTATCTTGGTATCACATGAACTTATTATAGAATCATGGAATAGTTTGGGTTGGAATGGACCTTAAAGCTCATCCAGTTCCAACCCCCTGCCACAGGCAGGGACACCTTCCTCTAGACCAGGTTGCTCCAAGACCCGTCCAGCCTGGCCTTGAACACTGTCAGGGATGGGGCAGCCACAGCTTCTCTGGGCAACCTCACCGGCTTTAGGCCAGGATTCCGCCACTTTGTACGTAGGCAAAATTTAGCAGAAAAGGAACTCTTTTTGGAGCCTGTAGTAGTTTACCCTGTCTAAATAATGACAAATCAGGCCCTTGCTTTTCAGAATTGCCTATTGGGATTTAATCTTTATTCTCTGTTGTAAGCCAGCACCCTGCAGCTGTGACTGGGGCTGACTCTACCTTTTTCTTCCTCTGAAAACCAGAAAAATTACCATATGAAAAAGAAAATTACCCTTAAACTTCTATCATAAAATACTTTGTAACTTTCTTCTACCTCCAGAAACAGCACTCCTCAAGCTTAACTTATCATTCGCTTTGCAAACAGAGCGAACAGAACATTTATAGGTGGCTATGAGCGCCATTTTATTCAGTAACCCAACTCTTACTCAGACTTTGGAAGTTGCAGTGAATCATTTTCCAGGTTATATTTAAAAGGCCTTTAGTTAAGATTGCTCTTTGTCCCACTTTATCTTGCTGGTGTGGAAAACATTCCACTATGTTGAAAAAGATTAACAAGAGCAGAAATGCAACCATAAACTGACACTCACAGGGCCAAGACACATGAAAAGGAAAAGGGCTTTTTGCTTAACTAGAAATGCTACAACTCTGCTGTTTGCTAGGTAGTATCTTAAATACGGTCCTATACTCCTGTGTTTTCAGAGTAGCTGATGCTGGGTTTTCTCAAGGGTTGACTACAATAACAGGTTCAGAAAAGATCTTAAAGATGCTGTATTTAAAACATACTATACCAGTACAGACATGCACAAAGGACCATTACTCCAGCTAACCCCTTTTCCACAGGAAAGCATTCTGTTTGGTTTACCTCTACAACGCCCAGAAAGTGTATGGTCTTCCTGCCCTGCAGCACTGCTCTGCTGATGTACCCAGTCTAAATCATCTTTGGTTCCCTGAATCATGCCACAGATATTTTCAATCTCAAAAGAACACTGGTCCAAAAAAGTGTGAGTTGAAGCTGAAAAAAAATGCACACACGGTTACTTTAAAAGTAGTGTTTCATTACAATTTCTGCTCCAATTTTAGGGTGTTTTGTTTAAAGCAGTACAGACATCCAGTACAAAAGACAACCCACAGCACAGGCAAGCCCAAAGACTCAAAAGAGGGCAGATATGATTCCTGGAGGGATTCCCTGCATAAAGGTAACAAGAGTTGACCACCTTGCAGAAGGTTAAACTCCCATGTGGCAGCTGAAACACAGTGAGTGCTGGTGGCTGTCTTTGTGCCTGCTTGCAAGCCTTGGAGAAACAAGCCACTTTGTGAACAGTGCTGGTGTATTCAATCATTCCTCAGCTGGAGGTTGTGGTTCTGCATGGCTCACTTGTCTTCTTGGTGAGTACAAGCGCTGTTCTTCCACTTCAGGCAAAGTCCACTCAGTTACCTTGGACCAGTCCAGCTGAGTTTGCCTACAAATTGATGCTTCCGTTGGCAGATCATGGGGACAATAACTCTCACTAATAATCACATGTGGTGATAACATCTTCAACCAGCTTAGCAATCAACTAAGCAGTGTCGAACTCTAGACTTAGCCAATCTCAGGTGCAAAATAATCTAATAAAGACCAAACATCAGTAACAAAAGGAAGAAATATAGTTGTATTATAGTTATATTCACGTAAACATGTGAATGTTTTGAATGAATGTTTTTAATTCAAACACAATGAAGCCGCCCAAACACAAGCAGAACACAATCACACATCTGAACCTCCAGAAGCAACACAGAAGAAAAGATGTGGATGGATTGGCTTTCATTGAGTAATCAAACTTTTACAAAAGTAATGAAAGTTAGCAGAGCCAAAGAGAGGGATGAGGAAGGAATAAACAGTTTGGGTCTTTATACCACAGGTCCTCTCCCATACCTCCCCACGAGCATCCGAGAACAGTTTTTGTAGTTTTAGAGACATAAGGGAGGTGAACCAGCCAGGTTCAAGTACCAACAAAGAAACAGTTTGCCATGGTTACATTACGACTTACTGCAGTCATACATGCGATTCAGTCTTTCCAGGTCAATGGCACTGAAGTCTAGACGTTGTCCAATTACGTTATCAAATTCTGGTATCTTTGCTGTGATTGTGGGGATGCTTTCATTTTTGTTAAATGAAAATGGTTGATAGTGCATTAGTGATTCGTAGTCATAGGGGGTGTTCAGGTCAGTGATAGAGCTGTCATCGTACTTCACAAAATTGTGCTCTTTGTCTGGTAAAAGAACAGAAAAGTGCTTCATGCTTAGAGAAATTGGAAAGAAAATGGCTTTAGCATGACCCCTTGGATACAGTTTTATGAAGCAGAATTGATACATCCAAAAGCAGTTACTTTACAATGAAATATTCAAATTTAGCAAGATTTGTTTATGAAGTCATTTGGATGACAAAGCAGTGTCTTTAGATTGCAATTCTGCACTCTAACATGTGTCTTCAGTAAGTTCAAAGTCAAATATCAATGTTCTGTAAAGAATGGGATATTTAGGAGGTCAGATTAGATGGTCTGATAGTAAGCATCCTAAATAATTGAATTTAAGGATTAATGTGCTCCAATCTAGAGCCTGTGAATATTGATGCAAATATTTCCCAGGATATTAGATCACATACGGACAAAGAGAGGCCCTGGAGCCCTCCAATCATTAAGGAGACAGGTATGACACTCCTGGAATGGCTCCAGGTTCTGTTCTTATTTGAAGCAAAGAATACATTAGCAATGGAGGTTGGGGGGATGTTTTTATCCTAGACTGACAAAATTGCTATGATATTTCCATTGAAATGTCTTTTAGAAACATGTTTCTCATGGTTTCTTGGTCAAGTAATTTCTCCTTAGGAAAACTTTTTCATTATGAAGGTGTCTGCTAGGACAAAGAAACTGAGCCATTTCACATACTTTGGTATGGAAGTATAAAGAGACTTTCTCCAAGAACAAACAGCACACGACTGGATTGGTGGATAATTACAGCTTCCCTGTGTAAAGACTGCCCTTCCCTTCTGCAAATCCATTCTGGGTGTGAAGGTCTTCAGTCCAAGGTCTGAGATTGTATAAGAGCTTGGGATTGTCTTACAGATACTGGAATCACATCTTTTATCTGAAAGAGTGAGAATCTTGCTGATCTACTGCTATCACTTTTAATAGCTGCAGAAAATATCTTGGCAGAGCACAGGCTTGTGTAATGATCATTATCAGGCAAAGGGTAACTTCTATGTGTTTTTAAGAGAAATAAACCATAGTGCAAGGTGGCATTTTCATTAGGCTGTCCTGTGGGTTTTCTCTGAAGTCTATCAAGCTTATTAGATTTTCTGTCAACAGCAACATGAATAGAGGATCTCCTCTTGCCAACCAGCTATCTGCATTGCAGTTTATGAGAATTCATTATGGCAAAAACTGCTACCATGCTGTTAAATCTGGGATTGCTGATCAGAATTATGGGAACAGATGTGCACAGCCACACACCAGAGAGCACAATCATATCAGCCTTATTCCCTTTTAGAGGAACAGGCATCTTTTAAATGACTATAGGAGGAGTTTTCTACTTAACAAACTTGCCTAACTGGAAAATGAGCTTTTATAGTAATGGATAGAAACCTACAGAACTGACTGTAGGGATATCAGGACAGCTCCAGGACTCCATTCAAAATAGAGTCACACTAAAGTCCATCAGCTTTATCATTTTTTTAGTGTTCTAGATTTGTGACTACTGAATACACCACAGATACATTAGGAGGATTCAAGGACATATTCTTTTGGAGGAGGAAAAAAAAAAAAGCATGTAGAACTGGCACTGTTTTGTAGAGCTCTTCCATACCTCTGTACATCATGGAGCCCACCAAAGTGCATTATAAGTACATTGTAAAACTTCTTGCTTGAGTTAGTTACAGTGCGCAGCAAAAAGGGGTCCAAAAGTCAGAGTCTAGATACTATTAACATCATCATTATCTTCATCACCACAACCCAAGGTAAGATCAAGTTAATAATAACCTGAATTGATTTTAGTACTAATCCTAACAATAAAAAGGGTCTGCAAAATCAATATTCCCATTTTATCTACTGCTTAGCCACCCCAAAATACATTACAGACTACAGAGTAGAGGCAAGTAGTAATGCACAAGACCATTCACTTGGAACAATTTAAAATATCAGATACTGCTCTTAGAGGTCAGCAGAAACTGCTCATACCAGTAGTTCTTACCTATCCAAAAGAGAACACAGCATTCCCTGAATCTTGTTCCTTTCTGATGACTATTTTTCATGTAGTTTTCACTTATTTGCAAGGATGGTGAGTGTCTAACTCTGAAGACTGAAGAGATGAGCTTGTCCATGCAGAGTATGAGCAATAGCAGGGCACCTTTGCTGCACTGCTGCCATTACTGGCATTGCAAAGCACCACCACTGAGAACAAGAGTTTACAGTTGGTGTCTTTGCCAGCATGCCTTTCAGATTTTGTTATAGACTCCCATTCACTCTTCTTCAAATAAGTGATCATTAAGTTGTACAGAACCAGTTCTCACGGGAGACAGCAGGACAAACTGCCTGCGGACAAGGGGAACTGTAGAGACTCTGCTGAAACTCATAAAGCCACTGAATCGGATGATACTAAACCTGAAAGCAAGATCCTGCAGCAGTAGAGCAGTAGAGAGCAGGATAAAGGCCTGGTTTATGTGTCCCATCTGATGTAATAACTTTGAGGCTTCTCCATGTTCAAAGTAAATCTTTCCAGTTTCAGGAAAGCCTGAGTCTGAGTATAAAAATCTGTCATATTTTGAGAGGACCTTTGATTAAAGAAAAGCCACCTCAAAGCTCACCATCCCAGTAAGTTTACAACTTACATTACACGGCAAGAGAAAACAGACTCACAGGGAGAGGAAGCAATTTGTTCAAAATCAGCGAGCAGACCAGTCCTGGAGCCAAGGGGAAATAAATTCCTCTGACTTCCAAGCAGGGCCTCTCTCTTCTGGCCTTAGACAGTCTCTGGTCAAAGACCAGAGAAGTTGTAGCAAAATCCTGCTACATGTACAGACTGATTTACAGGGGTCTCAGGTGTGGCCCAGTCTTTCTAAAATCATAACTTTAAGAAGGTCTTAAAATCTAGGTGGGAAGCTAAGATACCGATGAACCCGCACTTGACAAAATCTGACTTGTAGGTCAAAACCCACCTGCAATAATTTCATCCCACCAGATCGTCACATAGTCATCCCGGTCCGTCCTCGACTGCTCGTGGTAAAATCCTAAAGCATGCAGGACCTCATGTTCCACAATTGCCCTGTGGTCACACCCTGCCCCAATAGAGAGGCTCTGTCCTGTCTGCTGGTCCCCCACTAGGGACCAACACCTGCGAAAGAGAAAGATCTTATTGTCTGTTAAGTAGAGTTTTCTCTCATCTATTTAAGTTCTCAGACTCCTCATTGGATTTAAAGTAATATCCAAATGTTTAAATATAAAAGAAGTTACATAAATCATTATTTAGATGCTGAACTTGATATTTTACAGATACTCTACTCTGAAAACAGACTAAACCCCTAAAACATACTCACTGTCGCTTGCACGAGGCTAGCAATACTACAATAAACTGGCTTCCACAGCTTTTTTTGAACTGTTTTCCAAAGATTTCAAAACCTGAATTTTGGTTATTCACATCCTTGGTAAGTTAAGAGAATGGATAAGGGGGTCAATTCACCCACCACTGAAATGGAAAGCAACCCTAGGCAGGAAAGTGGAAGCAGTTGGTGAAAACTCAGCAATGCTGCGATTCAGCTCATCAAAGAGTAACCATATACCCATTCCAAGTTCATCGTCTAAATATCCTCTGCAGTCAGCAGAGGGAGGCAGCTGCTTGCAAGCTTTGCATCTAAGAAAGTAAGATGGGTTGCTCTCTTGATGGCCTCTTTTTCTCTGCTGACAACAAACTTAGACTAAACTTTTAGACTCTTAAACAAAATGAATTTAGACTCTTCAAACAAAATGAACTCCAGGCTGATTCTCCACAGCAAAATTAAGCAGAAGTTGGTATAACCCTTACCCGCTCTCTTTTGTAAAGAATATGAAGGTGCTCTCTCCTTCATAGGGCTTAAAATCAACGCAAGACTTCAGACGAAACATTTCAAATGCCTGGAGAATTACTCCTTTGGCATTCAGATCTGGAAAACATGCATCATGAGAGTATCTTTAGTACAATACACAATGCAGATCATTCATTCTGAAGAGGTAAAATATGCACACAGATATACATGTAGGACCAAAGAAAGATTATTGAAAAGCAAACTGGAAAAGAAATATTAATTTGATTAAATTATATTTTGTTATGATAGCTGTAGAAGAAAAAAAATGGGTTTGGTATAAAGGAGCCATCTAGCTATTAGTGAATTTTAATGTGAGAGAACCAGTTCTGAAAAAGACAGGGGTTTTTTATCACAGTGACACCAGTGCAGATAAGGATGGGAACTAAAATCTGCATAAAGTATTTGCATTACCTAGGTTATCAGCCAGAATATAGGGAATGGGGAACTTCCATCTGTAGCTCTCATTTCTTAGTGCATTTAACGGTTTTATCTGAAAAGGGAATTAACAGCTGGTGATGAATCTATGGTGGGGATATAGGCTGATTTGTACCAAAAAAATACAATTAAGATAAGTGATAAATATAAAGTTTTTAATTACTTACAGCGAGCAAGATATCACCCTGAAAGAGGTCCAGTCCAGCAGCTGAAAAGTAATTTGATGGAAGATAATGTAAATGAAATATCAAATATTGACTGCATTTCATCTCATAAACCATATTGAGCTTACTAATACAAGATATATGTCATTGGGCATTTACAGACAATAAAGAAGGACCAGCATCTTCACACTGAAATATAGGGACAGGCCTAAAAGTAACAGTAATTTCTACTCAGTATTTACTAGCCAGCATGGCTGCACTTTTGGTGGCAGAAATCTGGTGGGAACTACTATCCTAGTCTGGTTTGATAACCTCTAGCTTGCTATCAGTCAGTCATACCATGAGACAGTGCTCTAGAGTATATGGTAATATTGAGTAATGCATCAGGAAGAATATCATACAGTGCAAAATCATCAAAGGATATACGGAAATTAGTATTGCAAGAAATATAAAACCAGAGGAAGACAGTAGTGTTGTCCTGTTAAACCACAAGTGTGTTGTGTCTTTTCTATTTGATTTCCTTACCACTTATTCAGAAGCTCAATAAACATGTAAGATCTTTTCCACTTTGTAGAACTTCTATATAGTTATATAGAAAAAAAAATAGAAATGGGGGAAAAATCTAGTGGAACTTAGAGCTTTTCCAATCAATACAGTGTGATACTGCCTTACATCATGGATTCTGTCCAAACTTCAGAAATGAAAGACATGTTTACATAGAGTTACAGTACTAGGATAGATTTATACGTTATACCCAGAGGATGGTAATTCAGAGCTCACTTCATTATATTTCTCCTGTTACCATGAACTACCTGACCAGCAGTCACCCATGTCTTTTTTACCACACTGAAAAATTCATCATTTTGCTTGCAATTTTTCAGGTTTTACAAGAATTTAGATACGAACTCACCTAAGTTTATGTCTGGAATGTCTTTGATTGTCTCACCAGCATCAATATCTGCTGCTGCAGGACAGACAAAACATTACGTGTTCAGATGTGGTCGCACACAGCAAGCAGATGAAAATGCTTCAAAACTCAAAACAGCTCACAGAGCACTTACCAGCTTCATGAGAGAGGTGCCTGACCTGAAAGAGAATAAAATACAACCATTATAAGGTATGAGATGTCTGTGGACTGAAAGGAGCCTGTAGAAGTCAGGTTTCTACTTACAGAGACTGGAGTAGCATAAAGAAAGTGTAATAGAAGCACTAGGCAGAGTGGGAAGATGTTGGAGCTCATTTTTGCAATGGAAAAAGGAGCTGGTCCCTCTCATCTCTTGCAATATATAAAGCATGCTGCTGAGCTTTCCACAGAACATCAGCCAACCAGCTTCTATCTTTCCACCTTCGTAACATTATTATAACATCAAGATTTTCTTTGTAAATGGCACATGATGGCATTGTTGTTATTGATTACCAAAGTCCACTTTGGAGGAATATTACAGAGAGGAATGTGATAACTTCATGTCTTCAGTGCACTTGGTGAAAGTCTTACCCAGACTTTGTGTACAATCTCAATTTGGTCCAAAGTTGCTGACTCCTTCCACCATGCTTGTTATTTGTTAGCATTATGATCTCAACTACACAAGAGGAAAGCCAAATGCTTAACCAGAATTATTGCAGGTTTATAGCACTCCAATGACATTAGAATTTGGCCCAATGCTGTTTTCAAGTAATAATTAACATCACATTGTAAAGATTAGAGATTGTAGAATCATAGAATAGTTAGGGTTAGAAAGGACCTTAAGATCATCTAGTTCCAATCCCCCTGCCATGGACATAAAAGAGAGATTATTATGAATGCCCTGAGAGTGTTTTCCCACAGCTGATCCCATCCGAGGACTGATGCCCCAGTACACAACTGACCATTCTTTGCCTCCATAGATGGTTACATAATCCTTGGCCTTCCAGCCTGATGTTTCTTTCATTTGTGGTGGGCTTCAGAGATTATAAACTATTGTCCTCCACTTTACTATCTTCTTTCTCAGGAGCATGTATCAGGGAAGGTGTATGGGCTAACCGAGCAAGGCTCCAGAAAGCTCTAGATCTCCCACAGGTCCTGCATCATACCTGTTATCCGCTTGCAAATGTCCCATGTTCCGTGGAGTGTCTCAATGCCTTCAACTTAGGCAATTGAATTCTATTTCCTCATTTCACATCTGAAATTACAAGTGATGAAGGTGAAGATGTCCACCTCCGTGCTCAGCAATAAAGTAGGAAAAGGCTTGTACCACGACACAACCACCCACAGCACAATAGAGAGAGCTTGAGTAGGAAGACAAGAAGTGCTGTGGAAGTGCCTCACACATGGCTTCCACTACCAGCAAAAGAGAAGCATTTCTCAAGATAAATCATGTAAAGGCTGTTTTCATAGTTGAGCAAAGAGAGTTAAAACACAGCACAAAGTCCATGATTTGCAGATATGTAGCAGTAAACATGAGAAAGAAACTGGAGCAAAAATCAGAGTAGCCTTAAAACATTTGGGTTTTAGTCCCCTTAACTTAAAAATTACCCAAAAAACTAAAAAGAATGTCTATAAATAAGTCATTCTGTAGGCATAAATTTGAGTTTGTAGAAGACTATGGTTATGCAGCCATCTCATGGGAAGAAGGAGAAACTGGAAGGGCAGAGAGCTGCAGGCATGCATGGCAGGGGATCCTGGGGTTACTGAGCTGGAGGGCTACGGAGGTGATAGAGCAGAGGGCCTGGGTCAGAAGTGATCTGAAGCAGGGCTGGGAGGTGAGGGGAGAGGGTGGAAAGGTTTGTGGAGAAGTAGGAGGCATGGAGCAGACCCCCAGTTAGTTGGACAGAAACAACTTCCAACCTTCATCAGAGGGCAGTGTAACACTGTCCCTGGTATCAAAATGAATATTCAGATGCAGAGACTAGAACCTTATAAATGTGACCATATTCAATCTAATATCTAGAAATTAAGCTGAACCCATTTATAACTGGAGACTAAATGCAGTCTCCTAAGCAGTCATTGAAATTCTTAACTACAATTTCACTCAGTAGCTGCAAATGTTCTGGAGGACACTGGCACCCCTTTGACACAGTGAAACTGAATTTTCCATAGTGAACTGCTCCTGGTACAAAGCACTGTTCAGGGAAAGCACAAAGAGCCCTCAGCTGCTTTTCTTATTGCTGAAGGGGACTTGGAAGCACTGCTGGGTGCCCTACATAACCTGCAGAAAAGCTGGGCCATTCTGTACGCCAGAAGTGTAGACTGCCCTTAGCATTTTAGTAGGCAGCACACGTCCCTGGTTGAGCATTCATGGGAAGCAACTTTCCCATCTCGCAGTTCTTGCCATTTCAAAAATTTCTCCATTCTCTGCTACAATGAAAACAAAAACTTTGCACTCTTTTCCCCCATGAAAAGCAAGGGAGAAGTTCTCCTGCCAGGAGAGTTCACAGCCTGGCATTCACAGTCCGTGGTCATGAGGAGAGTGGATTGTCATAGCGTGCCCTCAACTGTCGTCTCCTATCTCAGACCAGTGCTCTGCCCCCTGTACTACAGTCAGGTCTGGTTTAATGATTAGTTACTTATACAGAGTGTTTTCACCTTGCAGTCACTGACATTTTCCAAAAGAAATTTACTTCAGAAGGGTGATAGATTCATCCCACCCACCATAAGTCAGCAGTGATGTATTACTTCACAGCCAGTAGAGATGAGCCCATCAGAAGAGCAGTGCGTCACAAGTATCTCCTGAATCTCATACTGGAACCCTGAAACCCATACTGGAATTTGGTTTAGACACCAAAGGGAAAGCTGGCCAATTTCTAGTGGTGTTCTTTGTCAGCTGAAGAGCATCCTGTGACCTGTTTGCTTGGATGGTGATTGTCCGATGCCCTGCACCCTTGCTAATCTGGGAACAGTCTTAAGGAAACTGCCTCTAAGCCATATTCTGTTCTCAGGGGCACTAACTCTGGAGTTCCTCAAGAGAAGCAAATGAAAGTTAGGTTTACACCAGACACTTGATCAAACTTTCATAAGATAAACCACACCAGTGCTGTATTGTGTCAAGGTTTGCCAGCAGTTCTGATATGAAAGCACACTTTCACTTACATAAGGAAGACAAGGACCTGTTGGAGCGAGTCCAGAGGAGGCCACAGAGATCCTCAGAGGTCTGGAGCACCTCTGCTATGGAGACAGGCTGAGAGAGCTGGGCTTGTTCAGCCTGGAGAAGAGAGGGCTTCAGGGAGACCTTAGAGCAGCTTCCACTGCCTAAAGCGGATGACAAGGAAGCTGAAGAGGAATTTTTTTACAAGGGCATGGAGGTACAGGATAAAGGGGAATGGCTTTAAACTGACAGAGGGGAGATTTAGATGAGATATGAGGAAGAAGTTCTCTGTGAGAGTGGTGAAGCCCTGGCACAGGTTGCCCAGAGAAGCTGTGGCTGCCCCATCCCTGGCAGTGTTCAAGGCCAGGTTGGATGGAGCTTGGAGCAACCTGGTCTAGCAGAAGGTGTCTCTGCCTGTGTCAGGGGGTTGGAACTGGATGAGCTTTAAGGTCCATTCCAACAGAAACCATTCTATGATTCTGTGATTCTATGATTCTATAATCTGTACATTCCAATTTTAAATACGATTCTTGAAGAAGACTGGGCAAATACATCAGTTTCACCTAAGTACCTGAACATATCCCCTCTAATGGGAAGTGTCTCTCCTGGCAGCAAGGATATTTTCAAGCTGCATCACACTGGGGATTTCTAAATACCCTGTTGTTGCATCTATGGGTTTGCGCTTTTCTGTCAGTCTGGGAGCCAGCTGATACAAACAGCAGAGACCATGTGGAGAACAATGACTGAATGGCTGCCTGACGCTGCCCTGAGCTCCACTGCTGTTTCCAGCTACGTGCTGGTGCTTGGATGTGATCCCATAAGCATTGCAGTCCTTCTGCAGTAAGTTCCCCTACAAATACGCAATAACGCTGTTTATTTTCCAGAACTGCTGATGCATTTGCTCTCAGCAAACTTCTGAAGGCTGACTCCTTACATTTTAAACATTTTTTCTTCCCCCTCCTTGAAGCTGAGCAGTTATTTATCTGTCACTAGCCACGAGAAGCAGGAAGCCACTGTCAGCTCCACAGCCACATGCTCCATCACACATCCAGAGCCTTTACAGTGTCAGCAA
Organism: Psittacula echo; assembly: GCF_963264785.1. Classification (NCBI taxonomy): domain Eukaryota; kingdom Metazoa; phylum Chordata; class Aves; order Psittaciformes; family Psittacidae; genus Psittacula; species Psittacula echo. Next base: position 103,215,904 of record NC_137738.1, read on the forward strand.
ACCACACACCCTGCAAACTGCAAGCAAGCAGCCCATCAAACAACAGCCAGATGGACTTGTTCTTCTAGAAACAAGAAAGTGCCAATGACAGGACCAAAGCAACCCTCCTGTTCATTTTGCTCCCTGCTCAGAGGGTCTTCCAAGTGCTGGTTTTCGCACTGTGCTCCTCACTGGGTTCACATCTGCCCTCTCAAACACCACGTGTGAGGAGAACAGGAGCACTCCCTTGCCCTGCCTGCTATGCACCTGCTCTCCTCCTGAAAACTTTGTTTAACCCCAGGATCTCTGAACTGCAACCAAAGGCAGCGTTGGCAGCAAACATGATCTGCTACTGCCAAAAGCCATCTCTCGCTCCCTGCCCCCTGGAAATGGCTTTGTTTTCTATTCAGTACTTTTTAACTCCCCTGCTCTGTGAGACACCTTAGTGACTAGCCACTTGTGTATTAGGAAGCAGATGTGAGCAGCTAGGTTCATGACGGAGACTTCCAAAAGAAACTTTTTTCCTTGAGGATTTCTGGACTGCATATGTGATGCTCCTCTGCAGTGCTCCATTTTCTCCCCACTGCCTTTGAAAACAAGAGACCCTACTTGATTCTTGTGTCCTGGCAATCAAAATACTACAGAACTCAGTACAATCATATTTGTTCAATACATGTCTAAATCACTGCAGCTGGGGCCAAAGGACCCCATTCAATGCTCTCCTTGGAAGAGGGGAAATCACGCAGGGTTTCCTTCTTATACAGTCTTTCAGCCTCCCTCTGTGGTGCAGCTCACAAAGAACAAACTTTGAATTACCAGCAGCTACACCCTCCTGATACGGTTCTGCATCATACTGCAACCCCTCCTTGAAGAAGTCTTCTGAGGGTGGTTTCCTGCTGCTCCATGACACATCGCTGAAGTTCAGCTTCCTATTTTGATGGCCCTGGATTGGTTTCAATGTCAGAATTTGTCTACAGACAAAATTTGTGTCTTGTGATATTTGCTTATGCATGTCCTTCTCTGGGGATGCCTCAAGTGAACTCCCTTCATTTTAATGGAGCTACACTAGTTTACAGCAGCTAAGTCTTGAACTGTAATTTCTTCATGAGATATTGCAATGTAAAGAGAAGATTTAAATAAGGATTCATCATTTCAAATTAATATTATTAGCCTTTCTACCTGGAAATTCAAGAGTCATGTTTAGCATGAGGTATACAGTGATTACCATTAATAGAAGAGTATTTCTAGTTACTTCTTTATCTCTGTATATCTTCATTCGTACATCTCACAAAACCACGGCAAAGTCTAATGACCATCTAAAATGACACTTGTTACTGACAAAACTTCCTACCAAAGTATGGTCTTCATCTCCTGGTTTGCTCAATCTATGCTCCCAGTGAGCACGATCTTGTCCACTGTGCACTATCCCACATATATTGATGTATTCGGAGGAGCACTGGTCCAAAAAGGTGAGGCTCAAAGCTGCTGGGAATAGAGTACATATTTTACCCTGTTCATTAATATCAAATAAGGCTCCCACTGCTAACCCTATTCTGGAGTGTTTACATACAGCACTTAACATGAGGAAATATGTTCTTAATACAGCTGAAGACTACACAGACTTTCACATCTGCATCTGTTACCTCACATAAATGATGTTTTCCCCTGGAAGAAACATCTCACCTCTTTACCCCATTCTCGGCTGGCTATTTCCTTGTGTGAACTAGCTCGGAACCTACGTGTTAGTTTTCCCTTTCAGACACCCATAATATTCTCTAACCCTGCCTGGGATAGGCTCTGTGGCCCATTTCTCTCTTCAGGGTGCCAATCAGAAGTAGTCCTGCTGTAGCTAGTGGCAATATTCAGGTGTATGCTAACACAGCATGTCAGTACTGTGTGGCATGTTGAGTATTCACCTTCATAGCTTTGCCAGTGGAGTTGGAAATCACAATCATCCCCATTTGTGCTCCTGACAGTTTTGCAATGACCATGAGCATGGCTGTTGTTTATGTGTATGTTTACCAAAGTACCTAAATAAGTGGCCAACTATTCAAAGACGCTGAGCAGTTTCCAGGGAGCTCAGGCTGCATTGGCTTCCCTGGTTTGGCTTCTAAGTACCAATTTAAATCCTGATTTAAGAAAAGAAAAGCTGCCCCAAAATGCTGTCACAAGTGTACCCATGCCCAGGGGCAGATCTAGACTGGATTCCTAGACACAGATGCTAACTGATGTCAACAACTTCCTGATGGTCCTCCTAAGCAAGCAGGAAAATCTCCTGACCTAACTTCAGACATTCACAGTGTTGGCGTCCACCACTGTGTTGGCTTCCTTGGCACCTTTACAGTCCCTGAAGAGTAACAGGCATTTGGGACGTGAGTCACCAGACCTATTTTAGACTTCTGTTTTAGATGAGATGGTTTGTAGCTTGAAGAGTTACCTCCTAAGTGCAAGGCAACCCACAGTGACCTGCACAGTGGTGGAGGTTGTTGGCTTCAACTCAACTACAGCTCAAGTAAACCCAACCCTGCATCTGAAAGCAAGGATGCTCACGCATCATGCTAATGCCAACACATTAATGACATACCCTGCCCCTAACCAACAACAGGAGGAAGTTACTTGCTTGTTTTGCCTAGAAGAGTGCCAACAAAGGGATTTATTTCAGTAGCTAGGATGCAAATGGAAATAAAATAGTCTTTTCAATGCAGATAATACCTTTGGTTAGTCTGTTTGCATCAGTTTTAACTCCAGTGTAATACAAATAAGCGCTGGGACAGAAATGTGGCTCAGATAGTTATGTCCTTTGTACAAACAAGAATGAAAATTAATGTCTTCTAAGCTGGAAAAACAATCATATCAAACAAAGTGGTACAAAACAGATTGCTAATACAAAATTACCCATCCAGCTTCTCAAATCTCAGGCAAGTCTGCTCTCCTTCGTAGGGCTTTAAATCAACGCAAGACTTCAGCCTGAACATGTCAAATATCTGCAGGATAACAACTTTAGCATTCAGATCTGAAACAGACAGCAGAGAGTAACAATAGCAGTTGTTTTGCTTTTATATTATTGTAAATATCTATAATTCTAGATAGAAAGTATGAACAAGCGTGCATTAAAACTATGAACACGTATAACAAATATCTACCTGCAGGAAAGAGCAGAAGGCTGTTAGCAGAATTCCCTGAATGAAGTAATTTTGGCAGAGCTCACAGAGAGAGATAATATTGTGGATAAACTGATAGTGCTGAAACAAGCAAACAGGCTTTTGGACATCCAGGGCATCGCTCATGTTTCACTGGGCAGTATTATTGCATATTACTATGTAATTTTAAGTATTGTAAACTCTGAGCTCGGGGCTAGTAAACACAGGAGAAATGTGCAGGATTTTAACACTGATTTAATATTAGATTTTACTCTTAAATTGTTCAAAATTTCAAATAGTGCCTAAAACTAGCTGAAAACAAGAAGGGAGAATGCTCTGAACTTTTTTACTTCTAGAGCACCTGCATTTCCTTTCTGCCTGTACTGAGGTGGGCCTGCTAAGAAGAGATAAGGCACAAAGGGTGCAGTAGTTCAACATGCCTTTTCTTGAGATTAGGATTTCCTGACTTCATTATCTAGAGATGCACTGATACTAGTCGAGTTGGCCACTCATCAGCATCTGGCTGGTCACTGGGGCTGTTGTATTGAAAACAAAGTGTACTGGGGCAGAAGTGCATTGTTCTATCTGGCCAGCAGTAACAAGGGCAGCATAATACAGCCCTTGTTATTAAATTAATGCAGCATAACTCAATAGCAAATGAAACAAAAGCAGCCCAGAGAGCTGGACAAAAAAAGGGTATATCTAATGCAAGTAATACCATGCTACCGTAATAAAAAGTCTTACTACCCAGGCTGTCAGCTGGGATATAGGGGTTGGGAAATTTCTATCCGTAGGAGTTGTTTCTCAGAGCATTCCTCTCCAGCTGTTAATGAGATCTGCATGTTTGTGTTAACATTTTAAGCCCAGTCTTAGCTGATGCTGGTTTAGAGCAGCAGCACATAGTGGTAAGATAATAAATCAACTTCAAAAAGCTTCCTTCCCGTTTCTGAAATGAGATAAACAACCATTTAGGCCAGGGTAACATATCAAGAACTACAATATATGCTTTTTCAAGGACCACACAATTAATCAGGCTGCCTCATCAACCAGCCCATCTCTCTCTAAACAGCAACTGCCCAGAAAGAAGCAAACAACCAACCATTACCACACTATAACATGCCAGTTCTCTGTCTGCAACTAAGGGGATTTGGGGTTGAATAAAGATTTCTGCAACAGTTTAGTAACACCTGCCCAGAGGAGATTTTATTCTTTTTCTCAGGCTTGTATCCTGAAATAACTGTGGACTTCTGAACATTGACACTGATACACTGGTGGAATGGATTTGTTTGGAAGTTGGGCACCTAATAGCCTAACTAGTTAGCTAACCTAGGTTAATTATATGGGATTTCCATGTGATCAAAGGAGACAGACAAGGATTCTGTAGAGGGAAGAGGTTGAGCGGAAACCAAGCTCAGATTGAAGCAATTAAATCTATGTTCTCTGTGTCTCAGATCCCAGTACCGCTGTGTGTTCATCCAGATGCCTAAACATAGGTGTCTGATGCCATTTGAGATGCACAAGGCTATCCATGGGCCGGTAGATGAAACGCTTGAGATATTTCTTCCCTTCTACAGTGGTGCTGGGGGGGACTGGCAGCAGACAATGCTATTTTAAGCAGCTGATCCACATCTTCCATGCTTTAAAAAGCATTTGAAGATCTAATTTTATACCTTTATTTTTTGTAAGGTGCCAGATTCCCCACACAGAGCTGAGGCCAAACCCCAGACACTGTATGGTCCTGCTAGTGTAACATTTTCATTTAGTGCCCTTGTACAAGCACAATCCATGCACAGGCAGTTAATTTTCAGCCCTTTTGTGATAGAGACAACTTATACTCTCCTCACATACATATGAAGAGAAGAAGAAAACCCCTAATGCTGCCCCACATTTTCTGTTCTGTCACCAAAACCAGAAGAAACTTACACCAGATCATAAAGCAGAAAATGGGCAATGTCAGAAAATAAAAGCTCTCAGTGAAATGTTCTGAAGCCCTGCGGCAGGGATGAAGGTACTTGAGCTTCATATCTTGGTCACGGATCACGTGTAACCAACCAGCTCAAGATAAATTCACATCAACAAAGCAGAAGTTGGATTAGAGCCACTGCCAAGGTTTCTCTGGGAGTTGTGCTGCAGAAGAGCACGGGGGGGATGTTGCTGAGCCCTCCTCAGGAGCAGCTGAATGTATTTCCAAATTTATGATGAAGATTTTGGGCTTCCTACACATTTATAATATTTAAAGAGTAGCTCCTGCATTTATATCCCCCAGAAAACAAGTGCATCCTTCTGAAGAGAGAGAATGCTGGTGGTTTATTTCATGTAGCTGTATAGCCATTTGCTGGGTTTAAATTTTTTCCTGATTACACCAGCCAAGATCTAGTTTGTAACTGTGGTCCCAATGTGCAAGGTCCAAAGTACAAGGCCCTGTACAAACTCGAAGTCTATTGGCAGTCCATGCTCTACAGAGCTTGACACAGCTTGACACACTTTTCCTGTTAAAAATCCACAGTTTCCAGGACTTAAATTTATTTGGAAGCTTTGGAATATTTCAGTGTGGCAGGAACCCAGCATGGTCCCATCCCTAAAGCTCTTTACATTGCTAGCAAGTGTGTTTTGAACCCATGCACAGGACTCATGCTTATTTTTGCCCTTTTCCTTTATATGCTTCAACTTCAACCTTTAAAAGAAAGTTCTGCTCTTCTTTCAATGCCCTCCCCCTACCAAGAGGCTCTTCACTTAAAATTGAGGCACGGCCATTAGGAAAGCTAACATAGATCTCAGTGCCTCTGGAGGATCAAAATGAACTCCAGTTTCCAGCATCTTGGTTGAATTTTACATCTCCTGGTCTCTCAGATGAAAGAGTGACTTCCCTGCCTGTGTTTTGCTGAGCAGACCCCTCCACACGAGCATCACAAGTGACAAAGGGACAGAAGAACACAGATCATGAATCTTGACAGTGATCAAACACGGGACAGTCACTAAATCACAACATTGTCCATTGCAGAAAAACATCTACATTGTTTGTGCTATCCAGCACAGCTCTTGCGAACTGAAATTCAAATACTGAAGACAGACACTGACACCAGGTAAGGGAATACCCAGCACATTTACATTCCTGCACCTGCCCTGCTCTGAACAGGAGCAGCACCAAAATCCCAGCCCTCCTCCCTGCTCTATAAAGCTCCCTCACATGACAGTCATAGAACAGCAGTTGCTAACCTGTGTTAAGCATTGCTGCAACAACCTACTTTTCCAGCGGAGCATCACCATCCATCTTGGAGGATGAATATGTGCTACTCTCGAGAAGAATTTAATGTTACTTCATATGATACCCTGGTTATTGTCATCGTCACATTTCAGGCACTTGCTGGCACGTGGATAAATGCTTTCATCATTTCTGTGATTTGTATTTCTTGGGTCAAAAAGAAAAGCTTTAACTCTAATGAGAAGGTCTTGCTGTTTCTAGGATGCTCCAGGTTTGGGTATTTGATCGTCACATGGGTGTATTGCTTTCTCGCAGTAATTTATCCCACATACTTTTATGTTCACCCCATACCCCAAGTAATTGTAGCTGTTCAAAGCTTTTTAAGTTCTTCCAGCTTGTGGGTTTCTGCCTGTCTGTGTGTTTTTTATTGTGTAAAAGTTGCAAATTTCAGGCACTCCTTCTTCCTCTACCTGAAAGTGAAAATTGACAGGATTGTGCCATGGCTGTTGCTGAGTTCAGTGCTTTTATCTCTGATCATCTGCATCACCATCTACTACGTCTCTGACAAGGCAAACTGCAGCCACCCCAACTCCACCGCCCTAGAAAACTTCTGGAAAATGGATGTCAGAATGAGTGAAGAATTTTTTCCTGTTTTTCTTATCAACGGCTTTGGATTTGCCACTGCATCCATGGCAGTCATCTTTTCTGTCCTACTCATCTTTTCTCTCTGGAAACAAAAACGCAAGATGCAGGTCAACTCAATGAAGGAGCTCAACATGGATGCCTATATTAAAGCCATAAAATCTATTCTGTCCATCTTCATCATTTACAGCCTTAATTTTATATGTTTGATCTTGACACTGATTTATGCCACAAAGAAGGAAAATACTGTGTCATTTCTCATTTTCATATTCCAGTATGCTTTTCCGTCTCTTCATTCCCTTACTCTGATTTTCAGCAATCCCAAACTGGAAAATGCACTGCTAAGGACTCTGCAAGTGTCCACTAAGTGCAAGGTTTGCAAGAAGTAAGAACTGCAATAAAAGCTGAAGCCCATTAAAAATGTCAATATTTTGTTACAAAACCCAAGTAATTTAATCTCTAATGCAACTCTCCAGTCAGTGTAGATGACACAGATGTTCTATCTTCACTAAGTTAAGAAAGCTTCATTACAATTCTTTCAATTATTCTGAGTTAAATAAATTACTATTATCATTTATACAATTCTTTGTGTTAAATTATTGTCAATAACAAAGTAAATCAGACCTGGTACATGGGCTAGATGCAAAAGCAGAATAACACTACTGCAAACCTCCTAAAAATTTGGTATCTGCTGATTGAAACTACTGAACTAAACATGTTTATATCTATTTGTTGTTTTACATTTATTTCTGCTTTCACTGTCTGTAATATGAGCAGTATCACTATCTTGCGTTGGTTTATAACACAAGTGTGAATATGTTGATCACTATTACTCACCAGAGGTACTAACTGGCTTTAGCAATGCAGAAATGGCCTCAGGGTGGACAGGTGGGGTGAAAAGCTCCTGTACCACACCAGCCTTATGTGTCCTCTCTCTGCCCCACTTCATGTGAAAACATGATTTCCCCTGCCCTGTGTGACTGCGCTCCTGCTCTGATTTTTCTTTCTCATGACATCTGCTGTTACCAATGGACTCTGGAGCAGTAAAGCACCGAGGACAGTGGGTTTTGTGCAAGGTGTGATCTGGGATGAAGTCAAGCTTTCTTCTTGCAGTGACCCACTGCAGTTGTACACAGTGTTTGTGCCACGTGCTGGCAGCTGTGGGGTCCATGGGAGCCTCTCTGAGGCAAGGTCAAGGCTGCCCCATGCCAGGGAAAGCCAGTTCCATACAGTTCCAATGGACCCACCACAGGAGATCATAGGGCAGCCCATCAGCGGTGCTGGTGGTGCCTCTGGGAAAATATCTTTAAGAAGAGGAAAATCACTGCCCAGCAGTGAGGAGTGAGGAAAATGGTGAGAAACAGTCCTGCAGCGAACAAGGTCAGAGAAGGAATGGGAGGAGGTGCTCCAGGCGCTGGAGCAGAGATTCCCCTGCACCACATGGAAGTCCACGGTGGAGCAGATATCCTCCTGCAGCCCATGGAGGACCCCATGCTGGAGCAGAGGGATGCCCCTAAGGACTGAAACCTGTAGGGAGCCCACACCGGAGCAGGCTTATCCTGAAGGACTGCAGCCCATGGGAGGGATCCATGCTGGGACAAGGGAAGAGCTTGAGGAGGAAGAAATGGAAAAGACAATAAATTATGGACTGACCGCAACTCCCACTCCCCATTCCCCTGCACTGCTTGAGGGAAGGAGGTAGAGAAGCTGGGAATGAAGGAGTGAGGCTGAGAAGAGGGGGTGGAAGTCATGTGTTTTGGTTTTGTCTTTGTTCTTCATCATCCTACTTTTATTTTCAATTGGCAATAAATGAAACTGATTTTTCCTAAGTCAAGTTTGTTTTGCTCGTGATGGCAAATGGTGAGTGATCTCCCTGTCTTCATCTTGACCCATGAGCTTTTTCACCCGTGAGCAAAAGACCATTCCCTTCCCTCTTCCTCTCTATCCCCACAAAAATGAAAGGGGAAGAGCTTAAAAGGAAAGTACAAGGAGCTGTTTTCAAATCATCAGCTTTCACTCTTCTCTGGCTTTTCCTGCAATAGTAAAGCAAAAAAACCCCAAAAAACAAACAAACAAAAAAAACCCAAGAAAAAATTACATTTGTGTTGTTCTGTAATAAAGAAGAGTTCAAAGGGTTTGATTCATCTGATCAGACACTCAGAGGACACTGCCTTTAGCTGTTTGCCTTTAGCTGTAATTGCGCTTTTTAGATCAGATGCCAAACTTTACAGAGTCCCACTTTGACAGCAGGAGACACCACACCACTCAACCTGTTGAGACACTCTGTGTCCAGACAGAGGCAGATCTTAAACACCTCATCCAGACGCACGTCTGCAGCTTGAACTACCACACCTCCCTTCTTTCCCTCTGTTCTCATGCAGTTGATCGTTTAATGTGACGGTCCCAATCACAAGACTATCTTACTCCCTACAACCCATGCAACATCATCCCTCAAAACTTCACATGCCACAAAACTCAGCACAGAAAACCAACATCTTGCAGATATTATCGCACAAAAAGAATGCAGCCCAATTAAGCCATGATGAAGATACCTTCTTCCACCTCCATAAACCCCTCGTGAACATGATGCACAATGCAGCATCACCCTCCAGTTTCCAGCATCCAGCCCCACCCAGCTGGCACTGGAGGAGACAGGTTATGAAACAGCACAGCAGCAGTGCACAGCCCGTATGCTAAAGGTGCTCTCTGGAGAGATGCAGTGATGTGCCCAGCTGCAGGGAAAGTGTTTCTCAACTACAGGACACTTCACCAGCTGGCCTCAGGGCTAGAAACAGCCCAGTTTAGTTTATCAGTGTGGCAACAGGTACTCTGTCCAACACGTGTCTCTACTTGCACTGTCACCAATTCAACAGTCAGGCCAACTGTGAATGGAGTTGATGTCTCACATGGCTTGGAAATTACAAATCATAGAATCATCGAATAGTTAGGGTTGGAAAGGACCTTAAGATCAAGACAAAGCTGGGAGCTTGACTCTTTTTCCCAGTAGCCTTCTTGACTCATCTGGGATGCCTAAGGTACCTGAAACATCTGCATGGGGTTGGGAGCTACAGCACAAGATCTTCTGTAGACCTGCAGGGTCAGTCTGGGTATTTGAGAGCATCTCTCGTGGCTTAGACACCTCTGTGTGGACGGCTGAATTAATCCCCGGAAATCTAGAAGAGGGAGATGGCTCACAGCGCTGTTGGTTACAACTGCAGTGCTCAAGTGCTGTGCGAAGGACACCTGTAACCAAGGCACTCCAGAAGCACAAGGTTTGGGCAGTGGAAGGGAAGCAGATGGGGAAGGGAGGCGGATACACAAAAGCAGGTGAAGCAGACACATAAAAGATGTCAGAAGTCAATACAAATGGCTGCTCACTGCTGGCATGGAATGGAAAACTGCTTTGGGTCAAATCCAAACTCTTTATAATTGAGAAGTGAAACAGTTAAAAATTATTTTCCCATGAAGAGTGTTGAAGTGCAGAGGGACAGCTCAGGACCAGCTTCACAGCATTCCTATGAGCACAGACATAAAAATGGCTGGGGACACTGCTAAAAATAAGGCAGTGCTCTAACTGTGTTGGCAGCCACACATGCCTGAAAGAAGCAGTGAGAGTAAAAGGTCAACATCAGCACCTCCCCTTCAGCCAGAAGAAACAACTACACCCCACTCTCAAAGTGAGAGGCACCACCAGAGGCTACAAGCCCCTACAGAGTCTCCTGGTGACTCAGGATGACAGCAAATAAGCAAAGGCCATGGATATCAGCAGAGTGAGCAGAACAGTCCCAGGTGCTTTCATTAATCAGTTAGGAGCAAAACCATTTCCCTCTCGGACAATATAAGAAACTGCTGTCATTTCTGTAAATTTATACATTTCAGTGAATTCGAGTATAAGTGTATTTAAACATCCGCTGCAGTTTTCTAAGATCTGACACATACAGACACACAAAGAGGCACTTGTACATGCTCACTATGAACATAAGTATTTACAGTACATCACAGGGATGCATCCTTGTGGCCATCTGCTTCTGTTCATCCATATTTCACCCTGGAGGTGCACCTGAGGCCTGTCAGGGTCTTTGCTCTGCACTGCAAGTTGTCAGTGGCACCAAATAGGCAGGGCACACTACTGCTTCCCCCTTCTTTTTGGACTTTTCTTCTGCGCAAAGGATGTATAGTTCTTCCAAGAACATGGTGGGTTTCTCTTAAGTTCTTCTTTCTTGAATTCCCAGTCTTCATCAACCTGGTCTAATGGGATTCCTTTCGTTGCGGCTGTCCTGCGATAGTTTCTGCTCTCCACCTCCGCTCTGGAGAAGAAAGCAAGAGAGCATCTTCAATGCAATACTGGGCGAAGCACAGTCACACCACCACTCATAAGCAGCCCATCTACATCGTGTATTGGTATGTTCGCAACACTGTTGCCAGCAATACATAAGAAAACACTGAGGTTCATCCCAAATCTAACAGCATTCATCACCCCATGCAACCAGGTATTTACTCACTGAGAGTTGGGCTGAAGTGGGAAACCTTTGGTAAGGATCAAAGATTGGACTTTCACCATCGGAATCATAATTTTAGCCATCAAAGGTCTCAAAGACTGGTCTTGTGAATGTCTGTGGTTTTAAATAGGCTTAACCACATTTACTGCAACTGTACATGGTATATTAACTCACTGCAACATTTCCAATTTCTTTTATTTTTTTTGTACTGCTCATTCATAAGTACTAGAGACTCTTAATGCCAAATGACAAGTACATCTATCTTTCACTTCCAAGTCATACAACATAGAATCGTTGAATGGTTTGGGTCAGAAGGGACCTTTGAAGGTCATGTCAACCACCAAGATTTAAGTCACTAGTTCTCTTTCACTGGGCACTCTTAAGTGTAAATCTTGTCCAAAAGAAGACAAACCCTTTCCTCCTACTGCAGAGGACTGATTTTTGTAGGTACTCAGTGTTCATGAAGGTCTGTCAGAAATATCACTAGATATCAGGAAAAATCCTTTTCTCTGTAATACAGCAGCTCTGTCACATCAGTGCAATGCTGTTCTGGCTGAAAGCAAGGAGCAAAGCCAATGGCTCCACAGAGATGCACTGTCTTACTCTCTCTATATACACAAATGCTTGAGAAAGATGGGCAATGCCCCATTCTCTGACAGTGTTTAAGAGGCATTTGGACAATGCTCTTAATACATGCTTTAACTTTTGGTCATCCATGAAGTGGTCAGGCAGTTGGACTAGATGATCATTGCAGGCCCCTTCCAGCTGAACTATTCTATCCTATTGTATTATATTCTGTTGTATTCTCTTCTCTTCTGTTCTAAAGTATCTGCTACCAAGTGCAAGAAACCTCTTTCTGGGCACTTTTTATATATGTATTTTGTGTACACACACACACACACACACACACACACACACACACATTATGAATGTATATATGCCCTGGGCTTAGAATAGCTGGAGCCTTTGGCACATTCAACACTCAGCACTTCGCAGACAGCTGGTGGCAGGCACAGGCAGCGTCTCTGTGACAGCTTGGCCCCATCCTCAGCAGCTCTCACAGCATCCAGGGCAAAGCCCTTCTCATGCAAAAAAAACCTGATGCAAATCATGTGTTTGTTATCCAGAATCAGCCGTGTTTTGAAGGCTGTTTCCTGTCCTTTGCATGCCCATGCAAACCTCCGTGAGTGGCAGATACTCTGTAGCAGAATACTATTAATATTTGCATGTTAATAATATTTACATGTCAATACATGTAATATTTCCATGTTGATGTGCAGCTGGCACACCTGCGGTCAGAGACGCAGTGTGCAAGGATCATGGTGGTGCTAGATGGGGCTGAACTGGGGTTTAGGAAGGATTTGAATGCTCAGAGCCCTGTTATAATACACATGTCTGCATTTGGCACAGACCCTCAGATTTTAAAAAAATTGCCTTTTCTCTCTTTTTGCATGAGAGGCAAATATCCAAAAGCTCTGTAACAAAATACCCCTCATATTTACATACCGATAACATGCACACCATGAGCGGAGGGCAGACCTACTCTGTGCTGCACAGTATTAGTGTGGAGACACACACTTCATTTTCTGCCTGCAGTGCCCATCAGTATTGCCCAGCTCCCGTCGGAGCCACAGAGTGCTGCCTGACCATGGCCATCACCTCTGGGACGTTCTGCACAACTGAAAGAGCATAACTGTGATTATACTACAAATGTCAGTAATTCATCCTGATTAACTCCAAGTTTGCTGACGTGAGGATGCAAAACTGCTGCATGAGGGTGAAGGTGTTCACTATGGTTGTAAATTATAGTGGTCTGATTTAAAAAAAGGGCTTCTGAGCCCCAGTGATAACTCTTGGCTGCCCACAGGCTGTGTTATGGCTGTGAGGTGATCTCACAGCCTTCAAGTGTCTTATACAATGTCCTAGGCATGGGCACTCAAAGCATCTTCCCAGTTGTTAAACTGTTCCAGCCATGCTCCTAGATGAGTCATGCAGCAACAGGGCAAGTGAGGCCAGCATGTGGGTCTGAGAGACAAGTTTTCCACCTCAGTCAGCCACCTCAGAAACCCCTCCATCAGCTACATGAGTCATAGAATCATAGAATCCCAGCAAGGTTTGAGTCAGAAGGGACATTAAAGCTCATCCAGTTCCAACCCCCTGCCACAGGCAGGGACACCTTCCACTAGACCAGGCTGCTCCAAGCCCCGGCCAGCCTGATCTTGAACACTGCCAGGGATGGGGCAGCCACAGCTTCTCTGGGCAACCTGTGCCAGAGCCTCACCACCTGCACAGGGAAGAACTTCTTCCACATAGTAAGTACTAGAGTGAACCTTGCCACTGAGCTTTAAGTCACACTTTCACAAGTTAATATTAAACCCACTTTTGCTAATACCTGTGGCGGTGATTCTTTGAGCGACCCTAAGCCACTCATTTGTGACCTACAGGTGTAGTCATCAGGATCCTCAATGAGGATTTGTGACAAGCCCCATCAGCTGCTGCAGCAGCACTGGCCATGGCTACTCACCTTTCTAAGAACCTGGAGCAGTCTTGGTGACCGTAGATTTCCGCAAGCCTCTTGGGAGTGTCACCAAAGAGGTCGGCCGCATCCATGGCAGCGTGCAGGGAATGAAGGGTGCGAAGCACACCCAGCCTGCCTGCCTCAGCAGCAAAGTGAGCTGCAGTCCAGCCCACCTCAGTCCGCAGGCAATGCCGGGCGCCGTGATCCACGAGGAGCTTGACCAGCTCCGACTGCCCTTGCGTTGGACAGCAAAACAGGGAGAGAAGATGCACATGCATTAGACCTTATACCTTCAGGATGCTGAAGACGGTCACACGCAGCTGATCATAATACCTTCACCATGCAATGATGGATTTTACTCATGACCTGGCCATGATTTATCAAATAAATGATACTCATTAGAAAATGCTGATTTTTTCCCCCCAAACTAGACTGCTTCCAGAAGAATTCTGCAACAAGTCAACAATACAATAAAAAAGATTTCTATTAATTTCTGAACAGCACACCTCAATTAGTCATGGACCGTCTGGCTACTGACTATTTCATTGCTTCGTTTTGAGTTTTAGTTCAATGCAAACTAAAATTTAAACATTAAAAAAATGAAAAATCTGTGAATATCTTTACTAAAACAAAGGTTTGTTTGAAAGGAGATAGAGGAATTACTTGTTCTCATTCACCTTCACATTTTTCTAACTTGTGGAATTGCTTAAAGAAGAAAAAGAGTTATTTCTACCCAGCTTCACACTGCCTTGACTGAACTAGATTGCTCCAATGGCACCGAAGCCATGCCAGTCTCCCATCATCATTTTCTTAAATAGCTCAGTTCCCTTTGCTGATGCTCAAACAAGTAATAATTCACCAGGGCAAAAGTAAAACATGGTGTCAAATGAAAACCAGCAAATCACATACTTGATTTCTGAGCAGAGACAGACACCATGATGTGAGGTCCCAACATGGAACAAATGCCTTAGCATGGAGGAGGACACTGTGTACAATTACACATTATATATTGTTGCATTCATCTCTTTTTTGGGCTGCAAAGGCATATTTGACTTTAACAGACACTTCTGACAGTGAAAGACCAAATGGGAGCTGCAAACAATTCTGGTCCTGTGTTGTTCATTCAACCAGGTGGGATAAAGGGAGGGCAATGTAAAACAGACTGTAATTATTTTGTTCTATTGGGTTTGATAAACACCTGGTACAAATACAATGGGTTTGACTTTCTGCTCACTCAGGCAGATGTACATGAGAAATCACTCCTCTGCACTGTATGAAGCCACCTCCTTGAAAAGTAATGTGGGGGACAAGCAGACATGCTATATGCACGTATCATGTAAGCTAAATTTTCACATGATGGAAAAAGCCCTAAAAAAACACTTTGATGGCCATCCCATAAATTATTTTGGAGGCAAATTTCCCATTTAAATTTTTATTTTCCTTTTTCTCGCTTATTAAAGGCAGAATGACCAGATACAAGCTGCAACTAACACCAGCATTAACTGCCATCATAGTGAGATGTAATTACAATCAGCATCACCTATGATGCCAGTTTGCAGAGGTAACAAAGCAAGGGGTACCCTTACCTTTTGCAGCAGCCCAGTGCAGCGGGGTCCTGTCGTGCCAGTCCGCATCCTTGTGATTCGGGTCGCAGCGCCCTGTCCTCAAAATCTCATCCACCAGGTCGTAGTCCCCCACAGCCACAGCTTCGTGGAGCTCTGTCATGCTGCACACTTCAGAAAGGTGCCTGGTAAAAGAGTGATGGTTGATTAGTGGGTGTTCACTGATGTATCGGCTCCTCTCAAGAGTAATTTTAACAGATCAAGCAGCATCTATATTAAAAATGAGACACGCACTGTGAGAAACCAGGATTTATCCAAAAATAAGGAAAAAGGGATGAGTGGGGAAAACGGAAAACAGTTTATCCAGACTAGTGATCACAGACTGACAGTTATGTTTGGTTTGTAGTCACGGAAATCTGGAGCAAAGTGCAGCCCTTTATACAAAGGACTTCTACATAAAACCACGTTGCATTTCTCAAGGATGTTGCTAACAAACAGCCAGCTCAGGCCAAACATTTGCTATGGGGTCTGTTAGTACTCAGTACCATAGAAACTGGCTCCTCCCTTGCCAGAGCTGCAGATCCATTATTGGTGGTACTTCATTGCAATGAAAGAAATGTCAGTGAAGGTATCTCATGATGTTCTTTGGTGCAAATAATCAAGCTATGACATGTTGCTTCGATATCCCATCTCCATAGCCTTGCTTTGTGTTTTGCATTGTATTTACTCCATGGAGTAATTTTCACAGATTGAATAGAGTGTGATTTCTCCACTGAGCATGTTGGAAAGGACCAACATGGGAGCTTGCAGAGGCTGATGTGAGGGAAGGTTTGCAATCCTGGGGTCTACATCCTGGGAGCCAGAGGTGGATGGGGCCATTTCCCTGTTCCTAACTCCCACAAACATCCCAACCACATCCCAAATCCAGGCTGGAGGGACACACAACCATCCCTACCCTGCTTTCTTGTAAGAAAAGGATGAGATTAAAAAGGTCAGAGGGAATCACCAAGCAGGTCCCCTTAGGTGGTTAGACTGTGTAGCCCAGATACAAGACAAAGACCCATACATGACATTTACTGAGTTTAACTCCTGCATATCAGGGAATATCTGAATATTGAAAGATATAATAAATTTTGGAGCTCCTCGTTGGGCTACCAAAGTATAATTGGCTTTGGCATGTCTCTGTTGCTTTAACCACTTACGCACTGTCTCCTCCTCATTGTCTCACACTAACCTTGAAGAACCTGTCGCTTTAGATTAAATAAAGGTCTTCAGAGTTGTTTTTCAAGACCTTTCGTCAGCATTAAATCTATCTTGAAAATGTTATGCTTTAATGCATCCAGTCCATCACCGAAATGAATGCTGGACAAAAGTGCAGGAAAAATAGCAATAATCTTGGACCTTTTTATGCCACTTTCTTGTTCTTTTTCAAGGAATTGCCAACAAAATTCATAGTATAAATATATAACTTAAATTTCAAGCACCTTTGTGATCTGCTAGCTTCAGTTTATATCCACACGTGTATATGCAAAGGGGAAGAAGAGAAACCAACAATCCCACCCCCAGAGCTCACCCACTCTCCAAGGATGCAGCTTCATAAGACAAACTTTACCTCCTGTCCCTCCCCTGCTGCCTCCCTTTAGTGGCCTTGAAGCTCAGATGGCTGTTTCATCATCTGGATCAACCTGTTGCTCTTTCGGAAAACTGATGTTTTATTTTTGGTGCTGGTTTGGGAGTTAATTCCCTAAACTCGGTGTTATCGAGGGGCAAACGCCAGGGCTGCGTAAAGGAGTAGGGGAGCAGGTGCAGATCCGACCAACCGGTAGGGACCTGCACTTGATCCATCTTAAACTGCTCAAGTTGACCCAAAAGTGAGATTGTTTTCCCTAAAGTGTTGTTATCCCCTTTTCACGAGGCCAGAGGAAAAGATCTGGATGTTTATGGAGGTACCTTGATCCAAGGGGTAGTGCTCTCTCCCTGCTGCAGGTCCCCCCCCTCCTCACCCAAAAGCATCCCCTAAGCGTCGCAGCTCCTCTGCAGGATGTTGCAACGTGGCTGGGTGGATTTCCTCACTGGGATCCCAGTGCTTGACCAGACACTTCGGCAGCACCAGGGGAAAGCCAGGAAAGCTCACAGCCGCATGCCAGCAATCCCATGCATAAACCCGTCACTGCCGTGCAAAGGCACAGCCCAGCGCCCAAGCAGCAGCGGGGTCCTGTGCGGCGCGCAGTGATTTTCGGGGATGGCTCCATGCCAGACGCTCTTCCAGGCCCAGCGACGGTCTCTCCCAGGAAGATTGTCTCATCTGAACACTAAGGCAAAGTTTGGTCCCTCCCCTTCAGGGAGAGCCCGGCCGCCAGTCTGCCCGCGAGAGAGACGTCCTCCTGCGGGGGCAGCCGCCTCTCGCCGGGCTCCGGAGGGACGACGGTGGCCGACTGGTCCGTCCCGCTCCTCCAGCCAGCGGGACGGGAGCGCAGGGCAGCTGGGACACTGCACGCCAGGTATGTGGAGTGCGAGGCACTGCTACAGAGGGAAGAAGGGTCCGGGGATAGCATGGGGAGGAGCAACCGTGGTGCAAAAGGGATTTTAAGGAGCTCGGTAGTTTCTGTGCAGTCCCCGGCACAGCTTGCCAGTGCTCCTGCTCCCTGGCTTCAGCCTGCTCCTCCCAAAGCCTGTCCCAAATCCTCACCGCCTCAAGCTTCTCCACTTCCTCCCAGCCCCTTATCCGACCCCAAATCCCTGTGTGTCCCTGCAGAGGGGTCAGGTTTGCTCTGGGTGAGCTGCATGGGGGGGGTCATGGTGGACATGCCCCTTCCTGCTGTGTGTACAGCCAGTGTTCAGAGGAAAGGTGAATGGACTTTTCCTGCAGGAAAGTAGCCCACCTCCTGACATGGACATGCCCAGCGTGGGGATGAGAAGCAGCAGTCCCAGCCTGCACCAAGGGAAACTCAGACTAGATGGAAGGGGGAAAAATAAATCACAGCAAGGGTGATTAACCTCTGCTTCATGTGTCCAACACTGAGACATGCAAAACCGAGGCAGCCCTATATATACCCTGCTTCGAGCCGGGCTTTGGACTACGTGACCTCCAATGGTCCTTCCCAACCTAAATTCTTCTGGGAGGCTGCAAGGGACACAGAGCATGAGGTTGTGGATGCTCTGCATTATGGCATTCATCTCCCCCAGACCCAGCATCTGCAAGGTGGGACCCTGCACCCTGGCTGCTGTTGGAGCTGGCAGGTAGAGAGATGGTGAGTTTAGGATGTGGTTTCCCCTGGTGTACTTTAAGCCCAATGAGCTCAGCTACAGGTGACAAGGTGGTGGACTGTAACGTTAACAGAGCCTGCCTGTACTTTAGTCTGTGACACAACCACCTCCAGGAGCAGTAGTTAGTGGCTCTTCAGGGCAGGAACCAAGGGTGGCAAAGCCATCTGGGCTTGTACTTCCCAGCCCTGCTGACATGATGTACAGCAGCTGAGAAGCTGTTGTGACTTGCTACTGGGGGCACGCAGGGTCCTCTAATGGGTGGATCTAGGCAGAAACAGGAGATGCTCAGATCTCCATCTCTGGAGGTTGTTAGTGGTTTGCCTCCCCTTTTGCT
Source organism: Psittacula echo (assembly GCF_963264785.1). Taxonomy (NCBI): domain Eukaryota; kingdom Metazoa; phylum Chordata; class Aves; order Psittaciformes; family Psittacidae; genus Psittacula; species Psittacula echo. Next base: position 103,235,047 of record NC_137738.1, read on the forward strand.
CTCCCTGCTGGAAGTGAAACAATTAATGTCTTCAAAATCAGATAATATAAGGGGGGAAGGGACCTATCTGCAGTGGAGTCGTGCTTGGGGAAGTGAGAGTGGTCATTCCTGCTGAAGGAGGTACACTTGAATTTAGCCCTTGGATCCAGAAGCCCCAGCGTGTGGGAAGACTGAACGCAAGGTGCCTCCTCCCGCTGATTCCAAAGCTGCTGCTTGCTACTTCCACCCGAAGTCCCCATGTCCCCCCCCCATTTCCCAGCCACGCAGCAGACAGGTTTTCCACCACCCAGGTGCTGCTGCAGGCCCAAACCAGCAGGCAAAGGGTGAGAAGAGTTGCTTCAGTGACTAAAATGAGGCAGCTAAGAGCAGGCACCAGAACTGGGGCTTTAAGGTAAATGCTGTCATAACTCTTATGAATGCTTTTCCCCCCAGACCTAGTGAATATTGAAATGTTTTGATGTCTGGGGTAGGGACTACAGTGATCCCATGCCCCAGTGGTGAGAAATTGCTCTGGTTCAATCTGCAGTGCCAAATCAGGCAGGGAATTACTGAAGAAGGCAGTGACACATCCATCTGCTGCTCAGCATCTCACTGGGGAGTGCTACTGAGATGAGCACATGGAGACATGGCTGGAAGGACCTGGCCTAACCTGGGATATAGGAGCATCACCTGAAAGGCTGGGAATCACCCAGCTTCACCTTTGCTTCTGTGTCTCCATTTTTCATCCTGAGAAACCATGTACCCTCCTTCCCCAGCCTAACGTGCCATCTGTGCTCATGGTGATGCGCTGTCACTGAACTACTGAGGTCAGCACCGCCCCTGCACTAAGCCACACCAAGATGTTAAGAATCATGGAATCACAGAATAGTTTGGTTTGGAAGAGACCTTAAAGCTCATGCAGTTCCAACCCCCCTGACACAGGCAGGGACACCTTCCACTAGAGAGGTTGCTCCATGCCCCGTCCAACCTGGCCTTGAACATTTGTTGGATGGAAGCAGCCTTTAAAAAGTGCTGTGTGCTTGTTTACTGGAAAAAGAGAAGTGTCTCACATTTGCATCTCAGTGACAGCCTCAGCCGTTTGCACTCCGCAACACAAAAGGCTCAGTATGAAGAGCTCTCTCTTTCTGCTCCCCCACATTGGCCAGGCTCCGCTCCCCTGCTTTCAAAGCCTTCAAATAAAGGACAAGCCAAGGTCAGGGGAAAACAAAGAGGAAAAAAAGTAAAACAAGGAGGGAAAAACCCCTCTAAAACTGTAGGCGCTGGTAAAACCTCCCCTGCTGCTGCCCACTGTCCAAGTGAGAGCTCCTGCATAGCAACTGCTCCCTGTTTGCTCTTGCACTGCTCAGACCCCGCTGCAGCTTCGTCCTCCCTTGCTGGAGAAGCTGGCACCTCTCCATCCCCCAGCTGCTGGGATGGATACTTACAGAGGTGGCAAAGATGAGGTTTTTTCAGGCACAGGGAGAGGTCACTTCAACACCAGCACCCCCATTCTCTGTTCTCCTCCACCAGTAACTCCCCACAGGCTGCATGGAGATGCTGAGCAGCCTGAGGAATGGCAAACGCAGTGGGGAAGGTGCCAGGAAGAAGCACAGTGATACCCACAACCCTGTCCTGCTGCTCTCGTGTGCCTAAGCTCTCCCACTGCAAGCCCCCAAAGTGCTGGAGAGGAGAGTTTGCAGGATCTGGCCCCCAAAAGCACAATGCCAGACTGCCTCCTCGTGCCAGCTTACACAGACCCAGGGAAGCCACTGCCAATTTATGCCAACATTGGATCCAGCCTTGGAATTTAAGTGCCCAGAAAGGCTGTTGGAGCTGGTTCCTGTGCCCTTCCAATCCCCAGCTCCAGAGCTGCTGCAGGAACTGCCTGATGACAGCCACAGCATGTTGGCTCTGGCAAACAAACTCAAACCCATGAACTACAGGCCAAAACTACCATTACACATGAGGAAGCCATCATCTGCCTAACAGCATTCATAAGCACCAATGTGGGCACGCTGCTGTCAGATGCAACTTCAGCTTCCATTTTCACGCTGAGACAACACCCTGTTAACACACTTGGAAGTGGATCCAGTATTGTCCAGGGCATGCATGGACTCCAGTTGTTAAAAACCTAGGAGCAGGACACTCATCTCAAGACATCACCTATTGTACAACCAGCTGGGTTGCAGGATACCAGGCTTAAGACGTACACAGACTGGGGTAAAGGTTGGACTTGGTGATTTTGAAGGTCTTTTCCAATCTGGCTGATTCTGTGATTCTATGATAAACACACAGCATAACAGTCTATGATAAACAGCCTGATGCATTTCTTAAGTAAGAAAGTAAGAATTTGATTTCTAGTACTGCAGGAGGAGAGCTGGCATGATGGATGCTGTTATCTCACAGTATCGGTAAGAAAATCAATTCTCAGCACTTAATTTAACAGCTATAGGGTTTTGGGTTGTTTCTTTTCTGCTACAGGTGCTGGAGGCACATAAATGATGACAAGTTGAGTTAGCACAAAAAGAATAGGCTTATGGTGTAAACTACAGAGGCTAACAGGATGCAGGTTCAACATTTCTTTTTCTGCTGTTCCTTTCAGAGGTAGACAAACTGGGCAGAGCAGCACTTTAGCATATGAGTAGTAAAATGCCCTGTATAGGGCATGTTGCTGTGCTGTTATTTAATTCTAAAGGGGGCCTACAAGAATGCTGGAAAGGGACTTTTTACAAAGTGACAGGACAAGGGGGGATGGCTTTAAACTGAAAGAGGGGAGATTTAGATTAGGTATTAGGACGAAGTTCTTCACTATGAGACCCATGAGACACTGGCACAGGTTGCCCAGGGAAGCTGTGGCTGCCCCATCCCTGGCAGTGTTCAAGGTCAGGTTGGACAGGGCTCGGAGCAACCTGCCCTAGTGGAAGGTGTCCCTGCCTGTGGCAGGGGGTTGGAACTGGATGATCTTGAAGGTTCCTTCCAACCCAAACCATTCTGTGATTCTGATCCCCCCAAAAGAGTAAAGCGGAGCAAATACACCATTTTTACCTGCACCTGAATTAGGCACCTTTTGGATTTCACAAGAAATTACATTGGTCTAGACTAAGGAAAGTCACGCTCCAGGTACAAAACATCTTTTCAATTTGCATTTCTTACCATAAGCAAGGTGCATGCCCCAAGAAAAATGCTAAGGTATTACAGGTGATATTTTACTGAAATTCAAGTATAAACAGGAGTAGGTCGAAAGATAAGCAATGGAGTTTTCCCACCTCTTTTTTGTCCTTTTCTTAATATCTATTAGTGCTTTAAAACTTAATGCTCTGCTTATTTGGCTTATGAGACTAGTAGGAATTTTAACTGTTTGCTTTTTAAAAAAACAGCCATAGTATTTTATAGTTTCTGGTAATTTAATGCCCCCAAACCACCCCTTTTCTGTTCAGAAAAGCCAGGCCCAGGGCGGTGGCTGCAGATGAACTCCCTCTAGAGTTCATCTCTAGCCTTCTAGACTTGGGACGGGAAGTCACAGCTCCACTCGTAAACCTACTGCCAAGTCCTTTTGTAGCCCTGGGTAGGAGAAAGAAGGCATTTCTGCCAAAAACCCCCAGTTTATAACCTAGTAATAGCCCTGTACCTATTAAAGAAACCCCAAAAGGTCTGTAGCTTTTTGACAAACAGAGCTTATTAGAATATTTAAAAATGAGAAGAAACTCTCAGAGAAACTACATCATAAAACAGCACACACATTTCTTCAGTTACTTGTAACAGCTGTTCTATGTTTGGTTTTGTGCTCTTTATTTCAAAGGGGAATAAACTTCCCAACAGCCCCACAAGGCCTGAGGCTCCCCTTAGGTACCGTTTCGCTTCTGTGCTAAATGCAAAAGTTCCCCCCAGATTTGCAGTTCTAGTTAGGGCAGCTTTTGCCCAGATGCCTCTCCAGTTAGATCTGGCTCCATAAATGATGCCTAATTGTCAGCTGGAACCCTGTACAGCAAAGATGCTGAACCCAGAGCATCAAACTTCCCTTTACAATTTCACATGAAAATGAAGTCAGCTTTTTTTATTGTTTGTATTTTTAATTCCATTTTTGGCTAAAACTTTTATCACAGTTCCAGAAATGCAGTACTCGGCCTCCCTGTTTACTGCTGACGCCACACAATCTCTGCCTTTCCCCCATATACGCATTCCCTGGTATTAAGAGGAAACCCAGGAGCAGCTCCCCCAGTCACTGAGCCAGCTGCAGGAGGAACTGGCAGGGCCATCTCTTCAAAGAGCAGCAGCAAAGCTGTCAAGCTCAGTCTTAAACTCAGTCCTCAGCTGCGCTTAAGCCCTCTTCCAAATGATGTTAGTAGCGGTCAAGCATTTAAACCCAACCGCATCCTCTCCTGCCATCAGGTAAGGCTCCCTCCGAGCAGTTTCACTTTATGGGAATGTATGAAAAATTTCTTCACAGAGAGGTATTGGAAGAGGCTGCCCAGGGCAGTGGTGGAATCACTGTCCCTGGAAGTGTTCAAAAACTGTGTAGATGAGGCCCTCAATGATATGGCTTAGTGGTGGTGTTGGCAGTCCTGGGAGAATGGTTGGACCTGATGATTTTAAAGGTCTTTTCCAACCTCGTTGATTCTGTGATTCTATGGAGCTGGGCTGTCCAGTGTTTTCTCAGAGCGACAGATGTGGAACTTTCTCTATACTGCTGAATGGAGTTGCTAGGTGCAAAGGGGAGCTGGGAGCAGAGCAACACAGTACCAGTGGTAGGTTTCCTCTTTGCTCCCCTTTCAGGTATGTTGAGGGGGGCTATACATCTGATAGTGGTACCGCCGTGTGTCTTTATTGCCCATGGTGTCCTAAGGAGTGGGGCAGAGGCGTGCGGGCAGCACAGGCAGGGCAGGCACCGCATCCCTAGGCAGCCAGGTCGTAGTCGTCGCGCTCCTGGTTGTAGTCGAGCACCTTCTGCCGGAGGCGAGAGGCGTCCACCCAGGTGATGAAGTCCTCCACTGCGCGGGGGATGAGGATGGCAGGGTCAGTCACCACCTCGGGCCCCACGCGGACGTGGCCCTGCTCCACGAAGGTGACGGCGTGGCGCAGGTTCTGCGCCATCCGCAGCTTCACCAGCAGGCAGGGCAGGCGCCGCCGGCAGAACGCGGCCGCAGACAGGCTCTCGCAGACGGCCAGGGACTGCCGCCCGCTCACCAGCCCCAGCCCGTACAGCTTCTCCAGCAACGCGGCCGCGCAGCGGGAGCGGAAGGCGGCGCTGGCCGGGCCCAGGTCCCGGAGGCGCCGGGCCAAGGTGCGGACGGCGCGGGCCAGCGCCTTGTAGTGCACGTAGTCCTCCCGCCGGCCCAGCCGGTAGCGCCGCAGCGCCTTCACCTCGGCCAAGCTCCCCGCCGCTGCCTCCCAGCTCACCAGCTCCAGCCGCCGCAACAGCTTCTGCTCATGGTACTTCAGCTTCCGCACCATCTTGACGGGAACGTGCAGCCGGCAACCACCGCCCTTTCCGGGGAGGAGCGGCCGCACTCCGCCCGCCGCGGCCCCTCCCCGTCCGCCCCGGAGGGCCTAGGGTCTGGCCGGGCTTCTCTGTCGGTGGGGATATGGTTCGCGGTCTGGGATACACCGTGCCGGGGCTGCCGCTGCCACCGGGAGAAGGAAAAGAGGCTGGTCAGAGCCGCGGCGGTTGCCGGAGCAGGGGGGCTGCTGCCTAGGGAGGGATGCGGCTGCTCCCCGCTGCTCTCTGCTGGTCCCCAGGGCGGGCCTGGCTCCGAGGGCTCACCCCCAGTACGGGCCGGCTTCCCGACAGCGTCCCCTGCACGGACAGGCCGTTTCTTTCCAGTGATCGGATCCAGCCCTCATCATCCCTCTTGAGGAATGCCCCCGGCCCTCGGTTTTCTCCGTGACATCCTTCTACCCCGCTGCGTAGGCTTGTTTTGCTCACCGAGGAGCTGAGAAATCTTCGCTCTCTGCCGGTCTGACTAGGAGGAGCAGCTCCATGTCGTAGCCTGGTGGGAAGGGAACTGCCTTCTCAACTGAAACTTGCTTGCTCTTGAGCTTGATCTTCCCTCTGCGTGCGCAAGAAGTGAGGCTGCTGCTGCTGCTGCCCCGCACCGCAGCTGCTCGGCCTCCTGAGTGTTGCCACAGCGCCCACAGCCAAAGGATTCCTCCCTGCCTTTCTGTTCAGTGCATGGTGTTCTCTGATCCTTGGGATTCAGGATACTGCTCCAACGGAGCCCCCCAAAGGAGCGTGTCAGGTTGGTGACTCGGGATTTCAGATCTCTGATTCTCATGAGCAGGTTCTTGTATCAGCTCAACCTTGAATTTTCTGCATCTTCAACATGCTGCATTTTTGTCAGGGTAGGTGATCTGTCACACAGGACGTTGCAGTCTCTTGATTTGCTTTGTGTTTTTCCCCAGGTTTGTCAGTGAATGCACCAATGGAACCGGGGAGCAGCAGCGCTGAGAAGTTTTATAGGATCCCTAAAGGAAAGGGACCACACTCGGTTGGATGCACAGACCTGATGACAGAAAATGCAGTTGAGGTAAAGCTCTCGGTACTTCCTTCTTAGGATTAAAGCCACAGTGTTAGTGAAATGACTTGCTATAGTTGTACAGATGAATCAAACAGAAGGTCTTGTCTGTGTGCAGGAACGCTCCATGGCACACACTCAGAGCTGAGCTTCCTATCCTCTTTGTCCCAGTGTAGCATGTGTACTGGGCCTTTACCAGATGGATGTAAACTACAAGTGTCCCCTATAGCTACTCCCTCCCTCCTTCCTAACATCCTTGCCTTCCTGGCTTCTCTAGGCAAGATAATGCTGACCAGCTTGTGTCCTCCTGTGACCCATGGGGTTCTTTGCATCCATCCCACTGCTCCTTTCTGCTTTGGCTGCTGCAGGGACTCCACATGCAGTCTCCGAGACTGTAGCTGTTTTCTCATCACAAAGATCCCAACAGGGTTTGGCAGGGCTGGGTGATGAGGGTAGGCAGTGTTTCAGCCACAGGGTAAAGCATGAGATGTCTTCCTAAGGTTTTATCTATCTGTAAAAGAACAGGATGTCAATTCTGTAAGTGGTTAGTACAGAGAGAAGCCACGGTAAGGAGATGGGGACAGAAAATAGGCAGCTAATGAGGTCACTTGTGGGTTTCCATTTCAAATTCTGTTACTTTTTAATTCTCCCATGAGAATGTGCCTGCATTTACACTGTGGTTTTATTCCTCAGGCTAGCCAGGTATAGTGGAACTCGTGATCAGTCTGTAGTGGTTATTCATATGTTTTTCTTTACTGAGCTTACTCCATACTAGTATAAAATAAGCAAGCAATTAGTTTCTCTTTGCAATCAGCCTGTGTGTTTTTCTGAGCTAAGCAATCTGTATAATTACAGTTCTCTCAGGTATAGGTAATGAACCTCTTCCCCTTTCTGGTATGCAGTTAGTCACCTGGGGAAGTTCACTGGAATCATTCTGGGATCAAATTAATATCACTTCCAGTACGGATGAAGATGATTTCTTCTGTAATGGTCTTTATGTCAAAGCTTGATTTAAGTTTGATGACTAAATAGAATCAACCTTCATTAAACAAGTTTTTGGTGCATCTTATGTATGAAGCCGATAAAGTAGCGTTCAAGAAACCAGAGTTTGTTCCAAAGCTCATGTTCTTTTTGTCCCTAGACTTAACTTGTTAAAACAAAAGTACAGTTTCAGCAAGACAGGGAATTTGAATAGTGTCACAAGTTTCCTTGCAAACCGAGAAGTAAGAATACAAGTTACACAAAGCTTATCTGCCAGGAGGTCTGCTCTAAGGTGTGCCATGGTACAGTGCTGCTGTCTGCGTAGAAGGAATCTTGGCAAGGGGCTATGGAGGATCTGTGTAAACGTGGAAAGCTTGGGTGGTTTCCTGGAAGACCTGGAGTGCAGACAGTAAAAGAAGATCCAAACTGGTAAGAAACAGAGGCAGTTAAAACACAGGTTAACAAAGTTGTGTTTAGAAAGATGAACCACTGCAGACTTGTAAACATCTGGATGAGGAGGAAGAACAATACATTGCACTCCTTTGCTGTGCAGCTGCCGAAGACCTTTTTTGACTGCCTTTTGCTCAGCTGAGGCAGCCATACTATAGCCACATTGAGATCATGCCCATGACTCTGCCCACATCTTCTCTGCTGGACCACGTGTCCAGAAATGAGTCTCAGGGTAAAATTTGTCTTGCTAACCTAGAGGAAAGGTGTATTTCTAGGAGGGTTCTTTTTTTCCCCAGTTATCAAGCTGAATTGTGTCAGTAACAGCTGGAAGGGTGAAGGGAAGAGTCACCCCTGTTAAACTGATCAAACTGCAGCATTGTGCCATTCCCTGAAGGGGAGGCATAGTGAGGAACACAGAAAAAATGATCCAGCAGTATGCAGAAATGGAGCAAATAGGTAGTGTTTGTAATGCTTAACTTCATGAAATGGAGCATTATGAACTAGCCATAGGATAACCTAGAGAAGGTGATGTATATCTTTGCCTGGATGCCAACAGTTGTGCTACTTTAAATTCATTGCAGGAACAGAAAGATAGTGACCCAGGATTGGCATCAAAGCGTATCTAGGATAACCATTTTCTTATGAGTTAATTCTCTTGAGCTGTCATTCTTGTATCTGAAGCCCTTGGCAAAAATGTTTCTGCTTTTTCTTCACAGGGAAGCTTCTTGCGCCTATATTATCCATCATACAGTGCCACAGATAATGAAGAGGCACCATGGATTCCAGATAAAGAATACTATCAGGGACTCTCTGACTTCCTTAACATGTATCGAGTTGTAGGAGAAAGGCTTTTCCAGTACTACGTTGGTAAGACTGGTTCTGGTTTTATTCCTTGACTAGTGCAAGGGCACGAGCTCTGTACACTCAGTTGTCACCTCAGTGCTCCATGAGCCCTCTGTTACTGCTGCAGGACTGAAAAACAGCTTTTCTCAAAGAAGTGTGTTTGTTTGGGATGGGTTTATGTAGTGAGGCTTAATGCTGAACGTGACCCAGTTCTCAGGCAGATCTGCAGTGTCTGGCTGCTCTGAGTAGGAATGGCTGGGCAGTTTACTCTAGGAAGAGCTTGGATAAGCTGCACCTATGTGTTGTTATTTAAATCCCACAGGAAAATGTGTAGATATACAAAGGTCAGATAGATCCTAAGGTCTGAATACAAGCTAGACTTGGATGTGTGCCTATCCCTATAAATCTTTTTTCATAGGGTTTAAGAGATATGTAGGGCTTGTGCTAGGCTGTGGATGGGAGGAGGAGAAGAAAGTAACTTCTTTTCCCGAGTAGAAAGTGTTTTCAGAGTCAGATCTATCTTTGTCTTCTGTATTGTAAGGATGAGATTTGGTACCTTATCTTTAGATAAGAAATAAGCAGTCACCAGATTCTCTGCTTTCAGTAATAATGACATATGCTTCAATTTTTATCTAGGTTCAGTGACCTGTCCTGCAAAGTCAAATGCTGCTTTTAAGCTGGGAGAAAAATACCCACTCCTCATTTTTTCCCATGGACTTGGAGCTTTTCGGTAATTCCGCAGATTGCTGACAAATTATTTTTGTTGTCTATGTAGACAGCAGCCTCCAAGAATGGTTCTGAACAGATTTTCAGTAGGGGGGTGAGATCTCTGTGGTGTTGAAAAAGATAGGAACAGGCTGCTGTGTATCAGTACCCTTCCACTGAAATCAACATCAGTAAATAAAAGCAGGGTTGGTGTACTTGTTTGTATTTTCCCTGTGTATTTTAGGGGTGAAGGTATTTCCTAATCCATGAGCATGTGTGAAGATTAACTAGTTGATTTTTGGACAGCTCTTTGAAGATGTAAATTGTGATATTGTTGTTAGTCGATGAGAAAATGAACATGAGCCGGCTTCAGTGTGCGCTCGCAGCCCAGAAAGCCAACTGTATCCTGGGCTGCATCAAAGGGAACGTGACCAGCAGGTCAAAGGAGGTGATCTTGCCCTTCTGCTCTGCTCTCGTGAGACCTCACTTGGAGTATTGTGTGCAGTTCTGGTGTCCTCAACATAAAAAGGACATGGAACTGTTGGAACAAGTCCAGAGGAGGGCCACGAGGATGATCAGGGGAGTGGAGCACCTCCCGTATGGAGACAGGCTGAGAAAGTTGGGGCTGTTCAGCCTGGAGAAGAGAAGGCTGCGTGGAGACCTCATAGCATCCTTCCAGTATCTGAAGGGGGCCTATAAGGATGCTGGAGAGGGACTCTTCATCAGGGACTGTAGTGACAGGACAAGGGGTAATGGGTTCAAACTTAAACAGGGGAAGTTTAGATTGGATCTAAGGAAGAAATTCTTTACTGAGAGGGTGGTGAGGCACTGGAATGGGTTGCCCAGGGAAGCTGTGAATGCTCCATCCTTGGCGGTGTTGAAGGCCAGGTTGGATGAGGCCTTGGGTGACATGGTTTAGTGTGGGGTGTCCCTGCCCATGACAGGGGGGTTGGAACTAGATGATCTCAAGGTCCTTTCCAACCCTAACTATTCTATGATTCTATGATTCTATATGTGCTACTTGTTTAAAATCATTAGCATTTTTTCTTCTGAATAGATAGTAAAACAGTAACAGGGTTTTGTGAAAAGGCTTTGGTGCCTGGCATACAAAAGCCTGCTCTACTGGCTAGCAAATTCAAACAGAAGAAATAGTAAACCTATGTATGTGAACCACACATACATAGTGTGGTCAATGTTTAAAGAGCAGTCTAACTGAAATAATGACCTATGCACATGTCTCACCAGGATGTGGTTTTGATTGCAGGACCATCTATTCTGCTATTTGCATAGAGATGGCTTCTCAAGGCTTTGTAGTGGCTGCTGTGGAGCACAGGTGCGTATACTGCACGTTCCTGAGTTCTGATGGAAAGAACCTTTCTCACATTAAATAAGTTATAAAGAAGAACTTACTTACATTCTTCAGCCCTGTCACCCTCCTCACACGCTATTCCTCTTCACCCCCTCTGTTTCTCAGCTTAACTCTTTATCTAAGCAAAGGGGAGGTTTAGATTGGATATTAGGAAAAGTTTCTTCACCATAAGGGTGCTCAGATATTGGAACAGGCTACCCAGCACAGTTGTGGAATCACTGTCCTGGTAAGTGTTCAAAAAAACATGTAGATGAGGCCCTTAGTGACAGGTTTAGTGATGGACTTGGACTCTGGGATAAAGGTTGGACTTGATCTTAAAGGTGTTTTCCAACCTAGTTGATTCTAAAGGGGATTTGCTCAGATAAGCCCTTGAATGAGAAGAATGAGATGTCATTTATCATTCTTCAGGCAATCTGTTTTTCTCTCTCTGCTAGAACCTGGATAATAACTTCCTTGGGTGGCATGGTTTAGTGTGAGGTGTCCCTGCCCATGGCAGGGGGGTTGGAACTAGATGATCTTAAGGTTCTTTCCAACCCTAACTATTCTATGATTCTATAATATGAAGAAAGCAGGAGTTTTGGTGGGGTTAATGCATTATTTAGAAAGTCTGTCTACGCTCAGTTGCGATTGCAGCAGCATTGGTTGGTAGCTGAATCTCTTGAGATAGTGAAATTTAAAACTTCTGCCAACTTCATTTCAAACATCCCCAGAAATAACCTTACGTTGATATTACAGAGATGAATCTGCTTCAGCAACATATTATTGTAAAAAAAAGTCCATTTCTGAACCACAGGAAGAGTCTACGTCAGGCCTGGAGAAGGAGTGGATCTACTACAGGAAACTAAAAACTGGAGAGGAAGAGCGTTGTGTGCGCCATAAGCAGGTACTCATCCTAAGTCTGGGCTCTAGGAAGTGAGGCAGGAGTGGTATGTTGAGGGCTAACCAGCAGACTCTTTCCCTTTGACTATGTCTGCAGTCTTTTGCTATGACTCAGGGCATATGCAAAAATACACCATGTCCTGTGTCCCTGAAGATGGGAAAGCCAACAACAGCTTTCTTCAGAGCATAAACTGCTTCCTCAACAAAGCTTTCTCTTGAAGTTGCACTGTTGAGCGTAGTCAGCTGTTTTCACCCCAGGTTCCAGTCAACTTTCTGTTTCTTCTCTGTGTGTTCACACTTTTGCTGCCCAGCCCGACCTTTAAGGGACACAGAATTCATTTCAAATGTTTGTGTAGCCTTAGGCTTGCTTTAGCTTTTGTTTACTGTTGGATAGCAAGATGAATCATGTTTGCTTCATCATCTTCAACACACTTTAATGTGGTTTATAGCAATGTAGACAATGCAGACTTCCTGGTGATAAGCAGCATCTGTACTAGATGTGATAATGGTCATACTTGACTTGACCTTTAAAATAATGGGAGTGTTTTCTTCCCACTAAGGCAGACTCAGCCAGGGAGGTGTTTGTCTCCCTGGGCCATGCAGACAGCAGTACAAGAGTCATTTCCTGTGCGCGTACAACATCCTACTTACAAGTCTAAATGCATAGTGTCTGAGCTTGCAAATAACCTCCAGAAGCTGTTGCCTGCGAATTTCAGTAATGGATAAGTCAGGAGATTGAGATTTATTTGAAATTCAGTGATGCACACATCTTGCTGCTGCCTACACACTGCAGTTCCCAAGGACAGCACTGTTCTCTGGCTGCTTTTGAAGCTTTTCTTTTACTGATATACTGAAGTCAAAACCACTTCTTATTCTGAACAGTGAGAACCTTTATTTGCAACATCTTTGTACAGTTTTCAAGAATGTGTATATACATATATACAAGAAGACTGGCTTCTTGAGTGTTTCTGGCTTATCCAGTGTAAAGACAGTTTCAGGGGTGTTGTGCAGGTGAGGCAAGTGATGTATTGACATTTGCTCATCAAAGTGAGCACGAGGAGGAGTAGCGAGTCAGCATTCCTTGTAGTTGTGTAACTTAAGCTTTTGCACACCCCAGCAACCCCTTCTCTGGGTAGCGACAGGATGAAGCATTGGAGGTCTTGGCACTTGGATATACATGTGCATGTAGATCCTCCATGTGCAGGGGATCTACACAAGAGCTTCAACTCTTTGGACCTCCGAAAGTCAGTTGTTGATCAGACATCACAGTTCCATTCTGCAGTTCAGAATAGTCCTTACAGTATCAGACACAAAACGTAGGGGAAAATCAGACAGTCTTGTTTCCAAAGCCCTGCAAGCCTAGTGGTTGTCTGAAAATTCCTTCCACTGCTCTGTCCCAACTTCTCTTTCTCCCCAGGTGCAGCAGAGAGCACAGGAGTGTATCAAAGCTCTCAATCTCATTCTTAAAATCAATTCAGGAGAGGAAGTAACAAATGTGCTAAATTCAAACTTTGACTGGAATAGCCTAAAGGTGAGTGAAGGGCTGTGGCTGCATCTTGTTAAACACCTAATACTCCTTCTGGTTTCCCTCTTCCATTTCTAAACTGGTGCCTTTAAACTATTCTGAAGATCACATTGTAGATCTGTGAAAATATTCTCAGGTAGATAGATAGCAATGGAGCTGAAATAATACTTTTCCTACTTCAGTAGGATCTATTGCCTAAAAAATTATTCCATTAAAACAAAAACAAAACAAAAAAAAAACCAGAAAACAGAAGTTTGGGAAAGAAAGTCTCTTACAGCACCTGGATTTTTTTGACAGGATTCTGTTGATACTAGCAGAATAGCTGTGATGGGACACTCTTTTGGTGGTGCTACAGTTATTGAGAGTCTCAGCAAAGAAATAAGATTCAGGTAAGTATGCAAAACAAGGCAAGAGACATTTGGCACTTAAGAGGTCTGGAGCAGGGGACCTTGCCTAAGATCCCCCAGCTGCTGATTAGCTCTTGAAGAAGAGGCTTGTTTGGCATGTCTTGTTTTCTCAAGTTGTGCTTCTTTCAACCATGGGGATGTGGTGGAACACAATAGCTGTATCATATTGAATCATGTACCATGATACTGTGGCACCCTGATGAATCTCCTGTGCTGGGCTGCACCTGGCAACGGAGACCATGGATACTGCAAGAATGGATTAATTCTCTTCCCCCAGAGGAGAAATAATTTTGAAACAAAGTGATTCATTCATCTGTTCCCCTGTTCAGTTTTATAGAGCGTTTCTCTGCCATGTCTCCTGCAAATCAAAGCATGCTGAGAACTTCCATACAAAGCTTCCTGCTTCTGTAACAGTACTCAGTTGTTTTTGACAGGTGTGGCATTGCCCTCGATGCGTGGATGCTTCCAGTAGGAGATGACATTTACCAAAACAGTGTCCAGCAACCGCTGCTTTTTATCAACTCTGAAAAATTCCAGTGGGCTGATAACATCTTAAAGATGAAGAAGCTCAGCTCCAATGACACAAACAAGAAAATGATCACTATCAAGTAAGTGTCCAGGATCCATCATTTCTGTGGTGCTTACTCTCTTGTTGAAGATGTTCAGTTACATAAGAGGGATGTGGACCTTTTCGAGCCAGTCCAGAGGAGGCCACGATGATGCTTCAACAGCTGGAGCAGCTCTGCTCTGGAGACAGGCTGAGAGAGCTGGGCTTGTTCAGCCTGGAGAAGAGAAGGCTCCTTAAGAGGAGACCTTAGAGCAGCTTCCTGTGCCTAGAGGGCTGACAGGTAACCTGGAGAGGGACTTTTGTCAAGGGCCTGTAGGGACAGGACAAGGGGAAATGGCTTTAAACTGGCAGAGGGGAGACTGAGGTGAGATTTTAGGCAGAAGTTCTTCCCTGTGAGGGTGCTGAGGCTCTGGCACAGGTTGCCCAGAGAAGCTGTGGCTGCCCCATCCCTGGCAGTGTTCAAGGCCAGGTTGGATGAGGCTTTTCGTAGAAGGTGTCCCTGCCTGTGGCAGGGAGGTTGAAACCAAATGATCTTGAAGGTCCCTTCCAACTCAAAACACTCAATGGTTCTATATAACTGCAGAAGGACAGTCAATACTTTCTCATGGCCCAGGTTTTCACTGCATGTTTAAAATAGATAGCAATATGTCCTCATACTGGAGACAGATACTTCTCAAAGCTGCCAGTAACCGTAAGTTTATGATACCCCAAGGTGTGCGTTCCTGCCCCAGGCCGCAAGTTTTGCTCAAATGTAAATCTGCATTTGAACACTTTAAATAGCCTTCTTGGGTGCATTTACACACTTGCCTCATTAAGGTACTGCGTGCAGCAGAGTTGATGGCTCTATAATTAACTTTATACTCGGAGCAGAGAGACAACTTGAAGTTTTGCCAAGCCCACTTCTGATTGCTGTTGCAGTGACTACAGTAAAACATGTACAAAACTTCTTCCCTTCTGTGGTTAGGGCAGAATTCACTACTCATCTTCCATGCTCATGAGATTAACCTGCTTTATCTTCTGCTAAAAAATACACTATAAGATGTGTGACTGCCTTTGAAGATGCCTGTGCAACCTATGGCATCTTTTAATCAGACATTCTTAAGAGCTTGGGGCTCATTTTTCTGTTTGCAGGGGGTCAGTACATCAGAGCTTTCCCGACTTTACCTTTGTGAGTGGAGGACTTATTGGAAGATTTTTCAAACTAAAAGGAGAAATAGATCCAAATGAAGCTATTGATATAAGCAATCACGCATCATTAGCCTTCCTGCAGAAACATTTGAGTAAGTATCTGTTTACATCCAAGTATGAAGTTAATATTTAATTCCTCTGAGGCTTTCTATATAACTATTCAGTTTAGAACAAGAACAGAAGCAAGCAACTTAACATGAGCCGGCTTCAGTGTGCCCTCGCAGCCCAGAAACCAACCGTACCCTGGGCTGCATCAAGAGGAGTGTGACCAGAAGGTTGAAGGGGGTGATCCTGCCCTTCTGCTCTGCTCTCGTGAGACCTCACTTGGAGTATTGTGTGCAGTTCTGGTGTCCTCAACATAAAAAGGACATGGAACTGTTGGAACAAGTCCAGAGGAGGGCCACGAGGATGATCAGGGGAGTGGAGCACCTCCCGTATGGAGACAGGCTGAGAAAGTTGGGGCTGTTCAGCCTGGAGAAGAGAAGGCTGCGTGGAGACCTCATAGCAGCCTTCCAGTATCTGAAGGGGGGCTATGAGGGATGCTGGGGATGGACTTCATCAGGGACTGTAGTGAGAGGACAAGAGGTGATGGGTTCAAACTTAAACAGGGGAAGTTTAGATTGGATCTAAGGAAGAAATTCTTTACTGAGAAGGTGGTGAGGCACTGGAATGGGTTGCCCAGGGAAGCTGTGAATGCTCCATCCCTGGCGGTGTTGAAGGCCAGGTTGGACGGAGCCTTTGGTGACATGGTTTAGTGGGAGGTGTCCCTGCCCATGACAGGGGGGTTGGAACTGGATGATCTTAAGGTCCTTTCCAACCCTAACTATTCTATGATTCTGTTATTCTTCCCTCCCTAAAACGTCATGCTTCCCCTGCTTTGCCAAGTTGGTTTCATTTTTCTGTGTAGCTTTAAAAAAGCCAATTACTTAAGTCATTGCAACTCAGGCTTTCTTTTCCCCATTTTATAGGTCTTAAGAAAGATTTCGATCAGTGGGATTCTCTTGTGGATGGCATAGGACCCAATGTTATTCCTGGTACCAATATTGACTTACCTCCAGCTGAACCTGAATAAGGAATACAAAGAAGTACTGAAAATGCTGCAGACATCACAACACTAATATTGGCCAGACATTGCTCAGACACGTGGTGACATTGGCCACCTACACAGCTTTTGGGGTGTGGAACAAAAAAAGAAAACAAGAAAAAAGAGATAAGGCATTAGGTTATATTATCTTCAAAATGTAGAGGTTTTAGTTCAAATTAGTCAGTGGGATTCTCTGAAACACTGCAACAGGGTAACTTCTGCTTTGTAGGCAGCCGAGCAGAAATCATTTGATGGTAATTTAAACTCTCTGGTTTTGATTTAGAATCATTTTTGCAGAGAGACAGTTAAGCTCTAAGGAATTCAGCTGAAGTTGCGCTTACCAAGGTTTAAGTCAATCTGCATCCAGCAAACTGTTTTTGCAGTGTAAGAAAAAGAAATCTCTGATTTGTTATTAAACCACTTGGTATTTCAGCTGTGCTCTGACAACAGTAGAAAGTTGGAGCAGGTTTTTGCTCCTCCTAAATCAGAGGGGCAAGCCCTAGTAAAAGCTACAGGAAATAGCTTAATGTAACAGAAGTGTTTGTTCAGACACAGGATTTCTCATATGAGCTCAATCCACTTATATTTATGATCTGTGTTTACTACCGTACTCTGAGGCTGTTTCCATTCCAAAAGCTGCTGAAACAGTCACTCTTCTTGTAGCAACTATAATTCTCCTTAGTCTAGGCTCCAGGCAGTGCCCCTCCTGTTCCTGTCTGAATTACCACTGTCAGTTTCTGTTGTAGGTGAAATTACAGAAGAGATGTTTCACTTTTACCACTCCCTTTAGAAAGGAGTAATTAAGCATTGCTTGATCATCTTGATGTTTCTCTCATGGATGTACTACTCAGACACTCATCTTTGTACAGGTACTCGCTGTCTGTCAGTAGAAGCAGTTGACTGTGTGGTTTGCTAACAAGCTCTGGGTTTTAGAGCAAAACTCCTTGAAGCTGCCACCTGGAAGAGTGACTTCTAAATGAATAAACCTTGCAAAAGGGGGAGTACTTCTAACTGTATCCTATTTGTTTCAAAATCAGGTGACAAAACTGAAGCAAGTAGAACAAGCAGAGCAGTTAACAGAGTAATTAAATATTTATATAATCTGTGAGTTTAACATGAGATTACAACCTCTACAACCTGTTTTCAGAATTAAATTCTCTCCAGCCTACTAATATGTATTGTCTCTATTAAGGGACTAGACACACACTTGTTTCTTCTTACTGTGTAAGCACTAACACTGACATCTACTGTGATACTCACCCGGACTATTACATTGTCAGAGATCTTGACACAGAACAGGACTACAAAACAGAAACCTCTTTTCAACACATGAGGAGGAGAATAAAAGGTGAGATAAGATGTGGCTGGTTTAACAAATCCTTACCCCACTGTACACATGCAGAGCAAAACCATTCTGCTAGGTCTGCTTCATATCTGTAGGAAAAGTTTTGTCTTTCTTTAGTGCAGTTAAGGCCATGTCATAAATACAAGTTGTATTTTGTACATGACTGATATTTCAGAGCATTCACCACAGCTCAGTGGTCTAGAGAGCTGGTTAGGGTTAAAACAGAACCAGGATCTGCAGAATGTGCATAGCTGCATCTAACTGCAGTAGTAGAGTTGAAAAAAGATACTTGCTATGCACACAACATTTGGGCTTATGCTTGGGGAAAGAACACAGGTCATTAACAAAACAGTATACACCAGCCAAAGCTTTATTCCAGCTTCTTCCATTGCTTTCTAACAGCACCAAATGCAAGACTTCAACCTGAATCAACCATGTTCCCCCACAAAAAAAAAAAAAACAAACACACTCCTCCCCGCTCAAAAAAATATACCCTCAACAATTTTTTAGAGAGAACCCCCCCAAAAAACACTTAACAATGCAACTTTCCTCAAAACAAACATCAGAAAGCAGTATTGTGCACCACAGTGACCTATCCAGCAACTCAAACCTCTGTTGAAGAATCATCCACTGGCAGCTGGATAACAAGTACAGAAATGAGAAGCCAAACAGACAGTAACAGTCTAGTAACAAGTACTACTCGTTGACAGGGAAGTATGGTAGCAACAGACATTTGCTCCATTATGTTGAAGAAACACTCAGTGCTTTGCCTGTATTCTTGTTCCCATGAAAACACATTTTCAGAGGAACGCTTGTGTACACAGGTACTTGTTGAGCTTCATGTGGTGAACATGTCGCTTCATTTCAGCAATGTTGGAGAACATGAGGGATCTTCAGCTAAATGTGAACTGTAGCCACTTTGCTTTTCTACAGAGAGTAAAAATAGATTAGACCCATCAGAATGTTTCTATAAACACATAAATGCATTAATATTTAAAGTCTAACTCAACAAGGCTTTGGACTAAATGTCATCAACATATTGCACCATATTGAAAGACTATACTCAGGCAAAGTTATCATTGTAAGGATAAGACAGTTGAAACAACAGAACTGCCCAAGATGAAGCAAGCAGTGCTCCCAGATTTTAGTTACAAGTTCAAGCCACTCCATTCCTCAGTGGTCTTAGGGTAACACATTGCAGGAGTTTTTGCATCCTGTGGGTACATTCTACTCTAACTGCCTTTCCAGGCGGCGGCCCACACGTGCAGCAAGATCTACATCTATGCCACGTGGTTGCATGACCTTAACTTACATTTTCTGTACTGTCTGCCCAACAGGTAACTAGATCTCCATTGCAGGCTTCGTAACTTGTTACCCGAGAACCAATCCACTTTCCATACAGGTGTACCAAAATGAAATTACCAATTCAACTACTGAAAACACAAATGCAATCTCTACTCAAGCTTAGTTCAGTCTTCACCAGGCAAACACTGGAACCAGTTTCCCAGAGAGGTTCTGGAGTCTCCATCCTTGGATAGATTCCAGACCTGGAAGGAAGGTCCTAAGTGACATGCTCTAGTTGACTTTGCTTTCAGTGCCTTCAAAGGTCCATTTCAACCAGAACTATTTTCTTTGGTACACAATAGGTGTTTGCTAGTAACACCTCAGAATTTAAGTAATAAAGACATACATGGCACTATTCACAAACTACCCTTACAACAACTAAGATGCTATTATTACGGGTTTAGATTTATAGATGAAGACCTATTAAGGAATTGGGGCATTCAAATACCAAATTACAATGCTTAGTAGAGTCTGCCTAGGAGTTGCCCACATTTCTGAGGCAAGGCGAGCAAGAGCAGCATACTGGTGGCCAATGCTCAAAACCCTACCAAAATCTGTAATGTAGGTGTACCACTCCAACTTGTCCGAAAGGCTCAATCCACTAGGCTGAATAAATAAATACTAAACTGATCTCTAATCAAGACAGTAGCAGCTTACGTTACAGATATTCACCATTAAACTGACAGTACATAAGCTAATGCTAAGAAAAATCAGACCAACAATAGTAAATACAGAACCTAAAAAAAGTTTCAACTGTAGTTTCCTAAATAAAGCATTTCCTAGAAAATTAGAAAGCATCCAAACATGGAGCTCGCCACCTCTTTGGGAGTTTAAGGTAGTCTTACCTTGAAGTGAGGACTCCTCTGGTAATAACTGCAAGTTTCCTGTTACAGGGGTTGCTGCCCAAACAAAAGGGGATTCTGTTAGGAAGATGGCACTACTGCCAAGATAGCTTTCAATTGAGGCGATTCCTTTAATACTAGACTAACTTTTTTCATCAGCACTTGCGGGACTCTGATTTACCACTGCTCTGTCCCCTTATAACTCACTACAGAAGACTTCTGCCCACTTTTTACTTCGATGGAAGAACTGCATGTGAACAATAAACTGGAAATTCATTCTGTTATCATCAGTAGGATGGCTGACAACCTGAGTTTCGGGTTCCAGAGATGAGTTTTTCATTTGTTGGTATGTCATGACAAACACTGGTGAAAAATCTTACTATAATTTCACAATTACTTAATAATAGAAGTATTTTTCATAATTTACCAGTTATTTACATGCTCTACTAGCATGATCTGTCAAAAGCCACATATCAGCATTGTTCTACATTTCTTGATTAATACTAGTCTTCCCATAACATTTCTTCCTTCAAGCTGTTTTCATAAATCTATTCCCAGCCTGAATTCACAGTCCTCAGGCCAAATGGCTGACAGTTTATAATTTATGTAAACTATTTATATGGATTTGTATATCTGTTATATAATACATTAATACAAATTTCTATAGTCTCCATAGTGATCCATAGAGAAGGAAGGATAATATGAAGTCTTAAAGTAAAATACTGCGCTTCTAGCAGTGGGCATGAATACACAGATTTAGATTAATGCTACTTTGCCTTTCTATTCTCACGGTGATCCAGAGAGAAGCACAACTAAACTCAGAGAGCCCTTTCTAAAAGACAGTACTGTGCTGCCCAGTCCACTACCACACTGCCTTACCTCAGATGACCTGTAAGCCCAGTCAGGAACACCATTCCAGACATTCTCTGGATCCACAATCTCCTCATTGCCACTGGAGAGATTCAAGACCTGTACAGACAGCACCAAACCACATCTAACACAGCAGTGGATCGATCCTGAGAACACACTCAGCAAATAAGACATAGTAGGAGGAAAATACAGCTGAGGATTCCCTGCCTTTGAGAAGGCTTTCAGTCTGTATCCAGCAAGGAAGAGCAAGTTAACCTCTAATAAAGCTGAGTATCACTATTGAATCTGCTCAAGGTTCTCCTGAACTTTTAACCCAAGTATAGTGAGAGAGGAAGGCTGGAAAACACGTACTAGGTCAGAACCAGTAGGAAACAAATCAGGAGGGATATAGGTACATACCCATACAAATCAGGAGGGATATAGGTACATACCCATACTCATCTGAATATAGGCTGAGGTTAGTTTTAGATACCCAAGGAATCCACTAGTAAAAGAGATAGCCTTCATGATCTCAGGCATTCAATCTTTCAAAAAGTTACTTCTATGAAGTGATCTTTTGAATCTGCAACCTTAAATTACAACCTAAAGGCCCTTTTATGTTAAGTATAACATCTGTGCATTTGCGTACATACACACACACTCCCCCTGAACCAGAGGAAGACTATCCCGTAGCTTAAAGAGCAGTAAAACACCACAGCCCATTAGATTATAATCTGTTAACTCCCATCAACCACTAATTTAGTACCTTTCACTGAAGCAGTAATAGTCGTATATTCATTATTAATTACAATATAATTTAGGTTTCTTCGCAAGCTTATACTGTTCTAGCACCAATTCCTCAGTATAAAACACCAGTAAAATAATGACAAGTTTCATAAGCATTTAATGGTAACACAGCTCCACAGCAGAACATTAACCTGCAGGCCAGACAAACATACACATAAATATGTATCTCAAACTGGAGCCAGATCCTTCAGTCTTCCTGTGAAGGGAATATCAAGTATTGACATATAGCATCCATTCAGTTTGAGACTGTGCTGTTTCTATGAAGTCTGTAAGTGCAGAATCAACCTTAGGAATACTGAGTCTTAAATTCTGTAATAGACTTCCCAAAAATATTAAAAGCTTGGAGGAAGACCAAAAAAGGACCAGATCTTAAGTATGCAGAAAGAGTATTCAAACCATACTTACCCTGGTACCTTTTTCAGATACCTCCAAAATGCGAGCCTCGCACCATTTTAGAGAGGTCCTCACCACACATTTGGAACCAACAGCAAAGCCCTTCAGATGACAGGTATACTCATTGTGTCCTATAAAAATCATGTATCAGCGAAGGAGGAAGAAAATAAAAGCACAGAAAAAACCCCAGACAACAAAAACTGATGTTAACACTAAAATATTAACTTATTAGGCAATAAAAGTTAGGTTCCTGTAAGAAAGTGATTCTCATTTGAATGTGCACAGCATTTTGATTATTTAACTCCTTAAGAACGACTCTGATACTTTACCTGCATCACATGCAGCCAACTTCTTGTTTTGCTTTTCTTCTACATCATCATCCTCAGGCTTACAGGCTGAGTATTGCACGTGTGTATTTCCACATTCTTTAAATGAGTCAGTCAAGTCTCGTTTCATCCATTCTTCCACATAACAGTCATCTTTCTTCTGCCACTCCTTATGTTTCTCAACCTTGCAGTCACATGATTTTACAGTGCAAACAGACCTCCGATTCATTAAGTCTTCTGTAAGAAATGAGAATTGACTTCTGCTATTTGCAGAACTTTGCAGTGCAGGGTGTTCCAACCCTAACAAGTCCTCATCCCCATCCTCCTGAGATGGGTGCACATCAGGCAGCACCGGTTCCAGAAGCTGCTCAATTTCAGCACCCAGCAATGACAGCATGTCATGGGTCTTCAGGTCCAGTTGTTTTTCAGATCTACCATTAGACAAAGACAGCTTTAGGGAAGGAGGCTCTACTTCTATCCAGTCTTCTTGCAAAGACTCCGCTTTATGAATTCCAGACAAATTCAATTCTGGTTTCTCTGCATTCTCTCCCAAAGAAGGCTGAATATCAGACGGAATCAGCTCTACTGTGTTCTCTCCATTGCTAACCAAAGGCACTGAATTCTTCCCTTCATTAAGTGATGGTAAGAGTTCAAGAAAGTTCAGAGCTGCCAACTCCACTGTGTCCTCACTCACGACTGACAGTTCAAATGATGCCTGTTCGAACATTTTTTCTCTTGCTTTGACACCCAAAGCTGTCCGCATTTCAGCTGACTCTGTTTCCAGAGCTTCTGTTGTTACTTCAGCAAAGAAGGGCTGAACTGAAAGTGTCTCTAGCTCCAGTATTAACTCTTTTAGATCATCATATGAACATTGACTTTGTAATTGACCCAGTGCTCCTAACATCTCTGTTTCATCACTTGAAGATGACTGTAGCACTGGCTCTCTTTGCAGTTCTTCTTGTTTGTTTTCTAGGAAAAGACTGGCTGCTGAAGCACTGCCTCTCAGTTCTTTCAGCTCAGCATCCTCTTGAAATGTTTTTTCAGATAATTCTTGTTCTTCAGCTTTCATTTCACTCTTCAAAACATGAAGACTGCAGCTTCTCATTGGTTCTAGTAATAAATTGTTACTGCTGTCTCCTCCAGATAGAGGTACATCTTTATCAAAGTTGCTTTGATGCTCAGCTATTTCACATCCATCATCAGCCTTCCCAGACATATACTCAACAGCTTCAACTGACTTACTTGCTTCTACAGTATTGAAACACTCAGAAGTTACACCCAAGAAAGGTTCAGAACAAAGTAAAGCACTTTCACTTTCCTCTTGAGCTAATCCACAAGCACCAGGAGTTCCTCTTTCCAGACAAGGACCCGTATCATTCTTTGAACATCTGTTTTCCTTTAAGCGGTTCCCAAGATCTGAGAAAGCCTTGTCACCAGTTCCTTTATTAGCCTTCCAAAAAGACTTCATCTCTTCATTAATACTCTTACCAGAAGCTTCCAGCTTGACAACAGACAGAGGGACTTCAGAAGCTTTGCATTCTTGAGTTTCTATTACTTTTGCTTCTAATAAGACATCTTGGGTCATATCATTAAACTTTTCTTTTGCTTCACTAAGCCATGAACCCTCAGAGGAATTGAAATCTGACAGACAGCAAGCAAATGCTTGATTAGGTACCTGGATCAATTCACACGGAATCTGTCTGATCAACTCTATGCTAATAGTTTCCTCACTTCCATAGTCCACATGTCTAACAGCTACTTTGTCACCTTCTACGCTGCTGACTTTAGCTCTGTAGAACTTCCCATCTTGACTATATTTTGCTAGACAAATATCACCGCTTTTAATACAAGCTCCACAATCATCCAAAGATTTTAGTCCAATGCTTTCAGCTTCCTCTATTTTTTCCTCTATGTACTTCATGTCTCCTGTATCAGCACTGCAACTCCAGAAGTATTCCGGACCAATTCCCACTGTGACATAAATTTTTACAGTCTGGCCTGCCTCTGGAAATTTCCAAATAAATGACTCAGAGTTACTTACACAAGGAGTTTTATTTTGTGCCTGAGGCAGCAAAGGCTCACACTCAATTATTATGTCACTGTTCTCTCTTTTATCAAGTATTTCTATTGAACAAGATCCTTTGCTACTTGCAAGATTTTCATCAGCTAAATCCACAGTTATTATACCTTCATGGTCACTGAGGATAACCTCCCATTTATCCTTAACCTTCTCGACAAATTCACACGTTAGCAGAACTTCACTTGTTCTCTGGATGAAGTAAAGCACAGCTTTCTCTGCCCAGTCTGTATTTTCTTTGCATTTCAGTCCACCTAGGAAGCAGTGAATGCTTATGGCTGGAACAGATGACAAGCCTTCAGGGAGTCTGTGTGCTTGACCAACATTAATTACTGAAGTATTACCATAATCAATATATTGTATGCTTATCAAATTATCAGAAGTCTTCTCTTTCACTACAGCTCGATACCACAGGCTGTCTTCTGAATAAGCAGCACTGATTAAGTCTCCCACTTGGCAAAGTTGTCCACAAGGGTTCTTTCTTTGTGTCATATTATTTAAGCTTTCTGAAATGCTGTTAAGCTGAGCCTCATCACTTTCTAGCTGAACATAAAAATCCAGTGGATCATTTACATAAGACACATACACTGACACTTTAAGACCTGGCATTATCTTCTGTTGCAGTAGACCAGATACATTTTCAAGCACCATACTCCCACCTTCAGCATCAGACTTAATATCTGACTGTGTATTCATCTGGACGGAGAGCAAAGACTCCTTCCCAGCTTTATTTAGCAGAGAAGCATCCTTCTTACTGCTAATCATTTCATCAGATTCTAGTAATCCATCTGCCAGATCTCCCTTTGTAGCAGGCTGGGAAAGGTTTTCATCTTCTTTCTTGAAGTGCCTTTTGCTATCCCCTCCTTCTCCTTGGGCTTCAGATCTGCTCATTTTCCTTTCAAGAGTCCTGTGTGCATCTAAAGTGGATTCTGCACTCCCATTCCTCTCTATCACATCCGTATTTCTAGAGCATAAAGTTACATTTTCTGTAGGCCCAATTCCTGTATTGCTCATTAAGCTTAACTCCTTCAGTTTTGCATTAATTTGAGTATTACCATCAAACAACTCAACCAACAGTTTACCATCAGATTCCCTTGCTACAATGATCACTTTTAATTGCCTTTCTAGGACAGCTTGTTTAAACCATGCTGTAGCTTCTTCAGGAACATGAGATGTATCAGGTAAGGAACACTTTATGGCCTGCATTGGCAAAAGCAAGATATCAGAAACATCACTGGGTAAAGGAAGCAGGTTATCTTTATCTACTGTCTCTGTGTTCCCAAAATCCACAAAGAAGACTTCCATATCAGGTTTCCTTTTCATAATTATTCCCCTGTACCAGTGATTGTCAGTATACTTGGCTAGACACAAGCTCTCAGACTTCTGCAAGGTTTCTAAGCTGCTCATTTTTTCACTTAGGCGACCAATGTTATCGGTAAGTTGTGCTAAGACATCTGAACATCTTTCGAGTTGGCAGTAAAATGTCCATGGATCCTCAACATGTGTAATATAAACGTCTTCCTCACTCCCAATTTTGATACCATGCATAGAATAATAGTAAGAATGAAGATGAACCAAGGATGACAGAGGCTTTTGAGGAGATAAAGGTCTGGCTACACCCCTTTCGGTCAGAAACTGGCAAGCACTCTGAAACGGTGTCATTAAATCTACAATGTTAAACAGCTCCTTGCTTATTGAAGCCAAGGCAAATACCGTACACTTCAGTTCAAGATGAGATGAAGAAGTATCAACAAACTCCTGAAAAGCCCGAATTGCTGCTTCATCCCAAGCAAAAGGATCCTGACCATTTGGTTGAATTAAGTTGTAAAGGCTGCATCTGAAAGCCTGAGCTTCTAACTTACGGAAGCGTTTGTGAATTGAGCGGAGGTTTGCTAGAGAGACCAGCTCTCTGTTGCCATAGTCAACATATATGACTTCTACTTTTTCTGCAGAAGGAACTTCACTAATAACTAAAGCCCTGTACCATTTTTCATCCTCCGAGTACTTGGCTAAACATAGAGAATTTGGCCAAGCATGTGGGTGGGATGAATTTTCACAATACTCCTGAATTTCAGACATTAATAACTTAAGGTCTTGGCAATTTTTACTTAGCTGACACCAAAAATAACCCGGATTTTCAACATATGACACTACAACATTAACTGTAGTTCCCACTTCTAATTGACCTCCACAAGAGGAGCTTAGCTTCATTTTGTCATAATTCTGTGTACAGGAGATGGGCGAATTATCCTTGCCCTCACACTTCTGAGCAGGAAGAGATTTACTACCTGCAGAATTGTGAATGGGTGCAACAGGGCTCCCTCTGACCACTACAGCTGCATAAGGATTAAGTGCCCTATCACTTCTCTTTAGATCAGATTCCTCTCCCAGCCTCTTCTCTGCTTTTATTTCGTTTTCTTCCCCAGCATCTGAGGCCAGGCTCACAGCCATATTAGGTGATTTCTGGACACTCTTGGGTATTTCAGACCTCTGGTATTCAGCATACCCTACCTGAGCCATGAGTTTACTTACATTTTTCTCTCCTAATTGGGACTGGTCAAAAATTTCAACTATGTACTTGTCACCCTGCACACTCAAAAAATGAACCTTTAGTCCCTTGTTCAGTACAATCTCTCTAAATGCAGACACAGATGCTTCACTCCAACTCCCTCTCAGAGGACAGACATCTGCCAAACAACACTTCAGAGCTAAAGCAGGCAGTTCTCTGAACCGAGGGAGCAGCTCCTTCACTGCACACCGATGTACAGTTTCTGTATTGCCTCTGTCCACCAGGTATATTTCTACCTCACTGTCCAGTACCCTGGTGATCATTGCTCGATAAAAGACACCCTCTTTCCCACTGGCACAACAAAGGGATCCAGGTCGTAGATCCCACCTAGCACCATCCAGCTTCATGGCATGTGAATAGAAATCCCACATGCACTGCTTCAACTGCCCAATGAGCTGCCAATGCTCATAGAGCTGCAGCCAGAACTCAGATGGGTCTCGGAGGTGGGAGACCTGTGCGTTGTAGAACGTGCCCAAGTTCACGTGTACATCAACTACAGGAGCAGAAGCCAAATCTCCATGCGCTATAGCAACGGGAGGTGCTCCTGGAGGCAATTCCAGTTCAGCCGTGGATTCTTCTACTTCCAGCTGCTCCCGACCCTCAGTTTGACTCACCTGTGTATGGCTGCTGACCAGGCAGCAAGCCTGCAGCCCAAAAACATAGTTCAAGTTGATGCCATTTTCCCCATACAGGTTCACATAATAGAGATGCTCAAAGGAGTTAAAGGCTTTGATGTGAGCATTCACTCCTTTGCCTAGCACTAATGCTTTCAGCTTACTGATCTGCAATGGGGACCAGGCACAACTCCCATCCAAGATACCCTGAAGAGCGCATGCGTAAGTCACCACAGGTATGTGGAAACACTCAGGGGGCAAATGGCACAGGTTAGCTCTGGTCACAGTCTCCTTCCTGCCATAGTCCACAAAGATCACTAGAGCCAGCTGCTGGTTTCTCTCCCCAGCAATAAGCTCCAGCAGGAGTGCACGGTACCACTGGCCATCTTTGCCACAGGCAGCACAAGGTGAGCCCACTTTGGGTAATGGCAAACAGGAGCAGGATTTGTAAGTGTGGTGCATGGTATTAGAAAGGCAACGGATCTCCTGGGACAAGCTCTTCAACTGGCAGTAGAAGTGGTGTGGGTCAGAGACATGGGTCACTAGGACAGGCTCTGTCACATCCAACTGAAGCTGTGGGTAAACATAATCTAAAGGAGGTGACACAGGCTGATACGAAAGCAAAACATGGGGAAGCTGCGGCACTGCAGAAGATACAAAGGAAGATGCTGAAGGCTGTACCTTGGGGTGGCTCCTTGGGTGGCCATAAGCCAGGCACTGCCCGAGCATCTGGCAGAACCAGCTAGGAGTGACCCGCCTGGCCAGGCCCAGGTGATGCATCTGGGACACGAGCTGGGGCAGCTCAAGCACTATGAGCTGCGGCGTAATCACCTCCTGCACCCGTCCAGACATCTCCTTGCCATGCAAGAAGCTCAGGAACTCCATAGCCTCCACCGTCCAGTTGGAAAACGGAGCATCCCCACAGGCTGCCACCTCGGGGCTTCCAAAGGGCACAACATCAGCCACAATACAGCCCAGCACCTCCGGGGGCAGGCGGAAGAGCTCCTCGCAGCCCTGCGCCAGGTAACGGGCGGAGGTGACCACCATGCAGCCCTCATCAAGCAAGAACACGCGGTAGTCCTGGCCGGAGCGACTCACCACGCAGCAGCGGTACCACAGCCCAACCACCTCCACCAGGCCCAGGTCTCCCGTGCACAGCTCAATCCCGCCAGCCACTGGGTCGGTCGGTTGCGGAGAGGCAGCTAGGCACGGCCCCGCCGCCGCCTGGATCTGACGGCGGAGGCTGATGTAGTCGGCGCGGCGGTCCCCCAGCAGCCCCCAGATCCGCACGACGGGCACCTCGGGGCGCAGGCCCACGGCGCAGACCCGCAGGGTCACGGTGCTGCCGGGGCTGAGCATCCCCGGCCCAGCGCTCCGCCCGGAACTCATCCCGCCCCCAGCGCCCACGCGTCGCCAAACCGCCACCCGCAGCCGCTTTCAAGCAGCACGCGCCGCCCACGTGACCCGCACAGAGCCGTTGGGCGATAACTCAAGTGGGCGAGTCCACTTTGATCCCCGCGGAGGGGGGCGAGAGGGAGGGGGAAGTAGGGGAGGGAACAGGAAGGACGGAGCGGGCTAACACATAGGGCCGAGCCTGCTAAATAGACTGCTCCGAGGCGCCACAAAGAGGAGATAACCGTGGCAAGCTGGATCCGCAGGGCTCCGCCCACAGCCCTCTGGATCTGCCTACCCCCGAACTGGAGCGCACCTCGCCTGCTGTGTGGCAGCGGCACGGCCGGGGGGCGGAGTGAGAGGGAGACGCCTCGACGGCCACTTAGCCTCCATTGGTCAGAGCGGGTGTCGGGGGCGGGCAGTGCGTGCAGGGCTCGGCGGCTATTGGTTATCACGGGGCGGCGGTGTGAGGGCGGTGTGAGGCGAGCCTGCCTGCCGTCGGCCGTGAGGGGTGGGCGCTGCCCAACGGCGCTCAGCGGCCCGCGGCCCCGAGCCCCAGCGAGGCAGGGCCCCGCCGGGTCCCCCTCTGCCCGCAGCGAGGGCCCAGCCGCGAGCCTGCCCCATGCTCCCCTCAGGTGGAGATCGCCCTCCCCCGGTCACCGTCTGATCCGCGCCCTCCGCGGGCTGAGGGACAGCAGCAACCGCGGCTGTCCTGCCAATGGATGGGGCAGCCGCTGGCAAGCACCACGTCTCAGGGCCTCTCGGGGGAAGTGGCAAATGTGCGTGCTCTTGGGTGGCCCCATCCAGAGAGCCTGGACTGACACATGGCTCTGTTTCACCTCGTCAGCTCTGCAAGTATGAGATTCCTCCCTGGTTTCCAGGCAGACCTTTGAGGTATTGATGCCTTCCAGCTTTTAGGGACAATGAGCAGAAATGGATGGGTGACGAAGAGGAAGGCCTAGGACTTCACTGAGCCCTTCTTAGGGCGCAGGAGGGGTAAGCCCAGGAACATCAGTGACATCCTTTGGCTAATTTTTGGTTTTGAAACTGATGCTGTTAATTAAATAACGATGTCCAAGTGCTTTATAGGGTGGAAACTTCTCCTTGAAAGAAGGGGTTACAGAACACTAAAAGGTAATGCAGAGTGGCAAGTTTTGCTATTCAAATTATTTATAATAAAAAATACTAGGAATCATCATGGTTATGAATCTCTTTAGTGCTCCCTGATCAAAAGGAAGTTTCATGAGTTTTCTCTTTTTTCCACTTTTTCTCTACAAGACTTAAAGTTGCTTTTGTTTTTTTAATTCAATAGATGAGGTACTTCTGCTTATCCATCACCAGGGTTATCTCAGTAACAGGATTGCAGCCTGGACCACTTAGGATGCAACTGAAGAAGCAGCTTTTGCTGCTGGTTTCCAATTGCTGGTGATGCAGGAAGGAGGGAACTCAGAAGTTTCTCAGGCTGACAGCTAGAAAAATAACAGTATTTCTGCACGACTTCTGACCTCTTAATATTGGTGAGACTAATTTTTTCCAAGCTGGAATCATACAAATGTGTGCCACCAAAACGGACCTACAATATGATCAGAAAGTACAAATGCAAGCCAAGAAGATGTCTAAACTGCATTTAATCAGATATTGTCACACTGAAGGTACTAGTTGCAAAGAGTAATCTAGAACTGGTGCATTGACCCTGGCTGGAGGCCAGGTGCCCACCAAAGCCGCTCCGTCACTCTCCTCCTCAACTGGCCAGGGCAGAGAAAATATAACAAAAGACTCATGAGAACTAAGCCTTGTACAGACATTGCACTATTAGAGATTGCTAAATCAAAGCCAGCTTTGTTCTGTCTATGTTATGGTTGTTTTTATACTGCATTTTTTCCTCATGATTGCTAAAGATAAGCCTAGAGACAAAGCAGCAGTCCCCTTCCCTATGAAATCTGGAAGCTTTAGGTTTGAAAAAAAAAAATCACATTAAAAATTTTTGTGGTTTTGAAGAGAACTTTGTATTTCCACCAAGGTTTAAAATGGGCAGAGTGCGTATTTCCCTGGAAAAGTGGTACCTTAATGACCCAGTCTGCCATGTCAGCACTGGGACTCTCAGAGTACAAGTAGTTCAGCTTGGTCCTGTGGACTATGTGTATTAGAGCCCTCCAAGAGGCTTCAAACAGGCTTTTGTTTCCTGGGCACAGGACTGCTTTTCACTTTTGGATATTACTCATGGTTGAGTGAAGAGGTCAGGCGGTCTCTGAGAAGTAAGAGGAGGAACACAAAGCTTTCCACCTTTTGCGCAAAGCAAATTTGAACTCAGGTAAACTGCTTTAATCTTTCTTTCAGTATCTAGCACTATAGACTTGGTTTGCTGAGGCATCAAATGAGAGATAGTCCTTTATGTGTGCACAAATGTAGTGATAACAGAAATTCCCCAATAATTTTATATACTGCTAAGTCACAGAACATGTTTAGTGCTGCATTGTTCAACCTGCTCTTGTCCTTAATAATAGAAACCATCTGTTATCACACAAACAAACAGTATTATATTCTACTTGCTTGGAAGAGGTTTTTTTTACCTCTGCTTACTGTTTCAGGAAGCTGATACTGGCTGCAAATTGAAGAATTACTCTGACATTTTTATCCTGTGGATAACTTAAGTTTCATAGAGCAGTATGACAAACAAATGGTGTCCTTAAGTCGTGGCTACTCCTAATCCATAAGGACTGGATTTGGGGCAGCAACCTATAGATGTGATCCTACTGCCAGTGTCCTAAATAAATCAGTTCCTTGTAGGGTCGGGGTGCCGTGTGGAATGATTCAGTTTTCTGATTCTTCTTTGTTTGTGTATATTGAAGTGGTTTCACAATTTTAAAAAGAGCTGACTCCACAAATCCTTCTGATTTGTTCGTATGTAAGCCAGAATACCAGTGACCAAGGAGCCTGCGAAAGCAAACACTGAACTTAGAGGCTTAAAACAGATGTGACCTAATAAATAAACCCATTAAACTGTCTCCTCTTAAAAATCATATCGTCAAGCTTCATCTCATATTATGAAAAATTGTAGTGTTGCATATGGTTAGGGCTTCCCAGTCCTTCACAAGACACCTAAAACTTTTTATTTGAGCTTGCCAACCCATAAATGACCTGAAATGTTTCATACTTGAGGACTACTTCAGGCTGAATGCTTTTTAACGTTTTTAAAGGTTACAGCCAGCTGGCAGAGTCTAGGCATAGTCATGCTGTTTAATTCTTATAGACTCATCTAAACTTGCTATTGGGAATTGTCCCTTGCCCAAAGCCAAGTTTCAGTTCCCAGGCTCCAACTGCTGCTTGGCTTAATTGTACAGATGTAGCTTTAACAGTCCAGCAGCATGCAGCAGAAAGCTGCCAGCCTGAAACAGGGGATAAAAGTGAGACCCTGGGGTGGAAAAGTAATAAAGCAGTTTGGGGATCAGGAGAGAAGGAGGAATGAAAGTACAAGGGATTCAAGGGGAGTCCGGTGCTGGGAGTAAGAAGGGAACAGCAGAGTTTGGGGAAGGGAGAAAGGAGAGAGCCTGAAACTGTAAAAAAAAAAAGCGAGGAGAATCACTAGTAATTAAGGACAGTTATGTTCCAACATGGGGGAAGTGACACTGCATGCAGTTGTGTCGTCAGGCACCACATTCAGTGATGCTAACTGTAAGTAAATAAGAGACCCACAGTTTTGAGAAAGTGCTGGCACAGACAGAAGTCACATTTTAATGCCAAATAATTAAATTGTCTAGTGAAGAGAGTTAAAAGGCACTTATCATTCACATCCAGGTTGGTATAAAGCCTTTGTATGAGACATAAGCCCCTGTTTTCTCGTTTCTCCAGCCTTTTGAGGCACCTCTGAATGGCATCACACCCATCTGTCTACCAACTACTCCTCCTGGTTTTGCATTGTCTTCAAATGTGTTGAGTGTGTGCAGGGGCAGGCTGTGAGAGCACTTCCTAGGTTTTTTTATACTTGGTGAGTTCTGTACATAGTGTTGGTGTGATACTTCCACACACGCAAATCAATCTGACCTCTCTGAAATGTTTTCTGACATTATAGTGATATTATAGGGGCCACCAGCATGTTTTTAACTGTCCGTTTGACCTCTGAAGCCTTTCTCTGCCCCTCAGACACTGGACACACATCCAGCCTTTAATGAGATGATCTCAGGCAGGTGAGAGATACCTTTCATAGGGCTTACTGCTTCAGGTGACACTTCCAGAAGTTTCTTGCTGTCTAACTAAATGAAAACTGTATGTGTGCAAATTGCAGCCTCTCTGCTTTGTAATCTTGATATTGCCAAAATTACTTGTTTTAACTCAAGAAAGTGACACACTGCCACAGAGCCCCTGGCTGTGTCCCTGCCTGCTTGGGTAGCCTTCAGCGACGGGTGCGAAGTTCGGGGATTTGGCACAGCAGCATCTAAGTTTTGCAAGCAGTGGAGCTGGTCCTCGTCCCAGAGCAGAGAATTGGCTTTGCCTTTTCCAGCACAAGTTAAAAAACAAGCCCCAAACTGGGCTGGTTGGTGCTTTGACATCTCGTCTCCGTGGCAGGGATCAGCTGGCAACTGATAAAGGACTCCCTGTTCACTGACGCGACCGCACGGGTGCTGTGGCAGGCAGCAGAGAGGCAAAATGGCTCTTGCCTTCCTCTTGGCAGCAATCCTGGGACTTCTTGTTGTCAAGGCTGTTTTGCTTCAGCTGAGAAACCCAAACTCCCCTCCTTGCATCGGGGGCTGGATCCCTTGGTTTGGAGCTGCGTTTCAGTTCGGGAAGGCTCCTCTGGAGTTCATAGAGCAAGCTAGAAGCAAGGTAATGGCTGTGGCGGTGTGCCTGCTCATGGGCGTGTGCTCAGGGTGGCTGCGTGCAGGGGAAAGCTGAGGAGAAACTCCTACATTAAGTTTGTCCCTTTCCTGTCACACTTTATAACATGAGGAGCATTCAGCTGGGGAAGGGTTGGCTTTATCCCAGTAACGTTGCTAAATTGTGGATCTGATCCAGACGTGAGGTCTGTGCTTTGATCATTGTGTTTGGACCCAGCCGCTCTGTTTCGCTGTTTCTGCTGTTTCGCTTTTGCAGTCTGGCTACATGTTAATCTTGGTTTCAGATAATGTGGAAAGCCCTGTGCCGGGCGCTGGGACCAGGAGTTAATTACTTTCATGCTTAAAGTCAGGTGAAATTGTTTGGTGCCAGCTTCTGTCCCCCAGCATTCAGGAGACACAGGCATGCTTGGCAAGTGACTCTTTTCCATCCTAATGCACTTACCAAACGCAGGTGTGAAGATTTACCCACTAGATGTGCTTTTCTTTCTCTGTCTGTCTGATAGAGAGAGCCTAAATGATTAATTTAGATTACATGCTTAATTTCTAGGTAGCTAATACTAGTTAATGTAAAACCCATTTCCCATTTTCAGTCAGTGATGGCAGCTGCTACTGCAGTGTGGTCAACCTCACGTGTCCAGTACTGAAGGATTGCACAGCCCATTGCTTGCACAAACTAGCTAAAAATGAAACCACTGCAACATCCTGAAATTTGAGAGAAAAAAAATGGATGCTTAAAATTTGCTTTCTCATTTTGAGCTATTTGATTTCATATATTTAAATACTTTTCAGCCATGGTTGTGATAAAGTCATGGTGTTAAATGAAAGCGGAAACCAGCCACATAATCCTTTAAACAATCTGGTCAAGCCTCACTTTAAAAAAAATCCTCAATGATAGTATTTATTTGACTCTTCAAATAGGAGGCTGTTAGAAACCTGCTTGTATTGAAAACGTCCTGCTGGCAACCAGATTAAAGCAGCTTGCCAGACTCTTTTTCAGTGCAATCCCTTTTGGGGACAGATGTTTCACCGTGACTTAAGCTTCCTTTAGTTGCCTTTTTTTCCCCAGGAAGCTTTTAATGAAATCTCTTAGAAGAAATTCTTAAAAAAAAAAAAAAAAAAAAAAAAACAAACCAAAACCAAAAACCTGAGAGAAGAGTCCTTTTGGGCATTCATTCACAGGCTGAATGAGCAAGAACTGTTACATACTGAAGAATCTGTGAAGTACAAATGCAGACTTAGTGGCGCTGGGTCTCTGGTTAATTTTGATGTTCATTTGTCCTTTAGGCAGCTGCTGACACCTCTGAACACACCAGAAACACCTGAAGGACTTTATAAACCACAGGTTTTATTGGGACAGAAACTAGAGTGAAAAACATTTCAAATGGGAGAAAACTCTGAATAAGGCAAAGCAGGAAGAGGAGGCTTTATTACATTTCTCCCCTTTAATGTGGGTTTGCAGATAGGACCTTTCCTTTGGCTTTTTTCTTAGTCCAGCGACTCAGCAGCCCTGTGACTTGACCTCTCCCTGTGGTCCCCCTGGTCCAGGAGGGACCTTTCTATCCATCACTCTCTGGCTGGCTGGCTGGCTGGCTGGCTGGCTGCCTGCAGCAGGATCTTACCCTCACTGCCCCTGCTGTCCTCCCCTTTCCCTCCATAAACACCTCAGGCACCTCTCCCTCCTTTCCCACCTCTCACACTGGGATGTGCTGAGGCTGGGAAAGACAAGCCTTTTCCTGCCTGCTCCCTGTTAAAGGAGTAGGCACTGTAGCAGAGTGCAGCCAAATAAAACAAGTGCTGCTGCTGCCAAAGGGTCATTAACAGTCATTACAAGGATTGCAAAATATATCTGCAATAATTCTAAGCTCCTTAATATTGCCTGAACAAGGTTAAGTGTCTTTAGTATGAGCAAGCTGCCCTCATAAAAGTGCAGAAACAGGAGGCTCTGGGCAGTGTAAAACCTTTTTGGCTCTGTAGGGTCATTACCTTCCAGGGAGACTTTCACAATTAGAAAATTCCTCCCTTGGATTAATTCTTCACTCTGTCAAAGTGACACTCATTTATTTCTTAAAGTTAGCTTTCTTATTATTGGTCCTTTCATGTATATCCTTTACTGCTTTTTCTCCTTCCACTGCTTCCATCCTGAGCTTTGCTTGAAGTTCATGGTTTCTGTTTTCCTCCTACAGAGCAAGACATGGGCTGAAGAATTGTCTGTTTTTCCCCTTGTGTCATCAGTGGGTCTGAAAAAAGAAAGATCCCCTGCCCAGTAAAATATTTAATCTCTGGTCTAATAAAAGATACCACCTCTTCCTCCTAAAGCTGCCTGATTAGTTAAAGTGATTTTGCAAGCAATCTGGGATGGGCAGGGTGGGTAGTTGGAGACACCATGCCACACAATATACAGGGAGAGCTGCTCAATGAAGGGTTCAAAGGCTGTGGTTCCACACTTTGCCATGGAAACATGGTAAGAGTTTATAAATTATAGAATCATAGAATGGTTTGAGTTGGAAGGGACCTTAAAGCTCATCTAGCTCAACCCCCCTGCCATGGGCAGAGACACCTTCCACTAGACCAGGTTTTGCTCAAACCAGGAATTTCAAATGCTTCTCATCAGTTTGTTAATTAAGCTAACAAGAAAAGCTCAGTGAAACCTATGAGATTGTTCTGCACTATCCATACATCACTCTCAGTATGTTGATTGTATTTGGGACATGGTGCCAGGACTCAGCTGGATGCCTCACAGGTTTATTGTCTGTATGTGGCTGCGGCTGGGATTGCTCACTGTGGTATCTGGCAAGGGACACGCATCCTGCCTGAGGTTTAGTGTAGGGGAAACAGGCTGGAGGAGAAGACAGGTTTTCTGGTAGAGTGTTTCCAAAGACAGTGTCCACATCTGAATTGGTAATGGTCTGTGACCCTGGTCCCATACACTGAAGACCAAAATACTAAAGTCCCTGAGATAGAGAGGAGACATGACACTGAACTTGTGCGTGTACACCAGAGGAGAGAAGACCAGCCCGGTGCACCTCCCTTCCAGTGTGACTCTTGACACAACTAGAGACTGATTCTTGCGAGGAATGGCTGAGGGAACTGGCGTTGTTTAGTCTGGAGAAGAGAAGGCTCAGGGAGGACCTTACCACTCTCTACAACTACCTGAAAGCAGATTGTAGTGAGATGGTGGTTGGTCTCCCAAGTAACAAGTGATAGGACAAGAGGTAACAACCTCAAACTGCACCAGGGGAGGTCTAGATTTGAAATTAGAAAAAATTTCTTCACCATAAGGGTGATCAGGCATTGGAACAGGCTGCCCAGGGAAGTGGGGGAATCACTGTCCCTGAACAGGTTCAAAAACCACTTAGACGAGGCCTTTAGTGACATGGCTTAGTGATGGACTTGGCAGTGATGGAGTAAGGGTTGGACTTGATGATCTTAAGAGTCTTTTCCAACCTCATTGATTCTGTGATTCTAACCCCAGGTGTCTCAGCTGAGAGTGGTTGCTCCCTGCCTGGCAGCACCCCTGGAAAAACAGGCTGTTTCCCCGATTTCTTCCTTTGGAACTTTGGAGAACATCCTTCTGAAGTTTTTATTTCTCTGGAGCATTACTTTCATACAGGCTCAGATCTGTGTCTCATCACGGCACTGCTGTTTTGTGCAGTGTTTCCCAGTCTTTGGGAAAACCAGAGCTTTCAGGTGAAGAGCTTTCAGGTGAAAAGCTTTCAGTGAAAGCAGCTTCATAGGCCCTAACTCCTAAAAGCATTTTTATTTTGCTTTCCATATCTCTGCCATCATGTCTCCTTAAACACTGTTTCAGACAGAGCAATAAATAGGGATGCACTGTTGGCAGGCAGCGCCCATGCTTCATTGTTACCTGCCCATACCACTGAGATGGTAACTGCAGAACTCTCTGACGGTTTGTTCCAGTAGCTAATTTTATTGCATTAGAACAACAACATAATTATACTGGGACAGATGAAAAACCTGTTTATTCAGTGTCTGTCTCGAATAGCAGCCACTGATAGATGCTCAGTAACAGTGTAAGGAGCGTGCCCAGCATGCCCGCTGCCTTCTACTCCCTCTTCCCAGCTTCTGGTTGTCAGCAGTTGAGGGACTTCCCAGGCTGGAATTTGCATCCAGAAGATCTAACTATGATAATCTAGTCTCTTTTGTTACCGTGTGTGTAATTTTTGTTCCACAGAATCTCACAGCAATGAATCCATAATTTAACCATGAATGATATAAAGTATCCTGTCTGGTTTTAAACCACTAAATAGATGCCCATTTGCATTTACATTATGAGAACCCAGGAATAATTGTTCTCTTTTCACCTTTCCATGGGATCTAAGTATCTTTCTATTGAAACTTTCATTCATACTTGTTGTGCATCCCTTTGCCTTTTCTGCCTCAGTATATCCTCCTGAGATGGAATGGGCAGAAACACATTAAACTGAAGATGTGGGCACAGGATGGGTTTAGATGTTTCTTGGCCTTTCTCCTCTCCTTTCCTAGCAAGATGAGAGCTCTAAATTAATTACTACCACTTGGAGTGATAATAGATCTTGGAGTCATTTCAGAATGTGATTCTTCTAGGCCTGCTTCTTTTCTAATATTTGTAGATCTCATAGTTTAAACTTCCAAATGAGTCCAGATCATGAGAAAACTTTTGATTCCTTCTTCTAATTAATAAATTAGGAATATGCTTAAGGCCACATATCCTTATGTCTTTCTAAGAGCTGTATTGGGCTCTTCTTCAGTACATCCTATTTATCAACTGCTAAACCTGATCTTTAATGATGCTTGTAAAAATCTGTTAAGTACTGGAATGACTGAGGTTTCGCAGGTCCTCCTTCAGGAGCCCTTTAGAAAGGTGCCATGTTCATCTGTCAATCCTCCTGTTGCTGAGGGTGATTTAACAGATCACAGTAGGTAGTTCTGCAACTTCATATTTCAATTCCTCTAGAGTTTGAACTTGAAATATTTATCACTGTTTTACCTAGCACTTGTTTAAGTCTATTCTACTTAATACTTCCTTTGATACAAGGTCTCCATCTATCACAATTGGTGAAAGGCTCCAGTGTGGGACTTGCATTAAAATGACATAAATACTTCCCCATGCGGTTTCTTTGCACCTTGAGCATTTATCAAGCTCAGCAACACATTGTGAAACTTCCTGCATCTTGAGTGTTTGGAAGGGGATTTTGGATTGCTATTAGTGGCTTGATCCTCAAACCTTCTTTAATATTTTAATTTTAAATGTAATTGAACAGCTGTCATATTTATTTGTAATTTCCTGTTGGGACACAAAATTCTCCCTTCTGAAAGATGTGTCTGCAAATATCCACCATCACTGCACTGTTCAATGAAGCTGACTTGTTCAGGAGGTCTTTATAGGGCTTTATTTTATTGCAGTTTCATTCAATATTGGTTTAATTCTTATTATTCTAAATAGATTGCAGGAAATTTGGTGAGATCCAAATCAGATTGTTGTAGGTGTTTACAGGTAAAACATCCAGCTTTAGTGATGAGCAGTGGACACAAAGCCAGTTCTGTCAGTGGAGTCTAAGGGCAGTTCAGCTCACCTTCAGAAATAGAGGGGTGCAGTAGCTAGTCAGGTGAATCATATTTTAGGCTCCCCTGATTGCATATAATGGAAGCTTAGACATCTTGCTCACATGTAATCATCTAAAATAAAGTGTTTTAATCTTTAATTGAGTGTGACCTTAATTGAATAATTAATTGTTATTGCAGGTGGCTATTAGTTCAAATTTAATTTTAATTTAAAATTGCTTTAAATACATTTCAGTGTTAATCTAAAATTTAAAATATCTAATTTAAACCCAAACACAGATTTACTGGGGTTTGCCCAGCCTGATGGTGAGGACCTGCTGTTGCCCATTAAGAAAGCAACTTTAGCAATTTAGCTATTATTAAACAGTATTTTATTTATTATCACACAGAGTTTAAACAGTCATTCTTTAATAATTTACAGTTGAAGGACACATTCAAAATTCAACTTATGTCAAGAGGAATCTTTTCCTTCAAAGAGCTTTTGATGGAGCAGGCTTTACAATACAGACACAGACAACAAAAGAAATGGTTAAAGTCAGTGGCATAAACCATGTGAGCAAGGAGGATTCAAGGCTTTTCAGTGCACCAAACAGATCAACAGAAAACAACTTCTCACCCTTGTCTGCAATGTAACCTGAAAAACAAAATCAAGTTCCTTGATGTGCTTAGAGATTTTGTGAAAGCCCTAAACCTTTCCCTTTGCACAGTAACTTTGCCAAGAGAAGATGGTGTGCCTATAAATGTAAATGCTGTGTTTTTTATCTCCAGGGCTTTTGCCTGCAAGCAGAAATTGCCTTGACTAAGAAAAAGATGCTAAAGATGCTCTATTTCCTAATTTTGATATTTTTTATGCCTAAATCTTACAGCCAGCAGACATTGCGCATTTGTTTCCTAGCTTAGAGTATCTACAAATATCAGTGATCTTTTAAATAATGTAGGAATTCAGAATAATTATGTGGATACTTACTGCTGAAAGTTCTAAGAGAGCTCTAGGCTATGACGTTAAGGGAAAATGAAAGAATGATTTATGGCATCAAAAACCTTCCCTGAATTTAACTCTCAGCAAACTCCATCTATTCTGCTCGAACCTTGCTAGTAATTTAGATACTAATCTTTAAACACCTGTACAAGAAAGAAATCCTTGGTATTAGTGGAACCTTTAAATAAGGAAAGGGAAAACAAAGGGAAAGGAAAAAACAAAATATTAAAAATAGGCAGGAGTGGGGTTTTTGTTAAAAAATTGCAGATTGAAATTGGTAAGATTATGGATTTTTACAATGTGGGTACTTTGCTATGGCAGCCAAGGGATGCAGTAGATAATCCATCACTTGGGTTCTTAAAAACCAAGTAGGTTGTACTGTTTGAACTGTAATGTAATTCAAATATAAAATGTTAATCTCAAAGAAGGAATCTCTTCTACTCTGCAAGAGGTCAGGTCGGGCAGGCACATGTCGTGTTCCCTTCTGGGCCATAAGACTACAAATTTTGGTCTGGTTCGTGCTGATCTTTGTGCGCTTCTGAGCCAAAGTGTACAGAGAGCAGGAAGAACCAGGTCCTCCCTCCTGAGCTCTCAGCAGCACCAAAGTGCCGTTCTCCCATCAAACTTGTTAACAGTACAGTAATATGAAATCTTTGTTTGTTCCAGCATGGGCCTGTGTTCACAATATTTGCTTTGGGAAAGCGGTACACTTTTGTGACTGAGGAAGAAGGAACTGAAGTGTTTTTTAAATCTGAAGACTTAAATTTTGAACAGGCAGTCCAACAAGCTGTCAAGAATGCAGGTAAATGAGACCTTGCTCTTTTTTAATGGAAACCAAATCTAGCTACCCAGGAACATTACTGCCCTACACAAAGCCCATGCTATGAAATGAAGGTGAAATGAAATTTATTCATGTGGATCCAGCACTATAAACCTGTAAACTGGTTTGGATTCAGCCTCAAGGGATCAAGGGTTTCTGATGCAGGGACTGTTATTACTTTTATCATCAATCAATCCCAGTTTGAGTTCAGGTCCTTTTCTGTGTCTAGACACTCCACCTATGTGTACCAGGTTTGCAGCAATAGTATGTTGCCCTATCATTTGAGTTGAAAATCAGCTTGTAGTAATAACTAGTTGTTACCCTGTAGTACAACATCTACTTCCCAAAACATTTCTGTTTCTTTTTTTTACTTAGTTTCTGTCCCTGCAGAAGCATTTTATCAGAACCATGGTAATCTCTACAGCATGCTGAAAGGAAAAATGGCACCTTCTAATCTGCACATGTTCATGGGCACTTTGTGTAAGGAACTATGTGAGCACATGACACACCTCGGTGCGGAGGGCACAGGTGACCTCAATGGCCTGGTAAGGTAAGGGAGCTCTGCAGCTCATCTCTAACGCATGGGTATCCTATGTGGAAGCAGAGATGTTATCATAGAATCATGGAATGGTTTGGGTTGGAAAAGAACTTAAAGATCATCTAGTTACAATTCCCTTCCACAGGCAGGGACACCTTCCACTAGACCAGCTTGCTCCAAGTTCCATACAGCCTTGCCTTGAACACTGCCAGGGATGGGGCAGCCACAGCTTCTCTGGGCAACCTGTGCCAGGGACTCACCACCCACACAGTAAAAAATTTCTTCCCTATATCTAAACTAAATCTCCCCTGTTACTGTAAAGCAGTAGAGCTCAGGCTTTTCAGCCTTAGAAAAGCTGTCAGGATGCTCATCACTGCTTCACATTTTCAGGTGATGCATGGAATGGACAGGGTTTCATTTAAAATCATCCCATCCTACTACATCCTTGATGCAGCCTCAGGGACAGGGTGTTCTTCCCACTGCCATGTCTGTCATAGCATCCAAATCAGCTGTTACTTGTTTAAAGTGTTTCAAAAAACCCCAGTCATATGCTGGATGGTAGATTGCAGAATCCAAAAAAGTCATCCACAGTAAATCTGGGGGGTGTGATCCGTTCTTATGGTTTTGCCAAACAAGGCAGGGGAAAAGAATTAGTATGCAATGCCCTGGATAATTATTTATCTGCCTCAGAATTAAATCCATAAAGCCAGCAGGTGGCTCCAACGTCCTTGTGATCTTCAGAAAAGGAGGAAAGTGGGAGAGTCGCTGCCTGAAATATATGTTTAGCAGTAGCTGCAACCCAGCGAAGACTGCATGAGGGTTTCTCGGAGCTAAAGAGGTGAAGTGGTCTGAAAAAGGAGCTCAGATTTGTCAGGTAACAGAGGAGCAATCAGGGGAGGGGTGAGACAAAAAGAAAACAAAAAAGCATTGTTCTGTCCAGCGAAGCTGCAGCCAGAGGAAGGTTTTGTTGGAGTGGCTCCTTGCAGAAGGGTTTGTGCAACACCGCAAAGGTCTGCATGGGCTAACCTGAAATAAGAGGGGTGGTTAATAGGGAGAAAGGGACCTCAGTGCCAAGAGCCTTTCTGCCACTGCTCGAGTGATCAAACACTAACTGATGAAGTTCAGCCATGTGAAGAGGACTAGCCTGAGATCTGTGTATCTGCCATCCTCTGCTTAAAATCTGCTGTGAGGGCATGAGTTATCAGCTTTGTGCCAGCCCTTCCATACTGGCATGACCCTTGAGTCCCACACCTTCTAGCGTTGGCAATTCAACATGCTGCGTTCTGACCTAAAACTGCTGCAACAGCCTCCCCATGGCCTGTAAGTCAGAGAACTTGTCCTTGCAGGCATGTCATGTATCCAGCAGTGGTGGACACTCTGTTTGGGAAAGGCATCTGCCCAACAAGTCAAAGTGAAATCAAGGAGTTTGAAGAACATTTTCAGAAGTACGATGAGGACTTCGAATATGCTTCTCAGATGCCTGAATGCTTCTTGAGGTAATGGAGCAGAGATGATGCTTGTGGTGTACCCATTACAGGTACCCATTGCATTTTGCTTGCTGGAATACCAGCCACGAGAGACGTTTTTCCTGGAGGATGATGCACTGTCTTTATTGATGGCGTGTCCTTGCATCAGGCTTTCAGCTAGATGCTTCAAAACAGTTCTGACCTTGTCTTGTGCATTTTCCTGGCATAAAGCAGAAACAGCTTTGCTTAGGTGGGATG
Organism: Psittacula echo; assembly: GCF_963264785.1. Lineage (NCBI taxonomy): Eukaryota > Metazoa > Chordata > Aves > Psittaciformes > Psittacidae > Psittacula > Psittacula echo. The sequence continues at coordinate 103,278,550 of NC_137738.1, forward strand.
AGTCCAGCTTGGAGCTGCCAGGGACCAGCAGAATGGGGCAAAGAGCAAAGGCTTGGGCCTAAATGTGAATCCCAAGCTGAGGGGCTCCCCAACAAGGCATCTCTCTGCTCTTTCCCACACCATAGCTGTTCCCAGCAGACTGATGCCAGGTTACATGGCTCTTCTGTCACAGAGTTGACCTTGGATAGAGGCAATCAAACCCTGAGGAAAGTGCAGAGCCTGTCGGTGCCCTCAGGGCCATAATAGCACCTCAAAATAGCCTTAAGAAAGAATTGAAGATGCTTCAAAAATGTGGCCTTGATTTTGTTAGAACAATTCTTGAAAAGATTGGCTTAAGCAATCTGTCCAAAGCCACAATGAAACAGATGTGAAAATCTAGGAGTCTTGCAGTCACAGGTCCTGGCTGCAAGATGAGGTCTGGCCAAGGTGAAGGTCCCGGACGTGCTGTTCCTCATGTCAGTGAGCGCTACTGTCAGTCAGACTGACACTTGACTATCCATCAACTGACTGCTGCCCAGGGCTTTTGGAAAAAAACCAAGAAGTACTTCTCATGGAAAAGGAAATGTTAGTTTGTGCTGCCTTGGTTAAGTGCTTGTTGTTTTGTTGCTTTTCTTTACAGGAACTGGTCTAAATCCAAAACATGGCTTCTAAAATTATTTGAGAAAGTAGTGTTGGATGCTGAAAGGACCAACCCTTCAGAGACCACATCCAAGGTAAACATCCGAGGCTATGAAATAATGTGGCTTCATGTGTATTCTGACTGAAGTGATGGAGGGCAAGAGTTATTTCAGTACTGGAAGGAATAAGCTAAACCTGTCAGCTTTTATAGCTACACCATAATTGTGCAGTATTGCTGTCACCTGCGTTAGGACAGACCCATAATTTTGAGTCCTACTCCTCAATGTATTTTATTTCCTACAATTGTGAGAATTGGCATCTTCCTCTGGGGAATTTAAAGCAAAGAGTTCAGAGCTGTGACCCATTGCCGGGCTCCAGTATCACAATTGCAATGAGCAGTCGAAAGAGGTGAAAGACCTCTTCAGTTGTTTCTCTGAGGGCACTGTGCTGTGAAATTTCAAAACCTTGCAGGTACTATTTTTAAACCCTGGTGTGGAGTGAGGAGATCCTCCAGCAGCCAGACTAGTAGAAAATAGCAGATTACTGGATTGGAAGCCAAGTACCCTAAATATCAATTGTGTGAAAGCTGTGATAAGTTGTTTCCCTGGTTATTCTCCTTAGCTATGGCAGGAATTCTGTCTATACAGCTGACAAACGTGACAGCAGACTGGCCTGGGAATTTTTCTCTACCAAATGGTTATAGAACAGACCATTAAACAAACCAGGTTTTATTTAGACTTTAAAAGCTTTATATGCCACAATTTCTTTCATAAAGTAAAGCAAAACAGTGGAAAGAAGAGGGGGCTGGAGAGGCGTTGGTGGGAGGTAAGGAAGTGCAGGAAGTAGGAGGCACAAACTTGGTGTCTTAGACTGGGTGGGAATCTGGGAAAAAGAGTGGTCATTTTTTATTCAAGGTTAGCCTTTTCCCCTCTGAAAAGCAGGCAGGAAGCTTTGCCTTGAATGCGTGATTGCCCTGTATTTAAGGAAATACTGTAAACAAAGCCGATCCTAGACCATTACACAGTTGCTATAGTTTCAAAGAATATCAGGCAATTGCAGTCACTGGTTTGGTCACTAACAAAGCATAAGGGAGTTTGCTGATGTATCACACCATCTCTTAGTAATAAGCACCTTTTTGGCAGGAACAGAGAGAATATATTCTTCATTTCCATTCATTCAACTTGTTCAGTCCCATTTTCAGGTTCTTTAGAGAAGTAAAGCAGGAATTAAAAAAGAATAGAGTTTTTTTTTTCTTTCTTCCACGTACAAGAAACAATGGGGAGTGAGGGAACTAAGTCCCTAAAATCTTGAAGAAAATGGAGGGCAGTGAAAGCATTTAGTAGGGATTCATGTAGTGCATTGATTTCTTCTGGCCTGCAGCTGCTACAAGTGAGTCTCATTTTCTCTTAACAGTTGTAATCTCTACTTTGTGACTGCAAAATCTCCATAACTAACATTACCTTGATAAACTAGTCTTATGTTAACTAGGATATGTTATATCCTTGAATTCTCATAAGCCTTACCCTAAACTATATTTTAATATATTTTTGGAAATGCACATTATTATCTTTTATTTATAACAGACATTACTGCAACATCTCCTGGATAACTTGCAAGGAAGACACCTAGCTCCTAATTACAGTCTTCTAATGCTCTGGGCTTCCCAAGCAAATGCTATCCCCGTAAGTACCTCAGCTAGAGAAACACTTTAACCGGTTCAAAAGCCTGTATTTGGGAAGCAAAGCCTTCAAACCAGAGGTCACACACACTGCGTATATTCCAAAGAAGAGATTATCACACTCACATGCATCACTCCAAATATACTCAGACTGCAATGTCACAGATGCCATGACAAGGAAAGTTCTTGTACTTTTCTTAAATTATGATGTCCCCTACCATAGCATTTCAGGATCATGTCTCATAGCTGTTAAGATCACAGTCTTAAGCTGTGAGGAGCATTCAGCTCTATTTTGAAGCACTTTGGCTGTATTATAGTTGAGACTCTAGTCTTCATGGCCTGATGTTACCAATTGTAAAGAATATTAAAAACATAATACAGAGTAACTTCATCTGTGTGTAAAACTTTGAGTGATTTTGGCTCTTTCACTTTGCGGGATCTGCTGTACAAATGCCAGTGTTGATTCCAGTGAAGAAAAGCAATAGTTTGATTCTACCGACACTTGACTTTTGTCTGTGTTAGAAACATATTTGATGGATTAATGGTACAGATATAAGCATGCTAACAAGTCCAATGTGTCTAACACAGCCTAGGCTGACCAAAGACATTTATAGGAATTTCTCAGATGAAAAAGCCATAGTAGCAAAAACATCCTTTATTTACCATGACTACTAAGCTCTTTCTAGCACAGTTATGTGTTACAGATGTGATTTAGAAAACGAATGATAGCAAGTTATTTTTGTATGTACTGCTAATGGATATATCTGTGGGGTTGGTAGATTGGATGTTACTACAATTTACCCTAAAGGAATTTCATCCATTTCAGTGAGGTTTTTGTGGATTCACGTGGTGGCATAAGTGAGAGGCATAGCCTGCTGTCTGTTATCGGGATAACTGACATTCCTTCCACAACACTATCATTACTTATTTCTGTAGTATTCAGCTGCAAATAGACATAGAGATATTTTGTTCTTTCTCAGAATAGTCATCGAATCATAGAATACCAGGTTGGAAGGGAACTTGAGAAGCACAACCACTGTTCTGGTGTCTGGAATAACAAAAAAATGGCCTTTTACCTTCCAAGGGGATATTTTTACAAGCATGTTAAACCCTTTTACCTGAAACAATTTGGCTATCCCTCCTTGGCCCATGGAGTGATGCCACAGCATCCAAGAGCTGTACAAGAAAATTAAGCTACCAGATTTGCTTTGCAGAAGGAGGGCTGCATCCACATGGGGCTATTTGGGAAATAACAGTAAGAGTTCTCATCCCTCACCAGCACAGATGGCCCATGACCAGATCTGTCTGCAGACTGCATCCCCTGCTAGCTCAGCAAGAGGAGAGAGCGATTCCTGGCAGTGCTGCAAGTCCTTCTGGTTTCATCCTACTTAAGAGGATTTTCTCCTTTCCTAAATTTCTTGATTTTCAACTTCATTGCATAATCAGTTAGTGAATTATTTCTAAAGGGGATATGCTACTGTTTTGCCATCAATTAAAACTTTTCCTGCTCGTTTTAGTGCAGCTCAGTGACAATGCTCTGCAAATTATTTAACCTCATTTCTGCTAATACTAGTAGGAATTTACTGTTGATTCTTTTTCCCATTCATGCGGCTAAATGTAATCACACTCGATGATTTAGTAATTCATTTTAACACCTAGTAATCTGAAATTAAAGAAGTCAGTGTTTCAAAGCTCAAAGCCAAAGCTATATAATATTTACTGAAGATAACTACACAGCAGATGACTAGACATAATCTCCCAGGATCTGAGTCCTTAGATGTGGATTTAACCAGGAAGCACAGCTCCCTGTGCATCCCAACTACAACAGGCACATACAAAAAAGTGCAAATGTTTTCACCTGCCCCTGTGATCTTCTACAAAGATGCTGTAATTCTGTTCCATAGTCCTGAGTTAAAGTACTTTCATCTCTGTTTAGATTGCCTTTTGGACCCTTGTTTTCATACTCGCTTGTCCTTCCATTTACAAGAAAATCATGGAAGACCTGGCTTCTGTTTTTGGCAAAGCAGGTAATAAATCCAGCAGGGTCCTTCTGTAACCTAGGAATCATTTATTCTGTGTTGGCCCACCACATGACACATTGGGTCAATAATAATATAATAATTATTCTAATATAATAATAATGAATAATTGGATTAATGAATATTGCTGCTAACAGTACTACTGATAACAAAGAGTCCAGCTCTGAATTTTTTACTCAACATGTGCTGAAGACGTATTTTTAAGTAAAACCACCTTAGGTGTTAGCAAAAGAAGGTAGGAGAAGAACTGTATGTATTTGTCTCTTCATTCCACACCTGTCATTTAGACCTAGATTTGTATTAGCTAGTCTTATGATTCTTTCATGCATCTATGATAGATAGGGTCAGGTGAGCTCTTTCAATTCAGCTGCTTTTCATGGTGTGATGTTCACCAGAGTGACAGCTATTCTGTAGAAGAACAGGCCAGGAACTGTTCTCTTTTCTCTCACCTGAGGCCAATTTGTCCTGCATGATTCACCCCCCACAAGACTAATCTCTTTCCCTCAAAAAGCAGTCACCTGCTGGGAGCAGTCATTCACATTTGCCATCCCCTGAACCATGGTTTCATGGAAGACTCTGAGTTGACATGAGTCAAAACCATATCAAGAAAGATGGCAATAATTAACCAATAAGGCAGATCACAAACCAGTGCTTAATTTAAGCCTTTCTCCTGGCCCTGTTTTATTTGCTAGTGTTAACATACCTCAAGAGCTCAGCCATGGCTTCTTGCCCTGGTGCCTACAGGCCCTCAGATTTCCGTGTAGTGTCCGTACATGTGCAGAAAAAGTCCAGCGACTCTTAATTTACAAGCTGACCTTTGTTTGCCGCCTTCTGGCCAATTCCACATCTACACCTTCCTTGGAGTTACTAAATAATCATCAGTGGCTTTTCTTAAGTTGTACTGATTTTTGGTCCATTAATTTGCTTTGAAATGTAAGGAAAATTTCTGGGTGAAAATGAGGTTTTGAAGTCTTGAAGGATTCTATCAGCAGCTCTAAAGCAAGATGTGTCAGCATGTATCAAAACAAGGATAAAATCTCATATTTACAAAGTCTTTTTCTCATGCCACAACAGGTGAAGATAAAATAGATGTCTCTGAAGAGGACCTTAAGAAGCTCCCTTTTTTGAAATGGTGCACTTTGGAAGCCATCAGGCTGAGGTCTCCAGGTGCAATCACCAAGAAAGTAGTAAACCCAGTAAGAATTCAGGTGAGGTTTGTTGATTTTTTTCCACCAAAAAAGATGCTGTATGATTTGTCTGGAAAGGGGCCTCCCAATAGATCTGGATAAAATTAAGATAGTAGAGATATTCCATAATCTGCCATACATATTCTGTTTGACAGATTTATTAATCATCATCAATGTAGTCATGAAGAATTTAAGAGTGGCTTTGCTTCCCTTTCTCACAGTCTTACCTTCAATTCTGAATTGAGCTGGAGATACTGTGCTGACAGTATATAAAATAGTAATCAGACACAACTGATATCGGAGAAGGGATCACAATTTAGTAACAGATAAAACTCCCTCTGTTCTGATTATCCTCTTCACTGCCATTCAGAAGGGAAATGCCAGCATTCAGGAATCTCACAAATAAAAGTTTGGAAGAAAAAAACTTCAAGGAATCAGTGCTCATGCTTATTTAAGAAATTACTGAAGTCGCATAAAGGTCTGCTGTCATCTAAGACATTCTATGAATTTCTTTGCATTGAAGGAAGTGCTTAACAAAAGATTTAGAAAAAAGTCCCAGCTCACATGGGTACCTCAAAAAGCAGGAAAGACAGAAATAATGTTCCTATTATTTCAATACCTGAAAAAAACAAACTAGAACAGAAATAGTCTTTCCCCGTTCTCCACTGTTCACATCTTTCTCATGGGAAAAAATGGCATCAGCAAGAAGAATCTGTTTGAACATACTGTGCCCACAGTGGATGTATCACATTCACTGATCCTTGGTTAGGATCTTCTGCTGATAGAAGTAGAATCATAGAATCATAGAATAGTTAGGGTTGGAAAGGACCTTAAGATCATCTAGTTCCAACCCCCCTGCCATGGGCAGGAACACCCCACACTAAACCATGTCACCCAAGGCTTCGTCCAACCTGGCCTTCAACACCGCCAGGGATGGAGCATTCACAGCTTCCCTGGGCAACCCATTCCAGTGCCTCACCACCCTCTCAGTAAAGAATTTCTTCCTTAGATCCAATCTAAACTTCCTCTGTTTAAGTTTTAACCTGTTACCCCTTGTCCTGTCACTACAGTCCCTGATGAAGAGTCCCTCCCCAGCATCCCTATAGCCTCCCTTCAGATACTGGAGGCTGCTATGAGGTCTCCACGCAACCTTCTCTCCTCCAGGCTGAACAGCCCCAACTTTCTCAGCCTGTCTCCATACGGGAGGTGCTCCAGTCCCCTGATCATCCTCGTGGCCCTCCTCTGGACTTGTTCCAACAGTTCCATGTCCTTTTTATGTTGAGGACACCAGAACTGCACACAATACTCCAAGTGAGGTCTCACGAGAGCAGAGTAGAGGGGCAGGATCACCTCCTTTGACTTGCTGGTCACGCTCCTTTTGATGCAGCCTGGGACACAGTTGGCTTTTTGGGCTGCGAGCACACACTGAAGCCTCCTCATGTTCATTTTTTCATCGACCAACACCCCCAAGTCCTTCTACCCAGGACTGCTCTGAATCTCTTCTTTGCCCAACCTGTAGCTGTGAAAGAGCTGTGAAGTAGTAAGAGGAGGGACTGTTTTATGATGTAAACCTGTGATTTTCTCTTTTCTTAGATTTTTTTCTCCTTTTCAGAATTTCACCATCCCTGCAGGTGACATGCTGGTGTTGTCACCATACTGGTTGCACAGGAATCCAAAATACTTTCCTGACCCAGAAATGTTCAAACCTGTAAGTTGCCCTCTTAGTGTGGGTATTCTGCTGTTTTTCCTCCACTTATTTCACAACAAAAGCACAAGGACAAATTGGCTTAAATTTGTTATCTGGAGGATGGTTTTGTACACAAAGATGTGCACGAAGAAGAGGAGCCTGTAGGAATAAGCAAGACTTCAAAAGTTCAGTTATATATTCCAAATGATTTGGTACTTCTTTATATCTCTTTGATCTTGATTCAAAGTTCACCATTGAAATATTTATTGAACCCAACTTGCTTGACTAACCTGATCTCCTTCTATGACAAGGTGAGCCACTTAGTGGCTGAGGGAAGGGCTGTGGATGTTGTCTAGCTAGACTTTACTAAAGACTTTGACAGTGTTTCCCACAACATTTTCTTGGAGAAACTGGCTGCTCGTGGCTTAGCTGGGTACACTCTTTGCTGGGTAAAAAACTGGCTGGATGGCTTGGCCCAAAGGGTGGTGGTGAAAGGAGTTAAATCCAGTTGGTATCTGGTCACATGTGGTGTTCCCAAGGGCTCAGTACTGGGGCCAGTTCTGCTTAATATCTTCAGGGATGACCTGGATGAACTGCCCCCTCAGAAGCTTGCAGATGATACCAAGATGGCTGGGAGTGTTGATCTGCTGAAGGACAGAAAGGCTTTGCAGAGGGGTCTGGACAGGCTGGATTGATGGGCTGTGGCCAGTGGTGTGAGGTTCAACAAGGCAAAGTGCCAGGTTTGGCACTTGGGTCACAAAACCCCCTTACAATGCTACAGGCATGGGGAAGAGTGGCTGGAAAGCTGCTCAGTAGAAAAGGACCTGGGGGTGCTGATTGACAGAGCTGAACACGAACAGTTTGTGCCCAGGCAGCCAAGAAGGCCAACAGCATCCTGGCCTGTATCAGCAATAGTGTGGCCAGCAGGGCCAGGGAAGTGATTGACCCCTTGTTCTTGGCATTGGTGAGGCTGCACTTCAAATCCTGTGTTCAGTTCCAGGCCCCTCACTACAAAAAGGCATTGAAGTGCTAGAGTGGGTCCAAGGAAGGACAATGAAGCTAGTGAAATGCCTGGGGAACAAGTCCTATAAAGAGCGGCTGAGGGAATTGAGATTGTTTAGTCTGGAGAAAAGGAGGCTCAGGGGAGACCTTATTGCTCTCTACAACTACTTGAAGGGAGGTCGTAGTTATTTCTCCCAAGTAACAAGTGATAGGACAAGAGGAAATGGCCCCAAGTTGCTCCAGAGGAGGTTTAGACTGGATATTAGGAAAAATTCTTCACCCAAAGGGTTGTCAAGTGCTGGAACAGGCTGCTCAGGGAAGTGGTTGAGTCACTATCCCTGGAAGTATTTAAAAGATGTGTAGATGTGGCATTTAGAGATATGGTTTAGTGGTGGATTTGGCAGTGCTAAATTAATGGTTGGACTCAATGATTTTAAAGGCCTTTTCCAACCTAAACAATTCTACGATTCTTTGATTCCAGGTACTTTCCTCTCTCTGTCATTTGTTTGTTGTATAACTCATCTCCACATATTTACCCAGGTTCATTGGTCTTTCCAGTCAGATGATTTCTGGTAGGTATTAGCTCTGCTAATTCAGTAGTTCATCTAGAGTTTCTTGATTATTATTCCACCCCAGGTGGCTGTGTGGGCAGGCTTGTAACTGCTCTTTTTAGCACCAACTGAAATAGAACAGTTTGTCTTTTTTATAGGAATACATCAAGAAGTAATTTAAACAAAACTTCCCTTCTAGCAAACTCTTCACCAATTTGAAATCCCTCCTAACAGTTCCTGCCAGTTTGAAATCTGAAACCCTGATGCAGCAGCTTACTTCTTTAGGAACTTTTTTCCTAATAAGCAAGCTACCTTGTTGTTTAGAAACTCAGCCTTTTTCCGTGAGGAAGAGGACACTACCATTCCAAGTGTGTTGCCTTGCTTCATCACTTTTTAATGGATTTTGATTCTAACAGATTTCCTCTTCAGAAAGCTCTAAACAACCCTGGCTGAAATGTAAACAAAATAAGCAAACACAGTATTACGTCTTCTCTAAGACAGCTTCATCAGAGGAGTTAGCCACCGTAAACTTGACAGGGTGTTATTTGAAGGCCTTGGTGTAATAGCGCTTTGTTTCCGGAGGGTGCTATAGTTTGTCACCCAGCATTCAAAGGATTTACTTTTGTTAGTGTTACCCACCCAAGCTTCAGCCCTTATTGCTTCATTCCTTATGTTGTTCCTTTTCTCTTAAAGCAACTCAGGATGGAGCAAAGAGCCCTCTGGGAACAAACAGACTGTTTTTATTGGGAATGGGCCCTTTTCTCACACACACTGGCTTGCACCTGAGAATGGAGCTGTGCAATCCTTGCCTTTCTCTTGTGTTACAGCTGCATTTGCCTGTGCACAGTATCTTGGAAGTGGTTTGTGTGCAAGATGTGCATGAGCCATTTGTGTGCCATGATACAATTTTGTGGCTGAGGGAAGGTACTGGTTGAGCAATTGCTTTGAATGTGCATATATTTAAAAGGAGAAAGTCATGCTTTTACGTTTTTATACACATTTCAATAGCTCAAGACACAGGATTTAGAAAAACGGGAAGGTGTAAGAAGAATGTGTTACAGGTGAGTTTGAAAAACTCTGCAGCACTTTGAGGCATCTGAGTATGATTAATTTCTTTCCCTGAGCTGGTCCTGACTTTTGAGTCCAGACTTTAACAGGTTGAATTGCAAACCCAAAAAATGGCATTAGTGCAACTTCGTATTGAGGATTAGCTGTCCGAGGTCATTTTTAGCCTGGAGAAGTAAAGTTAAGCTTTATTTATATAAGGCTGATTTGGAAAAAAAAGTTTCTTCCCACAGGATCGTTGGAAAGAGGCAAATTTAGAGAAGAATGCTTTCTTGGACAGCTTTGTGGCATTCGGAGGAGGGAAGCATCAGTGTCCAGGAAGGTCAGTGAAACAGCTGGGGTTTATTTATTCCCGAACCCTGCAGAGAACAACTCTCTTGAACTGGGCTCCTCTTACACTTGGAGATAAAGTGTTTTCATTGCCTTGCTCTTTGTCAGTCCATTAATGTTCAGTATTATCTGGACCTTGTTTAAACTGATTTGAAAGTGGTTTCATTCCTGGAAAAGACAGGTTAAGTCACAATATAAAAGAATCTGAGACTAGTGTGTATCAAGGGATATTCTCCAGGGAGGAAGGTCAGCCTAGCTCTGCTGCTGCTGCGGCATCTTTCCATTATGGGAGAGTTTTTCCACTTACCAATGTGCCAGTTTAGAGACATGGGCATTTAGGTTGCCATTAAACAGTTCTAAACTAATCTAAAGAACATTTCTGAGACTCTCCATCCTCTATGAGGCCACTGACATCTTTACTAATATCTTAGTATCTTAAATGGCTCCCCTCTGTTTGAATCTTGTCTTTGCATTAAGGCCCACGCAATTGTCTGATGGCTTAAATTGCAAATCTTGTCTCTCTTCACTCCTCCAGCAATGCCCGCCTCAATGCTTCCTGCATTCCTTCTGCTCTTTTCTCCGCTGTCCCTCTTCCTGTAACAAGTCCCAGGGAGCCAGCTGCTCCTCAATTCTGTGTTCAAACATCTCTATGCTCAATCTTCTGCTTTCAAAACCTGGTCTTCTCAATGAAGCAAATAACCAAGTATCCCTAGAGCTAGTCAATTTAACTCCCATGTGGAGCAAGGAATCTGGAGGGTGTTGCAGAGCATGTGCATTCCTGAATCTGCACCCTACAGCAGGCTGGACATGAGTACCAGACAAACTTTGTGAGATCGTTAAAGACATAAACAATATGAATAAAACTACACTCATGATTTAGGCCTGCCGGAGGAAAGTGCTCACTCACCTCCATGACTTGTACCATGTTCCTGAGCTAAATATGAGCACAGCCTCATTCCCAGCAAGGACGGCAGCAGGATTCACAAGAGGCATCCACCAGTTCAGGACAAGCTGCAAAATGATGTTCGTGAAAGCTGCTTGTTTTTATATACTGACATATTTCTTTGTTCAGGCTCTTCTCTGGACTCTGATAGTATCTTTAAAATAAATTTGTGGTTAGAAAGAAAATTATAACATTTCTACATAGACTTTGGATGGAGAATCTTTTTCTTGCTGACAGGCAAAAACTCCTTTCAAACCTTTGGCAGCCCACATGATAACACACGCCTTCATGCTTTTCAGCATAAGTCTAACATTACATCGAGAGATGTATCCAGATCCCAGGTTGCAGATTTCGTTGGTATGGCTGACTGAAACAATGATGTTTCAAGTTTAAGATGCATTTTCATTTAATTCCATTTAATTCAGTACTGGGATTTGTAAATGAAATGTATTAAACATTTAATTTCTCCATTGCAGATATTCATCATAAAATTAAAAGCTAATTTAATCAAACGGAAAGCTAGAAAATAACTTTCTTGGCAAATATTCTGGAAAACTGATGTGGGAAGAGCTCCCACAAAGCCATTTCTGTGCCGTCTATTTTACCTAAAGGAAAATTTGATGGCAGTGAAGCTACTTTTGTGTAACCAGGTGACTACTGTCTGTGCAACTGTGCTTATCTTGCATGGCTCCATCTGGTGTCTCCTATCTTATGCTGACATTGTAAATCCTTCAGCACAATGGCTGTGATTTCATTCTCAGACTCCATTTACCGCAGGACCTCAATCCCCAGCTGGGCACCAGTGTTCCAGCACAACACAAATATGTATCAGTGCGTTGGGGTCTGATTTAAGAAAGCACACATCTGTCCAGCCCCCTTGTCACTAAATAAAATGGGAATGCATCAGCAACTCAGAGTTTTTACAGGAAAACTGCTCTAGGACTCAGTCAAGAATATGTAAGATGGGTAAGAAGTAGGGGGCATTTAGCTGCTCAGTATGATCTGTTGTGGGAAAGAAGGATGCACTGGGACTCTGCGGTCCTACCTTTCACTCCTGGGCTGTCCCTCAGGCCACCCTCAGACATGCATGTTGCTTATCACCCTTGTGTCTCAGCATTGGTGTGTGCAGAGCAGAACAACAGCAGCAGCCTGTTGGGAATAGCACTTGGAGCTCTAGTGGTGGGAAGCACTGCAGTCAGTTATTGGTTATACCCATTGCAGATGAACCCCACTGTGGGTACAGAGGTGTCAGAGCTGGTCAGCCCACATCCAGATGTGCTTGGGTTTGAAGGACAGCCCTCGGTAAATGAGGCATTTCCACTTGCAGAGCAACCTAGAGACATTTGGGTGTTTGATTGCATCATGGTACATCTATGCCAAAACAGAAAGAATGGCTCAGAGGCAGGACATGAAGCACCAGGGCTCCAGGGCTGTGTTGTGCCAGTGGTGCAGTGATGGTAGGAAGCCCACCTTTGCTCAGTGCTGCCGGCACAGAGTTTGGGCTAGGAATTCCTGCCTTACCCAAGCTAATTTCCATTGAAATATCTCTGCACTGCATTCCCCCAAGCTCAAGGTCAGCAAAAGCTCCCTATCTCAAGGTAATTCCAAAGTGAAATCACAGAGATAATTTGAGTTATGAAGCCATGCCAGAACAAGCACAGATCCTCCCACTCTGGAGCAGGGAGTGGTTCAGCACGCAGATCTGGATGGCTCTGCAGGAGTCAGCTTGTGTCTCGTGGGGCTTATTAGCTTCCTCTTCACACCTGCCAGGCCAAATCAAGGCTGACGCCATGTGCAGTCATGTAGCCTTCTCCCCAGTGAGTTCTCCAATAGCTGTTCAAGTTTTCCAGCATCTCTCAGATGATGGAAAATAAACTGTGTGGAACAGCAAGGGAGTATTCTCATTTTCACTAGGTATTTTAGACTTCAGTCTAAATTCTGCAAGTGAGTAATCCCATGACGTGGCACAGGTGCATCCTAGCGCCTGAATGCTGAACGCTCTTGTACATGTCAGCTTTAAAAAATAATAGCCTGAAGGAGTTCACTGCAGTTACCTGAAATCTTCCCTGGACTGAGTAAAAAGGGCCTTTCTGAGAGTGTTACAGAAGCAAAAAACACACCCTCGGGTCCCATGCTGCATTCTGATGGTGATGCATTAAATAGTAACTCCCACTGTCACAGCTACTCTGATGTCATCAGGCTCCCAGCTGTATATATAACTTTATATAGCATCATTAGTCATATAGCCTTCTCCATGATTGACTGTCTTCTTGCTCCTGTGAAGTTATTTCAAGTCAGCAAGCGTTAGAACATTAATGTTTGTGCAGTGGAAAAAATACACATCATGATAACGGTCTGTTTTAAAATAGGGTGTCAGGGGGATGCTGTCAGTCTAATGTTTCACCAGAAAGAAGGAGTAGGCATGACATCCATGTTCTTTGCTGAGTAATGGAGCTGAACAAAGCTACAGCACGTTTTCCAACTGAAGATAAACTTCCAGGCAGAACTAAAGCATGGAATGTAATGTGCCAAAGACACCCTGTTTCTTATTTGATGATAACACACTTGAGATGGTCAGGCTGGATGGCCAACATTCTCCTCCATTTTCTTGCAGGTGGTTTGCCATCATGGAAATCCAGCTGTTCGTTGTGCTGTTCCTATACAGATATGAATTTGTGCTTTTGGATGCAGTACCAAAGGAGGTAAAAGATCCATGCTTTTCTGTGCATTCCACATCTTTATATTCCTCCTTCATCATGCTGAGCTGAACAGCCATGCTCAGCTGTGGTTACGTATAGTGAAGGAGAATTTTGAGGGGAGTGTTAATAAAACACAGAACAAATAACTCAATCTTTGTTGTAATTCAGAAAACCCCGGGTAGCTCCAGCAATGCTGTGGGGCTGCACTGCCTATGCAAAAAAGCATCTACAAGAATATTTTGTCTAATCATTGCCCAAACATTACAAGAGATTTTATAACTGCTCTCTGCCACTCACAAAACCAATTAGCATCTGGATTTTTAATACTTTAAAGATACGAAATCAGATGCAGCCCTCGTAGTGCTCTTCCACTACATATTCAGTGGTGGAAGATTAAGTGATTACACTAAGACAAGATGTGAAATAGATAGATTTTACCACTGGAAGAGAATGGTGCAGTCTCCACTCTCAGCAGTCATTTCCTTCTCATCTGCACTGTGTCCTTTTCACTTTCTAAAAATCATAGTTCCTCACAAACAGGGACTGCTGCTAAATGAGCATGTCTGCCTGTCACAACCTAAGAAGGACACTTATCTTATAGCTAAACTGTCAAGGAGAAGAGGGAGAATTTTAAACTGGCATGAGCTTTGTAGGACTGCCCTTTAGGCTGAAAGTTGGCAGCTTGGAGAACTTAAGTCCTCTGCTGTCCTTGAAGATTGTGATCTCAAGCAGTGGTGGTGAGTCCACCCAGAATATGAGGAAGGTTGCCTCTTCCTGACGATGGTGTTGCAATTCCAGCTCCCAATGGAGTTCACTGTAACTTGGCAATTATGCTGGTAAAGATATTCAAAATCATGAAGAGTTTCTTAAGATCTCGTGTGTCATCCTCTGTCAGAGTAAGTGGAATAAAAAGTCATCATGAAGGCCCTACACAGTGGCTTCAGCAAAGCCAAGAAATATTTGGTCTTCATCCTCTAAGACCAAAGAATACATTTATATCTTAATATTAAAACACAATAATTCCATTAACTGAACTAACTTAAATGTTTTTTTACCCATTTTCTTCTTTTTGCAGAGCCCTTTACATTTGGTGGGGACACAGCAACCCATGGCACCATTCCGGGTCCAGTATAAATGCCGGCAATGACAGCCACTGAGCTGCTTCTCTGTCCTACACCTTCAGATAGGTTCTCTGCCTTAACAGTTCTTAATTTCAACTTTAAATGCTGCACATACTCTGTGTTGTGGTGTGCCACAGCAGTATAGTTGTATTTGTGCTCCTCACCTGGTTGCCTACCTCCTAGTATTTAAAAATCAAGCTCTCCTGCAGCATTCATAACTTTCGGGCCAATTACTCACAGATGGTCCAAATCTGTGTATAAACTAAATTCACTGACTGGACATTCAGGACAAAAAGCTGCTGTGTTTGGAAATCTGCATGGCCTGCTCTGTCTGCAGTTGGTGCAGATAAAATGCATTTGTAATGGAAAAAATTGCAAGCAGAGGAAACACTGGGGACTTCTTCCACTGGAGCACCTAAAATTTCTACTGAGCTTTAGTTGCTCCACAGGATTCAGAATCAGTCCTTGCATGAATATGAATAAAAGTTGAATTGTGATATTTGGTTTCTAATGAAAAGTGATTGCAAGAAAAGCTATTGCTATTCATTAGACTGGTTGTCTAATATCTGGAACATTTTTGCTTTCACTTTAACATGACTTACTTACAGAAAATAGTGCACAAATTAAAAATATTTAAACCTATGAAGAATACCTAGTAAAAGTTGTTCAAAGAAACTGTCAAGTAAGTTCAGATACCAGCACTTTAACTGCTGTCAGGTTTCATATGCGATAATAGCTGGCATGTAATTTTAGTCTTTTAAGTAAAGATTATTCATCATCTTAGAAATATTTGCAAAAAAACCCCAAACAAACCAAAACAAAACACAAGGGGGCTTTCAGCAGCAGTAAAACTATGGGAAGAATGTCCATAGGAAAATAACACATTGTATAATTGATTACACAATTGGCTTTCCTCAGTTATGGATACAACAATTTAACAAATTTGAATGATGTACAACTCAAAAAAGCAAAATTCTGTAATGGCAAGCTTGACTTTAAAGTAACATGCCCCTAAAGGAAAGTATAACCTAAAGGTCAACATCAGTGTGGTTACAATGAATTAAAGGCATTTGAAGACATTAGTGAAGATTTACAGACATCCCACTGCACATGGGTTCTAACCTGTCCTAAATACAGTCACACGTCTAGTATAGCTTTGGCATATTGCTGGGTTTTTCAGACCTGGTATGATCTTGTGTCTGCTGAGAAGTACCTCCTTCTTCCTTCCACATCTCACAAGAATAGTGTTGGGGTGTGATAACAACCATGTTCCCCCCCCATACGCAGAGGAGCAGAGAAGAAAAAGCCTCGCCTCTGTTGGGCCACTGGATTTAGCAACTCCTCACCAGTCTAGAATAATCATGAGAATATTTTTCCTGAAAGGCAGGACATATTTGTATTGAAGTGTAGGCTTTTGGCAGGAAGGAGTTCTTGACAGCCAGAGAGATACCAAGCAAGCAAGTGAAGAAAAGTGGGCTTGACTTAGGGATCCCGTCATTGTGTGGCTGTCACGTAGGGGATGACAGCTCCATGCACTCACCATACTTACCTACATAGAAAAAAAGAAGGGAGGTGGATTAGTAAAGCAATGTGGTGGCCAAGTGATAGAGCTAAATGAGGTCTTCTACTTGGGAATTCAGAAGCTTCTGGGGAAGGGAAAGACTTTCCCACTGGGACAGGGTTAAACGGGTATTAAAAGGTCATCATGAAACCCTGATCAGGAGTGGATTAACAGTATCTAAAACATTCTTATGAAGTGTTTGTGCAGTTTGCTTTTAAATACAGCAGTGCTAAATTTCCCTGGGAATTTGTCCTCATACCCAACTCTCCCCACTGTTAGAAAGCTTTTTTACAGCTCAGCAGCAGAAGTCAGAATGAGGTTTTATTCATTCCACTACTGCAAGGGTGTATGAAGCAGGAGATTTTTAAGCCCACGGAAAAAAAAAAAAATCATTTCTTTTGGCCTATCCTTCTATTTCTACCTTCTGTATGAAGTGTGGAAGTTAAAGGGAATGCTGCAGGGCATCCCTCAGAAAAACATCTTTGAAAATGCAATTGCTCCTCCTCCAGATGTGTCATAGGCCAGACCTACCTGAGCAAAACCCACGGTTGAGCTGGCCAGGACTGTATGGTGGTCATCATTTATGTTGGGATAAGTAACTCCTGTGTCTAAGCCAGAGAAACAAATAGTGAGAGTCTGCTTAACAAGAGAGAAGAAATTTAGAGCTAGAAGTGAGCTATAAAACTCTTTGAAATCAAATTTCCTTTAATAATTTTATTATATATTAAGGAACAATTTCAGGATAAAACAAACAACACAAACTATCACATTGCAGCCAAACCTTTTTTGATATCTTTGAGGAAAACATAAACATCTTCCCTGCAATCATAAATTTACTGTGGAAATATATAATTTGACAGAAAACTCAAACATTTTGAGTTAAAATTATTGACCAAGTGAATCTTTTTCAGTCAGCACAGTGAAAAGATCACCTCTCCTATGAACAGCCACCTCCCAGAATAATCACAGCTTCTTTTATGTCTCCCCTCTAATGAGCCTCACTGAAGGCCCCTCTCATCTGTACTTAGCAGTCAAGTATTTCAAGTGGTCTCTTTCTTTACACTAGTAACGGTATTCGATATCTTTTCTGTGCCACTGATTGTCACAGAAACCAGAAGTTTAGGCTTAGCACATATACCTCCTGAAAATAGATATTTGGAGTCTAAAAGATACGGCTGTAGCCAGTGAGAGGTGAGCTAAAAATAATGACTTCCTTTCAAAAAGAAATTAATTCTAAGACCCTAGCTCTCTGCTGTGCCTAAGGCTGTGCCAAGCAAAACTTGACTTAAGCATATGTTTGGCTTTAAGCAAACACTTCCAATGGATTTGCAGAATGAGACTGGATTTCAGTTTAAGCACAAGCTTGAGTGCTTTGCTGAACCAGGGTCCAAATGTCTCAGTCACTAACCTGCTGTTTATAGTTAGTCTTGGCATCTGTGTTGTAATTTTGAAGATATACAAGGGTAAGTGGAAATACTGAGGTAGCTTTGCTCATTTTAGGTGAAACTGGCAAATGATAAAGTCACATTTATAGCATAAACCAGTAGGCTTTACTGGCAGCAAGCATCTTTCCCAGTTATTTGGTACATTCTAAATGTGTGGCTCATCGCATGGCAAAAAATATTTCCTCTCCACCGGTATGCAGTGGAAGAGGAATTAGACACAAGAAAGGCATTCAAAAGATAGCAAGTATTTAATGGAGACAACCAAGGAGAAGCTTTCATCATGCAGCCATTCAGAATGACATTGGACATGTGACTGATTGGCATAGCATTACTTTTTTTTTTTCACTTTGATCATAAAATTACTAGGAAAGGCTTAATGGAGTTATAAATATCTTGTTTCCATGAGAGTCCTGGGAAGATAATTATAGCACTGAAGTCTTTACAAAGATAGAGCATTTATAAAATTATATTATCTAAGGACTCCAATGGATAACGCAGGGAATTCTGCACTCTATTCCCAGCTCTCCTATTGACTCACTGTGCTTTTTGGGCGAATCACTTCATCCCTCAGTGACTCAATTTCCCCATCTAGGCATTGGGGTAACAATGAGAATTACCCACTGCTGTAAAGTCCATATAGATTAAAAGCTGTAAGTATTGCTCATACTCCTCAGAGCACTCAAGCCTGCTTACTGATGGTAAGGGATGTCTTTAAGACTCTGCGTAAGCTATGTGCTGTCCTGAATTGGAACTGTCATATTTGTGTTACTGGTAAATGACATTGTAGAGTTACTGTCAAAATATTCAGAAGAAATATTTTAAATCTCTTAGTTCACTCTTTTTAGAATGCTGAAATTCAGAAATATTTTAGTTTTAATGCAAAGCTTGGAATTTAAACACTATGGACAAGTTTCCTATTGAGTAAAAATATGTCTTTTCATAGAGCAACCACTCTGGAGGAGTGTTACCTAGAAGGTTGGTAGCAGCTACCTGTGAGATAGGAACTACATCTATACTCTAAGTTTCCAAAGCTCTACCAGGCTTTTTCACTCATGTGCTGCTTTTACTGCATTAGAAACTTGATACATCAGCTTTCCCAAGTACCAAGCAGAGTACTGGAGCAACAAGCATAAAAAGAGCTTTAATGTCCAGGTACAGTGCAACTATTGCTGTTCAATCTTTGCAGCTTTGAAAAGGATAAGTGAGGAAGGAGTCATATCATACATAGTGCCTGAAGGTGATAACATGGATTTTGGATCCATGAAAATGAGAACTTCCATGCTGGAGAGGAGGAACTACATCTCACACTGATAGCACTGTAACCGCCCTGGCGGTTGCTGATAAATTTGAGACACATCAGAGCTGCATCAGAAAGTTGATGAAAATGTTGCTAAGCCTCTGAAGCCTTGGAGTTGATCTGGTTAGCTTAAGGAAGGGAATTCTGGCTCAGAAGTGACTTGAGCACCAGCTGAGCATACCAAAGTTCAGTATGGATGGGCATTTGGAGCTTGCTGTACCTTTCTGCAGTGGACTGAAGAGAAAACGAGAGGATTCCCACCTGAAATGAGATTTTTGTCTCATTCTGAAAATGCAGATCAGGAAATGGAATTTCCAGACTCCTATAGCTGTGATGTCTTGCACTGGTAAAGTGTGCTCCAGGCTGAAGACAGAGTTCTGTCACTCTTCCCCATGTCGAAGGTCTCAATCATAGCTAGACTTGACTCTTCCAGATTAAACACAAAAGTTTCAGTGGGTTCATAATGCTGGTCTTTGTTACTGCTGACACACATACATCCAGAGGCAATTTCAAGGCACTGGCCTTTTATCTGGCCTTTATTCTGAAAACCAGCATTGCTCAGAAAAGCACTGTGTGTCCTTCTGTTTGCTTGATATCAAAAGAAAATCAAGTGCTTTCCAGTATCGTGACATGCCTGCCCAAGTGTGATTCCCAGGTTAAAAATGAATAGATAGAACAGTGCAAGATACTCAAAGAGTTCTACTTTCATTCTAATTACTCCCTAAGTAATTCGTTATAGCTCAAGGTACTGCCCAAATGATGGTATTGTCATTTACCATTTTAAGCTTGCTTATACAACTGGAATAATATACAGATAAAAAAGGATCATTACAGGGGTGTTTTCAGGCATTAAACCTGAGGTTTGAATTTCATTTTTCTGAAAAAGTAAACCAAAGAATGTTTTACTGTCTGAAAACCTGGCAACTGGTCTTTGCTTACCATGAACTGAAATGAAGAACCACTTTGTTAAAAGCCAGTCTCATCACAATGATCTGGTTGTTTATTAAAATAACAGAAAGACCTGAATCAGCAGGAGATGGTTATATTCTGTCCTTTGGGTATTCATCAACATATTCAGCTTTGCTAAATTTTTCTTACAGACTCTGGCTATGCAGTCAGGTTGAGAGGTTTTTGGACATGAATGGTTTGCACATGTAGGCACATGGGTCTGTAGGAACAAACTGGGTAATGAGTTCTCAACATACCCACAAGCCAGGACAAATGCAAGTGACAGAACATAGCAAAAGTTGCAATCGCTAAAGCATCCTGAGCTACCACACCTGCCAGCACTTATCTGCACATGACAAGATACATTCATCCCTCCACATGGAGATGTGCCAGTGTTGGCATCTTTGTACAGCGGTCAAAGGTGGAAGCTGGGCAAA
Organism: Psittacula echo; assembly: GCF_963264785.1. NCBI lineage: Eukaryota > Metazoa > Chordata > Aves > Psittaciformes > Psittacidae > Psittacula > Psittacula echo. The sequence goes on from NC_137738.1 coordinate 103,299,158, forward strand.
AGGTGGGAGCTGGGGCTGTCTGACCTTCTGGACTGAGAACTTCACAACCTGGTGCTGTGCCACTGTACGTGCTGACGGGCTGGTTGCTGCATGGGACACCTCTAGCAAGGCCCTTTCTGCAGATTTACATGATGAACTCACAGCGGAGCAGGCTTCCTCCAGAGGTGGCACGGAGCAGCCCTGGAGCAGCTCAAGAGCAGAATCTAGACCAGAGGATCCATTTCTTCTCTCCTATTAAACTTCCCTTTACTGTTCCCATCCTCTCTGGTAATTTCAGTAATGCCCTTTTTCCCCTTCCCAGCTCAGCTGTAAACCCAGTACACTTTCTCCTTCAGGATTTTCAGATATCCAGGTTGCCCACTATCTGAAAAGCTTGAAGTTGGAGTGCAGTACTAGAAGGGTATGACTGGCAGATTGATTCTTAGGTAGGACATAATGACTGGATGGACTAGCTCTCTCTTTTGGAGCTCTGTCACACTGCTGAGAAAGCAGGAGGAAGGGGTAGAGACTTCCCTCTGGCTGATGTGGCAGAAGGACTCTCTTCAGAGATTGTTCTGCTGCAATGACTCAGTGTTGTGGAAACTATGACTGCCCAAGAATATCTGTGTCACAAAGACCATTTCCATTTTACTATCTCCAGTGTTCACCTTGCACAAGGGCGGGCAGTTTGTAGGCACTGGCACCATCTAGGGGCCAACTCTCAATCACTGATGCCATAATACATAAAAATAGCACTATATATAAGCATACACTAACATAATGTGTCTAAACAAAACATGTCAGAGTAGAAGTGTCAAAACAGGATGTGTGTGTAAGTTTTTACTTCTAGGCATAATTCAGATACAAAATATAGTCTCAGTTGTTAATTACCTGCTTGAGCTGCTTATTCTCTATTAACTGAATGTGCATCTGATGTCATGTGCTGACCAATAATCCATAATTCACAATCATAGAATCATAGAATAATTTGGGTTGGAAAAGACCTACAGAGGTCATCTAGTCCAACCCCCCTGCAATGAGCAGGGACATCTTCAACTAGATCAGATCCTCTGCTTCCGGTGATATTCCAGTTATGCCTTCAACAGTCACCTAGAAGTATCAAAATAATGGAACGATGATTTCACGAAGAAAAGAAAACACAAAAAGCCTTAAGACTATGGATCACACTTTAAGAGGATGAAACATATAAATAATTTTTTAAGTTCTCTCAATATAAACAAAAATCCTTAATCTGACATTTTAAAATGCATTTCTGTGTCAATCTCTGCAATTATGGATAAAGATTACTAAAAAGGCAAAGAAATCTAGTACAATGGACTTCTCCATCAAAACTGTCTAGCTGTGCTCCAGAACTAGGGCTTCTGAATTCCACTTCTCAACAATTAATTAATAAACAGTAATTTCCATGCTATTAGCTTTATAGGAATAAATGTTTCTCACAGTTAATTACGCTCTGTGACTTCCTAAATAAATAGTATTTGTAGTACCTTTATTTTCTTAATTATTTACATTCTGAAGCAGATTAAATAACGAATTCAGCAGCTCAGTCTGTATTTACATGCCTACATAAGCATCTTGATTTTTCAGAGCACCTACAACTCTCAGAGTTGCACAGTGCTTCTGAAAATCAGGCCATTTTTTTAGGCGTCTATATTTAGGTTCATGAGTTTGAAGCGTTTGGCTTGAGGTCACACAGCTATGGTTCATTGCTTTTTTTTATTTCCATTTGGGTCACAATGGGCAAGTCACTTCTAATAATTCTCATCACAAATCTAAGAACTAGCACGAGAGGTGGTAAGAATTACTTGCTAAATACCATCATGATGCTCAGCACTTCCTCAAATACAGGATGTTTCCTGCTTGGAGAATTTCAGTCTAAAAAATAAATCAGTGCATCAGAAAGATGAGACATGTTCAGAAGCTGAACTTATGTTCTGGTTAAACTGTGCTCATTTCCTGGATTTTACTTGTCTGGCATTTTTGTCATTTCCTCTATAACCTTATGATCATTTTGACAAGTCAGATGTTTTAGCTCCCTTAATTTTGATTAGGTAAATCCTAGAAACCAAGTGCTTCTACTTGTTAACATGGGGCAACAAACCACAGTTCATTCTTGAAGAACTGGAGCTGACATTAGCAGTCACGCTGTTGAATTATGACTATAGCTCCAAGACTGCTTTTGAATTTGCATGGTAGCTTGCACAGGCCTTGACCTTAGTGAAGCAGTTACAACAGTTTGAGATTCTGCAGAGAGAAGGTCTGCAGAATCTCAAAGGACATCAAGAGGAAAGAAGGACATCAAGAGGAAAAAATAATCTTTTAAAGAAACAAGGAAATCAGTTTCTTTACCCTTCCACCTCTGCAGTTTGTCATCCCTCTTCTCCCCAAAGTGAGATGGTCGTAGCTTTGGGAGCAGATCTGTACACAGAGACGCAAGCAGCACTGCCTTTATTTTGTATAGGGATGATAATAACTGAGAAGAAACAGGCAACACATAAGTGAAAACAATAATCTTAAATACCTCGTGTATTTCAACAAAATTAAACCCTCCTCATCTTCCATCATCCTCATTCAAATGTGAGAATATGAATCTGGCTGTAATGTTTCAGATTTGAGAGAACTGTACTTGTACTTAAAGATGTTATTTGTTACAGAACATAAGGCTTTTTTTCTTTTTTTCTTTCTTTCTTTCTTGATATGGAGATTGTCTTAAAAGTCAATGAAACCCATTTTGCCCTTCAATCTATCATGCATCTAGGCTAAAAAACAGAAACCTTAACCAGAAATCAGGACATGGCATTTTTGTTGTTTTCAGAACTGAGGGTTAGCTGTAAGGTAGTAAAGCTCTATTTTGTGGCACTTTATGTTAGATATGGAATTTTTGCAATGTCAAGTCATAAAGACTTTTCTTCAGGCAACCCTCACTCTTAGTAGCGGATGGAAGATGTGAAGACTCTGTTCCTATTCTCATTGCCTTAAAAGACATGAGCCTCCTGCCTGGCTCTGAAGATGCTCAGGAACAAAAGGGTCATACCAGAGAAAGGGTTTAGGGAGCAACAGAGCCAGATGCAGGGCCTGTCCCACTGCAAGGCTAGAGGCTCAGGGGTTCCCAGAGTGGTGTCGCAGGTTCTCCCCACTTGCCTGACCCCCACATACTTGGAGAGAAGCAGCATCCCTGTGCTTTTCTGCATCTCCAAACCCCCACAGAAGGAAACAGCCCTGCTCCATGATAAACCTGCTCATGGAGTATCGTGCAAGGGCATTACAGGGACTGCAATTTTACAGCAAACAATTCTTATCTGCAGCAATTTTGCATTTGTGCAATTATTATTCTTGTACCCGAAGCTGCAGAATGCTCTGTAGAGAAATGGAAAAGAAAAAAAAGAAAAGGGGGGGGGGGTGAGGGGTGAAAAGAGACAGTCTTTGCTTTGTGCATTTCTACTTAAACATCTGCAATATGTTGTATCTAAGCTGCTTTGCAGTTGCTATATGCATGCAGGATAGAACTAAAGAGGTGTTGAAGCAATGCTGTCTCACTGTACTGAGTGACTGGGTGATAAAATAGCAGATGAAATTCAGCAGTGATAAGTGCAAAGTAATGTACATGGGAAAAAATAACCCTAGCTCAGCATACATAGACCCTGGTTTGAGCTATCACTTTGCTGCAGGAGATCTGGAGGTTGAAGTGGAAAGCTCTCTAAAAATGTCTATGTGGGGCTAGTAAGTGGTCAAAAAGGGGAATGGAACATTCAGAATTAGTAGCTCCCCTCTTAGGTGACAAGAGGACTCCCAAAGTCATCAGACTCATATGCTCAGAGTTTTTCTGAGTCCTTCAGCCACACAGCTCTTGCCTATTCCAGATCCACCAAAATTTAAGTCATTTTAGTAGAACTAAAGTTTTAAAGAAAGTAGTGTTTTCTAGTAAAATCACAAAGAATAGAGAGGATGGTGGTAAAGTTTCACACTGGAAATAGAGAAAGATGCGTCAGCTTGAAAGAGGAATAGCTGAAAGGAAATCCAGTTAAAGTCTGCAAAATAATTATGGTGAGAAGGTCAAATAAGAAATTTCATTTACTGCCTCTACAACAAAAAAACCCCCATAATAAAACAATCAGGAAGACTTGAAAATGTTCTTACACAATGAAGAATTACCACAGCACACTGAGGAAAGCAAAAGCAAAAACGGGCTCAAAAAGACTTAAGACAAACTCTTAGAGAACAGGACCACTGTTAGCTACTAAGCATAGTAGCTTGGATACAATCCTAAGTTCCAGAATTCCTTACCTCACTAGTTGCTGGAAAACTATAAGGTAAATAGGAGAAGAATACATGGTCTTTTTTTTTTTTTTTACACTGTTTTACTAAGCATCTAGTCTTGGCTGCTGGAGATAAGATACAGAGTAGAGGGATCCAACAGTATTGTTATATGCTAAAAAAGTAACCGAAACAATCAAGGGTATGCTAATGCTGATAAAGTCAACACTAATTTTACTTGCTTTATCCACTCTAATCTCCAGACTCAGACATTTGCAAGAAATCATCATCCATATCTGGCAAAAGAATTTGGGATTATCTCAGTGAGTACAAATACAAAAGAAGCATTCACTTCTTGAGACTCTACAGATTTTGTGATATTACTTACTCATTTCTGCTGAAAAGAGAAAGCTCTTGTCACCAAAGCTCCTGCAAAGGCTGCAGGACTGAGTCAGTGTTTGTATTTTGATGATGAGAAGCCAGCATAACATAGAGAGGAAAAACGTTTTGGTTGCAGTACTTCAGTTGTGTTGAAATTCACCAGGGTTACTTCAGTACATTTGAGAGGCCACTTTTGCTTACAGATTCAATCTGGAGATAAGAAGCAGGTGCAGAGTGAAGATAATGAGCAGCTCAGGATTTGGATGAGATGGGCTAAGCCTGTGCTCTAAGGTATCAGTAACAAAACTCCCACTCATTCTGTGGGAGCAGGACTACAGCACTGCTTGCAAATCTTGCAAGCAGCAGCTGTTTCATCACCTCCTTTGGTATTCTTCCCAGAATTTCAGCTTCCTACAGATTTTGGCACTCTACGATCACTTGGGTTGTGGGACAATGCCCACAGCATTTAGGAAGCACAGGTTGCCTACTGGGTCTGCATGGCTTGAATAGCACTGGGGCCTAAGTGAGTAAATGGTGTGACTCCAAAGAGGCCAGTCTCTTAGGTGCTCTTACTCTCTTATTTTTGCAGTGCCATTTTTCCCTGTCTAAATAATGTATTATTTTGTGACCTTTCCTAATAGAAATGTTTAATGCTTGCAACAGGGGATATTAAAGCCCCTGCAATTGTTGCCATTCTCATTATTACCTAATCTGAAGGCATTTTTACTGCAATTGGTGGAATTTGTTTTTTTCCCTCTTCATCTTAGAAACAATGTCTGGATGCATATAAAAGTCAAAGTACTGATTTAGGCATTCCTGATTTTTCCTGAACATGGGTTAGCTTGTTTCCGTAACTGTAGAGATTTCCGTTTTACTACAAGGAAAGCATACAGTAAGGCAATATCATCACAATGAAAATATTCTTCCCAATATGAAAATATGAAAAAGAATAAAACTTGAGACTGGCTACTGTAAACAAGACACAGCTAAGAGGCATGGGGATAAGAAGACACAAGGAAATTGTGTAACATAAAACGTGGGACAGTAAAAGCTCCTCCTGTGCAGAATATTAAAATAAGAGATTATGCAAAGGGAACACACATAAATGGAGACAAAGGAAGATATCCTACCAGGTGTAATTCCTAAAACAAAACCCAAGATGACACAACATATAATTTGATTTAAAACCTGGTTAGTTTGTATTGTGACATCTTTGGTTCTATAGCTTGCTTTCTCTTCTACGCAGTGCCTAAAGCAATAAGACCATGGTCAGGGATTCACATTTTAGGCACAAGGCTAAAACAAGAAATAATAACTACTACTATCAGTTACCTATTGTATATTAAAAAATAAAATTAGAACCAAAGAAGAAAGCCTGGAAGGTGTCTAAACCAGATATGCATCAAGGTATAAGTCAGTTCTTAGTTAATGGGACCAGGAAGAAACTCTTCTTTTGCAAATACAACAACCTACAATGTACAATGCATTGCTCTTACGTATTTGCAGAGATCAGGTGGGATACGCTATTGATCTTATTCATTACAACAGTTATTTTATGCTATTATTGGAAAATGCTGCTATAAATGGCATACTTCTTTTTATATATTTTTAACTAATGGAGAATTATTCCTTCCATAGATCTTTTATAGAGTATTTAATAATTATATGAGAGTCTTCTAGTTCTCCATTATATTCTATAGATATTCAAAGCTATCTTTACAAAAACCTATTTACATTTCTGTATCACCCTATTGATTAAATCCCTCTCTATTATGTTCCAAAGTGAAGACTGCAGAAAATCAGCATTAGCTTCTGATGCTTGGTAGTCTCGAACACACGGCTGGATGAGAGAACATAGACCATCCTTTAATAAAGCATGCCTTGGGGGCATCTAAATGCTTTCTCTTCTTTTTAAAATCATGAGCGTGACAAGCCTTTTTCTGCTGTAACTGTGATGTTCCTTAAGCATCCTACAAATGTACCTTCTGGCCCCATCTCTGATGAGGAGGTACACCTTATTCACCTGTTAACCTGAAGAAGGGATGAACAACTGGATCCATTCGAGATGGAGCTCACTTCAAGGGCCAGTTTCCTGGTTGGTGGTCAGATGTGGGAATGGTGCTTGTGAGCTCCATACCCCAGAGGCATCGCAGGGCATTCAGAGGTTTGTCACCGTGTTGAGGTGCGCTGGCATTGTGTGAGCATCCATCCCCCTTCTTCTTTCTGTAACCCACCATACCTCTGCCCATCCCACCCCACCCCACCCCACCCATCTCATCTCTCCCCTCTCCCACCCTACTGCATCCCACATTTCCCTACCCCATCCCACCTAACTTTGCCCTATCACGGAATGGTTTGAGGTGGAAGGGACCTTCAACCTCATCCAGTTCCAATCCCCTACCACAAGCAGGGACACTCCAGACCCCATCCCACCTGGCCTTGAACACTGCCAGGGATGGGGCAGCCACAGCTTCTCTGGGCACCCTGTGCCAGAGCCTCAGCACCCTCACAGGGAAGAACTTCTTCCTTATATCTCATCTAAACCTATCCCACCTTTCTTACACCCATCCCACGTCTCCCCGCTGCACTGCACCTCACCTCACCCCTCATCACCTCACCCCCCCCACACCTCACCCCCTCAGGGCAGGGGGACAGACACCCTTGAGAGAAGAAAGCTTTGCCACGCACTGGTAAGACGACACAATCCGCTGCCGGGTTCCTGCCCCTCGCTGTGCACCGGGGCCGCCATGAAGCACCCGCTGGACTCCCCTGTCCCCACACAGACCAGAGACCACTACCGGCAACCGAGACCCGGCGCGAGGCGGTGGGAGGTGAGGGGCGTGGCCAGGGCATGAAGGAGGCGGGGCCAGTTTGCTCCTCGCATTCTTATTGGTGGTTTTCCCTTGTCCGTTTGGGCGGAGGCGTTTATTGATTGGCTTGTGGCGCCGCGTTAGCGGAGCGGGCAGTGAGAGGTGTGTGGTGTTCGCCGAGGAGTCGGTGGTGCGGCGCAGTCCGGTCCTCGGGGCTGAGGGGAGGCGGGCGGGAAGGCGCAGGACGGTCGAGCCGCAGCAGGTAAGGGTAGGGCCGCTGCAGCGCAGGAGCTCCGCTTGCAGCCCTGCCCCGCCGACCTGGCGCCGTGAGCCCGCCGTGGCGGGGTTATGTAACTGCTCCGCCGGCTCTCTCTGCGGCGCCCGCCGCCCTGCCCCTTCCCCGGGACCCGCGCTTACCTCGGGGCTCCTTTCGCCGGAGGCCTTTCGGGTTCTGGGCGAGCCTGAGGCTTCCGCGCGGTTGGCGGTGGGGAACCGTGCGCTGAGAGAGGTGAATCAGCCGGTGCGGTTAGGAGCAGCGTAGTGAGGTTCTGGAGCACCCGCCGCATGGGGCAGGCGGGAAGCGGGTCGGGGCCGTGCGGGAGGCGATGGGTGCCGGCTCGGGGCAGGTGGGTACTCGGAGCCCTGCTGATCTCTCCCGACTACTCGTGCACCTTAAAGCTGGGGTGCATGCAACGAAGCTCGTATCTCTGAGAGAGAATCTTCTTGAGCTGCTTTAAAGTTGTCCAGCATCGCGTACCGATGTTTGATGCTTATAGGATAGGTAGCTCTCCGAAGTTGTTGATTTGTTTTTTACACAACTCTCCTAGATTCTTTTGTATCCCTTTAAAGTTTTTTGTCTTTTTACTACTTGAGTTTGGAGCTTAATCTGCTTTCCTAAAAGGAAAATGCATGATAGGTTTATACAGCTGAGAGAAATCATACAAGTGAGAACTGTAGTTTAATCAAAGGTTATGCTTTACGTGAGCTGCTGTGTTAAGCTTTCAAGTTCCGCACTTACAAATCGGTTTGCTCGCTGTTATTTACCTACTTAGAATGGTTGCTCTGTGGAAAAGGAAAGCTCTTTTTCTATGGAAATACGTAATTACTGTAACGAAACACTGCTGCATTTATTCTTGCAGTAAAACTGAATTATATGGTCACACATCATTCCTGAACAGATGGAAGTCTGAATACTGTGAGAGTATAAATCTCAAAACCTACAAACATAACAGTCGAAAGGACAGAAGATTACTTTATGGAGATAATCGAATTTGCTATCTAGTGAGTGCTGCCTTTTTTGTCCCGTTCTCCTTAAATTTCTGAGAAGGTTGTCAGCTATGTGATAGAGCTGCTCTGCTGCTTTCCATATATTACAGTGTTTACTCAGATTCAGTGGCTTGTTTTGTCTTGAAAATGCTTGTCAGTGCATTGGTGTCCTTGGTGTTTAAATCACTTGTGTGTACCAGCAGAAAATCCTTTTCAAGGAAACAATGACATTTTATTCCAAGTCATCAGTGTTGAGTACCTTCTAGGAGTTAAACACTGTGAACAGCCCCTGTTGCATGTGGTACTGACATACAGGATTTCTTCCTTTTTTTCCTCCTAGCAGGGAAGAGGGAAGTAGGTCTTGGTAGGAGGTGGGGTCTAGTTACGAATTTCACATTACAAGCTAGAGGGCTATTAAATGTGTTCCACTGACCTCTGTGTGAGGTGACAGGTCTGGCTGCAGGCCAGCAATGTTGTAGTGCTGTGTGTCCCTTATAAAACTGGCTTGCTTTAAGTAGCGTAGTGTACAGGCCAAGTGAAGGTAATCCAGAAGCTTGTTCTGGTTTCTTTAGTTTGGGGATTTTTGTTCTTTGAATGCCTTAATGTTACCATGGTAACTATAGTGGTCGATTAATCATGGCTCAGCTTCTTGACTGTAAGAACAGCACATAAAATCTTCACGCCTGGCATTGGTTGCTCATAGTATCATCTTCCCATTGTGGAATGGTACTGGAGTCTTGGCTTAGTAGGGTTGAGCACTAGTGTCTGCTGGCTTGTTTTCTCCAGGGCTTCAGGTACAGACTGCTTGGCAAGCCAAGGCCAGTAGAGTTCCTTTACTAGTCATAGGATACATCCTTGGCATGGGAGTCACAGTCTTGAACTGCTTGAGCTGGCCAGCCCTGCTTTAGATGAATAAAACTGAATAGTCCCTTTGGATGCTAAAAGCTTCCAAAAATAGTTACAAAGTCTCAGCTAAATTTAATACGACTAGAATGTCAATGGAAAGGATTAGAACATTTGGGATTTGCACCAGTTAGCATTTGAAAAAATAGTAATAAAATCCTCTTCCTCTTATCTGCCACTTCTGCAAGAGCAATAGTGGAGGTTGAGGCTATTTTTGTGTGGTGCTAACCAAACTGGAGTTAAAAATGCAAGTGGACTCCACAGTACTAGTAACTTTTATTACTGTAAGGGGAATAGTCCGTGTCCAGGTGGGAGATGTAGAGATGCAGATTGAGGGAAGGGGTGACTATAGTCTATGTTGCTTTTGAGACTGCAACACCTCATTAATCCTGTCACATGAGGTCTTGTTCTGCTCTCTCTGAGGAAAACACCTCAATTTAAGTGCGTGGGAGCTTTCCACAGTGAAGAATTACCACCACATAAAAATAGTACTTGTCTCCAGTGTTAATTTTGCAGAATGGAATGAAATTTTAATAGGCTACTATTATCTGAACTACATGGATATATTTGTGCCTTCTGCTGAAGTCTTCACTGTGGGTCCAGGTGCTTCAGCAGGAGCTGCATCCTTAGGCTGACATGACAGGAACTGGTGACTGTGCTGTCATTAATTCAGTGAATATTTAAAGACTGATCTTGACACACCCAGCCCACCCCCCTCAAGACTGATAATGCCCCCCTTCAAATTATGGTAAAACTTGCTGTTTGGTTTTGTGCTTTCAGGAACAGAGGTAGAATCCCTGTACCTTTTCTGGACCCTTCTAGAAAAACAACTGCAACTTTTTTTGCCCCTTTTTATTCTTTTTTTCTTCCCCAAAATTTTCTTAATTTCTGTAGATTATGGTTTCCAGGTTTGTACTTGGGACTCAATAGTACTTTTAGTTTATAGTGATTATATTTAAAGCTTCTATTTGTACCATTTTGTTTGCTTTATTCTATTTTTAGCCATGCTGTTTATCATGGCAAGCAGTGTTTAATAAAACAAAAAAAAAAAGTAAAGTTTCTTAGCAATTTCAAAAGATTTGTGCCTGTTTCTTGATGGCCCTCAGGGACTCTTCCTAAAACCTCTTAAAACTGGAAAATGGTCGCCAAAGAAATGCCTTATTAGTTTCCATAAATACAGTGGATAAATCTATACGTGCTTGGTGGTATATAAAGCTTTGGTCCATTCAGACACTTTATGTGCTAAAGTTGTCTTAATTCAGCAAAATTTCAGCTGCAGTTCTTTGCTCTGTAGGGGTCTGACTCCATCACAAGATGTACATCTTTGCCTTTTTGGTTTAACAGTGAAAAAGCAATACTTTTTGATAACAATTTTCAGTAAGCTATTTGCCAGTGAATATAATTTTTTGCTTGTCTCTGTTAATTTTAGTTAGAGGTATAGCATGCCTAAAAATAATGAGGTAACAGAGTGAATGCTTAGCTCCCACCTGGAATCTCTACAGAGCTTTCAGTTATAGTATCTGTGGGGTTGAATACTGACATAACCTAATTGTTCCTATGGGAAGGGTGTTTGCTTCATGGTTTGTCACAAATTTCAAGCTCTTACACCCATTGACCACAGGAGGAGAAATTTCAAGTAGTTTAGTATTTTTCTGATGTGAAAGCTTAAGGTCAAAACCCTACACCAAATACAGAAATAGTATAGAAACACAGATTGCATATTGGTGAACTTTATTTACAGGGGATAAATGGATGTGGCAAACAATCAGCATTAGGTTACATGGACTTGGGCTCAGGTTTGTGTATATTTCTGTCTTCGAAGGGGAACAATCCTGCTATGGAGTTTACTAGTGTGGTCCCTGTTAAGATCTTGGTGAATTAATTTAGCATCAGTATTGGGGCTGGATGATGGCTTAGTGTTGCTGTATAATTTATGGTGTTGCGACTTCTTTTGAAATTCTGGATGACAACTTCTGGTATCTTAAGTGTTAAAAATATCCTGATTTGGGAAGGGAGAAGCAAATGCACAGCTCTCTTTGGAGTCATTACATTTTAAATGCAAGATGACCATGGTTTACTCTTATTTGGATGTCTTTCTGGTTGGGTTTTTTTATAAGAGGGAAAATAGGAGAGGAGGAGTTAGCTTATTTTGTCAGCAGCTGTGGAAAGGAGCTTTAATATAAATGGGAATGTGATCACATGATTGTATTATAGTTACATAAAAGATGACTTGTAATTGGGTTTATTTTATATGACAATGCAGTTCATGGATTGTACATGATTTGGAATTAATTATTTTAAGGGATTTGAAATGTAAATTCTTCTGTTCCAAATTAGTAGAATAATCAGGAAGAGAATATTTTTTGGCAGAGGACTAGCTGTGGCTAAGTAAATGCAAAGAAGCTACAAAATGCTACCAACAAAAAAAAAATACCTGAGCCTTAAGTTGCTTGACAGATATAATAAAGAATGTGTAGTTATTTGTTTTATATATGTGTAAAGTTATTTATAATGCAGAAAAAGGTAAGATTTCCAGTTCATGACTGGCTGAAGATAATGTCCCATATGTGACTTATTATGAAGTTTATATGGAGCTGTGAAAACTCAAGATTATAATTTCATGAATGCTTTAAGTAGGTTAGTTGCTGAAAGGTACAATTCCAACCTTTGCTGTTGTCTCTCTGTTCCCAAACTAGGCCTAAGTTGGTTGCAACAAATATTTACACAGCTGTGAAGTGGATCAGGTCAGTTACCTACTTTATGCATAAAATTAAACCCAAACTTTTTTCCTTAGGCCTGGTGTTTTAACTATATCAGTTTGGTTGTGCCATGAATCAGAGCAGGAGATGCTTTCTCCACTACAAAAGATGGTGTGGGGCAAAAGATGGTGTGGGGCCCTTCTCTGTGTATGAAAATGACTGGTGTTGGGGGCAAGAAGCCTGAAGTACATGACAGACTATGTTGCATCTTTTGGCAGAAGTGCTTGTTTGTCCGTTCAGTCTGAATTTACAGCCCAAAGCATTGAAGTGTGCTAACAAATGTTGCTGATTCAAGTATGTTTGTCCCCTGTGATTGTCATTGAGCTGAGGCTCATGGGCAGTTTATTGCTTTTAGGGAATATACATGTCTTTTGTTAGATTTCTGTTTTAATTGTGGTGTTGTGTTTAAAATTGTGCAGCACATGGCCCTTTCATAGCAAAGTAAAATTTGTGAAACGATAGTTATTCCATGCAAATGTTCTTATCTGCACAGGTCCCATCTTAAATTGGGCAGAGATCAGGGTACTGTAAGTTGACTTGGTAGTGAAGGGAACATTGGCAAGAATTCTGGGTGCATTAAGTGTAGAAGAGATGTGCATGTACGCACACCTCCCTACAAGTCTTAAAGAAAGAGATGGTCAAAGGCATGAGAGGCAGTGACTTTCTTAAGAAGACTTGGCCAATACCGAAGTCCCACTGAGCAAATCTGTCTCAAGAATTGCCTGAAAAAGGGAGCAAGCTTTTCTTGATAAAGAGCTCTAGCAGAGCAAAATGACTGCCATATAATGTAATTAACTTATTAATTTCTAATCTCAGATGGAACTATATATTGTAGAATTGCTTGCTATAGTGTATGCTTATTCCCTTATTGCCAGCTAAGGTGGTTAGAGACTTGAACTTCATGGTTGTAACTCAGAATGCTGTTCTGTTTTGTTGCTTGTCATAGTGGTTTTGCTGAATTCTTAAAAGCCTCCTTTCCTATCTAGTACCTTATAATATGGAGAAAACAAGAAAAAACTCAGCAGTTTAGTGAAGGAGCCTGTAGACCTGACTCATGTCTATACACTTTTCTACACACCCTAGTAACTTTGGTGTGCATTGGGGAACAGGATAGATGGAACTTGTTACCTGCCGTGAGGTTATTTTTTAGCATTACTATGGTACTTTACAGTGAAAGTTAAGCTTATTTATTAGACTAAAAAGTACATTGTATCAGTTAATATAAATAGTTTTATGGAAAGCAAATCAATGTGTTGTATTGCCTCTTGCTCTGCTTTGCCTCCAAGTTCCATTGAACCAGCAGATCCCTCTTTCATTATATCCTAGGCCATTCTTGTAGGTCCTAAACTTTGCTACTCCCAGTTTGGTTTAATTTTCCTCTTCTCACTAGGATGCTTATTGAGTGTTAATTCATAATCCAAATTCCTTCAGCTTTTGAGTATCAGCTTGTGTCATCTTTATCCTTTTGAGTCTGTTGTGTAAAGTTGGCTTTGAAACATCCCCATCTGCTGACTGGACTCCTCCAGCTTAATGCTTGGGGTGGGGAGGGAAGGTTCTTGGCCAGTATGACTCTAAAATAGTATCTTCACTGACTGTAAGAATGTTGCCTGTTGTGAATGAAGTATTTCATACTCTCAGGCATGTAAACTTTATTTTTTACCATATTGGGCTTGAAGTTTATTTTCATAAACCTAGAAGCAATGAATCTCAGCACATGCTAGACATGATGGTAAGCATGTTTAGAGATTGTGTTTGAAGTGGAAGATCTATTAATATTCTCTGCCAGAGTGGAGATACATTCTGAATTTAAGTGTCTTACCCAGTAGTGGCTGCTGTGAGTTTGGCTTTTTTTTATGGTACTTACTTGGGTGTGTTTACACAGAAATTCATGGTAATACTAAGCTCAAGTGAGTTGGCTCAATTACCAGAGGTAGTATTGCTGTGACGCTGAGTTCCTACTACATTAATGCCTACTGTTGAAGTAGGCATTTCTTTTGCTGCTTGTTTAGGCTTTCTTTTCAGTTAGAATTAAATTCCTAAACTGAAATTAGTTGGAGATACTTGTGCTAATACCAAATTGAGCTGGTGAAATTACTGGTGTGCATGTGATACTCTGTCAACCTAAGGACAGGTTTTTAGACTAAAAGGAGGTAATTGGCCTGAGGCTTTCATAATATACCGGCTTCCTTACAGTACTGCACTCTTGCTTGTTTTAAACCCCTCCCTCATAAATCACATGCATGGAATACAGGACTAGAAAACTATTCTGTTTTTAGCTGTGTAACATACTTTGGTACCTGGAAAAGGAGGACAGTTAAGATCTTGTGACCTGCCAGCTCTCTTCAGATCGCTACATGTGCTCTTGAGTGGTATTGCTGTACAACTTACCTCTGGATAAGGTCCTGAGTTATCCTGGTCTGACCTTGTGGTTTGGACTAGATGACCAGTCCAGGCCCCTTCCAGCCTTAGCTGTTGTGAGTAATGCTGGCTAGTAAATCTGTCTCTATTATGTGATTTGAGAGTGTGGTAAGTGTGGACTCCGTGCTGTAAACTGATACTTTTGAGCATGACTTCAGCTTGTTTTCTTGAGGACTTCTGTTGTTAGCCCTGAGACCTCAGCAGTAACAATTATTGACACTTCTGTAACCTTATGTCATGGAATGATGTGCTCTGTCAGCGGCCAAGTATCATTTCAGACCACCAGCAGAAATGAAGTTATATGAAAGGCACAGGCATGGCAGACTAGCTCCATAGAATTGTGCAGATTTGAAAAGATTTTTAAGATTTTTTAGAGAGCAGACTTTGGCCTCTTTAGGAACCTGCTTAGTAAGGTTCCATGGGATATAGTCCTAGAGGGTGGGGGGGCCCAAGACTGTTGGTTGTTGTTCAAGAATCACCTACTGCAATCTCAGGAGTGTTGCATCCCAACTAGAAGAAAGTGCAGCAGGAGAGCCAGGAGACCTCCTTGGATGGATAAGGAGCTGCTCAGGAAACTTCGAAGGAAAAAAGAGGCTTATAGAAGGTGGAAGCAGGGACAGGCAGCCTGGAAAGAATACAAGGATGTTGTCTGGGAAGCTAGGAACCAGGTTAGGAAAGCTAAGACCCAGTTAGAATTAAACTTGGCTAGGGATGTTAAGGATAGCAGGAAGGGATTCTATAGGTATGGAGTGAATAAAAGACTAGGGACAACTTGGGCCCCCTACAGAAGCTATTGGGAGAACTGGCTACCCAGGATTTGGAGAAGGCTGAGGTTCTTAATGACTTCTTTGCCTTGATCTTCACTGGGAAAGGCTCAAGGCACACCACCCAAGTCTTGGAAGGGGGACGCAGGGACTGTGAGAATGATGACCCTAGGCCCACTGTAGGAGAGGACCTGGTTTGAGACCATCTTAAGAACCTGAACGTACACAAGTCCATGGGACCTGATGAAATCCATCCGTGGGTCCTGAAGGAGCTGGCGAATGAAGTTGCTAAGCCACTGTCCATCATATTTGAAAAATCATGGCAGTCAGGTGAAGTTCCCGACGACTGGAAAAAGGGAAATTTAACCCCCATTTTCAAGAAGGGGAAAATGGATGACCCAGGGCATTACAGACGAGTCAATCTCACCTCTGTGCCTGGCAAAATCTTGGAGCAGATCCTCCTGGGAGTCATGTTAAGGCACATGAAAAACAAGGAGGTGGTTGGTGACAGCCAGCATGGCCTCCACTAAGGGGAAATCCTGCCTGACCAATTTGGTGGCCTTCTATGATGGGGCTACAGAACTGATGGACAGGGGTAGAGCAGTTGATGTCTTTTACCTGGACTTGTGCAAAGCCTTCGACACTGTCCCACATGACATCCTTGTCTCTAAATTGGAGAGACATCAATTTGATGGGTGGACCACTGGGTGGATAAAGAACTGGCTGGACGGCCGCACACAAAGAGTTGTGGTCAATGGCTCAATGTCCGGCTGGAGACCGGTAACGAGTGGTGTCCCTCAGGGATCGGTGTTGGGACCGGTCTTGTTCAACATCTTTGTCGGTGACATGGACAGTGGGATTGAGTGCGCCCTCAGCAAGTTTGCCGATGACACCAAGCTGTGTGGTTCCGTTGATACGCTGGAGGGAAGGGATGCCATCCAGAGGGACCTTGACACGCTTGTGAGGTGGGCTGATGCCAACCTGATGAAGTTCAACCACGCCAAGTGCAAGGTCCTACACCTGGGTCGGAGCAATCCGAGGCACAGCTACAGGTTGGGCAGAGAAGAGATTCAGAGCAGCCCTGCAGAGAAGGACTTGGGGCTGTTGGTCGATGAGAAAATGAACATGAGGAGGCTTCAGTGTGTGCTTGCAGCCCAGAAAGCCAACCGTATCCTGGGCTGCATCAAGAGGAGTGTGACCAGAAGGTTGAAGGAGGTGATCCTGCCCCTCTACTCTGCTCTCGTGAGACCTCACTTGGAGTATTGTGTGCAGTTCTGGTGTCCTCAACATAAAAAGGACATGGAACTGTTGGAACAAGTCCAGAGGAGGGCCACGAGGATGATCAGGGGACTGGAGCACCTCTCGTATGAAGACAGGCTGAGAAAGTTGGGGCTGTTCAGCCTGGAGAAGAGAAGGCTGCGTGGAGACCTCATAGCAGCCTTCCAGGATCTGAAGGGGGCCTACAAGGATGCTGGGGAGGGACTGTTCATCAGGGACTGTACTGATAGGACAAGGTGTAACGGGTTCAGACTTAAAACAGGGGAAGTTTAGATTGGATCTAAGGAAGAAATTCTTTACTGAGAGGGTGGTGAGGCACTGGAATGGATTGCCCAGGGAGGTTGTGAATGCTCCATCCGTGGTGGTGTTCAAGGCCAGGTTGGACGAAGCCTTGGGTGTCATGGTTTAGTGTGAGGTGTCCTTACCCATGGGAGGGAGGTTGGAACTTGATCATGTTAAGGTCATTTCCAACCCTAACTATTCTGTGATTCTATGATTTTGTAATCAAGTCCTAACCATTTACCTAGTACTGTCAAGGGCTAGCATGGCTTTGTCTGGTGACGTGTTGGTACCAGTGTGGTTCTTAGCCTCTCTGCCTTAGCCCTGGCAACAAGAAATTATTTCTTTCCATTTGCAGCTGCCTTTTGGGGTGCAAAGATTGCTGCCATGTCCCTTTCAATCTTCTTTGGCTAAACTTATCACTTTTACAAATGAGCAGAATGTCAAAGCAGTGCCCTACTCCCCTAAGTAAATCATTACTCGAGCACAGCTGCACAAGCACTGATTAAGAAAACAGGTTTTGGTAGGTTTTGATTCAAGTAGACATTAACAGTGACTTAATATTCCTGTGTCTTTCTATTCAGTTTTTAATTTCCAGAAATAAGTCTTCTATATTGGTCTCTTAAATATGACCTGATTAGGCCTTGATCCCATGACCTCTTAAATGAATGGATCAAGCTTTGAACTAAGTTAGCTTTGCTTTACCAAGATTAAGTGTAATAAGCCCATAGAGTTTAATTTTGGACACTAGTCCTAAATAGTGTATTTGGACTAATATTTACCACTATTTATAGAGAATAGCAAGCATGCAGTAGAGCAAATCAGAAACAGATGAGCTTACTGTTTATGTAGTTCTTTAACTCATTCTGAGGAGGAAAAGCAGCCAATGATTACATATTATGATTAAAAGAAATAAAAATATCAGGGGATTTATTATGCTTCTCCGTGGCTTCTAGTCAGCTTATTGATGGTCTGTTGGAGGTTATAGCTGATGTGTATTACGCCTGTACTAAGGATTGATAAATACCTGAATTTATACTAATTAACACACCGATAATTAATTGGACCTTTACTTATTCATTTTGGCTAGTATGAAGTTTACTCTTGTTATCAATAGTAGGGGTAGTATTTGATATATGGGCTTGTTACTTGTATGTCATAACATTACCTTTCTACTATGATAGATTTGGAGTAAAGGCTCCAAAGGCAGCAGGATTTTCCTAAAGAGTGCTGAGAATCATCTTTCAAGTCTACTTTTCCCTTAGCTTTTTTTAATTGTCAAAGTTATTTTCACTTTCATCTTACTCAACACATTACACTTTTTCTCTAAGCTGACTGTGAATTCGGAAGTACCAGCCTGCCTTCCCAGTAGCAAACATGATTCTCTTAAACCTAAATGCAACCCAATATTTTCTTTTAGGGCAAGGGCACTGAAATAACACTTCTGGTTGTGTTCAGCAGCTTGTGCTTGTATGCTTGGGTCTTTTCTGTGCTAGTAATTAAAACTAAAGAAGAGCCCCTTTATTTCACCCTTTGGCGAAACTAGTTTTAGTGCCCTGCTTCAGAGGCCAATTGTTGCCTTAAAATAGTGTAAAGTACATTTTCTATGAACTAACCCCCCAAACTAAGGATTTCTGGTTAACTTGTACATATGATATTTTTTAAGTGTAGTGTAACTGTGTCTCTTCTTGTTGCCAGGGATGAGGGGAGACTCATACTTCTTTGGAATGCGCGGCCTGGGTCACTATGGTTGCATCCCGGAGGATGGAGTGCACTTCTTGCTCTACTCTATAAATGGAGACAACGATTTAAAAAGATGCTTTGCAGAGGAAGATTTTCATGAAATAATTGACTTCAATGATCTCCCAAATTCTCTCTTTGCTTGTAATGTTCACCAGTCTGTGTTTGAAGATGAGGACAGCAAGGTACAGTGTTGCTTTCCATATTTTCAATACGAGAGAAGCATATGCCTTACGTTTGTATTTACTGCAGTTTCAATGAAACAGTTTAATCTGTCTTGTACAGAGAAAATGGATCCAAACTATGGTTTCTTTCTAAGGTGACAACAATACTCTGCCATGACATCTGTTTCAATAGCTTAAAAAGCTTTTATCAACTCTGGTGAGCAAAAGTGTTCTTTTGTCCAGATTTGTAGAATACTGAAATGTGGGTACAGGGTTTCAGAGCAATTGTAGCTGCAGTTGTGATGGAGGTGGCAAAGTTAAACATGTGAAAGTTTCTCCCACTTGCTGATCACGTACCACTGTGATGAGAGGCCGCCTTTACTGTATCTTCTCATAGGATCTTTTATGTTGGAAAAGACCTCTAAGATCGAGTCCAACTGTTAATTTATCACTGCCATGTCCACCACTAAACCAGGTCTCTAAGGGCCACATCTACACATCTTTTAAACACCTCCAGGGATGGTGACTCCACCGCTTCCCTGGGCAGCCTGTTCCAATGTTTGATAACCCTTTGGGTGAAGAAACTTTTCCTAATATCCAATCTAAACCTCCCCTGATGCACCTTGAGGCCATTTCTCCTTATCCTATCACTTGTTACCTGGGAAAGGAGACCAACCCCCACCTCACTATAACCTCCTTTCAGGCAGTTGTATAGAGTGATAGGGTCTCAAATGTTTTAAGTTATCTGAAATACTATTTTATTTGGAAAATCTAAAATGAGTGATAGTAGAACCAAGACAAGAAGAACTATGTGAGATTACTTTTAACTCTGTAGTTTGGCTAAAACAGAATGTTGAAAAACAATATCTTAATATAAAAATAATTTTAAAAAATCAACCTTTTGCAGGGAGTGTTCAGTTCCTGTTTCTTAACCTAGTATTCTACCTGATGGAGATGTAAGGAATGTAAAACTGATAGCTTTGTGCTTTTTGTGGAATTTCAGAACCATTTGGCAATGAGCTTCATTTAAGTTGAAGGGGTTTGAAAATACAATTTTAAAGGAAGAAAACAGAAGTGTGCCCAGAACTAGTGAATCCCTTTTTCTCCTGCAGAGATTCTATCTCCACTTGCTCCTGAGCTTTCTTCTTCGAGAGCTCTATTCTGGAATTTAGCTGGTGGCTTAGAAAATGGAGTGGATGATTATGTAAGTACGTGGGATAGCAATCCCCAAAGACTTGCAGGACTTAAGGATGTCTTAAGAATAGCAGCTGGGTTGTGGAGGTGGATATTCTGTTCCATGTGCATTTCTGTAAACTATCTGTCAATGACATGGATTGAACAGCTCTGTTGGCAGGTAAGTAGTTACCTCCATAAGTCTATATTTAACTAGATGGGATTACCTTCAGATTTCTCATTAAATCCAAGGACCTGGGGAGCTGATTATTATTTTTATTCCTGTAGAAGATGTACTTATGTTCCCAGTTGATTAATACTGGTAATCCTTTCTATTATTAACCATTGCTGCAGGATAAGAGCATACATGAATTCAGTATAAAATATTGTCAAGTTACTAAGATGAAGTTTAAAATCTCACAAAATAAATGCTGCTGATAATCATATCTTCAGTTATATATTGATCCTATGTATAAGTAGTGGTACACTGAACTTTTTAAAGAACATACTACAGTAATGGTTATGTTTGTAGTAGTTTCATTGTGTTATCCATTCTACAGAAAGTAATGATTTTGCAGTGTATCTTTTGTAGCTTACTCCTGACCTATGCTTTTAGGAGGAAAATGGAGGCATGATTGTTTTGGAAGTTACAAGGTAGCTGACAAAGAAAGCCAGAGAAACCTGTGTTTTGAAAGGTTGTTTAGGTTTGGTCTGTGAATGTGCTGTCTAAATAAGACTTAAATATATAAGCTTCTAAGTGGCTCTGGCATGCAACAATATTAAAGTTACATTGTTCAAGTGCCTTAAGAGGCTGAACTGTCAAATTCAGACTTTGAATATGCAAATATCTAAGCAATATTCTCACTAAAGATAGGTTTTTAAAGCCAATGCCTTAACTACTTTACATTTTAATTTGAAGACACTTAACTACTGTGTCAGATACAGGGTAAGTTCCAGTTTGTGCTTGAGAAGGGGCTGGCAGCAGCCTGGAGGTAACACTTACCTGCACGTATGCCAGCACTGTGGATAAGCTGATTCACATTGTCTGATCTTACTGCATTCTGTTTCATTTATACACTTTCACCAACCTCACGGGGCTGTACAGCACTTCTTGGAAAGGATTCAGTGTTGCCTTATCAAGAGTATGATAAGGCTATAGCATCATGACTATAGCATCTGTAGGAAGCCTGAGTTTTGGACCTTCGTTTTTTCTGAAGATGAGGAATTCTTGCAGCTGAACGCTGTGTTCTTTACAGATGAAGTTGTATCAGGCCAGGCTTGAGTCTTCTCCTGGCTGGCACCCTAAGGTCTCAACACAAACAGAGTGAGTCTGAAGAGTTGTGGGCACTGAATCTGAAGATGAGCATTGCCATCTGGTGTAAAGGAAGCTGCTCAGGAGTGACTGGCTGATCTTAAACACTAGCAGAAGAAAGGGGAAATATAAATTTATACTGGCTGTGTATATCTGATTTTGCTACAGTAACAGTATCTAGTCAAAAAATACTTCCTTGCCTTCAGGCCTGTGTTCTTGGTCAGGAGAATGCCCTGGCTATCTGGGTCAATGACACAGGCATTTGAGGATTTGCACGCGATGGCTTAGCAGCATCAATACGCTATCAGCTTGCTACAGCTGAAGGGGAAATGGTTTTCCTTATCTCCACTCCCATCATGGACAGCCTGCTCCTTTGTATAGAAAATGGAATTGTACCTTCTTTACAATGAAACTAGAAAATACTGAGGTTTTTAGCTTTTTAAAGAACAACAAAGGTGTGGAGAAGTAGATTATCCAACAACCCTGTTCCAAATCTGGGGTCAAATTCAGCTGTGCCCCATCACTGTTCTGTGTTATGATCATTTATTTTAGCATATAACTTGTTAATGATAGGGGCAGGCTTTTTGGAGTGTTCAGCACTGGCTTTGTTGGGTCATGGAAGTCCTACTCTAAAGAAACTAAATAGAAAATGCTCTTAAACCCTGATAATTACCACATGTCTCTTGGAAAAACTGCTGGGACTACTTATGTGAGCAAGATACGGCAAAATTGAGACTGTTATTTTTGGCTGATGGTGTGACTGAATGGGAGGCACTGCTCCTTTTATCTTTCCTGAAAAAGCAACTGTGGTGGGGAGCCAAAGGGCATGACTGATTACTCCTAAGGGTGGATGTGTGTGTGTTTTAACAGTTAATTGCTGCACGTAGCCCCTAGGGCTTTCTGGATAGTAAACCTTCCGTTGTGAATTTGTTATGCGTATATCACTGTTCTGTAAAAACATCCTTTTCTGTATTATAACTGTAATTTCCTTCAGGCTGAAACTGGTAAGCTCACTGTGAAAGTGAAGCATCTTTGTCTCTTAAGATGGTTTCTTCAGATGCTATAAGCCTCAGGAACTGCTTACACAAAACTGTCACTATTAGAATATGCTTACATGAGGGAAGGACGTGTTTCCTCAAGCTGTTTAGAGGCTGTATGCTCTTCCTTTTGCCACTCTTTTAGCTCAAATCAGGAGGAGCATCTATTAAACTTGATAGTTGTATTTTGGATAAAGGATGAAAAATCAATTTCTGAGCATTTTAGTTATGGTGAAGCTGCCTAAGAAATGGTAGCTGAAGTCCACTAAGTGCTTTTTCTTGCTAACTTAATTAAAACCAATAGGAGAGATTATTATTGATAATTATTAAATTATTTCTGCATGAGAAAATAGTGACCAGACACATCCAGTTTTGGACTTCTCAGTACTAGAGATATGAACATACTGGTGAGTGTCCAGTGAAGGGCCACTTAGATGATGAAGGGACTGAAGCACCTCCTATGAGGAAAGGCTGACAGAGCTGGGAGAGTTTAGCCTGGAGAAGAGAAGGCTCTGGGGGATCTTATCAGTGTATATTAACACCTAAAGGGAGGGTGCAAAGAAAATGGAGCCAAGCTCTCTTCAGTGGTGCCCAGTGATAGCACCAGAGGCCATGGGTGCAAACTGAAATATCAGGAAACACTTTCTTACTGTGAAAGTGACTGAGCACTGGCACAGGTTGCTCAGGATGGTGGTGTTGTCTCCTTCCACAGATGTATTCAGAAGCCTCTGGATATGGTCCTGGGCAGCTGGCTTGAGCAGAGGGGTTGTTCAAGATGACCTTCAGAGGTCTCTTCCAGCCTCCACCAGTTTGTGATTCTTGAACATATGATGAAGTGTATCCTAAAAAATTCTTCTGAAGAGGAGGGTCAGTGTGGGAATTCAAGACTGGGGAATGCATTTCCTGAACAGTGAGATTAATGGAGTGGGGAAGGGAAAAGAGGTCAGATTAACAAATCAATAGAAAAGATAATTCTAGTTTAATGATGTTTATTACAAAAACAGTTAACTACTTTCATGAGAGGTTCTTTCACATATACTGGATGATGACTTGCTTTTACTACAGAAGCCTATGGTAGACTACCTTTTTTTTTTTAAAAAAAAAAAAAAAAAAGATGTATGATTGAAGGTGGAAATTGAAAAAGGTCTAAGGCTACCTCCAATGAATGCTGGAATATTTGTTCAAGTTTGATGCTTTAAGAGAACTCTGTAGCCTTACTTGGAAAGGCTTTTTTCCTTTGTACTTGAATTTGGCTTTCTCACCAAAGCGCACCTGTGTGCTGCTATTTTTGTTTTTAAGGTGCAGTAAAAGGCACTGGACAGTTCAGTGGTCTGCTGGGTTGCTGTTAACTTTTCACTTCTAGGATTAACACATAAACTTTCTACTGATGCTTTGACTCTGAAGCATGTAATTGAAATGTGTCTGTTCAGTACTCCTTTTAAACAAAGGGGAGCCAATGTGTCCTTTTAAACAAAGGAGAGCCAGTGTGTCTGCTGCCAAGTGTGAAGTGTTTCTTTGGTTCCCTTTTCCTACAGGCTAATTCAAGAAGATGCTCTAGGAGGCAGTTTTCATTTCTGCAAGGGAAGATCTGTTCCTTTTGCCTTCACTTTTAAAAACCTAAATTATGATGAAAAAGGTTCTGACTTCACATTACATCACTGGAGCCTCTAGGTGTTGAGTCATCAACGTCGTCAGTTATATTTAGAGGGTGGCATACTTCTTTTTAGTCTAATATTAGTATTCAAGCCTGGTCTCGGTGGAAGGTCACCCTAGCAAAGATGAAGTCACCGCTCCAAGGCTGGAAAGGAATGCAGGCTTCATTCTGCCTTCCTAGTACACTTGCTGCTGCTTTGTTTTACTTTCAGTTTTTCTACCTTTTAAGGTTGTCATCTGTCGATATGATAACATTATCAGAAACTGCCTCTTGAAGCAGACTGTGCCTTGAGCTGTGGAATCTCTACCCACTTTGGTTTGTTCTCCTGTATAAATGGATGAATGTTATTCTCTGTTATTCTGGAAAAAAAGAAAAAAGTGTTTCTTTACTATATACTGTATTTGCACCTAATAAAATAAAAATACGGAGAGCTTGCAAGGAAAAGCTGCAGGAGCAGTGTCCTTCAGCAGTTCATGAATTGTAGCTGCCCTTTGGGAATTCTGTCTTGTAATCTTCCCTGGGTGGTAGTTTACTGATATCTAAGAACTAAAAGCTACGTAGGAGGCTGTTCTTGCTCTGAGAAGTGTGCATTTCCATGGCATTCATATTTTATTCTGTGACTAATTTCAAATCCTTTCAGTAGAAACCATCTTGGTCCAGTACAATGTTTCTGCTGAAGACACCTATGGCCTCTCGTACTTGGCATCTGAGATCCCATCTGACTGTTGGAGTGATAATGCCAGGTTTTTCAGCACCATTATGCAAGTGTTCTCTACAACCTAAAAGAGGTGTAGATATTTCATAGAATGGTTTGGGTTTGGAGGGGACCTTCAACCTCATCCAGTTCCAACTCCCTGCCACAGACAGGGACACCTTCCACTAGACCTGGTTGCTCCAAGCCCTGTCCAGCCTGGAACACTGCCAGGGAGGGGCAGCTACAGCTTCTCTGGGCAGCCTGTGCCAGTGTCTCACCACGCTCACAGGAAAGAACTTCTTTATATCTAAGAACAGTAGCAAAAGTAACTTTCATTGACATTTGAGATCTATTGAGTGTTCTGTCTGGTCGGGAGGAAGAAAATGAATTTTGCTTGGTGTGGTTTGTGTATGCAGAATTTTAATACATATTTATAAGGAGACTATTTAAGGTTACTCTTGTTGCTGTTCAGACAACTTGCATTTATGTGTTTATAAAGGGTCTGACACTAATTTCTCTGAAGCGATCTGCAGAATTTCTAATGGAGTTGTCAGCTTAGTCTGGTTTAGGCATTCCTTCCATCTTCTTTCTTAGGTGATTCTGGCTGTTACTGAAAGGCTTCAGCATTTCTATTGTCTTTCTGGGAAGGTGCATAAGCTTTATGATTTGATAACCTTTGAAGAAACACAAAGAAGAACACTGGGATTGTGCAGCTGTAACAGTATGGTCAGGTTGAACCTATGCATATGCCCATTTCATCCCATGCAAGTGGAAGGTATATTTGGACATGATTATCCAGGAGCTACAAAGCTCCAAATATTATTCTAGTCAATCAATGTTCAGTTCCTGCTCTGAAAATGTGTTTAAAACAACAAAGAATCTCAAGCAACCTATCAAATAAAAAGACTACCAAGAATTTCTGGGCCTGAAACACCAGTCTGTAATGTGGATGCTGTCTAATAACTTATGCAGTACTTGAGGTTATTTTCCCATCCTTGCACAGGGTGTTTGGTAGCACAAATGCCCTTGTTTCAATGGGAGAATGTGCCTGGCAAAAGACCAACTGGGTTAAAGGTAGGCCTCTGTTCACTGCAGTTGAAATTTGTGGTAGTGCTTCAGAGCATCAAGCTATACTAGTTTTGTAAATTACAAAAATAAACTGAGTAATATTCTTTCCAGAACACACAAGACAGCAGTTACTGTCTGCTTTTTAAATTTGGAAATGTACTTTTCTCCTTAAGAGCAACTATGGAAAAATTCTTCTAGTGTTGGCTTTCTGTGCTCATGCTCTGCTCTGCAGTCTAGAGGGAATGCGTTATCTCAAGAAACCAGAGTGGGTGGGAAGTCTCTCCTGAGAAAGGACATTCAGAGTAATTTTTTTTTTGTATAGGAATGCAATTTTCTCACCAGTTCTGCTAATATAGATAAAATTTTGAATAATAAGATTTTAACAAAGGTGTTTGTAAATCCATGTCAAGGTTTAGGAAGTGGCAGTTGTGGCGTGAGAAAACACAGGCTCTGGGAGCCAGAGAGAATTGAGAGGTCTTACCTGTAAGTCAGTTTCTCTAGCACAGTGGACATAGAAGGATAAACTGTGGGAGGGTCTAATTTAGTTACTCCTAAACACTGTATAAATCTAGATTTAAAGTTCCACTTTGCACTCATCTGTCTCCTCTAATCGGTTGAACTAAATTCATGGACTCAAATGCCTTTTAATCTTTGAGGAAGTTGATATCTGGCCTGGAATGCTGAGGCCAGTGTGTCTTCCCTCTGAATTCCCTACCACTGTTAACTGGGATGTTGAGTTCAACCAAGGACTTTTGCTGACAGAGAAGTTTTGTAGGTGGTATTTTTCTCCTCCTGACTATCCTGCTTGAAAATATTTGTGAGTTTGACTGCATGGTTGATTGCGAGTTTGACATACATGGAATACTGAGTCTATTTTTCCCCAGGATGATAGTATGGTATGTTGCTTTCTGGGGCGATATGCAAGAGAACCTAGCAACAATATTTCATGCAGCTTTTTTCTATTTCATATCTACCAAGTTTGCGAGGGTTGGATTTATCGTAACTG
The DNA here is from genome assembly GCF_963264785.1 of Psittacula echo. Taxonomy (NCBI): domain Eukaryota; kingdom Metazoa; phylum Chordata; class Aves; order Psittaciformes; family Psittacidae; genus Psittacula; species Psittacula echo. The sequence goes on from NC_137738.1 coordinate 103,326,118, forward strand.
GTGATACTTGTTATTCTTGACCAGTGTTATTCCTGGTTGGTTTTTTTTGCCTTTTTGCTTGTCAGGCAATCTAAGGTGCAGTATGTTTTTATAAAGCAATATAAGGGCAAGAAGACAGACACCAGGTCACACTTGGAATAAACCACAGCAGTCATTTCTACAAGAGCTTCCATGTATCTGAGTGAAACATATCTTGGCACAGTGTGTATTAAAGTAAGTCAACCCTTCTGGTCTCTGCTGACACAAGCAAGAGCTACATCTTTAAAAGGGAAAAGCTGCTTTTATGCAGTTTATAGAAAAGTCTTTGGTTTGTTCCACTAAGTAGTTCTTATTGGCTACTATCTGCTAATAATCAAACACAGTTTTTGCCCTTCTCCCTCCAGCAAGCTGTTATTCTGAAGTCAACAAAAATACTGTTTTTGTAGCTGATAGTAATCAAAAAGTGCAGTAAAGCCATTCTAATGGGGTTAGGGCAGCAGCTGTTCCTTATTTTAATACCATCAGAGCTCTTAATCCATCCACAAGTGCTGATATCAGTTTTCTGGCCCAAGGAAAAGGCTTCTAAATGAAGGTCAGCCTTCATTAGCAATGCATAAAGATATTGCATTTACAGAAGCCATGTTCTGGTATAATGTCATTCAAAACAGTAAATCTACAACTTTACCAGTCAAATGTTTCATATAAAATCTACATTAACAACATAGTACCAGAATTTAGTGTAATTAATATGTCAGTGTTTAATAGGGGTAGAAATGTCTTAGAAAAATGAGGGATACTTGAAGGCAAGTTGAGGTAATACAGAGTGGAAAACAGTGAGGCAGCAGCTTTAGGATTGTGGCATTGGTTAAGGCAGGTTCTGCCAAAGACTTGAGCACAAAGGTGAGAGATCATGTGCAGAGTTGAATCAAGGTGAAACGAATAATCAGTTACTTCTGTACATTTGAAAACACATTTTCTTCTGTGCCAGACTAATCCATGCTTCTTTGCAGTTGATGGAAGTTCTTGCATTTGCTGCAGTAGTGCAAGGGTTTCTCCATGGCTGTGTTCTCAGGTCCACTCCTCAGGCAGCAGATCTGCTGATGAACTTTACCATTCGGTCAGCTGAGGAGTTAATTCAAATCCTTAGTTTCCTGTGTAGTCTGAGTGTGTGAATGGCTTTGGAAATAATGTATCTTGTACTTTTTTTTATTGACTTGCTTTAATGTGATCACTTTTAACTGTAGGCTGTCTTGCTCTAATTTGATTGCTTTTTGTGGGTGCTTTATGCTACTTAAATTACATGACTTTTGTACCAGGCTTTGAAACTTAATACAGAAGCAGAGGCATTGCAGCTATGGTTGATGTTATGTGTGTGTCTGAGAGGGATAAGAGCAAACCTTTTCCATGTGATAGAGACTAATGAGCTGGAAGTTAAGATGATAGCATTATGGGAAAAAGAAATTACAGTATCCTTGGCATGTAATGAAGGCATTTATTGCACTGCAGGAGGGGGGATGCAAATTGGTATGTTTTGTCTTTTAATTGTTTTTGTAGTTAGTCTAAAAAGCATAGAGATATTGTTAGGCTGTGGCATGCAATCACTTAGAAATTTTGAGCTTAGTGTTACTGGAACCAGTATTAGGGAGAAATATGATAATTTCTTCCCTGCATTTCCAGTGTTTGGCTGGCTCATAAGGGAAGAACAGAACTGAGAACTTCAGAAGATGCTGAGGAAATGGAGTCTCAGCCCTGACTGAGAGGAAGCTGTTCCCCGTTTTAAGGCTTTGGTAACAGGCTGATGTGCACCATAGAGCTGACTTCCAGACACCATGATAAAGTCACTCAATTTATGTCTCTCCCATTTTTATTCTTCATGACCGTTTTGTATGCAGATTGTTTATCTATTTCTCAAGATATTTCTTCTTGAAAGTTTTGGGGATTTTTAACCCCTGGAGTCATAGAATCATAGAATAGTTAGGGTTGGAAAGGACCTTAAGATCATCCAGTTCCAACCCCCCTGCCATGGGCAGGAACACCTCACACTAAACCATGCCACCCACGGCTTCGTCCAACCTGGCCTTCAACACCGCCACGGATGGAGCATTCACAACCCCCCTGGGCAACCCATTCCAGTGCCTCACCACCCTCACAGTAAAGAATTTCTTCCTTAGATCCAATCTAAACTTCCCCTGTTTAAGTTTGAACCCATTACCCCTTGTCCTGTCACTACAGTCCCTGATGAAGAGTCCCTCCCCAGCATCCCTGTAGGCCCCCTTCAGATACTGGAAGGCTGCTATGAGGTCTCCACGCAGCCTTCTCTCCTCCAGGCTGAACAGCCCCAACTTTCTCAGCCTGTCTTCATACGAGAGGTGCTCCAGTCCCCTGATCATCCTCGTGGCCCTCCTCTGGACTTGTTCCAACACTTCCATGTCCTTTTTATGTTGAGGACACCAGAACTGCATACAATACTCCAAGTGAGGTCTCACAAGAGCAGAGTAGAGGGGCAGGATCACCTCCTTCGACCTGCTGGTCACGCTGCTTTTGATGCAGCCCAGGATACGGTTGGCTTTCTGGGCTGCGAGCGCACACTGAAGCCTCCTCATGTTCATTTTTTCATCGACCAACAGCCCCAAGTCCTTCTCTGCAGGACTGCTCTGAATCTCTTCTTTGCCCAACCTGTAGCTGTGCCTGGGATTGCTCCGACCCAGGTGTAGGACCTTGCACTTGGCATGGTTAAACTTCATCAGGTTGGCATCAGCCCACCTCACAAGCGTGTCGAGGTCCCTCTGGATGGCATCCCTTCCCTCCAGCCTATCAACGGAACCACACAGCTTGGTGTCATCAGCAAACTTGCTGAGGGTGCACTCAATCCCACTGTCCATGTCACCGACAAAGATGTTGAACAAGACTGGTCCCAACACTGATCCCTGAGGGACACCACTCATTACTGGTCTCCAGTCGGAGACCATGGTATCCCTGACTGAAAATACAGTCCTCAAGAAGGGAAATTTAGATGAGATATTTGGAAGAAATTCTTCCCTGTGAGGGTGGTGAGGCACTGGCACAGGTTGCCCAGAGAAGCTGTGGCTGCCCCATCCCTGGCAGTGTTCAAGGCCAGGTTGGATGGGGCTTGGGGCAACTTGGTCTAGTGGAAGGTGTCCCTGCTATGGCAGGTGGAGGTGGAACTTAGATGAGCTTTAAGGTCCCTTCCAGCTCTATTCATTCTATGGTTCTTTGATCTTGAATGGTGGGGAGGAGAGTCCAAATGCAAACATTAAGAGGCACTGGATTTTCAGAATATTCTTCATAAGCTGAAAGTCATGTGAAGACAGGGGTTTAGGATTTTCTGTGTCTTAGGTACTGCAAAGAGGTGGTAAACGGTTTCTGGATAGGCTGATCTCCTTGAAAGATTTGGTACCTATCTTGCTTTTTCTTCTAATTCTGCATTAGCAGTTAATGCTCTCCCTACTTATCATTGCTTTTGAAGGATCTTCAGCTCTCCTTGTAGCGTATGGACTGCTGTTAACCCTAGACCTGTAATACATGAGTTGTAGTTATAATGTGATACTGGTTTTTAGACAAGCTTTAGATTTTTGTTAATGCCGTTTGTGTTTTATGGTACATCTCAACCATCATCTCTATGTATGTGGACTATTTGTTGGGTTTTGTTTTGGCTTCTTGAGGTCATATCTTAGGTATATGCAGGGTGAGGTGCAACAGTATTTGAAACTGGGATTCTCACACAGATGCATCAATTGTGAAAACTGGGTAAACCCACCAATATTGTGGAATTTGAGATTAAAGTGTTGTAAGTGAAAAGCACTATTTTGCTTCTCATCTCTCCTTGCTCCTAAAGATCATGCAGCAAGTCACCTTGATAGTGAAGATAAACGTAATTTATACCCACTTAGACTGTTTATGCTGTATAATGGAAAATCCTGGCTGGCGGAGAAAATACCCCACACTTTCTGCGAAGTCTACTGTGTGAATGAAAGGACATCGGAATGTGTGTGCTCTGGTTGTATCGAGTGCCATGGGTGCCATCTGCTGACTCCTTCAGGTACCACACAGCTCTTCAGCTGTGTTAGGACTGAAAGGTAACATATATTAAGGAATGTCGTTTTAAATACCCTGCCACTAGAGTGTTAAATACAAACTATGGTTTTTAATCCTTGCTGGTTTTGTGCAGTGTGAACAGCAGTGGTCACCCTAAATGTATTTGAGTTTCATTTTAGACCTGCAAAATAGTTTCACAGAGTAATTTTTACTGTCAGTGTTCCTTTGCAGTGTTTTTGCATATGGTGAACCTAGATCTTAATTTTTGCAACGTATTGTGGCTCTTTGTCTGAACTCGGCTTCTAGCCATGCACTTTTTTAGCTTTCAACCTCTTTACGTTTCTGAACTCTTTCCTTATTCCCCATCATAGAATCCCAAGTTGGAAGGGGCCTCAAGGATCATCTGGTCCAACCTATCTAGGCAAAGTATGGCCTAGACTAGATGTCCCAGCACTCTGTCCAGCCAAATCTTAAGTGTCCAGTGTTGGGGAATCCACTGCTTCCTTGGGGAGATTATACCAATGGCTGATTGTTCTCATTGTGAAATTTTTTCCTCTTGTTTCCAGCCAGTATCTCCCCAGGAATAACTTGTGCCCATCACTCCTCATCTTTTCCACGTGACCCCTTGTAAAAAAGGAGTCTCCATTTTCTTTGTAGCCACCTTTTACATAGTAGGACATGATGATAATGTTTCTCTGAGCCTTCTTTTCTCAAGGCTGAACAAATCCAGCTCTTTCAGCCTTTCCTCACATGGCTGCCCAGTCCTTAAGTCATCCTCATGGCCGTCCTCTGTGGACCTTCTCCATCCTGACCACCTCTGTTTTATATAGTGGGACCAAAACTGAACACGGTATTCCAGGTATAGCCTGACATTGTTATATTCCATCTGTGGTATCCTGTATGTAGCTAGGATGTGAGCCTGAAAAAATTTCTTCGTTGTGCTTGCTTGCAAACCTGGTAAAATAGATTTCTTTGTCCTCAGTGAGCAAACTGGCAGTGCTACCAGATAACATGGTATAAATAGTTGGCTATACCTGATTTAGTAACAAAGCTGAGAGAATGGGCAAACTGAAGGAGTGCAATTTGACTAGACCCTAGAGCAGTTTATAGCCTGTATATTAAATTGGTTTTAAAGGGAAACTTCTGTTTTGTCTGGCTTGTCATAGTTGTCTTTAAAACCTAAATTGACGTATTGCTGTGGATCACTCAACTGAATGTCAGTGAGTATCTACCGAGAAGAAATTCAATCCTAATAAACATGAAAGTGTAATATCTAATGCTATAGTCTTAGGCTGCGTTGCTGCTGTAAATCAAATAATGTTCTGACAAGGGTTCCAACACTATAATGTGAGATAATGTTTTCAACCAATTTGTTAAAATGGTCCGTGACACACTTTTGGCTGAGGACAAACAGTACTTTCCCTAAGAACTTCCAGGCAGAGTCTGGAAGTCTCCACGTTGTCAGCTATGATTCCCAACAGCCATTTCAGAACAGGTTCCTTGAAATAATTTAATTGTTGCCTAATAACATGTGTGGCCAGCACATGCTGGTTTGTGTCACCAGCAGGCTTCAGTTACTGTGACCTGTCTCACCTCCTGCTTATTGGGCCAGGAGCTCCTCTTAAGCTCAGGATGGAACCTTTATTCCTGGCCTGAATTACATAGGTCTGTCTATCTCAAGTCGTGTCTTTGAACAAGCATTGTAGCCTTGGACTTAGTTTGCAGCCTTTCTAGTTTTAGCTCTGGTCCCATCTCCTCCTCCTGACTCTCTGGATAGAGCTAGACCTGTTCCTGTTGCTTTCTTTGGCCAGGGCTAGTGGTGTTGCATTATGATTGAATGTATGTGTATGTTTGTTGTCTTATTTGGCAAAGCCCTACTGAGATATATAGGATTACTTGGAAAGCAAGGTAATGCATAGGGTGGGTACAGTTTCAGCCTGGCTTAGAGGAATGGGATCAGCTAAAACATTGAGTAGTCAATTATTTAAATAAACAAGCAATGTTTTGAACAAAATGTGAAGACTGAGTACTTGTGCTGTTCGCAGCTCAGCCAAATCCATGTCTCTTCAGTTCAGAGACAGTGCTGTTGTGGGACAGTGTCAAATACTTTGCACAAGTCCAGGTACGTGATCTTCCCTTATGCACCAGAGCTGTAACCCTGTTATAGAAGGCCACCAAATTTGTCAGGCACAATTTGCCCTTAGTGAAGCCACGATCAGGATTCTGCTAGTTCCTGTTTGCCCACACTTAAATTTATCATTGCAGACCAGTTAATTTAAAATGATCAATTGCTTTTACTGATTTAAGTCATTAGGATAATTTTATCACACAAATTTGGGCACTTCTTCAACTGGCACTTCTTGAAGTTTTTATCTGAATTAAAATTGGGCTCTATGGAAGTAAAATAGCTTCCAGTGTGATCTTAGTTTAGGTTATTAATGAGCTCCTGTCAGATTTGGGTTTAATACTGTATTTCCAATTTACTGATAAAGCATAACCCATTGTTCTGTGCTTTGTTGTCTCGCCTGGCAGGAACCCTCTTTAAGTTGCCTTGGATAATTTGTTTTTTTCACCTGACTTTGGTAATCAGCTCAAAAGCTGGAGCTGATTTAGCTTCCCAATTCTTATCTGGCTCCTTAAATCCGGCTGGTCCATCTTAATGAACGCTTACGTGTGCTTTGCTGGCAAGGTAACTACTTGAATGAGTGAAACCAAATTCCTGTTCCTTTTCTGACGTCCTTTTTGTTCTTTTATGCTGAATATGTTGCAATCTATGTCCTGATTCCAGGTGACAGACCAAGACAATCTAATTTTATCCATGCTCAGCAAACTTGAAGAACTCTGCTTTCCCCCTGCTTCTATGGCTGAAAGAATGTATCACCCATAATGATCTCTTAGCCGAGCTTGGGCTTCACAACTCCCACACTTTCTCCCATGCTATTTCATTATTCAGCATTGCTGTTAAGCTTCTTTCTTATGAATCATTGTGACCATGATTCTGAACTAGCAGATGATGCAGAATAATATGAAGTATAATAGGAGTATGCCAAGGCTTCCTTTCTCCTCTCTCCAGTACTGATACTGTTACGTATTCATACAACTCTTTTATGTATCCATTTGAACTTTATCACCACTTTTGCTCTGCATTTCTTCCTTCCCAGGCTTAACTTAAAAATCTTTCAAATTACTCCTGTCCTTCTCTTTCCAACAACAATGGCAGGCATGGTGTCCAGTTAGCATTCCCACAGACATCTTACACACTCGCCATTAAATAACAAGCTCTATTTGTTTGCTATACCATCGTCATCTTTTATCTATCTTTTCTTTAAACTGTACTGAGTGTTGAGCTGGGGTGAAGTGACATGATTTGTCTTTATTACCTGGAAGTATACTGCTGAGACCTAGGATTGTGTTGGCTTTTTCCAAGTGCTAGTGATCTTTCCTTACCTATGCTGCTGGTCTGTGATAAATTGTAGTCCCAATCTTGATCTGTCTGGGCTTTGAGAACTTTAAGCCATTGGCAGTTTTGTTAGGGCTTGTCTGTTGTATGGGTTGTGTGTGGGTTGGCATTAATATGCCAGATAAAATTGCTGCTAATAACCCATTTTCAATGGAAGCTGTATTAATAGCCTTTTCCTGGAGTGGTACTTCCTCTGTTGGCATTGAGTGTATTGCTATCCTTTTCTACACTTAACGGTTCCTATACCAATCCCATTTTCTCTGCATTAACAATTTGTTGCCTTGTACTGTATCAGATAACTTGTGTATTTGATTTTAAGGTCCTTTCCAACCCTAACTATCCTATGATTCTATCATCCCAAATTTATCAGAAATAAACCTGCTAGACAAAATCTTCTAAAGATTCTCTTCAGAAAGAGACTAGCTTGAAACTTTTGCTGTGTTTTTTAGCATTTGAGTATATGGATTACAATGATCTCTTTGAAAACATCTTCCACAAATCTCTTGAAGTTGTGTAGGCTTGTGCTTGCCAACTGCACTTGTACCTATATTTAGGAAAGCTGTGATTATTCTTGTCCAGTCATGTGGTTTTATGACTTGGTGACACAACCCCAAAGTGATCAAATCTGAGGTTAATCTAAACCCACTGGCTTTGACTTGAGGTGAAAGTTTCAGATGTTTTTTATTAGAGTTTGTAAATGATACACCAAACCAAGAAAACACTCAAATAATGAGATCCCAAAAGTAACATAAGAGACAAGATGAAGCAGTTAGAAAACTTTACTCTGTAAAAACAGGCTGTAGAGGGAACACAGGAGACTCTTTTTTTCCAGTTCAGGCATTTTCAGTGGCTTCCTGGGTTGCAGCAGATCCTGTACACTCATAAATAGAGAAGATCTGAGATAATGGAAAGAAAGGAGCTTGGGTTTGGTTCTCTGTATCTGCTGTTTAAAAAACGAAATATCTGTCAGATATCTTTTGTTCATCCATTTGAATGTAAGACTACATGGACTTCAGATAACTTGTATAAATAAAAGCCCTTTTGCTGTGTTCTGTTAGTTAACAAATTCAAGTTGAAAATAGCAGCACCTATAGCTTCCCATTCACCAAAGGAAGTAATACTTCAATTCCAGACAAAGCAAATTCTGTACAACTGAATTCTCCATCACTTTTACATATAAAATTATACAGTCAGAAATATAAATTAAAACCACATTATTCTGTTAGTTGCAGCATGCAAAATCACTATTTGAGGGTGCTGATTTTAAAATGGTGAAAAAGCATCATTCTTTTTCTGTCCTTTTAAATTTTGCTTTAAAAAGTAGTGTTTAGTTGCTCAGCTTTTTCTCTAGACATAGTGCAAAACCAGTTCTTAACCTGTAATCCCTTCTACATTTAGGGGCGCAGGAACTATTTTGATTTTTGTACATGAAGTTTATGTAAATATTTTATTCCAGAAATTTGTATGGTAATAAATCAGTAAAAATAATTATTTATGTTTATACTAATAAACAGAAGAATTTATTTAGCAAACTTAAATACAGCAGTTGTCATAACTAGAGTTCAAAGGTATTAGAAGAAAAGTCAAAGAGGCAGACCATTAAAATTCAAGTAATTTTTCCAGAATTTAAATTGACATTTTAGAACGCTACACAACTCCAAACCTGTCAATGCCTTGAAGATTCTTCATGGTATCATTTTGTACTTGGTAACTTTTCTACCTTCCAGAAAAGCTTTAATCTCTGTTTTCAAAATACCATGAGATTCTTGGCCCATCGCTGGCAGTGTTTAAGACCAGGTTGGATGGGGCTTTGAACAACCTGATCTAGTGAAAGGTTTCCCTGCCCATAGCAGGGGCTTGGAAGCGGCTGAGCTTTAAGATCCCTTCCAGCCCAATCCATCCTATGATCTTTACAGAACCAGGGCAGCAAGCTGGGACTATTTTTATAGATGTCAGAGTATGTGTCTTTATGAATTAATGTCTTTGGTTTATGTTTGTGCTCGGGTGGAATGTGTGTAAGACTGTGGCTGGACCTTGTGCCTGTTTCACAACTGCTGTGCTTCCTGGCTCATATTCAGATGTTAGACTGATGGGAGTGTCTTTAAGTGGTTAGCAGGATGCTCTTTAAATTTGTGTGCAAATATTTTATACCCTGGCCATCACTACAGGGAATATGATGCCTTGGAAACTTCAGTGAACTACTCTTAGGATTCTCTAATATGGGCAGAGAGCCCTGAAACAATCTGCTGCTTGATATAGGAATTGTTTCACTGGGGACTTTGTTCTTATTTTAAAATCTACGTACTGTATATGGTCTGGTACATGTCCCTTCAGAAATTTGGCTGCATTCATTGATTTATGTAAAATATTTTGTAAATAGCAACCAGACATTACAATAATATTTTAAAATGCTGAAAGAACATCGACAGAACAGGAAACATGTAACTTTTTCAGTTGCTTTGTCCAAAAGATAAGAAATTGGTTTTTGTTCAAATTCTGTTATCTTCCAGGAATGTTTCTTGGCTTATGACTGTCTTCAGTTGCTTCCTTGTGTCACTGAAACATAAACATGCTAAAGAGATACACTTAGTAATTTAGAGTGGGAATAAATCTGTTAGCTGCCGAGCATAGCCTTTCCATAAGAAGTAGTTGCTGTCATTTAATATCATCCAATGCTAGAATACTTTTTAGCAGTCTTTTACAAGCTAACTTAAAGTTGTGACTTTCCTCTTATGCACATAATTGGACCATGATTTTCTTCTCATTCAAGTTGATGAAGCCAGTGCCATGGAATAAAATAGTTTCAAGTGATTCTTTGAGAGAAGATGGTACACCCAAGTTGCCTCTTGTTATGTGTTGCAATACTTGAGCCTAATTTTATCTCTGTGGCCTGAGGAAATTGTAATACAATTGGTGATATCTCAAGTGAAATGAAGTCAAGTTTTGCTTGTCCATCTTAAGTTGAAGGGTATGAAGTTCTGACTGTAAAAGCTCAGCCTATGGCTAAAATTTATATATAATACTATTTCAAAGTTACATACTAAATTACAAATTAATACTTTTCCCTCTTTTTAACAATGAGGAAACAACCACCTTTCTACAAGCCCTACTTGCTTTATGCTGCCAGGAAAAAGATCCCTTTAAAGAGGAAAGTTGTGAAACCAATAGTGAGCTGCAAACTAATACTATCTCCAGTTCATATTTTGTGGTAAACATCAGTATGGAGTGCCTTGCATCAGAGGGCGCAAGGTGGTGGAGAGCAGCGGGATTTTTAGTGAGACCTTTTTTCCCCCTGAACTGGGATCCTGTACATTATATGAAAATGCAGGCTGTTGTATTAACTCTTAATGGTTTGATTGGTTTGAGTACTTCAGTGCTGACATCTGTTTGCATATCTTATTTACATTGTTCTAATTAAATTGACTAAAGAGAAAATTAAGTGGTCTACTGCTATGTGATAAACTGTAATACCCTGTATAAGGGGAAGGTGTAGATTCTACATAAAAACTTGAAGTATTTCTTGCAGATTTAGCTTCCTGCTGTAACTGCAGGTACTGTTCTTTGAAAGTGGGAGAAATCTGCACTTGTAGACATGGGGGCTTTTGCTGTATTTGGCATCATAGTGGTAGCTCTAGTTTGGCCAGAGTATACTTCAGGTCAGAAATACTTAAGGTTTTATTCCTGAAGACTATAAAAACTAGAATGAGTTAGAATTTTTGCATTGTAATGTTCCTTTACTAGAAAAATACGTCGCTTTGTGTAACAGCATTGTTCACAGCTCCATGTTTCAGATGGAAGCTGATCATTTAAATATACATAGGCTGCTTTGAAATAAGATCAGTTTTCTGTCACACGTATTTTTAATGTATCTGATATTTAATTATTGTCAATTGAATATTGACAATGCATTGTAATACCCCTATTTTTTTTTTTTTTGAGTGAACCAACATACAGAATGACTAAATTATTTACGACTTTATTAAATACACATCTTCTGAAACCATGGTACTGATACTTAATGTGTGAGATGACTGTATGGGAACCAGCTCTTTTTATTTTAGTTAATATCTGTTTAGAGCTGTATCACACTTCATAAAACTACTGAAATACTGAGTAAACTGAGAGTGCAAAATAGAAGAATGAAGTGTGGTTTTGGTCATTTCCTGGTCTGGGTCAATGACATGACCATTTCTCAAGTTCTAGGTGGGAAAATAAGTCAGTTTTCAGGGAGATGAGAAGGGAGAAACTAAATCTGCTCTGTTAATCTTCATGTATGCTGAACATGGTCTCTTTCTTCTGTTTGTGAAATCAGGAAATCAGCCTTGTGGGGAGAGAGTCCTGGGTAAAGTAATTTTATAAATAAATTATAAGTTCACTGATATTTTAGAACTACCCAGTTTTCTTTTTTTATTCCCAATCATAAGGTACATGCTGTGGGGGGGGGAAAACCCCACAACTTCGTTAACAGATTTAACATTTTACTTGAGAGCCACTGGGGAAGCTTTGTATCTGACTTTTGGGTCCCTTATTACCTAATCTTAATCTGTCCTTTGAACATAAATAAAATCATAGCAAAGAATTTATCAAAACAGAAGACAGTGTCTTCTGTCTGTAATGAAGACAAAAATTTGTATTTGGATATGATAAATCTCAAGTGTGAACACTTTTTCTTCCTTGTCTGCAGTTGGATCAGGAAATTAACAGATCAAGAGACTATGTGGTTTAAAGTGTTGCAGCAAACTAGATACCTACCCTGTAATATCAGGATAAAATAGCAATTGCGTAAGAAATCTATTATTCATCACTTTATTATTTGCTGGCTGCATGCTGCTTGACATTTTACTCCTTTTTTTCTTTTTTCTTTGAACTTGACTGCTTTTGCTGGCTTGGCAGTAAGCACTGTTTTCTCTCAGCACAGCCATTAAATCTCTCACCTGTGTGTCCTGTGCAGAGCTGCAGCTGAGAGATAAGGTTGGTCTCTCACAGCGGTGAGCATTCCAGGCTCTTCCTTCAAGGGCATTTTGCTGTGATGAAGTGTCTGAAATGACAAGGAAAACGTACAGGCATGTTAAATACCCTTGCTAGTCTGAGACAAGTGAGAGTACATGGAAATGATTTAAAAATACATCTTGAAACTGCTAACAGAGTTCATGGATAACTGTAAATCATAGGGTTTTTTTGGCAGGAGTATTACAGACCTATCCCAAGCACCATTATCCATTGAAAACCATTTAATAATGGAGAGTACCTGTCTTGCCCAGCTTACACTTAAAATCCAAATAAAGCACGAGGGCTCTGAGCGTTTTCAATGTGTGTTCCTGTGTGTTCTTCATCCAAGGTCACAAAGGTAGTTTGTGAGGTACTGAATCCATCTCTTCAGCATCTTGCTCCAGTGCCAGCCTGTGAACATCTCCATCTTCCCGGTGTGAACTGAGAACGTGCCTGAGATTTCAAGAGGTTCTTGGAGCCCTCGGAGCACTGGGCTAGCGTAAGAATCTATTAATTAGAAATGTGTTTTATACATGACATTAACATTGCTTTACATCTACATAGTAGGTAAGTATCACCATTCTTACCTTGCTGTTGAAAAGATTTAGGCACAGTGGTAACATTACATGTAGGATTCAGTTAAAGATCAACAGTTAAATTTAAATGTCATCTTTTACATATGTGCATATGCACTATATAAGTTTCTGTAGCCATCAGCAGAGCTTAGAGGGCAAGGCAGCTCATGTTAAACTACACATCAAGTGACAGGTCAGCAAAATTCCACTCTAGAGTCCATTGAATGTATAAGAGGCATTCAGTTGCCTGAATTAGTGCTAATTAAATATCTTAAAGAACCTCTTGGGGCCTCTGGCTGATGGTTCAGAAGAGAAGAGTCTTCCAGAGGTCTTTTATCACATTTGTCAGCCCCATGCGTGGATCCTCTAAGGCATCTCATGTTGCACTAGCTATCCTTGCTGAAGCAATGGAATTCAGTCCCAAATCTGTTGCTTATAATGGCAATGTATATACCAGGATGTGGGGATCTGTGTTTAGTTCTTTAAATTTAAAATTGCATAGGTTTCAGTTTGTCTATGATACTATGCAGATAGATCGCAAATAAATTTAGCTTACACTGCAGGGTTACAATCTCATTCTCTTATTAGGGATTCCTGCATGTGTTATGTATTCTGCGGGTGGTCATCTGTTCACGAAACGAATCAAGGATGTCCTAACTTCTGAACTGTGGGAGCTCATTTTAAGAGAGAGGGTTCTGTAGTTGGGAACCAAAATGGTTCTTATCCTGTGTGGATCTGGCACAGGGAATGATTTGTAATTGCTTCCAGCAGACAGAAGACTCATGCACTGATTTCTACCCCCTCACTCCTACCCGCATATACTTGGAAGCTAACAACTATGAATGATGCTGCTACGTTAAAAGTAATGGAACACTTCTGACTCAGAGTTGAAACTCGTGTGTAGCTAAATGAGACAGCAAAATGATGTTGCCTAAATGACATAGTCATTTATTCAGGCGCTGAAGTATTCTCACATTAGCGTATGTGGGTCTTTGAGGTGCTTAATATTATCTTTATTAAAGGAGGGAGAAATCCTTCATAATGTTTATGATTTATTTTATAACTCTTGGACCCTCAGATTCTGAGATCTAGAAGTGTGACTGACAGAAGGTTATTGCCTGCAGAAACACAAAATATCTATACCATGCAGAAAAGTTACCTTTCCAAAAAATCAAGGCCAGCCAAGGCATGGTTCAGCTAGGGATTTTCTCTGCATGCATGAGGAATTTATTGATTTAGGGTTATTCTAAGTTTTACTATGGCCAAAATTCTATGTCTTTAAAAATCTTCAAACCACAGGACTGATTATTTGTAATGAGAAGGGGTGAATCCAAGTCCTTTTTTGCCACAGTTGTTGCCAATTTAGAATTTACAGAAACTTCAGCTTTGGAGGTCAAACTCAACTTGGAAAAGTCAGTGCTTTTGTAGCTATTGGATAGTCCATTGTTCCTTCTTTAGTATAAATGCTGTTAAATTTTCTATCTGAAAAGTATTTTATTTAATGTATAGTTCATTTTCTGGGGATGGGTGGTTCACAGATGCTGTAGGTGCCTTATTTTGTATCTTTGGTACTGCTGTGTCCTATGGCCTCTGAAAATTCAGGAAGTTTTGATAGTAATTTAGAACCTAGGGACAAGTAATTTGGGGCAGATAGGCATCCTCTGGCTTAACACGCTATTGTTTCAGCTTTTGACTCCGCTCTTGGAGAGTTTGCCAGTGGACATGAATGGAATCTCAGGCTTTTCCATCTGTTAAAAAGGGTATACACCAAGAGTTAAAATCCTCACAACGTTGTTGAAGAAAAGGGGCATAATTTAACAACATAATGTTTAATGACAGTTCTGTTTAGGAATATAGAGGGGGAATGTTACTTCCAGGTAACAGTGTATTTATCTAGTATGTTAATGCTAGCTCATAGCATCAAGTAATCTGTTTTATCTCATTTGTTTTCAGATCTCCCTCATTTGCATTCAGACATCTCTCTCTGAATTGTGTCTTCAGAGTGCTAATTCTTCACCCTTTCATAAATGTAGAACAAAATCTGCAGGGTGGCTAGAGATGAGAAGACCTCCCTCCCCTCAGTTCCCAGTTCTTGGCCCAGCAGTCTGATGTACTACTTGTGGGTTCATCTTGCTGGGTTTATCTGTTACTTCTGTCCTTTTGAGGGTAATCTACTTGAGCATGAGTCAATGCTCACTGCCATAAGAAAAGAAATAGTTGTGCATGTTCCTTTTCCTTCTGTGGCTGAGCCGAACCCTACACAGTCTTCAATACTCCATTCTCTTTTAAAGTCTTTATGAAAGACCTCTTTGAAGGAGCTAACTTTGTTCCTGAAGAATGTGTGTGTCTGGCCTTTCTTATCTTCTGCTGCAGACACAGAAATTGGAAGAACTTTTTTTTCCTGGGCTTTTTTCAGGCCTGTCTCTTATGTTACTAAGTTTTTATGGGTTTTTAGATGTATTTATCCTCCATAATTCTTGTTAGAAAGTAGGATTATATTTGTAAAAGTGTGTTCCTAGCAACAAGCGTATAAGGGAGCCTGGTTTAAATACTTCTGACTTGTGTAGTTGGCTGAATGAGATCAATTAAGATGCTCATCATTAAAAACATTGAGTTGGGCATAATCTGAAGCCATTCATGGTGTTCCATTCAAGTGTCAAGGGGTCATCGATGAGGGGGTTCTTTTTGTATACAGCCCCTTAATATGGTTTGCACCTGCAAGCAGAGCTGCTACAGAAATAATTCCTCTATTACTAGTAATGATGAGCACAAGCTTCATCAAGTGAACAAAAATGTCACATTTGCTTCTGAATTCAGCTGACATTTTTGTTTACAACGTAGCTGATGTTACTGTGAGGTCTAGACAGTGAAGTTTCCCTAAGGCTAAGTCAGCAGTATTTTGCTTGCGAAAGGAGGGTCAGGATTTTGCACAAGTCATTAAAATAACTTGACAATTGAGCTTGAAAAGTCTCAAATCTGTAGTCCTATTTATATGTCTCAAGCTGAGACACAGCTACAACTATATTAACACTGTAGAAAAACAAAAGCTCTGTGCACCAGGGTAAAGGTTATGCATTACGACTGTGTTATCCCAAACACTGTACAAATCCAGAATGCAAGATTGTCCCTTGCTGGAACAGCTTGACTTATTTTCCTTCTGATATGGAGAACTTTTTGTCTTTTTGAAGTGGATTGCTGATTCAAGTATAAGACATGATCGTCAGTGTTTATCATCAGATAGTCAAGTGATGCTATGGGATTACTTTAGTTCTTGTGAAGAAACAAGAGTGAATACCACCCAGAATTATGTTTAATCAGTATTATTCTGCGTTCTACCCTACTTGATGGCTATACACAGCACTGTAAAAACTTGGTATTTCCATACTCAGCCTACATATACAAGTGGGTCTCAATTGCTCTTAAATTTGCTCCCCTGAAATATTCATACGTAGTGAATAGAGCCCTTTTAATTCTGTGCACATTTGTTACTGTGGACAAAACCTGAAATGAATTGAGAAACTTCTGAATGACTGCTCAAAACTCTCTGCTCTCTCTCCAGTCTCAGAACTAGTGGTCATAGTCTCAAGCCCAATATAAAATTGGTAGGGAACAGCAGTAGAGTTATGTACTTTTGAATGCGCTTATATTAGCGTTCTAGTTCAGGTAATTTTCTTCTAAAATGGCCTTCTACCATCTGTGCTTTGGCTCACATCGCAGAGTGCTCTGTATGTGGGTTCCCTTCAGATGAACCTAAACCAAAGGAAACCTCCAGGACTGTGTCTGCTGGGCTGCTGCTGTATACCAGTCCACAGGGCATACTAGAACTAGCCTAAAATAATTCCTCTTGAAATAGGTATACTGTTTTCTTGAAAGGAAAATAATGGCTTGTAGTTGTCAGTATTAATATTCCATATATTGTCTAGCCTTTAACTTCCAGGTGAAGCCTTAAGGTATACATGTCATCCACAAATCCTCTGGCTTAGCATGTGCCAGAAAGTCTGTGGCTTTCTTATGCCCATGTTAGTACAAAAGCTGTGATTTGCAGCAGTTTGTGATCTGGAGAACCTACTGAAAGAGTTCTTCTATGTGTATGTTGAAGTGCATGTGTGTCTATAGCAATTTCTGTTTATTGAATGTGATACTTTAAAATATTCATGAAATATGGCTTTATTTTTCCTTCCAAATTGGGTGAATTGAATTTAGCAAGACCATATAGAACCTGATCAGAGATATTTTTTAGAAGAATCTTTCTTTTAATTTGATTGAAAACCAAGTCTCATGATCTGGAGAAAGCAGTCAATATTAATCAGTTTTAAATTATCATAGATTCATAGAATGGTTTGGGTTGGAAGGAACCTTCAAGATCATCCAGTTCCAACCCCCTGCCATGGGCAGTGACACCTTTCACTAGACCAGGTTGCTCGAAGCCCTGTCCAGCCTGGCCTTGAACACTGCCAGGGATGGGGCAGCCACAGCTTCTCTGGGAATCCTGTGCCAGTGCCTCACCACCCTCATAGTGAAAAACTTATTATCTGATATTATTATTCTTATTAACCTTAGATGACTCAATACGGAATTGTAGAGTGCTCTGATAAAAAGTCTCATGTAGGATTATATCTTGAGTTCAAATGAGAAATGAGTAGTAATAAACAGAATATGATGTATATTGAAAGACACAAGTTGAAGTACAAACAGTCTGTAGAGTTCTTCTGCTATTTAACCATTGTTTTCAAGAAGAAAAGCCAAATAGGTTGTGTCTGTAAAGAGCTCACTAAAATACCCTAGTGAGCTTGGGAAAAAATAGGTTGTGCTTAGGCAAGAAGAAACAAGAAATGAAAAGTAATTGTGATCTCAGTACGGCTTCCTTAGTCAGATAGAGTGGGAAAATTGCAGTGTTTCTGTTTTGAAGATGAAAGTAGACGTGCAAGAATGATGATGATGTGGAACAGGTCAGTTCGCATACCACATACCAGTTTTCATAAGAAGGTTAAGGAGATGGGCAATTGAAATTGATAGGTGACAGTTTTAAAAATGAAAAAAGGAAATAAATTATTGTGGAACTGTTCAGTGTAGCTCTGTACTGTAAGATCCTCTTTCCATCACTGCTATGAAACCATACTTAGGACAAGCATCACTTTAACTTCAGGTGCTGTTCTAGACCTTAAGTGATCCCCACCATCTCATTCTTGATCTTTTTCAGACATTTGTTTCAGCTTTTCACCCTCTTGGTCCATTTCTGCTAAAACTTTCATTAGGCTCAGATATATGTGACTTGCCTTTGCTTTCAGCGATTCCTTCCAGGTCTTTGAGAACTGCTTACTAACTTCTTGTGAAAAATCTCATGATTTTTCCAATCCTGCCCACTTGGAACTTCAGTCAGGCATCTTTAGGGCTTTTTTTTCCTGTAATATCACGTATATACGATACTCAGATATTGCTGACCAAAGGACTAGGAAGCCTGCTTTGTGAGGAAAGGCTGAGAGAGCTGGGTTTGATCAGCCTTGAGAAAAGAAGGCTCAGGGGAGACCTTGTCACCATGTTCCAGTATTTAAAGAGTGACTACAAAGAAGATGAAGACTCCCCTTTTTTCCAAGGACTCCCATGGAGAAGACAAGGGGTGATGGGCACAAGTTACTCCTTAGGAGACTCTGGTTGGACACAAGAGGAACAATTTTCACAATGAGAACAATCAACCATTGGAATAATCTCCCCAGGGAAGCGATGGATTCCCCAACACTGGACACTTTAAAGATTCAGCTGGACAGGATGCTGGGACATCTAGTCTGGGCCATACTTTGCCTAGAAAGGTTGCACCAGATGATCTTTGAGGTTCCTTATGATGAGGGATTCTGTGATTCAAATATAGGAATAAAAGTTCCTCTAAATGTACACAAAAATGTTAACTTCAAATTTCTTTCTTTTCCTGTGGTTTATGAAAAAGCTTGACAGTGATTAAGTTGCTGGTGTGCAAAACAGTTGATTATCATGATAAACTATATTGATTAACTTGTTGCCCTGTCCATGGCTGTTGACTGGTATATTCTTGGTTTGTAACATCATTATTGCTGGGATGTGTTTGTGTCCTGGTTTTGGATCTTAGTTTGTGATCACTGCTGCAGGGGCTACTATAAAAGCAAGATAAAAAGTGGGAAATTAATTTAATAGAACTTGGAAAAGAATGTTCTGATAAGAGATCTCAGCCTTTCTGTATCAGCATCTAACCCTACTGCCAGCTCGCATGGGTGAAGGGTGGGTTACTCCACAAAGGTGGTTCTGTTACCACCTGATCTGGAATTCCCCACACTTACAGTGCTGGCAAAAAGGGTAAGGAAAGAAGCTGGGTGCTTGAGTCTGATCTGGAGCCACTTCTGCTTTTAGGTGTCTGAATGCACAGTTTTGATGCAAAGAATTTATATATTTTCTCCATGTGTCTTGATTTTGAAGTTCATTAAGGGTATGGTAGTTTGCAGCCCAAACTGACCACAGTTCAGCATATGTACCTGATATAGTTTTAGGCAACCTAGTTAAAGTATCAGTAGCAAACTATGTGCAGCATCACAGAACCATGGTAAAAGCTGCAGTTACCTGTCAGTGAAACGGAGTTGAGCAGAACAGTCTCTTACATTGAGCTATGTGATGCTGCTAGGTTTGTATCAATAGTTAAATATTTTAATTCCACCTGTTAATCTGATTTAGGAAAAAATGTCATCTCCAGGCCTGCAACAATTGAAAGTAATTTATGGATCACAAAATGAAACATTAGAGCTCTGGGGCCCCCAACACAAGAGGAATGTGGACCTGCTTGAGAAAGTCCAGAGGAGGCCACAGAGATCGTCAGGGCTGGAGCACCTCTGCTATGGAGACAGGCTGAGAGAGCTGGGCTTGTTCAGTCTGAAGAAGAGAGGGCTCCAGGGAGACTTTGGAGCAGCTTCCAGTGCTTAAAGAGCCCAACAAGAAACCTGGAGAGGGATTTTTGTCAAGGACCTGCAGGTATAGAACACGAGGGAATGACTTTAAACTGAAAGAGGAGAGGTGGTGAGACACTGGCACAGGTTGCCCAGAAAAGCTGTGGTTGCTTCGTCCCTGGCAGTGTTCGAGGCCAGGTTGGATAGGGCTTGGAGCAACCTGGTCTAGGGAACGGTGTCCCTGCTCATTGCAGGGGGCAGGGACTGGATGGTCTTGAAGGTCCCTTCCAACCCAAACCATTCTGTGATTCTGTGCTTCTGAGAAAAATAGTGAAGCCCAGGATAAAGATCAACTTTATAAGGCCTGAATTTGTAGGTATTTTATTTCTATCATGAAAAAATAAAATGGCAAAGAATAAACAGACCACTGAGTCAGCAGGTGTAAACCATCTTCCCTTTCTAAAATCTGTTTCTTTTGGTTGAATACTGTTACCTTCATGGAGGAGCAGCCCTAAGGACAGATGGTATAAAGGTTTGCCTAGTGCAAAGTCCTGTTTTCAAGGGAAATTTTCATGTTCTGTTCTTTGAAGGGCTGTTGACTTCCAAATCACACGCATATATGCCTCTGATCTTTCTGAAGATGAGTCACAGTTCAACTTGTATATCTAAACACTGGGATCACATTTGCAGTATGTTGAGCACTCCTGATGATAGGACTATGATGATCTCGTGTGGGGTTATAAAGCATGCATTACTAAAAAAGAGGAGTTAGAGCTATTAAAAACAGAATGCTAAGGGTTTTGCTGTTTGTTTCTCTGAGGGTTTTTTATTAGTAAGCTGCTGTAGGTTTTACAGTATAACAAACATTACCTTGAGCTTAGAGGCTCTAAATGCTGGGTTAATTTACACTCAGAGCAGACCTCTCAGTGTCAGGCAATCTTTTTTGCCAACATAAGCACTCAGCTGAAACAACAGCTATGACTCAGTTGCCAGTGAACGCTGCTTGAATTGATTTAGTCCGAGTTCAGATTTAGCACATAATCATGTTCAATTTGATCCGCTGTGCTGCCTAGAGATAAAAGGGTTGAAAAAAATAGATTTAGCTTATGTCAGTCTTTGTGGTGATGTCATTGCCATGAGAGATGGAATAGCGCTGTTACTATGCTGTGCCTGCTCAGTTGGTGGGTGTACGGGGGAAGAGCAAGGAGCAACTCAGTTAAGTGCAAAGAGCTTGTGTCGGAAGCTTGCAGTTCTTGTCAGCATTGAAACAGGATCTTGGACTGTTCAACTGCAATACTGAACTGAAGATTTGTTTTTTTCCTTCTAATCATTCGTAACTGCGAGGTTGCCTAACTCTGTGTACAACAGAGGGGGATGCCAGCCCGTAGCATGGACTGTGATGTCTCCACTCTGGTTGCCTGTGGGGTTGATGTGGAGGTTTTTGCCAACCAAGAGGTTAAGGTATGCGCCTACAATTCTTTTGTTACAGATGCTTCTTAGAAAAGCCTTTGGGAGCAATAGGCATTTGTATGTAGCAATTCAGACTAAGGAGGCAGATGAGGTTCTGCTGCAGTAGTAAAAGTCACGCAGTTAAAAAAATCTGTTAATTTGGGGGGGGGGGGGAATATGGGAAATGTGTCTGCTTTTTGCTGTGTTTTCATAAGCTGAAAGAATAGACTGGTGTTTACTCTTTAATGATATAAGAAATGGGTTATATAACTGATATCTGTGCATATGCATGTTTCATACTCATAACAAACCATTCGTTGTTACTTTCGGTGAGATATTTTTAGCCCAGTGTCAGCCTTGCCACTGATGTTATTTATTGATATTTGTCCTCACATATTTTTACTCAGTTGAACAGAAGCTGTTTCTTTCCTTCAGATCCAGATCATGTGTACAAGTATAAATTTTTTGTGAAGGGTTGAAAGTTTGGAGCCAGGATTTTGGTGCATCTGCAATATAACAGAATACAAAAAGTTGTGCATCTTGCATATCCTATGAATACCTCAGAAGCAAAGCTTAAATCAAAGGCTTGATATGGTGGGCTCTTGATTAGACAATTGCTATAGAACAGTCATTGTGTGTAATTGCTTACTGTTGAAATCAATTATCATCTTCTTTTATTCTCATATTGCTGCAAGAAAATCACTGCAAATTAAGTTTGAAAGAGGAATATTAAGTATGCTTTTCACAGATCATCTGAAAGAGCTCATAGGCATAATACAGTGATATCCAGCAGTTTATTTAGAGGACAAAATACAGACAACGCTAGTTCCTAATCTGATTGTTCTTAGTATTGAAAAAATGGAACAGGGAAGAAAAGGATTTAATTGGAGGTCAAATTTTGAATCCTTGTGCTGTTTAATTCTGAGTCAAACATTGAAGCTAATGGAAGTATCTGGAAATAAAACCACTTTTATTTGCAAGAGATCATTATGGGGTTTATTTCCCTGTTAATTTGTTACCAGGTGCTGTCATGTGTACTTTGTACAGATGCTTTTGTGTTGCCAGCAAGAGATTCTTCTTAATTTAAAAAGCTTTTTCTTAACAGTTTAAAACTGGATTTAGATATGAAATAGCGACTAGTTCAGAGGAATGGCTCAGGTGAGCAGCCTTGCCTGCAGTGGAACATGTTTTCTGTAGTGTTTTGAAGTAGTAAAATGTTTGTCTGCTTATTCCTTTTTCTTTTCTTTTCTTATTTCTTACTTAAGAATATATATACATGTTTTAATTTGGGAATTACACCTGTGTTGAGATGAGTTTGTACCTGGAGCAACTGTCTTTTAGTGACAGGTCCACGTTCAACATAAGACTATGCCAGATGTTCAAGTTGTAGTGATCTCTTGTATCCTTATTCACGACAGCAGCAATGAAAAAGCAAAGTTTTGGTTTCCATAAAATCAGCAGAATGCCTTCCATTGACTTTGGTTAGACTTAGATGAGCCTGATTTAAGCTGCAGAATTTAGAAAGTGTGGTCCAGGAACACAGATAAAAGAGAACAAAGGGGTTACAGAGACATTACAGAAATTGTAATCCTTTTCATTACTTGTAGTTAAAACTGCCTTTATATTTTTCCTTTTTTTTTTTCCTGATGTCTGAATTAAAATGTTGAGTGCAAAGACTTTGGGTACATTTCCAGTGGGGACTGCACTGCAGACTGCACTGCAGCTTAGAAACGCAAAGTCTATTTTGAAGCTGTTTGGCTTAGATGCTGGAAGCAGCCTGTCCTCGGTGACCCACAGCTCACTGCAGACTAATTTTCACTTAGTTGTGCCCAAACTCGGCTGCGGGAGGCTGCGTGCAGTGCTGCCGCAGCGTACCTGCTGCCCGTGCTCGAGCCTCGCCAGCCCTGCGCTCAGCCCCAGTCACTACACAGCAGGCTGCACTGTAGCATCCCCTTTGTCAAAGTTTCAGCACTACTGATATTCCAAAGGTGGAGACATCTGCTGCTCTTTATTCACTCCCAGGAGAACTGCAGCAAAATACAGTGGTTTTATTTGACTGCAAAAGGGGTTCACTTCAAGGTGTTGGGTTTTTGTTGACAGAATGGTCACAGTCAATATGATAATGTTTATGTTGACTTTGGCAGGATAAAGGGAACATCAGGCTTTAAGTTTGAAAAGGAAGGAGGCTGTTTCTGAGAAGAGATGTATGTGGAAACTGAAGTAAAAGAGCAAAAGCAAGCACAGCAATCCTGCCATCTCCCCTTCCCCTGTTCTCCCGTGAGGCTTAGGCGATGTGACCTAGTGTGGGGTGTCCCTGCCCATGGCAGGGGGGTTGGAACTAAATGATCTTGAGGTCCTTTCCAACCCAAACCATTCAATGATGCTATGAGTACTGCTCTGCCCAGCCCTTTTGCAGGCCAACTGGAAGGCACAAGTACTACTGAAAACTGAAATCTAGGCTATTGTCCTTCCAGTTGTTTTCTGCTATGCAGCTCTTCATGCAGGGGAAAGTTGTTTTTGTAGAGAACCTTCTGGCAGTGCAAAGGAAATGTTCCTTCAGTGGTAGAACATATGTATTAAGGATTTCATGATACATGTGTTGCTTGTTGAGATTTCCTAAAATGAGCTATTAGCTCTGTAGAGGTACTTCTCTAATGTGAGCAAGGATTGTAGTTTAGATTTGCCTGCAGCATAGATGGCTTTCATTTCGATGTAGGTTTAGAACTGATGTGGGGCTCCAGAGAAAGATGCTGGCTGTACTGAACCACCATTGTCCTGCTTGTGGTGGGTGGCTGGAGAGGAGCTGCCCCATTTGCCAGACCTGTGCTGGAAGAGCAGGGTTTGCATTGGGGCTGTGGAGCTGGAGCTCTTGCAGCAGGTAGTAATTGGTCACTCCTTGTATTTGCTGCTCCTCAAGAGAAGTGCTGGAGGATTCGCACACAGAGAGGCAACACCTGCTGCTTGGCACAGAGCTTGGGGCAGAGTGAGTGGCTTGTCTTACTGCTGCTTTTCCACCTGTGGAAGTGACCTTATTCTGTAGGCTCTTAGCATCTGGCATACGGCTCAGAAATACTCTTTTTTCCATTTGGCCTCTGGAACAGGAGAGTGATTACTTAGTACTGAAGGCAAAGCTTTTTAGTTTTAGCATTGGGAATGGCTCATCCTTTCAACAAATAGATGCTTGTTTGGATGCCCTGAAACTGGCAGCTGGCCTGCAGCACTGACACCGTTGGTTTACCATCCATGAATTCATCCAACAGGCCTTCTGGTTTTGATCAGATGCTGCTTGGATTGTCTTTTATAATCTCAAAATAGGGGCAGGCTAATCAACATGCTGCTAACTGTATTGGGCCTGTGTATCAGGAACCAGCAGAGGTGAGAAGGCAACCACAGAACTCACGAAGTGCAGTTCTGCTTTGAAGTTCACCTGGATAATTACAATTCTGTCACTGCCTCTAGGTGATAATTTTATGTAATGATCTTTGTTACATAAGCAATCAATTAATGAATATCTTGTTTATTTCTAATAGAGAAATTACAGACATCACTGAAACTGTGGAAGAGAATTTAAACTCATACTTCTTACTCTAAGCAAGATAGTCATATATTATTCATAACTTGTGTTCTCTCTTCAGTTATGTTCATATGCACTGTTCCTTTTGGCATCAAGGTATGACTGGGGCTACAAGGCAGTACTGTAACAGAGAAGAAATATTTATGATCCAGACCAATTGAATTTGTATCTGAAGAGAATAATGTAAAGTAATGTGGATAGGACCATTGTCTTAATGCAGGGGAAAAAACAATGTGGGCATGAGCCAGGCAGCAAAAGGGAATAGGAGAAATAGTTTCACTGTGTTGACTGTATTGCTTTGGAGGATTAATTCCAGTTGGAGTAGTATGTCTGTCAATCTGTAAACTCATTATTCAGTTCAGACGCTCCAGTGAGCACACTGATAATGCTCGTTGTTCGGGATGGATGGTTTAGAGATCAGTCATTGCCCTGAAGTAGCCTTTGAGAGGTTTAACAAGCTGATACTGTATCCAAACCTCTGAGTCTAGAGGGCAAAGACATGCTAGGTTCTTGTGAGTTTTGCTCTCCACTTACAAAATCCTCTAATTTGTAAAAGTGGCTCATTCACAAAGATGGTCTGAGGTTTAAAGTTCAAGTGCTGTAAGGTAGAGTCAAGTGAGGCAAGCTGGGGGAGTGTTGCTGCCCCTCTGGATGCTGCCAGCTGCCCACTGGCAAACATCATGACTTCTTGTGAAAGTTTCAGGGTTTCTTTTCTTCAAATTCTTCTCCTTAGTCACATGAGCTTGATTTGTGGGAAGACTGTTGCTCAGTCGTAAGACTCCATAGACTTGGGGCATAAGGAGGAAATCAAACAGCAGCATGACTACAAAAAATACCCTGATGGCTTGAAAGGATTGCTTTAAAACTTCTGTTAGTATTTCCTGCACTTGATAGTTCTTTCTATTTGCAAATAATGTTGCATCTGTGAAATCTTCAAGATCCAGTAGTTCTGCTGGAGAAATAGATATATATGTCTTTTGATCTCTGCTTACTGTCTGTCTTCATCTAGAGTCAGTAACAAAGAGAAAGAATGAAAACATTTAGCTTTCTTGCTCATCTACTCCACCTGTAACAACGCTTTTAAAATAGGACTGTTTGGTTTGGAGAGCAAAGTACAACCTCTTTTTCTAGTCTTCAAAAAGCTGTAATATTGATATAACTGATGTAGAATAAGGGTGTTAGAAAGATGAAAGATATCACCTTTAGGAGGTTTGTAATGTCTCTATTTATATATATATCTCATAGTTGTTGCTATGTTCTAAATATGGAAAAATTCAAAAGCAGCAGAAATATTTAGGACCTAAATAAGCAGGTACATGTCCAGAGAGATACCTTCTGCTTTCAAGGTCATGGTAGCCCTGTTCTTTCTGTTCTTCAAAGCTTCCCAGAAGATGTAATGCTGTTTCCAGCACATAGACCCTGCTGCATGGCTTCAGTGTCAGCGCCCAGAGACTGAGCCAGCAAACCTGGGGCTCACGTACCCAGTGCTGCTGCAGACTGAAGCGCTGCTGGAAACCAGTGTGACAGGAATGGGTTGGGCTTTGCCTTTGTCCTTCTAACAGCCCCATGTGAAGGCAAGTGAACTCCTTAAGAAATCTCCAAAGAAGTAGTACAGTTGTAAGACTTCTAAGTGTCATGGTGTGCCTTTAAGCTTACCTTCAGTTATTTGTATCTGCCTTTTTAACCTTCAGTGATTTGTATTTGGTTTTTTAACCTTCAGTTATTGGTATTTGCTTTTTTTTTTACCTCCAGTGATTTGTATTTGCTTTTTTCTTGACTCAGAAGGGAATGCTGCTGTTTCACTGGAGGTCAGTTGCAGCTGCAGGTGCTTACACACCTGGGAATATGACATGCTTTCTGTTTCTCATTCTTCACCCTTTTAATACTAACAGAGTGAACAGCAGAACAAGTCAGAGGTTTTTATATTCTTTTTTATCCTCCTTTCTGTTGGAAGCCACATGAAGATATTTCCTTTTCATAAGGATAACAAGACAATCAGCAATTTGTCATCAAATGAAAATAAATAACAGCTAGAATGCATTGCTAGAACATACAGCATTAATCTAAGGCAGGTAATAAGAGGGAGCTTGCAATTATGCTGATAAATGGCCCAGCCTATGTAAGGAGCAATGAAGAGATGACAATTTTCGTCAGCAGATTTGAGGAATTAATCAGTACAGCTATAGATTGAGGTACTTTTAATACACATGCAAGTGTGATACTGAGTTTTTCAGGCAATTATTTTGTTTAGAATTCCCAGAAGAGCCTGTAGAGGTGAAATACCCAAATTCTTTGTGGTTTTCTTAAAAAAGGCATTTCAGAGACACGTTGTTTTCATGTCTCTAGTGACTAGCCTCATTCATCTCTGCAGGTAATGTGTATGTGCAGTGTTTTGTCTCAAGCTTTGCTGATACTGTTTGCTGCTTCATAGCATGATCTAAGGCTTTGATACCAAGAGAAGTTTCAAGTTTTGGGGCAGAGGTCTGCACCAACCTTATTATGTTTATCTCTTTAATGCATTATTTTGCACATAAACTAATGGCTGTGCTTTGTGATTGGACAGTTCTTTAATATTTTCTAGGAGTGATTCTGCCAAAGGCATTAAATAATCTACTTAGTTTTGACCATTCATATGCTAAACAGCATATTTGCTTTGGAAGATATTATCTGATCATATGCTAGAATGCAAACAACCATGACAGTGTGATCTCGAGCAGTGAATTCTTCCTTGGTGAAGAGATGCTGAACAAGAAGAGTGCCACAGTTTATCAAACCCTTGACTAACACACAAGCTGCTGAGGTCCGGAAACTTGCCAAGCTCAGCCTCTAGTCAGTGCTCAGTTGCTGCAGGATTCTTTGTTTTCCTTCCACATATTTATAGTGGTGCCAGGACTCTGTGTGTGGACTTCTGAATGTTTCCCCATTGACATGGCTGTCAGTGTGCACCCTCTTCTAAATGCCAACTGAATTCAAATTTCCCCATGGGAGACTTCTGAGACTCTACTGTCTAACCCTCCTTAACGTAACTGGTTTTATTGACTTCTTAGTGTTGAGTCTTGACTCTTGTTTGGTGTAGATCATAGAGATGAGCCTCAGTTGCTGCTTCTAATACCTGAAGCGGAGTTGGAACTAGATGATGTTAAGGTCCTTTCCAACCCTAACTATTCTATGACTCTATGACAGCTTAGCTGCCCCCAGTATAGGATATTATACATGCAGGGTTTTTTTCAGGCCAAACACAAACTTCTCCCTTTTTTTTCCTCATTGACAGTAGTTCTAAAATGCACATGAAGCCATTGAGTTTGTTTCCAGCCTATGCTTTCCCTCTAGAATTCAGGCTGATTTCTGCTTTGTTCATGTTAATTCCTGAAAGCACAGGTCATCTTCTCACAGCATCTGTGTTCTTGTGATGCATTTAACTGCCCCCATTTGGAATTTCTGTTGGTGCTGAATCAAGGAGAAGCCCTTGGTTGTTGCAGCTCTGAAGAAGTCAACAGCCCCATTGTCCTTGCGGGACCTTTGCACAGCACACTGCAGAGCTGGGGGGGGTGTGCCGCAGCATCTCTATGGCAGTCTGTCTGTTCTGTACTCCCAAAGTTGCTGAAAAACTTCAAAGTGGTGTTGTACACAGAAAGTTCCAAGTCTTCTCGTTTGCAGACGGAGAACTAAGGAACCAGGAAATAAGTTTTCTGATTAGGAAAGTGGATTAGAATGCATCAGGTTCTGCGGATGTTCAATCTCAAATGCTGTTTGAGCTGTAGACATTTGCCAGACAACAAGGAGCTTTGCTTAGTTACCGTCTCTTTTGGGAAGGGAAGAGAGGGGTTGAAATGAGTCCAGCCTTGCTGCCTTTCAGAATCTGCCTGAGGTTGTGACAGCATCTGGATGGAGAGATGGACTTTATCTTGCAGCATGGCTTCACATTTGGCAGAGAAATGTACTGCAGCATGGAAAATCCTCCAGTTTTGCAGCACCAGATAGTCCTATCTGTTGAAATAACAATCACTGAGCTGGGAAACACAGTGAACCTGTTGTGCTCAGAGCAGGATCAGCAGGCAGCTGTATGCAGTAATTTCTTCAGCTCAATTTGTCACTTGCAGAGGTACCTGTCTGCTTCATATATTGTGGTGAGTAATCTTGATACGCTGGCCATAAAAGGTGGAGGCACTCAAACAGCTGAATCAAGCATTGTGGTGAGCTCTGCTGTGTTATACCCATGTCATGCCCAGAGCAGTGCTAACCTTGCAAAATCTCATTTGTCCTTATTCATGTAGGTCAGATGTGCTGGTGTGCAGGTAGATGAACAAACTGTAGTAAAAGAACTGCTGATTCTCTCCTGAAATGAAATTCCATTTATGGAGGAGATAAGATTATGATTGTTTCATTTGCTGTATAAGTCTTATTCCAGGTTTATCAGCTTCAAGTATTCATCATCCTTTGGTGTGTATTCTCTTGCCTGGGAACCTTCAGTATTGGTTACTTTTCCATGTTTCTCAGGGAAAACCAATAACTAAATCAATAGGAATACAGACTTTTGCATTGTCTAAATAGTTAGAACTATACTGGGAAATTTGTTTTAAGCACCATTTCTCTGTAGTTGTTGGTTTGCCATGTACCCTTTTTAGCTGGGTGTTGTTTGTTTGGGGTGTGTGTGTTTTGTTTTGGCATTATTATTTTATTTGCTTGTGCTGATAAAAACAAACCAAACCAAACCAATCCCAAACCCAAAATCAACTCACCATCAGAAATGGCCTTTCTCCCTCAAAGGGGAATGTTAAGAGAAGCACGTATCTTTAAGGAGCAGGTCATAGGTGGAATTCCTCTGAGCTGTGGTTTTAACCTGAGGGAAGAGGAAAGCAGTTGGTCATTAAAAAAGGTGGCTGAAATGAAGAAGGGGTTTCAGAGGAGGGAAGTCGGTATGATGATAGGGTTTTTCCCCCCCCCCCCATCAGAAGTGCCTCTCTGGTGCAAGACCAAGAATGGAAAAAACTCTTGTGGAGGCTGGGGCAGAGAGGTCGGTTGTGGCAGGCCTTATGATTGAGTGGTGGCAGGGGCTGAGAAGTTCGGATGGAGGGAGAATTGATGAAAACAAGAATGCTCAATGGAAAACCAAGGTAAGAACAGATGACTTTGACTTCTCATGGTGTAGTGGAATGATGTAAGGACTTTGAGAGCAGAAGCTGACACAAGATGCTGACAAAACTCAGTGGTGGTCAAGAAAAGGAGGACTTTCACCAGTCAGGTGTTAGCATCATTGAAACCTTAGGTACATTAATCTTCCACAGGCTTTCATTCCACCTCCACGTAACAAAATCCCTTTGTGAACTGTTATTGTGGGCTACTACTGTTCTCAACTTCCTCCTCAAAACTTGCTGTTGTTGTATGTCTTACAAGGAATTAAAGGAATGAATGTGGCTAGACTCAGCTACATATGCATAAGACAGAAAATATTTTGTAAACTCTACCAAAAAAAAAAATCTTTGCTCTTTTAATATATCTTATTCCTACCTTATCATAGAATCATGACGTTCTCTGTCTTCCTTTCTGCTGGATCCTTCTAAAATGCAAGAAGGAAGGGTGCTTTTTCCCTTGTTGTTTCTGTCCAGTGTGGTAGATGATACTAGACATAAAACCCAATAATTTCTGAATTGTTGGAAGTATCCAAACAGGAAGGGATACAGTAAGACATGATAAATTATGAGAATGTTCTGGGCACGCTCCTTTCAGCAAGTGGAGGTAGATAATTTGTATTTGATTCTTGATTGTGATCTTGGCAATTAAGGAAGAAATTAATAATGTCGAGTACTTTCAGTGAAAGTTATTTTGAAGCAAGCTTTTGAAATGAAGAGAGTCTGAGATCGGATGAACAAGG
The DNA here is from genome assembly GCF_963264785.1 of Psittacula echo. Lineage (NCBI taxonomy): Eukaryota > Metazoa > Chordata > Aves > Psittaciformes > Psittacidae > Psittacula > Psittacula echo. The sequence goes on from NC_137738.1 coordinate 103,356,977, forward strand.
AAAATTATTATGTTTTAAAAAGTCATTTTCAGCACCTTTATGGAGCTGGTAAATAGTGTCTCCTAAGATAATTATCTGAGATTGAGGAGTGCATGGGAGTTAACATTTGAGGAGGCACTGTTGAATGCATAATGGAGATTATCTGTCCTGGTGCAAAGGACAGATGGGACATACATTAGAAGACCGTTGTGGCTAGATCAGATACAACTTTTGCTTTACAGCAGTTTAAGGATTTATATATAAAGTGAAAACCAAGTGTGCAAAGTTACAAAATTGATTTCAATTAACTGAGGATTTAAATAGGAACAAGGAAAGTCTGGTGATGCAGAAAAAGTGGGAGGAAAACAATGTGCAACTCCATTAACAGCAAGATGCATAATGAACAGTGTGTTATATAAAGTGCTTGACTAATAAGCAGCTAAATTAATAGAAAAAACCCAACCCTAGTAGTGGCCAGAGCAGAGATAAACTGCTAAAAATGCAGAGATAAGACAGTTATTCAAGTGTACAGGACCTGATAAAATCTGCCAAAGAATGCTTTACAGTTGAAATACTCTTGCTACCATTTGAAATTATCTTTGAGAATTCATCGGTTACAGAAGACGGCTGTTAGAAAGAAATAGCATTTCTATTTGAATGGAGGAGGGGAAGAAGAGTCTGGATAATTACAGATATTTTATCTAACTTGAATTTTGGAAATAAGTTTGTAAGTACTTTGGAAGTTCCAGCCCTCTAATCATCTTGGCCTCCTCCGGACTCACTGTAGTAGGTCCAGTCCCTCTTGTGCTGAGACCCCCAGAGCTGGATGCAGTACTGCATGTGGGGTCTCATGAGAGTGGAGTAGAAGGGGAGAATTACCTCCTTTGACCTGCTGCTTTCTGGCCGTGTTGTCAAGCTAACTGAAAGCTGTCAAGTCGTGAATATTGTTGTGGTTTCTTGGGTGCATTAATCCTGTTGAGTGGTGGTTTCCTGGTTTGGGTTCTGTGCTGATGTGGCTGCGGGTCAGTTTAAGTAAGCTGGCCAGTGCTGGTGCAATGTGTGTCTCTTGAGGCTGGTTATACTTTACAGATGCACGTTTTTTGTCTAAAAATGAGATTTCATGTTGCCATCTTGTTTACAGATCCCAAGAAGAAAACCACTGAAGTGTGAAAGGTAGTACCTTTATCTTTAGAAACAGCTGATTATATTAGAGGAATTCCAGGGCTGTGCAACCAGGCAGCTTTCTGCAGGCGACTGCTAGTCCTTGAACCATAATCTGAGAATCACTGAATTAAACAGAATTCTTATTAATCACAACAGCTGGGAACAATGCCAGATCCTGGGCCATAACAGTAATAAGTATGCTGCTTATACTAGCAGTAAATTATTGGCGTACTTAAAGTTTTAGAGGTTTGGGAAGTTGATGCATTTTTGTCTGAATTCTTTAAATAAATGAATAAAGATGAAAGATGCTCAGATATCTATTTCTTGCTTTTGTAGCAGATAACTAGACTGAAATCACCGATAAAACTGTAGTGATTTAAGCTACCTGCCCACAATTTTAATTCTCAAAGTAGTGATACTTCTTGGGGTAGTGAAAGGAGCTTGGTGTCACTAAGTGTTGCTGAATAAAAACATTTGCTTGGCATAAAGTGGCAGTCCCGAAACAGGAGAGTACTCAATGCATACTGCATCCTAGGAAACAATAATACAGAATATTTTTTAGTGTTGTTGGCTCAGTGTTTGCTAAAATTTCTGCTAAAGCTTTATTATTCTGTTTTATAGTTCATGTGGTTTTATAGTGAACCAGAAGCAGAGCAAATGGACCTTAAGTATTTTTATAAAGAAAAGGTCTTGGATAAGGAGAATTTACTTTGGGAATAAATAGTTGTTATAAATGTGGTAAAGTGATAATTAATAGGAGTGTGCACCAGTGTCTAAAATGGAGTGGCTGATAATAGCTGCAGATTGGTATATATTGAACTACTATATTTTGAGACCACTTATCTGTAGGAAGGTACCCTTACTTTCAACCTCTTTTGAGTCATTCTTCCCTAAATGTTTTCCATCAAATTTAAGGTTTATATATATAGGAAGTCCATATCTACTGTGTTTCTGATTTGCGTGCCCCTTAGAGAGTCTGTGGGCTCTGCTGAGGGACTTCTAGGATGAAATTTTCACTTGTAGTTGATATTTGTCCTTCTTAATGATATACTAGTATCCCAGACTTATTAAGTACACAGTTTTCAATTTCAGTTGCATTGAGAAGTGTAAATTCTGTTCTTAAGGCTACAGTTGGCACTGCTTCTGCAGTGTAGTGATTTGTAGGTATAGTCCAAACATCAGGCTGAGTGGTCTGGAAGATGTAACCTCAGTAGTGAACAGGTTGCTTCCCTTTATTTTAGGTTTAGGTAGGTTTACATTAGATATTAGGAAGAAGTTCTTTACTGTGAGGGTGGTGAGGCCCTGGCACAGTTTGCCCAAAGAAGCTGTGACTGCTTCACCCCTGGCAGTGTTCAATGCCAGGTTGGACAGCACTTAGAGCAACCTGGTCTAGTGGAAGGTGTCCCTGCCCATGGCAGGGGGGTTGGAACTGGGTGAGCTTTAAGGTCCTTTCCTACCCAAGCTATTCTGTGATTCTATTATTTTGACTGACTAGTTCCCCTAAAATTGATATTCCCATGTCTTCTCATGTCACTTAGAATCTATTTGCACCAAAGTTCAGTGCTTTGAAATCTCATTGTCCTCAAAGCCAGACTTCTCAAGTTTACCCATTTGCCTCCAACACTGCTGATAAACACATCATAGACTCACATGGTGGCATTTGCAAGGCATGCACCGTTCTTTGACACAGAGGCAGCGTGAAAAAATGCCACAGGGCAAGAAACTGGACTCTGTGGGGTACTAATTATTTTTATATGTCCTACTTTTTTACTTTTCATAAAATGAGTAAAAATTCATGCAGTTACCACTGCTCGCCAGTCACTGGGCTTGCTGGTATCCAGAGCAATCGGTAAGAAGGCAACGTCTATGATGAGTGGCTTCAGTTTCATGATGCCAGTCCAGTATCTTTTTAATATCATGCTGTTACTGATAAATTTTTCACATCAGGAAATGAAAATGATTTTGATGAAGAGCAGTGCTGGTTTTAGCTGTAAGATAGGATTAGTCTATTTTCCAGTTCTTGTTTCTAAACAAAATCTGTGCCAACTGGAAATTATCCAGGTGGTTGAAAAATAACATGGGAGCAGTTTGATCAGGAATATTTGCTTTTTCACCCTGGGGTTTCTTCCATCTGCCTAATAAAACAATTATATCACTGTAAGATTGAAATGCCCTTGCCTATATTCTGTCGGGTAGTGGACATTACTAGCGGCTGTTGAGGCAGATAAATACTATTGCTTCTTTTACTGCCCTTACGTATTTGTTACAGATATCAAGTCTGTCCTCTCAGTAACCACTTCTTGGTGCTGTGAGGCTGCTTGCCAACTAAAACCCCTCTTCTGGCCTGCACAAGCCCAGTTTTCTGAAAATTGCTAAATTCTTGATTTCATTAGGTACTATAGCACTGTAAAGTTGTTAGAGTCTAATTAAGCATTGTGGTTTATACTGGAAATTAAAATATGCTGGATTTTTAATTAGGCAGATAGACTACTGTATGGCATTTCTTTGATGCTTGGGATCCTGGAGTCCTCTGAAGACTGTGACCTCTGATGAGGGAGAAGACAGCCTCTCTTAAGTGTAAGAATGTTTCAAGCACATTTTTTGTCACAGAGGCTTATTCAATCTAGAAAGCATCTTCAATATTTTGTAGGACAGGGCTGAAATGAGTGTTACAGTGACAGTATAGAAGCAGCATGGAGGGATGAGTGTATCATCTCTCTTTATGCAGATACTTGCCATCCATTTTCTGCCATGATCTGCAAAATCAAGTTCACAGTTCAACTTTTCAAAGTGATAACAGCATTAAGAGCAATTGTACCCCGCAGATTATAGCTCCTCTGAGGGCACCAAATCAGTGAGTGTGGGAGACTGATACACTTGCAGTCTTTTATAGTGGCCTCTTTCAGTGCAGGGTATAAATAGGATCATTTTAGTCTATGGAAGTTCTGCCATTTGAAGTTAGGAGGAACGCACTGTTACCTGTAGTTATCCTCTTTTTAAATATATATATATATAAAAAATATATACACTCACGGGTGTCTTTCTATTTTTGACAGCACAGCTCCTGTTGTGAGGAAAGTCTATATCCTTTGTAATAATAAAAATAAGACTTTTTTCCTCTTCAAATAAATGCATCAAGCTCAAATGTTTTCTTTTAAACAATTAGTGAAGGAAGGACTACAAAGAGCAAAACAGTATGAAAAGAAAATATACATAGAGAATTGATGATGAAGGTGGGTTTTCACTGGCAAGCTACAGAATGAGGCTTTCATGAATTATAAAAGCCTTTTCTGGAAATAATTTTGCTTAAGATATTGCAGCAACTCAACACATTTTTTTCTGGACCTCTCAGTTTGAAAGAGCTGTCATAGTTTCTGAACTATGCTTTAAAGTTGTTTATTTCACTTTATTTTCCTCTTCCTTTATCCATTTTCTCCCCGCTTAGACCACTTCTCTCATTTTAAAGTGAAATTAGAAACTAGAACAAGTTAATGTCTATTAAGAAAACTATATTGATCTGTATTGTTTAGTGGGATGTGAAGGGCTTTGCTGTATTAACCAAGGGCAAAATGCAGAAAGCTGTGCTGTGGTGTAATCATCTCTCGTGTGACCCTGCACCCTCAAATCCTTATGCAGCCATCAGGGTAAAATTTGTTTTAGTTGCATGTGTCATCCATCCAGTTCTGGTGTGTTGCAGTGTGACTAGTGTGCTCTTATTCCATCACCTGTGCTGTGCTGGATGTACGAGAGGCAGAATAGGTTAGAATATGTCTGAAATGGATCCTATAAGGAGTTTCCCATATGCCTCTATTTGTCACTAATTTAGGAAGCAAAAACTTCCCTTTATGCACACCTTTACTCTTTTCCATCCCAATGATGATTTTTTTTCTTAGTGTTTTGAGGGTTTTTTTACCTCTTCCTTGCGTGTTTATTTCCGATACTTTTTTTGTATACCATTAAGCCTGAAGCACCATTCACATGTCATTTATGTAGGTTTACAACAGACTCCATTCAGTCGCTCAACTGGAGATCACGTATTACTGACCTTGATGTATCCTTGTACAGACTACAGTCTTAAAGGCTGCAGCTTCTACGAGCTGTTCAAATGTAGACAGACGACAGACCTGCTTGAGTAATTTGCAAATGAAGTGTAAGACAGCGAATGACAGATGGTCGAGACAGACTGGCAAGAATAAGAAACAGTCAAATAGTACAACCAAAGCGTTAGACAGTGGTCACAGCACTGCAGATTCTGCCCACTGAGTGTGGGCTGCAATAGCAAGGAGAAAGGCAAGAGAGAATAGCTCTTTATTTAATGTTTAAGGGCAGAGGTGCTGTTGCAAAATGAGTGGTTTAGGGTTGCTTAAAGAACGATCATCAAAGGTATTAGCAAGAGCAGTTTTAATATGATTTATAAAAGCACAACTTAACAGAATTTGATGGCAAGGTTCACTTTGTTATTTATGGATGAAGCATTCAAAGGACAATTGTAAAATCAAGCTAAAGATGATTGATACAGATACCGAGGACACCAAGGGTAAGGGAGACCCTCCCTCCTCTCAGACTCAGTCAATAGCTTGTGTCTAATGGAATGTATAAAGGAAAATTGAGGTAGAATTAAGCTAAAATGATTTTTATAGAGATCGAGGATGAAAAGGGGACCCTCCCACTGAGTCACAAGGTTCAGATTGGACTCCTTTGCTTTCTAAACTCCTAATGGAGCCTGGGTAAGGCTGAATCAAATCAAGTCTCGGACTTGGACAACGGTTTACGTTTAATGGAAGAAATACAGGGAATAAGGAAATCCTCCCATTGAATTGTGAGGTTCAGAACAGACCCTGTTGTTTTCCAAACTCCTGACAGAGCCTAGGTTCAGCTGGAACTAGTCTTGGTCTCAGATTTGGTCAATGGCATTTATCTAAAGGGTTACAAGTGTCATTTAGCAGCAGCACCTTGAGTGAAAACTGACTTTTACATTTTTGTCTCCAGGTAGGCTGTTTTCCTTTGAAGCTACATTTCAGCAGTGGCTTTTGTACTAAACTTCTGAGAATGTGTCTTGGTGGCTTAATAGTTTTCCCTCATGCCTTACTTTCTCGGTTAAATAACATTTCTGGAGGAGCATGAGATTAGATTCTGTTGTGCTCTCTAACTTGTTTTTATTTTAATAGTCACTTTCAAAATTGTCAGTGTCCTTTCTAAATCTAAGCGAGTTTGTTTCTAGCTGTATTAGTGCAGTCTGCAGTTGTTAGGGGAGAGGAAAGGGAAAAGCATTCCCCATGACCGTGATGAGAAACAGCTGAAATGCTATAAATGTTGATCACTGTAGGCGAAATAGTAAATCAGGAATGGGCAAAGCAAGCATTTTATTTGTTTAAACTGTCCCATGGCTTTTTCTTGTTGATTTTTCTAGTTTAACTGAGTTGAGACAGGAACAGGGAAGGAATAGCATGTATTTATTTATGGTTTACAACATTGCAGCTCCAAGAGTATAAATAAAACAAAGTTTCTCAGCTCTTAGTGTTCTCCTTATTGTATTTCTTTCTTGCATTTAGCATTCCGTTCAGTGAGGTCCTAATTCTGCGTCACTGACAGCAACAGAGGTGTCCCCTGACACTTCAACAGGCTCAATAAACAGATTTTTAAGGGGTTGAGCTTTCTAGATGCTCTGACTGGGGGTTTGTATGCTTAGAGAAGTAAAATGCTTCTGAATGAGTTAAATAAACAATGGTTCTGCTCCCATGGTTGCCTGTAAGTGGGCACTGTGACTACAAGGGAGTCTGTCCTCTCCTCAGTGTCACCACACAGAGGAGGAGAGTAGTATACCTCAGGAGGGTTAAGGAGATGAAACTTAAGTTGTCAAAGATCAATAAAAAATAGTGCAGTAAGAAGATGGAGTTTTATGTGGCTTTTCTTACAGTTCGTAAGCTCATACAGTTAGTATGAATATTTTTCACAGAGCTAATGCATAACTTTAATCCTCGTTCTCTGCAGAAGTTTGACTACCAGTCCTTTATTTATTCTTGTCCCTAGCACTTGAATTTGGTTGGGTTTTTTTGGCTTTTCCAGGAGTGCCACCTGACTGTTCTGATGAGAGATCCTGGCTTCCATCTACATTAGCTTTTTTAGTCTGAGTTTGGGGATTCTCATGAGGCAGTTTTCCTGTTGATCTCCATAAACTGTGCTTTTCATCCACATCACAGAGCAGCTCGTGAACTGGGTGTCTTTCAGATGAAATTAATACAGAAGATGCACTCCAGTAATGTGCCTCATATATTCCAACTGCTAATGGGCATTCAGGCCACAGAATCTGATCAGAAAGTCCTCAGCACCAACTGTTTTGCTGCAGAGATCTGCTCCTTGGGACGCCCTTATTGACAGAAACATAGCTACTGGTAAAAACTAATTAAGGTGGTTTTTCTTCCTTAGTTTTGTTTGCCAGATTACAATAATAGGAACTTGAGGAATTATTGGAACAGGCTAAACATACACACAGTAATTTGTTGCTTGTGCTACCAGTTAATTGATGGACTTAAATGTTTGCAGCAACAAGATAAAATCGATACTATGGACATTCTTAAATCCAATGCAGATGAGATCCTTGGAGCTCGTGAAATACATTATGTACACAGTTATTGTGTAAATTCTTCAAATAAAATAAACATAAAAAGGCTTTTTTTTTCCGGACTGTCTGATTATTTTCCTCATGGCTTCATTATGAGCATTATTTTTATCATTCTTAAGCCAAAATGTAAGGCTGCTATTTGGAAAACAGAAATTGCATTAAATCCTTCACAGATCTTTGTTCTTGCTTTTTTTACTCTGACAAATACGATGCAAGCGAGAAGAAAAAAAGGAAGCATCTAGTGATGTTGCACAAAATTCTAGCCAGCACAGGAATCAGAAGTAGCTTCTCTGAGAACAAAGAATGATGTCTCTATAGAACACTCCCTAGCACTGGGGGTGAAACTAATAGATATAGTCATATAATGTGCATTTGGCCAGCTGGGTTGAAAGAGCACTTCCAGTGTTTCAGTGAGCTAATGCAGCATCTGGAACTGGAGTACTTCAAATATGGGATGCTCAGAAAAGCTGTTTCTGGTGATACAGTCAAATAGCAGTGCTCTTATAAAGAAGAAACGTAAAGTGTAGATTTTTCTTTTAGCTCAGTCGTTGGGTGTGAAATTGAATTGAGAAGTCTCCAAACTATATTAAATCACCCCCTTGGCATTGCCACAGGAACAATTTATTTCATCTTGAAGGAGCCTTTGGTTTCCAGATCAGTGGAGCTAAGCAGGAGGAATGTGCGTCACATTGAGGTAAACAGAGATGTGAGCTGGTTAAAAACAGAAAAGGCAACGCAGCAAAATTCTGTGCCCCTGACATTTGTCAGCCTCTTCTGAAATGTGCATGCCGTTTCCATTAAGCTTTGGGGCAGATATTATCTCTGTACCTTTTGTTGTGCTGGTGAGTTGGGAGCTGAACAGGAATTTATTTAGTTCAGCTGATTTTTCAAGAGGCAAGTCTGTCTTGTTTCGTTCACCAGCGGGTTTGCGGTGCTGCTGCAGTGCTATCATGCCTTGGTGGACTCGTCCTTGTGCAGGAGGACTGGTAGTGAGGGATGGCTCTTACTGCCTCAGTGCTGGTGTGAGGTAAAACTATCAAGCTTCTTCCCATTTCCTGTCTGTTTTTGTCATCACAAGTTTTTGTGAGATGATGAATTAAAAATGCCTACAGCATAGTGCAATGTCTGTTATACTTTCTCAAAGTCTCTGGAACAAGACGCCGTATCTGTAAGCATTAAGCATGACATCAAATATTCTGCTGTCGGAATGGCACAAAATGATGGTGCAAAACCTTGATTGCAGCCTTCAGGATCTAAGAGTTCTGTGCAGATGCCTCCAAAGCAGCCCATGTAACGTGACAGCACATGTGAGCCATGGGACAGGGCTTTGTGCAGGCACGCTTTGTAGTCACTGTGTTTCTGTGTAGGGTTGGTTCACTGCAAACAGCAGAGCAACCAGGTCACTTCGCATCACCTCTGGAATATAAAACATGTATTCTTTACATAGTAAAACTAAAAGGTATTAGGACCCCCATTAACATTCACAGGATTGCAGTAATGCAAGCAAATCGGTCATGATATAACCAAAGGCATCAAGATTTAATGTATTTTTTAATCTGTTCCTCTCAAAGTTCAACCTCAAAATTTATTTTGGCTTATACTGTTTTGTTTAATCTTTGGCTCATAATTTACCTGACCCTTCACCCCTTAAAACTAACAGAAAGCCAAGCACAGAACAACAAACGGCATGAACCGGGGTAGCGAATCTGGGTTGATTTGTTTGTGTACTGAGACTGTTGTGCAGTTTTGGAAGTGCTATGCATAATTCAAATAAATAAACCCAAGCTCTTTTCACCCCTATCTCAATGCTCTAATCCAGCCTCAGGAGAGAAGTTTGCACTGAGTACCAAGGTGAAAAACACTTTTTTTTTCTCCCTTTCAAAATTTCTCACATGTAGAAATGTTACCATCTTAAAATGTACCCTGACGAATGTCAGAGAGATGGAAGGACACAGTTTGCTACTGCATTTTTGTTGCTGTCTCCACCTATGGGATTGTATGAGACATCCCCTTTGATAACAGAAGGAATTTCCTTCAAACCAGCATTCAGATATTAGTATTCATTCTGAGTAGTTTCTTCAAATACTATCCTATCCCACTGGTAAGGAGGGAGTAGGAAGATGCCACACTCTTGGCTACAGCTACCTTCAGTGAAAGGCAAAATAAAAAGCTAAGACCTGGAGACCTGTGCCTTAGTATCCCTGGATGATAAATCCGTAATTTATTCTCTTGCTATTTCATAAAGGTGTAAGGACAAGACCATGGGAGCTCTTTATTGATCATCGTAGAATCATAGAATAGTTAGGGTTGGAAAGGACCTTAAGATCATCTAGTTCCAACCCCCCTGCCATGGGCAGGGACACCCCACACTAAACCATGTCACCCAAGGCCTCATCCAACTTGGCCTTGAACACCGCCAAGGATGGAGCATTCACAACCTCCCTGGGCAACCCATTCCAGTGCCTCACCACCCTCAGTAAAGAATTTCTTCCTTAGATCCAATCTAAACTTCCCCTGTTTAAGTTTGAACCCGTTACCCCTTGTCCTGTCACTACAGTCCCTGATGAAGAGTCCATGCCCAGCATCCTTGTAGGCCCCCTTCAGATACTGGAAGGCTGCTATGAGGTCTCCACACAGCCTATCATCATAATCCGTTTAAAGTATTTCCTCCCTTTTCAGCACTCCTGGAATGTTAACTGCAAATCAATAGTGCTTTTCCATATGTGCTTCCAAAGTTTCCTATTTCACCTTTTCAGAGGCAGTGAATTTGATCGTTGATTAGGCTGTTGTTTATACTGGCTACTTGCAGGAGGTCTTGCCATTTAAAATATTTTCATGTATGAGTTATATCAAGCTGTTTGCTTGGTTTCTGTGGCTCATGAAAGACGTGTTAAAAGCACTTGATGTGAACCCAATTCTGATTACAAATCAGAGCCCTTTTTCTTTTAATTTTTTATTTCACAGCTACAGAAATGCATACTGCTGTCCTCTAATCTCCCCTTCCTGCCCCTTTCATGAAAGTAGTTACCCTTTTTGCTACTCCTGGGCCAATGGCATTTTGAAATTTTACAGGTTTAATGCTAAATAACCTCAGTTGGAGCCTGAACATTTTAATGGGAAGTCTTTGTTTCATACCAGTGCTGTTGGTTATTGTAATTCAGATAATCCATTTCCCTGCACTTCATCTACTGCTTTTCTTATACTCAGATGTAGCAGGAAACACATCATACCTTACTTACTGTTTCCCAAGGTAAGATCACTTACTTTCACCTCCCATGATACGCTCAGCACTTCTCTAATCATCCTTGAAGTCTTCTTCCATTGCTTTTCCAGCTTACCTCCATCTTCCTTAATCCTGGATGAGAAAAGCTATACACAATACCCAGACCAGATCATTACAATACCCTTCATGTAGCACTGATGCATCCCAATCCTGAAATTACTTCCAGCTGAGGTTTTCTGGGTTTCTGTTGTTTTATTTTTTTTAAATGTTCACTGCTTTAGTAACTCCTTTATCCCCTCTAGATTAACTGATATGTGTGTCTTCCTTACTGAGCTGTTTGTGGACTGTTTTTGTTGCTAGACTCTTTAGTGCTTGGCCTCCAAACATTTTATCAAGCTCCATCTTTCTTCTTGTGCCACATGAGGGATCTACACTATTTCACCAGCCTGGCTATGTGGAAACAGAAAACATTCTGCTCTGAGATATGAGTTTATTTCTTAAAGGCAAATTTGTATGTGGTACAGAGCTAATTTCAAGAAAAACGTATTTCATGGTCTAGTGTGAGGTGTCCCTGCCCATGACAGGGGGGTTGGAACTGGATGATCTCAAGGTCCTTTCCAACCCTAACTATTCTATGATTCTATAACTGTAAATTATGACTCTGTTTCTCTATTGTACACCTCTAGTTCCTTGTATTATCTTCATATAAATGAACAGGAAAAACTAAAATGAGAAAAATGTGTGCTGTATTTAAAATCATAGAATCATAGAATAGTTAGGGTTGGAAAGGACCTTAAGATCATCTAGTTCCAACCCCCCCCTGCCATGGGCAGGGACACCTCACACTGAACCATGTCACCCAAGGCCTCATCCAACCTGGCCTTGAACACCGCCAGGGATGGAGCATTCACAACTTCCCTGGGCAACCCATTCCAGTGCCTCACCACCCTCTCAGTAAAGAATTTCTTCCTTATATCCAATCTAAACTTCCCCTGTTTAAGTTTTAACCCATTACCCCTTGTCCTGTCACTACAGTCCCTAATGAAGAGCTCCTCCCCAGCATCCTTACAGGCCCCCTTCAGATCCTGGAAGGCTGCTCTGAGGTCTCCAGGCAGCCTTGGTTGCAAAACTCTAGGAAAGTTTTAAATCACAGCCATCTCCTAAATCAAATGTGTAACAAGGGTGATAATGAGTGTAAGCACACTGAATAATAAAATGTAATTTGTGTTCTGAGTTATAGGGCTCTAATCCAACCCTCACTTATGTCTGTGGAAAGACTTCTATTGAATTGCATTAGGCCTTGGCTTTTGTCCTGAATTAACACAATACCAGTGGAGCTATTCATGAAAGAAATGTTTGGAAATACATCACAGGAACTTGCTGTGTCAGAACCCAATTCACTTGCTAATTCAGGCAGTCATGTTTTACAATGCTTGATGTGGGGACACTTTGTCATAGTCCCTCCCATCAACTAACCAAATTAAGTCTTCACAAAAAATCGTTTTCCACTGCTGCTGCAATTGGAAGTTTGTTTCTGGATCAATACTCTGATGTTTGAAACCTTCTTTAACTTCTGAGCTGCACCTATTTATGTCAGTTGTTTCCACTTGATTCATGCCGACATAGTCTCCTAGTCTGTACTCTGCAGAATATACTTTGTCTTTATTCTGTGCAGTTCTGTTACTGATGATTGTCCCATCCCCTCTCAGGCTTTGCTTTGTTTTGCTAAATAAGCCAAGCATTTTCATTTCTTATTCAGTAAGTCTTTCATTCCCCGTAGCCTTTATCTGAATCTATTCCTGTTTGGCTTAATCTATCTGGGATACAGGCAACAAAACCTGCATTTTTTAGTAACACGTAATAGTGCTCTATACAACATTGTTAATAGCTTCCTTGCTTTACTGGAAATACTTCTCCAGATACATTCAGTATTTTGTTTGCCTCCTTATGGCTGCATTTCACTGATGACTTTTATCATGTGACTTGACAGAATCTTGGATCCCAGGTGAGCTCCCCTTTAGGAGTACCAATAGGTTTCAGTCTAGGAGTGCATAGCTTTGCTCTTGTACTCTGAAGCTTTTAGCTCATGTCTGTCACACCAGTGCTCATTGCTTCTATGGGTGGTGTTCTGTTTGTCCTTTACATTGGCTGTCATAAATGATAACAGTCAAGCTTGAGCAACCAGCAGCCTCAATTAGTGTGTGCACACTTTGTGCTAATTTTGTTAATGAAAAAATAAAAGAACTTTAGAAACTGCTAGAGGTGGTGAATGATGGGTGATGAGAGCTGACATAAGGTGACAGGGAAGAACTGGGGAAAGGTGCCTGGTGTTAGCAAAGGAATAGCAAGATGGCAAGATGGCTCAGAGCCTATGAGAGAGAAGAGAAAACCTCTGCAGAACTGGTCAACTGAAAACTACTTGCATTTGCCAGAGCATATCAGGTCTCACAGAGACACACTTGGGATGGATGAAGACAGTCCAAAATCCCAGAAATAAATGCCTAACTCATGACTTTCTGCATTTTGACTTTTTAAGAGTAGCAACGCTGCTGCTCAACTTCGGACATTGCTTTATTTTCAAGAGTTTTCTAAGTATTCTGAAAGTTCAGGGACACATTTTCTAGAAGTATTTAAAGAATTGAGAGGATTATGAGTCTTGAATAATTTATCCACAAAACTTGAAAGGGAGAGAATTTTCTTAGGTCTTTAAAATGCGTATGATACATTTTCTTATAGGTTGGAATTAGTCTGAAAGACTTTTATCCAGATAAGTACATTCAGCAGATATTAGAAATCACAGGCAATAGCAATTAAGGCATAAGGCATTTCCTGGGAATTAATATCAAGCTAGGAGGAGTTGGGATGACTCTAAATGCAGCTGAGGGCCATTAATTGCAGTTGATGATTAATGACCTCTGCTGAGGTTATTATTATTATCAGCTGAAAATGGAGAAAAATTCAGATGTATGAATCTTTTTAATGGGAGATGCAGTTTCAGGCAGTGCAGTAGGTGCGTGCCCACTGTAGATAGACTGCCCTGTATTAGTATCAAATAGAGGGCTTGATTTCCCTTCTCCCCACGGCATTTTTAGGAGCATTAATCAAAACTGAATCTCTAAAGCTGTACCAGTATCAAATTGAAAAGTAAGCAGAATAAAGTCCATAGCACTTTAATGTTCTCCCTATGTTACATTTGGTGTCCAGTGTTTAATCAGCTTTATTTAGAGATACTCCCATCTGTCCCTTTCAGTGTCTAATAAAAGTATGTCTCATTATTGTCCAGAAATGTGCCCAAAGCATTCCTTGTGCTCTCACTGTTCTTGGGCCCAAGTTTGAAATCACATCTTCCCTTCTTCTGCATTATGACCCTCACCAAGATCTGCATTCTGGAGTGTCACAAAGAGGGCAGGCACAAAAGACAAGAAAATACCACTGTTTCAATAGAGGGAGAATCTGTTTCCTAAAAAACAGTAAGTCATAATAAATAATTACTTTCCAGTTGCCAGACAAGTCTGTGCATGGTTTCTTCCACGGTTGGTGAAATATTTTTTTATATGATGAATGATTTTATTGTTGACTTGTAGGGAAACTGAGAGCTGGGACTAGGAAATGTTCATGACTAGGAAATGTTCACTTTGCTGCTTATTTTTAGCGTATGTGACTTCTGTTACAATACCTTGAATACCTATCAAGTCCATGATGTTTGTGGGACTACTGCTTGCCGTTATTCCCCTTCCATCAACCACTGAGCTCTCTCTTCTCTTTTTTCTCCTTTTTTCTGTTTATTCCTGTGAAGTATGTCCTGTGGTGAGAGGAAGGGGTGAGTGAGGTTAGGTGAAATGAAAATCATGAGAGCTTAATAAACCACGGGGAGGTTCCTTTGAAACGTAGAAGTTCTTCCCTGTGAGGGTGGTGAGGCCCTGGCACAGGTTGCCCAGAGAAGCTGTGGCTGCCCCATCCCTGGCAGTGTTCAAGGCCAGGTTGGACGGGGCTTGGAGCAACCTGGCCTAGTGGAAGGTCTCCCTGCCCTTGGCAGGGGGTTGGAATTAGATAAGCTTTAAGGTTCCTTCTAACCCAAACTATTCTGTGATTTTTCTAAGAAGGTCTGGATTCTTTGTCTTGCTTTGTATGATCAACAGATGAGAACTTAGGTCTTGATGAGATTACATAAATTGCATTTTCTATTTCATCTTATGCAGCCTTAGCAACTTATCCACTCAAAGAGAAAATAAACTCTTTTCCTGGGTGAGAAGAAAATAAGTTGTATTTTAAAGCTTCCTTGCAGACGTATCAAAGAAAACATCAGGTTGTTGTAATTCTACAAACAGCTGACATAACAGCGCTCAGTGTATGAAATGGTGTGGCAAATCATCTCAAACACTTCGTTTTCAGGATAAAGAACCCTTAAAAGAGCTTTGCTAAGGCTGATTCTCCTTCTTCAAAGACTTTAAGTCTTTGTTACAGTAGTTAAAATGTTAGAACTTTATGTGAGACTCACTGGATGGCAGTCGAAAGTCTGAGTAGACACAAAGGCTCAACTAAATAGTAACTGCTCCCTTTCAGTCTTACCACTTTATGAATCTATGCTTGTGAATGAAGAGACCTGTGCAAGTGTGTCAGAACTGATGTAAAGACTTTGGTTTTATTTGATGATTTGGAACTAGTCCTCTGTGTTTGCATTTTTACAGAGAAATTGCACAGAAGGTCTGATCTTCCAAGGCTGCTAATGAACCTTGAATTTCTGTCGATCTCTAGGTTCACAGATATGGAAAACCTTAAACCTTTCCTTTACAGTATTAAAATATCCACATTTGTGTCATCTGCTTTTGAAAGTGGTTCTACAGCTAAACATTTTGAAGCCTGAAATTTGTCTTTGGGTCAGGTGACTGTTTTCAGTTCCTTAACTTTTTCCATGCTGCTACAGGAACTCTCAATAAATGAGTGTATCTGTGCTAAGTATTTAAATGACAGAAGCATCAAAAAAGCATAACATGCAATACCAACTGACCCTGCTGTGTTGATGTGAATGTAACCCTCAGTTACAATGAGCCTGACTTTGTCTGCTGACACTATTGTAATTCAGCACAGTGCTTGCTTTTGTACAGATGAGACCACAGTTGTCTGGTATTTTCAGTCATGCACCCTTTTCAGCTTTATTCCATAAGCCACTGTTGCAGTTTTGCTCAGCTTCCATGAGTTCAATAGCTTCTGGGTTCTCAATTTGAAGAATCCTTCCCCCAAACATTTTGCAGAGCACTTCCAGACCAGTGCTTTCCTTAGTTTCTTTTCACAGCGCCTTCGTTAGTCTATGGACAGTCATCCCCAAAGGCCACAGGCTGAAACCCCCTGGTTAAACAGTTGTCAGGTTTCAGATGATCCTTTGACACAGACTGATGTGACGGAGCACAGAGGAAATGCTCAGCATTCTTTCTTTTCCATCTGCAGGAGAAATTTGAAGGCTTGTTCCGTGCCTACGATGACTGCGTGACATTCCAGCTGTTCAAAAGCTTCAGGCGTGTGCGGATAAACTTTAGTAGTCCCAAATCAGCTGCTCGTGCCAGAATAGAGCTGCATGAAACACAGTTCAGAGGGAAGAAGTTAAAGTTGTATTTTGCACAGGTAATGAAATCTGGTGTCCACTTCTATATTAGTGCTTTTATAGAAGTATTGAGCAGTAATACTGTATAAAAGTAATAAAGGCTTCTCCCATGTCCAATCTCTCTGCTAAAAGATTTCTCAAATGTCCTTATGTTGCCTGAGCTGTACCTGACCAGTGGGTCTGCAGTAAATTTAAAGGACCACTCAGGACCCAAGTTGCTGATTCAACACACAGAGGATACATGGCTTAGAACTGGTTTTACAAAATTGGGTAATTTCTGTGAGTAACTCTCTACACCATAAAAGAGTGGTAAAGTCTCCTAAGTTCATAAAAAAAAAAAGTAGGGCTGAATTACTTATTTGACTGTATCCCTGAGCCATAGTCAGGCTTCCTCCTCTCCCCCTTTTTGTTTTATTCTTACTGAATACATGTGTGAATTTTCTAAAAGGAATTTGGTAAGTATCAATAAAAGGAAGAACGTACAGGAAAAGCCATACCCCCAACCTGGGGGCATAGGTGATTAAATCCATCTGTTGGAAGGGTCAGTTGAGGATTTGATTCTCCATGGCCAAGGAATAGAGAACCCAGATCTCCCACAGCCTGGGTGAGTACTAGGCCTCATCCAGGACACAGAAAGGTGAGGGAGGCTAAGAACCCAACCACCACCTCTTCTGAATGTATTTCAGTGAATTGCTGTGGCCACTGTGGCTTATGGGATACTCACTAGTGCTCATAAGCAACATAAGTGTGCTCTGAGCTGCTAGATAGGTCCTTCAGAGCTCTGGGTTTAAGAGCAGGCTGATTGGAAGGTATCGGTCAAGCCTAAGAGGCTGTTAAATTTTGAGCTTATGCAGCCTGGTCAGAATAAGAGCTGATTTAAGCCTAGGCAGAAGCAGGACCTCGTGAGGATGGAAAACTACATTGGTGAAAGAAACAAAACAAAACAGTATGTTTAGCAGGTTAGATGAGTTCAGAAGACTTTACAGTTGGCTTTAGGTGTTGAAAAGCTGCCTCAATCCCATTTTAGATGCCTTCATCTCTAGATCTGGCTCTGATTTTTTTTTTCTGAAAGGTTTCAAAAGCTGCTGTTAAGCAGATCTAAGAATCATTTCACTCCAACTGCACAACCAAGAGGTTAATTGAAAACTTGGGTAGCACAAGAAAAACAAAAATGTGCATAACAGTGATTAGTCTCTAAATTGATTTCCCGCAAAGCCCTTCAGGTATCTGTGCTATGCTCTTCGGTATATGCAGTCTTAAAAGAGCTTGTTAGTTGTGCCCAGGGAACGGACATGTGGAAGCAGCACAGTGTTTGGAGCGGTGTGTCTTTACATGGGCCTGAGCCAGTCTGAATAAGCACTTCAAGAACTAGAATTTCTGGGCACCATGGAGTTGAGAGAACCAGACTGGCTCTTTGCAAAACCCATTCTGTTATGGCAGGCTGCTGTCTCAGGCTTGCTGTCATGCAAATGCAGGTTACTGCTTTTGGGCTCAAGGTGGTTGCAAACTTGCTCAGGTATGTGGAACCTTCCTTGATGATGAATGAATGATGGCTTGACTTCGCGAACGAAGATTTTGAAAGGGTTTTACCCACGCTTACTACAAGCACACTGATGACTAAAAAGGCCAATGTGGGATAGGCAAATCCGGTTGCAAAAAGCAGCAGGGCTTTGCAGGTGTGAGTAAACCCTTCGGGCCTGCACAGTGGGTTTTTTAGGTGAGGCACAGCGTGCGCGGAACTGGCCCCACCCTTTACACCTGAGGTTTATCCAACAGGGCCTAGCGAACTTGGACAGTGACAGCAAAGTCCTCAGGTCGTAGGTTTGGTTAGAGTATCCTTCTCTTACATGGATGGCCTTACAGGGCTAAACGAGCTCCATCTGCCCGGGTTTAACGTTAGAGTTGTTCTTCTCCTAGGATGGTTGCCTGAAGGCTAGTGAGCCCATCCTGCCCATGGACACACTTTGTCTGACCCTTCAGTTCAGACCTGTCTGGCATGGGAGACCCTACCGAAGGCATACGCCACCACCAGCATAGCTCTCAACCTCGCAAGGGCACGCAGGCTCTTTCCCAGGAAAAAGCAGTAGCTAAACTACATAATTTAAGATGGAAATGAAATGAGAACAACTAGCTGCAAATGACTAAGAAACGTGATAGATTCCTTTATCACTTCAGCTAAAGAAATCAGATCTTCAGAAATCTTTCTGAAGTTACTTATAAGGCCTTGGTGCAGGAGTTACTGGTTTCTTGTCTAATGTCTCTTTTATTTAGGAATTTAGACCAGTAGATCACAACAATATCTTTTCAGCCTCAAAAATCTCTGAACTAGCAGCTGTGGATACCAGAGCTTTGCATTTATCCTCACAGAACATACACAATAGGCACAAACATTGTAGCTTTGTTCATGTCACAACCCCCCACAGTGCATTTACTGTAGAGGAACCATCTATAGCATTGAAATGAAATTCATCTCCAGACCTTCTCTGCTGAGACTGACACTGAAACCCTGCCTGGGTGGCACTTGGCATTAGAAGTGTCTGATTTGAGTAATCATTCCGTTTACCCATCCCGTGTGGATGAAAAGCTGGACATGAGCTAGCAATGTGCACTCGCAGCCTGGAAAAACCAACTGTACCCTGGGCATCACCAGCAGTGTGACCAGCAGGTTGAGGGAGGGGATTCTCCTGCTCTACTCTGCTCTCGTGAGACCCCACTTGGACTATTGTGTTCAGCTCTGAGGGCCCCAACATAAAGAGGTGGAGCTGTTGGAGAAAGGCCAGAGGAGGCCACAAAGATGCCGTGAGGGCTGGAGCACCTCTGCTGTTGAGACAGGCTGAGAGAGCTGGGCTTGTTCAGCCTGGAGAAGAGAAGGCTCCAGGGAGACCTTAGAACAGCTCCAGTGCCTAAAAGGGCTGACAAGAAATCTGGAGAGGTGCTTTTTACAAGGGCCTGTAAGGACAGGACAAGGGATAAATGGCTTTAAACTGACAGAGGGGAGATTGAGACTATATGTGAGGCAGAAACTGTTTACAATGAGGGTGGTGAGATACTGGCATAGGTTATGCAGAGAGAGGTGGTAGATTCCCCATCCCTGAAAACAGGCAAGGTTAGGTTGGACAAGGCTCTGAGCAACCTGGTCTAGTGGAAGATGTCCCTGCATGGAGGGTTGGATGAGATGACCGTTAAAGGTCCCTTCCAACCCAAGCTATTGTATGATTCTATGCTATACTAAACAGTGTATTTGTTATTCTTTAAAGATTCAGACCTCTGAGACAGATGGAGACAAGCTTCATTTGGCACCACCACAGCCTGCAAAACAGTTTCTCATCTCGCCTCCAGCCTCCCCACCTGTAGGGTGGCAACCAATAGATGATGCAACACCTGTCATCAACTACGACCTCCTTTATGCAGTTTCTAAGCTAGGACCAGGTAAGCATGTGGTTCTTCTGTGAAAATATGTCAGAAAAAGGAGAAGAGAAACAGCAGCGTAGATAATAACTGTAAGGAAGTTGGCGTAAAGCCTGTAAGTGGCATTAAAGCTTTGGATTTAAGCTGATGCATGTCAACTGGTTCTTTGCTTAAGGATGAATTTTACCATATATACATACAGAATTCTGTCTGCAGCTCACGAGTGATGTCTGACTGAATAGCAGATCAAAGCTTCCTTACACATTTTATTGTGCTTGGGTCTGTGCTTAGATGAGGCAACTGATGGTTTAGGTGTGAACTGGACAAATGTTTGTCCATGAACTCGAGTTTTTGCTTTAAATCACATCTGCTCAGTACTGCATTCTGAGGTGCAGAATACCTTATGTAATGTTTAGGCATCACTGCATTTCCACTGGAGTGGAGAATCTCTCACCGAAACATGTGCCAAGAGAGAACTGCCATTCCCCAATTCTGGCAGGGTTGCTGTCCTAGGACTGCCCATTTTCTGTTGTAAACTGTGTGGAGGAGGAGGAATGGTTGGTAAGCTGTAACCTCTGTGAACATAAGATACATGTCAGTGAGTAATGCTGACAGGCTTTCTTCTCTCTTCCTATCTTCACCTGATGCCAGGAAGTGAAGCTAGCTGGGATTTTCAAAACAATGCTTTCCCTTAGAAAATGCTCACTGATGAAAACAAAACTTTTCCTAGGAGAGGATTATTTTTGTTTTAAGGCATCTTTACCAACAGTTTTCTTTCAAAGCTGTTAAAGCACCGTCTTTTAAAATTTTCAGAATGGAAAGGTTCCAGTTTCAGGTCTAAGCAGTATCATTTAGAAACTGGTCTAATTTACATTCATAAACCACAGGGAAAAATAGCTTATTAAATTACTTTCATACTGAAATAAAACACTTCAGATGCAATCTAATAACAATTGGGGGGTGGCTGAGCTAATGAAAATTTATCAGTTTAGTTTTTAAATTCTAGTGGGATGAGGGAATTGTTTTCTCCCCAGTTGAACCAAACATGCTGCTTGCTTGTTCTGAGAGTAGCTTCCAACTGCAAACATCTTATCACTAGGGCCTTTGTGTAGCTGTACCAGAGTAACCCAGAGCTGAGGTGCAGGATTACCTCACATCTTTTTCACATGGGATCTCTCACAGGGGGAAAATACATTATCAGGAGAACATCAGAGATTCCTGTGGCTTATTCCCCTTCAGCAGGACAGCTCATAGAAAAAGGCTGTCAGGCGTAACACTTCATACTGTATTGCGTATTATTATTTCCAGAATTGATACTTTGCTTCTAAACTGCTGAATAAAAGAAAAACAAAAGCCTCCTTTTTGTTT
Organism: Psittacula echo; assembly: GCF_963264785.1. Classification (NCBI taxonomy): domain Eukaryota; kingdom Metazoa; phylum Chordata; class Aves; order Psittaciformes; family Psittacidae; genus Psittacula; species Psittacula echo. Next base: position 103,378,340 of record NC_137738.1, read on the forward strand.
TTTGGGTTTTTTTCCTTTGATGCAGCACTGTTATAAATGGAAACACGTAAACGAATTCCCGAGCTGGCTGGGTAATAAATCAATTCCTGTTCTGGAGCAGTGGAATGTGAAATATCACTCATTGTCCCACACTCTGGGACAGCTTTGCGTGAAGGTCATATTCACCCGTAGTTAAGGAGCCTGCAGGGAGCAATATGAAAAGTCATGGTGTGCTCTCGTCTTTCTATTTTTAGCACTTGTTAGAGGGATCAATTTTAGTTAACTGCAGTGCTGGGTTTAAAATAGTGTTGCAGTTCTCAGTTGTGCATTTACTATGTTTAGCATTCCATTGAAAACAAATCCACCAAACCTCATTTCTCAGTAGGAAATCAGTAAAACACAGTGCTGTACATCAACTGTTGGCCTCAGCTATGTTAGATCTTTTATTTTCATTCAAGAAACACAATTAAAACATGTAACTATGGTTAACAGCTATGAAACAATGCTCACTGACTCTGAATGTTGGAGCCTGACTTCTATGTCTTTAACATGTGACGATATCCGAGTACCAGAAAAACTCATTTAAGCATGTAAATAGTGAACAGTTTCTTTCTGTCTCCTCAATACAAGATGGCTTTTACTGACCTACTTCACTGGCAATGTGAGATACACCACTTGGACACAGACCCATGCTACTTTCACCTTCCATGTGTACAGGTCATCTCCTCTCTGTCCTGGGCACAAAGTCTGGGACATTGGCTTTGGACTAAAGTGAATAGACTGGTAGCTAGTTAACAGATTTGCTATGTGTTGTCTTTTTCCTTGTGGCTTACAGCAGTGGCTGTCTGGCATCTCAGAGGTCTAATGGAAAAGATTTCTTTTTGCTGTGCACAAAGGGAAGCTGGCTTGTGGTCCTTCAACATTAAATTAAGATCAATGAGGGTGCATTTACTTCTTAGGGAGGATCATGGCATATTTAATAAAGTTTCTGGTTGATTGATGTATATTGTCTCTCTCTGCAGATGCAGAAATTGAGCTTTAAATGAGGCATGAACATAATGCTGTAGACCAGTCAGAGCCAGGAACTGTGCCTTTGCCTGGTTCTGACCACCAGCCTAGAATTTTTCCAATATATTGCAAATAAAGAAGCGTGATGTTAATCTCTCTGATGAAAAACACTTCCACTGTCAAGAGAACTTCCGCTATCTTGTCAAAGATACAAAGGCATTGCACTAACTGGGGTGGTAGTTTGGCTGTTTGTCTACCAGGCTCAGATACTATCTCTGCCTGGCCTGGCTGTCACCTAAGTATTTAGAATAGTTAGAATCATAGAATAGTTAGGGTTGGAAAGGACCTTAAGATCATCTAGTTCCAACCCCCCTGCCATTTCCTACAGGAATGCTTGCAACCTGTCAAGCTGTTGCCTAGTCTAAGCCCTCATGTCTTTTCCATAATGTTTTATAAGGTCTTAGTTTCATCCTGCTGAGAAATACAGGAAATAATTTCATATGAGAAATGTTTGTAAGGGGGATACAGGGGGAATGTCCAGGTCTAGGCTGTGTGTAAACAGCAGAGCTATTCATAGCAAGAAAATGCAGCTATGTTCGCTCTGTCATTTGTTTGTGCAGCAGTTTATGAACCATGCTCATGGCACAAGAATGAGCCTCTCCTTTTCTGGAAAGCAGTCCTACCTTCTCCCTATCCACTTCCTAACCTGCATATTTCTTTCCTTTTACCCCCACTGCCTCTTTCAAACCTGTCACCCCAATTTCTTCTGCACTGTACAGTAACACACTATACAGTAACACACTCACACACTGTGGGTCAGGGTTCTGAGGACTCACCTGCTCCATGTGCTCCCCAGTGTGATTTTGCCCTCTGTCAGTTAACACTCGTCCCTACGATTTCAGGCATGTTTGAAAACCATTGCGGGCTGGGCACCATCTCCAGTAGTCCCTATAGACAAGTTTGTACCAGTTTCAGTTCTCTCCATGTTTCCCACTCTGTCATCAGCATTCCAGCAGGCTTTGCACCTCCTAAATGGCCTCAGGCTACACTCCAGGTCATGTAAAGCACATTTTTTTTACCCTATGAAAGCACCATTCCAAAGTATTGCACATGATGGCTCTTGCGTCCACAGTGGTACCTCTGGGTACGCAGAGGAGACCCTGCAGCAGGCTGTGTCACTTGGGCTGCTGGGTCTGCGAATGATCAGTGGTCAGAGGAGGGGTTGGGTCAGGGCTTCATTGTTGTCTTTGAGCAATTAAGATGTGGCTGTTCCTGCCATGGTCCTGCTGGCTTCCTTGAGGAGGATGCTTAGTTCTTGCCCCTGGGTTTGGTTCACCCTTTCATGGAGAAAAGGAAAACAGGGAAGAACAGGATCATACCCAGAAAATGCCACACACAGGGATTTCAAACTGTTCTCGCATGGCAAGTTTTCCATGTCCAGGTGTTGTCAAACCCTCCTGTTTGTTCTCACTGATTCAGAGGAAATGCTAAATACCTCACATGGCTTCCAGAGAAGATTAAAGGGGTTGGAGGGGCAGGCAGATGAGTGATAGATAACATTTTCCATCTCTGTCCTTCCTCTCCCCTCTGTTCTGTGGCTGCTTCTGCACTTCCTTCCCCTTGCCAGGGGCAGGGTGCAGGAGAGCTGCTGGGTGTAGAAAGCTTTCCCTCTGCCTTCTGCTGGCCAGGAGAGGAGGGTGCCCTTCTGCAATATCAGCAATGGGCCTCCAGAAAGCAACTCCTCTATTTTGTGTATGGCAGATCCGTGCAGCAGAGATTTTACATGGGATGGGTTCTCCTTGGCATAAACATGCACACAAAGGACCAACATTATTTGCACCATATTATTTGTAAAGCACTTGGGTTAAGAGACTATAAGTCGAAGGTCTTTTTATAATGGTAGTGACATAGGGAAGATGGAATGGACAGCTCTGAACCCATTAACCTTTGATCATGAGTCAGAATCAGGGATGAGGTAACTGCGCAGTATCATTACCATTTCTTCATTATTAATTAAATATATGAACATCCTTTTTGCTGGACGAAAGTGCCTCATTAGATGAGAGATGCACCATCAACAAAAGGTCGCAGTACTGATCCAGAAAGGGACAGAAAATCACATACCATTATTTCTAATTCTGCAATACCCTACACTGCTTTTGTGCTGTTCTTGTGGTCATCTGTGTTGTGTCACTTGAGGCTGTAGGTTTGCTTGCGGTTAGCGTGGCCACAAAAGGTAGTGCCAAGTGACACAAAAGCAGCTAGGCCCATTGCTGAATGGTGAAACTTCAAATTCCTGGGGTTTTTTTCTTATCAAATAAAGAAAGGAACATCACTGCTATTTTCAGAGGTTTGTTAGCAACATTTTCTGACAAACCTCTATGGTGGAGGTGCTGCAGCTTAGTTCTTCTCTGTATTGTAATCCAAACGCAGAGTTAAAATGTTTGAGCATAAATTGGGTGATATTTTTCTGAGTAAATTTATGTGAGTTTCCATTGTTACCTCAGCTTACATGATTATTTAAATAATCTTATCTATACTAACTCAACCTGCTACTCTCAGCTTGGGACAACCTAGGGCTTGTAACTATATCTCAGTTGCAGCGATTCAACCATTACTCCAGTAGCTTAACTGCTGTGGAATTAGTTCTTTTCTTATGCTGAAGGCATTAAGAAGAAAGAAAAAAACACGGCAAAAAGCAGAAGGGAAGGTGTAATCTGCCTGTACCTAATGGATTTTTATTTTGTACTTATTACCCTATTATTTTTCCCCAAACAATGGTTACCTTTAGGAACAAGGTACAGCTGTGTAGTAGTCCCTTAGTTACTGTTCTTAGCTCAGCCATAAAAATGTGTTCTGCAGTTTGAGCTACAGTTCTGCAAGCATGAATAATTGGGAGTATAGAATTGAGTCTACAGCTCATTTATGCTCAGAAATAATTGTGTGCCTTAAAACCCTAATTTATGGGAGCATTGCATTTTGATTTGCAAAGTGACATTAATTGCTATTGCAGTTACTTGTGCCAGAGGCATCTGAATATTTTTCCTTGTGTCTGTACTTATTTCCACTGCTCTTTTTCAGCAGAAAGAGCCCTTCTGGGAAGGATTTGAACAGTAAAAGAATGTGGCATTTGAACTGGGATTATTACCTTTTAAGAGGGCAGTGAATCTGATTTACTTCTCGGTGCTGGTGTATCAGCAAAGGGCCCGGCGCTGCGTGCGCGCAGCACTGCAGAGCTGCTTGTAGCTGACAGTGACCAATGTAGCCTTCAGTGCTGGTTGGCAGCATTGACGTCAGCCCAGAGCTGAGAAATTAGCTGAAGCCCGCAGGGAAAACAGGCAAAGAAAAACCGTATAATTTCTCAATGCAGCACAACCAAGCTATTCCTCTTTTTATATTTCAGCCTATCAGCAAGACCTGTAATGCTTTGCTCAATTTGGATTCAGAGGAAAGGTAGCCAAAAATAGAGCAGTTAAATGTCAACATTAATGGTATCACAGCAGTAAAATATTTCTCACAGCAAGATGCCTGACTTCCAGCTATTATTCACTAGTTTGCCTCCTATTTTTTAGGCAAAAATGCAGCATGTCCTCTAATCATAAGCCGCCTGGTCGTATCTGGACCAAGAATTTGTCAGCACAAACAGCATGTGAGCACAGTCCCATAACTGCATGTGCTAATGAGGGGACAAACCTGCAACCTCTTCTTCACAGCAATTACTCTGCCACAAAGTTGATAATAAATAGAAACCCAGATTAACAACACCAGCAAACTACAAGTGCTTTGGGGTAGAGCAGCCATTTCATTTTCATAGTGCAACACCTAGCGCTGCCAGGCTCTGCCCGTGATGCAGGCATTTAGGAGCTGCTGCACCACAAATTCAGGCCAGCTCAGTATATTGGGACCTCACATTCCCCATTTCAGAGTATTTTGCAGGCAAAAAGCAGTGGTTCTGGAGCGGTCTTATGGAAAAAAATCCAAGCTATGAGGTGTGCATATGGTCACTGTAAGCCTGTTTTAATGTAACTTGTGGGTCTTGGGAGATAAGAGCGATGACAAGGGGGACAGGGCATTATCTCAAATGGTTTCTAGTTTTTAGTGCAGTGAATGGTGTTTGTCACTTCTGAAAGACCAAGTCATGCTGTCAGACATGTCACCATTAGGACATTTTCCTTACAGTCTTAAATTAATTCCTTGCAATCTAATAACCAATACCTACTTAGATCCTGTGTATAGTCCAAAACAGAATGCAGTGCCAACAGACTGAATGCAGGACTGAAAGTCCTATGTCTGATCCTGGTTTTCCTTTGTGGACTCCTGCAGGTAACCACCAAAGCCACCCTTATCTTCCTTGCAGGTGTACTGTGTGCAGACTTAAATAGGAAATGTAGTTAGCAAATCTAATGTACTGTTTTAATTGTTTCGCCTGCTAGTGAGCATTTATAGCCTGTACTCTGTAACCTCATCTGCAGAGACAGAATTTGTTACAGCTGCGGCTAAAGAGCTTTGGACTTCAAAATCCATCTAAAGCAGATATGCGTATTTTTGTATTTCTGGAGCAATTGGACCAAGTGTTGATGTCTCTCTGGAGGTGACAAGTTGCAGAATCTAGGGGGCTTCAAATGGGACTGGAGCCAACAATAGAAAAGGACAGCCCCAACCCAACATGTGTGACATGACTTCAAGACCAGATGTGTGAGGGGTTGGACTCCAGTCCCTCTTCTTAAGCATGAACTTCCATGTTCTCTCTCCTCTTTGTCCTTCCCCCACTGATGCTATGGGCCACTGACATTGGTGCAAAACACCAATCAGGGTATAGACATCAGGGTATTTTATTATGCCTTGTAGACCAATGATCATGCCCCACCCAGGGCATCAATCAGTTGTGACAGCTAATGCAGTTTAGCCATGTTTGCCCTCACTTATATTTAAGAGCAGCACAAGCTCATCTGCCGCATCCAGGTGCAGGAGTATTCTGCAGTCCAAGAGCGCCATGGCCTGTGCTGCTATGTGGACTGTTGTTGTCTTTTGATCTAACTGTTTTCCTCTGCTTCCAGGAGAGAAGTATGAGCTGCATGCAGGAACGGAGTCCACTCCCAGTGTGGTAGTGCATGTCTGTGACAGCGACATGGAAGAAGATGAGGACCCAAAGAATTCTCCAAAGCCAAAAATCATTCAAACCCGACGCCCTGGTCTGCCACCTCCTGTATCTAACTGAGCCTCTCCGGCAGAAGCAGCACTTCTCTCCTCCAGCACAGCTCTCGGTTTTTGTTTGCTTTGTTTTGCTGAAAGGCAGCCATCGCCTTTTGAGTTCCAGGACACTACTCATTGAAACCCCTTCACAGTAATCAAGCCTATGTAATCAAAGGGCTAGGGAAAAGATCTTTGTATATGTAATCATATCACACACCAACGGATAGGTTTTTCTGGAAAGGACAAAACAAGGCTGAAGAGCCAAGGGAGGGTTTTGGTCTGAGGATTTTTTCACAGCTCTAATTTGCATGCTGAAACACCACTACCAGAGAGATTGTTCAGGTTGGCAATTAGGCTGATACCAGGCTTGATATTCAAACTCCCAGAATACTTGCTACTGCCCTTTACTGAGCAGCCAGCTTCTCTGACCCTCCCAGCTCCCCTGCAGACCTTAGTCTTTCCTTTTTCCATTTAATTCTTTTTGTTAAGGGGGGGTATGTGTGTTGTTTTTAATCTGTTAGCAGCTTGGTGGCCTTCTCGCCCCCTGGAGTTTTCTGTAAGGAATACTACCTTTGCAGCATTTTTAGGAGCAGCAGAGAAACACCGTCTCCCACTGGTAGAGCTCACTGGTCCTTAATGGTGGCAGGGATGTGAGACAGAGCTCTCTGGGCTGAGGGGAGAGACTGCAGCTTGCTGGAGGGTCCAGTGTCCTTCTCTTAAAGAGGAGCGATCCAAAAATACCAACAGGGATAGTTGTTCTATCTTCCATAAAGATATGAGTGGTACTTCTCTCTGAGGTTGAGGAAGAAAGAGAAGTTAACTGATGGCTCTCTGTCATAGCTGTAAGTTCTAGTAATGATACAGGCTGAATGCTTTCCTAGTGGTGTGTTGAGTAGCCCTGAAACTGTTAATAATTACTCCCACATCTCTGATACTCAGATCTCTTACTTCCCACTTGTGTGCTTTAAAGCCCTTTTTGAGCTGTATGCAGTTTGGGTTTGTGGAGGTGAGGAGATGTTTGTTGGTGTTTGTTGATTTCTTTTTTCTCTTTTTTTTTAGGCCAAAGAAAACAGGACCATAATTACACACTTGAAATTAGACTGCATGCAACTGAATCCCCTTTTTTCACTCCCTCCTGCATGTTTCTTTCACTTGCAGTGTATACTGGGTTACAAGAACTGTCCTGTGTTTTCATCATGGCTGGCAGATACTGGATTCCCTGACAGACCTTCCATGATGATTACTTTTTTTATGCACACTTGTCATTTTGAGAACATATTTTCTAGACATTTGAGCTCAGATTTTGCATATATTTAAGCATGCGCTTAATTTATGCACATGAGTAGTTCCACTGAAATTAATACTGCAGAAAACTGAGCATATGTGTAAGATACAGTGGGATTTTAAAGCTAATTTAATTGCAGCTGTACTCCCAAAAGTGACTATAATGGCACAGTGAGGGTCCACGGTTCAAATGCATCCTGGAAGCTCGCTCTAGGATCTGAAAAGTCAGCTCACATTCTGTAATCAAGATTTTTGTCCTAAAAACTAATGATCTGGTCTCTGAGGAAGGGTTCCATTCCACCTTTAATTAGCAGTGAGGCTATGGGCTTCAGCACAGTGAAGCCCCGCTTGCTGGAGCATCCATCTGCTCTGCAGTACTCCCAGGAAGAAAAGCAGGTTGCTCTGTCAGTGAAGAGTGGAGATGCCATTCTCAGCATGCATGGTGAGAATGTTCTGAGACCTTCCTAAGGACTCATCATCCTCATACGCTTCATTCTCTGACTACCAAACCCTCCTAATATTCCTGTTGAGATGTAGTGCTTTCCTTAGCATGTATCTACAATGCGATACTTGTTACTGCATTATGGACCTTGTTGTGCATGTGTTACACTAACAGAAGCACATTCTTACAGCAGAAACTGAACAAAAATTGAGGCTTTACTATCCTCATGATATCTGTGTAAACTTGTCTTAAAGTAACTCCTTAGAGGTTTCACTTCAGTTACTTTCTCAGTGATGCATTTGGAAGTGGTTTCAATAAATAAATTGGCACTTGCTGCCCTGGGACTATAACCTGGTGTTCCTCTTGAAAACACCATCAGAGGCCACCTGCAAGATTTCAGGAGTTAACACCACTGTCTTTTTTGAGAACATACACAATGAGAACATACACAAACATGGAGGTCCATGGGGTTTAGACCACTTAAAATAGGGACAGTAAAATTTAAACACATAAGATCTTTCTGTTGAGATTTGCTGTATAGAAGAAATGACTGGCCCCATCCTCAAGTGATGTAAGTGATCAGAAATCATCTCCAATCAAAGCTGGTACTCTGGAGTTTTTTACATGCAAAAGCATTGGAAGTCAAATCTTATTCTTGTGTCCATGAACTCGAACTTCAAAGAGACTTGGTTCTGGAATATAGACTCTGGCCTCAAATGATTCAAAACTATACTGCAAATTAAAGCATTGGATCTTAGATGTGCTTTCCTCAAAGTGCATTTTCAGACAGATTTAAAAACAAGTCCCATGTAATGACTCCTCATTGTCCTTGTAAAACTCCACAGTACTGCCCAGGAAGGAGTGGAACATGGCTCGTCGGATGAAGTGTACAATAGAAACACAACTACAAACCTGAAAACTCAAAGAAGCCTGTCGTTACTATGGTCAAAGCTTATAGATCACATTTTCATGATAAAATAATGGTCAGCACATAAAAATGTTTCAGGTATTATGAAATAACATCCCTATCATAAAAGTAGCAGCCTTTGTGACACTTGTCTCTTGAGGCAACCTGGTATTTTGCTAGAGGCATGTTCTTGCCATCACAGAAGAAAGGCTTCTTTCAAAACACGCTGACCATCTGGAGGAGAAGCTGTCCTGTTTAATTCAGTAATGCACAGGCAGAGCCCCTGCTTGCTTCAGTGGGCATTTTCTTTCATATAGCACCTACGAGCTCAGTCCCTCTGACATACTCTTTTCACAGGGTGTCCACAGTGCTAGAAGAATGGAATCTCTGTTACATTACATCTGCCATTGAATAGCGATGTGGGGGACATCCTTCTAATGTCATTTCTGAATCAGGAGCCTGTGGGAGCAGCTGGCAGCAGTGCCCTGGGGCCCGCTGTTGGGTGGACATGGCTGCGGCTGCTTGGAAATGAAGGAAGGGAATCAGGGAGTACAGTTGCTATTTCTGTTGCCTGCTGCCTGCTTGTCCTTTCTCACCTCTTCAGATACAAGATCAAAATTGTAATGACTTCCTAAATACAGTAAAAAGCATGAAAACATTTACAGTGCATGGCAGAAGGGTATCTCTGAGTCTGTGCTTTTGGATCAGAAGAAGAAAGAATTTCTGTGGCCTTGATTTCTGTAACGAAGACGAGGTAGTACAAACTCCCCCCTTCCTAACATACTCACACACCCTCAAGCACACTTTGTTTTCAGCAAAGAAAACATGGTAAGAACATCCCTTCCTCAACTGGAACAAGATTACAGGCATAGTTATTGCAAAGTGTTTTATAGTGTGAAAATGTGCCCCATGCGTAAATTATTTAACATTTAATTGATCTGAAATCAGGTGGGGGTGGATGGGTTTATTCATATTTTGGTCTTTTCCCCCCATCTTTCCTATTTAGTAACAGTAAAAAAGCTTTCTTCAAAAAGACTGTACAGAATGACAGACTAAACCATCTTGCAAGACCTGATGACAGTGGCATGTCTGAGCACTGTGATGGTTTATGTGAGCATTTCCATTCTATTGTAAATACTTTTGAAATGTTCTATTTAGTCATATTTTATAGGACTACTGCAAAGCTATTGGCTAATTAATCACTTATACACTTGTATAAGAGCTTAGTTTAAAAGAATAAATATGGCAAACAATATTTTTGTGTTCTGCTTGCGTTGGCATTTTGAAAAGCATCATTTAAAAGACTTAAAGTATTAATAACTGACTAGTGTGGTACATACCACTGCTCTCCTAACTGGTAGAACTGAAAATGCTTAAATGTGTGATCTAGGCCAAACTCTGTTTCAGTAGCAATTAGGGGGGAAGCATCCCTCTCGCTGGCAGGATATGCCATGTTCTGTTTTAAACTGTGCAGTTTCACAGAGTGATGTGAGCTTGCACTGGTTTGCTGTGGATTTGACTTGGTGTATGCAAAAAAAAGAATAGAGCACAGTCTCTGCTGGGGAAAAGCACATCCCTGGCAGCTGATGTGGTTCTTACTGTGCTGTTATAGTAACTGGTAAATGCAGTGAGCACAAGTGCTTGCATGAGGAACATGGATGGCATCCAGCTGCCATCCAGGCTGGGGAAGAAGTTCTGTTAACATTAAGCATTACAAAAATTAAAAGTAATTGTAGTGTCTTGTGTCAATTTGTACTGGACTTTGCAGAGGACTGCAAACAAGGAGATGAATTTGCTGGTTAACTGTCTTGTGAAATTCCTGTATTTCATTACTCGGATATGCATTTGGGAAAATGATTGTTTTTCTGGGCGCCTGGCATAAAAGACATTGTTTCTCAAAGGATGATTGTTCATGATTCTGAAAGTTAGATCTGCTTAGAAGTCTTGTTAGAAATGTAAGCTCTGAGCTCCCTGCTTCCTTTTGAAGAGACAGGCCTTAGCCTCTATGTTTTCATTAAAAAAAAAAACCCAATAGTTGTCTTCTCACAGTGTTCTTCAGAAGCAAAATGTACTATAGGACGCCCAATTTAGTTTTCACTTTTGAGCAACAAATGAGCTTTCTAACTACAGTAAGGCTGTTCCGCTGCTCCCTGAAATGCTGCATTGCCTACATGCCAGTTGTGGCTCTTCCCTCTTGCTTGGCACTGGACAGTGTGCACTTGGAAGTGAGCTTCAGTGCCTCAGCAGGTTGTTGTGGACATCCTGACTACAGTTGCAGTGCTTTCAGATCACATCCTCTAAAGAACCCTTACTAAGTTTATTTCTGTTTCTTCTTTAGTGGTAAACATTTTACCACTCAACATTGAGCCATTTAAGACTTGATCTCATGTACCAATATGAATTTAAGACCTTTGCATTTCCTTAATTCCCCTCTCCCTAAAAAATACTAGTTCTATTTTACCAGAAAGTAAAACTGGGTACAGATTAAAGCCCCAGTCAGACCCTCATTTATTGTCATCCTCATGCAATGCTCTCAAAGAACCAGATATGCAACCCTAAAAAAACACCCCAAAACAGAACACTGCTTTTCCTGGTTTAGCACATCATCTGGGGAGAGCACAGCAGCTTTCACATATTCCAGGCTTCTCTTAAAAGGAGATTTTCTTCATAACGTGAGCTATGCTCTTTTTTTTTTAATACAAGTAGACTGCAGCATTCAGGGTTAAAATTACAAGGGAGGAAGCATTGTAAAAGCTCTTTCCCACATGTCTATTTGAAGTGTTGAGTGTATTTGCTTTGGCTTGGAGGGAAGTTTGCACTGAGGTAGAACAGCAGCAGCACTCCCAAAGGAAGGGCAAGAACCCCGAATGCCTCCACTGCAGAGATGCTCAGAAAACATTAAAAAATGGCCTTGATTTGTCTCTCCCCTTTTGTCAGTTTGTTCAGTCACTACACAGAGATTCTGGGGCTACACTAAGAGTCATATTAGTAGAGGATTGTGTACCGATGCAGTAGCTACAAAGCTTAGAATCAGGGACACTTGTCAGTGAGATTCTTGCTGGAGTAAGGATGGGAAGGCTGTGAAGTGTGAGCAGCCTCAAAGTTAATGAAAAACAAAGATATTCACAACCTTAAAGATAGACTTCAGGATGTAAATTCATGAAACTTGGGTTTACAAATAAGAATTTATTAAGAAGGGCCCATCTGCTGTCCCTGAGCTGGGGCTTCCTCACTCACCAGAGCATCCAGCAAAGAGGATTAAACTTCTCTACACCACAAAATCAGCCTTGTTTTAATAAATTGTTGTAATTGATCATTTAACTAGTACAAGAAAGTTGTGTCTACATTAGTGCCACACAGGTGTGTTCTCTTCACTATCTGGTTAATGAAGGTAAATGTTTTGAATCCATTTTAGAGCAAAGTTCTTGTTCAGAAACTTCTGAAAGAAATGCCATCTGTAATGACTGTTGGATCCTTAAGTGTCAGTTTGGCAAGTTGTCCTGCTGTGGGTAGCTGCAGAAATATTTTATGTATGCTGTTGTAGGTTTAAAACCATTACTCATGTTTTCATTCAAGTGTCTACATTTCTGACACAGATGTGACATATCTGTATATATTATAAATCAATACTATTTTTAACCACATATTTTGTACAAATATTCACATTAGCTCTGTACTTCAATGAAAATCTATTATGGTATTAAACATTTTGGTGGAATTAACAAACTCCTTGATCATGCTTTGTTTTCATTTTACATGTTTTAAGCAGCTGAGCCATTTCCTACTTCCAAGGCAAATATTATCATTTCCAGCTATTTAGAGCAGTGCCTTAAATCCATATACACCTCTACCCTCTAGTGACTAACTCCAGCCACTGCAGATGCGTGCAGATCACTGCTGAAATTTCCCAGGCCTCGGGATCTGAGTGACGAGAGGCTGGTTAAAGCTGAGTGGTAAATGTGAGTACTGTATTTCCTAGCTAATAACATTAACTATCAGAGTGACACAGCACCCTGCTGTTGAAGGGAATCTAGCCTGAGATTTCAGTACACAGGGGTGCAATTTTCATGGAACCACAGAATCACAGAATGGTTTGGGTTGCAAGGGACCTTAAAGCTCATCCGGTTCCAACCCCTTTGCCACGGGCAGGGACACCTTCCACTAGACCAGGTTGCCCCAAGCCCTGTCCAACCTGACCTTGAACACTGCCAGGGATGGGGCAGCCACAGCTTCTCTGGGCAACCTGTGCCAGAGCCTCAGCACACTCACAGGAAAGAACTTATTAATGTATAATCTAAATGTACCTTCTTTCAGTTTAAAGCCATTTCCCCCTTGTCCTGTCCTTGCATGCCCTTGTCAGAAGTCCCTCCAGATTTCTTGTCAGCCCTTTTAGGCACTAGAAGCTGCTCTAAGGTCTCCCTGGAGCCTTCTCTTCTCCAGGCGTAACAAGCCCAGCTCTCTCAGCCTGTCTTCGTAGCAGAGGTCCTCCAGCCCTCTGAGCATCTTTGTGGCCTCATCTAGACAGGCTCAAACAGCTCCGCATTCCTCTTATGTTAGGGGCCCCAGAGCTGGATGCAGGATTGCGGGGGGGGGGGCGGGGGTCTCATGAGAAAGAAATTTATAATTGCTTTTCCCTGCTTACCCCTTTCTCCCAAGCTGCTGGTGTGGGTCAGGAATCATATGATGAGCTTCACGCTACAGATGTGGTCTAGTTCAGTTTCCTGTGTACACAAGCCGCATCCACACAGCTTCTACCACTCACATCAGCAACATGTATTTCCAGTTTTGTACTAGTCTCCATCTTGTATCTGTAACAGAACAACAGTAATGAAGGGGGGAAAGTAAAGATAGTAAGAAAACAATTAGGAGAGCCTTGTCCCCCGGTACAGTTCTATGAGCTGGGGTGAAGGGGAGGAAGGTATCACACTTGCTTAAGGAATTTAGATGCAATGATCAGCCCTTGCCACTGCCCCAAGCTTGAGCGTGTCCTTTCCTGCATAAGCCTGGCCAGCCCAGTGATCTCGAGCTCATGAAGCCAAGCTGTCCCTTTACACATAAAGGAGCCAGAGTCTTACCTGGATTACAGCCGGTACCCAGGTTGTAGGTAACCCTTTTCTACCTACTTACTAATGATCTGCTATGTTGGAGATGTGAAGCCTCCGGTAGGTTGCCGTCAAGAAGAAAGCAGGTTTATCCTGTAAGGATGAGAAAAAAAACCAACACCCCTTAAACCCCACAGGTTTTGTTCTCTTTGTGTGACGATGGAAGGCACGGACCCAGAGGTAGAGCACAAGCTGGATCATTTATTACAAGGATTACACGATATTTATATGCTTACAAGCAATTAGCCAAGCACATCTGTGTCTGCCTTGCGGTTACATGTACAACTTTGGGCAAAAGGTCTGTCTGATTTTTCTCATCAACATCCTCTATCCAGTTCTGATGTCCTTGCTCCTTGCCACTTCCAACGTCTTCCAAGTACCAGTCAGGGACAGGTCACTCCTAATTGCCTGCGGTAGTTCCTCCTTCCCATGGTCTCTGACAGTTTCAATACATTCCAACCCCCGTATCTTTGCATTGTAATTCTTGTTTACACCAGAAGGATGTAAAAGTTAGGCAGTGCCAGCTGTGAAGTGATCAACACAAACCATGTTCCTATGCACCAGTAAAGTGATTTTGTACACAGCCACAGAGTAGAGTAAGGTATGAGTACATAAACACGGCACGGGCTTGTACCTGCTTATAGCACAGTCCCTCAGCTGTTAAAGGGGGGAAACCCAGAACGGATTTTTAACCCTTCAGATTCTACTGAGACGAGGATGAAAAACTAATTCTTCTTGATTCCAGGGCATGGCTATGGGGCTTGAACACGATAACATCGAAAAAAGTACCTGCCATAAAAAAACTGGGAGTTTAGAGCCTCAGAACACAAGAGGAGAAAAAAAGGCAGATACAAGAACACCTGAATCAATTCTGTTTATTTTTAACTGACGAAGTACTTGCAGACACTCAGCGAACTTCGCTCCTCGCCCTTACAGCCAGCTCAAACCACGGCGAACCGCCCCAAGCCCTTCTTCTCTATTTACTGCATGACACGCACCACCCCCTTTCGAACGCGCCCTCCTCAGACCGCCCAAGCGCCATGACGTACCTCAGCCTGGTGAGGGGCTGGAGCCGGTGCTCTTCGCGTTCCCCCCGCGCTCCGCGGCCGCCGGCAGGTAATGGGGGGCCGCGGCTCTCTGCGGCGTGACGGGGGGAATCTCCCGCGGCCTCCTCTCTGGCGCACCCGCCCGCCCGGCGGCGGGAGCTGGGGCAGCCCGGACCGAGGGCTCCGGCGCGGAGGGACGGCGCGTTAGGCCGCGGTGGGGGCTGCCCTGGGCCGAGGGGGCCTCTGGCGTGGAGGAGCGCGGGGTACCTGAACCGAGCTGTGCTTCGCGGGGTTGGCCTGGCCAGGGGAAGGAAGCCCCGCACAGCCTTGTGCGGCTGCGGGTGCGGGCTGCTGTCTAGGGCACTGCCGGCCTGCTGGACGCGTCCCTGGTGCTAGTGTGGCAGCTCCCTGCTCCGGGCAGTCAGATGCCTTTGTCCCACCAGAGCCCCTTCAGGACCCCAGGGCCGTGCTTTATGGTGCTGAGCCTCCGGGAGACCTGGGTCAGTAGATGTGCTCAGGTGTGTACAGGGAAGACCAGTATGGGAAGGCCTTGAGGAAAAAGAAAGCGAACACCATGATTATTCATTTTAAATATGTAGTTAAAGCATCAGGTGATGTTGACATCAGTATTGTTAATGATTCTGTGATAATGAACTGTGTAAAATTCAGAAGGATGGACCTAATTTCACTTGAGAGGACTTAAATTCATATTTGTCAGTACCAAGAAGGAGGAATTTATTAGTCAGCCTTAATTTGGCAGGTGGGGTTCAGGTGGACAACAATGGCGTGTTCTCCCTTCCTTCAGATTCAGCTGAAGGAAATCCCACACGGGGTGGAGTGGAGTGATGCAGCCCCACAGGTCTGGGGTGTTTGCTGGAAGGGGAATTATGCCTCTGAAGTGGCAGTGCATTCTTAGCAGCACTGTAGGCCTGGATTTTAATTTTGGGAGACACGCAAGGTCAGGGGAACATTTATGCTGTTTTCCAGTGTAAATGTATTCCAGTGCTGTATATTGGGAGGAATCTGGGAATTGGACTGGGAAAATTCTCTATGGAAGATATCTTGTGTTCTACCAGAATGACAATTCCTATTCCATCACTGCAGTGGCATTCAGATGCTTGTTACGCTAGAATTTTTCATATGAAGTAGGGTATTAATGTACTCTGGATATTAACATGGATTTACTGGTTATACAAGTGCTGTTTTCCTGCTGTATTTCAGTAGCAGAAGTTTTCTCATAGGCCAGTTTCTTACAGCTTTGAGTACAGAAAATATTTGAGAGATGTAGTATTTCCGGTGGCTCACTGAATGCAGGTACCACTGGATCTTCCAACCACCTCTTTCCAATCCATTTTGGGACGTAAGTGGTTAGTTAGAACTTAAACTGCACACTGGCTTGTATGACTTGTGTACATTCTCGTTGATAAAGCTGCCTGTACACAAGAAGTGACCTTTGGTCGTAAGTGGATCAGTAAGAGCTTGGTTTTGTAGCGAAGCTATAATCAGGTTAGAGATGTGATAAATGTTGGGAAACTGACGTTGCTGCTCTTTGTCTAACTCGATCTGACACCTTGTAAGCAGCACAACCTTTTAATGGATATATGACTGTATAATGAAGTTCAGAGCTTGTTTTCTAGATTCCCCACCTGTACATTTAGTAATCCCACACCTAGTGTAGGGGCTCAGAAGCTATGATGGTTTCTAGGTGGTTCCCTCTCCCTGATGGGAGCTGTGCACGTGCAGGCTCCACCAGTTCCCCTGTTGTACTTCCTTCTCCCATCCCATTGCCCTGCAGGGATGTGATCTGTGCCATGCTTGCGCTAATGCTTCATTGGCTTTAATGAGGGTTATAAAGTTCTGGTGGAGATGGACCATGTTATTCTCATGGTGAGAGCTGCCCCTGTTTATATCTTAACTCTTTAACAAGCAGAAGTTTTCTCATAGGGCAATTTCCTACAACTTTGGGTACAGAAAATACTTAAGAACTTGTCAGATTGCAAGAGCAGGAGTTCCTGTGTATTTGGAGCAGGAAGGAAAAAGGAAGAGGTTGAGCAGTGATGTTGGGTAACAAAGTTGCTCTGCAAACTGAGTTTCATCCAACAAATTGTAGTGTCTCACTTCCCATCTCTGAAATTGGGATATCACTATAACTGATAGGTACAAGGTCTTGTTTGGATGTCAGCATTAGTAAGGCACGCTGTATAAATACAGAAGGAAGAAGAGCTACTTGTTCTTAAAACTAAGTTATGACTTTGATAAACAGGTTAATGCAAACAAATGTTCTGTCTCTGCTCAACAGATGCCATGTTGCCTCCAAAGAGGGGACGAATACCTTCCAGAATAGCCGTGAACTGTTTATGGAGAGTCCTGGCAATTTTCTTACCATTTCTTCCAAGCACATTGTCTCTCCAGCCAGCCCAGGCCAAAGTGTTGCTGGTATCTTTTGACGGATTTCGATGGGATTACATCTATAAAGCCTCAACTCCCAATTTTCATTACGCCATGGAGAATGGTGTTCATGTCAAACAGGTCACTAACGTGTTTATAACAAAAACGTATCCTAATCATTATACAATGGTGACTGGTCTCTATGCAGAAAGCCACGGTGTAGTTGCTAATGAGATGTATGATCCTATTCTGAATGAAACTTTCTCTTTGAGCAGAATGGCTATCTATAACTCCAAGTTCTGGGAAGAAGCCACACCAATATGGATAACAAACCAGAGGGAAGGACATAAAACTGGTGCAGCCATGTGGCCTGGGACAGATGTGAAAATACATGGAGTCTTTCCTACATATTACATGCCCTACAACTATTTTGTTTCTTTTGAAGATAGAGTTGCTAGGCTTATTGACTGGTTTACATCAGAAGAACCCATAAACTTTGGTCTCCTGTACTGGGAACAGCCTGATGAGATGGGCCATATTCTGGGTCCAGAAAACCCACTTATGGGACCTGTAATTAGTGATATTGACAAAAAGCTGGGATATCTTCTGTCCGAGCTGAAGAAAGCAAAGCTATGGGATGTGGTAAATGTCATAATTACAAGCGATCATGGAATGTCAGAGTCTTCCTCAGAAAGGCTCATTGAGCTTGATCAGTATGTGGATAGAGAGCTCTATAAAGTCTTTGAGAATTCTCCTGTGGTAGCTATTTTGCCAAAAGAAGGTAGGAATTACAGCAGTAAAATTCTCTGAAGAAAATACTTGAATATGAAACCTTGTAGACTTTATTCCTTAACTGAAGTGGCAGCAGCAGCCACTGATGCCAGGAGGACGTCAGCCTTGAACAAGGAGTACTTGCAGGATCACTCCTTTGTTCTTTTTGCTAGCTCTGTCAAAAGCCTGGATTAACTTTCTGAAATGAATTGTGAGCAATTTGTCTGTTGTTGACTAATATTGCCAAATATCCTTTAGTCCTTACAAAAAGTAAGATAATCTAACAGCATTATCAAGGATGAATGGTGTTCTAAATAGATAACAACTGAATGTCACATATCTTGCCTTTCATCAAAACGATATGGCTAAAGCCATAATGGAAGAATTAGATATCTAACTCAAACAGTAAACTGAAACCAGATGGGGACCTGTGATAAAAAGAAAGCCTGTGTTGGCTGTTTGATCAGCTGCCAGCCATTGTAGTTCAGTTTTTTCCCCCCTCACTTTTAATAGACAACCAGTTATGTTCATACCATTTTTATTGTCATAATAATGGGCAAGAACACTGTTGGAATCAAAACCTGGAGTCTGGTTGCAGTCATTGAAGTGTTGCTTAAGTGTCAGGTGTATGTTCAGGGTAGTGATGTAGGGGTGCTGCTCTTTAGTTGGATGATCAAAAGCTATAACTATTTGGTGTGAATGCATTAACCTGGAAAATAGTGGGTTTATGTGTGGGCAGCAGGGCTAATTTGGAAGCTGAGTTTTAAGGTGACCTTCTGAAAAGGTATGTTCTAAGATTCCTGTAACGTTTGCATTACTAGTGGATAGCACTCTACTTAATGCCCCAGCAGAGAGGATATTTTGCAGATCTGAGCGACTTTTAAATATGTAAACAAAAGTCTCCTGTCATTTTGCAGTTTGAAGAATACTCCAGACTAAAAGGTTGGTACGTCCAGACTGAGCCATTTGCTGCCTGAGCACGCTTAGCTTCTTGTAGCTGGGCACTGTTTCTCTCAGTGGTGATAGAAGAGCTGCGTTTGGGGGTCCCATCCTAATGGAGACAAACAAGGTTGATCAGGATGTTCTCATTACCAAATAAAGGAGTTGTAAAAGTAAACTTTAGTGCTGAAACCTCCCTAATGCAGTAAATGAGAACTTAAAAGATGCGTAACCTGATTCTCCTGCTAGATGCTGCAAAGAAATAGTATCTCTGCAGTAATTAGATGACAGAGTAGTAAAAAAGCCATTTCCAAAATAGCTTGAATTTGGTTTTGCCCAGAGGTTCAGATATCTACTACACTACCAATAAACAAGAATTAGTTTTGAGGACAGTTAAAAGTCCTTCCTTTTTTGTTACCAGCTGAAATTTTTATTATAAACTATTTAGGTATGAAATAACAAGTACGTAAGACTGATTCTTCGAGTTATTTGTCTTGCTTGTAAAACTTAGTGGGACGTTGAGAAAAATTCTGAACCTTTCAACATGCAGCAGTTTCCGCTACTTTAACTGTTTGGCTGCATACTTCTTCCCTGAGAGATGGATTAAAGCCATTATTTAACCGTGATGGTGTATTAGTGCGTGTGGAACTGAGCCTATGTTCATGAACATGGTACCTGTAGCACAGCTGGTGATGCTGACCTTTTTTCTTGCATATAACATAATACATTAATTCAAATAATTAATTTAGTGTAAAAATCATAGTTTGCTGTATTTGGGGCTTCTCCTCTCTGTTATCCACATAGAAAAGTGGCATAACAAAATTAATTTTGTTACTAATTTAGTACTGGAAATGCTAGATTTGAGTCCTTTTTCCTGTTGCTCTAACTATCTCTATCATATCTGGACTTCTGCTGTCTCATCTTCATTGTCAAGATTATTAAGTTTAGTGGTTCTTTCTTTTATGCCAGTTTGAGTTAAGTAACATTATACATTAATCCATTTCCAGTTTTCCTTCAGAATCTCTATACCAGATCCTAGGAACTGAGGAGGAAAATGGAGAAGTTTTCTTTAAAGTCATTGGTTACCTCCTCCCAAACTTTTTTCCCCTGAGATACATGCAAAACTCCATGCACACTGTAAATGGTGTACTTCAGGAAGCATCAGACAGGTCAAACTAAGCACTTGATCTGGTGGTCATCAAGGCAATTGTTTCTTGGGATAGACACTCAGAGAAGAGCTCACTTGGAGGAACACCTGCTGCAGGATGTAGCTGTGAAGGCAGAACTAGACAGAAATAAGTTGTCAAAATGACAGCATGTACTTAAAATTCCCCTTATCTGCTAAAAATGGCAGTGTTAGCCGCAAAGGAAATGTAAACGTCTTCCAGCTGTGCTTCAGACCTTGTAGTGCTGAAACTGGCCTGCAGAGGCTAGCTGTGAACTCTGCTGTCTGACTGACTTGCACATGTGTGTAGTACCACAAAGTACTTAAATAAGTCATGGAGCTGAGTTACTTGGTGTCTAACAGAAGTCTGTTATATACGCTGCATAGCCCTTAACAGGAATCTCTGCTGACATTGAGGTGGAATTGAAGAAACTTGCTCAGATGTAGGTTCTTGAACTTGCTTTGTGTTACTGTCTGGATGTCCTGGTTCCTCCTTCCTGCTCACTGGTGTTCAGCTTGTCCAACTGCTTTCTGGCCGTTCAGTGACTTTTACTGGAAAGAAAAGCTCAGAAACTGGAAATAAGGAAATAAAGAATTGGCAGTGAAAAATGCTTATTTATTTGGTAGTGCTCTTGAGGTTTTACACTCCCAATGCAGTAGATGACTAGGGAAGGGAAAAGAGTAGAGCTAAGAATACAAGCGAATGTGTAGCGATGTTAGCTGCTATTGAGTACACAGTTCTAGGCCAGAAGTGCCATTTCACCTGTCAGTCCAACCTGTCCCTTTGTTTGTCCCCTGTTCCCTGCTTAGGCCTCTACAATCTTTGTACAGCTCCTAACGCACTAGTGGTGTCTGAACTGTGACCTGAGGGCTTCTGTTGAAAGATTAATGCAAGCTAGTTGTGCTTATCCCTAAGCAATTAATTGCTAATATGTGATACATAGTGCATAGCAACAAACTACCTGCTCTTTCTAAATCAGCTAAACTTGTCATCAGAATGGTAGAAGATCAAAACTGGGAATCAAATGGGGTCAGATATGCAGCTGTTTATTGGAACGTCTTGTAGAAGAAAAGTAGTTGGGTTCACTCAGAAGTAAGTGTTCAGAGATGCCAGGAAACAAAGTGGTGCTCTCTGTGGCCTTTTAAAGGAAAGCAATTAACAATTAAACTGATTTTTAAAAAATAGAATCATAGAATCATAGAATAGTTAGGGTTGGAAAGGACCCTGAGATCATCTAGTTCCAACCTCCCTGCCATGGGCAGGGACACATTTGTCATCATAGCCAACTGAGGGGAAGAAGAATATGGCCTTAACCTGTGCATTACCTCATGAATAGGTTTAGGAGCTATCTTCTCGCTTTCAAGCTCTGCATGGAGCTAGGAGGAGCTGGTTTCTTTTCCGTGAGTGTTAATGGCATGCTTCTAACTCATTCCTGTGAGAAGCTTATTTTCTGGTAACTATGAAATGAGGGATTTTTTGTAAAATTAGCAAGGCACTTTACTACTTGGGAATAGGCTGTGAAGCCCAGTGCCAGGTGTGAGCTCACTGTGAATGATGCTCTGGATTTCTCACAGTAACCTCTGTGCACATTTTAATCTGCTCTTGTCTCTTACAGCTATAATTAGCTTTTGGGGAAGTGCATTTTTGCCCTCTTCTTCCAATTGTATTTAAACTACTGATGAGCTCAATAAGCATACCGCTGTGTTTAAGTTTTGTCTTTTGTTTCTTTGAAGGCAAACTGGATGAAGTATATGAAGCTTTGGCCAATGCTCATCCCAACATGACTGTATATAAAAAGGAGCAGATTCCAGATAGATTACATTACAAACACAACAGTAGAATTCAACCAATCTTAGCAATGGCTGATAAAGGATGGGAAATTGTGTACAATAAGTTTGATGTTATTCAATGTAAGTATTCTGTCTTTACAGTGTTTTGGTTATTTTAAGACTGGGTTAAGTAAGTTAAGTAGTGTGGAATTTAGTTTTAGTAGTTAAGTGTGTTATGTGTAGTTAAGTGTGTGGAATTTAATTTTTTTCCTATGGGATGAGGGAGGGGGAACTGGACTTACCATTTCAAAGAACAAAACTTATTGAGATATGATCATTCCCCTGTTTTAGTGGCCACATTCTTGAGGTCTTATTGTGAGATCTAGCAAACTGACAAGCACTTTCTGAGAGATTAAAAAGAAACTAAAAGTTGTAAGTGAACTTGCCGAGTAGAGGATGAATTGCTTTGTTTTATCAGGTACTATTTATTTGCTGGAGAGGGGTTGCGTTGGAAATACAAGAATGCTTTCTGAAAGTCCCCATTTTCTGTGGATGTATTTGCTTACAGTAACCTTGTTCTATTGCTAGAAAGAGTCCTCAAATACTGTGTTACTGTACAGCAGTGATTTTCATTTACCTTGCAGGCTAAGTAAGATGCATTCTAGGTGACCTGGAGTCAGGAAAAATAGGAAATGAGGAAAAAGAAAGGTGTCATGTGGTCAGTTCTTAACTTTCTTGACTAGAAACCTTTTAAACTTTGCTGCTGGTTATGTAGCTGAAGGGTGTTACCTGTAAGACAAGTACTTCAGTTATTGATAGCTGATGAGAGCAGCTTTTTGTGCTTACAGGTGTATTTACGTGTGCAGGATTTTCAGTGCCCTGCAAGGAGCGGGCACTGGAGACCCACTAGTGATGAGCAGATCATGCACAACACTGGACAAAGCGTCAAAGCAGCCACAGCTTAAGTTCTGTCAGCTACTAGCAGTCAGACAGTCTGTCTTTACACGGATTTCCCCTTCCTCCCTCTCTCCCCCTAAGGGATCTGGTCCAGTTGCAAAGTTGGAGTTTTTCCTTAGGGAAAATCAAGGAAACTTGGGTGTAGCCCAGCGTGCCATTGGCAGCTCTGTTACTGCCATATGAGCCTGCCTTTTTTAAATTTCTCTTTCTTTCTTGAAAGTAGTGCTCTCCATTCTTTTTCCTAAAGCATTTTCTCTTTGTAGTTCTGAGACTTGATGTTTGCTGAGAGCCATTTATGCTGTTGATCAAAATGATTCTTCAAAACTTGTGGAAGACTAAATGATGTCTGTTGCTTTTCTGCATTCTGTTAGTTTTAGAAAAAAGTTTATTGCTTGTTTTGCAGCTTCAGAATATTGACCTTTATCTGTCTTTCATTTCCAGCTGGTAATCATGGATATGACAACATGTTACCAGAAATGCATCCAATTTTTTTGGCATTTGGGCCTGCTTTCAGAAAGAATGCCACTAAAGAAGTAATGAATTCTACAGACCTGTATCCCTTGTTGTGTCATCTCCTTGGTATTAACCCACTGCCAAACAATGGCTCATTCAATGCTGTGAAAGACATACTTGCTGAAGAAGTTCCCTTTGAAGCAGACACCTATGCTACTGTTGTGGGAGTCTTTCTAGGCAGCTTTCTTGTTATGGTTTTTATTGCAATTTTTGTTAAGCATTTTATCTTCATCCAAGCAAACACCATGCAAATGCAACATAGTGAAGCTGCCCAGCCACTGTTGCAAGATTAGTTACATGTGGAACTATTTCGTGTTTGATGCTTAATATAAGCTTACACAAAAAAAAAGTCACAAAAATGGATAGAGGTGGGTCAGCATAAATGTGTGGAGTAAAAGGAAATGGGTGCTGATCCATTGGTCCCATGGAGTACGTACATACCAGGTATGCAGAGAAAGAGCATGTTTCTCTTTCAGCCTACAACCACTTAATCTTTCAGGGGTTGAAGATACTCTTAGGGACACTGTATGTATGTGACATGTAGACCTTGAATACCTGATTCTGACCTACTTTTAGGGAAATAACATCAGCTGAGGTGCACTTCACAGACTATTACGTGGTGATTTAATCCCCCTCCACCTCCCTTTTTTTTTTTTTCCTTTGAGAAGTTCTTTTTAGTTTCTTGGATTCTAACAAGTCACTGAATGGGACTAGACTCCTTTGGGGTGTTTATTCCATGACCAAGGAAGCTTTTGCATGGATCACCATTGCAGCTGCCTTAGCAGAATAAATCCTGCAGAAAACCAACATTATCATTAAGCTAGATCATGCACTGCTAAATGTCTAAGTTTAGAGTTAGGCATATTTCTTTGAACTACTGTGTTAACTGTAGCCCCAGAATAAGAATCTAGGCGGTATTGCCTTCAGCAGTCAGCATTAAACTGCTTGGTTTTTTGTTTTGTTTTGGGGTTTCTTCAGGTAAATATAGGTCTTTATGATTTTAGGTATATTTTGAGGTAAATATAAGTCTTTCTTTTTCTATTGTTTCTTGTACACTGGACTAAGTTTTCTAGGAATTCCATGCAGTTGGCAGTTTAAAGACGTATACAAGCACAACACCTTTATATCCAAATGGACTCTTCCATATTTCTGTGATGAGAGGGTTCCTTCAGAATAAGGCAGATGAATCAGGAAAGGAATGTACATGTGCAAGCTGTTTTCAAAGTGCTGTCAAGCTTGTCATTGGGTGACAGCATCTGATCTGTTACTGGAGACTCTCCTCTGGTGTGAGTTTTGCTTGCTCCCTTGTGTTTTATCTGACTGAGTGGACCTCAGAATTTGATGAATATGATTAGACACAGAATTTAAGAAATAGCCATATCGTAGATGTGAAAAAGCACACTTTAATATGAAAAAAAGGCATAAGACTGGGGTTTGTTCTTCCAGAGGAAAGTCTCTGTCAAGGAAAATTACTTATTATGGGTCGTCAAAACTATATATTGCTCTGATAATTTTGCATGGAGCAATAGATCTTTTGCTATTGTAGCTGTGGGAGTTTTGGTGA
Organism: Psittacula echo; assembly: GCF_963264785.1. Classification (NCBI taxonomy): domain Eukaryota; kingdom Metazoa; phylum Chordata; class Aves; order Psittaciformes; family Psittacidae; genus Psittacula; species Psittacula echo. Next base: position 103,403,368 of record NC_137738.1, read on the forward strand.
GCTGATTTAAATGGGAGGCGAGAAGCTGATAAGGTTTGCATGAAAATCATGGTGTGAGGTGAGAAAAGTTGTCCAGTTGTCTGACTCATTTAGAAGCTGGTGGTTGCTTTTCCCTTCCCTGTGTGAGTTGACTGTTTCTCTGCACTTTGCTTCTGACTACAATGCCTGAAGGAGAAAGAAACTCTTAAAAAATTCACACAAACTGTGAGTCTGGTATTTCAAGTGTAATTTATTGCTTTATCCACAGCACCCAGAAAAGGGCAAAGGTGGGGACATCTTGGCTTTGGATGTGCTCTGTCAAACTACTGGTGTGACTAATAGTGTAAGGTTGCAGGTGCAGGGGTGCTGGCAGACCAAGCAAGGAGCAACAAGCTAACTAACTGAAGTACAAAACTCATTTTGCTGAACTTAATTCCAGACCTCATGAATGTCACCTTGGTGAGTTCAGATATGAGTGTACTCCTCACTGCCTCAGTGATGACTCTGCAGTGCCATGTCACAAACTGCCTGGTGCTCAGTGTGTCTGAAGTAACAACCTGTTGGATTCTTTTGTGATGACAGGGACACTTGCTTGGCATTAAGTGGTCTTGCAAACGGATGTGGAAGGTTTCCACAGACCACAGCGCAGTGCAGTGGATGCTTGAGAGGGAAGGCAGTGAAATACTCCATTTTAAGGTGTATGCTGAAAGTCTACCTGTAATAATAGCTGTAGGAAGGCAGGAAACTAGCAGATCTGTGGAGGACAGCCCCTTGATTTGGGGATATGTATGAAGCCTAATGAGAATCTGACTCATCTCTGCAGTCCTGTTCTTCCTGTTCTGTGTACTGCTGCCTTGTTTACATACGTTGCCATTTTCTTAAGAAAACACTGAAGGAAAACACCTGAGTTAGGTGTGTCTGGCACTGTAAAACCAATTCTTAGTGGAGCTGACCATTAGCTATGTCGTAAGTTTACTTTGCTGATGCCAGCTAAAGCTGAATGCTGCAGGGGCTTCTCAGGCTGACAGATGGAGGCAATAGTGATGTTCACAGCAGTTTCTAGAGTGTCTGGGGAAGTCTGAGTAGAAAACCTGAACCTCTAAATTGTGACTCATCACTTCCCTAGCTACCTTCCAAAAAGTGGGTGACAGCTTGATGCACCGAGTCCAACTTTTCTTTCTTATTTATAACTTAAAAGCAAGCTTTAGCACAAATGTCGTGTTTGAAGGAAGACCTACAGGCTTTGTTAAGGGAATAACTGAAAACTGGAGATGCTATAAACATACCCTGTAGCTACTTCAGCTACACACTTTCTCACTTTGGAACATTCTGCTTTAATAGAAATTCTTATTGCAGTGATTTCACAGCACTGTTTATGGCAGAGGTAAAAATGAGTGGATTGTAATCTCGGAGGTGATCATTAAACTCCAGCTTCTTTAATTGTGACCAGAGTAGAATCATAGAATAGTTAGGGTTGGAAAGGACCTTAAGATCATCTAGTTCCAACCCCCCTGCCATGGGCAGGGACACCCCACACTAAACCATGCCACCCAAGGCCTCATCCAACCTGGCCTTGAACACCGCCAAAGATGGAGCATTCACAACCTCCCTGGGCAACCCATTCCAGTGCCTCACCACCCTCTCAGTAAAGAATTTCTTCCTTAGATCCAATCTAAACTTCCCCTGTTTAAGTTTGAACCCGTTACCCCTTGTCCTGTCACTACAGTCCCTGATGAAGAGTCCCTCCCCAGCATCCCTGTAGGCCCCCTTCAGATACTGGAAGGCTGCTATGAGGTCTCCACGCAGCCTTCTCTTCTCCAGGCTGAACAGCCCCAACTTTCTCAGCCTGTCTTCATGCGAGAGGTGCTCCAGTCCCCTGATCATCCTCGTGGCCCTCCTCTGGACTTGTTCCAACAGTTCCATGTCCTTTTTATGTTGAGGACACCAGAACTGCACACAATACTCCAAGTGAGGTCTCACGAGAGCAGAGTAGACGGGCAGGATCACCTCCTTCGACCTGCTGGTCACGCTCCTTTTGATGCAGCCCAGGATATGGTTGGCTTTCTGGGCTGTGAGCGCACACTGAAGCCTCCTCATGTTCATTTTCTCATCGACCAACAGCCCCAAGTCCTTCTCTGCAGGGCTGCTCTGAATCTCTTCTCTGCCCAACCTGTAGCCGTGCCTGGGATTGCTCTGACCCAGGTGTAGGACCTTGCACTTGGCATGGTTAAACTTCATCAGGTTGGCATCAGCCCACCTCACAAGCGTGTCGAGGTCCCTCTGGATGGCATCCCTTCCCTCCAGTGTATCAACCGAACCACACAGCTTGGTGTCATCAGCAAACTTGCTGAGGGCGCACTCAATCCCACTGTCCATGTCACCGACAAAGATGTTGAACAAGACCGGTCCCAACACCGATCCCTGAGGGACACCACTCATTACTGGTCTCCAGCCGGACATTGACCCATTGACCACAACTCTCTGCGTGTGGCCATCCAGCCATAGTGACCCTGGATTTTAAGGAGGAGGCAAAGTTGGTCAGTGTTGTTCAGTCATCTTGGGACTCACCTGCACAGACATACAACAAGGGAAGAGTATGTTTCCCCTAACAAAGGGTTTGGAAATAATAATACTTAAAATAATTGGGAACACAAGCATGAGAATTCTTCTGGATGCCACTGGTCTGTATTGCACTGTAAGGCCCTTCTTTGAGGGGGGTAAATTGCAACTATGTAGGAAACAGAAGGGAATCTTTCAGCATTCAGGTATTTAGGTGTAGGTTTAAACATGTTTCCTTTATTGCTGAGGTGTATTTGCAGGTATGTCTGGCCAAATACACTAACTACTCTAGCCAGTGTTAAACACTGTTTTAAGGTGTTGGGTGTATGCTTAATGAAATTGCTAGCACATGTGATGGCACTCGAGAAAATTAGCACCTTTTTCTCTGATGTGAGATTTTTTCAGACTACCTTTTGGCTGGGGAGGATCTGGGATTTGGTTTCTGTGTATATGGTACTTTTTTGATGTACAAACAAGTTTATTGGAAATGGGTTTCAGTATGCTGTATGCTACTTGTAACTTAAGCTTGGAAACAGAGAAGCTTGCATGATTTTGTCTTTCATTACTGACCTGTGAAGCATACTTTGAGATGTCAAACGTTTTCTTTGCTTCTTTCTGCTTGGAAACGTTGAAGTTGAAATATATCTTTGTTATGGAGCTATCAAGCATTGAGTGCTTGCTTCATTTAAAAGCACTTTGGGAAAAAACTTGAACTGTGGGGGGATGGCTGGGGGAGAATGGCCTTAACTCATATGTATCCCAAATATCTCTTGTACTCTGCAGAGTGTATCTGTAATTGAAAATAACTGGAAGTGTGATGGAACTTCAGAATTTTAGGTCAAAGTTCTTAGGAGACCTCTTGTTTCCCACCTTGCTATTGTATATGGAGATAACAGCTGTCTGTTACCAGGAATGGTAATAGTTTCTCTTATCAAAACAAGCCATGCAGGTTTCCTTGGTAAAGAAAGAGCTGCAGTAATGTTATCTGCAAGAAATGCAGGTTCAAACAAAAAGGGGCACAAAAATGCCAGCCAAGGGTTGTTCAGAGTGATTTTTCAGAGGTGTGGAACAATGCAATCCTGAGCTGTGTGCTGGGAGAAGGACAGCCGGGCAGTTGCTGAGTCCTGCTGCTTTGTAAAACGCAGATGCAACAGGCTTCCTGCCACATCGTCTTCCCTGCTTAAATAATGGCCAGGAATGCGGGCTTGACCATACCTGTGCTGCTCTACACATCTTTCCAGAAAGGGCATGTTTGCTCTACAGTAAAGGTAATGTGTGTTTATTACATGTGGGGCTACAACGATTGTTGCAAGCACATGAAAGCGCTACATTCAGTGGGCCTTGCCATAATGAAGTCCTGATCTGAATCCTATTAACTTAATAAATCTTACTATTTTCTGCAATAAAAGGTGGTACCATGCATATTAAAGCAAACCTCTGTGGTCTCATCATTGGAGGTATGTAATGCTGTTGGTTTGTATTCATAGACACTACATTCTTTTTGAATTACAGCAAGTTAAACTTCCCCTGAAGGAAATGGTTTGGACCTGTAGTTGGTTGAATCAGATCAATTGTGGAACTGTTTCCTTAGCATATGCACGCCAAGGGGTGGATGTTATAAAGGCTTGTCTATGCAGTGTTGAAAGTTCCTTTGTGGAGGTAGTCAACATAACGAAACATCTGTCTTCATTGCTGGGAAGTAGTGTTAGAAACTGCCCATTCCCTTCTAAACCTCTATGCTAGTTTAAGAACTTCCCCTAAACTAATATGCCCAGTATGAACACTGCAGAGTTGTGTATATTTCACAAGTCATTAAATGTTGCCACAAACCATTGTAGGGTATGTATGTCCTCTGTCACAGCTTTGAGGAAGGGAGAAGTCATGGCTTCTTATGTTCTTGTTTTAAATAAACTATTCAAAAGGAAATCAGGTGCTGACTTTCACAAGCAGTAATTCATGCACACTATAATTGGACAGTGGAAATATTGAACCAATGTTTTAGGCACTAACTTTTAAAACCAATCTTCTTTAAATATTTCGGCTTTGTGTCTAAGGACAAAGAGGTTTCTTTATTTGTACATTATCTGTATGAAATCCTGGCTGTACAAGAGCTACTTTGAAGCCTGTCCTGCCAGCAGTGAAGAGTTACTACAGGAAGAAGACTCAGCACTCTAAATGGAGTTGACGATAACTAACAATGCAACCAGAATATAGTTTATCCTATTTCTTAATACTTCAGCTTTCTCTTTAAACCCTTCTCCACAATAACACTGTTTAGTCTCGACACTAAACGGAGGAGGAGTAGAGGGTAAGAAGCATTTCTGTTAGATAACTACCACTCGCTGCCTGGTTTCATAGGAGCTCTTTTTGTCAGAATGGGCTACCTACAGCTAGGAAGAGAAATTCAGTTCTAGATTTTCTCATCTCTGACAATATTCATATTCAGATTAGAGTCCTACCATTGTACGTAGTCAACATTTACATTTCTGGTAACTAAAATCCTGGTGGTAACTGTGACACCTGGCCTATGACACTGATACACAGAGGAACTGAAAGCACATGAGTCACACTGCATGACAGTTATTCAGGGAAGGAGAAAGGGAAGAATAGAGAAGAGCATATACTGTGCTTATTTTAGCATCTAAAAATAACCCTTCTGACAGGTAGAGGACAGTTTAGTCTTTTACTGAGTCTGCCAGAAAGATACTCAGTTGAGTCAAGCCTTTCTATGTGCAGATGATGAAAAGCTGAGGATGCCTTCTTATGCAAAATAACAAGAAGCTAACAACTTTCTCCAAGGAGCTCAAGCATCCTCCCTTTTACAGTATCTCTAAGCCTGAGATGCTGTAAAACATTCATTTATAGTTACTCCTTAACCTAACCTCTTATTGTAAGTAATTAATTACTTCAAATCTTCCAGCAGGATGAGAGTGACTTCTGTATTCAGTCCAGTTACTGCTCTATTATAACAGTCTAAAGTACACTACACTGTCAGTAACAGTACTGATTTTTGAAGGGGCCTGAACTTCACTTAAGTTCAGATGAATTCAGAGTAAAGCATTAGTCAGCAAGTAGGAGCTACCAGTTTGAGAGAGTAAAAAGAAAACAGAACAGGTTAACTTATGTATTGTGTTTTTAATCAGTACAACAGAATCCTCAGGGAGGAAGATACAAATTAGTAAGACTTCCACAAATAATTTAAAAAACCCCAAATACAGCTGAGTTTTGAAGTGGGCAGTTAAAAGTAACCCTTCCCTCCAAAGTCAGGGAAAAGGTAGTCTGTGGCTAATACCAAACTGCATTGAGCCTGAGCCTGCAAACAAGAAACCATGCTGCATGTTACCAGGTACCTGAGTGCTATCACTTCAAATTAATCAGTTTTTCAACTGTCAAGCTTATAGGAAAAGCACTTGGTAACTATAGTTCTCTTCTGGGGATAGCATTAACAATTTAATCCACCTTCTTTGCTCACTGAAAGATAAGGTACCACTAAAGCTTTCTAAATCAATTTCTCTTACGGCAAGTTACTAGACTTGCCCATTAACAAGGAATCAAGAGTTCGAATAAAGAGAACACTAGCCCTGGTCTGCACCAGAACTTTGCATCTATACAATTCAGACACTACAGCTAACAGATCTTACCTCAAAAACTAAACTAACTTTTCCCTTTAAATTTCCAAGGTTTAAAATAAGAGTTTAGAATCCTTGCTTGATGATTGCATATCAAACTTCCAGTTGTTGCTTTTTAGCACTGCTTTTTAGTCTTCAAATATTATTACCAGCTGGTACACAGGGCAGAACCACCTCTATTACAAAAATACCTTTAGCAGAGTTTATACCTGAAAAACTTCTCAAAGCATTTAGAAGCAGCAATTTTCCCCTACAGCCCCAAAACTGAGTCATCGAGGGATTCTCAGTTTAAACTGAGATCTTTGAGATACGCAAAGTGGTACCATCCTAACTGGAGCTGTGCAGGAACTAAGTCATCCACAGGCACACATCTGGAAATGTCAAGAGCCATCTGCCCAGTGTTATAACTGCTGGACCACACACTTTTTTGCTCCGAGTAGAAGTGATATGCACCAATTCTTTCCCTACTGGCTTCCGTTTTCCTTCTCACCAGTTTTTTGTCATATTGCTGGCTTAGGGTGGAGACAGAAATATTGGGATCTTCTCTATGCCTTCTATGCCCAAATTCAAGAACAAATCAGAACATACTGTCCAAACAGAAGTAACTTTTAACTCTCATAAAAAACATCTTTCCAAAAGATGTACAAGAACACTAAAAGTCAACATTAATTTAAACTTAATACAAAACCCCCATTAATTATCAAATTATTATCCCACATTTACAAGTGTTAAAAATCCACTTAGTCTACATCCGGTCTAGTTCATACTCTGGGATTTCATTTTGAAAGTGGTCAAAGGCTTTGAAAAACTAAGCATCCTTACTTTGTTAAGCATCTCTTCAAGCAGAATGCCACCTGCTCATTGTTTTATTGGCTCATGTTTTACAGGACTACTAGTCAGGTAGCACATACAAACAAGTTAGCAAGGTCTGGCTGTACAGTATTTTATACATATACCATTAAAGTGCAAAGTATGCCATCCAGTGCAAGTGCAAACTCTCTTCCTGAAATTCCTATTTAGCAAGCGAGACGAGGCTCCCTAACACTATCCAATTAAAGGGTCATCATCATCATATTGTAACTGAAGTCGGGAAAATGGCCGTGTGGGAGCTACTCTATTCTTGGAGATTATAATAATGCCGGTGAAGGCAGTCAGTACCATCAAAGCCCCAGTGACTATCCCAATAGCTTCTGGAAGGTTTATGCACCACTGGTCAGCAAGCAAGCACTTGGTGTTACTGAAAGTGCCATTGTGGGGCAGCGGTGTCAGGCCCAGGATGTGGCACATCATAGGGTAAATATCAACGTTGTGTATTGTGCTCTGCTTGTAACCCCGACGAAAAGCAGGCCCGCGAGCAGCCAGGAACGGATGCATGCTTGGGAGAGCATTGTCATAGCCATGGTCACCTACTGGAGAAAGGCAAAGTTTATAGAGTTAAAAATCACAGTTTCTGTTTGCATATTGAGTATTCCCCCTCCCCTTCCCTCCACCCCCAAAAGGCACATATTGTAACCAAAGACTAATGCAGAACATAAAAGCAGCTGTTGGATCAAACACAGATGGAACCCAGAGTTCCTTCCCTCCTCCCCAGTTCTCAGAAGACTCTTCCCATAGCGGTCTTCCGCCATGGTTCCCCCTCCATTATCCCTTTTCAGCCATCAACACTTCCAGTTTTCCCCTTCCCACTTCTCATGTCAAAGTTGAAAAGGAAGTGGCCACTCCACAAGTCAGTAACTGGAATGTAGATTTGTGCTTCTCAGGTTTTAGACGGGTATCTCCCCCTTGCAAAGCAGACACTTTAATTATTTCTTAAAAGCCAAACAATTTTCCTTAAGCAGGGTTCAGTTCCAGCATGTGAAGTACCCTCAAATCATGCTTATCAGATTAGGTACTTCAGGTGAAGGGACACCCAAACAGTCAAAACAAAAACACGGTCAAAGGATGACAGTGTCAGTGACAGGTATACAACAGAATGTTTGTGGCTATAAGGCCACCAGTACTTGGATATTTGGTAGGTTTTTAAGAAATACCCAGACTTCTGGTGGAATATAAAGAGCTGAAAACCAGCTATAATTAAATTTCCTAATAATATGTCTGAAAAATTTGCCCTAGATGCTAAAAATTTCTCATAGCAAACACAGCACAGTATATTTGAGTGCCTGCGTTTTAAGTTTTGAGTTCATTTCTTACTAACAGTTAACGAGTATCAGAGAACTGTCTCCTTCACTGAAGTTTCTGATGTGAAATGTCAAGATGTCACACTCCCCACTTCAGTGTACTTCAATATTCCTTTTTAATGTTTTCCACCATTACATTTGTTAGCACAAAGACACTACTGCACCACATCTTGCTTGTTTTAATGCAGTCCTGTCTTTCCAGATTACACTAGTTTTTTCCTTCTACTGCTCTCTTGTTTTGAACAGAGCTGTTCCAAGTCCCCACTCCAACAAAGACTCCTGTCTTCCACCCCTGAAGTAGGAGGGATGGTGTGTGCTGACACAGGAACAGTGTAGGAATTGGTACACTAGCCACTTCTTATGCTGCCACTCTTATCTGTGATGACAAGTACAATAAACACTTAAAATAACCTTTTAGGCTAAAACCTCCCCTGCCTGCTTCTGGGAAGCTTTGGCTAGCAGAATTGTTTTGAAAAGTGATTCACTTCAACTGATACAATGCTGTTACTTATAAATATAGACTTATTAACTATTTTTAGGTACATGGAAATGAATCTAACCATAAACAAGAACGAGACCTCTATTAGAGAACATGTGTGCCAAGTATTGCCAATTTGAAGATGACTGTAGCAAATCTGTGAGGAAATTAAAATATAAACATATCTTACCTTAAAAACAGTACTTTTGTACAAATAAACATAAATTCATAGAAGGGTTTGGGTTGGAAGGGACCTTAAAGCTCATTCAGTTCCAACCCCCTGCCATGGGCAGGGACACTAGACCAGGTTGCTTCAAGCCCCATCCAACCTGGCCTTGAACACTGCCAGGGATGGGGCAGCCACAGCTTCTCTGAGCAACCTGTGCCAGCACCTCACCACCCTCATAGTAAGGAATGTTTTCCCAATATCTAATCTAAATCTCCCCTCTGTCAGTTTAAAGCCCGTGGCTTTCATGTAACTGTTGCATTTTTTCAGTAAGTTATACACATTTCTCTTGTCTGCCAAAAAACAACTCTGCATGTGAAACACCTGGAAATATATACATATATAATCACACCTATACATATGTATGTATGCAGTTAGATATTCATAGCATGTAGCAGGAAAAACATGCATAGCTTAGCAATGTCCTATATGAAGTAACATCTCATCTGTTTTTTCTCTTTAAAACATACTATTTGATACCGCTAACAGGAAGGCCTCTGGCTTCTTTGGCCATTACTGTTGTGTTCCTACTATTTTTAGTATTTCACCCAGTTTATTTTCTATTATATATGCTGTAGCATTAAGTATTGTGTCTGGCATGCTTCAATCTGTGCGCTTCTATATATGTATTTTATAAACAAAAATAAGCGAAACCACACTCTAGTAGAAGCTTTGAGACTGACTTGCCTAAGATAACTCTTAAGTTGAATATATTCTAGCTAAAGAAATATCCCCCATCTCTTCCTCATCCATTAAAACACTCCAGACTCAGGCTGAGAATGTTCTAGAAAATGCTGAGATGTTCCTAAAGAAGCACAGTGCCAGGACTCCACTCATTAAACTGGGATCAGCTTGCACATGGCTGGAATAAACCCAAGACAGTTTATCAACATAAGCCACCAAGAGCACAAATGAGGGACACGCACTTACATTTTGACAGTGACTCGTTCTGTACAATGGTCCAGCCTTCATCTGCAACCAGGATTATGGGTTGGATTCTCTTATTATGACGGTAATGAAATCTGTCAGGAATTTCTTCTTTGAGATACACTTTCATGTGACTGTTGCATTTTTTCAGTAAGTTATACACGTCTTCCTTGTCTGCCAAGAAAAAAAAGTGCATGTGAAACAGCCAGAAATTATGTCCTGGTACTGCAATTACCTGTCATTAAACCTGAGATTTTTTTTTTTTGTCCAAAAACAATTTTTCTTTAAAAGGCACACAGAAAAGTTATTTGTTCAGGTCCCCATGTATCAAGGTGAATTTGACAATTTGCTCTCATTTTCAATAAGGCACCTCACAGCTGTGGTTTTGAAACTACAATTGAATTAACCATCTGAACGTGCAAAGCAGGAGGGCAAAATTCAAGCAGAGAAATCAAGAGCAGGCAATCACTCACGAAGGCAGTAGATTTTGTTACTGTATATATCACTTTGTTCATTAGAATTGCTTCAGCCTGGCCACAGATGTGGAAACTGAGACCAGCAGTGTCATGACATGCCTGTTAGTAATTACTCCAAGATACAAAAATTCTTAGTAAACACAAGAGTTTATTTCACGCTCACTGTGAATTATAACCATATAGACTTAAGCGAGCAACAAGAGAGCAGGCACAGAATCACAAAATGGTTTGGGTTGGAAGGGACCTTAAAAGAGGTTACCTATTTCCAACCCCCCTGCCATGGGCAGGAACACCTTCCCCTAGACCAGGCTGCTCCAATCACCGTCCAACCTGGCCTTGAACATTGCCAGGGATGGGGCAGCCACAGCTTCTCTGGGCAACCTGTGCCAGGGCCTCACCACTCTCACAGGGAAGAATTTCTGCCTAAAATCTCATCTCAGTCTCCCCTCTGCCAGTTTAAAGACATTTCCCCTTGGCCTGTAGGAGGCCTTTGTAAAAAGTCCCTCTTCAGATTTCTGACAAGCCCCTTTAGGTACTGGAAGCTGCTCTAAGGTCTCTCCAGAGCCTTCTCTTCTCCAGGCTGAATAAGCTCAACTCTCTCAGCCTGTCTTCATGAGCATCTTCATGGCCTTCCTCTGGACTTACTCTGACAGGTCCATGTCCCTACTGTCTTGGGAGCCCCAGAGCTGAATGCAGTACTCATACTAAGAGCCTGTGTACTTTCTCAACAAGCTGTACTAGGACCATCTTTACCACCCATAACAATTTGACACTGATTACCAAAACAAAGTACTTTCTAAATAAACATTCTTTAACTTACTCATTAAATTGTGTCAAACTTGCAAAAGCGATGTAGTTCACCTTGCAGAGATGTGAACAATCTACCATAGCATGTACTTTTTAGTAGTAAGATAAACAACATTTAATTCTCAGTGAATGACTTAAACAAACAAACAAATAACAAAGAAACAAACCAAAACATACTCTGTCTTGGCAGCACTGCAGCAACTGGACTCTTGTCTATCAAAGTGTAGTTGTTGCGCCCAATGCACTCATCCAGGACAATCAGCTTCTTTGCTGAACAGGAGGCCATTCCATGATCACTTGTTATTATGATATTAATAGTATCCCACAAACCTAATGCCTTTAATTTATTGGTAAGGAAACCAATATGATTATCCACTTCTTCTAATACCTTGCGCATGTTCTCAGTGTCATCTGGCCCATACTTGTGTCCACTTGCATCCGGTTCTTCCCAGTACAGTATAGCAAAACTGACTACTGGATTAGAGCTGTTCAGCCAGGCAATGATTTTCTCCACTCTCTCCTCAAACGTTACTGAAAAGTTATACTTCATGAAGAACTGAGGGGTTGTATCATTAATTTTTATGTCAGTACCAGGCCACATTGCAGCAGCACTTGCTCCATTTCCCTGCTGTTGATTTGTCACCCAAATTGGAACTGCCTCATTCCACCAGAAGGGATCTGAATCATTGAACTGTGAAAACTTCTTCTTGGCATCTGCATCGTACATGTCATTGGCCACAATGCCATGGCTTTCTTCATATAAACCTGTCACTATGGTATAATGGTTTGGGAAAGTCTTGGTGATAAAAGAATTTGTAACTTGTTTTACAAGCACACCATTCTCAATGAACTCCTGAAGATGAGGAAGTTTATAGGTGTCCAAGTAATCAGCCCTGAAGCCATCAAAGGACACAAGGAGTAAACTTGATACTGCATCACCCGCAGAGCGAGCACAACAGGCAACTATTCCAGAGAAAAGTAATGTTAACATCGAGTTCATTGTTGATACTTCAAAGTATTTACAGCAGGTAATCAGATGAACCTGAAAAATTCAAAAGATAAGGCATGTAACACAAAGTAATTGTACTGGAACCAGTTTAACTAGCTAGACATCATGTACATCTTGCTTGTAGGAGATGACTGCAAAATAACATGCCTAAACAACCACTGAAGTCAACAGCGGATTTTCCTACTGACTTCAGAAGCTTCTCATATATTGTCATAGTTTTTCATATATTAAAACAACTGAGCAATGAGATTTTCTTTCATTCTAGACTAAATGAAAGGAAGAATTGCTTTCTCTTTTTTAAGCAATCACTCCATCGTTCTGTGTGTCTTATTATGATTCTGCATTCAAAGACAATCAGTATTTTACTTCATGTTCAAGCACAGACACCTGAACAATTCTAGCTCCACATTTAAGAATCCTCTGCAGCTCTAAATCCTCATTACACATCACTGTTCAGACCAGAATTTTGTTTTCTTCTGTAACTACAATTTTTCCTTTTCATCCCATCTTTTTCCACAGTTTCCACCCTCTCGAGTTGCTGGAAGACTTTTGAGCCTTTCAACACTCCTATTTACTCATTGCTTACTCTGTACATAAAACTGCCAGGAGTTGCTGTTGCACATCTGCCATAACAGCATTTAAGCCTGTTCTCTATGTATCATATTTCTTTCTAACTAAAAAAAAAAAAATCATTAGTAACCTTGGGTATGAATCAAGTATTTCTCACCAATGGATTCATTACTATTATGAAACAAGGCGTGATTTGTAAGCCTTTTTTTATCCTTAAACTTATTATGTGACAGGAGTACTTTGTTCAGAATTATTCTACAAGCCTTTAAGAAAGAGGAAGTGAATTCCAGGTTTCACAAAAACCTTTGCAAGATGGTCAGACAGCGTATTTACTTTTTGAAAGTAAAACCCACCCCAGCAAATTTCTCCTTTATCTTGCACAAACAAAGGTGATTCCAGGAGGAAGAGCAGGTATCTTCCTAACTATAGTAATATCTTCTGGTCTCTCTCAACCCTTTTCCCCAAACTCTTAGAAACTGTGAGTGCATTACTTCAAAAATGCAAGTAGTTTTAATGCTGGCTAAAACTTTAGGAGAGAGAGGAATTCAAAGCATGGCAAATCATCTCCACACAACCAACAGTTAAAGTTTCTTTAGAAGATACAAATGTTAGAAGAAAGGATAGTCCAAAATAGTTTTAAGGGATTTTCTAATACAGAGGACTTGTGACATACAGCCCCTTTAAAGAGCAGCAAAAATGAAGAAATTACATAAGCAATGGAGCAGAGAATTGCCTGCTTCATGTTATCAGCCACTTTAAAAAACAGAAGCAAGGCTTTTCACAGCACAGAAAGACTTAAGACCATAGTATTAGCTTCAAAAAACTCCGAAGATGCTAAGCATTTCTGGTTTACACACTGTATCAGCATTACTCCCTCCCTGTTTGCATGGGATGTCCCATCCCTGGCAGTGCACAAGGCCAGGTTGGACGGGGCTTGGAGCAACCGGGTCTAGTGGAAGGTGTCCCTGCCCATGGGAGGGGGTTGAAACTAAATGAGCTTTAAGGTCCCTTCCAACACAAACCATTCTATGGTTACAGCTATCCTGAAACTCCTAACCAGGCTTCCAAGTCCTCTGTTATTCGGCTCGGTCAGGAACGCGCTACCTTGCGGGCTGTCACCGCAGATCCACTCGGTGCTCAGCGTTCCTGGAGCCGAAGCGCCTGCACCGCGGGGCCGCTCAGCCAACGGGCCAGCCCCTTGAGGCTCCGGCCTCACCGCACACACCGGCAACGGCTCCACGGAGCCCGACAAGACTTTATTTCCCCTCACCCTAAAATCGAGGGGGTAGGAGGCGCAGCCACCGGAGCCCGGGGGGGTCCTACGGCCTTGCCCCGTGCTGCGCTCAGGCAGCACCACTCACCACAGCCCCGCTGTCGTCCCCTTCCCCGCTGCCCGGCCGCCGCTGTTCCACCCCGACCCCACTGGGAGGGCCCACTCCTGCTGGCAGCGCCGCCGGGACAGATCCGGACGGCTCTAGAGGTGACGAGCCGCGGCGGCGAACGGCAGCAGGAAGCACGGCGAGGAAAGCGCCTGCGCACCCGCTGCCCGCGCAGCACCAACCGCTTTAGGGGCGGCAGCGCCGGCACTGTCAGGGTGGGCGCGGCAGCGGGGGGCTCTGCCGCATGTGATTGGTTGAGGGCTCGCTGGCGGGAGCGCCGATTGGCTGCGGGGAAGTGGGCGTTTCGCTGTAAGACATGGAGGGGATCGTGGGAGGCGGGTTGGTGAAGCTGAGGGGGATGGAGGAGAGTTGTGGGGTACTGGGGGGAGCGGAGCTAGGGAGAGGTGAGGGGCGGGCTGAGGGTAACTGGGGGGTTTGAGGCGAGTTGTACGGAATCATGGGGAGCTGCGGGGATGTGAGTTGAGGTGAGGGGCCTAAGGGGGAACTGAGAGGAGACAGGTTATAGGGAGCTTTGGGGGACTGAGAGGAGCAGGGCTGTGGGCGGCTGATGGGAGGAGAGCTGAGGCGAGCTGTGGGAGGCAGCTGTCACAAGCAGGGAAATGTGGCAGGTTATGGGAGAATGTGGGTTTTATGAGCGGTGTTAGCTCCTCCGGGCTGGGATGTGGGTCCTGTTGGTGAGGGATCAGAGTTTTTCTGGGGCACAGGCTGCTTGCTGGGGTGCCGGTGGCTGCAGAAGGATGCTGCCGGGTGAGGCGAGGCTGTGACCAGTTGTGTGACTGGGAGTTGTCCTGTGTCTCCCGAAGATGTCTTTAGCCTGCCTCCTTTGCAGGTGTCGCAGCAGCCCCAGGCTGTGGCCTTTGCGAGGCTATGGCGGTTGTCAGCGTGATTATCAGTTTCCTGTTCTCTGGGACACCCGTTTGGTCGTGCAGCTTCGAAAGTGACTGTTCATATTGTTTCCTGTGTGTGACCTTTTTGCGTTCTCTTGTGGCATGCTGGTTTGCCCTAAAACTTTAAATACAAGCAGGAAATTGTGAATTGTCATATGTAAGTATGTATGTATGAACTGTGCTGTTGCATGTAAGTATGCTGAATGCCACTGCGCTGTTAGGAAAGCAGTGTGTTATGGTCTGATGCATTGAGATCTGTTTTGTGTCCTGGTGTAAGTTTGCTTCATAAATTAAGGCAAATAGTTCACATGCCCTTAGTTTTCCTTTTTATTATGAGAAGGCGTTAGTAATTCTGCAAAAGCTGTTAAGTTACTGGTGCTGAATAATAATGAAATCAGCTCTGCCTGAACAGAGAAAATAAGTGTCCTTTGATAGCACAGAGCAGAAATAATCGCTCCATTTTAAATTTCATCATAAAAACTAGGAAGGTGACCTGTCTACAACTTCATGGCTGACTCAAAGAATTTCCTTCTGTGCAGCCTCTTAGCTTGTTTATACTCAATGCCTCATAGATTTGAGCTTGTTTCATTCTAATGCCTTTTATATATGCATGAGTTTGGCAGGTTGTGCTGCCTTTGCTTGCTGACTGTGGAGTGGCTCTAATGGTGTGGTATAATCAGCTGAATAAAATGGCATGCCTCTGATTCACCTTGATTTAGGGAAATGTAGCAGGTGGGGCAAAACACAGGAGGAAAAAAAATTCCAGGTGAGCTTATAAGACTTCTTGAAGGTATTTACGTGTTATTGGTCAAGATCAAGTCAAGGACTTTGTCTTTTGTCACTTTTTTCGTCTAGCTTTTTTTTTGTTTGTTTGTTTGTTGCACTAATTTAGGTCTGTAAATATGCACATGACAGTAGATCATGTGGAGGAGGGAAGTGTCCTTTACCAATTTATTTCCTTCAAAGTATTTATTACACAGAGTTAATTGGAGGTCAGGGGAGCACATAACAGATGCCATCTTTTAGCCAATTTCATCAAATTTCGATTGGGGTCTTCTTAGAAACTTTATGCAGAGATACAAATATATTTTAAGCACCAATGCTCTTTTGTTTGCCTGGTTTGGCAACATAATCACTCAGCTATTCAGTGCTAGAAGGTGTGAGTAACCTTTTTTACCCTTACCCAGGTGCTTTTGAAACCTGTTTGCAGTATTCACTTATTCATGAGCCTGGCCTAATATAATGTATTCAGTTTGATACATCATAAAAGCAGCATGCCACACCAACTTTGGACTTTGAACTGGGCTAGCCAATATGTATTGCATATTTAATACATCTCTTGCTTCCGTTTACAGTGTATGTCTACGAGAAAGGTGTGGTTGCATGTATACTTACATTAAGAGAAGTAAATCTGGAAGGTACCAATACGTTTGTCTTTCCTCACCTTAATATATCTCTGTACTGCATTTCACCCCGTATTTGGCTGTACTGACTGCAGTTCTTCTAAGCTCTAGACCATACTAAATCCTGCCTGAAGCTGCACAGATTTACTGCTCTAATGTAATGGAGCGTTTGCAGCTTGAATACTATTACACACATTTGTTTGTGTCAGTGGTATTCGGTGAACGATGGGAAGTAAAGGGTAGGCAACCTCAAAACATTCTCAGTGTTTGGCTAGGTTTAGTAAAACACTTAATTTTTAGATGGGAAACAATACCCTCCTGTTGGCAGTGTTATGGAGGGAAAACAACTCCTTATTTATTTGGAAGAAAACTAAATGTTGCACATGGGTAGTTCAGATACTTGTCTTAAGAATAAGCTGGGCCATTTTCTTTCTTAAGAAAAAGCAGGGCGTTTTATTACTTAAGAGTTAAAATAACTGAATATTGACAGAGGCACCTTTTCCTGCGTTTTTCATTTTATTTTTTCTTTCCTTAATTTTATCTATGTGGTGAAATCTCTTTGATCATTTTTGCTGAGTATTTTTTTTAATCCATTTACTGTGTTTTGATGCATCTTTATACAGTCGAGATGAAGAAAAATGGGAAGACATTCCATAAAACAGTATCAGTTTTAGGTGACTAACACCTGTTAAACTGTATTCAGTGTTAAGCTTTTAGTGCCCATTTATTCCAAGAAATAGGTTGTATATGGAGGCTATAAATGAAACAGGGCTTTTGACTCTGCTGTTCCTCAAGCTGTCCGTGGAATGATGTCTGGAAGGCTGCATGACAAGGTGATAAGAGAGTAGGGTGATGTCTCTGCTTTCTCTATTTTGGATACTAGAGCCTCCATTGTAAACGAGCCTGAAGCCAGATTGCTTGGGCTTCCTAAGGGTGCTTGGTTTCAGAGGCAAACAAGGATTTTGAAATGATGCCAGATTTTAAAGGCAAACAGAAATGTTTTCCTTGGAGCACTTGGGGGAATAAAAAGCCAATATTTCTTAGGCTCTCAGGTTTCTAATGGAGTTTCCGACCGTAGAGCTAGAGAGAAAACCAAATAAAGTTTTATAAAAGGACCTGGAAGACCACAAATAAAAGGCTTTGGATCATCCAAATCAGGAATAATTGTTTAGGCCCTTCAGCAGGTACAGCAGATTTTCAAATGTCTGTTGATAATTCCTGGTACTTTTAACATCTAAAAGCTGTTGATGAGAGTTGAGTGTCCTGTGCAAAATAATTTTCTATTGTTTGTCTAGTTCCCAATGGAGAAGCATCTGTCTTCTGCAGAGTTAAATTTACTGATATGCTGGCTTTAAATACGCCTTTTTGCAGTCAGTAGCAGAGCAAAATCTGGGTGAAGATGAATCACTGTTATTACAGCATGGTCCTGAACTCATGAGCTAGCCTGCAGCATCCAGGTCAGTTTTAGCTAAGCAGCAAATGGTTTCTGGAGGCCTGACTGCTGTGTGGAACAGCAAGATGATCAAAGTCTTCTACCAAACCACTGTCTTCTGAAATGTTTTTTAGTGTGTGTTTTCATTTCCTTATTATGTACTATGTCTTAAATAGAATGCAGAAACTGCTAAAGCTGCACATGTCAACAGTTATTATGAAACTGAGCTGAAGCGTATGTTTCAGAACATGCTAACTCCATACACACACATAACAGTACAGATAAAATTGTCAGTGTATCTGTGCAACTTCTTGTCCTTTGTAAAGTAGCCCTTCTTAGCAGCAAGGTTCCAGTGATCTTCTTGGGTGCTCAAAGGTGACCATCCAAAGGCTGGATCACAGATGGCCATACTGAACAGTCTTGTTCCTCCTCCTCACCAAATCATTCCCATCTTGAAACAATTTGGGGAGCTGCAGATGCTTAGACTGCTAGAGTGCTGCTTTTCACAATCTTTTCTTATCAAACGGGTCTGTGAGTGTTAATGTCTGTAGGAATAACTGGATAGAGGAACTTAGAATCATAGAATAGTTAGGGTTGGAAAAGACCTTAAGATCATCTAGTTCCAACCCCCCTGCCATGGGAAACTAAACCATGCCACTCAAGGCTTCGTCCAACCTGGCCTTGAACACCGCCATGTCCCTGGCTGAAGTGTAAAGCATTATTCTTCTTCCAGGTCACTTGATAGGAAGGGTTTAAAATGAGACTATAACCTGGAATTTGTATTACCCAAAACCCCATGACACCTAAGAAAGCTTCTGCTTATTTTTGTTAGTTGGTGGAGACCTAACTGATCTTTTCAGTCTCATCCACTGGAATATGGATGACACCCATCTTACTATTAATAAAAACTGGAACTCCTATGACGGTCATTTGACTTTTGTTTTATGGCAAAAACCACTTTCAAAAGAATCTGGATTATTCTTCTGCCTTTCTCAAACACTTCCTCTGCTGTGTGGCCCACACACTGATGTCATCAATATACTGCAGGTATTCAGGAGTTTTGGCTTGTTCCAATGCAGTCAAAATCCTGCCCAAATCCAGCAAATTTATTTGGGGTTTTTTTTGGGGGGGTTTTTTGGTGGTTTGTTTTTTTTTTTTTTGTTTTAATTCCCATCTTGCCATGAGCAGGGAGAGTTTTTTCAGTCCTTACACTTCTGAAATACTATTTCCCTCCTTCCAACCAAATACATGTTAAATAAGTGGTAAATCTGGGAAGCACTGCCTCTCATGCCTGTGGGGCTGAATGCTGCAGGAAACCTAGCTGCATGAGATGGTACACAGGCACAAGGGACACTCACCCTGGGAGCCTCTGAAGGGGAAGGTGGAACATCCCATATAGCCTTGTGGAGGCAACTAGGGAGCCCGGAGGGCAACCCAGAATATTTGTGGGCAACTGGGAGCAACTGCAAACCCTTCAAGAGCCTCTGGGTGTAACTAGGAGTCAGTCTCTAAGGGCTACTGGGAACCCCTGAGTGCAACCCAGAACCCTGCTGGAGGTGACTATATGCCTATGGAATGTGCCTAATGATAGTGCTTTGTCCTGCACACCCCTGCCTGCTCCTCACCAATCCCAAGCAGGGCCTCCTCCCCACCTTGACCAGTTTGGAACTGGGATGTCAAGGACCCTAGGCTGGGCTGGGTATTGGGCTGCGTGGGTGTGTCACTGGGGCCAGCACTGCTTCAGGTTTCACTGCGTGCCTTAAACCTGGATCAGACCCACTGTGGGACAGATAATGAGGTGGGGACTTCTCCTGTCCTGGGGTTATCCCAACTTTATTACGTTATTGATCATGAGGATTCAGAATTAACTGGAGGAATGAACCCTCAGGTGGCACCTAAAGAATGGATTTTAGGGCGGGTCTGCAGGGAACCCCCATTGTGGGATGTTGGAGTTTGAGTGCGATCCTAGGCTCTGTGCCCTGGGCCGGGTGCTGTTTGTGTGTGTGTTTCATCCATCTGGGAAGCTTGTTACTGCTCGTTCTCACCTCCTGGGTAGGTGCAGAGATCAGTAGTGTGAAGGAGATGACCCTGCATTTTGAGGAAGGAGGCTTGAATCTCTCATTCTTCTAGAGAGAACACAAAAAAGATCCCTCCATTTCTTCCAGCATAAAAAAGGTTCACCATCATTCAGTTTCAGGTTCAACTGTTTCCAAGAACACACAGGTGTTTTAGCTATTAGGTTTTCTTGTTAGGGCTGGACAAAGCTACTTTAGAGCAAGCAACTGACAGACTTCAATTTATTTAGATTGTGATGAAAGATTTACAAGCTCTTCACTAAAGTGTGGAAGCATCTTCAGGGAGAATAAATAAAACTTAAAGATTCTTTTAATTAAAGCTCTAAAATCAGCAATAACCAAATAGAAATTGCCTCCTGAGAAACTGCAAAAGAAACAGGTTGCTGATTCTAAACAGGGCTGTTAACTACTGAAGCTGCTCATGGCAGTTCTAGATGAGTTGGAGTTTCCAGTGCTGTGGACTGTCTGCGAGGCAGGCAAATTACTTACTAATCTCTGAGAAGATGCAAGGTATGCTGACATTGTTGCTACTCTTCCTTCTTTCTACCCTTCTCTTCCTCTTCAGATAACATACTCTCACAGTATAGGAACTTCTTTGCAAGCTAGTCTTCTGCTTGACTATTTTAAGCTGGAGGTGCTGATTGCTGCTAAAAGGGGTTAAAGGGTGAACAGATTAAGTTTCAGTAGCAGCTTCAGTGGTTTTAACATACTATTCTAAGTGTGTCAGGGCCCTTACTATATTTGCTGGCCTTCAGATAAAACCAAGTTGGTCTATGCAAACTCAAATACCAATAAATGCCTGTATGTGTTTTGAGGCTACTGAACTGAGCTCTGTGTTTCTCTATAGAGTGAACCAGGCAATTATCTAGGTTTGTAGTGTCAGTTTTGCAGTTCATTTCTAGCCTTTAAAATGTAGGTGAATTCCAACCTTGCTGTCTGAGAAGATACCTATTTGAAGGGGCTCAGATGACTGACTTTTGCAGCAATAAAGACCATCTTCAGAATATACTTAATTTCGTTATGATGTAATTTTTTTCATCTCTCTTTATCATGGTCTCTGAGATGCCCGTTGCTGTCCATTAGACTGTATAAAGACTTAGTGGTTAGCTGGTGCAGTGCTGTGTTTTTGCATTAGTCTGAGAACAATGCTGATAACACACTGATGTTTTGTTGCTCAGTGGCACTTGCCCTGATCAAGGACTTTTCAAGTCTTTCATGCTCTGCTAATGAGGAATGGCACAGGAAGCCAGGAGGAAGCAGAGACAGGACACCTGACCCAAACTAGCCAAAGGGGTATTCCATACCACAGCACATCATGCCCAGTACAGAAACTGGGGAGAGTTACCTGGAAGGGGCCAATCGCTGCTCAGGTTGGACTGGGTGTCAGTGAGTAGTGAGCAACACTCTTGTTTATTCCTTCTTCTATTTCCTATTATTGCTGTTATTAGTCTATTATTATAATATTTTATTTCAATCATTAAACTGTTCTTTTCTTAACCCATGGGTTTTCCATTTGTTTTTTTTCCAGTTCTCCTTCCTGTCCCTCTGGGGAGTAGGAGGAGTGAGCAAGGGGCTGTGTGGTGCTTATTTGCCAGCAGCGCTTAAACCATGACATCTGGACTTGCCCCATCATTATGCTGGGGCCCCAGAGCTGGATGAAGTACTGCAGGTAAGGTCTCACCTGAGCGGACTAGAGGGACAGAATCCCCTCCCTCAATCTGCTGGCCATGCTCCTTCTGATGCAGCCCAGGGCATGCTTGGCACATTGCTGGGTGATGTTGAGCTTCTCATCACCCAACAAGCCCAAGTGTTTCTCCTTAGGGCTATGCTCAGTCAGCCTGTATTTGTGCTTTGGATTGCTCCCACTCAGGTGCAGGACCTTGCATTTGGCCTTGTTGAACTTCATGAGGTTATGTGTGCTAACTGGAGTTATGGTCATGTTAATTCTGATATTTCTTGCATTAAAAAGAATCAGGTTAGCATAAAAATAGAAATTCGGACCTGAAGTAAAAAATAAACCTTGAAAATGATGAGTTTTGCTGCTTGTTTTCTTTGTCCTTATATGAATTTTGCTGCTTATGGTTATATTGTTATATGTATTTCTGTACAGCAAGTAACCAGTGTGATGGGATGTCTCACATAGGTATGGGTGGTAAGGGACACAGCTTGAATTACAGAACTAACAGCAGAAAATATTTCTAGCACCCTAGATTTGGGAGCAGAGGAATTTGGGGAATAAATTAAATTGGTGATTTCTTTGTTTTGTAGCCTTATGTTCTTGTGATGGTAGAGAAGGACCTGATGCTTGAAGGGCTTTACTTTCCAGTGAAGAATGGAGCAGAGTGATGCTGAGACCTTTTAGTGCCCTCCTGCCTCCTACAACCTCTTTCCTCTCACTTCTCTGCAGGAGAGAAGTCCCATTTCACTGGACACAAGTTCCTTTGCTGGAACAGAGCATTTTCAGCTTGGGAGTAGGGGGGAAGTAGCACAGGACACTCATGTTCGAAGCCACAATGTGGACACCTCAGTTTTGATCTTGTTTCTTACAACATAACTTTTGAATCATGGCACCAAAATTATTTCTGTCATCCCTGAAGATGAAATATAAGAGTTATAAGCCAGCAGTGGGTTCACATAAGATGACTTGAAATGCACCTGATTTTCACCTGGATAAATTCATAAATGTGGTCAAGTTTACTCTGGGGTGTTATCACCCTGTCACAAGAGTGAAATCTGGATCTTGGAGCTGAATGGGACTTTTCTTTGCTCTTGGAGGGGGCAGAGGAAAGGAGAAGTTTTCTGAGTAGTGAAATCCACAACAACTCTATTTATTTTTAAATAATACTCAAACATGACTCTCTTATTCCTTATTTCACCTGTGATATTTCATACCCTCCAGCAGGTGCTGCTGCTTCCTGCTGGTGTCTTTGTGCAGGAAAAAAAGAAGTCAGTCATTGGACTTAATTCTGTGCAACTGGACTTTGTTCCTTGTTTTGCATCATGAATATGCCTGTGTTCTCTTTTCTTCATGAAGTTATTTGCTGGAAGAGTGTCTAAGGAGGGAATTTTTACAATCCCAGCATACTTAATCCTGCAAGAGCACTTTGTAAGAAGGGTTGAAGATCAAGGGAGTTGCTTATCAAGGCCATGCTCAGAGCAAGTTGAGCAGATGCAGGTAGCATTTCTAAAAATGTGAAGAAATGGAAGTGTTTTTATAAAAGTAAAAAATACTCAAAAAATAAAGTAATAACATTTTCTAGTTGGCTTGTTGGCTTTCCCAAGTTTCTTGAGCTTTAGTAAATTAAGCTCATGATTTTAAGTCAGTTTTATCATCACTGTTGTGGAATGCTTGAAGTTTGCAGTACAGATGACAGCACTCATTTCATAATCTCTTATTTAAGATTTCCACATGAATAATTCTGACTGAATTACATACAGAAAATGTAAATAGGAGATGTGATTGGTTCTGTTTGCTGATGGGCTGCATGTGCCAGGCAGGAATTTGTGAGTAATAATTGTTGAAAATTAGGCCTTGATATGGGTTAGATATCCTTGGAGCCCCTGAGGTGCCCTCATGACCTAAGAGATCTCCTTGATCTCTGATACTTACCTGAGTCTTTGTACTGTGTTGCTGATTGTGACTATGCTTTTGGCACTTTTGGGATTATCTAGGAACCTTAGTTGAATCCATGTTTGATAAGGTGAAGCACTGGTTTGCTTTTGATATTGAACTTTAATAGTTGTCTAAAAGGTTCAATATAAGAATAAAGACAGTAAATTACGATTATAAATTTCAGACAGGAAGCACCTGCTACAAGTGAAGCAGCATGTGGTCCCCTAGTTCTGTTTGGAGATGGCTGCAATTACAGTCCTTCTCTTTAATCTCTCTTCTGTGTTTCTTTTACAAATCCAACCTTGCTGTAGCAGTTACCCCTCATGAAGTTACAAGGATGGGTCAGGAGGAAAACGCCTTTAATTTGAATTGTGGCTCAACCCCAAAAGATTAAATATAATTGGATCCTAACAGTTCTTGTAATAATCCATATATCCAGATGTAGTAAACATCTAGATAAAAAGTCAATAAGGTGTGAAGTTCTCACAACTTTAATAAATTCAGATTTGAATCTGTAAAGATTTTCAGCTCCAGTGATTTCAGATGCTCTGGAATCTGTATCCGTCTTTAAGAAGGATGCTAAAGTATTCCTCTGCTTTAGACTCTGGGGTTTTCTGTGTGTCTCTATCCTTTAGAGAAAAGGAACTGCATGGAGAAGGAGGCTAACTAGATTGCTGAAGTCAAGCAGCATTAACCCAACTTTGGCAGCTTGGGTCCATGTCTTATGACATGGAGATGTATAACCTGAATGATTACAAGTAATTGATAAATTAAGTATGCATAATAATAGTTAATGCTTATTCAGTGTTTTTTTCCACCCTCCTAGATTCCAGGGTAACTCACAAGCCTTTTACAGTCTTGGGCCTAATTTATAGATGAGAGGATAAAGTCGTTAAATGTGGAGTCATTCAAGGTCAGGTGAACCACTGTTGAAACTGGAAAGAGTTCAAGTTTGATGCCTTTTTCTCATGGATATACCACTTTATAATTTTTTATATTTGTAGGGTTTTTTATAAATTATTATAGTTTGCTGATGATGTTGTAAGTAACCAGTGAAAATTTGGAGATGATTGCTTGTTTTGTTGAGGCACTTTTGCCTTGCTTTTCCTTGAAGCTAGGCTTTTGAGGGTTGAAAATATGAGTAAATGGGTGAAGTCTGCATTTTTTTCTCTTTACACAAAATGTACATAAGATTGCCAGTAAAACTATTTTTGACTTTCTGTGGAAAAAGTACGTATTTCTTTACCATAGCTTTGTAGGTGCTTCATCTATTTGTCACTGTACTTGGCCAGGCTATATCTTGATGAACAACAAGTGATTCCATCTCTTAAAATATAGTAACCAGCAGTCAGATCAACAAAGGGGTTAAAACTGAGACAGCCCTTTTACTTCAGTGGAAGTGTAGTTGTTGATTTATAGCTCTCAGTAAATGATTGTTGGAGATCTGCCATGTGTAGCAGAGCATTCAGAAAGCACACCACAGACTCTGCTTCCTCCTGAAGAGCGTTTGTCAACATCTCACTTTAACTGCAGTCTTGTAAGGTACCAGCAGGCAGGCAAAACTCACTAGATAGCAGTCATGGAAGATCAGGTCTTTACCAATGTTTATCAAAATGTTAACACCACCAATATCTATGAGATTCAAGACGCTAAAGAAGACAAAAGGGATAATCTTTACGATCATGTCCATGAAGATCCAGCATCTCCTTCTTCCACCACTACTCTCCCAGAGAGCATGGATAGTAGTCAGGACAGCTCAGAAGATAGCTGTAGTAATTCTGTGGCCTTTCAGCATGGGGCTGATGGGGAGGATGGTTCTTCATCTCACCATGGTGCTGAAGAAGACCGCCCCTACCAGGAGATGGATCTGATGAGCCCAACTCTGGAAGATAAACATGTAGAGGGCAGGATGTTTAAGAGCAACATGCATTTTCCTCTGGATTTCCAGTTGCGTCGGAGCCTGAGCACTTCTTCCAACTCTCCAACTTCCCTCAAGTTCCCTCTTAACAATAACTTTGGAGAAACTGACAACCTTCAGGAAGATTGTGAGATTTTCATGTTTGTAAAGGTAAGAGCTTGAGTGCTCCTAAGAACACGCCGGTTTTAAACCCCAAATCACTGTATGTGTCCTCCACATCAGTAAAATACATCTATTCAATGCTTTGTTCCCAACCCTGCTGCCTGTGTCAGGTCAATTCATTCACTTACCTCTGACATCTTAAGGTACGGGAAGAGATTTGTGTTGTGTGAAGATGACTGGGATTTCTTTAGTTCAAGTGGATGTCTGAATGTGGTGAAAGTATTCTGATCGTTACTGCAATTTATTTATTTTATGAAATCTCCTGCTGTTACAGCTAGACAACTACTACTTGGTTTAGTTAAGCTAGTTTAGATATGCCTGTATTTCACTATTTAGCTAGTAGCTATAGCTCAAAAGTTATTAATGCTATGAAGAAAACTAAATATATGGCTTAAATAATGGCAATAAAATTTCTACAAATGCTCATCCCTGAAAGTGGTTTTCCTTTTATTTCTTTCAGTGTTCAGATTAATGTGTTTCTGTGACAATTTTAACTGATTTCAAGTTAGGTAGAAATTACTGAGGGACTTTCACACTTTCTCTAAAAAGTATTTTATAAATACTTGTATTTGTAAAGTATAACTCAAATTTCTAAACCGTAAACACCTGTGTTCTTAAATAAACACTGCATTTCCCTTCATAAAAGCTCTTGTATTCAACCATTCCCAGTATTTATTAGGCCAATAAACCTGACAGTTCCTCCTTTTTAACTACATGAGAGAAATTTTCAAGTTCTTGTTTCCGTTGAACAGGACCATCTACTGTGAACGTAATGCTGTTATTTCTACAGAAGTCTTGTGAAGTTCATAACTTCACATAAATGAGATTATGAGAATCTGTTCCTTAGCTTCACTGAAAGATGCTTTGAAAGCAGGCTGAGAGATTTCATTGCCACATGGTGAGAAGTGTTTTCAGAAATGTCTGTACTTGTTTTTATTTAGTTTATTTAGACAAGAGCACACTATAACATTTGCATTGGTATGAAATGCTGATTATTTTATATGAGCTAGGGGACATCAAATGGCATGGTGGACTCTCCTAATACTTCATTTGATTTCTCTTGTAAAACTTTGATTTCTTGGAAAACAGAGTTAAAAATTATCCAACATTCACGTATAGGATAAAGGAGAGTGCTTCCATGAAGTGTCAACCAAACCTTGAGATTCTCTTGAATGCATTAAGAAAGATATGATTTAAATACTTTTCCTGTCTGTTATTTATTCCTATAGATGACAGGGTGCCTGAAGTGTTCAAAGCCAGGTTGGACGGGCTTTGAGCAGCCTGGGCCCTTGCCCATGGCAGAGGGAGTGGAACTGGATGATCTTTAAGGTTTCATCCAACCCAAACCGTTCTATGGTTCCATGAAAAGTTGATGTTATGCCCCCTTCATGTCTCCCTTCTCTATGTGATAATTCTTCATGACTGCTTTTGTAATTTTTGCATAAAGATTGATAATTTAAATCATTGATACAAAAATGAATAATAATAATAATAATAAAAACCCCAAACAAAAAGACCCTCAAAGCATAAAAAGCAAACACACCAAAACCAACAACCAACCAGCAAAACCAGAAATGGCTGTCAGGTTACTCAGTCTTACTCTGCATTAGACAAACTGTACAACTTCAGCCATTTTTCTTGAATTTCAATATAACTGCAGCTAATCTGGTAGAAAGATGAGCATCCTTCAGGAAAGGGAGTATCTACTGATTGCTGGCTTGTGAACCGTTCTGGGTCCATGCATACTGCCACAGGTTTCTGTAGAAGTGGGCTATGAGAGCCATATGTGAGGACAGTTGGCCTTTTTAACTTTGTAACACACTGTATGACTCTGCAGCAGTAGCTGTCCTATTTCTGTGACTGGATCATGGTTGTTGCTGAAATTATGTTAATTATTTGGACAAAGTAAGATCTATGGTGTTGGTTCAAGTTCATATCTCTGCTAGTAGTCCTACATACATGTCTGAAAAGTCATAACGATTGAGTGTATTTTGTTTGTTAGCAACAACATGGTGTTAGCAACACGAGTGTTGCATTTTGCCTTTAAAATAATCTCTCTCTATTCCTTATTCTTCCACATTCCTCTTGCTTCAAAATAATGATGTCTTCTCTTTATGCACAAGAAAAGCAGTCTGGATGTTCCTGTTCAAGCAGAGATGATGGGTTAATTTAAATTTCTGAAAGGTGAGAAGAGGAGTATTTTGAAAAAACTGTCCTGGGGAAGGATCAAGGAAGTGTTTTTCCTTGCTTTTGTTGTGCAGAGTAGCTGAGGATCTCATAAAGGGGCTTATCAGCAGCTCTAGAGAGAAGTGCAAACTTTGGACTCAACTCACTTGCCAAAACATAAGTGCCTAGCACCTTCAAGATGTCCTTTAGCCGCAGACATCCCTACCTAGCTGAAAGACAGGACATGAGTCTTTCAGGTGATCCTACACCAGCAGGAGCTGGAGGCCTGATGGGCAGGGCACTGGATACTGTCATGTAAGTGGCTGACCTGAACTACTGTGACATCGTTTTATTCCCTGAGAAATGAGTGACATTTCAGTTTGGATATTTGCTTTTCTTTCTTTCTGGTATCGAGGTAATAAAGCACTAACTCCATGGACTGCAGATCCAGCTTTGCTATCTTTAATTATCTAGGTAGCAAAAAGCCTATAAAACAGAAGGTCATAGAGTAATATATAACAACAGTTGTGAAATACCTGAGGGCTATTGCTTCTTGCATGTAGGAATCAAATATCTCAGTTATGTCAATGCCTGTTATTCATGGTTTGTTCCCTTCTCCAATGGTCTCTAGTCCACCTGAAGCCAGTGTGGCTCTGAAGTTGGGTAAAGCTTCTGGATTTGCTCTTTTCTGCAGACATTAACAGTGACAGCAGGACCTTTTGCTGTGGGACAATAGTGGTAATGACAATTGCCACTATGTATTTCTTCCTTTGTTTGTAGCACTAATAAATCTCTCTGAGTGGCTGGACATGTGAATGTCAGACAGAGGTTGCTGCTGACTGAATACCAGAGGAAGTGGGAGATTAAATGACATCTAGTTTACTGTCTAGTTGGCTTAGTTGCAGTGCACTGCCTAGGACAGAATTTCAACTTCATCAGGATATTGTGTTGTTGCAATAGGACCATAATTTCAGTTAGACTGGATAATCTTTTCTGTAGCCCGTTCTGTGTTATTAGACACCAAGAAAATGTTTAAATCACATTAATTTATCTTTCACTGGTGATCGGTACTTGGTAAGTATGTCACTGCCAGTAGACTATTTCAGGATGTGCTATTTTGGCTTTCATCAAGGAATTTCCTGTACCTTTAATAGCAGAATATAGCACATGCAAAAATGGAGATGCTTGTGTGAATCCAACATGTCCAGGCTTGTAACAGCCATCTTAATGCCCTTTCAGTAACACTGTAATTTCTTCAAACAAAAGCTTTTGCAATGTAAATGGAAATATGACTGACATACAGGCTACGTTACTGAGTGCAGAGAACAGCTTGACCTGATTGTACCTGTTGCTCAGAGGTCCAGCCTTCTCACTTGTAGACTGCATTTCCCTCTGTAGCCATGTGTGTGTTCTGAGGGGTGAGTTTCTTTGAAAATGTTAATGTTTTGTCTTTGTGAAACTTGAGTTGTTAAATTACTGCCCTTCTGGTTTATTGACAACCTGCAGATTATACCCTCTCTGTACACATTTGTGCTATAGGAGCACAGGTCCCTGAAGGAAGGTAATTCTTCACTCCAAGCAATAAACACCTTGTGTAGTGCAAACACTACCAATTTAATGCAGTCATTTAGCATTGTGAACATGCATGTTGAGTCACTGTGCTGGGGTAACAGAGTTATGGATGGTTGAAGGCACCTCTGGAAATCATCTAGTCCAACCCTTTACTCAGGGCCAGGGCCATGTCTGGTCAGGTTGTGAGTGTTTCCAAAGGTGAAGAATCCACAGCTTCTCTGTGCAGCCATTCCCATGTCCTACCATCGTGGTGAAAATGGCTGAAGCCAGGTGGTAGATATAGTGTTCTATATGTACATAAAATTATAGCAATTTGCCTTTTTATGCCATTTTAGCTTTTAAAAATATTTTTTGTAATAAATCCAGTGGAAGTAAGCAAATATTACTTTGGTCTTATGAATAAGCTTAGAAAAAGGTTAAATGATTCATTGTCTACCTTTTAAATAATGTTAACTGAGCGACTTAAGCAAGGAAAAGATCCAACAACTATTTTCATAGTTCTTCAGTCATGGCAGATTTATAGACTAAGATACAACATGCTAAGGTTAGTACATACACAGAAGAAATCACTAATGGGGAGCCAATATCCTAATGTAATAGGATGTTGGCTTTTTTGATAATTTAAATGAAATTAAGAGATTTTTTTGCTGAAAATAGTCTTACTTGAGACAGTTTACAAGTACAATTAAGTATAGAAATACAAGCCTGGAATATCAAGTGATGTGTTCTCCTGCTCTCAGCCTTATCTAGACTGTGCCCTGCAGATGCTTCTTTGAAAACATTCAGTGGTGCAGGTTCAGCACTTACACCTATTAGTCTCTGTCAATGCTTAATTGTTCTCCTGAAACAGAAATTTTCCTGTGTTAAAATTCTGTTGCTCAGAGCTATTTTTGTATTTTAATAGATAGATCCTTTATGTACTAGAAGATGTATCAAATTCCCTTCGGTCTTTGCTTTCCTAGACTAAACAAGTGCAGTTCTTTCAGCCTGCCTTCAAGCTTGAGTCATCATTTCTAAACTGGAGTGGATTGGTGTGTTGTGGGTTCTTTTGGTTTAGGGTGGGTTTTGTTGTTGTTCTTTGGGGTTTGGTTGGGGATTTTTTTTGTCCTTTGGCAGTTAACTGATATATTTCTTCAGCTCCAGTTTTCAGACACAGGTAGTGTATTTAGCAGTGCAAATAAAAATTACTGCAGCAAGCACCTCTTTAATTGTCTGTCCAACTCTCTAGTCAGAACACTGTATCTGCTGTATTTTAGCATATTTGTGTATCCTTTAACCTTCTGTTTAGGATTACAAAGTTCATGTTCTAGCCCTGATATTTTCCCAGTAAATGCTGTTGTAATGATCTCAACCCTTTGTCACTCGCCTGTTTTCCAGCAGGTGTAATGCAGTACTCTTGCACAGTTTGTGCCTGTCATTTGACTCCAAGAACACTCGGATTCTTTTAGTGGTGCAACCAGATCGATCACCCATCCCTGAAAACAGTATGGTTTTGGAGTCACAAAATTTCTTTGATATAAATCCTGTGTGGAGGGGACTATCACCAATGCTTTTGCTTTACTAACTCAGAGACTAGAGATACACCTGCAACATCTACACATCATACTATGCAGATACAACATGCCTTTACGGCTAGCTCCTCTACCTTGTCATGGGTAATCTTATATCTAATGTATAAACCTAAAAGCAATGCAACCCTTATTTCTGAGGAGGAAAACTGTAGTGTCTTCATAGTTTGATTTATGCTTATCTGAATTACTCTGGGTGCGTGTGTGAAAAGATCAGCAAATGGCCATTCTGTTACAGATAACATCCAGTTCCCCAACTATCAGTCATAAACAGAACGTGCTTTAGCAGCAGGGTATAGCAATTTGGTTAATCTTTTAGATACAAAGGGTAAAAGGCCTTGCTTCTGACCTCTGCTGAGTCTGTGCCTTGTTCATGCACCTTTTCTGCCTCCAGAAAGGTCCATGAATCAATTTTCAGCTGACACTCGCCTGCCACCTTTAGCTTTTGGCTCCAGCAGTGACTGTGGCTGGGTATAGCACAGTAGCATAGCAATGGCTTCAAAATAAGTACCTGTATTGTCTAGGAAGTTGTTACTGCACTGTGATTGCAGCAATAGCAAATACAATGTAAATATGTAGGTCATACTGACAGAAAATGAAAACAGGATTTATTTATTCATTTCCTTATATTTTCCTTTTTGTGACTCTCTCTTTGATGTTCTGGAAATAAGAATGTTATCCCAGCTTGGGTTGTTCTTTTCTTTGGAAACAGCTCCTACATATTACAGAGATAAATGTTTCGATTTGTGGATTGATTACTTCTTTGCTGTCCCTGAAAAATTATCTATGTAGCAGCATTGTTACTGTTAAATAGTTTCTGTCCAATACAGAGGGGTTTGTATTATTTTTATTTTGCAGAAGTAGCTAAAGAGCAGCTCTACTGAGACAGACATTTTTCAAACCAATAATAGATAATCACTTCAGAGCAACTGCAACATGTAAATATTTGGAATCTGTAAGCGAAAAGCTGCTTTTCTGCTCTGCTCTGGATGGGGCTTTGAGCAACCTGGTCTATTGGAAGGTGTCCTTGCCCATGGCAGGGGAATTGGAATTAGATGAGCTTCAAGGTACCTTCCAACCCAAACTTGTCTGTGACTCTATGAAGGGTTGGATTTTGCTCACCCAGCCTAAGGTGCTTCTGTAAGCTAAGTTGCTAACTGCATCTCTGCAGGAAGTCTAGGCTCCTTTCGCATCAATAAACTATCTAAAATAGTGCAAAGGGATGTTCATTTGTGTGGTCATAGGCATCAGCTGCAGGGTGAGGTTTATTTGGTAGATGCCGTTTGTTCTATTGAGTAAGGGCCTAATTCAGTTTTCTAAACAGAGGCATCCAATGCTGTCTTAAGGCTTCCCTCCTGGCCTCTAGCTGCCTCTGCTATGGGTCTCACTTAGATCGTTTCTCATATATGTTTACAGACTTCCTCAGCTATTCTAGGGTCTCTGAAATGCTGCTGGGTTTAGGCAACTGAATCAAGCCATAAACTTTCACTGAGTACAATGGCATTATCACCTGAAGTTAAATAAACTAAATGCCACCAGTGACAGCTTAAATACAAAGCATGGATTACTAGACTAGACTAGAAGCTGATTCTGGTAATGAGTATCTGAAAACAAATTTTGGACTAATTTTTTTTTTCCAGGCTATTTAACTTTCCTTTTTCTCTCAGTGTCCACAGTCGGCAACAAGTGAAGTGCAATAGCAAACAAACATTGCAATGTTGGGCGCTTGGGCTGCTCACTAATTTACTCAAATAAAATAATCTAATGCATTTCAGCATCTTTCCAAGACTGAGAACCAGCACTCTTTCTTTAACTTCAGTCAACCTTTATCCCTTTCTGAACAGCCCCTCCCATATATGTTTCTTTCAACTGTATTTGTTTTATTGTTACTTTTTATTTTAGACACCAGAGTAGAAGAGAAGAGCCAACTTAATATGCTAGATTTGCGCTCTCAGCTACCAGTTCCAACACAGCTTAAGATTTTAATTGTGAAAAGAAAATTTGCTTTGTTTCTTTGGGTCATAAGACCCTGTATCGGAGCGAAGTTTTCCACTGTCCTGCAACTGTATTTAATGGTCCTTTTAGAAATATTTTTCATATTTATGTCCGCTCATACACTGTGATTGTGACTGCAAAGGAACCCTGAATATTTTTCCTGTATCAGTGGCAACTTTTAAAATATTTACAGCTGTCTAATGGCAGATGTTATGAACCCCTATGAAACTACCTTCTGTGGGAAAAAAAATAATAGGAGGTGTCATGTCACTCTAAAATGAGTCATTGATTTGTTGTCTAAAGGTGTGATTTTTCTATTTTGATCTCTAGGTAATTCTTTCCATGTCAACTAATAATACAGTTATGATTGATTTTATACTGTTGGTACATCTCTGATAATGTAAGACGTCAGTGACCTTTGTGAAATTACAATGACACAATCAGGAGCAGATGAGAAGTGAACTGGTTAGGGTGCAGTACAGGCAAGAAGTGTTTGAAACCAGGGTTTCAATTCACAAGTTAATTGATCTTCTGTTGCCACCTCCATGTAGTAACCTCAAAGCAATCTATGAGTGTTAATGGATTAAAAATCAAGAACACATCTTCTGTGAGGAAAACATTTTCGTTTTAGGTTTATAAAGATGAGTCACAGAAAGGTCTTTGTGCACTTACCAAAATCACTTTTTTGGGGTTCCTGGTAATCTGAAAAACATTTCATGGGATTGGAGGTGACCTTTACGGATATGAAATAGATTCCATGAAACAGACAGTCTCATCGTATAATACATAATTCATAAGCTGATCAAGGTTGATCTAAAAACTAAGTGGCCATTATTATTCATTTTGGAAATGTGTTTCAGAACATCAGTGCTCTGATGGTTCGACACCTTAATTTCCAAATGACATTTATTCATATGCAGCTAATACCTCCTTGTTCTTGCGCCAACATGGTCCATTAGCATTCACTCTTTCGTTTAGCACTTTTTAAAATCAGTTCAGGCTTAGACATCCTCAGATGTTTTGGGGCTAAACCAGCCATTCCTTTTTGTCTCCATTTCTGCCAGTTGTCATATTAATCCCCTTCCACATGTACCTTCTTTTAACAAAGGTGCCTTTTTTTTCACAGTTGCATCCTGTCTCAGATTGCTTCTACTTTTATAGCTAAACTAAACAAGCGGCATAAAAGATTCTTTAATAATCTCTTGGTTTATGATATCTATGGTTGTTTAAGTAAACACATCATTCTGTTTGAGGTGAACTGTCCTGTTATAAACACATTAGAGTTAGTCAGAGAAAGCTTCATTAATTTCTTGGTGCTTTTCAGTTCTTCACTTATCCTGACACCTGTTTTCCTTTCAGGAACAGTTTTCCTGACACAATTGTAAGGTTCCCTGGTCTGCCAGCACAGCATGATTCCCACTGTCCCATTGGTGTTAGGAGTAGTCACAGACACCAGGCATCAGTCTTAAGTTCAACAGCTTTAGAGGGCTATTCTCTGGATCCTTAATTGACATTTGGATGGGGTTGTTCACTTGTCTGTGTTACTGTTCTTTGGGAAATCAGAATCTGAAGCTCAACACTATCACTATAGCTTGAGGACTAGTTGAGAAGCAAATGGAAGGAGCAGAAGTTTGCATCTCAATTTATAGGTATTTAATCTCTCTCTTACAGAGGTGGAGTTACTGAATGCCTTCTTTGGTTCAGTTTTTACTGCTTTTGTAATGGTCTCAACACTCTATCATTTTCCCTTGGTTGAGGAGGATTGGGTTAGAGATCATTTAGCCAAACGTGTGTCAAGGGAGCTGGCAGATGTTGTCACTAAGCCATTCTCCATCACCTTTGAAAGGTCATGGAGAACAGGAGAGGTGCCTGAGGACTGGAGGAAAGCCAATATCACGGCAGTCTTCAAAAATGTCAAGAAGGAGGATGCAGGAAGCTACACAGGCCCAGCAGCCTCACCTCCATCCCTGGGAAGGTGAGGGAACAGTTCATGCTGGATGTCATGCCTAAGCATGTAGAGGAAAAAAAAGTTATCAGGAGTAGTCAACATGGATTCACCAAGGCAAAATCATGCTTGACCAGTCTGATAGCCTTCTGTGATGGAATGACTGACTATGTAGGTGAGGGGAGAGCAGTGGATGTTATCTACCTTGATTCAACAAGGCTTTTGACACTGTCTTCCATGAAAGCCTCATAGGTAAGCTCAGGAAGTGTGGGTTAGATGAGTGGGCAGTGAGGCAGATTGAGAACTGGCTGAATGGCAAGGCTTAGTGTTGTGATCAGCAGTGCAGGGTCTAGTTTATGCCTGTAGTAGCAGTGTTCCCCCAGGGATCAGTACCGGGGTCTAGTCTTGTTCCACTCTTTCATCAACGACCTGGATGAAGGGATGGAGCGTACCCTCATCAAGTTTGCTGATAATACAAAACTGGGAGGAGTGGCTGTTGCACCAGAAGGCTGTGCTGCTATTCAGCAAGACCTGGACAGATTGGAGACTTGAGTGAAGAGGAACCTGATGAATTTCAGTGAAGGCAAGTGCTTGATCACTTCTCTGTGGAGAAGGACCTGGGAGTTTTGGTCCATGAGCCAGCAGCAATGTGCCCTTGTGGCCAAGAAGGCCAGTGGTATCATGAGCTGCATTAGGAAGATGTGGCCAGCAGGTCAAGGGAGTATATTTTCCCTCTCTACTCTGCCCTGAGGAGGCCACATCTGGAGTACTGTGTCAGTTCTGGGCTTCCCAGTTCAAGAAAGACAAGGACTTACTGGAGAGGGTCCAGTGAAGGGCTACGAAGATGATCGGGGACCAGAGCATCTCTCTTACGAGGAAAGGCTGAGAGAGCTGGTTCTGTTTAGCCTGGAGAAGAGATGACTGAGAGGGGATCTTATCAATGCATACAAGTATTTTAAGGGTGGGTGTCAAGAGGATGGGGTCAAGAGGATGGGGTCAGACACTTCTTAGTGGTTCCTAGTGATAGAATAAGGGGCAATGGGCACAAACTGAAACAAGGAAAGTTATGTCTGAATTTGAGGTAAAACTTTACTTTGAGGGTGACAGAGCACTAGAACAGGCTGCCCAGAGAAGTTGTGGAGCTTCTCTCTCTGGAGACATTCAAAACCTGCCTGGATGTGTTCCTGTGTAACATGCTCTGGGTGAACCTGCTTTAGCAGGAGGGTTGCACTAGATGATCTCCAGAGGTCCCTTCCAACCCCAGCCATTCTGTGATTCTGACTTCTGCTCACATGTATTTGTACCATTGTTGGATTTATTTTACGATGTATTTGATTAATCTCTGGAGGTCTATGTCTATACCATTTAACCCCACCATCCATTTCTCTAAGCCTAAAGTTACTACAAAGTCATGTTTCTGTGAAAAGTCACTAAATAAATAAGCTGGGAAAAGCCCAGTATCAAAACTTTGTTGCACAAATCTAGTTGTGTCCTGTTTTGAAGAGGCACCAGTCTTTCTTCCCTTTCATTGGTGAGCACATGGATTTGTAAATAATCCACTGTAGGTGGTTTCTAGTTACATAGTGCATAGTTACAAGGTGACATAAAAAAGAACAGTGTTGTAAAACCCACACAGATTGTTTTATATGTACATATATATATCATCCCACAGGATTGCATACTTTAATGGACTTTATGAGGCACTTGAAATCTACTTATATTCACCAAACATGGTGCTTATCTGTTGAATCAGTGACTTCATGATGGTCCTAACTACTCATGCACTTCGGTGCGCTGGTGCGTTGCTGTGTGTTAATGAGCCCTTATAGAGAACAGCAGCAGAGCAGCAGTTTTGAAGCAGCAGATTCAGTCGTTTGGCTCCTCCCTGTGAGGCTGCAGGGTGCGTGAAGTTTGGAAGGGAGCAGTTCTTGCAGGCATCCGGAGCTGATTGGCCTTGCACCCTGCAGCTGATAACAGCTAAAAATAGCGCTGGTATAAAAGCCCAGTGAGCAGCAGGGCTGTCCTGGCATTGCCTCCTGACTGCCAGCGAGGGAGGAGACAGTGTTCTCCAAGCCCCTGCAAATATATGACCAAAGAACATTCTGCTGCTTCATTCCCCATAACAATTAACTCCTCAAGTAAGGGCACACGCCAGACTGTGTGACTCATGAGGGAAGTAACCAAGTTCTACTTCAAAGACACAAAAAAGGCATAAACTGAAGGCCAGATTTTCTGAGCAGAGCATGACAGGTGGGCTGGAGGAATGTCTTTGGAAGGGTGCCTGCGGAATATCTGTGGGTCTGTGTGCAAAAGCGTTGTAAATATGCTCACATAATTACCTGTACAAGGAGTATACTCCATGACGAAGGAATTCTGAACACTTGGAAAAACAAATGTGGTTTTGCTTGACAATGGTTTGACTACGCTCACATTGAGGAGTTTGGGAGTCTGTTCTTGGCCTTGCTGTTGATTCTGGGGAAATCGGGTCCCTTCCTTGCCTTTCTGTTCCCAGCCAAACTCTGCCTGTCTTCTGTTTTATACTGTAGTCTTGGGGGGAACAGAGACTTCAGTGGTTGATTGCACTGCAAGATAAACCTTTGGGTGTCTGAAGTGCTTTGGATGAATAAAGAAGGGACACAGCTACATTGAACAGCTCCCCTTTGAAACTCTGGCGAATGTTACATTGAATTGAAAACAGGATGTAATTGGGTAAAGCATTAGGAAGTCTTTAAAATGGGTGGCAGTATCAACCCTATCAATGTTAAACTATTTCCTCATGTATTTATTCCAGTGGGTTTTTGTTTTTATGAAACTTTGCACTATGAAATTTGTATGTGTAGATTCCCTTTCATTTTAGTTAGAGTTTTGGTTTTGGGTTGGTTTTTTTTTTTCTGGTTTATAATAATACCCTGCAAGGTTTATAACATCAGCGTTGTGGGACATGGTCTTTAGTCCTAGTAACCTGTGCATGGTGGTCACCAATGAAAAATCTACTAATGTGAGAATGTAGTTGCAGATGAGGGGTTCACTTCTGTGCTTAACTAACCACATTACTCCAATTCATCATGGTTGTCTGCATTAACTCTGCAGTGAAAAGGGTCCATCAGCAAACAAAAACTGAAATGAGATACCACCAAGTCAATGTCAGGTGCTTCAAGACCTTGACCTCTTATACGGGAAGAAAGAAGGAAAACAACCCCAAACAACGCACCATTCATTTAACAGCTCGAAGTGATGCACTAAGGAAAGTGAGCTTGTTCACTGGCAAACTTTATGGAAACCTTATCACAGAAGTACCAAAAGGTGAAATGAAAAATTAATGAGGGCAATTTTCTAAGGAGAATGGAAGAGTTCTACAGTTCACTGTAAGGCTCTAGGTCAGCAACCTGCATTAACGCTTGCGTAAGGTACTGCCATTGAGGAGGTGGACCATAACATAAGCAGAGGTTAAACTTTGCTGCCATGGAAAGATGTAAAGATGTTGATGCCTGCTATTTCACACTGAACAAGAGTGGGTTTATTAGGGAGCCAAAAGCCAGAGGTCCTTTCTTAAGCCAAATAATGCATACACCACAGGGGATCCTGTACCGCTATGCAGATCCACACACATAATCCATGCACAGGTTCTTTATAGCTTCATCTGGCACAGCTAAACATCATTGAGGCCAACATTTGAACCCATGGGAACTAGTCTGAGTCACAAGGACCTTAAAACTGAGTTGCTAAAGGCTTCATCTTTTAGAAATAATGTGCCTCAGAATATAGAAAGCAATTTCTGCTTTCAACCAAATTGTTTGCTAAACAACAGAGCGAAACACAAATCTATCAAGCAAAATCAGCAGCAATTGTGTGTTCTTTGGGCTTTACCTACTGGGAGGAATTGAAACCTAGCCTGAGACTCAAGTATGTTGTACATGCCATTTTGAACACTTGCTGAAAATAATTCATAAATTGGTACTGGAGAGTGTGTTGTGCGCTGGTCTTTTACTTGGGGGGATTTAATCCTTGTTTCCTTGTTCATGGCTCAAATCCTAATTAATTTAGACTTAATCAATGACAAGAAGCATGCAAAGAAATTATCATAATCTAAATAGGAACTTGCACTAAGAACACTTGTAAGACAGGGATATATATACATTACTTACTCTGTTGCAGACTTGTAAGTAAAATGTCATTGTAGTTGTATGACAGTAGTGAGTCAACAATAACAGGTACATCACACTTGTTTTTCTTCATCATACTTAACAGTATGGAGGTTTTATTTTGAAAAGCAAGGGCTGAGGATATCTACATTCCTCCTTTCATCACTGTCCATATAGCTCACAGTTTGGGACAATCTGTAATGCTCCCCATTGTATTCCCTACAATGCCTCTTTCCAGAGCGGTCTCAGCCCTATTTAGAAATATCTTTTGTTTTTAACTGAAATGACAGTTTGAGAATGATAGCAAAATAAAGAAATAAAGGAATAAACTGTTGCCCTCTAGAAGCCTGTCTAGAGGAGATGATTTTGTACCTTTTAAGTGCCACTTCCTCATGAATGGTTGGCTGTGACTGTCTCAACATGACCGCTGAGATAATTATCTGTAATGAAATCTCTCTTCACACTGAACAGCAGTGGGGTTATATCTTGAGGGTGTTAATGCTTATGAATGCTACAGCAAAGTTTGCTACTGCATCCACGTGAGAACATAACTATATAGAAAAATTTACTTTGCAAAAATCCTGTCTGAGCTGATTCTAGTCATCTATCATTCCATTAAACAGCCAGAACCTTTAGTGCTAAAATATTGCATGTTCATAATAAGGTGAAGGAGGTCTGCTGTACCTCATGACTATAATGGTTTCATAATATCTGGGGATACAGAGTGGACTATGTCAAATTTGCCAGTTAATTGATTGCAAAGTTTTCTGGCCTAGGTTTTGCCATCCCATCCCCACCTTGGGTCATTCAGCCTGTATGCTTGTTGTAACACTGGATGTCTTTTGTGGTATACTTTTGAGTGTGGGACAGTTTATAAGAAAGAACAGAATCACAGTTCTTCTGTCAAACCAGCATGTTTTTAGGCACTGTACATCTCTGGAATTGAGGGAAAATACCTGCTTACGCAGCCTTGGCATGAGGCTGAGGAGAAGAACTTTGCACATCCTTGCATGTCTTGTTCATCTAGGGCAGGGAACATGCAGTCTGAGCCCAAATATCTGAGATAAATCCCTTTTGATTTTCTTGAAGATTAAACAAGAACTTGATAGTGACACATTGTAATTCAAAATGAAATTAAATTTATTGGATTAGTTCCTTGCATTTGTTAACTTGTGAAATAAGTAGCATGTTGAAGCTACCAGCAATGCAATAACTGCAGTTGCACATTACCAGTAATTCAGTCTGTTCCTGGAAGACATATTTTCATGACCTGTTCAAACATGCTCGTTTAGTACCTGGTTGCTGCTTAGTTGTATTTTTCTGGGCAATTGAGCAGTTCAATAATTCCCAGGTAAAATCATACCCTCAAATACCATTTACTGCAGCTGCACAAAGACTTTACTTATTTTCATCCATCATGGAGGTTTATTCACAGTGTGAAAAATGTTACTTGTGTTGTATACAACTTGTAATACCCTGCTCACAAAATGAGCTGGATGGCAGCACCAAGGGAGATCTGTGCCATGATCCTTCATGGTAACTTAGCGGTCTGCTGGAGAACTCCATGATAGAATTACATTCTGGATGCTTGGCCTCTGATTCACCCCCTCAGAACAAATCTTTGCTGGAAGTGAAGCTTGGATCAGGCTCATGAAAGCTGATAGCACGTCACAGTTCACCTACAATAGAGGTCTTATGTGGAGATGTGGCGGGTCCTTTTCTGAAGCTGTCCTTTTCTTTTATTAATGGGGTGACATGCTCATATTCGCTTATATATCTCGAAAACCTCAAACTATAATGACTTGGCTTATGAAGAGTTCATAATTCAGTGTCCAATGTTCTTGTACGTAACTTAAAGCCTCTGCTACTTCTGAGTTTGGAGCAAATGATAGGCCAAACCAAGCGACCCATTCTTTGCAGTAAAATAAGAGTGTACTAATTATTTATCAGTATCTTCCCCTTAATTTGGCTGAAGAAAGAGATGATTTCACAACACAAAACAGAGCTGTGTAGGCAGTAACCACCATTGTAGTCAAAAAAGTTCCACCCAGATGTAAGTGATAAGTCAGTTTTATATGACAGCAAAGCAGTAAATGCATGAATAGACTCCTGAAGTAGTGCACATATATATATATTTATATTTCCTCCTACTCACTGCCTCCTACAATGTTTGTCTTAAATCCAGCTTTCAGGATTTATTCAAAAAACCCCACAGCATTTACATGAGCAAGGACACATTTTCTTGGTCTCTTCTAGGGTTCTGCAGGGAGATTTCTGAAAATCAGAAGATTTTTGAGGTGAGCTGGGTTATTCTCTCTGTGGACACTTAAAGCACAGCTGGAATAACAGATGTGTGGTATCCACACTACAGCTTCTGTAGCCCCTGAGCACCTCATATCAAGTCCTGTGGCAGGGGATGAGTGCAAGGTGGTGCCTCAAAGGTGAAAGCGGACGGGGGAGGGACCTTCCAAGGGCACTGCTGCCCAGAAGCATCTTGAATTAGATGGGGTCTGGTCTGTTCCTGCACTAGGTTATGTCTGGGTCAGGATGGAGATGGCTTCAGGGCATCTTAGCTCCTTTCTCTGCCTTGCACAATTTCCCTTCTGCTTTGCTGAGCCTCAATTTGCTAAGCACAATAACCTTTGTCTTGCAAACTGATTATAATATACCAGGAAACCCAGGCAGTAATTGGGAAGGAAGGATTTAAATGTTTTGACACATTGAGTCTCTACCTCTAGACTTTAACTTTCAGAAGCGCAAGGCATGCGCAACTTCTGAAGTGGGAGAGGACACGTGCATAAAAATCAGGCACTAAAGCTACAGATTTCTTTTACTTAATAATTACAGCAGGATTTGTCTGACCATAATAATGCCTTTATCTAAGCTTGTTACCCTGGGCTGCCTTTATCACCAGTGAAAAAAAATAGGCACTTCTAGGGCACATATTTTCATTCTAAAATAGGCATCTAAATAGGTCACATGCATCACACCTTATAAGCACTGATATCTTGAATGCTGATTGTATTTAAACATTTTGGTTTAGCATGAGCACTATTACCTCCTTACTGTTCTTATAGCTAGCAGTAGTCTCTCTTCCAGAGTTGATATATACTCTCCTGTGATTTAGACTGTTCAAAGCACTTATCTATATCAAAACAGTGTTTTCAATGAGGCTGAAGCTACAGGTAACCTCAGTCAAGATGACTCAATTCCCGTTGTTTCCAGAAACCCTCATTAAAGGGAAATTACATCGTCACATGAGGTGCAAATGAAACCAAACAGTTTTTCAGCAAAACCAAGATCATATAATCCTATAGTTGATCTTCAAGGTCCCTTCCAACCCAAACCATTCTGTGATTCTGTGATAGTTGATAATACATTATTTAGGGATGCATTTTAGGGATAGGGTGACTATACTTTGGTTTTTGGCAGACTTTTACAACTGTAATATATCATTACAATGCAATGATTCTTTTTGCCACATGTAAGTACACTTAGCCCATGTCCCTGGAAGTTTGCCGGTATGCCTAAGAATAACTATACAATAAATGTTTGGTAATTAATGTGCCTACTCCAAAAATTACATGTAAAAATTTGAAATCAAAGGAGTAATAACACTTAATTCTCTTCCAGTTAACCTTCCAGTTATTTGAATGAGTGCTAATTAGATCTAAAAACCATAAGCACACTTTTACACTAATTATAATGTTGATTATGTTGTAATTGCTGTTGCAACAGCATAATGAGATTTACTTGTTAACCATTTCAGTGCTTCGTGGAGTGCACATGAGACAGCTGTGGGGAAATCCTGTACAGCTTACCCAAAAAACCATGGAGATGCTGGCTGCTACTGCTCTGGACCTGTGTCAAATGCCTGGGGGTCACGGGAGGAAGTTAGAGATCATCACAAAAGCACACAGCTAAGAGCATTTTCAGGAAAAGCAACTGTCTGATCATGTCAAAACCATACCCAAAAGGTCTCTCTGAGAGAAGGGGAAGGTAGAATTGCTTGTGGCTGGCGGTGTGAATGGCCAACAGCCTGTGAGCGAGCTGCAGTGGTCCACAAACAGGAGCAGAGGGCAGTGGGGATGGAGTCCCCCCAGTGTCCTGGGTTCAGCAGTAGCAGTCAGTTTTTCTCCTTCTTAGTAGCTGTTGCAGTGCTGTGTTTTTGACTTTTAGCCTCGAAACAGAGCTGATAACACTGATGTTTAGACTGACCAAGGACTTTGTGAGTCTCATGCTCTGCCAGGGAGGAGGAGGGGCCGGGAGGAAGCAGGGACAGGACGCCTGACCCAAACTAGCCAAAGAGGTATTCCATACCACAGCACGTCATGCCCGGGGATGTAACTGGGAGCTACCCGGAAGGGCACGTCCTCTTTTCGGTCGGGCTCTTTTCCGGCGAGCGGTATCATATTTTCTTCCCTTGTTATTTCTCTTATCATTATTATTATTGGTGGCAGCAGTAGTGATTTGTGTTATACCTGAGTTACTGGACTGTTCTTATCTCAACCCGTGGGAGTTACATTCTTTCGATTCTCCTCCCCATCCCTCTGGGGAGTGGGGGGGGGGGGGAAGTAGACTGCGTGGTTCTAATTTACAGCCGGGGCTTAAACCACGACAGTTCTTTTTGGCGCCCAACGTGGGGCACGAAGGGTTGAGATAACGACAGATCTGACCGGAGTGTGTCTAATCGTATTTGTGATAAGCATTCAGTGTTTTAGATTAATAGTCACTCGTCACAATGCTGATTTATTGGCTCTCAAAGTTGTTGTTTTTGATCTCACAGTCTCAATATGCCGTAGGTTACTTAGAGCCGGTATTTGCTGTGTTGGTGTTTTTCAAGTGTGGGGCTTGGGCTAAGGTTGTTGTCTCGTTGTATTTTGTGGCAATGACTTGTAATACAATAGAAGGATTGATCATGAAACTGATCTGGCTTGTGTTCCCAGTGTGATCACCACCTTTATACTTTGGGAGGTATATAATACAAATGCTTAGCAACTATACATCTTTTTTCTCCTTCCTGGGTGGTCAACCTATGAAGGAGACATTCTTTTACCCTCCCAGTGCCCCTCCCAGACCGTTTACAGCATCGTTTGAGAGTTTTGAAGTTTTTGAGTGGCCTTTTAATATTGTTGAGACCTGTTTGCTGATTGTGATGGGGGTCACCATGTTGGCACGCATACAGAGTGTGTTTTGTCCACAACCATTACGTCTGATCTCAAGAGTTAAGCAGAGTCGGGTTTGGGTCTTGTCTGGGGTTAGACGACAAAATAGGGGGACCGAGAGATTTTCCCCGAGGCTGGACAGCCATGAGTGGCAGGGTGTGTGGGATAGTAT
The DNA here is from genome assembly GCF_963264785.1 of Psittacula echo. Lineage (NCBI taxonomy): Eukaryota > Metazoa > Chordata > Aves > Psittaciformes > Psittacidae > Psittacula > Psittacula echo. The sequence continues at coordinate 103,447,820 of NC_137738.1, forward strand.
GGGCAAGTACCTAGGTCAGTGGGCCCCTCCAGTGTTTTGGAATTTCACCACCGAACAACTGCAAAATCCAGAAGAATTAGTAAAACACTTAAATGAGGTGTGCTGTCATCCTGGTCATACCAGAGAGGGACAAATCATGTCAACGTGCTGGGGCTTGGCCTATGCTTACCAGGCCTTGTTCAACGCTATCCAGCACCTTCAAAAGAGAAAAAATGTCCCTGGATCTGAGGGCGAAGCAACAGACAGTGCAGCTACCCCAGCGACAAGTACAGCCGCTACTCAAACTTCGACTGCAACAGACAGTGCAGCTACCCCAGCTCCAACCACAGCAGCTACACCACCCCCAGCGACAAGTACTGTTGCTACTCAAACCACAGTGATGACTGCAGCTAAACCAGAGGACCAATTCGTACCAATATCGATTGCCCCTCTACGCAAGAGAAAAAGCAAAAAAGAGGCAAGAAGGGTGAAGCAAGATGAAGAAACAATGTATTCACCACTCAGGACAGCATCTGGTCAGGAGTCATCATCACATGATGAAGAAGAAGAAGAGGTGACTTCTCGACCTCGGACCTCAACCGAGCTACGGAATATGCGAAAAGATTTTACCCGTCAACCAGGGGAGCACATCATCACCTGGTTGCTGCGATGCTGGGACAATGGGGCCGATGGTCACGAACTAGGAGGTACGGAAGCCAAGCAGCTGGGATCACTTGCTAGAGAAGGGGGAATTGACAAAGCAATTGCAAGAGAGAAAAAGTCCCTCAGTCTTTGGAGGCGGCTCTTGGCAGCTGTGAAAGAAAGGTTTCCATACAAGGACGATGTTACGAGTCGTTCGGCCAAGTGGACTACTTTAGACAAAGGCATCCAGTCTCTGAGGGAATCAGCCATCGTAGAGATGATTTATCATATCAAACCGAATAACGGAGATATACCCATGTGGCGAAAACTTACACGGAATGCACCGTCATCATATGCCCATTCATTGGCAACAGTAACCTGGGGTGACATAGTAACACCAACAGTGGATGAAATGATTCATAAACTCCGAGAGTTCGAAGACAATCTCACCCCTTCCATCATCTCAGCTGTGGAAAAACTGTCCCAGGATGTCAAACAATTGAGGGACGATCTATCTGATTTATCCAGCTCCTCACGTGTACCAACACACGTCTCAGCTGTTAACAAAAGACGTCCTATTGTTCGAGACAGAAGATATAGAAGGCAAACACCACGGGCCACCCTATGGTTTTACCTGCGGGATCATGGAGAAGACATGACGAAGTGGGATGGAAAACCTACTTCAGCTTTGGAGGAACGGGTGCATGAATTGAAAATAGGAACAAGGGTCAAGACTAATCATCCCATGAGAGCTGCGGCTTCAGTCTCTGGTGAGCAGGTTCCCAGATGGAGCGGAAGAGCTGATTTTACTCCAGCTCCTATGATAACGAAGAATAATCCCTTTCAACACGACTTAGGTGTCCAACGTTGTGATGACTGTTAGAGGGACCCTGCCTCCAGCCAGGTGGAGGTAGGGGATAATCGGATTTACTGGACTGTGTGGGTCAGATGGCCTGGCACATCAGTCCCGCAGAAGTATAAAGCTCTCGTAGATACCGGTGCACAGTGTACCCTGATGCCGTCAAGCTGTCAAGGGGTGGAACCCATCTATATCTCTGGAGTGACAGGAGGATCCCAAGAGTTGACTGTACTGGAGGCTGAGATCAGCCTGACTGGAAGGAAATGGCAAAAGCACCCCATTGTGACTGGTCCAGAGGCTCCATGCATCCTCGGCATAGATTACCTCAGGAGAGGGTACTTCAAAGACCCAAAAGGGTACCGATGGGCTTTTGGTATTGCTGCTTTGGAGACTGAGGAAAATGAGCAGCTGTCCACCTTGCCTGGTCTCTCAGAGGATCCTTCTGTTGTGGGGTTGCTGAAGGTCGAAGAACAACAAGTGCCAATCGCGACCGCAACAGTGCACCGGCGGCAATATCGCACCAATCGAGACTCCCTGATTCCCATCCATAAGCTGATCCGTAGTCTGGAGAGTCAGGGAGTGATCAGCAGGACCCGCTCACCCTTTAATAGCCCCATATGGCCAGTGCGAAAGTCTAACGGAGAGTGGAGACTAACAGTAGACTATCGTGGCCTGAATGAAGTCACACCACCATTGAGTGCTGCTGTACCGGACATGCTAGACCTTCAGTATGAACTGGAGTCAAAGGCAGCCAAGTGGTGTGCCACGATTGATATTGCCAATGCATTCTTCTCAATTCCTTTGGCAGCAGAATGCAGGCCACAGTTTGCTTTTACTTGGAGGGGCGTCCAGTACACTTGGAACCGACTGCCCCAGGGGTGGAAACACAGCCCTACCATCTGCCATGGACTGATCCAGAATGCACTGGAACAGGGGCAAGCTCCAGAACACCTGCAATACATTGATGACATTATTGTGTGGGGTGATACAGCGGAAGAAGTCTTTGAGAAAGGGAGGGAAATAATCCAAATCCTGCTGAAGGCTGGTTTTGCCATAAAACGGAGTAAGGTCAAGGGACCTGCACAGGAGATTCAGTTTTTGGGAATAAAATGGCAAGATGGACGTCGCCAGATCCCTACAGATGTGATCAACAAAATAACAGCAATGTCTCCACCAACTAATAAGAAAGAAACACAAGCTTTCTTGGGTGCTGTGGGGTTCTGGAGAATGCACATCCCAAATTACAGTTCGATTGTAAGCCCTCTCTATCATGTGACCCGGAAGAAGAACGATTTTAAATGGGGCCCTGAGCAACAACAAGCCTTTGAGCAAATTAAACGTGAGATAGTTCATGCAGTAGCCCTTGGACCAGTCCAAAACGGGCCAGATGTAAAAAATGTACTGTACACCGCAGCTGGGGAGAATGGTCCTACCTGGAGCCTCTGGCAGAAAGCTCCAGGGGAGACTCGAGGTCGACCCCTCGGCTTTTGGAGTCGGGGATACAAAGGATCTGAGGCCAGCTATACCCCAACTGAGAAAGAGATACTGGCAGCCTATGAAGGGGTTCGAGCTGCTTCGGAGGTGATTGGCACTGAAGCACAGCTCCTCCTGGCACCCCGGTTGCCCGTTTTGGGCTGGATGTTCAAAGGCAGGGTCTCCTCTACACATCATGCAACCGATGCGACATGGAGTAAATGGGCTGCACTAATTACACAACGAGCTCGAATAGGAAATCCCAGTCGTCCAGGCATTCTAGAAGTCATTATGGACTGGCCAGAGGGCAAAGATTTTGGAATGTCACCAGAGGAGGAGGTGATGCGTGCTGAAGAGGCCCCACCATATAATAAACTGTCAGAAAGTGAAAAGCAGTATGCCTTGTTTACTGATGGGTCCTGCCGTATTGTGGGAAAGCATCGGAGATGGAAGGCAGCTGTATGGAATCCTCAACGACAAGTTGCAGAAACTGCTGAAGGAGAGGGTGAATCGAGTCAGTTTGCCGAGGTGAAAGCCATCCAGCTGGCCCTGGACATTGCTGAACGAGAAAAGTGGCCAGTACTTTATCTCTATACTGACTCATGGATGGTGGCAAATGCCCTGTGGGGGTGGTTGCAGCAATGGAAGCAGAGCAACTGGCAACGCAGAGGGAAACCCATCTGGGCTGCTGCACTGTGGCAAGATATCGCTGCCCGGGTGCAGAACCTGGTGGTGAAGGTACGCCATGTAGACGCCCATGTACCCAAGAGTCGGGCCACTGAGGAACACCAGAACAACCAACAGGTGGATAAAGCTGCTAAGATTGAAGTGGCTCAGATGGACTTAGATTGGCAACATAAAGGTGAATTATTTTTGGCCCGGTGGGCCCATGACACTTCAGGCCATCAGGGCAGAGATGCAACATACAGATGGGCCCGTGATCGAGGGGTGGACTTAACAATGGACACTATTGCCCGGGTTATTCATGAGTGTGAAACATGTGCTGCAATTAAACAAGCCAAACGGTTAAAGCCTCTTTGGTATGGAGGACGATGGCTGAAGTACAAATATGGGGAGGCCTGGCAGATTGATTATATCACACTCCCACCAACCCGCCACGGCAAGCGCCATGTGCTTACCATGGTGGAAGCAACCACCGGATGGCTGTGCCCCATGCCACTGCCAGGAACACTATCCTGGGCCTTGAGAACCAGATTTTGTGGCGACATGGCACCCCAGAAAGAATTGAATCAGATAATGGGACTCATTTCCGGAATAACCTTATAGACACTTGGGCCAAAGAGCATGGCATTGAGTGGGTATATCACATCCCCTACCATGCACCAGCCTCTGGGAAAATCGAACGGTACAATGGGCTGTTAAAAACTACACTGAGAGCAATGGGAGGGGGAACTTTCAAGCATTGGGATACACACTTACCAAAGGCCACCTGATTGGTCAACACCAGAGGATCTGCCAATAGGGCTGGCCCAGCCCAGTCAGAACTTTTACATATTGTAGAGGGGGACAAAGTTCCTGTGGTGCACATGAAGAATTTGCTGGGGAAGACAGTCTGGGTTATTCCTGCTTCAGGTAAAGGCAAACCCACTCGTGGGATTGCTTTTGCTCAGGGACCTGGATATACTTGGTGGGTAATGCAGGAAGATGGGGAAGTCCGATGCGTACCTCAAGGGGATTTGATTTTAGGGGAAAACAGACAATGAACTCAATTGTACGCTGTTGCCTGCTATAGCCATCAACTAGAAGTTTGCAGGGCACCAGCGACTGGCCCTGACTTCCCTCCGACCATCATCCCAACAGAGAATGAACTTTGATAGAACCGGATGAGTTCTACAGTAAAGGAATGATCAGCATCAGCAGACAACGATCCAACACTGCACACAGCTTCTCCTGCCCTGAAAGACTGTTACAAGAGATGGAGCCCAACATCATGAACCGAACGGACTCAGTAGCTTTATAGGAATTGGTCCGTGCACTAAGATAACAGTGCACTGAAATGAGAGTGAGGGTATATGGAAAATGTGGGATCTGAGCATGACGTGAATGGTATGGAATAAGGGGTGGATACTGTCCTGGGTTCAGCAGTAGCAGTCAGTTTTTCTCCTTCTTAGTAGCTGGTGCAGTGCTGTGTTTTTGACTTTTAGCCTCGAAACAGAGCTGATAACACTGATGTTTAGACTGACCAAGGACTTTGTGAGTCTCATGCTCTGCCAGGGAGGAGGAGGGGCCGGGAGGAAGCAGGGACAGGACGCCTGACCCAAACTAGCCAAAGAGGTATTCCATACCACAGCACGTCATGCCCGGGGATGTAACTGGGAGCTACCCGGAAGGGCACGTCCTCTTTTCGGTCGGGCTCTTTTCCGGCGAGCGGTATCATATTTTCTTCCCTTGTTATTTCTCTTATCATTATTATTATTGGTGGCAGCAGTAGTGATTTGTGTTATACCTGAGTTACTGGACTGTTCTTATCTCAACCCGTGGGAGTTACATTCTTTCGATTCTCCTCCCCATCCCTCTGGGGAGTGTGGGGGGGGGGGAAGTAGACTGCGTGGTTCTAATTTACAGCCGGGGCTTAAACCACGACACCCAGTCACTGATGGCAATGATGAGGATGTCCCACAGACCCCTTTGCCTTGGCCTGCTCTTCCTTCCTGTGCCAGCACTCCCTTCCTCCATGCCTTTAAGCTGTGTCAGGCCTTTCTACAGAGTGCCACCTCTGGCTTAGGGCTGCTGTGAGATGACCTCTGAGTCACACAAGGAATGCAGGGTGAAGGAAGGGAGTATAGACGAGAACAGTGTGTCAATAGCAGGCTGAGGGCCTTGAAAGTTTTCTGTCATACTCCACCCCAGCATATCATCACTCCTGTTCCCCCTCTACAGCCAGCATCCTGAGCACTGGGAAATGCTTACGGGACCCAAATAGCTTATTTTCCCAAGGCCATAAAGCTCTTCATTCTCCTGTGTAACCCCATTCCTCTGCTCCTGAACTCATTCAAAAGTGGTGGCACCACGGGTGCTTTTTTCACCTAAGAGTATACACTTTGGATTCTGTACCTCTTTGTATCACACATGGGGCATTCGCCAAGGCAGAGCTCTGTTATTCAGCACCCCCTGGGCCAATGCAACAGCTAATGCACAGGGGAAGGAAATCAGGCTTTTTCCCCCCTTACCTTTCTTAGCAATAGCAGTATTAGGACTTTGAACAGCTAGAAGCAGGACAAACACCCTTTAGAAAAGAAGGAAAAAACATCACTGCTGCTTAAAGCAATGAAACCAGCCTGCGGCAGAACTTCCCTCTTTCCGTCACCGGTGCTCCCAGCTGTAGAATAAGGGAGGGAACAACAGAAACGCTGAAAACGGGGAAGAGCGGAATTAATGTGCTCAGAGCCTGATCCTGCCGTAGGTACCAGGAGCTTGTCTCCTCCCCTGTGAGTTAACCCCACCCTCTTTTTTTATGCTCTGGGCTATTTTGGGCACGCAGCGAGAACTGCAGCTCTGACAGATGAGATACTGTACCAGAGCACAGCAGCACTTGTTGCTCTGAAGGACTACACAGCCCTAACAGGGACTGCTGCTCTGCTGCCTGCGTTTTCTTATGTTTTTAATTATTCATTTATTAGCCGCAAACTTGTTTTCTGCACTGGTTTCGAGCCTTATCCTTACAAATGATGTTTTAAGAGCTTTGTGAGAGAGCTGTTTGGAAGGGAAACCCACCCGCTGTGCAGTTGAAGCCTCCTTTGGCTGCTTGGTAGTGGGAGATCAGCCGGTAGCCTTGAGGGTGAAAAATGACAGACTCTGTTGCTGCTAATGGGGAAGGAAAGGACCCTGAAATTGAGCTCTTTGTGAAGGTAAGTTGCACTGTGAACTGGACACTGGTGTGACTCTCAGATCAGCTCAGCTTCTACTGAATAATCAAACTTTAATTCTCTGGCGCTGAGTGGAAGCGGTGCTTTGACAGCCTGTTATCTCTTGCGCACACGTTCATACTGCTTTCTCCTTCGTGACATTAGAATTAGGTAATGTTGTGAAGGGAGAGCCAGAGTTCCTGTGTTTTATTGTTATTTCTCCCCTTGTGAGTTTGTCCTGTTATTCTTAGCCTGCTGCCTGCAATGTGCTGTGTCCTAACTTTAGGCTTTTTAGTTTAGCCACTAAGAATCCTGACTTCCTTCTCCAGTTTTGGGAAAAAAGCAAGAAGAGCTGAGGGGTACCATGGTTTGGTACCTCGGCAGAGGCTGTCAGGTCTGAAACACTAGCGGAACATAAACCAAAAAGGATTGAGATAAGCTGGCCGTATTCTGGTTATTTCCTGCAATACTTTTTTGTTTATTTGGGGTTTTTTCCCTAAAAAAAAAAAAAGGAAAAAGAAACCAGGTTTTACTCTCATTTTCCTCAGCCTGAGGCTCATGCTGATTTTATACAAGGGTAACAGAGAACAGAAACTGATATAATGAAAATATAGAAAAGTCAGTACATCTGTCACATGATAAGATTTCAGAATGTCTCAAATTGAGTACATCTGTTAGTCTTGGGCCATTAAAATCGTATGTTCAAACATATTACATATACAACCTTATTAATAGCAAACTTCATGCAAACTCTGTCCCAGTGAAGAGCTCAGATTTTTTGATGTTCAGAGCATGTTTGAAAGCTCTATGTACATTGAGCCTGAAATCCACTATGCACATTTAACAGGCAGGTGTTTGGTCTCTCAGAGCCTAAACCATTCGTGTAAATTAATATGATTACTATCAATATACAGGAGTTACATCAGACCCTTTGTAAACAAAGTACTGAATGATTGGGGAAGCAAATTCCAGCCCCTCCCTTCTGTTAAGTTGAGGGTATATAATTGCTTTGTGCTCCCTGATGGATATTTTGGGCTGTAAGTTGAAATGGCAGCCACATCCATGATATGTATACATGGCCTTTTCACGCATCTTCCAAAACCAGTCAGTTCAGTGCAGTCTTTCTGACAGAGCCAGCATCAAGGTCTTTTTCCTTAGCAAGCAGATTTTACAAGAATTTCTGGTTCATAAATGCCCACTAGATCCTTTGTGTGTTAAAATGGACCAGCATGGGTCCACATATCCAGACAATTTGCTTCCTACAAGCTGTTTCTACCAGAGTGAGTTTAATAGAGATGTTTGTGGGCTACAAAATAGGTTAGTGGGATTGTTTGGCACTCTGTTATCACAAATGTATTCTGGAATGAAAACGTTTAGCTACTGATTCATTTTAGTGCCCACGCTATTTTATTGAGGCTGATACAGTGTTTGTGATATATGGTGCTTTGACTGCATCAGCTGTTAAAGTGAAGGTCATTGCTCAGATTCATAGCATGAAATTCTGGGTCCATAAGGTACTACAAAAAATTTGCACTGCATTCGATTGAGCCATGCCATCACCTGAAGATTTATAACTCCAGAAAGAACATTTTTAGTAATGTGACTTCCTGCATAATGTATGACACAGAATTGCGTGAAGACTCTCACATAAAACTCGGAATTTGCAGAGCTGGAGCAAAAGAATTAATTGGTATCTTCCTGCAGACTTTCCACTTAGGCTGAAAAACTGCAATTCTTGATGCTTTGGAAAGGTGCCATTAATTTAATTAAAAGTCTAAAAAGTTGTATAAGGTAACCAGAGTGTGTAAGTTATACAGCTCAGAAGCTGGAAAATAAGAAAAGAACATCCAACAAGAGACGAGGATATTGCTGAAAAATAGAAGCATGTAAGAGAAACAGGATCAGAAATTTCTTCTGGAGCATGGAATTTCTCTGCTCTCATGAGACCCTACCTGCAGTACTGTGTTCAGCTCTGGCCCCCCAAGGCGATGGGGACATGGACCTGTCAGAGAAAGTCCAGAGGAGGCCACAAAGATGCTCAGAGGGCTGGAGCACCTCTGCTATGGAGACAGGCTGAGAGAGCTGGGCTTGTTCATGCTGGAGAAGAGAAGGCTCCAGGGAGACCTTAGAGCAGCTTCTAGTGCCTAAAGGGCTACAAGAAATCTGGAAGGGGGTTTTGACAAGGACGTGTAGGGACAGAACAAGGGGGAATGGCTTTAACCTGACAGAGGGGAGACTGAGGTGAGGTCTTAGGCAGAAGTTCTTCACTATGAGGTGGTGAGGCTCTGGCACAGGTTGCCCAGAGAAGCTGTGGCTGCCCCATCCCTGGCAGTGTTCAAGGCCAGGTGGGACAGGGCTTTGAGCAGCCTGGTCTAGTGGAAGGTGTCCCTGTCCGTGGCAGGGGGTTGGAATTGGATGAGCTTTAAGGTCCCTTCTAACCCAAACCGTTCTATGGTTCTGTGGTATTACTAAGAGGAGATAAACAGGAGAGAGTCTACAAAGGAGAAGGCACTTTGTTTTATGCTGGAAAGAACTAAAAGGTGACAATTTCTGTATGAGTAGAAGATACTGTGACAAGTGACAAATCTAAGTATACTGAACCACACTTGAGGCCAGTTCAAATAGCAGGAGATGTTGGGGCCAATGAGCATTTCATCACTGATTTTTGTGGAACTAATACTTTACTCAAGGAAAAGAGTTCTGTCCTCCACCTTTGAATGAACACACAGCCAGAAAATGCAGAGATCTGCGAGAAAATGTAGGGCAGGAGATGTGGCCTGGAGGAAACTGTATCTTCCACAAGCACAAACAAACCAGAAAGGGCTGTTTTTCACCTGCCATAGAGTCTCTAATAAAAGCAGTTTCTGTCTCAGGTTAAAAAAAGAAAGGTGTTACACAATTGCTCTATTTCACTTTTCCGTTTAACCTTAAAAAGACAAGTAGAGAGGTGATTGTAAACAGAAGAGCCGCGCTGTAACCCAATGCAGGTTAGCTATCTCCTGAGCTGTGCAGATAGGCTGGGCACTACCAGGGCACAGCTGAGCTGCTCTGGCACAGATGGTTTAAGCGGTTATCACACCTTGTTACCATCCCCATTGATTTTACTCTTATTCTAACAGTGCCCTAACCTGGATCTATGAGATCGTTTTGCGAACAAATGTTTGTTCTTGCAAGAGGTGCTTGATTGAGAGTAACCCCTCTCAAATCTGGGGCAGGACACAAGCAGACTGATGGTGAGAACGGGCAAAGGTGAGGTCTGCCGGGTAGATGGTGCCCCCTTAATCAGATCTGCAGTTTGTGTGAGCAGGCCTTATGTGAACACTGAAACTCCCCAGCTCGGATTCCCCCCTTTAAACTTGTTTGACAAGGAACTGGAAGAGGCTGCCAAAGGAAAAGGCTTGCTGTGAGGTAGTGCGAATTGCTGGCGGTAGCAGCCTTGGGGAGGTGAGCATGGGGAGGTAGCGCTGGTTCAGTGCTTAACCCGGCTTGTTGTAACTCAGGTTGATTTTAATTAACTTGTAGCAAAGTGCTTCTGTATAAATGACACCCTGTTGGAAGGTATATTCAGTTTTTCCTGGCAATCTTGCACCTGTAATGGCTGAACTGGAATGGTGCTCTTTTTACATGCAGTAGTTCAGACTATTAAAGTCCATATGGGAGGATCACAGAATGAGTGGGCCAGTCAGAGAGCCTGGCTGTACAGGACACAGCACTCATCCTGCTGATTTAGGGTGCTCCATCAAAAGCCCAGGAGTCTTGGGAGGGTGTAGCTGCCCTTCTCCTCAGCCTTGGACACAGTTATCCCAGAGATTATTCCAGTGAGGTGCAGGATTTTTATGCATTCTGAGGTTTCTTTTTGTGCATTTTCTGGATTTTTCAAAGAAATTGTGCCTGCCAAAAGGTGATTTCAGGCTAACCCCGGTTTGGATTTTGGTGAACTGCTGCTATGTAGCCTTGAAGGAAGATAAAAATACAAACGTTACTCCTGGTAACAACTCGTAACTCCTGGTTGGTACAAACAATCATTCATTCCCTGCTATTAAGGCTCTTGTGGTTTTAATGTATGAGTTTCTCTGATAAGAAATCTCAGTTCAGTTTCAGAATTTCAGGTGCATGAAAACAAATAATGACTTTACAAACCAGGAGAGAGAACCTGACAGGAACCTTTTAACCTGTTGCATCAGGTTTGCACAGCGAGGTTTTAGTAGCAGGGGGGCTACGGGGGTGGCTTCTGTGGGAAGCTGCTGGAAGCTTCCCCCATGTCTGACAGCCAGTGCCAGCTGGCTCCAAGATGGACCCACCGGTGGTCACAGCTGAGCCCATCAGCAACAGTGGCAGCGCCTCTGGGGTAACATATTTAAGAAAGGGAGAAGGAGCGGTTGCAGCAAGAGAAAGGAGTGAGAATATGTGAGAACACCATCCCTGCAGGCACCAGGGTCAGGGCAGAAGGAGGGGAGGAGGTGCTGCAGGCACCAGAGCAGAAATTCCCCTGCAGCCCATGATGATGCAGGCTGTGGGCTGTGCTCCTGCAGCACATGGAGGTCATGTGGAGCAGATCTCTACCTGCAGCCCATGAAGGATCCCACACTGGCGCGGAGGGATACCCAAAGGAGTCTGTGACCCTGTGGGCAGCCTGCAGTGCAGCAGGCTCCTACCAGGTCCTCTGGCCCCACAGATAGAGGAGCCCACAGTGGAGCAGGTTTGCTGCAGGACTCGTGACCATGTGAAGCACCCACACTGGAGCAGCCTGTTCCTGAAGGGCTGTACCCCACGGAAGAGACCCATGCTGGAGCAGTTCATGAAGAACTACAGCCTATGGGAAGGACTTGTGCTGGAGAAGTTCATGGAGGACTGTCTGCTGTGGGAGGGACTCCACACTGGAACAGAAGAAGAATGCGAAGAGTTCTCCCCTGAGGATGAAGTGGTGGCAGAGACAATGTGTGATGAACTGACCACAACCTCCATTCGCTGTCCCCCTGTGCTGCTTGAGGGGAGGAGGCGGAGAATTTCGGAGTGAGGCTGATCCTGGGAAGAAGGGCGGAGCAGGGAAAACGTGTTTTTAAGACTTAGTTTTATTTCTCATTACCCTGCTCTGATTTGATTGGTAATAAATGAAACAGATTTCCCAAGTCTGGTTTGCCCATTGCGGTAACTGGTGAAGGATCTCTCCCTGCCCTTATCTCAACCCATGAGCCTTTCACAGCATTTTCTTTCCGCTGTCCATCTGAGGAGGGCAGTGATAGAGTAGCTTTGGTGGGCACCTAGTGTTGCGCCAGGGGTCAGCTCACCACACCAGTTGTAATAATTACAGTTGTAATAATGCAGTTTCTGTAACTTATTTGCTTCATAGACCACCCTTGAGAAGAGCAGAAATCAGAATCAGATCTGGAAGGTACAAACTGAATTTCTGTTTCTTGAGAAATCTGGGTATTTCACTGGGTTTTATGAACTCAGCTCTTAGCTTCCATACAAAATCATTCCTACATTTAGGGAAACTTTCTAGGTAAAGAGGAAATACTAAAGAGAGAAAAGCACAAGGAAGAATAATTATACCGACACATCTGGTTCAACCTGTCTGGTGCTCAAAGACCAACAATAGCATTTTTTCAGATCCTTGGTCATGAGGTTGGCCAAACCTTTCACACTTTGAGAGGGACATAGCCACCCTATAGCGTAAATGTGTGCAGTCTCTGGCACTTCTCAGCTGTCACCCTGGACATGGTGTGAGCACAGGGGTTATTATAAACCTAGCATTTTTCATCCCTTCAAAGGTTTCAAGCAGGGGTGGGCACCACGGTTCATGTCTCTTATTTTGGTGAAGCAATGTATGATCACTGGCCTAAGTCTCCTCTTCTACTGCATTGGCCTTCTGCATTGGCACTGAGGTTACCAAATTTACAAGGTTTACTGGTAGTCTGGAGGAAAATAGCTTTACTGGATTTGTTTAAACATTTATAAACGTGTTTCATAAGCTCCATGCAGAGGGCTCAGTTGTTTCAGTGTAATTCTGGCTCAGTTGCTATCTTGCTTAGGTCATTTCAAATCATGAGTGACTGGGTTGAGGCCCATAGAGGCTTTATATATCTATAATGAGCATAAGAAGAGAGTCAGGCTTCCTGAAATTGAACAACAAATTAATAGCGATTCAAAATAATAACTCCACTACAGACACAGTTAAATCAGGGAGATGCTCCCTGGGCTTATAGTTGCTTCTCTGATCTTTTAAGGAAGCTAAAGGTGAATGACAGCCTTAGGTGCCACGGTTTGTTTTATTTCCTCATATAAATCTCTGTGACTACTTGCTTTCTGTTGAACTTGGTAGCAACAATATCAATGTTAATTGTGATCGAATCATCTGATTAAAATCAAACACATTCAAATGCTTTGTTGAATATACATAACTTAATTTCTTTAGATGCCTTTAGAAATTGGACCCCTAATTCAAGTGGGTAAGACTTCAGAAGTGTTCAGGGTGGGTTATATCCCATGGCCATAAAAGCCAGTCAGGTTTGTAGTGCTGAGTTCAGAGGCAGCAGAGTTAGGGAGTTTAAGTTCCAGAGGGACCTCGACACGCTTGTGAGGTGGGCTGATGCCAACCTGATGAAGTTTAACCATGCCAAGTGCAAGGTCCTACACCTGGGTCGGAGCAATCCCAGGCACGGCTACAGGTTGGGCAGAGAAGAGATTCAGAGCAGCCCTGCAGAGAAGGACTTGGGGGTGTTGGTCAATGAGAAAATGAACATGAGGAGGCTTCAGTGTGCGCTCGCAGCCCAGAAAGCCAACCATATCCTGGGCTGCATCAAAAGGAGCATGACCAGCAGGTCGAAGGAGGTGATCCTGTCCCTCTACTCTGCTCTCGTGAGACCTCACTTGGAGTATTGTGTGCAGTTCTGGCGTCCTCAACATAAAAAGGACATGGAACTGTTGGAACAAGTCCAGAGGAGGGCCACGAGGATGATCAGGGGACTGGAGCACCTCTCGTATGGAGACAGGCTGAGAAAGTTGGGGCTGTTCAGCCTGGAGAAGAGAAGGCTGCGTGGAGACCTCATAGCAGCCTTCCAGTATCTGAAGGGGGCCTACAAGGATGCTGGGGATGGACTCTTCATCAGGGACTGTAGTGACAGGACAAGGGGTAACGCGTTAAAACTTAAACAGGGGAAGTTCAGGTTAGATAAAAGGAAGAAGTTCTTTTTTGTAAGGGTGGTGAGGCACTGGAATGGGTTGCCCAAGGAAGTTGTGAATGCTCCATCCCTGGCGGTGTTGAAGGCCAGGTTGGAGAGAGCCTTGGGTGACATGGTTTAGTGTGGGGTGTCCCTGCCCATGGCTGAGGGTTGGAACTTGATGATCTTAAGGTCCTTTCCAACCCTAACTATTCTATGATTCTATAATTCTATGATTCTAAGTGTATTTGAGATCTTGTTTAAATGCCACCTACAAACTCCTTCTTCTGTTGCAGCTTTTCTGAGCCTGATAGCCAAACCAGGTAAATACAGTGTTTTATTTCTACCATGAGAAACTGGGGATATTTGTAATTCTTACTGTGTCTACTTATAAATCACCACCAGGATGCTTTTGGTGTTCTATGTTTAGCTGCAGATTGCTCTTTTTCCATCTCTGGCAGCACATATCTCGTCGGCCTCACAGGTTGTTGTGTCATGGCTCAGTGATGACAGTGAAGCTCCAGTAAGTGTCCCCAGGAAACTTTCATTGGCAATATATGGCTCTGCTGTGGCTATTCCCGAACAGCAAATGTCACAGAGATCATTTGACATAACATCCCAAAAATACTCAGGGATCCTTTCCAAAAGAGCCAGTAGGAAGTACATCTGCCTGTGCTCCAGAGTGCAATGTTAGTATCGGTTCACCTGGCTGTGTCAAATATATCTTGATGGAAGGCTGTGTAAGGATTGTTTCAGATAGCATATTGATCATTATGGCAAAAATATTAGTTCTTGTATGACCTATAATTCCTCAAAATCTGGAAGATGCCAGCACAATAATCCCAGCAATGCTGCAAAGAGGTAACATCAGCATTAGCATTTCCATTTTTCAGGTAGAAGATTTTTCAAATTACTCTTGTTTTAACAAACAGATGTTAAAGGCCTGTGAGTCTGAGTGTCAGTTTTATACATGAATAACAGAAGTATTCAATTATCCTTTTTATTTTAGCAAAGGCTGACTCAGAGTCATAGGGACAACCAGTTGGAATATGGAAGGGTTTGGATTTGTGCTGGATTCATACTTATCCTGGTATTCAAATCTATAAATCTTATGTGAACTAGGAAATCAGAGCAGGTACCAAAGCTGTTACAGTAGGTACTTCGAAAATAGCTCAAAGTGGCTTTTTTGACACAGTAAAATTTAATGTGGGCAAAGTTCGAAATAGTTCCTTACTCCCTTTCCTTCCTTGGCCTCTCCATTTGTTTGCACTTGTGTATCAATGGCACACAGTAAAGCTCATTTAGATGCAATTTTGATGACACACAGTAAAACTCATCTAGATGCAATAACAGTGATATGTATTTACATCTGGAGCTATGAGTTAAAAAAATCTGAGATTTTTGTAGGTCTGATGAGTTTAATCAGCATCATGTATTCCTGGCATGATTTTTGATATTACACTTAAGCATTGAAAATTATTACAGTGGAACAGAAATAATTCAAAATATATCCAGATCCAAAGCCAGGAATTTTATCTAATAATACCTAAGGGTAGAACTTTGTGTACCTGATTGCATTTACAGCATGTCATTGCTGTTTGCTACACAGCTTGATTGCACGTTCACACATAAATGTGGAACAAGGTCCATAGGATGTTTTCTCTGACTCTTTGGTTCTTTGTAAATTAGTATTATTCTGTTCCTCACAATAATAATTCAAAACTTATATTTTAGAGTGTTTATGAGTTTATATGTATCCTTTTATATGTATCTTTTTTAATAGTGGTGTTCACTGCCTGAAGTGAATCTTCCATGATATACCACAGATTCCTCTTTGATTTAGTGACTCTGTTGCATCACAGAAATTGCATAAGGAGGGGTGCTCAGAAAAGAGACTGGGACATGCAGCACCCCAGATACAGTTCTGTAACACACCATAGCATTTTTGGTATCTTTTGCTGTCTTAAAATTGCCCCTGTGTTTTCAAAATGTGAATCAACGTTTTTTTGACTTCCCATTCCATGAACAGGTCAGTGTTTCACCACTTTATTTTAATAAAAAAGCTACAGCAACTGCTCCCACCTTTAAAAACTCTGTTTCTAATTACTTTTCCTCCTGCTCTAATCAAACTATGAGAAGGTCATGCCATGCAAATTTTGCAGGGTGTTAAGCTCTGTAATATTAGTAGGTTTCTATCTATGTTCTTGCAAGACTTCTATTTACTTTTCTGCCTTCTTCAGCAAGACAAGGCAAGTTATTCAGGCCTCTCCTTGATGAAAGGCTAATAACCAGTCCTTCTCCACCAGAGACTGATACATTGCGGGAGCAGGGAACATTCTTCCCCCTTATTCCAGTATGGCATACTGAACATCACTTAAAATAGAAGAGGAATATATGATGGGCTCAGGTCTCCAATATAGAGCTATCTTCTGGCAAAGCATATTGAAAATCTCGCTTTCCTGGACATAAAATAAATCAAACCAGAGGAAACAAGGCATTTGCTCTCAGGTAGAGGCCATTGAGTTCTTTATTTAGTATCTGGATGTGAGCTAGCTCTAGTGCAGAGTTTGTGGAGTGGTGCTAGCACTGCACTGTCCCCAGACAGGTAGTGATGCTGTGGGGAGATCAGTTTGAGCTAATTGAAATGTATTTCAGGAGGGTTGCATTGTAATAACTTATTAATGCCTCAGTAGGACAGCAGGAGTTGAACCTATCCCTTCTATTGCTACTTTGGCGTAAATGACGTTGTATTAAGGATGAAGTTGCTCAGATAGTGATAATTTGCTCTTCTAAATCCTCATTCTTGATAGTCATTAATTTTGTGTATGGAGCAGAAGACAACAGCCCATGGCATCCACCTGTATGTGCTTGAATTAATATAACAAGAATTTCTAAGAATATTCAAGGCCAGATCTGACTTTCATTTGCTTTAATCTGACTTAATGGTGCTCTGTATGACCACCCTCATTCTATGTTCCATTCTTTAGGCGTAGTCTTGTGTCTTCTGTTTTTTACTTAGCACTTAGCATGGCTGATTCAGTGTTCATGTGCCACACCTGCTTAGTAATTCACAGTAAATATTCCAATAATAAATACACAAATTATACTAGTCACAACTATGCTTCCTTATTTTTTTCCTTTGCTGTTAGCGGGGAGGGTCAAGGTTTAGATTACCTTTTGGCTGGCTATTTTAAGTGCACATGGGTCTAATGTGTGTTTTAATATTGGAAAATATGTAGAGAAGAATAATTTTAAGGCTTAAAGGATCCTTAGGGCAGTCTTTCTCACTGAAGTAAAAGACCAAATGTCACTGACTGCAATATTAAATGTATCTGTAGGGGGCTTTTTAATATAGTGATAACAACTATAACAAGACATTAATAGTTAAGGTCAGATAGAGTCAACTTAGAAACAAGCTTAAATAGTAACTGTAAAGGTGATTAACCGTTGGAACGAACCAGCAAAGGAGTCATGCCTTTTCTTCTTCTAGTTCAGATCAAGACTAGATATGCTGTAGTGAAACACATATAATTAAAGTCAATGAAGGAATAAACAAGACATAAAATCTACAAACCAGGAAGGCATTGCAATGGAGGATATCTTGTCAGACCAGAACAGGGCTTGCTTAAAGCACAGAAGAAATCTTTGATTTCTGTGTCTCTGAAAGATAGCACAAATTTGGTGGAAGCCAGTCTGATAGAAGTGATGTTCAGAGGCTGCTTGCATGTCTTAAAATGTCTCTTGGTGTCCTGGGTGTGATGGTGGGATATGATTAGTTCAGGTGATGGTTAAATATGCTATTGCTTATCTTTGTCTGGATATGAAAGCGCCAGAATACAGAAGCACCTCCAAAGGTTGAGGAGATGCTGGGTTTGCCAGGCCTCTGAATGCTGTGTCACTATAGGTCAGACCTTGAGGCTGAGATGAAGGAAGAGCTAGACTGGGAGATAAGAGAGCTGAATTCCCTTTGTCTGTCATTGCCTAAGTCATGGCACATCCGTTTCCTTTGGCTTAATTTCCTATGGAAAATTTGCACCAACATTCGTGTTCATATCTGTGTAGCCAGGTAACTTCTCCAGCTAAAATTGCCTTCCATCATTTTTCTTTACACAGAAGAATGACTATAAAAGCTATTAAAGCATGGTGGTTTAACTCCTCACAAAATACTGAATTAATTATCAGGTCAGGCAGGTGCTTCAATGGATCAATTGCCAAGCTTATCCTCCCCATGACATTTTAACACCCAAAAAACATCCGGAACCTCGCCACGCATGGCACATAGCTATTGTTGTTTTGGGTGCTGGTGTGTGTCTGTACCTGTGTATTGTCCAAAACTAGTGGCAATAGGAGAAACCAGCCCCGATGAATCGCTATTGTTGCCGGTGTTTTTCTAGATTGTGATTCAATTTGTGTGGGTCAACAGGCATGTTGTGCTACTGCTTTCCTTTTGCTTTTAGCTGCTGAATGGGCAGCTTCAAACAGATACAAATGCATATCATGGGAGGAAATTAGTTTTTTTCACTGCCCTATGTTTTGTGATGAGCCATTGCTGCTGATTCAGTGTGCAACTGGAGACCTGTTTCATTCATTTATTTTATTTATAGCATTTTTTAAAAAGCTCTTCCTGGATGATGAGGGTCTGAATCATGGAATATTCTTGCAGGTTATCAGAGTGCATCGTTGTGGCCATTCTAGTTGTTTTTCTGTCCCCAGCTTTTTTTACCTGTTCAGAACGTGCCAAGAGAGGGCAGTGCTTCAAATCCCATCATTATTAAGCTGGTTTTTTCAGACTTCCACTGGCATTTGGGTAATTTTATTTCACTTTTATTCTCTGACTGTTGACTCGCCCATGCAGCTTGACAAGGAATAGTCTTTTTGCCTTGATTTACTGAGTTGCCCTTTCTTGCATTGAGGTGCTCGAACTTCAAATTTTTGGTTTTGTTTTCTTTTTAAAGTCAATGTGTCTGTGTCCTCCCATTAAGCTCTAGATCCAGTTCTACAGCTGGGTCTTGTTAGAGGTTCAAAAATGATCTGTTGCTTCCTCTGCATTAAACACTCTCCCTAGTCCAAGACGTAGCCATAAGGATCTCCTCAGAGTGCCTGAATGTAATCTTTTGGGGTTTAGTTCATCTCTAAGTAGATATTTCTTTAAACACCCCATAAGTCTGACTTCACAGCATTTAGCCTGTAATAAAGGCAGACAAACATGCATGCAGGAAGACTTGTTTCAGATTGGGAAGTATTATCTGCCCATTCTGGTATGCTAAAAACAGTAGGCCAACGGTATGTTTGTATAGGGACACCTCATTGTCTCGCTGGCCTGAGCATGATATTTGCCTGATGGCCTGATGGTTCGATGTTTGTCTCAAAAGAGATGATTCTATGATAATAATAATAACAACATCAACAACAATAATAATAATAGCAACAATAATAATTTTAAAAAGTGCTGATTGTGCACAGCCACTCAGTTCTAACCTTGGAGAGCCTGGGAAGTCTGTGACCAGGAAGGGAACTTAAAGGAAGCACAGTCCCACTCCCCTGACAAAGAGAGAAACCTTGACATATTAATTTTCTTTTCCAGGGGAAGGAAATGCCTCCTTCCCTCAACCTTGGCCACTCCTCTCAGCCTCATCTGCACATGTGGCAGCACCTTGCTGCAGCTCCCATAGGCAAGAAGGGATTTTTCAGAATCAGACCCTGGGCATCTCTTCCACTCTGGGCACCGAGGATTATTTAAAAAAAAAAAGAAATTTATAAATTATTTACACATTTTATTTTTTCTAAAATTATTCATTTAAATATTGATTTAACATTTATGTAAAGCCATATCCAGGATCTTTGAGAATGAGTGGAGTTAGTGGTAATCACATTACACCATGCTGTCAGAAAGAGGGTTATTGTACTGACTGATGTTTAGCTCTTCATTGGACATGTGAACTTATAGGATTTCTATGTATTTGTTATTCTTCACGAACCACCTGTGTGCTTGACATTTCACAATAGTAGAAAAAAACCCCTCAATTTCAGAGACAATTGTAATTAAAGATGAAAATAATACCTAATTCTCCAAAGCTGAGTCAGGTACTTGAGTGAATTTGGCCTAGCTGTACACAAATGTACATAAAATGTTCAGATATTGTCTTGCCAAATGCTAGTTTCTCAATTACTTCATTAACCTAGAGGTACCGATAAACTTTTCTTGGTGGGTGCTCGGCGTATGGAGTTCAAATGGCATTCTGCAGATTGCAGTTGTTCAGGCTAACAACTCTCTGACAGCCTGCAAATGAAAACTGCTGCCTTCTCTGAGCAGGAGCACAGGATAAAACAAAATTCTGCCAGAGAAACTTCTCAAATGAAGCAGGGTGAGAATTAGCCCTTCTCTAGATATGATGGCTAGGCCTAACGACCTGTCTAAGAGCACCCGAAGGTGGTAAGGTGTGAATTATAATTGATTAACCATGCTGGGAAATAGACTGACCATGCCTCTTAACAGATAGCACAACAAACAGCAAAAATAAAATAAGCCTGTAAATATAAAACAGTTTATATAAAATATTAATCTGTAAATAAAAAAAGTATAGAAATGGTGGTGAAGACTAGCAAGATTTTAGATTGATAGCATAAAATCTCTTTCTAAACCCTCCAGAATAGCTTCTAGGTCTGAAGCACGAGCATGGCATAGGAAGTAAAATGTGTTCTTATCACAGCACAAAATCCAGCTCTATCAGCCCAAACCTGAGAGTTCAGATTAAACTGTAGTGACAGATTTTAGTGACCATTAAGCAAATGTTTTCCTGTAGAACAAACAAGAAGACCAAGAAGGTTCAGATGATATTTTGTGTCTATTTTGTTAAGCCTGAGAGAGGAAAAGCTGTGAGAAAGAACTTGTTTTTAACAGTGCCAGACAGTGATTAGTGCTGCAGATCATGAAAGGATCATGAAGCCAGAGGAAAGCAGAATAAACATTTGACTTAGATTAGATTAGACATTAGGAAGAAGTTCTTTCCTGTGAGGGTGGTGAGGCCTTGGCGCAGGTTGCCCAGGGAAGCTGTGGCTGCCCTATCCCTGGCAGTGTTCAAGGCCAGATTGGACGGGGCTCCGAGAAACCTGCTCTAGTGGAAGGTGTCCCTGCCTGTGGCAGGGGGGTTGGAATTGGATGAGCTTTAGAGTTCCTTCCAACCCAAACCATTCTATGATTCTACGATTCTATGACTTACATAGTTTGGTTGAAGACTGTCTTCGGAGGAGGAAAAGGTGGCATCTTCTTATGAACAAGATAATAAATGGGTGAAGGGATTTACAGTGCATGATCTCTGTGTTACACTCCATTTCCACCATATCAAATGGGATTTGTTTAATTTTAATAATGCAGCTGGGTGACAATGTCAGAGAAATAGAGAGAGCAGTCAGGGGAAGGGACAGGAGATTTCAGTGTTGCCATCACTGACTTGATCACTGAAGCCAGTGAACAGAATGTATGGCTGAAAGATGAGGGGCAAAAAATGAAACAAAATTAAGAAAATGATTTATTTTTGAAGGATAAAGAGAGTGAGCAAGAAAAATTTGTGGAGAAGGTCAGTGATTGCTTCTGAGACAGGTATGATAGAAAAGAACAGGATGGAGAAGAGTTTTGCCATATGATTATTACGCTGGGGTCACTGCTGGCCTTCTTGGAGAGTGGTCCACTTGGAGCATGCGGGAGGGACTTAGGAGTGATAAGAACAAAACAAAAAGATGATACTGGGAATAGACAGCATGGTCAAGGATGCCAGGAGCAAAAGGACAGTAAGAGGTGAAGAGATACCAGGGAAATTGCAATGGCATAATGAAGTAAGATTTTGTATAAAGGGAAGAAAAGTAAGAATTGTCTTTATAAATAGCATTGAATTAAACTTAATAAAGCTTTTTTTATGCTGATAACAGGATAAAATGAATTTAAAGGAAATTCAGTCTAGGTATCAAGTTAAAATTTGTTTTGAGAAAATTGTGAAAACTGTTTCCTATAGGAAGTTTGTAAAGCAGCATCACTGGAGCGCTTCAAACTGACTCAAACAGTATAGGCAAAGAGATTTAAGAAATCATCCTGCACTAAGACAGTGGGTGGACAAGAAATGTGATCCTAACTCCACTCACCGATCCAACTGTTTTAATATTTACACCTATCATACATCAGTTTCAGAAGTCTGTACCTTAAAATACTTGTGAATTGTATTTCTACCTGTACACACACTTATTCAGAAACTCTCAGTAGCTTTTGGAAAACATCACTGTTAGTTTTTTTCCCTGAGCATTTGATATTGAAAATGCAGCTTGTTTTGCTTTTAAATGAGTCACAAGGAATGTTTGCTTGCTGTGTGTATGTTTTAGACTCTTGTTTTTGTTGCAGGTATTTACATTTACAAACTCAGAACTTGCCTGTTGTTTCTTGTTTAAGAAAACATCCAGAAACTTTCACATTCCCCTCCTTTGTAGATGGCTATCAGAAAAGACTACCTTGTAGTGTAACACCCCTTTAATGCCTAAATTTGACTCCATGTCTGTGTAAATGACCAGACAAACAAATACAGCAGTTTTGGCAAATAAGAAAATATTAAAGGTGAAAAAATATCACCTGAACAGTAAATTCTGCAATGATTTCTCTGTGAGTGTATGGGAACTATAAAATCATTTATATTGCATTTGTATTCTCATGGCAGTAAGACTTGGTCCAAATGCTGGAAGCATTGCATTGATAAATGGTGGGTTTACTGAAGGTATTGTGGGTTGCTTTGGGAAGTCATACCGAGATGTAAACATCAACCCAAAGACCAGCCTGAGCCTGCAATGTGCTGCTTCCTTGCAACGCAACTTGATCTGCTTTCAGTGAAAGTCGTAAACACTCATTGGGGCTATGCTTCTGTCATACCCTCTGCAGCTCAGTGAACTTTGGAGATGCAAAAGGAGATAGAAAGACCAAGTCCTGCCCACTGCAGGATAGCACCCAAGACTTACCGATTGCCCTTTCATCCCTTTTAAAGTCACCTATGAACAGTACTTTTATGATGTTAAATAAGATCTAAAATGAGATCATTAAGGGCAGGTTATGGCCTTCAAAGAGGTTGGTTGATGCGGTGGTAAATGCCTTTATCATTGAGACCCTGCTATTCAGACCTTTATTTGTAATGCCTGCAGGTGACTCTGTCTTCTAATAGTGCAAATAAAGTCATGGAATTTCAATAAATAATTCAGCCCTGGATCTGATTTCAGGTTCAGCATTAACTTTCAGCATCTGGCTGCTGTTATTTGTTAGTCTGATATGCTGCTTAGAGGCATGGAAATTTGGCTGCAATTCATCAACATTTGCAGAATATACTACATGACTAGATTACTGTCCCTGGCTCAGAGATTTTTAACAGACATTCAAGTTCCAGATGTGCACAGATTTAATTCTTACAAGAAAACCTACCTGCAGGGTTCTGATAATAACTGAAGCTCTGTAGAGCTTGCTTTGGAGAAATGACTCCGTTATTTGCACCTGATCTCTACCAGGAACAGGAATAATTTGAGTATAATTTGCATTGCCTGTGATACCTTTTGACAATGATCTATCTCTCATTTTATTTTCTGCAGCTTTTCTAGGGGAATGATTTTTTATATATCTAATCAGCTCTCAGGATATAGAATCATCAATATTTAAAATGATTATAATTTGTGCTTTATGAATAGCTAAACTGAATTAATTCCTACATTCTGTCTCCAGAGCCCATAAAATGACTTGTGGTTTTAGTCACTTATTTGAAAGAATCCAGTGAACCTGAAGTGTGACTTACCAAAGTCAGTGGAATATTTGTCATTAGTGGGAATATTTTGTATGAATATTGATTGTTATGGAATTAGATCAAGTGTATAAGAGTATAATCCAGTACTAGCTCTGCCACCAAAAGGCCAAAACTCGAATATGGAGCTACAGGCATAAGTTTCCTAAATGTAGGAGCTGCATTCTGTATCTGCAGAGCATGAACAGCCATCCAGTATGAATATATTTCAGGATAAGTTTATTTGTCTTTAAAAAGGATTTGTGGCTTTCCTGTTTAAAGTCCTTACCTCTTCCTATGAGATACACCGTTGTATCCGAGATAACCAAGCATTAGCTGATGCTTGAGCACCTCTATTACTTTTACTAAAATTGTGACGATTTTCTGAGTACAGCTGTGGATTCCCCAAATTCTGTGACTAAGACTCCTTGCAGCACCTAAACCCACATATAGAAATGCAACTGATGGATAAAAAGCCCCACAAAACAAACCCCAAAATCTATATAAGTGATGGGACAAGTTATCTACCTTTATCAAAATCCTACAAACGTGAGGTTTGCGGTTGCCTTCCATGGGAACTTCACCCTGCAGTGCAAACATACACCGCTAGAGGGGATTTTACTACCACTCTAGCATACGTCTACTCCCAAAAAACCTTTCAAAACGTATGTTCTAGTTCAACCGCAAGACGTTGGCTACAGGCTGAGTGAAATCTGTGTTTGTATTATGCAAAAGGTCAGGAAAGATTATTTTAATTGTCCCTTCTGGCCATTAAACCTATGAGTGAAATTCTGGCCCCATCAAAGTCATGGGCAGAATTCCCATGGACTGCACAGGGAACTGACTTCTTTCTGTGCAGATCAGAGGAAAGCAAAGGTCTGTCCCGCCAAGCATCTAGCTAGGACAACTTTATTGTCAGTCACTAATATATACTGTTAGAAAGGATTTTTAAAGCATCCTGTGCATCAGGAGGAAATAAATTGAGACCATTTTTACCAGCTTTTTTCTCTTGATTTCTTCAAATCTTCCACTAATGCAGATTACACAACCTCCTTAGAAAGCCTGCTTTGTGTTTCGTTAGTCCTATAATTACACTGGATTTTTTTCCCTCTAAAGATTTATAGTTGCAAATTAAGCAAAATACCTAATCCTATTCTCTGGGGGCATGAGCAACAATGGATCATCATCCAGTTTGTAAAATAGTCTTAGATGGGCTCGAGGACTGTTATGTAGTGGTAGAACATTGCATGTACATTGCATTATGTTGTTGTCGTTGCTTGTAGTTGCATACACTGATCATTCATAATCACAATGCTTGTGATTTATGTAAAATCTCCTTTGCAGCCTCTTCCTTTGTAAAACCTCAGCAGCTTTCCCCATTCTGCATCTGTACATTAGATTTTGTTTTTCTTATGTCTTATACCTTGACATTTACTTTCCTAAATTCCATTGAAGTGATTACCATATTTTGTTCAAATTCCTTAGCATCACTTTGGATTCTGCTCCTCTCCTGGGAAATAACAATAACATCTTCATCTTTGTTGCTGTCAGGAAATCCAAGGTTCTGTCTATTCCTTCCTCCATTTTGCTAATGGAAACATTAAATATGACTCATCTTGTTGCAGACCTTTCTGGTACCTCTATTTGTTATGTTTCTAGACTGACAGAAAACTTGATTATTACTATTCCGGAACTATTTTTTCAACCACTTATACAAGCACTTGGCAGAGATTTCCTGCTATTTCCCCACTTTGTTTAGGAAAATACAGTCTGGAGTTCTGTGAGAAACCTAACAGAAGTCAGCTTCTAGATAACGGCTGCTTCTTTCCTACCCACTGTGCTGGGTAGAGAGCAAAATTTGCTTGGTTTAGTGTCATTTGTTCCTGAAAGTCCATATTGCCATTCTTTATCAATTTTAGATTTCTCCATGTGCTTGCAAGCTTACTGTTTAATCATTTGTTCCAGTATCTTTTATATGTTCAGCTAAGATACCTGTCATTTCTTGAGACCTTTTCTTGTTCCTGTGGTGTCTCACAATATGTTATTGATGAGTCCCTCAAAAGCAAAGCTTTTAAAATCTATTCTCTGTGATTACATCTAGTAGCTAATGTGGGTACACAGGATCCTGTGCCATGATGCTGATGAATGATTGGATCACAACTGTTTTGTTAGGTTGGGAAAGGCTCTGGAAGAAGCATAAAGGATGATTGGTATTAGTCCATCAAACTAAGACAGAAACATAGATTTCCAGTTCACTGTGTCCAGAAGCCCAGGACCTTTGTGCATACATCTGCTAATGACAGCTGTAATGAGGATGGCAATTATGGGTTTTGAAGAATTTCAAGGTTTTGCTCTAAGTTTAAACCCCACATTTTGAAACGTTCACAGCGTTATTGAAGGGAAGCTGGGGGTTCTCTGTGAGAGGGAAGCTGAAAGAAGGTCAGTAATTCTCACAGGAAATTTTGGCTGGTGGATGGGCCATGGGGCAGCCAGGAGCCTGGCTGAGCTGCACATTGGGGTTGGGACCCTGTGGTCTTCTGAATTTGTATGGTCCCAGCAGCTTGCCCATGCTCCAGCTGGACTGCAGGGGTGGAGCCACAGACCAGGACTCTAGGCTGTTTCCAAGGTGGTATGGCCAAAGCTATTGCACATCTCCACCAGGTATTTGACAAATCCTAAGTGTGCTCCTCCAAAGAATATTCTTCCAAAGGAGAAGCTATTACTTCTAGGTGGCTCATGGCCTGATTTTCCAGGTGTTGAGAGTTGATATGTGTGAAAAGTCACTTGACTTCAAACTGTCTCATGTGATCTAAAACTGCTAGCCACTTTGAAAATGTCAGCCTGCATTTACTACCCATCCTTTAGCTGGTATTTTGCTGATATTGAAAGAATATACATTAAAGATGTGCTATATGTGGTTTGTTGCTACAGTACTGCTGATGTTACTTAATGACTCTCACTCTTTTGGGGGCTTTTCCCTTACACATAACCATGTGAAAATGAGACTTGGTATGCAGAAATTCCTCACAGCAGAGCATGCTGGAACATGGTCTTCTAGGAAAAAACCACATGTTTGTGCCAGCCTTAATTCACATAGAAAGATAGATAGATAGATATGTATGTATATATTTTGGTGTAGGAAGTTTCATTACAGTTCCCACTTCCTTTAGGTATCTACTATCAATTTCTCATAACTTTGAACACATGCAATGATAAGCAAGAGATCTGCAAATATTAATGGGAACAAAATAATTTCTTGGTTTGGGTGTCGAACCAGTCTGCGCTTTTCTACTCTGTTGGTATTTGTCAAGTCACGCGCCTTTAGTTCTTTATAGAAAATAGGTGATGGAATAGCATGAATCATTTTCACGTGATGAGATTATTTACCTGTGTCTAGTCTGTAATTTTCCAAATCCAAACTGCACAGGACTAATGGGAGTTCACAAAGTTTATTTCAAAGCAAAACATATTTAACGTGGCACATGTGCAGTAGCCAATGGCTCTAACAAAACCCTTGAGAAAAAACAAGACTTATTTGGACAGGTTGATCACTGTGTATGTAGCTGCTCTGCTACCAGGACCTCAGCTGATGAATCTGCTCTGCACCAGGCCTATGGACCACCTTGAGTCAATGGATCTTTTAACCATGAACATCCCAAGCCATCATGAAAGGATCCCTAGGAAGAAGCTGACCTTTATGACTGATTGCTTTCTGCCCACACTGCCATTCGTGTGAACATAAAAAAATGGAAAATAATGATTTTCCCAAACCTGCTGAAAATACTTGTCATGTCTTAACTACTGATGCCTATGGGGTCTCCAACCTGCAATTCCATCTCCCAGAAATCCTGAATATCTCAAGGGTACAAACACATCTCTTCCAGACCTGCAGAGATCTGAGAAGTACAATGACAGCTCCTTGGAGATCCTCAGCTCTACTGATGTCCTGCTTAACCAGTTTGAACTGAGGGTTTCAAGCCAGTTCCCTTCAAATTGGCCGGCAGTGCAGACCATGATAAGCTATGTGCATCTATAATATATGTCTGTATGTATGCCAGACTTGGACAATATTTTGGCTGGCTTTTGGAGAGCCTGCTAAAGAATTTCACCACTTCCTTTTTATTTTGTTACTACCCTGACAGTCTTTTTAGCAAATGCTCTATTTTTATTTGACATGTATGCACATGGTCCATTTCCATGTGTGTGTGCTTAGGAATGTATTTCTGCTCTATCTTGCTCTCCTTTGGAAGGCTGCTGCTCAGAGTTTCTCCCAACAAAATGAAATCTCAGGGAAAGTCCAACAAAGTTAAAATGCTGTGCAGCAAATTTATTATTGTTGTTATAGGCCCTTATTCAGGAAAGTACTTAAGTATATACTTAAGTTCCATTGAAATCATCAGGACTTAAGAACATACTTAAAGTCAAACATATACTTCCTCTGAATTGGGATGTATTTCAGCACATGCTTAAATGCTTTCCTGAACTGGAGCCATAGTCAACAAGAGTGGCCTGTGATACACAGGACTTGTGCTACAAAATTTACTTCTTACTTGAGACCTACCAGCACTGCTCTATGAATATACACTTCTTAGCTTGCCTCTCTGTTGGTGGCACTCCAAGTAGCTTACTGGCTTTTTCATTTGGATGAGAAGTTGTGAAAGAGAGGAGAAACTGGAAAAGAAAATGATCCTTACTAAAGCAATACCTTGGCGTGTCTGATCTCGTGTTTCAGCCAATGATTTTCCCCTACAATGGAGATTTGTGCTATTGTGTGTGTGGTATAATTACTAAGACAGATTTTTTTTTTAAATGGCACAATAAATAGGATATTTCCTGGCCTGCTCTGGGTTTCAAATAGGATTTTCACTTCCCCTTTGGGTTCTGAGCGTAAGGAGAGTAAGCGTCAAAAGGCAGGCGCTTTCCCAATTTTAAAACAGAGAGGGTGTAACCGTGTGTAATGTGAGTCTAGATTTTGATTGTAGGGATGATGAAATCAAATCCTTCCTTAATCCTTACTGGGAAACTGAGGTAAATTCGCCTGCCTGCTTTTGCTAACTTGTTAAAATCCTTTTAAAATAGAAAAGTGCTTTAGTGTCATCAAAAATGTCTCCCTACTTCACCCCAGAGTCTCAGAGAGCACTGGACCATTGTGCAGAGTAGCCTCAATGCAATGAAAAAGGAAAGGAGGAGGAGAATGGGTAAACCCAGATACATTATTTTCCTGGAGAAAACACAGTGCTTTCTGACATGCAGCTCTTTCCAGGGCTGCCTTGTTTAAGCTAGGTGCTTAGTCATTATTAATGACAGTATATTTCTTTAAAACTGCTGTATTTTGAGAATAACTGGAAATGAAACTTGCTTTCCTTCTGCTTCCCTTCATCCCCATGAAGGTTAGTCAAAGTAATATAGAGTTGTCTGTGTGCATTGCAGTCACTGTGTTGGTGTATTTTTGGAACAAGTGAGGAAGCTTATTCCAGTTATTTCATTTATAGCAGAGTATTAGCTTGAACTTAAGAAGAGCTCCCTATTCGTGTCATTCAGCTGTGCTGTGCAGTGATTGGATGCTCTCGATATTACCTCTACTTTATAAAAATACTTGGCACAAACTCATAATATCACCAAGACTTCCTCCTCCCCTCCTTAATTGTGTTCCTTGATAATGTGTCCATACATCCCCCAGTTGTGCACACAAATATCTTTGAAGTTTAATTAATTCATTAAAAATAGCTAAAGTATTTAAGGAGGAGTACCTTATAAATAATAAAGGAGAACGTCTTGTTCATTCTTGCCATTACTCAGATAGAAACAAGCAGCTGGTATGATGGTGGAGGTTTCCTGATGTGATTATACCAAGTTCCAGGGCAGGACCTTGCGTCAGTTGGTGTGAAGTACCTAAATGGCTGGAGAAGAAGTAGAAAAGGACTTACTTTTTTAGTAGGTGAACCAATGCAAGTAAGCTTGTGAGAAGCAATGGGAGCAGAAACTGATGTTTCCAACATGGAGAACGTTTATTATTTAGAAATTCTGCCTTCTCAAACTCCAGGCTATTCTATTGCTGAGGTCCACATTCATCACACCTGAATTCAGGCACTGATCGGTTTCAGTCAAAGTGAAAGGTGACCGGATCAATCTTTTGGATGTGTATGGTGGCCTTGGCCTAAACTTCAGTGGGATGAGCATTAACCAGAATCTCACCTGGCAGATACTTGAATCTGGTTTACTCTTCCACAGTCACTCTGGGGATTTGCCTTTTCAGATGAGGTCCTTCTCTGTAGGGAAAAGGCAGCTCTGAAACCCTTTCACAGCTTCAGGACTTACAGTGCTCTTTAAAAGCTATGTCCTTGATCCTAGTGCTTACAAAGCCTCAAGCCTATCCCTAGTTGCAAACATTAAGTCAGAAATATTTGGTGTTTCTGGCAGGGAGAGTGCATATATCATCAACTTGCTCCTTTTTATATGTAGTTGATCATTTTTGCTGTGCTTCAGGGAAGCTATGTGAAAAAGCTTTTGTGCTCATTTGTGAATAACACCAGGGATAAATGTTGTTTCTCTAACTTGTCAATTTTTTTTCTTTTCTTTCCATCCACTGTTTGATTTCTTGATCTTGATGAAGGTATTATTTAATTCCTGCATTCTGAGCCCTTAACCTTGGACAGATACATAATAAGCTTGTATTTAGGCACTAGTGGGGTGCTTTAAGCAAGCTGTTTTTCTTTGAAGCTCAGAATGACTAAGGCTGGGAAGTTCTCTTTTCTTCCTTATCTCCTTCTGGTAGTTAATAGACTTCACAGGGGTCTCGAGACTCTCTGATAAGTCTTTGAAGTTATTACCTACTAAGGTTTTACTCTTTCTGAGTGCTGAACTCTGAAATAATGACTGCTCTTAGAAGCAATGAGAAAGAATTCACAAAACCAATAGGGGCTTGACTATAATATCTGCAGAAAAAGAGCTGAATTTAATGGGTAATTTGTGTTGCTGGGGAGATTTTGATTCTGCTCCCTCCTCTGTCACCAGTTTGCCTTGTGATTTGTGGTAGCATTTTCGGTTATGCCAGTCACATGAGATCAAAAACCATGAGTCAGACTCCACCCAAATTATGAGCCTGGCTTCCAGATCCAGAAGCTTTGAACAGAGATCATACCGTGATTTTTCTTTAGTTTATCTTTCATTTCTGGAATTTCCTCTGTCTATTCCCAATGTGTCTCTAACAATTAATGTTTCCCACTCCTTTGGAAGTGTTGGGAAGATATTTTGACTGTTTGAGCTGTTGGAAGCCTCATTTGACCTGCACAATTAATTTTGGTTTTGATATCCAAGTGAATCTTATTTCTTCCAGACTTCACATCTTTCTCCTGTCCCCAATGACTTCTGCATCCCTTAGCCTCACATGACCCATCACTCCTGTTTCTTCCTTGCCATGCGGCTGCTCTATCACCCCTTTAGTCCTCTCTGGTATTGAGAGTTTTTTCCACTATTGCCTTGCAGGATATAGAACGGGTAACAAGATGCAAATCTGGGTAACCCTTAACCTTTGTATGAGAATATATAATTGGAGAGAGTAGGGAAATGGTCTCTCTAAGTATCTTTCCTGAAAAAAGATGTTATTACTTGCAGCACAAGATGTAGGTGATGAGGACAGGCAGGAGATCACCTCCATGAAGGATGAAGACCTACAAGGAAGGCCAGAACTTTGCATATTACTGTGAGACATGACCTCTTTGCTCTCAAGGTGTTTGAAGGACTTGGCCAATCAGAGTTTTACACTCTGAAGGGAATCAGGTGAAGAATGAATTGGAATCAATGAATTTACAAGCCAAAGTAAACCCAGAGAATGTAAGATGAGAATCATCCCTTTGGTCTGCATTCTTTAGCCTTCTAATTCAGTTGTTGATCTGTTTTTCTTCAAATTTTAGATTTGTAATAAATTGTTTAGACTCACTTAGCCAACTCCATTATGAAGGATATGATTATGATTTGAGATGGTGAAAAAGCCAAGGAGAAATTTGGTGTTGTGTTGCTGTTTTCTCCTATAGCATTTGCCTCTTTTCAGGAAGGGTAAGAAGTTAAAAGTTCTTGGCAATGGTTTAACAAGCCAAATCAATGAATATGACTTTGCAGTAATTACTGCATGCAATCCAGTTGTGCCTGATATTCCCATTGTAACATTGTCATTGTTTTGCCATGAGATTTGAAGATCAGAGCTAACTAACTAGTGAAATTTTGCAGAACTACGCTAACCCCACCTCAAGCAGATGGGAAAGTGCATTCTTCTTTTGCTCATCCTCACACCATACCACTTTCACCCCATTGTTTGCTGATTCTTGCATGTGCCCTGTGCAAGGCATATTGCAGATCCATAATTCCAGGTGAAAATACAGCCAAATTGTACACCATATCCAAATACCCCTAGAATCTTTGTGCTCAAAACCAATCTTACCTCAGAGAAAAACTCTTTACATATCCCTAAACTTCACAGCGGGTTGTCTCCAAGCCTTGATTTTACCGTCTCTCTGTGTTTTGGTGGATAGGAGTTGTGGAATTTGTTTTTAAACCCAGAATCATCAAGAGCTATGTTCAAGACATGAGAAAGATTCCCGACGCCAACCAGAAAATCTCTCAGCTAAACATTTCAGATGCAAGGCCTGAATCTGTAGCAACTGGACTCATCTAAAAGCGCTTCTCATTGTGCTGTGAATGTTTCACAGAACTGCAATAATTAGAAATGATTCTTTCCTGAAGACAGACAAATGCTACCTCACAGCTTGAATATTAACAAGATAAAGTTTATGAGAGCAAACAGCGTAATATAATATTTTCTCCAAAGGAAAAGGGCATCTATTTACTTAGCTCTTTCATCAGCCGTTTTTTGACACACACAGCGTGCATAAAATACAGTTATGCAACCCGTGTGGTTCAACAACGGAAGGTTGGTTGCTTCACCAGGATTAAAAGAATCTTTTAAACACAATGGTACCACAAATTAAAATGGAAATCTATCAAAACCATTATCGTCCTGAAAGCTTTGGCCACAAGCATAATTATTGTAGAAGGATGTTGTCCTTGGACGCAGCTCTGGCTCAGTTCAGCTAGTGTTATTTGTATCCCTCCATGGCTCAAAGTCAGGATTTGCATGGCTAAGGACCATAAATTTTCAGAGGAAAAAATAGGCTGTTTCCTCAATGCTAACACTAGCAGTTTTTTATTGTTTTGTAGTGGTTTGTAGGCAACTCGTTAGATACTAGAGATAGGAACAGACTGAATGTGGTGGCTGAAATCTGCTTTGAACCTTGGAAGGATTAAGATGGAGATTTTGTCTAGATCTGGTTGGTTGTGTCTGAGGCTGTTGCTTTACTGATATGAACAAGAATGAGTGAATGTCCAGAGTGCTTGGGTTTAAGTTTAAATCTAAAAGTCCACATTTTAGACCATAATACAGTGAAACATACCTTGGGCTGATACAAGCTGCAGTCCACAGTATTAAACAGAGCAGAAAACCTGTCCTGAATTTTCTAGCATGTCCATGAGGTGAGCAGTCCTGTAGGGGTGTGAGTAATTCAGAGAATATAGTCTCCTGGATACTGCTTGCCATCAGCAAGAGACACATCTCCTTTACCCAGAGCTGCCCTCAAGAGAAACTTCAGGCAACTTTCTCAAGCTCCTGATGATGGCCAAATCCTGGAGTAACTCCATTTTTGTGCAGATGATAAACTATATTAAAAAGCAGGCACTGATGGTTATTTTTAAAGTGCTTATTTT
The DNA here is from genome assembly GCF_963264785.1 of Psittacula echo. Taxonomy (NCBI): domain Eukaryota; kingdom Metazoa; phylum Chordata; class Aves; order Psittaciformes; family Psittacidae; genus Psittacula; species Psittacula echo. The sequence continues at coordinate 103,481,352 of NC_137738.1, forward strand.
GCTTTCAACATCCAATTTTCCATCTCGAGGGAGGTAAGTGATTAACAAGTCTGAAATCTATTTTTCTTCTCTTTCCATCCCTCAGGCTGGGATAGATGGAGAAAGCATTGGGAACTGCCCGTTCTCCCAGCGTCTCTTCATGATCCTCTGGCTCAAAGGAGTTGTGTTCAACGTCACCACTGTTGACCTGAAAAGGTACAAATTATTCAGTTTAATTGAAAATAGTTATATGATCCAGTGTTTTCCCTATGGAAAGGCCCTCCCAGGTTCAATCAGATTGGTATCTAGCCTAGAGAGTCTGGTACACAATAAAATAGTTGGGATTCAGGTTGGGTTGTTGTTTTTGGTTTTGTTTTTTTTTTTTTTTCATGTGTGGAATGTTTTTATATTAAACAGGGTACTTGGGGTAGTTTCAAAGTCTTCTAACCACAAACTGGATTAAAAAAAAAAAAGAAACCAGCAAAAAAAGAAGGGCAAACTATGCAAATATTTGGCCATAAAGATTAGTGATTTCATGACTTTTTCTGTCTCTGCAGAAAGCCAGCTGACCTACACAATCTGGCTCCTGGGACCCACCCACCTTTCTTGACTTTTAATGGAGAAGTCAAGACAGATGTTAACAAGATTGAGGAATTCTTGGAAGAGACTCTCGCACCTCCAAAGTAAGAACTTGTGATTTTTCTTTCAGTCAATATTCCATTTCCTGGGAATGAAAGACGTCCTAAGAGGAGTTCCTAAAAAGCACTCCATCCTACAATCTTTACTTACAGGAGTAATATTTATTTATGAAACTTACTGGCTTCAGTGAGATGACTTCCATGTGTGAAGGTTGCTTGTATGACTAATAACTGCAGAATGTTTTCTCCGTACACATTTCAGGATGCCCTTGTATGCAGAATTAAGGAGACCAATGCTAGAAAAATTTTGTAGGGGTCTGGTGTCCACATTTCACAAAGCTAAAAATAACTTTGAATAGATGCCGAGAATTGCCACACAAAAATATCTGTGCCAGGAAAAGCATTTTACAGTGAAAAACTGGAGGTTTCTGAACTGTATGGTGTGTTAGAAAGGTTGGAAGGGGAACTGATTACAGAGTACGAGAGGCTCTGGAGGCAGAAAAGTGCTTGTTATTCTAGTGAAGAAGTGACAAGAGCCCATGACTGGAAGTTATAACCAAACTAATTCAGATTACAAAGAAGGCACAATTGTGTTCTGTATGAATGATTAACCATTGGAACAAGCTCCCAAAGAAAGATTTAGATAAACAGATACACCTTAGTTAGTCCAACATTTTGGACTTCAGACAAGGATAATGGTGGGAGAGGAAAGGGAGGGGAGGGAATTGCTGGCTTGTGATCTGAACTTTAAAATCTATGAATCAATGAAAATTGGCTTGGTTCCTTGCAGGATGTTTTACCTCCAAGTGAATCAGCAGCTATAGGCTAGTCCTGAGGCAAGAGATCAGATATTTAAATTTTCTATACTCTGTTCCAAGACCACTGAAGGCAATAGGAGTCGTTCGTTTGTGTTGGTCTTTCAAATAGATGTATTTAGTTGTGCCAGATGTCTATAAAGAACAATTCAGGGACTGAAAACTTTATGTTCCTTCACCTGGGTAATACTAATATGCCTCACTATTACATTCTGGAGTACATTTTCAGTGTAAGGAATTAGACACGACTGACATTCATAATGGAGAGAGCCAGCTGCCGAACTCGCCTGCACCTTTCTGGAAATTTATGCTTCCTTCTGATTTAAGGCCACTGTATCTTGGATTGTGGTAACATAAAGCACAAGTGCAATTACCTTTGTCATGAAGCCGTCCCTCTGTAACTATGCAAACGCCTGCCTTGACAGACACAATTATTATTAAGAGGGACTTGCCAAGCTGTTGTTTCGAGATAAATGACAGTGTTAATTGCAGTTCCTCATACAGGGCTTTTTTGTTTCTTCTTGCAAATTGTATTTATAATCATCACTGTGTTGCTGGTAACAAGATGTCATACTCCACACTGCTTCTCCCTTTCTAGGTACCCCAAGCTGGCTGCCAAGCACCGGGAGTCAAACACTGCTGGAATTGATATCTTCTCCAAATTTTCTGCATACATCAAAAACACCAAGCAGCAGGATAATGCTGGTGAGTAGGATCATTATCAAATGTGTCGGGGAGTTTGTGTGCTTAGATGTGTAATAATTTTGCCATTCTTCAACACCTTCCAATCTCTAACATACTGTGATACTGTGATACTGTGATACTTTTGTTGCAGACTCTGTTCACATGACATCAGGTACTGCTACTGATCACTTTGAGGTGGTTGGTTCACTGGACTCAATTCACATGTCCATCCATGCTTGAATTAACTACATCTATAACAATAAATAAAACAGGCCACAGAACAATTTGTAGTACCTTTACCAATGGTCATGGCACAGCTCCTGTCCACAGAGCCCAGCTTCTCCTTCAGAACAGGATCCCACATTGCTTACTGGAAGTGCCTGGTGGTCTGACTGCCTCCTCTACTCTGCCCAGGCACCTCTTAGAGGAACGTGTATTGACTGGGCTCAAAACTGTGCTAGTACTGAAAATTTAGCAGTGAATGACTGGGTGAAAGCAGCTCATGCCCTGAACCTTCATAATTGGTTAGATCTAGCCGTCAGATTCTTGGCCCACTTATGATCATGTTACGCTGTTATAGCTAATTTGCTCATATAAACTGACTTACAGCAAGACATTAAACGTAAAATAAATAAGAAGTGGCTTTAAGAAATGCAATTTACACTCTGTAAGCTTCAAACTTTTCCTCATATGTTTGTGTGTCAAAAATAAAAAACCGAGAAGCTGGACGCCATGCATTTTTACATGCATCCTACATTGTCTTCTTAATGAAACTGCTTTTATTCTTTATATTCCCCTTGGAAAGGCAAGACTTCAGCTAGTTTAAGCTCCTCTTCCTGGGTGAAAGCTAATGGATTTACACTGCAATATCCCTTGAAATGATCTAAAAGAATACTTGCAGTTACTCACTGATGTACATCTTACTGTATATTACTAATTTCACAGACAGACCTAAGGCGTGTTAAATACCATGTACTTGTATTGTATCATTCAGAGAAGACTAGAGTTTTTCAGATTCCAGCTTTGCCACAGTTTTCATCTGTGTGATTATGTTTCATTGCCTGGGGCTGACCCATGAGATGAAAATGGTTAAATGATGATTTATGTCAGATAATAATCTGCTCCTTAATATTTTTGTGTTGTTAACAGAAGGAAATAATTATAGTGCTTCACTTCTCAGGGATGCTAAAAAGTTGTGTTTTTTTGTGTAATGCTAATGGGATGCTCAGCTAACCTCTGTAGGAAGTTGTAAAAGGAAGATAAATGAAGAGTTAGACTAAACAGATGTTACAGCAAAAATAAAATATCTTGGCTATAGACAACAAATCTTTTATGGTCTGCTCTGCAACTGTAAATCTGAAGTTCATCTGTGCTGCCCTTTGCATTCTAAAACAGCCACAGGTATCTGTTCACATGCATAATCCCAATGTGTTGCTTCTAGTGACTCTGCAACATGCAAATCTCTGGGCTCATAAGGGCTGGCATCTCCAGCCAGTAATGAATGGCTATCTTACAGGTGTCTGCATCTGGTCATAACTAGAGCTGGAATTCAAGATTGTATATCTGCTCCTGTAAGATAAGGAATATAATCCTGCTAAGTGCTCATGACCGGCTCTGCACATTTTTACTAGCTGCAGTGTGATTAATGGGAGCTTTCCCTAGTTCTGCCCAGCAGACTCTTGGTTTAGGTACTCTTAAAAATGAAAGGAAAACGCTTCCCAGTGGCAATTATGCACACTAAGGCTATAGGGAAGAGGTGTTAAGTGGCAGTAGAACAACAATCATTGTTTCCTTCAAACATCCTCACTCCTTTTTGTTATCTGGCTTGTGATCTTGTGATATCCAGACACACTGCAATCTCTAAACATACTGATACTCAACTTCCCTATTTGAAGCAGAGGAAACTTTTTAGCTTAAGTTTTTACAGCTGGAGTGCTGCAGTGCAAGGAGAGTAAAGCAGAGATGAGCAGAGTATAAGTAGTACCTAAATGCTTTTTCTATCAACAGAGTAAAGTACCTGAAGACCTTGGAGTCCTTGGGACTATCAATGCAGACTTATGCCATATAATCATAGAATCATAGCATGGTTAGGGTTGGAAAGGACCTTAAGATCATCTAGTTCCAACCCCCGCTCGCCGTAGGCATGCAGGAAGTAGACCTCAGTTTTGGCAAATTGACTTTCAGTTTTCAAGGGCTAAGCAATAATAGATTTTCCCTTATCCCAGGGATATCTTACCCACTTTCCTATCCAGTTCTTCTGAAACTACAGCAGTTATTCTGAAGGCTGATTTCGATGGCAGATAATGAGTCTATTAAAAGGTAGTTGTGTTAGATTTCTTGAGCAGTGAAAAGACTGCACAAAAGGAAAGGACAACACCACTGGATGCCTATTTCCTAATGAGCCTATTTCTTTTTGATTGGCATTTTTTAAAATTGCAATGGTATTTTTATTTTTAAATTGCAAGACCAATTAGAAAGGGATCTGGGGCTCTAGCCCTGCTCTGATGCATGTCATTTTGCAGAAGGTTCTGATGCATTATCGTTTCTATATAATGATAGAAGTAGTTGTATATAGATCTGTAATAACAGAAAGCGTTTTATAAATATAAAATGTACTTATGTAGGTGAATGTCCCTTTCCCTATGTCCATGTGAGCAGGTGAGATCCAAAAAGAACAGAGATTGCTGCTTGTGGTTATCTTAAACTGTTCCCATATACTCCAGCTCTCAGATAAAGGTAATATATGTAATACATGTCTCACAGTCATCCTCTGATCAGCTTGTAGTTCCAGCTGATTCAAGTTCTTGTGTTAATCTGGAAATCCACACCAGTGACTGGGACATCAGTTCTGCATAATCAAAATGCACAAGTAGAATAAGACTTGTTAATAAACCAATAATAGAAAGCAGAATACAGACTGTTATAAAAATGCAATTGTCATTTATTTTAGTTGGGAATAGGGGAATGCTGACTACCAAGTAAGTTAAATCACCAAGTATCAGGTTCTTTAAATTATGTTCTCTTAAACTGGGAGTCAGGGAGGTGAATTCATTAAAGCGTGGGAGATCAGACTGGAAATTTGTAGCATCAGCCTATCTCTAGCTGTGAGAAGTATGGGTTAAGTGTAATTATATATGATAATTCTTCATAGCATACTGGTTTAGCAGTGATTGTGCGGTCTACGTAACACGAGCTCTCACTACAGCCTGTGGCTATTACCTCTGCTGAAAAGTGGCAAAAAGTGGTTGGGATAATGAATGAGATTTATGCAGTATGAGAATAATGGATGTGAGAATTAATGAGAACTTAATGCATGCCAAAGATAAGCCCAAGGTGGTGTTCCTCCCAAGATGGTTTACAGTCAGGGTCATGCAACACTTTCAGACTTCAACTGATTCCATCACTTAGCCATGTCATTGCGGTATTCCTTATCCTGAGAGAGGTGGTGAAGTGGCACAGGTAACAGAGTCTGCAGCCTCTAATTAGCTAAATGATTTCTGTGTTTTGGGTTTTTTTTCTGATAGTGGAAAAGTTACAGAAGAAAACAAGATTTGTAATTTCTTGGTTTAGTGAATGTCTGATTTCTTGCCTGTAAAGAAGATACAATGATACGTATATATCTGTTTCTAAGATTGTAATACCCTCTGCTGGCAAATATGTGAATATATAAAGCAAGCAGCTTTACAATTGGGGCTTAAACATCCCCTTAACAAAATAGGTTTCCTTTTAGCAAGACAGTTTCCTCTTATAAATGCAACATCATCAAAAGAGAAGTGTTTCATAGTAATCTATCAATTTTTACCAAGTTTTCATGGAAAAAAATCTTGTTTATTCTGGATGAGTTAAAATTACTTTGAGGTAAAATGCTTTAATGTTACAAAGAAAAACAGCATTTTTATTTCTCTGGATTCATGCAGTACTTCATTAGCCACACACCATTATGTTTTATGTCTGGCACAGAAGCAGGTGATAACCTTCTCTGTAAGTCTGTAAGGCAATATGTTATTGATCATGATTCATTTACTTACCAAAGGTATTTGGCAGCCAGGCTGCCCTGATTTAATAGTTCTCTGAATTTCTGAGTCTTTTTTTCCATCTTTGTTTTCCTAACTTTTCTGTCTTATAATATAAAAACGTTAAAAGGCTTGGAATGGGCTGGCAAGGGCTGTAAGCCCAGAAGCAAACATGCTCATGCCATATCAAAGTCCCACCACTTTTAAGCTTCTTGAAAGGGAAGGAATTGATTCCAGATTCTCAGGATGTGGCAAGCTGTGTTTAAAGAAAGTGTGTGCATTTATTATTTCAAGTCACTTCAATTACAACAGGCTTGATTCCTTCCACCCTCCGTGTCACTTGATAATTTTATAACAGGCCTCTATGAAGAAGTCTTCTCCTCGTCGCAGGATTATATCCACACCTTGCTTCAGTGGCACAGCTGAGTTACTCAGTTCTCCAGACGTTGCCACCAGGCTTCACTGCTTGTACTTGAAATGGCAAGTACTCATCCACACAAGAACAGGGGTCCTTGGGAGAGTTTAGTGTCAGTCATTTTAAAAACTGTTTGCTGGATTCTGCTGCTTGAGTTTTCATGGCTAATTTGAGGGTTTTTGGTTGCTTGGCAATTGTTTAATATCTAGAAAGCAATCTTGTTTGAGCTCAGGAAAGTAAACCAGCATCTTGTGTGTTTACTTTGGCTCCTTTGGTTGATGTTAGGCAAGTCATTCAAGCTTTGTACAGTAAACCAGGGTAGCAACAATATATGTATTCACTGGAGGAGGATGAAATTTAATTAATTGGAATGCTGTGTACATATTTGGTATTCTGCTTACTATTTTTTCTTGTGAGATTGTATACTGCAAACCAAGGGGACAACCTGTAGTAACCACCCATTAACTGTCCTGCCTAAAATTGTAAGTTCTTTGGCTCATAGAATGAGCCCTTTGATTTCATTTATGAGTTTAAAAAGTTGTTCTTGAATTGAGTTCTTAGGGGGCACCAGCTCCAGTGTGGGTGGGCGCATTCATTAGTGGTACGGAAGGATATTTGACTGTATGGCTCTTCAGAGGGCGCTGAGCTGGGAGACCACCAACATGATTTCATGCAGAGGAATTTCCAGCAGTCTGACCAGAGGACTCCGCTTGTCTGGTTTGGATTTACATCAAGAGGCCAAAAATAAAAGCGCATTTAAACCATTAACTTACATGTGATTAAATGCTGTTCACCTCTTTCAGTAGCTACATCACACTTTGTGGTTAAGTGCGTGAGGTGGGAAATGTCTCCATGTGCTGTGTAGGTATGTATACAGTAGATAGATATGCACATACACGTACAGGGCTGGAATTAAAACTGGCCTACATCAGTTTTATGCTGTGGAGTTACTCCTGCTAAGAAGAGAGTTAGATTCATAGCATAGATATGTGCACATACTCGGTGGTGTGCCCTGATTCTTTTTAGAAGTCATTGCGTGCCTCCTTAATAAGCAGAAAATCTGTTCATTTCAAAAACCTACAGAGCATTTACAGTAATAACAGCTCTGTGGTGCAGGCCCTTTGTGGCACCTGAGCTGATGTATGTACCTGGGTAGGAGCTTCTCAATGTTGTGGGTTGGCAGCAAGTCAGTGTAGGAAAGCAAAACATCTGTCCCCAAAGCTTCTCCGTGCTTGGTGGGGAAGGGCTGGGGTTTACCTCTCTTCCTTCCAACCTGGCTTCTGACTTCCAAAGGGGTCAGATTATAACTGAAAAGGTGATGCAGCTTGTCCTGAGTCTTTGACTCTTCTGGCCTATTTCGTGCCTAAAGGCTTCACCCTGTGCTCAGCAAAGTTCCTGGCAAAACTCCTCCTGACTTTGACAAAGCAAGTTGCTGTTTGAATGCCCTTGTATTGATGGTGAGTTTCCTGTAGCAGAGATCTTGGATCAGGTTCTAATTTGGAACCAACATTAATGGTTTATGCTTTTTGTACAGATTTCCAAGGTGCCGTATGAATATATAGGTATTTGTGTGTGTGATGGCTGTGTATCAGCTTGCCATTAAAAGTTTTCCTTCTTCCTCTTTAGTTGCAGATTTTCCCTTTTGCACTACAAAACTCTACACCTGTCCAAGGTCCAGCACGGGCCACAGCTCATTCAGTGCTGTGACAATATTAAGTTTTCTCTGTCATGCAACCAGGAAGGACTTGAAATAAGTTTTAAAACTGTTTTAGAGAAAAGGACTTGCTTTGTGATGGAAGATATCAGGATGACAGATCTTTAACTTTGGCATTTTGAAGCACAAAAAAGCTATTTCAGAACATTTTAAACAAGTTTTTATGACTCCCTCTGAGATGAATATTGTTGGGCTCACAGTAGCTGAAGTGCCTGGCAGCTTTACAAACCAGCTCTATATAAAAAATACCCAGTCTTTAAAACATATGTAAAATAGCTTTTCTGCAACATTTGTGGCACATAAAGTACCACATACATGTTGGTGAGTGTGATATAAAGCTTTTATTGCCATTCATTTGGGATGACCCATATAACTCACTCATGATATGTTAATAAAACTGTTTTCCACTCTGTCTCTTTGTAAAAACACACATATAAAGATGGCTAAAACAGTGGTGATGGCTGTGTGCTAACTTGTTAAATACTGCTGCAAGTTGCATTTATCATCTCTCCTGCTTTATGTGCTTTCTGACCAGCAATCAATGATTGATTCTAAAATGCTCAGAAACAGCACTTTGCAAATACGTTTGTTTGAGAAATAACTTTTTGAAAGTTCTCCTCAAAATCATGCTGGCCAGAGGCCCAGAGCCATCAGTATTCCGTCTGGTACCAGTGACAGCTTTAAGGAGCAATATCTTTTGACTTGACAAAACTAAGAACTGAAATTTTATGCCATTGTAAGGAAGAGGTTTTTAGTTTTCTAAAATTATAACAAACCATCATCTGAATCTCAGAAATATCTACCTTACTAGGGAATGTTTCTTGACCTTCCTGTTATTTGGGGTTTTTTCCTTCTTCTAAGACCTTGCCAATTAAGGTATGTAGATTTCCTGATGGAAATGTAAAAAATACTATTTGAAAACATAAAAACCTAAAACTCTCTGTAAGTTCAGATGCAATCAGACTGCAAGACCACAGGGCGGGGACTTTTTATGCCTGATTAGTAGTCTTAGATGCAGCCATTCTGGGAACTGCAAATATTTACAATTAGTGTGCTAGAAAACACAATATTCTGGCACATCTGTGCTGAAGTAGCTTTGAAATCATAGCATACCATAGGGAGGGAGAGAAAAAAAAAAGTATATATACATATTTATATACATATTTACATAAGTTCAAGACACAGAATATACAAACCCCTAAAAATCAGTTGACAACATATCCTGAAGTCAAAGAGATTAATGATATGATTAACATGAGCCAGCAGTGTGCGCTCGCAGCCCAGAAAGCCAACCGTATCCTGGGCTGCATCAAAAGGAGCGTGACCAGCAGGTCAAAGGGAGTGATCCTGCCCCTCTGCTCTGCTCTTGTGAGACCTCACTTGGAGTATTGTGTGCAGTTCTGGTGTCCTCAACATAAAAAGGACATGGAAGTGTTGGAACAAGTCCAGAGGAGGGCCACGAGGATGATCAGGGGACTGGAGCACCTCCCGTATGAAGACAGGCTGAGAAAGTTGGGGCTGTTCAGCCTGGAGAAGCTGCGTGGAGACCTCATAGCAGCCTTCCAGTATCTGAAGGGGGCCTATAAGGATGCTGGGGAGGGACTATTCATCAGGGACTGTAGTGACAGGACAAGGGGTAATGGGTTAAAACTTAAACAGGGGAAGTTTAGATTGGATCTAAGGAAGAAATTCTTTACTGAGAGGGTGGTGAGGCACTGGAATGGGTTGCCCAGGGAGGTTGTGAATGCTCCATCCTAGGCAGTGTTCAAGGCTAGGTTGGATGAGGCCTTGGGTGACATGGTTTAGTGTGGGGTGTCCCTGCCCATGGCAGGGGGGTTGGAACTAGATGATCCTAAGGTCCTTTCCAACCCTAACTATTCTATTATTCTATGATTCTACATACTCAAATTAAGGCCTTTGCTGAATCTGCACAGGCCTATATGCACAGGCCAGGCCTAGACTAAAATACTTGCAATGGAAACAGTAGTTGGCAGATGCTGTTCTTTAAGAGGGAATTATTTCCCCTGTGTGTTTGAGTATTCCTCCAACTGCTGCTGGCTTTACTCGGATGCTTTGTTCTGTTTCCCAGCTGAGCTCCCATGCTCGCACACAGGAGCAGTAGCACAGCTGGAAGTGGATTAGAGCAATTTGGCGGCAGCAGTCCTGGGAGGAATTAAGCTCTTCGCTGCTGGAATGGGAGGCCTAAATTACATTATTATTTAGAATTGAATTTTAACTTCATCGCTCTATGGTTTCACCCTGGTGGGTAAACTCCTTTCATTGCAATACACTTGGTGCATCTGAAGTATGTTCCCCACAGCAAAGATTTAGATGAAGTTATGGTCTTACTCAGTAAAGTGTCCAAATCATACATAAGCAAATGTCCAGATTTAAGCACCCAGCTGGTCTTACTGTCCCAAGAGGATTGTACACAGGCTTATATTTAACAATTGTAAAGCAAGCTATCACATGACAGATTCCAATGACTGGCTCTTCTGGAAGTCAGTTTGCAACACTGTTGATGACTTCAAAGGGAGAAAGATTGGCCTGGAATTTTTTTTGTTTTATGCATGTGAATGTTCTTCATAAAATAATGGGGAAAAAAAAGGAACGAGACATCAATTAAAATTAATGTTGCTAATTTCCTTTATTAGATTGGATCCTAAATATTTGACCTTTAGCTTGAAAATAGTGCTGGGAATAAGACGACTAAATGGGAGTTGGAGACATAGTTCTTGTCTACATATTGTGATTCTTCTGAGTGCAGAAAAAAATCAGAATTTCATGGATTTGAAGCAAGAAGAACCTTTGGATTATTTATTATGACCTCCTGCAAATTATATTCCAGTCAGTTTTGCCCACTGAGCAAACATGTTAGGATTTAATCCTTTAACACATAAGTTGCTTTCAATCAGAACAGAGAATAAGACAAACTCAAGTGTCTTTGGTGCACAATGCCTCTTTAAGGGGGAAAAAATCCTGGGTGAGGGATACTCAGCTGATGGCAATAGCTGGTCCATATTCTGTACTACAGGGGAAGGTGAACCCCCAGTGATTCATCCACTCAAAACCAATTATTTCCCGGACCTTAACCTGGAATCAGGATGACTCTGAACATGTGAGGAAGGCATCTACTCAGCAAGACTTCCTGCACCACTCCAAGGCATCGGTCCAACCATTCCCATGTCTAGCAGAGAATGACTTGGTAGCCGTGGAGAAGCCCATAACACACCTGATTAATTGCATACTAGGAGAAAAGATACTGTGATTTTTTTGCAAGCATCTTAAGCATGAAGTGTTAATGTTGACTAGCAAATTCTCTGTGACATCAATGATGGTACAATCAATCTACCTCTGTTCTTGTTCTGAGACCTAAAGGTTGATGTTAGGGATTTTAAAGTGCCATGACCTGCCTATGCAACTCTGTCTTTCTCCATCCCAGTTTCTCCTATTTCTGTCAGAAATGGATTAAAGCCTGCCTTTTCTTAGTCTCATTAAAACACTGTTCTCCTTTGACCACTTGCTGGAATTTCCAATGCCTTTTTAAACTGGGGACACTAGAACTTGGAATAATGTTCTTATACTTGCCGCAACAGTACAGTTACAACAGAGAGAATATGAACTCCCTACTAGCACTTGAAAGTTTTACATATATCCAGACATAATTATAACTCTTTTTGCCTCTGCTCCTTTCAGAGAGGTTAAGTTGAGGCGTAGTCATGATGGTCCCTAAGTCATTTCATGGGGCTTGAAAAAAGAAATCTCAAAAGCAGAAAAACAATGGAACAGAATTCAGATATGAGTCATTTGTAAATCTCATCATCTCACGGTTTTTGTATCTCAGTAACAATTTTTGGACACAAAGGGCAGAAAATACTGGAAACATTAAAATGCAACAATTTGAGACTGAGATTTGCCAAGTTAACATGGGATGTGGGAGTTCAATAAGCTTTAAAACTTCATCCTCAGATGCTTCTGGGCCACATTGCTGCATTTCCCTCTCATGTGTCTTCCCTCCACCATTGCTGAAGTTAAATAACATAGTCGAAAACAAGGGAGTGCAATGGGGATTATTATCCTGGTGTAAACAAAAGCAGACTTTATTCCTCTACATGCCTGGGATTGAAAGAATATTAAAGATGTAAGCATCAACAGCCTGTAGAGGAACGATCTTCTATGCTTAAACATTAGAACACAAGGGGTCCCCACAGCACTGTCTCCAAAGCCCAGTTGCACTCCCTGCCAGAAGTTAACTTTAGTGCAAAAACATGTAGTTAATTTTCCTTTGTTAGTCCCAGAATCATCTTTTTGCTCTTTAGTAGTAAAACAAAACTTTACACTCTGAGTAAACATACAACATCCTAAAAATCATGATAGCAGAGTGATAATCTCATGCTATAAATATGCGGTTTTATAATCACCCAGGCTTGGTGGTTTCGGTTGGTTTTTTGGGGGGTTTTGGGGTTTTTTTCAGTTTTCTGATGCAAATCAGCTGCTGCTTGTCTGCAGTTGGTTTAGGGACACCTGCAAAAGACTAGCATTACAGGGGTCAGGAATAGGCCCTTGGGGATGTACTCTAGAAGTGATGCTTGTCACTTACGTGCTGCTGCAAGGTTACAATGATTTGTGAAATGCACGTTAGGTGCTGTTCTTCCTGGGGCACTTGTAGAACGGTAGTTTTACATTCACTTGCTTCCTGCCCTCAGGGTCACTTAGCCTCTTAAGAGACTGGGAAATGAACCCCTTTTTCGGTGTCATTTCAACACCTGGGTTCTCTTCTTAAAAAACAGCATTTGAAGGAGCTCCAGTTTCATTCTTTATGATAAAGTTATAAGTATTACATTTATTTCTTACCTCCACTGTAAAACCATGTAAGAAAAGGGAAGGAAGAAAACTGAGTTTTTAGTCTAAAACTAGAAACAAGTTAAAACGAACTTTCCAGATGTTTGAAAAGTGTGTTTAATTAATTTTTTTTTTTTTTAGAAAACATTATTAATTCACCTGTTCAGCTAAATTTAATCTGGGAGTAGGACAGACGGTATCACAAAAATAGGAAGATGTTTCTTCTTCTTGTTATATTTACTGTTTATCCCCCTCTAAACTGAAACATAAGTCCATGGCTGGTGGACTGCTTTTACTGCTTTCTTTTTTATTGCTAAAAAATACTGGTTCTACCAATGTACAGTTTGTGGCTGAAGAGTGCTATTATAATTTTTTATATAGGAAGTTGGAAGGCAGGGAATTTAAGTCATTAAACCTTCTATAGGTCATGTAGAAAAGCTTGGGAAGAAGAGACTCAGGTGTCCTAAATCCAGCTAACCTCCTAAACTTGGATCATTGTATTTTAGGAAGTTTTAGGAAGGAGTACCTGGGGAATCCAGGTGTCAGTCTCTCTGAGACTGAGAGATGTCTTCTGTGGAGTTTTTGAGACAAGTCTGCCGAAATATCTTAGACTTCTGGGTTGAAGTGCTAATCAATCAATCCACATCATCAAGGGTTTGTAGATAGGGTGGGGAGGGAATGGAAGAGGGATGGTAAGGGACATTCGACACTGTCCCACATGACATCCTTGTCTCTAAATTGGAGAGACATCAATTTGATGGGTGGACCACTCGGTGGATAAAGAACTGGCTGGATGGCCGCACGCAAAGAGCTGTGGTCAATGGCTCGATGTCCGGCTGGAGACCAGTAACGAGTGGTGTCCCTCAGGGATCGGTGTTGGGACCGGTCTTGTTCAACATCTTTGTCGGTGACATGGACAGTGGGATTGAGTGCGCCCTCAGCAAGTTTGCTGATGACACCAAGCTGTGTGGTTCGGTTGACACGCTGGAGGGAAGGGATGCCATCCAGAGGGACCTTGACATGCTTGTGAGGTGGGCTGATGCCAACCGTATGAAGTTCAACCACGCCAAGTGCAAGGTCCTACACCTGGGTTGGAGCAATCCGAGGCACAGCTACAGGTTGGGCAGAGAAGAGATTCAGAGCAGCCCTGCAGAGAAGGACTTGGGGGTGTTGGTCAACGAGAAAATGAACATGAGGAGGCTTCAGTGTGCGCTCACAGCCCAGAAAGCCAACCGTATCCTGGGCTGCATCAAGAGGAGCGTGACCAGCAGGTCGAAGGAGGTGATCCTGCCCCTCTACTCTGCTCTCGTGAGACCTCACTTGGAGTATTGTGTGCAGTTCTGGTGTCCTCAACATGAAAAGGACATGGAAGTGTTGGAACAAGTCCAGAGGAGGGCCACGAGGATGATCAGGGGACTGGAGCACCTCCCGTATGAAGACAGGCTGAGAAAGTTGGGGCTGTTCAGCCTGGAGAAGAGAAGGCTGCGTGGAGACCTCATAGCAGCCTTCCAGTATCTGAAGGGAGCCTATAAGGATGCTGGGGATGGACTCTTCATCAGGGACTGTAGTGATAAGACAAGGGGTAATGGGTTAAAACTTAAACAGGGGAAGTTTAGATTGGATCTAAGGAAGAAATTCTTTACTGAGAGGGTGGTGAGGCACTGGAATGGGTTGCCCAGGGAGGTTGTGAATGCTCCATCCTTGGCGGTGTTCAAGGCCAGGTTGGATGAGGCCTTTGGTGACATGGTTTAGTGTGAGGTGTCCCTGCCCATGGCAGGGGGATTGGAACTAGATGATCTTAAGGTCCTTTCCAACCCTAACTATTCTATGATTCTATGATTCTAAGGGAGGGATCAGTTCATCTAAGTCTCTAAAAGTTATACATTAGTCATTCAATATTCCTGGCTTCTTTTTGGTCAATGGAGAGGGAAATAAATCCATTTCAAAAGGGCAGTTTGATCTTAAAGTATGTATATAAAGGCAGTGCCTTTGTTTCATTGCTATCTATAAAGGAGACTTGAACTAGGTTGGACTAATTACCTAATGCTTTGATGGTTGAAGTTAGGCAAGGTGAACCTTATCTGTAAGTCAATCATCAGATTTTTGATGTGTCTGTGTTCCTAAGGTTGCTTTGGGTATCTAACAGCTGTATTTCAGCTCCATGTTCCTTGAAGTAATGGATGAAGTGCTCCTGGGGTTTAGCACCTCCATTTCTCTCACTAGACATACACAGAACATATATGCCAACATATACAGATATATATATACCTATTTATGCCTGGTTTAGACCATGTCTGAAAGGCAGCTTATGACTGAAGTTGTGTGGCTGTTTGCATGTGTGTACCCGTGTTTTTTGTGACTCATCTGGTGTGAGCTCACCTGAACACTGGCTAGCAGTAAAAATCCATTTTCAAGTCACAGCTCTGATTGATTTTGTTGATGGTTATGATCCGCAGTGCCCTAAGAAAAATCCCTAAGAGAAATCTCTAACCAGGAAAGTAGAGTTGAGGAATAAGAAACACTAATCTATTTTTCTTCTGTATACACAACTAGGTATTCATTGATTCATTAAATTAGGAGAAACAGATCACAACCTTTCAGCATGGGTGTATGGGCATTTATCTTTATTGTGAGAACATGCACAAGTCTCTGTTCCAGTGAATATTGAATTATTTATCTAGAGTGGAACATCTTTAATAGGAGGGTGACTCACCCTGAAACTCCCTTTGGCCCAGAGCTAGGCATCTATATGCCTTGGATGCATGGGAGCATACAACATCCATCCTCCTTCTCTGAATTTCTAATGGTTCTCTTTGTGACTGCCCACTCATTTGCCTCTCAGTATAGGCGCTGCTCAGAGCTGGGGATTTTACAAGGCAGAAACATGCCTGGAAAGGATGTTGCAATGCTCAAATTGGCAATGTACTTTGGGGAGTAAGCCCTAATATTTAAGTAACATGAAATAAAATGGGAGGTATTATCCTACATCATTAAGTGAACCGTGAAATTGTATTTAAAGGGTAGGATTCGTCTCATCTAACTTTACCTCCCTGAAAGTTAGGTGTCTAGTCTGAGTTAGTCCTTTAGGCTTCATCTGTAATTCACACAGCAAGGAGGGCATGTGTGGAGTGAGTCACACCGGTTTAAATCAGGTGTCTCAGGAAGTTGGAAGGAATTGCCCTCTGGAGGTGCTTAGTACCTCTGAGCAGAGAGGGAACCTACATAACCAGTTTAGACAAGATACCTGACTCTGAAATGGCTAAACAAAAGAAATCAAGGCAGCACTCAAATCCCAAGGGTTATATTGAAATCACAGGGGGGAAGATAAATTGTTCAATATGTAATACAGTGGTGTACATATTGCAGTCACAGCTCCTCCATGTGAGAAGGATTAATTTATACAGATTAAAGTTACAATACTCTGTTGAGCCTGCCTGGAAAAAAAATGAGCAGGATGGAGAAAAAAAGAGAGTGAAAATATGAATCCTTGGTCTTTAATCAGACTGTCAGGCTGGTAGAATGATATTTTCTTACCTTAAATTGCTGTTTCTTAGCTGGTTTCCCTCTCCTACCAGAAAACAGTATTGGGTCTCACATAATATCAAACTCTGTGAATCTGGAAGTGATCAGGAAAGGTGGTTTGTTTTCTTAAAGGAAAAATAAATCTCAGATTGTTTGTGTGAGCCTGTGAATATTTATGTACTGTTCTCCCTTTTCCCTCATTGCATATTTCACCAAGTTCATTTGCGTGTGTTACAGGATAAATCTTACTGGAGGGCAGTGGAAGAAAGCAGTAAAAAGGAAAAGCATCAATCAGTGATCCAGGGTAGCAGCAGGAATCGTTGTTCATTTTTGTACATGGATCATTGTTTGTTGAACTTGCCTAGGCTTGACAATTAAGAAACTTGCGGTTCTGCCGAGGTCAGTCTCAGGTGGTTTCAGATAATGGCTACAAAAGTCATTATGTTGCTGGGCTTAGATGACTTCGAAGCCTTGTTGTCACTGTGCTTTCAGTGGTATTCACTTATGAAGAGGGCCACATGTATTTTACTTTGCCTTGGAGAAAATATTTTGTGACAAAATGTTTATTTGACAAAAAAATGCCGTGTGCAGTGTGAGTAACCTGAATTATTGGCAAATGTGGGTTGAATTTGGTGAATAATGACTTGTTTTGAAAAGTGAAAGTATTTTCTCTTAAACCTTTTGAAACAAAAGGTTATTCTTTTTTTCAGTTTGGAAAAGATGTTAATTTTAAAGATTACCACCATTTTAAAAGTGATGTGAAAATGATGGAATGTCTAGGCATGACTTACTTAACCAACCATCCCAAAATATGGCTTTCTTTTTGTTTTCATGCTTGTTTGGAAATCTTATGTTATTTTGCTTAAACTACTTTGTTTGCTTTTAAACTTTGTTTAAAGAACGAACTAGTCTTGCTCTTGTATAACATAAATCAAATAGTTTTTCATGTTCAGTTTGGCAAAGAAACAATTGTTCTTAACGCTCTTATTGTGCCCTCTACGATTTGCATCTCTTCCCGTAATAACTGTCAAGTAAAATTCTCATTCTGCAATGGTTCCACTCAGACCCATAAAACAGGAGTCATCTCACCTAATTTTAGCTATTTTAAATTTAGGTAGCCAGTCTGCCTGTTCTCAAAAGAGAGAGGCTC
This sequence comes from Psittacula echo, assembly GCF_963264785.1. Taxonomy (NCBI): domain Eukaryota; kingdom Metazoa; phylum Chordata; class Aves; order Psittaciformes; family Psittacidae; genus Psittacula; species Psittacula echo. The sequence continues at coordinate 103,499,124 of NC_137738.1, forward strand.
CTCTGGTAGTAATTCAGCTTTTCCTAGGCTACTATTTTAGGATGGAATGATTTGCCTTCCAGTGGTTCCTTCAGGCCACAGAGTCTGGCATTTATGTGCTTTGTCTGTTTTGCTATTTCACTTTGTCCCAGCGTTGAACAAGGAAGGAAATATTTGGAGTTCAAGGAAGGGGAAGAAGAGTCCTTGTCTGACCTCTGCAAATGCTGTGGGTGTGAGCAGCCTGAATCAGTTTTACTTTTTCCAAACATTTTTTCTTCTGCTACTTTCTAGTTACTTTCCATTTTTCTTCAGCCTTATTTGACCCACAGAAAGTAGAGATGGCAATGGCCAGTGATGATGGGAGTTTTATGGCCAGTATTACTTTGGAGGTCAGATTAACTGATAATAAAGTCCCTTTTGGCTTTAAAAGCTTCAGGAGAAATCCTAACTCCATGGAAGTCAACAGCAAAACTTCCATGGGCTTTGGTATGGTCAAAATTTCATCCTGAGTACCTAGTAATGAATCTTTGACATTTGCCCCCCCTTTCCTTCCCCCACCCCCCCACTTGAAGTATTGCTCCATGCATTTACGTTTCCCAGTGTTTCGTTCCATTGTGGTATAACTACTTCAAGACACAAGAGCTTCTCTTTGTCCCCTGGAAATAGTTGCACAGGCTAATAGTTTAAGGAAGTTTTTGCTTGAAGAGTTGAGTAACAGAGTCAAAGTCTGTTCTTGGCTGAACTGGAGTAAATACGGAATAGCTTGTTGACAATGCGGAGTTACTCCTCTTTAATGTCAGTGTAACTGAGAGCACAATTTTGCCAATTATTAACTTCTGTTACATTATTTATATTTCTGTGCATGTCAGGATTTGTTAATGTCATTGTTCAACATCAAGTAACCTTTTGCTGAAAACAGAGCGTCATTGTGAATTGGGTATCATCAGCTAAATTGAACCTCACCCTGTGCATTTGACAGATGGTAATACATTCATTAAGTGTTCTGTGGTTGCTTTGAGGTTGGAAAGTGCTATTTTTCTGGCTTCTAACTCGGGATTCTTAACTAAAGTTGTATAAAGCATAGTTTTGAAGGCAGAAGGAAAATCACAAAGAGGTCGTGAAGGTTTTTTTTGTTAATACTGTTGTTTACTACTGGTAGGGTGACACAGCAGGACCGTGATTGCTATAAGTTGTTGTGGGCTGCATAAATAGCCCAGAGTGGAGGGTGAGAGAGATGGTTCCACCATGGATTGTGTATATACACAGCTAGAACTTCTTAGAATTTGAAGTTACATTAAATACATCACCGTGGAGGCAATACAATGCCTGTGCCTTTGTACTTGGTGAATTCACTATCCAGAAAGATGGTTTCTAAGAGTTCAGACATAGCAGTAGTTGCATGGGTAGGCTAACGACAGGGCTTCTCTTGCAGAATGGGTCACATTTCGGATCTTTATATTAATACTGAAAGTCTGCAGGGTGGGGAAGTAATTGAAGGTAGAAATTCCAAAAGCATCACAGAGCCACATTCTCAGGCATAGTTCCACTCAGTGGTGTAATACTGAATCCTCCACCCTGACGTTACCAGGACAATGTAAAGTCTGAGATTAGACACTTCAGGAAAAGTTCTCCACGCAGCTGATTTAGGAGGCACCTAAACCAAATGTAGAAGAAACTCCATTAACTACAGGAGGCTCATTTAATTTACTCACTTCCCTGAAGATTAATCCCACCCATTGACTTGCAGTGGAGCCTCAGCTGTTATCAGTTCAAGTAGCTACTTAATGATGTTTCCAAGAGGGTAAGTTGCTAAGGGAACTGGCTGTTTAACTGCTTCTGAAATTGCAGGACCTTGCTTATGGCCTTGTTGAACTTCATGAAGTGTGCACTGGTGCACCTTTCATGCCTGTTGAGATCCCTCTGGATGGCATCCCTTCCCTCCAGCATGTTGACTGCACCACACAGCTTGGTGTCATCAGCAGACTTGAGGAGGGTGCACTCAGTCCCACTGTCCATGTCACTGACAAAGCCAGTACTGACCCCTGAAGAATGCCACTCATCACTGGTCTCCACTGTATCAAGGTTTTAAACTCAACTCTTTGTGGTCACGAAGAGCACTTCTCCCAGGATTTTTTTCTAAGAAACTAAAAACTGTCCTTTTGATACCTCTCTGTTCTGGAGGGTCACTGGTGAATTCAAATGTAGGGTGAGTTCCCCAGTCATGCCAGCGTTATACATTTGATTCTCTCTGAGATGTGACACTTAGAAACCTCTTGCTTCAATATTTTTGAGACTCTTTTATTCATCCTCCTACTTTCAGTGGGCATTTCTCTGAGCACCTTTCTCAAGGAACATGACTTCAAATCATACAGATAAATCTGAATCTGTCAGGGCACCTAGAAAGTAGGATTTGCAACATGGATATTTGCATATGGATTTCAAAAAGTGGCTTGAAAAACATTGACAGACTTTAAAAATCTGATCCTATACCTGACCTGCATCTGAAATGGCAGGTTTAGGATCTTAATTCTCTTAGCTTTTAAAAATTCTGTCACTATTCGGCTGGAAGGAAGGCAGTTCTCCCTTCTTCACTACTCTGATTTTCATGGCTGTTATGAGAGATCTACTAGAATCAGAAGAGTTTTGATTAATTACATGGGGTCATTGGTGTTACAAGTAGTGATTCAGTTCTTGACTGATATGAGATGGTCCTGCCTGTAAGATGTCAACAGGATCCTGTGGGTTCCAGCAGTGCCTGTGAATTAGGTCACAGATGTGTTAAACGCTGAACATATACTTATTTCTGGCTGAAAGTTGCTGTAGGCAAGTGCCAAGTATGAATTCAGATAGATGTTTTTCCCACTGTCACAAATAGGCTTTACTCCAGGCATTGTTTTTGCGACAGCCATGACGCACTTTGATATATCAGTAAGAGCAAAAAAAACCCCAACCATAATAAGTTCCAGAAAAGTTACATAAACACATCTCACCTGCCACTCCTGTCTTTGTACTCACACCTAACTGACCCCATGGGCTAGCACCAAACATCTAACATAGTACTGATACCTGAAATATTGCAGAGAGGACTCAGGCGACCAACAATCCTACTGGGTGAAGGCGATACTGGAAAATGCTCAGTACTAAGTCAGTTCTCTAAAGTCTGGATGAGCAAAATTGAATTAAATAATAGTAATTTGATTCCACTGTCTCTAAATGAATGCCCTGTAAGAGGGCATAGTCTGAAGCTGACCAAGAGAAGGAGAACTATCTGTTCAACAGGTGTTATGGGTCAAACGAGAGACTGCTGAATCTTTTGAGTGTTGCCACATGGGGGTATATTACACACTATGCAATTATTACCCTTCAGTAGAAGTTGTGCAGCAGAGCACAGCTGCAGACAATTAAAGACACCACTGCCAGTATCTGACAGCAGAATGTCAGTGTCAAAATTCAATTTGGATTGATTGAATAAGGGATGGCAACACTTTTGTTTTATGGATGGCAGCACTTCAGTCGCTTTAGATGCTCTGCTTTCAGAAATAAAATTCTTTCTCTCCTTGTTATGTTTGTTGGGGTGTTTTCAGTTGGATTGCAGTCATTTCTCCAGTCAATCAATTAAACCAGGATTTGCCACTGTGTCTAGGAGTCAGCCACAAAAGAGCTGGTATGGCTCCTGGTGCTTGGCCAAGAGGCTTCAGTGGGAGCAAAACATCAGGCAGCTTAATCTGACTTCCCCCACTGGCACAAGGTTTAGTGGATGCTAGGGCAGCAGAGAAATCATGTTCTGTGGTGTTCAGCTCCTGCTCTCTCAATGGCCCTGTGCGTGCCTCATTTCTCTCCATGCCAAAAGCACAGGGGTGGCTGACAGCAGAGCCAGCAGAGCTACCTGTGCTAGCAAGCTGCTCTATGCTGGGTGATCCCTGCAGCATTTTGGAGCTTGTGTTGTGCTCCATAAATATATTTACCTCCATAGGCCTTGTAGCGCTACACTACCTGAGTAACCTGAAGCATTGAGTAGTCTCCCCCAAGTTAAATGGCAGTAAGTTACTCAGGGATATAACATTTTACAGGATTAGGCCTTAAATGCTGACTCCAGGCCAGATCTGCAGCAGGTATAAATCACGGCAGGTAATTTTCACCAGCTGAAATTCTGGCCCTACGCCCATGAGTCATGTTGTTATTTTTTCACATTGTAAATTCTTGCTGTTTCTTATTTATATTGCTTTCTTACTTTGGGGCAGTTGTCGGGGGCAAGGACTCCACTGTGCTTGTCACCCTTCAAACAGAAATGCAGAAGACCCTTCTTATCCCAGAGTGTTTGATACTTAAATACCATGCAAATTTGTGCACAGTCATGCAGCTTTCTGTAAGTGCATTATTGCAATCAAGTTTTTCTATTATCCTGTCAGTAAAGTATAAGAACACAAATTCTATGCCTGGGCTGATACTTTTGAGTAAAAACTTTGTACTCTTCTTTATACTATGTCTAAGTGGCATTTAAAGACCAGAATTTGTTGGAGCCAGCAGCAGTGTGGGACATGGTCTTAAGTAAAAGGTCTAAAATCTCCTCTCCATTGTGACACCCTGTTGGAGACATGTCAGAAAGAGAATTTGCACCTAAGTTGAATGTGAAGTGGGGAAAATCTTAACAGTGGCTGAATATCTCACCTGTGTAGTGCTATTTTTCATTATTGTTAAATATCAACAATATTATACAAATATTACCTTTGTTTCAGTTGCAGTGTATCTTCCAGCTCCTTAGAGCTCTGGTTAGCATCTTCAGAATTATTGCTATTTCCTTTAATTACTTGGGAAGAAGTTTAAAACTTGTAAAACTGCAACTTCTTAGAGCTGAAGTAATGCTGGAAAATTCTGATTCATTACAGTCCTACCTAGCTCTTTAGAAATATAAAGTAACAGTGTACAGGCCTCCAGTTTACTGTGTGATGGCCTCAACAGACCAGAGGAATACTGTAGGGTGTATGTGTTTTATTGGTGTATCATGCTGACAAGCTGTTCTTTCCTTCCATGACCTCTTTGTGCTAGTCAGGAGAAGATGTGGCACAGTAGTTTCCTGCATCCACTTTTTCTGTCCACTTTTTGCATCCTCTTAGGATGAACTTTACCTTCAGGCAGACCTTGCTGGGCTACTTTGGAGTGCAAATTAACAACAAAAAGATGGTTCTTAGGTTTTTTTCTAGATGCTAGAAAATAGCCACTGTCAGTGGGTGTTTCTAAATAATTCTTATTTTGCCCTAATCACTTATTGGTTTCTTTTTGACAAAGCCCTTGAAAAAGGTCTGGTGAAGGCTCTGAAGAAGCTGGATGACTATCTGAGAACCCCTCTGCCAGAGGAGATTGATGCAGACAGCACCGAAGAGGAGAAAGTGTCTAAACGCAAGTTTCTGGATGGAGATGACCTGACCCTTGCTGACTGCAATCTTCTGCCCAAGCTCCATGTTGTCAAGGTAAAAGATGTCATACGATGGTCAAAGAAGCCTTATCTGGCAATGAAGTGCCCTGCTCTGACAGCTGCCTTCTAGACTCAATATATATTTCAGCATAGATACCTGAAGTAGCTTTGCTCCTCACTATTTCCTAAAGGTAATTAAAGTAACATATTAAATACATGAGGAAACTGTCTCATCACTAATTAGTGACAAAGACAATATTAAGATCTAGGTATCTCATCTCTTTATTTTTACCCTGCTGCAAGTAACAGCAGTCTTTCATATTAATCAGTTTCCATTATTCTTAAGAGAGAAATCAAAACTTTAGTCTGTTCCCACCCATTTATAACTTAAGAGCAGCAGTCCATCTTTTTGGGGAATATTTGTTCCAGCTGGTATTTCACACAGAGAAGTTAACAAATGAAAGTCACTGCTGAGGTCCAGGATTTAAGATGTACAATGGTCACTGGTATAGTGCAAACGTTGTACCTCGTCTTGACTTGTAAATGTTGCATTTACTTAATTTATAAGATGTCATGTTTCTTTAGAATAAAGCAAGTACCTGGCAGACCTTGGCAAGCAAATAAGCTAGGAATTAAAGCCATGCATTTAATTTGGCTCCATAAGCCAAAACATAAACTGAGCCTGGGAGCTGACTGCACACATGGAAAGAAGGTAAAAACAAAACAAAACAAAAGTGTTTAAGTCAGCAGGTAAGAAATGTGATAGTATCCTCACAGATTTAGCTCTTTATTTGGCTCGTCTTCATTGGTGACATTGGAGTCAGACAGTGCAAAATGAATATGTGGCCCTTTACTGGTTCTTGTTCCCTTGGATGAAATGAAAGATGTTGAAAAAGAATTAAAATCTTTCTCAGACAAGCATAGCCATAGGATATTGCCTGAAAAACATTTTACAGATGGAAGAAAAGGGTAAATAAGTTTTTAATTTGATGGAAGATGCGTGCTGGAAATTATGAAAATCTTGACTTAAGTTGCCCAGTGGGTTTTATCTTCCCCATGTGTGTGTGAAGCATCACTGAAGGCAAGAATGCTTAATTAAATGCAGTTTAGGACAGGATTTGGACTTGCATATACCAAGTGAATCCTGGTAATAAAAACAAATCACAGTCATTTCTAAGAGCATGACTGTCCTGAGAAATCTGAGATGGAAACCAGCTCTACTATGTGCTTTAAAAATAAAGGGGAACTCTGTGGCACATATGTATGTAATTTATGCCCAGGAACAATTTTATACTGTCAGAAAAATTAAAGATTGGAAGCACTCATTAAATTAGCTAATCCATCCCTTCCTATCAGCAGTTCATTCTGTCACCGCAGGATTATTCTATATGGTATATTCTTACAGGAAAACTCAAATGTCCCCATCCAGGAAGCTACTTAACCAACCAAGGAGCTTTAAGCACAGATTAGTCCCATTGACTTCAATGGGACTATACAGGTGCTTAGAATTAAGTATACACTTAACTATTTTCCTGAATAAGGGCCCGACTGGTTTTAGAAATCGAAAATTTCCCTTGATAGACAATTTCTTAGTCTGACAAGTCTTGAAATAACCGTTTTCTCTCCCAGTTTATTCTAATACTTCTGTTTCTAATGTCTGCTATATCATCTTGGTTTCTCAGTCATGGTACCCATACCACCCTGAATTTTTCCTTTTCATGAACACAGATACAGCCTTCCAACAGCTGTAGGTGGTTACATCCTCTGACATCATTGGCCAGGCAAAATATATTGCATATTTTAAAAATACAGATACAGTATATATAAAATATAATGGTAAATATAAATGTAAAAATTACTATGAAGATATGTTATATAAAATTGTTGCTAATATCTTTCTCTTAAACCTATCTTGCATTTTATGATTCAGCTTATCAGCTTTTTCTGATGTGGCGTCTCAGCTTCAAGTAATGTACTGAAGACTGGTAAAAACCACCAAAACCCAATATGGTAAAATTAATGAACTTCAGATACCATAGAAGTCATAATATGGTGACAGTAACCAAGCCATTGGTTTAGAGTGTCTTTAGGCCAAGTAGAATCCTTGCAAGATATGGGACAACAAACAGTCACTTTTCAGGCTTTTTTTGTTTCTCAGGTCCCTGAGCCTCCAAACATTTCTGTCTTTTCCTGTTTCTGGAGAGGGACTCTTCATTAGGGACTGTAGTGGTAGGACAAGGGGTAATGAGTTCAAACTTAAGCAGAGGAAGTTTAGATTGGATATAAGGAAGAAGCTCTTTACTGTGAGGGTGGTGAGGCACTGGAATGGGTTACCCAGGGAAGTTGTGAATGCTCCATCCCTGGAGGTGTTCAAGGCCGGGTTGAACAGAGCCTTGGGTGACATGGTTTAGTGCCCATGGCAGGGGGATTGGAACTTTGTGATCTTCAGGTCCTTTCCAACCCTAACTATTCTATGATTGTATGATTAATTATGTAATAAGAAAGAGTAAGAAGCTCTCTAAAAGATAATCTGGAGATATAAAACTAACAAATCACTTGTTTCTCTCTTTTATCTTTGTTTAGATTGTTGCAAAGAAATACCGCAACTTTGAGTTCCCAACGGAGATGACAGGGCTGTGGCGGTACCTGAAGAATGCGTATGCCAGGGATGAATTCACCAACACCTGTGCAGCTGACAAGGAAATTGAGCAGGCTTACGCAGACGTGGCCAAGCGTCTCAGCAAGTCCTAAGTGACCTCAGTGGTGGCTCAGTATCCCCTTTTACAGACTCTTCTCCTTGTTGCCTTAAGATATACTTTGTTGTTATGCTATCTGGTTGGCATCCCTATGCCTTCGTCTGTTCAAATGTATTGATAAGGGACAAATCTGCTTCTCCCTTGAGAAAAGAGAAGGCAGCTCTAGTGTGGGATCATGGAGACCCTTTAAAATCTGAACCTGAGATCTTGCTCAACTAGTATTATTTGCAATCAGTATTTGAAATTAATCCACTTTAATAGTTTCTTTTTTCATGTTGGGGTATATCACCACCTCTATTCCTTGGAGTTTTAAAAGTAGGATGTTAGCTGAATTTTCAAGAGTTAGGAACACATAGAACAGGTTCTTCTGTAGGCTATTTCAAGGATGCCTTTTCTCCCAGAGCTATGGAGATCCTTGAGGCAGGAGCAAAATCTGAGAGGGGTTGGGGGGAAAGGAGTATGACCTTAAAGCAGAAATGCTTTTAGCTGTTATATTTAAAACAAACAACTCTCAGACTGCATATTCTGTTTTAGCAGGCCCAAGAGTTTATAGGGCATTTATCTTCAACTCGGCACAAGAGGGGCAAACCTGAGTGAGTATGTCAGACTTGCAGATGCTACTTTGCATAGAATTTACATGATATAGTTGGATCTGAATATTAAAACAAAAGAGAGTGAACAAGCAATTGAATGGGCAGCCCTTGGATCTGCAAGTTGGTAGTGACACGCAGACACAGCGATAATGGGGACAGCATATTGTCTCCAGTGACTATAGAGGGAATTGGCAAAGCTAACCAAGCGATGCAGGGTATTGTCATCTTGACTGTGTGGTTGCCAGTTCTTTTATGACTGCTATCTTGGGAAACTTGGATAGGCAGGAGAAAGCTGTTGCTGCACACGAATTCCAGGCAGGGGAGGCATTTTCTTCCTGTTGGGCTCCAGATGGGTCACTTTCAAACACTCATCATCTCACCCCAGAAGTTTGCTCTGAGACTCTCAGAGAGGGCAGGCTAAAACAGAGAGAGGCACATTTCCATCCAGAAATTCAACAAGTATGCTAGCCAAAATCCATTCATGATGCCTTAGTCCCTTTCATCCAGGGTTTACCCATCCAGGTTACATGTTTCTGAATTAGGTTTATGTTCTAAAACTGATTATTTGTTCTATCTGTAGCATCTGTGTGACACAATCTGCTTTATATGAGTGATTATTTGCACCTTACTTTAGCAAATTCAGAATGACAGCTCTTTTGCATGAAACCCAACTTCCCTGATATGTACAACAGTGCACATGGCTCTTGATTTTCAGTTTGGGGAGATTTAATGTTGTTTTCAAGGATAAAATAAAGCTAAGCTGTAACCCAAGGTGGCTTCCCTTCTGATGAGAGCTTCTAGAGCTGCACTGATTTGAAGTGAACCGCAAACTGGTGAGCTCTGGCTGAGGGGAATCTCACAGCAGAGAGATTCTTGTTTGGCACCAAAAAGCTGGAGGACTGGAGACAGGATTGAAAGTCAGCCTTTGCCATGTGATGCTGATGACAGTCTGAAGCCATCCTCTTGCTTTGGTGGGATTATTCCACTTTTCACACTAACCAGCTGGGAGCAGAATGTTGATTGTTGATTGTGAAGATAGTTTGTGGTTGACTATTGTTTCACATGCAATAGTCAATTTGTTCCAAACTTTCAAAACCTTAGAAGAAAATACATGAACTCCCAAGTCTTCTCCTAGAATGGGCTATTTTAACAGTGGCTAGACTGGAGAGCAAAGGCTCACACTCTTTAAAACACTGCTGAGAAATCAACTGGCCCAGAGAACACTGATAGCAGCCAGAAAAATCTAATGAGATTAGAAGTGTCTGCACAAGCACATATGGCTTGTTAAAAACATTTCTTCATGAGATTGGAATTATTTGTAATTTTTTTTTTTTTTTATTATGGCAACTATTTATTTATTTATTTTAATTGACTCAGTCCTTTCTGTCTGTCTTTCTGGTTTTCATTCATCACACTGGTCAACATGTCTGTTTAGAAAAGTGTCATCAGCAATGCTCTGCAAATTCATTTCTAGAGAAAAGACTTCTACCTGATTAATGGTCACTGGCATTTTTTAATTTTCACTATGATTTGGCTAGGGGCATGCCCATCAACAGAAGCTACGTTTTTCTCAGTTGATTTTTCCCAGTTCTGTACTTCAGTTAGTGCTTTTGCTTAATCACAGTTGCAGTGAATCTTTGAATAAAGACACAGAGGCAGATGCAGATTCTTATGTGCTTATTATATTTAGCTCCTTAGAGAAGATTGCCCAAATATGCAGCAGATCTCAGGCAGGGTAAGTGAATGAGTTCAGGGTCTGACATGATTTCTACCTGAATCTTCACCAATTTACTGGATCCCATGGTTCTGATATGTTCTAATGTCTTTCTCTAGTTTTGCTAGAAGAGGGCTAAATCATAATCAGTTGATCTCAGTGACCTCCAGTTGCATCTATTTGTAAAATACTGTGTTTAAAAATGATTGAGCTTATAACAAAAAGGAAATGAGCTGTTAGTGCAACGAGCTTTTTTTAAGATGATTTTTATGTTCTTAAAATCTTTCTAGAATTTCATTAAAAAATCTGAAAATCCCCAAGCTACCTTCCTTTTAATTAATAAGAATAAAAAAAATTCTTAAATATCTTCATTATTCTAACACCCCTAAGATACTCTAGATAGATGTACTGATGGATATAAGAAAAGGAAAGAGATAAGAAAGAGGAAAATGAAACAGTTTTCAGTTACTGTCCCTGTTCTATCTGAATTCAAGTCTCACTCTGCATCCTAATTTCACATTTTACTTATAACTCCATTACAGACTAATCCAAGATCCAGGCATTCCTGAACCTTTGTTTGGGTTTGAAATCCAAGCTCATGTTTTCAGATCTGTAACTTTTGCTCACCTTTGTGCTTTTTGGCTTTAGCCATAGTCAGAAGCAGGAAATACTGGAAATCCTACATAGAAAAGTGTTTTGCTAAGACTTTTAGCTCACTCAGGATCCATCACTAGTGAGATTTTAAAGGGCTCCAGACTCCTTTAGGCACGGTATGTTTGGTGACCTTCCATTGTATTTAGAATTATAAGTAATAAATATTAATCATCCAGGATTGTATATCTACATTGGCAACGCAGCATTTCTGAAAAGAATCTAAGTGACAAGACAGACATTGCAGATTTACAATAACTTTGTTCATAAATTTTTTGCAAGATTTAAAGAAAGACATAGTGCTGAGGGGGAAGAAGCCAACAATGTGGATTTAATCATATACATTTCTGAAATGCAGACCAAATGTCTGTAAAGATGTCCATTTCATCCAAACATTTCTTAGATATTTATTTCAAAGCTCCCTGTTCAGTCAATCCAACACTCCATTCATATTGGAACTAATATTGATTTTTCTTCTATTAGCAGTGGTATGGGAGTGCTACAGTATCCCATACATTAGTTACACTCATTCTTTATTTAGACTGTTTGAATTGCCAAGAAGTCATCTTGCTGTACAGGTAGGACTAAAGAAGTATTGTTTCAGGAGCATTTAAACGAGGGCTTCTGACAAACATTTTCTTCCAATACCAAGAATCTTATCATAATACTGCTTTATCAGGTCTAGTGTGGAATATAGAGCAACAGGTTATTTCTATGTTTGCAATAGCTGCAAAGCCACTGACAGGGAGGACAGACAGTCTATATCACAAAGAAACTAAACATCTCAGTTTCCTACAAGAAAGTTCAGCTGAATTGCACATAGCATTCATTTTGGATATGTATTCATTTTATTTTAACCCCTAGCCACATTTCCAAATCTCTCATCCCTGCTCAAATTCAATTCCAAGTTAGCCAGAACCATTCTGCCATTTCCTCAGTGTTAAGCAGCAGGGTGCTCATGGATGGATACATGGAGAACTGTGTTTCAGCTTAACCCATCTGTCTTGAAGGATGAAGCAAAGAGAGCCCCCATTCTGCACTGTTTGGCTAATTAGCTGAGTTTAAAGTATAGCAAAAATTTAGTCAGTGCAAATCTCACTCATGTAAAGCCCCAGAAGCACATAGATACATTCACTTTAAAAATGAATTGGTGTTTTAAAGAAAAAAATCCAAACCCCAAAGTCTTATGTCCTCCTTCATGTGAATTCTTTTAAGCATCAGGAAGTTTGTTTATTATTCTGATAGATATATTCATTATTCTCAAATTGCTTTTGATATCAAGAAATATTTTTTTTTCCAGTAAGATTTTGCCTTTCTGCTGAATCTTTCATCTCTTCATCAATTTTGATGTCTGCGATGACCTAGCAATGCCAGAGGAGGCAGGAAAGCTGTGAGGTTTATACTTGTTGAGAAGTTCAAGGAGGTAATGATTTTTTTTTTTTTTTTGAGAAAACAGTATTAAAAGCAGTTTAAAACAAAAATGTGTCTTTTCGTCTGGGATACTTAAAACTAAGAGTGATAGACTGTTTAGTCTGGACTGTGATTTTCCGCACAGACCTGAGCAAGCCACCATGTTTAAGGTGGCTTTGCTCAGGTATTTTCCAGGATACATAGAGATGTACGGAAACCCTCTCCAATGCTGGTTTTCAAAGCTTGATCAGTCCATGTTTTAATGTGTAACATAATGGTCTGAAGAGCCCCATGTAACTTCTCAGGCAACCACCATGCAGTGTTACAGTACCCAGCGCTGTCTCAGAGACTGCAGCAATCATGCTATTCCCCCGTTGCCTCAAATCATTCCCCTTTCACCATTCATTGCAGAGATGCTAAAGCTGAAAATACTCCAGAGGATGCACTTGAATGTGGTGTATTTTGAGCTGTGCTCATCAGCTAACCAGCTCTGAATGATGACACTGTGGCAGCTCAACAGTTTGTGCCTCTGCTGCCAAGTGGATGACCTATTGCCAATTGGAGTAGCAGTGCTTAGGTAGGAAATGCTGAAGCTGCTCAGTCAGTGATGGTGCAGCCATGATGAAAGGTTTCAGTGCCACCTTTTCTCCAGCCCAGCTCTCTAGTTGAAGTGTGTTAGCAGCTCAGCTGGGGCCATGATCCAATGCTAATGAGCATTTCTAGCTTGCAGCGTGTGAATGGAGACTACTGGTGTGTTTAATGTTAAACATGTGCTTGCCTGCTTGCCTGGAGAGGGGCCTAAAAGTTATGACAGAAAAGCCTATATTAATGAAAAGCATTATTATTCTCTTTCCTTTGAAATCTGGTGGCAGAATTCCCAGTGGGGGAATTCCCAATAGGAATTCCTTAGTAGAGCCCAAGGCTACATAAGCATGAAGATGTTTCAAGTGTGAAGATGTCCTTAGAGAACAGAAAACTCTCAAGGAGATAATGAAGCAGCACTGATATATAGGGTCTTCTTACAGAAAAAGGACACCACCTATGTTCCAGTGGTACCTGGCGGGACACCACCAGTGCTTCCAGGCTCCATTCTGGTTTATCATGGGGAGGTTCACAATGGAGCTGGGACCAGGCCACACTGTAGTGTAATGCCACAGCATGTTCTGCTATATCTCCAACCATGCTCCCTATGGTGGTATCCCACAATATAACCATGCCTCCATTGTGTCTGCCTCACTCTTATTATGAAGTTGCTTGTCTAAAAAATACTGAGAAGGGTGGGGGATTTTTTTTTTACATGTACATGGAGTAAAAACGATCCAAATATGCTTTAATGGTTCTCAACATGATACTGTCAATTCTCACCACAGGGTGGAATTTGTTGGTGGAAATTAAATTAAATTAAATTAAACCAGAAAAGCTTGGCTATTGCTAATGGGTACTACTGGGAGCCCTAAAAGGAGTTTGCAGCATAGAAACATAAGAGGAGTGAACATCCTTTAATTCCCAGAATCACTTTGGTTTCACAGGGTCATTTCAGCCTATTCTGCTCCACTGCTGAGAAGTTGCTTTTTCCCCGTCTCCTTAGGTCTATAAACTCTGAAGAATTTGGGAAATGGCTACGGGCACCACATTAGTCTTTTTCTCTCTTGCTTTTTCTCCCCCCTTCATTAAATTAACGACTTTAGTTTGGAAGTAAGCAATAAGCAAATAGGACTTGCAAACAGCAGATTTCTCTGCTTTTTCATTAAGGAAGTTTTTAAGAGCTTTAAGAAAATGAGAGGTTATCCCCAGCTTTGGGAATAAACTGTGGTATAAAATATACATAGAAGTGTGATTCTGATTAAATAATTTTGGCAGGAAGACTACGGTTTGTTTTAAGGATCATGCTTAGGAGTAAACCACCAAAATACTCCGTATACTGCAATAGGGACTTAAGATTCAGGTTTAATCTCTGATGTTTTGGGTTTTTTAATTACTTATTGTACAACATAGAAACTATGTATATATGTTTATTTAACTGCATTATTTAATTCAATAATGTGCTATAAATCGGTTTAGGATGGAAGGTGACATAAAGAGGAAAACTTACACTCTTGAAACAGCATTATTATTTCTGTGTGTTTGATTTTGTTTCCACTGGAATAAACAAGAGCTGCAGCATTTAGTTGTGTAGGAGCAGGATCTCAAATTCACAGATCCAGATAGCTTGGCAGTCTCTTTGGAGGACAGGGTAATTTGCTATTTAACAATCTGAGTCTTGCAGTGGGCACAGTGCATTTCAGAAGGCGTCTGGGAGCGTCCTTGGGTGAATGGATAGCGTTGCTTGTGAAGGAACACAGTGAATCCCCTGCTGTTATAAAATGAGATTAAGCCATCATGAGATGCGGACTGGCTAACCCCGAACCAGACACATTTGCCTGCAGCCCAGCCACTAAATAGGTCTGACATCAGGAACCACAGCGTAAGAGCTTGGCCTCAGAAGTGAGTCAAAGCACCATCTTTGTCACCAGTCATTTTCTATTTATAATGACACAGATCTATTTTATAATCACGGGGAGGCACAACAGGAGTGTGCTTTGTTCTGCCTAAATCGCATTTCTCGTGCGGGTGCGTTTAAACACAGCCTTTGGCCCCTTGCCGCACACCACACACACCCAAGGCGGGCAATTCTGGCACAACAATGCACTCCCTGTCGTGCTTGAATGCTCAAAGACTCCTGTGCTGAAGCAATAAACTCCTGCTAAATGGCTTAAAAATGTTCCCTTAAGTGTGCTGAGCTGCCGCACTGCCTCACTTCTCATTTCCAAAGCCATTTTGTGTCTAAGCCTTGGGTTTCAAATAAACCAGGAGTATATTGCATTGTTTAGTGCTAGAAATTACTGGGCATTATTAACCATAAGAAATTAAGGTGAAAAACCCCAAACTCCACTCAATCCTCTTTCCCAGTGCAAAACTGACTGCTTGTGCATGTGAATGTATTTTCAGAATCTGCAAATAGATTCCCAATAGCTCCTTGTTTTGGCTTCTGGAGGATGGGTCTTCATCTGTGCAAATCCTCAGAGCTCTGATGGTATTCCCCCTTTTCTTCCTTTTTTCTTTCTTTTTTTTTCATTTTTATTTTCAGGATCCTGCTCCGTGTAGCCTGGAAATGTATGACCCAGTGATCAATAGATTCATTTCTGTTGTCTGTTTTCATTTCTAAAGCCTGAATATCAAATCAAGTTGCATACTGAGATTTAGGTGTGATTGGAAATGCTGGGTTTTTTAATTCAAACTCCATTTCCAATTCCATTTCCAATTCACATGGAACTCCAATTCCATTTCCAAAACTCCATTCCACTCATTTGGGGCACAATCCTGGTTACCTTGAGGAGGATCTGAATTTGTAAGAGAGGAAGGGAAACCCACTGTATGTGCTACTGTCCTTCCACTGTGAGAGGATAATAGGAACTGGTATGGAAGTCCTAGGAGGTATATGAACAGTTTCTGATGTTCAGCATGAAAGCAGCCTGCACATGAATGGCCCTAAGCTGACACATAGTTGCTTAAAAATTGAAATGATGTTAAAAGCAAAACCTGGAATCTGAACACTTAACGACTGGGAACAGTTTCTCTTTGGGGCATTATACAGGCAAAAAATATCTAATTTGGAAGGACACTCAAATTTTTAGGTATTGGCCCAGACCCAAGTCCAGGACTGGATTTTCTTCTCCAAAATGTCATTAATCTCAGAACTGGCTGTTGGAATTGTCACTGCCTGAAATTCTGGGGTAAAAGCAAAATGAGGAACTATTAAGAAGGAAGCGTGAATGACCTTTAAACTCAGACCTTGTAAGCTTAAAAAAAAGTTATTTCTTTGTAAACAGCTATTTTATAGTGGTTGATGATGAAAAGTAACTGTGTATCTAGGGGTCTCTACCATATATGAAAGAAAAGCAGGAGAAATCCCTTCACATACCTGTGATTTTCAGTTGAGGCACATCCTCTGTTGATGGATAATTTTAGATTAGACTGTAACCTTTTGGATAAGAACTATATATTTCTTCTCTGTATGTGCAGCTCTTGAAACTAAAGGAACCTGATTAGTGCCTGTGTGTGCTGCTCTAACCCTCATAATATATAATAATAGGAATAATATAATTAAAATGTCATTGCAGTTCACCTTTATTATTTTGATTGTGAGGCTCTATTCTGTCAACTGTGAACAAAATTAATGTCCTTTTTGTATAATAGGTAGTATATTTTATTATTGAAGAAATAGTCAAATTTAATTTTTAAAAGCAAGGAAGAATCTGATCATTGTTTCATTTTAAGCTTTTGGATAAATAAGCAAACATTTCTTTTGTATCCTTCAAATGAGTATGTGTTAAATGAAGAAATGCACCTTCCTGAATTGGAACTGTTTATAATCTTATATTCTAAGAGTTATTAACATCTGATAATTTGAATAAAAGTGGTTTATTTTCTCATTGGGTTATTCCTGAACTTTTGTTTGATTTGTTAATTGGGTTTTTTTGTTTGTTTGATCCGTTGTTTTTTTTTTTTGAACAGGCATCATTCCCTTGTCCGCTATCAAAAAAACTTATGCTCACAGCTTGAATACAGCTATACTCATCACTGGATTTAAAAATAGATTTAATAGAAATAAAGGGAAAGAGAGCAAGAACAAGTAAGCTACATCTGTACTGGAAGAAGAAACATGGTCAGGGTATAACTCACACACTGTCACCAGGATGTTGGTGCCATATAGATGGTGCAGCTGGTGGAAGCCTTTTGGCCTGGACCGGTAACCTCTTTTCAAGACAGAGTCCAAGTGCAGCACACAGGAGATGAGAACTGGTGGGGTTATAATATAAGTCTACAAAATAATGAAATGGGTGAAATAGGGAATGATTATTCAGTATTTCTCATATCAGAGGGTATGTGTTCTTAACGAAATGATGAAGCAGCAAGTCAAAAGCAAACGGAAAGCAGTGCCTTTTTACACATTGTATAATTAAACTTTGGAAACCTTTACCAGAGGATGCTCTGCAGATCAAAATGAAAATGGCTTTCAAATATGAATTTGACAACTTCATGAGGAACAGATCCATTAATGTTTTTTAAACATGAAAGTTTGGATGCAGCTTTCAGGTCAAGAAGTCCTTAAATGCCAAGGGTGGGAGAGGGTCCAGGAAGAAGGCCCAGATTTCCACTTGCCTTATTTCTCATATTACTTCTGCTGTGAGAGGTTAGACACAGCTGAGGTACGGCTGGGTGGCTTGGCTCTGGGATGGCCTTTCTGGGCTTATGATACACAAATGTGAAGTATTGCAAATTTTATTCCAGCACAGAAGTTTGAAGTTAGCTTTCCCAAAGCAAACCACTTCCAGAGAGGCATTAGAGACAAAGGCTCAGAGTCCCTCTCACAGCAAATGACAGGGAATCACCATTTATCTGGAATAACAACAGTCCATCATCAACAGCTGCAACTGAAGAGGAACATGTAGGATTTCTCCCAGCTTACACGTCAACTTTTTTTTCTGGTGACCAAAGACTGAACCCTTTAGGCCACATCCCTCTAGTATAGCATCTCTCATGATGTGTGGTATACAAATGAGAATTTGTTTCAAATTCTTCTAACCCAAGCTGATAAGTATCAGTTAAATGTTTCTGCTTTAACTAGTGCTGAAATAGCCATTCAGTTGTCCAGAACTGTAGAAGCCCTGGTCCTCAGCTGGTTGCTTTTGGACTAAGCTCTCAATGTATACTCAATTGCATCTTTATAGCAGATGTAGTCGTTCCCTTTGACAGCATGGAGGAAAACCAGACTATCTGCAAAGCTCACCATCAGGCATATCAGAGAATGAATAAATAAGGTAATGTGATGCTTTTACCGCCCAATTTGTAACTGGTCCTGAAGTACAGCTTGCTGTTTGGTCACTCAATTGCATGAGGGTCAACCGTGGCTAGCACTGCTGTGGCTGATTGGTAACACTGCCATGCATTTTCTTATAGAAACTCACACCTTACACAGCTCCATCATGTCGCTGCATTGCCAGAACCACACACATGAGACTGTGCCACCCTGATGAGCATCCCTGAGAGTGGTCTGTACTGAATGCTTCAAAAGGTGGTGCCAGGAGCCCCAGGCTGGGATTTAACATACTGACCACACACAAAAAATGTGCCACACTGGTGGTGTTTTTTCAGTGTTTATTTCATTAAAAATAACTACCTATAGGTCTGGCTGCTCTTGTGGTACAAACAGATCTGACACTGGTCTAAGGCTTTCTGAACACTGGTCTGGGTAATATGTTATGGTAGTGAGTGCATAAGATTCATTTGGCTCTGTGCAAGAAAAGAGGTTTCTGTGTATGAGTGATTGTGATTGCAGACCTGAATGATGAAAAATGGGGTGAGTAACGACCTGGATCACTCATCATTTTTCCTGTCTTTATCATTCCTTATGCATCTGCTTTGAGCAACATTTCCCCTTTCCACCACCATGTGTATATGCTGCTGGTCATTTCTTTGGTCATTTGGTCTCTGAAGCGTCACTTCTACCCAGCTAATCCCTCTATCTGACAGGGATTTGTACTGCTGTCTCTCCCTGCTTGCTATGTGAAAAATAGTGTCCTTAGCAGGCTGCATGGAGCTGCTGGAACCAGTTCCTTCAGGGATGGAGTGGGGGAGAAGTTTTGTGAAGGAGGGTTTAGTTTTTCTTTTTTATCTCAATACCTGCTGTAACACTCTACACATCCTGCTAGACACACTGCAATCAGTCCAGTCTGCGCCAGACAAGAGTTTAGACATTTCAGGTGTCATCCATCCTTCATATCTCATGCATGCCTTTCTTTTCATGAACCCAGCAGATGCCTTTAATTGCCAGCCACTGCTCTTGGCTTTCCAAGAAGTAGCAGAGGAACTATGGAGTCCCTCTGGCGAAGGATGAAACGAAGGGGCCCAGCAGTATTATGACATTTCTTGCACTGAATTGGCTTTGGGAAGAATGGGCTCTTTCCTCCCGTTAGATAAGCACAGAAATCTTAAGCAGATGCTTGCAAAACATCAAACAAATATATACTTAAAAAATAAATATAGGCTATACCCGCATGCCCCATAATCTGGCCAATGTTCAGCCACCGCTAAGAGTATCTAGCCTTTCTCTGGTGAAGCCTGGAGGAAAAAGAAAAACCCGCAGTCTAGTCACTCCACAGCAGGCCTGCAACCAGCTCCACCAGCACTGTCAGCACAGGGCTGAGTGTCACTATGCTGATGCCCAGTCTCCTTTTGTTCAGCAACTAGAGGGAAACAGTCCTACCCTCCCATGTGTTTCATGCACACTCCAGGGGCTTTTAATCTATTTAAGTTTCTCCTTAAGTCAGCATTGCGGAATGCAAAGGGTTATTTAATGCCATAGGGAAGAAGGTGAAGCAGGCTGGAAAGCCTAAATTGCCAAAAACAAAAAGAAAGAGTGTTTTCTTTGGTGCTTAAGTCCTTATGCTCCTGATTTCTAGGGTAGAGATAATAGGGGGGATTTATTCTATTAGAAGCCACAGGGTTTGGGAAAAGCTAGGTGAAAATACAGTAACTGAGAAGTGCGAGAGAGAATTTATTGCAAGAAGTTTCCCTTCCCTCAAATCTTTGTTAAAAAAACATTAAAGAACATGATAGGTGTCAAGAGAAGGGCTTTAAAGAACCTGCTGGAGTTCAGATCACCCGTGTAATCCTCATTCATGTCCTTGTGCAGACGGGTTGTGGTACCAGCTTTCATCGGCTCATGTACCACATCCTGCGCAGGCCCTACCCCTGAACAGGTGATGCCATTTGTTTTCTCAGCAATGTGTGGTGCTGGGCCTTCTTTGTTCCTTATTACTCAGCCTGTTAGGAAGCTCTTTAAAATTGCCATGGTATCATGGGATCATGATGCTCAGTTTCATCTATTTAACATGTAGTTTTTTGCAGTATGTTGCACTAAACAGCAATTTCAGGGTACTGCTGTATCAGTAAATTCAATGTGCTGGGAATTTCCTGATCTCTGAGACAAACTGGAGCAATATGGCTCCTGTCCATACTGGCTTTACTCTCCCAAACTGGATGGCTGCCTGCAAACTGCTTATTAGAAACAGGCCCTGGGCAAATGAACCTCCAAACGACGCTGGGGACAGATTAGTTTGGGAGGGTGCTGGGTGGCCTGAACCAAAAAGGATCTCACAGTCTAGAAATACATACATCTATGTATATACGCTAAGCAGTAAAAGCAGGTATTTGAGTTCCTGCTGCTTGTAAGTGGAGCTGGGAGTGCTCATTGCTCCAGCACCCCAACTGTTGCTTCGGGTCCTAGTGCTGCCAGAATGCTCGTGTATAAAAAGTAGCACATTTGGGTCAGCTGAGCAGTATTTGGTCTTTCCTAAATTTGGAGTGTTTGACTTTGCAAATTTAGTAATGTTTTAGTGTAATTTTTCTTTGTGTAATGTCTTGTGTGTGTGTGAATATGCATGCATAGACACATATATACATCTATTTACATGTATGTATGTATACATGTATAGTGTCATCCTTCCCTCTGAGAAGCATTTTAAGTCTGGGTATCTAGAATCACAGAAAATAGGTGCAGTTGGTATTTGAGCTGCCACAGGGGACCAGCTGGCTTTTGTACCTCATCTTCACTGAAGCCAGAGTCCTAGTGAGGTTAGTTATCACACTGCGGTGAGAGATGTGCTACCATGCCCAGTCGGCTGGGAAAATTCACTATCCCTTCCCACAGGGCACGATTCCCCAGGGAGAGCCCCATGGCTGTCAGAGCCAGTTGGGTGCCTTGCTCTGTGTCCAACCAGAGTAACACTCGTATTTACGGTGTATGGACTAAAATGTTTATTCACAAAGCAGCAGCTTTAGCTTTTCATTGTCAGTGTGGATGTTGAACTAATCAGAAAGGGGAGCAGGGAAAGGGTGGGGACAGGAAAAGAGGAGTTTGTGGGAACATAACAATGTTAAAGAAAAAACTTTGCTTGCTGTCAGTTAAGTCTTCCCATTAGTTACCTCTACCATTATGGATTCATTTTAAGATCCAGACTTCAATATACATAACTTTAAATCACTAACATCTTTCAAGGCTCCGTGATTTGCTGGTTCCATATGTAGCCTCTTGGCCCATTACATTGGCACAGGTTCAATTCTTGTTCTTCCTTTGGGTTAGAGTTTCCTTGCTTTGATGGGGGGATCAGGAGGGGAAGAAGAGGGAAAGAGCAAGAAAGGGATGGTGAGATAGAAGGCAAGTGATGGGGGAGAGGGAAAGATGGGAGAAAAAGAGAGGAGCAAAAGAAAAAGTAGAAATAATACAAATGGAGAAAATAAATAAGAAGCAAGTAAACAGTGTGGAAAGAGCAGAGAGAGGAAAACAATGAGAAATGCTGTTGTGAGCAGCTGTCCCCATCCTGCTGCTTCTGGCAGTGCCGGGATACTGAGGAGCAGGAGGAGAAGGCTGATATAGCCTTTCCCAAGTGCCTGAAATGGCAATGCCATGCTGCCACTCATCCCCTTTCAAACAGGCTCAGTCCCTGCCTGAACTTTATAATTAAGCTCACTGAGATTTTGCTTGGGGTCTGGGCTGACAGCTGTATTGAATTTTGGTTTATTGTGTGATTTATCAGGGCCATAGATGGGCATTTGGGTGATTAAGTGCTGCAAAAATACCTTGGAATGCAACACACAGCAATATCTGCATTATTAATAACAATAATAATAAAGATAAATGTTCCTCCCCAGAGCTTTCGATGGCTGTGCCACTCAATTTAACATTTTAACAGTGGCATGTGGCCTTTCCATGGCACCTGGTAACGTCTGATGTATTCGAGCAGGCAAAGAAAAGGTTATTTGTCAAATGCTCAGTCCCAACTGTAAGGTATTTTGAAAGCTCCAGGTCAGAGCAGCCTGAGCTGCATTCCTGTCCCTGACATCCAGTAAGGCTGAACTTTGTCATGTTATTAAGCTGTCAGCAGCGCTGGGGCGTTATTTAGATTTCTGGTGGGAACTCCTTGCACATGCTTGGGGTGCTCTAGTGGGATTATATCAACACCATTGTAAAACACACACAAATGAGCTGTGTTGTAATTACCACATGAAGACTTCTCTTGGCTGGGTTAATCAGCAGCGAATGAAAATACCAGATAAACACAAATGGGCCACCAGGATGTTTATTCCAGTGGCAACAATGCCATTGTTTCCTTCAAGACCAGACTGATTCTGGGGCTCCTCTGGCCTCTGAGTATCTGTGCCATGCATGGAGGAGCAACATGGGACTCTGCTTTCTCCCTTGTATCAGTGTCCTACATTCATGACCAGCAGACCAGGTCTGTAAAGAGATGCAGCTGGACCAAGGGATTTTAGGTGATATATGCTGATGTAAAAAAAAAAAAAAAAAAAAAAAAAAAAAAAAAAAAAAAAAAAAAGTAAAATGGTTTCTCTACATCTTTACACCAGTTCCACTGAAAGATCTGCTCTGCATAAAACCCTTGCACCTACCAGGCAGAACAGAGACTGCTTTTGGTACACCCCTCCTCGTGCTGCTGTCTTAAATGGAAGGGGCAATTACAGCTTTATCAGTTCCAGCTGCCTGTTGAAGAGACACTTGGGAAAAGCAGCTGCCTAAGGAGTTTTGTTCTGTTGGTTGCCATTCAACAAATCATGTTTTAACATGCTTTTACCTTTCACTTTTTGGGGAGAGACACAACTTGATTTAAATTCACTGTACCTCCCAGTGCCACAAGCCACAGTGGTCAAGTGGGACCATGGTGCCACCACACCATCCTGGGAAGTGCCCAGGAATGAGATCCTCCATGACAAGTCCTCCTTTCTCTGCCAATAAATCAGATTTGTTTTATCTTCGTAGAACCTCAGGGCTGTAAAATGCTATGGACAGTGGTTTGCTAAGCAAACTACCAAGCTGCTGAAAAATGTCCTTGTCTCAGGTGTTTGCTACAACTCTGTCCATGGGCAAGGGGTTGCCTGAGAACTCTTTAGGTCAATGATGGTGTTTATCTGGAATAGTTTGAATGAGCAGTGAGGATGGTTGTGCACAAACTTGCCTGCTTCTGTCAGAAGGTGATGGCAGAGCATTTGGTTAATCCCTTCTTCTGGAAAAACCGCAGAGAAGTGTAAGGGATGGTGACAAATAGTCAATGGGTAACACCAGCATCGTTTGGCACAGCAAGCTTTGAAAGAGGTTTTACACAAAGCCTGACATCATATTCTAGTAATGTAGCAATATAATAATGATTTTTCTCTATGAAAAAATATGACACACTATGTCAATAATATAATAAGTTCATGAAGTGATTGTGCTACTCCCATGTATTTGTAAGCCAAATGGGATAAAGATGCCTTACTAGAGCCTCCATTTGCAGAGAGAGGATTGTCCAGAGATGTTCACTCATCACTCAGATAACCAGGTTAGTAGTTCAGCCCTCATCTCCTGGAAATTAATGTATGAAGCAGAGGATCATCAGTGCCTTCCTATTTCCAGCATAAAGGAAGGTTTTCTTCTTCATTGAAAGAAAGAAGAGAGGAAAAGGGTAGTGGTGAGTTTCGATTGAAACCTAGAGACAGTGAGTTAGGAAGAAAAAGCCAGAGCTAAGAAGAAATGGTGTTTATTTAGGGCCTATTTGCCATCTGGTGGTTCTAGAGAAAAATATAGCCAGACCATGCTCTGAAAAGCTCCCCTCTGAGTCCACAAGTCTTCACTTATTTCTGGGACCATGTAGGATACCAGACACTGTATAAGCATGACAATCTCATTTCCATTTCTTCCTCCCTGTTCTGTTTGCCACATCTGTCTGTGCCGTGCTCCATGTTAGCTTTCGACCTCCTATCTTATGTAGAGGGTTGAAGTCATGCTCAGCATTTGGGCTAGATCATGCAGTTGATAAATAGTACTGATCAACAAACCCTCATGTTCTCTGTGCCACTACCACTGTAGCAGTCTGTCATGGTTTAACTCCAGCTGGCAACTAAGCCCCACACGGCCCCTTGCTCACTCTCCCCCAGGAGGGATGGGGAAAAGGATCAGAAGGGTAAAAGTGAGAAAAATCATGGGTTGAGATAAAGACAGTTTAATCATTAAGCAAAACTTGTGCATTCAAGCAAAGCAAAACAAGGAATTCATTCACTACTTCCCATCAGCAGGCAGGTGTTCAACCATCTCCAGGAAAGCATGGATCCATCATGCATAACAATTGTTTGGGAAGACAAATGCCGTAACTTTGAATGTTCCCCCCTTTCTTTCTTCCTTCCACCAGCATTATAGGTTGAGCATGACGTACGTTATGGAATACCCCTTGGGTCACTTGGGGTCAGCTGTCCCAGTTGTGTCCCCTCCCAACTCCTTGTGCACCTCCAGCCTGCTCACTGGTGGGGTGGGCTGAGGAGTACAAGAGGCCTTGCCTCTAGTTACTTGATCAGCAGTAACTAAAACATCCCTGTATTATCAACACTTTCTCCAGCACAAATCTAAAACATAGCCCATACTTGCTACCATGAAGAAAATAAACTCTATCCCAGACAAAACCAGCACACAGTCAAAGGATTGGACATCACAGGTAGGCACCTTTCTTGCCTTTATCCACTCTGTAGTGAGGCCAGTGGAATCCTGATGTCTCCTAGGAGTACCTGAGAGCCATGAGAGTGGCTCATCACCTGTAGAGACTTGGTCAGGAACCTCTTGCTGCACTGGGGACTTGAGGTCCCAGGGGCACACTTATTTTTATCAACAGTTTTGGAAAATTTGAATGCATAGCTCATTAGTCTTCTATGTGTGACTTCTCAGTTAGGTACGGGTTCTTCTGAGCAATGTCTATCCCAAATGAAAAACATTTTTAGTCAAAAGGAAATTCTCATTAAAAAACGTAATCTTCTCAAAATTTTCCATATAAAATTGGTAGTTTGGACACACACAAAAAACTCCACCAAAACAATTAATCTTCATTTACTAACCAGGATACCAACATTAAATATTTAATTGAAAGCCAGTATTTGGAAATGGAATTACATATTTAAGTAAGATGGCAGCTCAGAAGAAATTATTCCTTCTTATGCATCAAAAAAGGCTATTTTTGGCTGGTAGTCACTGTCACTCTGTGCTCCCTCTTGCTTTACTCATTTGCTGTCCTCTGACAAGTGGGCTGAGTGAACATGGCATATAATACAGGGGACTCACAGTTTACTACTGATGAAATATGAAGTGAAGGAATACATGAAGAGGAGGCTCTGCAGAGGGATCTGGATGGGCTGAATCAATGGACCAAGGCCAGTTGCACGGGGTTCACAAGGCAAAGTGCCAGGCCCTGCACTTGGGTCACAACAACTCCATACAATGCTACAGGCATGGGGAAGAGTGGCTCCAAAGCTGCTCAATGAAAAAGGACCTGAGGGAGCTGATTGACGGAGCTGAGCATGAGCAACTTGTGCCCAGGCAGCCAAGAAGGTCTACAGCATCCTGGCCTGTATCAGCAGCAGCACAGCCAGCAAGACCAGTGAAGTGATTGTTCCCCTATATTGGGCAGTGGTGAGGCTGTGCCTGTAATCCTGTGTTCAGCTCTGGGCCCCTCTCTACAAGAAAGACATTGAAGTGCTGGAGTGGGTCCAGAAAAGGGCAACGAAGCTGATGAAGGATCTAGAGCTCAAGACTGATGAGTGGCTGAGGGAATTGGGGTTGTTTAGCCTGGAGAAAAGGAGTCTTGGCGGGACTTTCTTGCTGTCTACTACTACCTGAGAGGAGGTTGCAGTGAGATGGGGGTTTGCTCTCTTCTCCCAAGTAACAAGCGATAGGGTGACAGGAAATGGCCTCAAGTTGCTCCAGGGGAAGTTTAGGTTCGATATTAGAAAAATTTCTTCACTGAAAAGGTTATGAAACATTGGAACAGGCTGCCCAGGAAAGTGGTGAAATGAGTGCTTAGGGAAATGGTTTAGCTGTGGACTTGACAGTGCTGGGTTAACTGTTGGACTTGATGGTCTTAAAGGTCTTTTCCAACCTAAACTTTTCCATGATTCTATCATAATTCATCATAAGGATGGGTGCAGGCAACCCCTTGGTTTCTTTTCGCATGTGCTCAAAGTTGGCCAGATGCAGCATGGATGGGATCTTTTGTTTCTTAGACTCCCACTTGGAAAAATCATGGCCACATACTTATCTTTAAATCCGGGGTTGAAGTCAAAGGGATTATATGGTCTGTTGATCTGGGATAGAGTTTAGTGTGTGCTTGAAGATGTGCTCATTTTGTTTACTGAATGGGAGCATTTCCTTCAAGTTTAAAGAAAGATGGATTGACTGAAAAAAGAAGGGCAAGGTAAGGGAGAAGGTCACTGTCACTGAACACAGGTGACACACCAGGAGAAGCACCTTTAGACAGCATCCTCTGAACAGCAATGATCAGCACCTTTTAAAGTCGTTCTTCTTTGAAGTGTCTGCAGCCAAGCACTAAAAACTAGTGAAAAATAAATCAGTAGGGATATCTGAAACTTACAGATATGTAGACAATAGAATTTGGAATAATGAGGAGTTATGCAGAGCTGAATTGTTCACTATGTAGCCCACATTTTCCTTGTGGTTTTATGTAATGTCTTATGCAGGACAATAAGAAAATAAACACCTTTTCTCCCAGAATGCTTGAGTATTGCATGCTTCATATTCTGCAATATCAAGATTTCTTGCCTTGGTACTTGTTTTCTCTTTGCCATCATTCAAAATCTTCTGTAGCCTCAGAATAAAAGGCATCATATGTTATTTTCCTCATAACTGCAAAACCAGAGTATTTAAGACAAAATGTAGAGCACACTTGAAGAAGAGGGTTTAAAAGTGTTCCCTCACAAAAGGGAAAGTATTCTGGTGTTTGAAAAATTATTCTTCTTGGGACTCAAGATTTTTACCAGTGATCTGCATCTGCAGCCATTCCCAAAACACTCTATCATCAAATAATTCAATGTCATCATCAAAGAATTTTTGGCTACTGGCTTTCCTTTAATAATAGTTGAGAAGTTTAATGAAAGGAAAGAAAAGATCTGCGTAGATTTCTTCCTAAATTGGATGTAATACTACCTTTTTTTCTTTTCCTTATTTTTTTTTTTTTTTTTTGGTAATATTTCTGCTCAGAGAAAATTATAGCCTCTGGTGCCAGTGATGTGCTGTGTATGTTTTGTTTATTACAGAGGTTTTAACTGGAACTATGGGTGAGGGAGTATCATTATAACATTCTTGATACTCGTGATATATTTGTACAAACATAGTTGTGGGCACCGAAGGCAGTGGAGGAGATGATATTTTCAAAGCACTTTCTCCTTTTTTAAGCATCTGCTCAGTTATTCAAATACGGTACGAGCCTACATGCTCTCTAGGCAGAGAGAAACCGAGGTCCTGGTTCAGACCGGACATCTGACCTCGCATTGTCCAGCCCCACCTGACTTGAAGCTGGTTTTCTGCAGCTGCCACTCCAGCTGAGCCGTGGCTTGGTGGTGTTCAACCCCTTCCTGGTGTTTGCCATCACTGCATCAGGGGCATTGTAAGGAGTTGTGTGGCTTCTCACAACCTGGACTTGTGCAAACCAGGAACAACTGAAGTTTGTAGTAAAAACATCCCAGGCACATAAGTTACATACATGCAGTGGCTGAGGGGAAAAGATGGCTGCACCAACTTTGTGAATAGCAAGTGTTGAGTCCCAGAGAGCTATAAATACATGCCACATCTGCAGTACCTGTGAAGATGAGCTCTGGAAATAAGGCCTGCTTGCACTCTCTTCACAATTGTCTATATTTCTTTACTTATTATTTCCTAGCACTGAGTTTCTTCTGACTCTTTGTAGGACTGCAAGAGGTGACAGATGAGGAGGAAATAAACAAGAAACTTTGAACTGCAAAGGCCAGGTTTTCTAAAGACCCAGGAGCTGGATTTCTTTCCATTTGGTCTCTGCAGGTTGAGCTAGATTTTCCGATGAATTCAGCCAGCAGCACTAGGTGCATCCTGATGGGACACTGGTACCTCACTCTGCAAAAAGCATCACTCATAAAGATGTTAAACCCTCTTAGAAACCTGTCTGCTGCGAATCACAGGTCTGCCTATTTATTTATATTACTCTGAACCACAAGGATCAACTAGCTGATGGTGATGCGCAGGAGGAATGAACCAAGATTCTTATTTGTCTTCAGGAACTGCTGCATCAGTAAGGGCTGAGTGTTGCCTCTGCAGAGCCCAGTGCACCTTGGTGTGACTCTGCTAAGTTGGGGGTTCACACCAAACACTTCACGTGGGCTTGTCCTTATCTAATGTTGGCTACCTCAGACCAAGGTCTCTCTGCTATCAATGACGTGTGATGAGCACTTCCACAAAGTTGTTTTCGTTGCTGACTGTAGACACATCTCTTAGGATGGGAGGAGCAAACCTGTTTTCCAGAGGACCATCTCAGACTACTAATTTAGCTTTATGATGGGTGAACTCCAGTGAGAATAATCTCATATGGAGATGAATGGGACTATGAGTGGCCTGAAGTGAAGCACTGGGCTTGCACTTTTCTGGATTGGGCAATCAGCAGCTGCTCTAACCAACCCTCAGGATTATCTGCGGTCACATTCACTGAACCACTGCTCTGCAAGGGACAAATTCCGCTCCAGCCCCAGAAAGGCTCCTCTCATTGCAGCGTCATAGGTCAGTAATTAGAAGATATATGAGAACACATTTGTTCCTCCAGTGGTAGATGTAGCTGCCAGCAAAATGTGATGAGTAGGAAGCAAACCAGGCAAAAGCTGTAGACATCCCCCACTGGAGCCAGGAGAAAAGCTCTTATTGACATCTGCAAATCAGGGCTGAGCCAAACAAGGGCTGTGAAGAGAGAGCCCTGTGTACTGTAAGGTTGTGTTGGTCGACAACCAAGGAGCTGAATACTCTGTAGCTTACAAGATCCCTGCTGGGCAGCACAAAGATGAATTTCTCTTTCATCAGCACAACTGGAATTAATTTGGATTTGCTCTAGTGCAAAAAAGAAATAAATCCACTGTGCACATTTCCCCTCCTTTCTGCTTTCCCAACACTCTGAATATACATTAAAAATGAGTCCTGAAACCTGTTTCAAAGAAGAGATAGCTTGAGGTCCACATGCTCCGATTGCTTGGGAAATGTTTATTTGACAGGGTCATCATCTGAGGTAGAGAAGAGGAGGTGGGGGAAGGAACCCTCAAGAAAGGAAGGAAACCAATAAAAGATTGGTTACTCAACAGTGGGATAAATTTAGAATAAATAAGTAAATACCTTGTTGACTCAAGGCCACTTGCTAGGAGTGGCTCTGAAAGCAAAATGTGGAGAATTCAATGTCTTGGGAGAGCAATAGTGGTTTTGGCTACTTCAGTTGATCCATGGCTTTATGTTGCTACTGCTGCTGTTGTTTGGGGTTTTTTCACCAAATACACCATCTTCACCTACGCTGATAGATTAAGCAGTACCAAGGAGTAATTTTTTGTGCAGCCCCTTGGTTGAGTCTGCTGTCAAATTGCCTGAATTTTCCCCAGCATGCTTCTGGCCTTATCCCATCAGGGCCCGGTGGTGAGCTTGGAGTTAGCATAGAGCAGGAACTGTTCCCAGTTCCTGGTAGCAGCAGCAAAGGATGCAGCTGACCACTTTTGGAACAGTATTTAGCAGCCTAGACATGGACAATCCAGTGAGGAGTTGCTCCCACATTTAATGTACTAGTATAAATGCATAGATATTTTTAAATATGTATGTATCATAAACAACTAGAGGCAGATTTCTGGAACGTGTTGGAATGGAAATTCTCAGAACAGCTGAACACCAGGGTCCCACAGTCCTGCACCTTCTCTTTCTTTGCTCTGCTGCTTGTCCAAACCCTATTGCCTTTTCTCTTTCTTCTCTCAATCTATAAAGTATTCCCATCTCCCTTTTCTTTTTTTTAGTGCATTTTGACCCCTGTTTTCATAGGGTACATGTGTATTTCATGAATGTGCAGTCTTGCATGTATGTTGCTCATGCTGAGTATGAGACCAGTCTGTATCACAAACAGTCATTTACCAAGCAGGAAGTAGTCCAAAGCTTACTATTAATAGTAACTCCTGGCATTTGCCAGTGAGCATTCCGAATCTTTGAATGCTGGGAACATATAATTCATTGCAACAGCCTCAGACTAACCCACATAAAGAAATCAAGTTTTAGTACAATACAAAAAACTATTCTAGGTTGCTTCCTCTTTATTTAAGGATTTTAAAGGATTTTCTTTACCAAAAGTCCAATTGTGAAAAAAAACAGGGAAAATGCCTGTTTTCAGTACTTATAGCCATTTCTTGTCAGGATGAGGATAGGGAAAGGTCATCACCTCCCATGAGAAGTGAGCAACTGAAAAATATACTAAAAGGAGAAAAACAAAGCAAGTCAGCCCAACACATGGGCATTATTCAACAGTCAACAAAACCAGGAAAAGTACTAGCAAATTAAAAGAGGCTGAAAAAAGATGGCTAAAAATCAAAGGAAAATTATGAAAATAGTCTCCTTTAATTCCCTTTCAAGCAACCCCCAGTCAATGATTTTGCAGAGCAGTAGCATTTTGGGGCATTATTGAAAACTAAAATTAGCTGATGACGATGTGCAGAAGGGAACTGAGATATATGTTGTCTTCAGGAACTGCTGCATCAGTAATAATTACTTTAATATTTACATGCATATTAACTAATATTGTATATAACTTCTAGATTTGAATTTCCTAAATAAACAGGACTGGTTAATTTTACTGTATTACTTTGTATCAATAATATGTCAGGATATATTAATGCTGTCTCTTAAAGGGAGGGGAACTGAGGAACAGAGAGATACTAATAAGACAAGTACCTGAATACAGAATATCTAGGGTGTATCTCCAGCTTCTTCACTAGTGAGTTATCTATGGAACAATATCACCTACTTAAATTTAGGCTGCGTTTAAAGATACGTCTTTTAAATGGAAGTTGATTGAAATTAGCTGGTCTCCTGTTGTGCACTGGTGTTCAGGACTTGACTACTGCCTGAAGCTAAATAATTTTAAGTAAACTAATACAATGGTGCACAGTGGGAACAGAAAAGCAGTTAATTTGTTTCCATAATCCATGAATCCTTGTTACTTATGGATTCAGTTGGAAAAAGAGGTATTTTTCTTTGCCCAAGATTTCATGGAAAATGAATATTCTTCTAGAATTTTTGAAAAAAAATTGAAATGTGGACAATGTCAAAGGTGTCAGACAGCCCAAGTGAGGAAAAAAAGCTTAGGGGGAACTTGGTGGCTCAGGAAGCCCAAGATGTCATTCAGAGTCTTTCACTGTCACTAGGTAGATCTTACTCTACCTAGGTTGATAGTTCCTACCACACCAGGCAGGTTTGCCTGTTTTTCATGAAATAAATGTTTTTAGTGAACACTGTGGACACTCCAAAGGAATGCTGTTCATCTCGATTTTCTTTGCATATTTTGAAAGATGAATTGATGTTCATGCCAGAAGCAAATGCTCCATATGGTGTCTCATCTCCCCTCTTCTCTGCTCCTGCTGCTGTTGCTGTTCTGCATGCGGTCACATAGCTTGGCAGGTATGGTAATGCTCCTTGGACTGGTTTGGGTAAAATAAGTCCTCATTTTGAACCTTTGGAAACCCCATTTTGATATGGAATTTCAAAGGCTTTTCAATTTCCTCTGTGTGTCTTATCTGTTTGTCTTCATGATACATCTTTGCCAGGAGCAGTTCTTTCAAGGATTGCTTTCTTCTTGCAGAAAAACAACATTTCACCGGCAAAGTCTGAGTTAAAAGGTATATTTTTTTTCACCTTCTAGGTATCAGGGAGCTGATTTGAATAAACATGTTCAATCTTAAAAACCAGACCCCATGAAGAAGGGGGCAGCATGAGGAGGCAGGATTTTGACAAGCAGCGCTCGTGGAATTGGCAGTGATGGGTCCAGACATGATTGTTGCCTCTCTGTTGGGGGTCATGACTCTGCCATTCTACTCACAGCAGTGTCTTCATGCAAACGCCAGGAGCATCATTTAGTCCACACACAGGGATGTGATAGAACTGAGGAGTAAGAAATTTAATTGAACACTACCTGTGAGTTGGAGGTGATACAGGCCCCAGCAGGTGGCATTCCCATTGGCATGTCTCTTGGAGCCCTAGTTTTCCAGCTCTTTTTACCTGCCTTGACCACTTGCACCGGTGAATAGAGTCAAAACATGCCTGAACCATTCATTCAGCTCGGGAGGACACACTACATGCAAATGTGCTAATTTCCTCTTGGTCATTAAATGGAGTGTTAAAGCTATCTACATATATGCCATAACAATTTGGTTTAGAC
Organism: Psittacula echo; assembly: GCF_963264785.1. Classification (NCBI taxonomy): domain Eukaryota; kingdom Metazoa; phylum Chordata; class Aves; order Psittaciformes; family Psittacidae; genus Psittacula; species Psittacula echo. Next base: position 103,531,982 of record NC_137738.1, read on the forward strand.
TCTTGAGGTATCAGGCACAGCAGAGAAGCATACAGTCCATCCCTACCCACTCTACTCTGAGCGGCTCCATATTCACACCCCTCATAAAAGTGGAGAGCCAGAGATTTCAGGAGGTGTGTTACCTCCGGAGAAAATGTGCGGTGCTCGAGCAATGCCTAGCGCCTGTGGTTCTGGCTCCGGCAGAGCTGACTGCTGCACTTTCACCAGTGTCTCACTTATGGCAATGGAGAATTCAATTCAGGAAGAATTCAGGAAAATTGCTTTTTTAATAAGAGGGCAAGGGTTTTCATCCACCTCTTTCACCCTAGCCTGAATGCTATGGAGAGAAGTTGTCTGTATGAATTGGCTTCCTCAGCCAGACTGAGTCATTTTTCTGAGTCTTAAATTTTAAGGGATTTTTTTGTGGCTACACATTGACTCTGGTTTTGTCCCTGGCATCCCTACAGGAAATTCAGCTCCACAGTTTTGGTGTCAAACACAGCAAAACAGCACTAGACTGAGTGGGAAGAGTTAGACCCTCTGGGAGAACAGTCACGGTGAGGAAAGGTTGCCCCATTGCCCTTGTTATTCTAGTTTTGTGGATAACCAGAAGGTTACAGCCTTCAGCACTTCTGCCAGTCAGAGCTATTTTTAATTAAAAGTAAATACAGGAAGTTTTTAATATGGACAAACCAACAACAGGTTGTGTCACTGGCAAGTTCTAAAAATTGTCTTGCTGAGGCTTTATTAAAAACCACAACCATTCAACAATTTTGTCTTCTATCTTTTTTTAAAAAAAAAAGTTATTTTTTAGGTTTTTTCGTGGTTTTTTTTTTGTTTGTTTGTTTTTGTTTACTTTTTTGTTTATTTTTGTTTATTTTGGTTTGTTTTGGTTTTTTTTTAGGCTCAGCCATGAGCCCAAGTGTTAAAAAGTCTTTTTCTTGCTAAAAACATTGCCTAGAAACTTGTGCAGAAGCTGACAATCCATTCTGGACACTATTACAATACAGACTTTCATGTATAAACTGAGAAGGGTAGAAGGGTATGGTCAGCAGCATGTTCTACACTAAATGATATTGTCCTGTTATTATCATGTGTTCATATCGTGCTCTGCCCTCTAAAAACCCCACCAGATATCAAAATGTATGTAGTAGCTGATCAGTGATCAAATATGAATTAGAGGGAAAATGTGTAAGAAATGAGCTCAATAGAAAGTAAAGATGCATGTGATGAAACAATTTATGTATTTGGCTAGAAGGAGGTTATTAGATCAGTTTTTTCAAGGACTATGTTTGTCATTATCCATTTCTTAAGAATGAAGGCATTTAATATGGCCATTAGTCACTTTAGCACAAAAGGCCTCTGAGATTTGCTGATGACACAAAAAGAAGGACTGAGGTATCACGCAGGGACAACCAATGTCCTGAGGGTGAGAAAAGCTGAAATAGGATGATATTCAACTGAGCAAAATGCAAGGATTTCATTTTAGAATTAATAATGGGAATTTTTGCTATAATATCAGAGACATCAACTGAAAGTAACTGAGATGGGAAAGGCATTAGTTTGTTAGCTGATAATCATATTTATTTGGAGTCACCAACGTAATGGAACCAGAATAACATGAAAGGAGATGATCCTGCCCCTCTGCTCTCGTGAGACCTCATTTGGGTATTGTGACTATTCATTGGGGACTGTAGTGACAGGACAAGGGGTAACGGGTTAAAACTTAAACAGGGGAAGTTTAGATTGGATATAAGGAAGAAATTCTTTACTGTAAGGGTGATGAGGCACTGGAATGGGCTGCCGAGGGAAGTTATGAATGCTCCATCCCTGGTGGTGTTTAAGGCCAGGTTGGACAGAACCTTGGGTGATATGGTTTTTAGTGTGAGGTGTCCCTGCCCATGGCAGGGGGATTGGAGCTAGATGATCTTAAGGTCCTTTGCAACCCTAACTATTCTATGATTCTATGATTCAACTCTTCCCAGGATGGAAGATATTCCCAGCAAGGAAGTTTTTTTAACACTGTTGTAAAAGATCTGCAGTATTGCCTATTTCTGTATACTCATCATCTTGTGGACAAACCTGAGCAAATCAACCCTGTGAGAGCAGACTGAGGGGTACCACTAAATGAGCTAGCTTGGGGTGCAGAAACAGTCTCAACAGTTAGCTTTCACCTGGCATGTGGCTTGGTCTGAAGTACCTGCTGCAGAGCTGTGAAAATAGATCTTCCTGTAGGCTCCTCTCCATTAACCCCTTTTGCTGGAAATGTAGCAGCTCATTTCCAGCGCTGCTACCGTACAGTTGTCCACTTCAACGTGCCAGCAACCTCTTCTGAAGCATCTGATACCAGTCACACTCAAGAGACATAACCATGGTAAGATGAGCAGCTATTTCCAGTTTGGCAGCCTGGCAATTTTTGTTTCTCTGGGAACTGGCAACTGCCCACATGCACTGAGCCACTGTGCAGGAATCTGTAATTAATGTCACATTTGCTCTACCATCAGTCTAGACACATTTGTCTAAACTATTGTTTTTAAAAAAGAAATAAAAATATTAAAAATGTCAATCCCCAACAGACAGAGGGTAGAGAGTAAATAAAACTGGCAGGCTCTTTTGTCTTTGATCAGTTTTGCTACATTCCTAGTTTTCTTTTGAAGGGGTCTGACAAAGATTTGCAAAAATGATTTCCTTTACTCTCTTTGGCTTTAGAGTCCCTGCATTTGTTCATCATACAACAGAAATGCTGTTACATTTAAATAAAGTAGCTATCATGTTTAGGGTTTAGCAGAGCTACAGCATATGTTACTCAGGCACCTTTTGCTGTTGTGTTATTCTGATGTATTTTCTTCAGCCTGCAAATGTCCAGAAGTGTTCAGAAATGGCTTCACTTGTCTCTGAAGTTTAGTTATTTGTGAAGTGTCATACTGAAGGAATAATATTACAGAAGCTTTTGGATGGCAAGTATATCATTAAACATCCAGATGAAAGCACAGGGAAAATTCCAATTGGTAGGATCCTGATTCAATATCTCACTTTATAGCAACTAAGAATTTATTCTTTAAAAATGCCTGTAAAGATGGCTGTGTAATTCCCCAATACATGATGCTATTTTCTATTTAAAAAAATCACTCTTCTTTCTCTTTTTGTCTTTCTTTCTTTTTTCTTTCTTTCTATCTTTCTCTCTCTTCCCCTCTCCTCCTCCTTTCATCTTATTGAATTTCAGTCCTCCAAAGCTGTGTAGGTAGCTTTAATCATTCATCTAGGGTTCCTTAGAAGTTAGTGCTGTATGGCATCCCATCAGTTATTTTACAGTTGCCTCTTAGTGTGGAATAAGGGACATTCCTCTCATCCTTTATACAGGGAACCTAGGCAAATAACTTATGTGTCACCTTAATTCATACTTTCAGGCACTTATAGATGTAGATATTTACCTGTGAACTCATTGTCTTGACTACCATTGTAGTTAAAAGTTTACTGGTGCGGTTAGTGGAACCTTGGCCAAAGATCATCTGATCACATGTAGATGTCTACAGCAAGACGAACCTCACTGACTGTTAGGATTAAACCTGAACTGACTAAAACAGGGGTCTGGATGACCAGGAACATGTAAATGTGTCTTGAAAGCACTTTGGGCTTGATTTGTCCCAACCTTCATGTCTAATTTATAAGTAAAACACTTAGGTGAGGATTCCCAACTGTAATGCTAATCTGCAAGCGACCAAGTCAGGAGAAATGAGCAGCTCTCACTGACATAACTGCCTAATAAACTTTGTGTAACCTGCAAAAGATGCTTACAGTGACTTCTTTCTTGAGATGGATGAGTTAAAATACCTCAAGTACATTCTTTAGTGATTGTATCTACTTATTTATAACATTTCATAGTTCTTATCAACATGATATCACCACAAAACTGCTTTAACTGGGGACAGAGAAGTGCTGTCTTTTGGTTTTAATGCATCCAAGCATTTATGTCACACTCATTCACTCAGTTTCTGAACATTTAACAAAAGATGCAAAAAGTGAACTATGATGGCCTGTATTTTACTTTCTCCAATTTTTACTCTTATAAGAAATATAGCTCTATAAAGCTCTCCATGCAGCTTTCCTAACTGTACTTTTGAAAATACATGGTAAAATTATTATTGGAATTAAGGAGGCAGATACACCAACATCAAGTGTTCTGCAGAAACCTGTCTTGAAGTGACAATAATGCAAATCATGTAAAATTAGGAAGAAATCTATTATAAACAAAGCTTGTGCACAGTTTTTGTGACTTTATTTTGCTTTGCAGTGGCAACATTTTTTGTTTCTGAGTATTTGGGATTTCAGAAAATGAGTAACTGCAAGAGAAATTTTAATGAAAGGTGAAAGAAAAAATGGCAGAAGAGTGAGTGAATGGCAAGAAGCACAGTGTGCAGAAATAATGGTTCCCTGATGCAAGAGCCCTCCACCACGCCTGAAAATGAGGCTTGGTTGGAAGGAATTACATTTTTCCTATCAAAATAGACAATAAAGCAGTAATGCAATTCTGTTCAAAATTTATATTTTAACTGAGGAGCTCACAGGATTTCTTTACACTCAAAGACTATTTGTAGATTTTTGGGGGGTTAAAGACTGTACATGTGGGCACATTATACTGTGTTATACCTGTTGCAAATGTTTGGAATCCCCTTCATACCACCTCTGCAAGAACAAAGCTCAGGGAGCGTGATGAAAGGCCAGGGCGTATCTTCTAAAGCTCAGTACAACACAAACCTACAAATGTACACAACTTTCATCCAGGAATTTAAACATCTCCATTCTTTACTACCTCATGCACACACATGTGTGCTGGACTCCCGTTCCTTTTCCCTGAGTGAACATCAGCAATCAAACAATGACCTGTAAGTCGGTTGAGGAATGAGACATACAATTAGCAGTGAAATAAAAAACAGCTGGTGCAACTGAATAGCTGTTATTCTGAGCACATGAACCTGAAAAGATACTGTTTATTTTACAAGACAAACAAAATTTCCCTTCTGCTTGATCTAGGAGAGCATCTACCGTTGGGAGCTGTCCATTTTCATTTAGACTTTCTGGTGCCAGAGCCAACTGTGCAGAGTTATAAACAAAGAGCAGAAAGTATCACTTTCCTTGTTAATTTGACAGTAAACAGTACTAATTTGACTGTGCAGCTGTTTATTGATACCACCTCCCCAACAACTTAATATACAAAACAGTAGCCAGTGTGTTGGGACTTCACTGTTTACAAAATTCAAGGAGGCAGAGTGGCCACAATGTCTTGCTGTAAGACAGATAGCAGCAGATACTGTGATTTGTGCCTTTTTCTTTTCACAAGGGTAAGCTATGGAAACACATTACTGAGATCAAGATGAGCAATTTTTCCTTCATGAGTGTCCTCAAAATTGTGTTTCCAGAACCATTTCTTATTAGTCTTTCTCTGATTTCTGTGAGGTCAATGACAGCATTGCCTTCTACTTCTGTAGCATCTGTTCAACTAGCTTGCAATATCTGATACTGAAAATAGGTCTTATGTATTTGATTATAAGACATTCTTAGTGCTAACATAGATGATACGCTGCATTGTATAAAACAGTGAGTGGCAATATTTAGGCTGAAAAAAATGAAGCTAACTCTGAAGTTTGTCCAACGTTGCGTGATAAAAATGGAGTAGAGGCATCATGCAGAGCCATATTGATTTGCTTATATAAACACGTACTTCTGTGTCAATAGGAGCCAGACTACAGTCTTCACTATCATCTTGTAGGGTGAATATCCTTAGACCATCCATCATTAAGGGGCCATGAAGGCAATCCGTTCAATCATCACTTGTTTTCTTGATAAATACTTTCTCTTTAACAACCTTCTTTTGGTAGGATTTCAATATTGTGCTAGGATGCTGAATTTTAAGTACTACTAAAAGCTGACTGTTCTTTATTACTTCTGTTCTGTGTTTTTAAGGGTAAAAATAAGAGAATCACAGGAAGATTTATAGTTCCACAGAGGACAAATAGTAGTGAATGATGCACAGTCTCACCTTGGTCCAGACTGGTGAGGGACATTAGTCACTATTTCTTGTTGTGCTTGCAATCTGTGGACTTGCTTGGAAGATATGGGTCATATAGAATAAGTAGTTACTCATATGAAATTTTAAAAGGTTAAGCTCTACAGGTTTCATTCAAATGACAGGGATAGTGAATAGACCAGAGATGTCCTAAAGTAGCAATTGGCCTCTAATTCTATGCCTCACTTTCTGGTTTTGAAGATATGAATGGATCAAACTGGACCCAGACAACAGTCTTGTTTGTAATGCTTTGGGTCTGGTCATCAATAGCAATGGTTCTGGGCCCCATAGTTCACCCTGGCCATCTCTCCTAGTAAACAGAATGCTTATGGGCATAAACCCACAGAAACTTCATTTTGTATGTAAGTGGGCATTGGACATTTTTTTATTGGCAGACTTTCCAAACCAGAAATATTCCAACAAGCTGACTAACCTGCTACAATGTCTTCTTTGTAGTGGGTGTTTTGGTCCTTGAAGACTGTAGAGAAAGGACAGGGGGATCACAATGGATTGTGTCAGGGCTGAACTGTCATGACAGTCATGACAGACCGACGGGGCAGAAGTTCATCTTGAAGAAAGTGAGAAAGGTGCAAGTAGCTATTTATGTTCTGTGAGAGGAGCCAGGCTGCTGGCTCTCCTTAGGGTGTGTGAGCATGGCAAATCTCACTTTTCTTTTGACAGCAGTGGCCATATTAACCGCAGGGACAAGATGCTACCAAAGGACATGCTGGTAAGGTGGCTTGTCTTGCAGAAAGGCATGTTGGGAAGATGGGACTGGCACCAAGAATGCCTTTCTCTTGTAGAAGGGAAGGCTGCAGAGGTTCCCCAGCCAAGAATACCTTCCTCCTCTTTTTGTTTGTGCTTGTAGTTTTGGCCTAGAGCTATCAGATGCTGGCAGAAATCTCCAGCTTCCCTGGGGCAGTAAGGGAAGAAATCCTACAGAGATACCATCTTGCTGGTTTTATTTTCTTAAGACTAATGTAGACATGGCTCTTTTTTGTGTGTGGACATAGGCCTGTGACACACTGCCAGGGTGCAAAGTGTTCTGCAGAAAAGCTGATGTCCACATCCAGAGAACACTCAACCTACACAGATGACATGCACAAGTAGACAACATCAGCTGTCATATTTGAGAAGTGAGCATAAGAAAAACAAAGCTAAGACTTTCCTTGCCTAATTTACATGATTTTTAATAAGAGAGTTTTTCTTTTGCATTTTCTTTTCTCTTACCTATTTTGTTAGTGCTTCCTTGGAGTGATGACTGATGCTGTATCAGCCTTTTGGATGAAGGATTGTTTTAAAGATTGTAATGAGTGCTTGGAAGAATTCGTACCATTTGATTATGCCAAGTTTTGATTGGATCAGTCTCACTTGGCTGAGATGGTGATATCATCTTTAATTTTTTTTTAATCACTGTTGCCCAATTTTCAAAGTCAACAGTTTGATAATTAAAAATATATGTCTGGTTTTCATTGGGCTGAAAGGTAATTTAAGCATATGTATAATACCCTTATGTGCATTGGCAATTTAAGATAGAGCAAACAGAGCTGAAAACTGCTTTCCATCAGATACACAGAATTCAGAAAAACACTATTTGTGTAGACCAGCAGAAATACTGTAACTCCATTTGTTTTGAGATTTTTTAAAAAAAAAACAACAAAAACAAACAAACAAACCCAAAAAAACACAGGGAAAAAAGGGATTTAATGTCCCTATTTTATCACCAAAATGCAAATAAAAATCAAAGTATTTGAAATTACATCCGGACATTCTTCTTGATTCTCACTGTGTGCAAAATCAAGAACTGCACAAATCTAATCTATGGAGCTCATGGTTGCCTCATGATAGGTAGCTGTTGAGATGTTCCTGAGTTCTGTTTGGTCAGGATATTAAAATGTTACCCCTTGTGATACAGCTGAGGAGCACTGACAGTTCTCAGGATAGTGGCATGTTTACAAACAAGTAAGGATATATACTATACCTCTTATACACATCCTGGATATGGTTTCAGTAGTGGTTTAAAGCCTACAAGCACTGCTGGGAGTTTTCTTCTAAATGAGTGTGAAAGATGTCTTCTCCTCAGTGAGCTCAGCAAAGCTTATCTTACCTGGAAAATGTGCTTTCCTCCTTTTCTGGGTTAGTATTCGGGTGACACCAATAATAGCTGTGCTCAGCGATGATCTTGTGTCCAGCTGGATCCTGAAGTGGCACCTCCGAGTTAATTTTGTGGTTTTGTGTTTTTCCACAAGATATTTCCACTTAAATTTGAGAAGAAACTTCTTCTCAGTGAGGGTGACGGAACACTGGAACAGGCTGCCCAGGGAGGTTGTGGAGTCTCCTTCTCTGGAGACATTCAAAACTCACCTGGACACCTTCCTGTGTAACCACATCTAGGTGTTCCTGCTCCGGCAGGGGGATTGGACTAGATGATCTTTTGAGGTCTCTTCTAATTCCTAATGTTCCGTGATTCTGTGATATTGCAACTTCAACAACGGAGTTTATGTTTGAAAGGCAGAAAGTTACCTACAGTTAAAAGCTTACTCCATACTGCTTACTTGCTCTCTCATGCCACTTTGCATATAATTTTGTATCTGCTGGGCTGAGGCAAGGGGAAGTAGCAGGAAAGAAAAAAGGGCTTGCAGCAATCATCTGGTGGTGAATCTAACTAAATAATTTGTGGCGCCCTATTAATAATGGTAAGCCTGAAAAAGTGGTCTAGCACTTCTTTTAAGGACTTGCAGAACAGCCCTTACACAGCTCTTTCCACTCATTTTTCTTCTGTGTACATTGGCCTGTCTGTTGGCAACAGATACGAAGACCAGTGCTCAGACTTGGAGAATCTGGACTGGATTTGACTCTCCAAGCTGTCACAAGAGCCATAGTTTGTGGAGCATTTACATGACCAAGGTCTTAAAGATCGTTTTAAATGATAAATTACATACTTTCAAATACTTTTGTTGTCTTGGACTCAGAACAGTTTGCAGGTTTCTGGAGTTCCTGTAGATGGCAACTGCAGGAGAGTTGTACCTAACTGTAATTGAACATCTAAACTGTGAGATTTAAGCTCAGGGAGCCAGTAACAGGAAGGGTCCTCCCAATTGAAACTAATTGGATCCATGCTCTGATATCCGTGCCTGTTTCCAAAAGGGTATAATGATTCCAGCCAGACTGTTTGCTCAGTGTCAGTCTGAATTTAACTTCATGCTACTTCGCTTTATTTTAATTTGACATTATTTTTGTGTTTATTTTACCTAATAAGTGAATCATTTAACTATAAAAGACTCATTTTGGAGGGTTAAGGGGGGAATCTGGAATGGGTGAAGCTTGGAATAACCACTGACCTGCTCGATTATGCTAGAGTAGGGCATGAGCAATGATGTCATGTTAGGGAGGAAAGCCAGACATGTAGAAGTGAACAGGCTTGCCATTCTCCCTTCCTCATCATTAGAAATGTCAGTAGACTTGCTTGAAAGACAGATGTGGTTGAGTTTGTGATAAAGACTCTCTGAAGACTCCACCAATCAGAATGTCAGAATGCATTGATGTTAATGTTGATTTTCACTTTAAAGAATGGATTTTCAGAGAAAACTAATGGCATTTATACCATGAAAACACTGTTTCACTCAATCTGCAATATCATGATATATGAAAAATGAGACTTTGAAAGTGACTACTGATTAAGTCAACCTCACCTGAGGGGTACACAGTCTATGATTCAAAAATGCACTGTGAAACTGGGACAAACTGCTTCTGAGACCTGGGCTCTTTCATCATTTATCAGACTATCTTTCAAAATAAGTTGTCAGTTGAATTGGAGTCTCTTTAAGACTGAATTGAGTTATTCCTGATATATGCCACTCTAAAAGTTTAATTTAGTAAGAGATATGTTAATATACCCTGACTTCAAGTGAATTTGTTTCCTTTGTTGTCACTTGAGGTGGGATTCATCTTGGGTAACTCTAGAAAGATACAATGAGGATATCAGCATTAAGGGTAATCACCCAGGTATCTTCTATAAGCAAAGGAAATAGGATCTCTTAGGGATTGCTTCATCTAGCTTATTTTTGTTACCTATATTTGGAAGAGATATGTCATGACTTTAAATTGCATCTGTCCTTATTGGCTATACAGAGAGCTGGGGTTGTTCTTCTGGAGAAGAAAAAGCTCCAGGGAGACCTTGTAGTGGGCTTTCAATATATAAAGAGGGCTTATAAGAAAGGTGGAGAAAGACTTTTTACCAGTGCCTGTAGTGGCAGAACAAGGACCAATGGATTTAAACTAAAATATGGAAGATTTAGATTAGACATAAGGAAGAATTATTTTATTAAAAGGGTGGTGAGACACTAGAACAGGTTGCCCAGAGAAGCTGTGGAAGCCCCGCCTCTAGGAGTGTTTAAGGTCAGGTTGGACAGGGCTTGGAGCAATCTAATCTACTGGAAGATGCCTCAGCCATTGGCAGGAGGGCTGGTCTGGATGATCTTTGAAGGTCCCTTCAAGTCCAAACCTTACCATGTTTCTATGGTTCTATGATTCTATGATACTGTGACTATAAAAAGAATCCAGAGTCACTGTTTTTTGGTGGAAGTCTGTATTTCAGTGTATACCCATGGTAAGGTGAACTTGGTCCTTGTGGTCTAAAACTGAAAACTTTGAAATAGTGCATCTGACTCACTGTACTTAACGGACTGTTACAGTTTATTTCATTATGCCTGTTCTGGGTCACATCTTGCCTGGCCAAAGCACAGCATTAATGTATCTACCCATATTTTCCAGAAAAACATCTGCTGCTGGTCTGAAGATCCTGTGCATAGTCTGCACTACTTATTTCTAGAGCTATACTTACCTAAAGAGGGGAACCTCTTTCTATTTTTTATTCAAGGTCAGGTTGGACAAAGCCTTAGGAAACATGGCCTAGTGTGAGGCATCCCTGCCCATGACAGGAGGGTAGAAACTAGATGATCTTAAGGTCCTTTCCAACCCTAACTATTCTATGATTCTATATTGGCTTTATGCAAGTCTTGGCTGAAACATATGAGTACACATGGATTGCTGCAAACAATATATGGTACTTCTTATCCTGAAAAAAGTTGACGCAAGATCAGTATATTTGAGGAATGATTGAATAAAAAGACCAAGCAACTTGCACAAATCCATACCTTGAACATCTTTCTCCCCTTGTCCATACCTCTCAAGCATTGCATACTGAAATCCTTTTGTAGGCCAAGTAACAGAAGGGCAAATCCTGCCCTCATTAATACCAATTCAAACCCACAGAAGACATGAGGATTGGGATAGCCCAGCTGACTACTACTGTTAGCCCAACACTGGCATTTTTCTGCTTACGCAAAACCTCATCAATGAGGTTTTGGATAACCAAAACCAAATGTGACTGATTTATGAGAAGGATGATGTTGTGGTCAAGGAACTGGAGTTAGGTATAGGATCCATAAACTCACTTTCTAGTCATTTCACAGTCTTCCTGTTTGACCATGGATAAGGCTAATATAGTAATGGATGCTACACAGGGTTTTTGACTAAGTCTGGATCATATTTTAGTTGAGACAATGAGGGTCTAAGCAAGCTAGTTTTAATTTCACAACAATTACAAACCTGAAAAAGTCTCTCTCACAGAAATAGTTACTCAAAGGATACAGAGACTGAAGAGATAAAGGATAAAAAGTATTAGAGCACAAGCCATAATGTTTTGATAGCACCTGACATCTGAGTAATAAAAAGTTGCTGAACATTAGTCATTCATAAAGCATCATTCTTACAAAGGTTTTTTTTTACACTGGACCTTCATGTGAATAAAAAATCTTAAGGGAAATAAAAAAAGAGTTTACTGCAAGGTCCGTTCTGTTGAGCTGGAATCCAGCCATATAATTGTCTCATTGTTAAGCAACAATATTTTCTGTTTCATATTGACAAAGAAATAAGGCTTTGTGCAACCAGACAACCTGTATCAAATAAACTGAGTTAGACAGATTTGACTAAAGTTGTCTTGGACTCTCACCCTCTCTCCACCACTGTAATTTGATCCTGCAAAATTTCACAATGAGCTTTTGGCAGTTGTTCCCCCAAGGTCTGTGACTCTTCCGATAAAATCCTAGACACTGATCGGAAGAAAAACCTTCAAAGCTAAAGAGAGAGAGCACATTATTGCAGTGGTTGACATAATGACATCTGGAGGAAGATGTTACCACTCAGAAATTGACCATGGCGGTGTGGTGAGCACTGTGGCTTCTTCTAACTTCAAAGCTCAACATGGTAGTTAACAGATGACAATACCCACTTCCTTGGGCCTTACTGAATTTACTTACTGTGTTTCTTGAAATGTATCTTCTCCACCACATGAGTGACCAAAAAGAAAACCTCTACAGGAAGAAAATACATTAGCATCTGTACTATGGAGTCAAATGTGCCCATGTTTATATGGGCCTTTGATGTGTGTGAGCAAATGCTGACTCTAGATTTTGTAAATTTAGTATAATGTGTCCCAAAACGTTTTTAATATGGTTTCTGAACACAGTGAGAATATGAAACCTGTTATCAGATATGTAGCAGGTCACAGAAAAACATACCCCTGCTTGTTCTAGTCCACCTATTTAGGAGGTTTACCTTTTTGTCTATCTTTCTGTTCTGGCTGTCCAGAGAATCATTAAATGCCCACATGTATAATTTGACACCAGATATTTTTCTGCTCTGTTTTGAGCAGCTCTATAGGGGAGAAGCATGGGATTGGGTAAAGTGTCAGAAGAAGGAAGAAGAGTGGGAGAAGTCAGAAAGGAAGGGGGAGAAGTCAGAAAGGAAGGGGAAGAAGGAATGAGCCCTGGTTTTGTGCCCACTGCAGTCTGGATGACTACCAGCATTTCTATTGCTCATTATTTCTTTGAAGTCAGTAAATGCCTGTGAAAATTACAGGTGAACTTTTCTCACCTCTACCTAGCTCCAGCAGAAGATGACATTTACACCCGCCATTGCTTTCCCACTTAACTTTAGTAGTGGTTGGTCCATAGTCTGCATCAATAGTGTCCAGCCCTTCCCATGACCCAGGTGAACGTTAGCATGATGGCACCTGCTGAACCATGGGGTGGGAAGAGAGTAAGGATTTATTGAGACCTGGGATACACTTTTAAATAAATATATAAATAAATAGTCCAGCCAACTTGAAAGAACATTTTATAGTTGTAGAATCAAGCACTTAAAGGTGATAAATGCCAGAATTAAGGATGTCAATCAACTTCAAAACATTGCCTTCTGGCATTGCAAATTATGATACAGTCTTTAGTTATCTCATCACATACACTTTTTTCCTCAAGGCTCCTCTCTGTAAATGCACATGTAACAGTGAGGAGCAGAAAAAGAAATGGAAGAGCTGCCTATTAATTTTGCATCAAATGAAGCAAAGCTGAAGGTAAAAAACAAGTTGCAAAAAAGGATCTAATAGTTGCAAAAGGGGAGTTAAACCACTAATTTTGAGATCATAAGTTTCTGACAATTACTGTAGTGCCTTTTTCATCTCTGTATCAGGGGAAGTGTTAACTTCTTAGATTATAACCAATCATCTGAGCAGTTATCACTTTGACAAAGTGGTTCCTCTGAGGCATTGCATATTTGAGCTGGTTGTGGAACCAAAAATACAATGTTCACATCCGTACAAATTTAGAAAATTTATAAAGATGTACCAAAATTGCTATTGCACCTTAACTGTTTGCCTTAAACCATACTGATATACGATCAAACCTCTAACAGACTTTGCCCAGCAAACTGTTCAGTCCTTCTCTTTTCTGTAATCTGATTAATTCCTCTCTTGCTGGTAGAAAAGATGATTAAAAGTTCTTCTATTTTAGAAGACATTTTTGTTACAGGCAATCAACCAAACCTGTGTGCTTACACTTACAAGTCATGGACATGTACTGTTTTCTTGACCGCATATATCCATATGGTCAAGCACACTCATGTTAGATTTGATGGTCTTTGTCCAAGCACTGCAGAAGACCCAAATTAGAGATCACTCAATAAAAGGTCTACAGCATCTCTTCAGTCTTTGTATTGTTAAACACCTTTAATCTCACCATTAGCAGCAAAGAGGTGAAACCTTACATTTGTATCTACTCCAAAACTGGACTTAAATTCATCCTACTATAAAAGCTAGCTGAACAAGCCTGAGACTGAGGGACAAATTAATCTGTTTTGGTAGCAAATCCAGACCAGTCATTGACAACACATTACAAATGTTAGTTTGCCCTTCAATTATCACTTAGGTCTGGAGTAGAAAGAGACCTGGTATTTAGCTCCCATGTACACCATGCTATTATGCTTCCTCCTTTCCCTTTTCAGATCTGAATTTCAGACTCTCATCAAAGACAGACAGCTTGGATGTTCCTACCACTCTTGTCTACAGCATATTCCAGGTATGAATTTGTAGTTCTGTATAGAAAATCTGAGGCTGTATCCCACAACAGCCTCCCCAACTCTGAAGTCCTCCAGATAGTTTTCCTTTGTGTTGGAGCAGAAACATACTTGCCACAGAAGGATGTCTGAGACCAAATATGGACATTCAGGATGTACTTGTAAGTCTGTCAGATGAATATTAGTAAAAGACAGAAAAAACAGTCAGGAGTGAAACAAACAGTACAAACCAGACCCAATGCCACTGCTACTACTGAAAATGGTAGAAAGGCAATAATAATGATGCTGGCTGTCTCATCATGCATGTATGCAGGGGGCTAAAGATAGAAAAATGAAACACAGAAGCATAAAGTCTAGATTTTATGAACATTTTGAAGCCTGTTTTGTAATCTTACTGATGTTTTTCTAATGTAGTTTTACATGTGTGATGTGACATCTCAGAATTAGAGAAATATAACTCTGGAATTCTGGAAAAGACTTCAAGAAGACATTGAAGGCAAAGCTAAATGTCATCCATGTTGTCCTTGACATGTTTGCCTGCTCTAAAAATCACCCAAACTCAAATACACAAGTAATATTCTGTTTTAGCTTTTAAAAGTTTGTCCCTTTTTCAAATCTAGATTGTTCTTGTTGAATTTTAAACTCATTACTTCTTGTTTATCTTCCCTTGCTCTTCATGTGCACCTTGTGTGTCTAAGCCCATGAACTGAGCTGTCTAAAGTGGTTTCGAATATCTCTGTATCCCAAAGGAATTTTTAACTTCAGTTATGTATTAGTCTACTAAGACATGGTTAAAGGAATAGGATTTTCTTTTCACTTTGATCGTTCTTGGTTTAAGCCAGCTCTAGAGGAAGCTCTGATACTCCCCACTGTCTCAAACAACAGCTGCCCACAGCACAATGACGAGTTGCTTTTATGGTGAGGGAATGGTCCCATTTTAGTCCTCTCCCATTTACCAGAAGTGATTTCTGAACATCTTCTTTCACCAAGGATCTCAACAGGCAAGTCTTTCTCTCACAGTGTCTAAAAAAAGAGCTTTGTCTTTACAGTATTGAAAGGACTTCAAACATTGAGTACTTCTTGTGGTGAGAGATACTTACCTAGAAAACCACTGAAGTGAAATTCAAAGTGAATATCCAGCCGCCTACCACCCTCTGAAACAACTACATATAATGATTGTGATCTTTTCCATATTCACTGAGAAATTTCAAACATGTCTGTATCAAATGTGATGCCATCTCACAGACAGGTGTTTTCAGTTCTGTCTGCTGTCTCAATTTCTTAAAATGCTTTTCTGTTGCTTGATGGGTTTTCATTTTTTTTTTTTATTTTCCGTCTAATAACATTACTGAAAAGTGATGTGAAATAGATAAATCCTTCAGTTTCCTCTTTCATTCTCAGACTCATACACACACACACTGGGGGGGTGCATGAAGTGCAGGAGACAGAAAAAAATAATTAAAAAAATAAATCAGACACATGCCTTTTTTTTTTTTTTTCTTGTTCAGTGCATGAAAAACTGAGGTCCTGAAGTACGAGAATCCTACAAGACCTGCAATGCCAGCATGCTGCTGCCAAGAACATGCTGTCATTTGTGGCTCCTCACACTTCTTTGACCACAAGAGAGCCTGGAGACAGGCATCCACCATTGAGGCTTTAAAAAGGCTGCATTATGGTATTGAGCAACTGGATTAATGAAACTTTCCTTGTTATCCTATTTGTGGTGTCTCTCAGTTTTGAAATCCATGGCAAAATGGCAGTTTCTGACTGCAGTATTACCTCGCATACTGTATACTTTTACACTAGACAGTCTGATGCCTGTGTTAACCCAGACACAAATTAGCTGGGAAAAATGTATGTTACGTACATACGCATGCACACATCTCTCTTTGCTTCAAGAGCTTTAGGTCACAAAGGCAAGCAAGAAATTAGGAAAAGCCACAGTTTCGGTAGCTTTTGGAACCTGTTTTCTTTCCATATGCAGAAGGTCCATGGTAAAGTCTTGAATAAAATGATCACATCCTTTCTCTTTAGAACAATCTCAGTATCATCCAATGCTCAGGATCAGTGCTCTCAGGGGTGAACGAGGAGCATAAAGCCCCAGGATCTGCCATATGGCAGTACCATACCTCATGTGAGGATGTGGGAAAATGGAGTAGGGGACTACAGGGGAAGAAAAGAGTGTTGTAAGAGGCTCCATCTGCTTTCTTGCTGTGTTTTCTGCTCCTGGTGCTGTGAACACTTGTGCTTATATCTCCCCTGGTAATTAGAATTACCTCTTTTTTTCCAGCTGACAGAACATAAAACTCGCACAGAGAGTTAAATTTTCATTAAAAAACTATATAAATTACCAACTACAGTAACTGTGGGAAAAACCTGAACAGACAATCCCAGCAGCAATGACTGGTCAAAGCCTATATTTGATTTCACTTCTTCCTTGCCCTACTTATATCCATCTCCCACCCTACTGCCGTGTTAGCCATCTCCTTCCCAGCAGCCTCCCTCATGCTGCTCTACTCCAGCAGGAGGAGCAATGGGAGCACACGAGAGGCTTCCCCCATCTCCCCAGCATTACCAGCACCCCTTCCACAGCCAAGAGTAGCAAATTATCTGGAAACTCATATTTGGCTCAGGGCTGGAGGAAACTCCAAAGCTGTTAAAGTTGAAAAAAGCCTCTGTGGAGTGTGTGCGACCTCAGAGTTCCCAAAGGCTCATTTCGTAGGATAATTTCACTGGAGAAGGTTTTTGCAGGAAAAGACATGTCTCTGACAGTAGGGTAAGCCCCTTGCTGAATTCCAAATCTCTGCTCCAGAGAAAAAGGATAGTAGAATTTTTTAATGAAACACCTATTTGGGTTTTGGTGTGCTTTATGTTGTAAAATAACGGATTTTTTTTTCTTGGGATTTTTTTTTTTTTGGAAACAGGTGAACTGCATTTGTAAAATATCATCCCAAATGGTTAAATTTACGAAGTTATGAACAGCTATAAAAAGAGTGTCGTAGTGGGATGAAGTATAGGCTCCCTTTACTGTAGGCCAGCGTATGAAAGCCAGGTACATGCTATAGGACAGTGTCCTTTGAAGAATAGTACAGAGCTAAGGGCTCATGGAGTTCTTCTGCAGGTGAAAGAATATGCTTCTGCCAGTTTCTTCACAATGCTGTCACAGAAGGTATATGCCACACCAAGTGGTGTTAAAGAAGGGCTAGAATTACTGAATCACCTCTCCTCCCCATTGTGAATTGTATTCCTGGGTAGATACAGGTATATACTCAAAAGAGGATTAGAAGGACTTCGAGATGCAGAGCAGGTTAGGCTGTTTGCTATTTAGCAGCGCCAAGAGCAAAGATTTGTGGCAAATTTAGGGAATACAGCTGATGGTGCCTTTGAGGCATCTCCAAGGTTAGGTGGGAGGTAACACAGGGATTTGGATTTCATAGGAGCTTAGAGGGACAGCTTAGAGGACAAGTTAAACACCCAAGACTTTTTGTGGTTCTTGCCCCCAAAAGCTGTGCAATGAAGCATATTGTTAAAAGTGGATGTTTGAACAGGAAACCACTTTTAACAAAGCCAAGAGAAAGGTCTTGAAAACCTCTAGAGAAAGCCAAGCTGTCAGAAAGTAAGAACAAACACTGGTGTATTCCTCCTGGATTTCCAGTGGTGCATTTCAAAGATGGAGCAACGCCATGTAGATGACATGTCCACCCACAAGCTCGGCACCAAGTACACCAGGAGATCCATGTGTTTATGATGGAAGGTGATCCAAAGTGCATGGCTCTTACCCTTTCAAGTCCCCTCCAGTACACTGCTAATTACCTAGATAGCCACAGAGGCAGAGGGCAGCTGGTCATAAATTACCCTGAGATTCCTGAGGCTGGAAAGGGCTGACGGGGCTGAGGTCGACATGCACCATGCTGCATCTCTTCTGCTCTGCTCCACTGGGAAAACAGCAAGACCAGCTTCACGCAAGCCACTGTGAAATGTCAGGACATTCTTGTGGTTGGCTCCATTATAATTTGCTTTGGAGATATTTGGACGTCTCTCTTCTCTGTTGGGCAGGGGAGGAGGAAGTGTTTGAACCTTTAAACCTAGTATGTCTGGCTCTGTTCCTACTTACTTCTATGTGAGAGGGTAAAGGGAACACTTGAGCTTAGAGGAAGAGTAGAGCTGGTTGAGTGTTTCATGCCTACTAATTGCTTTTCTTAATTTATCTGCGTAGGAGGCTTATGCCAATGTGTTGCATTTTCTTATTTCACTGTCTCTAAAGAACAACAGTTCTTGGGGTAGTCGGACAGTTTAGAAAAGGCATATTGACTTCAAAAGTGATATTACTGCATTCAAAAAGCTATCCTGCTTTCTTTCCACCTGCTTTGTTTTCTCACAGGGCTTTGGAAGTAGAACAATATTTCAATAACAACGAATAGGATTTTTTAAGCAACGAGCCTAAATCCTTTATAGACAGATATCATGCATACGATATTGATAGGGCATCGGGGTAGAAAAAGACAAGAATTCAGAATCTGCAAGTCCAATATTTGGATTTAACATCACCAAGAATGCAGATGGGTGTGCAGGGCATGCAAAACTCAGACTGTGAGTCGTAACACCAGAAATTTCACTTCTCAGTGCCTTGAATTATTATCCTATAAACCAGAGTTAATTATACTTGTCAGCTTTGTAAAAGACTTTGAGGATCATTGACAAAAATGACCATCTAGGAAAAAAGTGTTATTTATATTATTAGGACTGATGACACAAAGTTAATCTGTTCCAATTTTATCCAACAGCCAAACACGTGCTCCAGTTTTACGAATTACAGTGTGGGCTATCCGATTTCACAAGCACACTTGCCACCCGGTGCCACAGCTTTATAACTCTGGCTCCACAGTTAAGGTGAAGAGTATAATCACCATAGAATTTATGTCAATTTTGTGGAAATGTTATGATTATTCACAGCTGAGACTTCAAAGACATCTTAAAGCACTTGATAGCCATAGAGTTTCCTGTCATGAGTCTCACAAGATCTACCTGCTGCACTCTGTACCAAGCCTAGAAATATGCCCACTCAGCTAAAACCTGTGCCCACACAAGAAGCCCAGCTCCTGCTTTTATGGGAGTGAGCCTGGAACAGTGATATTCATCTTTGCTTCCATTAATTAGTTCAGAAGTTAAATTTTCTGGGTTTGCATAAAGCCAACAGTGGATCACCCATAGCTAAAGTATATAAAAGGAGGCTTTCTGGGTTTTCTTTCTAGGATTATATTTTATTCAATAATATAAACAAGCATAAATCTGAAAAACCCTGGAAAAACCTCTTCTAAACCTCTGCATTCAAACTCAGCCTGTGTCAGGTGAATGTTACTGCAGATATTAGATCTGATTGGTAATTTCTAAAAACAAAATAAGCACATCTTGGTGGAAATACGATGGAGCAACTTTTCCTTAAAATTCTGTCTATTAAAAACATTATTCAGATGAGAAAACAAGGTCATTAATATCATGGGACATATTTAAATTCTACATCAAGCATAGGTTCATATGATCAAAAGTGCTCCCTGGCATGCTTTTGATAGATGCCAATAAGGACTCACCTGGTCTGTACTGGCTGGCTACGGCATGGTGTTCCTGGTCAGCAGTGCAGATAATGACGCACTGGGGGTTTTGGAAATAAGGGAGAAGACACAGACATGATTTATGTTGTGCCATTTGCCCTCAGGACCAGAGAAAGGCGTGTGACCCCATTTAATCTATTTTTATAAATATAACTGTTCTGAGTGGGATCCTTTGGCCTCTCTCATAACTTACATCTTTCAAGAGCTGTTTCCAGGATGAGAAATTTGGCAAATAACTTAAAATTAACTAATAATTGAAAACAATACAGAAAATTGTCATTATGTGCATGTAAGCCATGCTTTTAGAACCAGAAATAACACATTAAATTTCAGTCAATTACCTTCCCTGAAGGAAGTAAAATTTCTGCACACACACTCTTGAGATTGACTGACAAAGGTTTTTATTTATTTGTCTGCAGAAATAGTAGTTTTCTGTTAAAACTAAGATAAAATATTTTGGCTCATTTCAGTGGGTACCCACAGGGTTAGAAAATGGGCTGAGAACCCATAGGACACTTGAAAAAATACTTCAAAACAGAGGCAATCCATTTAAAACAATCAGCGATGTAACATATATAATTTAAGTAAAACATCCGATGTTTGAGCAGAAACTCTCCGCTTTTTATAACATTTTGCTACCTATATGAGAGAAAAATTGTGAAGTTTTGTAGTGTGGGAACTTAATTAAAGTCTCAAAATACCTTGGGTTTTTTCTTTTCCACAGTGAGGAAACGAGACATCTGAGTCAAAAATCAAGGCCTTCTTATGCTGCATATTGTGCAGAAAGAGAGGAAGAAATAGGCTCTGGTGCTAAAAGATAACTGTCTGGAGAGATGAGATTACGAGTATTAAAATGTAAGTACTGTTTTTCTTACGTTACAAAAGAGGAACTAACAACTACACGCACCACTCAAAGGATTGAATACCAATTTTATCTGAGATGAGAAACTTGCAGCTTGAGAAAAAATCTATTCCAAGGAGTATCAGTTTCTGTAACTTCTCTAGTAGGGTCTGATCTTGTATTGCAAAGTAGAGGGAGATAGATGGCCTTGAGGCTGTATTCAGTCACTGTCACTTGGACAAAAAAATGGACACTGGCAGGGATTTGAGGTTGACATCCCGTTCTGGTCCAGCACTCTGCTTGCATCTTACTGTGATGGAGAGGGAAGCAAGCAAGGTGCTGGACTCCATTTCCTTCTTTTCTTCAAAGCGGTTTGCTCAGTGCTCTTTGCTTTCAGCAGCTGTGCTCTGGGGCTTTGCGGAACAGAGGGTGTAGCTCCATAAACAAAATGGAACAACCACGGTCTGGTCTGAAATTTGTAGGAAAACATAAACTCCAAGTCATCAGGGGATTGCACTCCTCCTGCACTCAGAGGAAGCTCGTCTGCAGCACTGAGGTCTGACAGCTTCACAAGTGATAGAAGAGTTCTCTTACTTGACACGTCATGGTGCAACTCAGAAACCTCCAGACAGGAAAGCCTAGCTAGAAGTTGTGGTAACTCCTATCCACTGTAGGTTGGTAGAAAGAGGACCTGAAACTCAGGCGCACCAGTGGCTCGAGAAAGCCACACACCATTCCTGGGGCCAAGTTTTGGTCCTCATGCATCACTGGGAGTTTTGCATTAAAGGTAAGATTTGGTGTTAAGCAAATAAAATGCCTACCTTGTGTCAGGTCTTCAGCTCCATTTCTTTTTATCTTTCCCTTTTTGAGCAGTCAAACGGTATCTTATGCTTTTGCAGCTAAATATGGCTACAAGATTAGGTAAGCATGATAATAAAGGGTTATGGAAATGAGCTGACCACAACTCAACACGCAAGTCACAGTATATGAGAATACACATGTTTAGGGGTTTAGGTTTATGAGAAATAAAGATGTGAATGATGCTGTGCTTGCGAGTCATGGGCCTTGTATTTTCTTAATGCCAGGAGTGATTTATTTCTTGTAAACAGTTTTGCTCAATTGAGGCATCCAGTTACTACAGACCTTGTTTGGTATAAAAACTAACGGCATAGAAAAATATTGCTCTAGCAAGGTTTAACTAGTTGTCAGCCCAAACATGTGGCTGAACATGAATTCCACTGCTTGAAATATCCTCTAGTCGCTCAGCAACATCTTAATGTCAAGAGGAGATTATAGTCAGCCTTCCCAGTGAGCCGTGACTCAGAAGTACTGTATGGAAAGAGGACATTTCCAGCAAAAGCATGATATGGAAACTAAACACAGAAGTGCTGGAAACCTTCCCTCCCATATTATAAAAAAAAAAAAAAAAAAAAAAAAGAAATGTGAAAGGCTAGCTCTTCTGAAGTGGAATTTTGGCTGTTGCTGAGGACATTATGAAAATACACATTACATGCATGGTTCCTCATAAACAGCTATGTTTCACAGCACATCTCACCACCACCTTTGAAATCCCTTTTTTAATTCAGAAAAGACATGGGAAAAGACCTTGCTGCTCAACA